>NW_026728430.1:420000-1829096 GCF_030684315.1 Stegostoma tigrinum | reverse complement strand
CATTTAAATGACAACCAAAAGTAAATCTAACACCGATCCCTGTGGATCACCGCTAACCACAGGCTTCCAGTCTGAAGGACAATCCTCCATGACCACCCTGTCTCCTGCCATAAAGCAGAAACACACACACACACGCACCCACGCACACACGCACATGCACACACTTGCATACACGCACACAGCCGTGGAGACAGATACATTTTGATGAATAAGCAGTTCAAGGGTTATGGTGAGAAGGCAAGAGAATTGTTTTGAGAAATATGTCAAGCATAATCGAACAGCAGAGCAGACTCAATGGGCCAGATGGCAAATTCTGCTCCAATTTCTTATACTGTCTGGTCTGAAGGTATCAGGAATATTTAGAGGAGGTGATTTGCTGTGAGGCTAACACACTTTAAGGAGTCTCCCAATTAAGACTGAGATACGAGTATATCTTTCTATTTAATATTGTGCTGTCTGTGGTGTTCTCATCCCCAGGGAATAGTGAACACTGGGTTAGTGAAGATATTCAAGGCGGAGCTCAACTGACCTTTAACGGACAAGAGAGTCCATTATTGAGAAAAAACAGGAAAAGTGTGTTCAGCCACAAACAGATCAGCCACGATCTTTCTAAATTAAGCAGCAGGCTCGAGGGTCCAATTGGCCAACTGCAGCTCGTATCCTGTTTGTTGTTGTCTCACTCCTCCCTTCAAAGCTGTTGCAGAGGAAAAGGATGTCCCCATTCAAACAGTCATGGTTGCTATCATAGAGACACAGAGATATACAGCATGAAAACAGAGCTTTCGCTCCAACTCATCCACGCCATCCAGATATCCGAAATAAATCTGGGCCCATTTGCCAGCATTTGGTCCATTCCTCGCTAAACCATTCCGAAACATATACCCATCCTGATGCCATTTAAAAGCTGTAATTGTACCAGCCTCCACCACTTCCTCTGGCAGCTCATTCCATAAACACACCACCCTCTGCATGAAAATGTTGCCCCTTAAGTCCCTTTTAAACCTTTCCCCTCTCTCCTTAAAGCTGTGCCCTCTCGTTTTGGACTCTCCCACACCAGGGAAAAGACCTTGGCTGTTTACACTCCTGTGTCCCTTATGACTTTGCAAACGTCTGTAAGATCACTCGTCAACGATATTTTATTGTGTACCAATTGTGGCAATTTTTCCACACAGCACCCACAGCCAAAAATGAAATTAACCAGAAGCTTATCTATATTTGTGATGTTCTTAAAGGGACAGATGTTAACCAGACTGATTGGAAATCTCCCTTCCTCCTCGATACGTTTCCGGGGAAAATTGAGCACCTGATTGAGAGGGCAGACCAGATTTATTGCTGCATCTAAAAGACAGCATTTCTGACCTTACAGCATTCTACTCAAATGTCAGCCTATATTCTGTGCTTGTCTTTCAAACACTCATGGACCAGAATCATTGACAGTACAATCCTCCACCTGATGATCTCAAAACAATTGGCCCTAATGGTGTGTTGCTGAGCTCAGATACTCTCCACAACCAGCTACACACCACAGGAGAGGCCCTGCAACCTTTCCCAGCTGCTACACTGCGAGTCCTGGTTAGCTGACAGGAAATGCATAATATAGATAATTATTTAGCTTCAGGTTCGAAAGCTGCGACTAATGGAATTCCTCAAGGAATGTTGTGAGTTCATCAACAGTTTACAATCCAGATTAAAAATGTCGATGAAGGGCTGATAGGATTGGAGCTCAATGTGCTAGTACAACATTATAGTCACCCAATAAGATGACAAGTGGAGGGAGGCGATCTACACTGGTGTGTAGACAGCGGGTGTTTGGGAGCAAACTTCCGGCAATGCAAATAAGACAGTACAGTGTGGGTTGTGGGACATTTGTGTTTTGGGGGAAGGATAAAACAGCAGTAAATTATATGACTGGAGAAGTAATGCAGATATCGGTGCTACTGAGTGATTTGTGTGTCCTGGTACAGAAATCATATAAAGTTAGTCTGAAGATGTCGTAAGTGATTTGGAAAGTAAATGGAATAGTGCTGTTTCTTGAAAAGGGTGCTGGGTATGATGTTAGGCATGTTTCCCTGCTTCAGTACAGGGCATTGCTGAGAATACCTCTCATGCTCTGTCTGCAGTTATGATGCACGAAACTAAAAAAAATCACAATGGCCTTTGAAACTTTTCAAAGATGGTTCTCTATACACTGTCCTCTGATGAAGGCATTATGTTATGGAGGATTAACAGTTTAGTTCTGAGAACCAGAAATATTCTTGATTTTATAAGAACTTGAGGAGAGTGTAAATGGTGAATACCTGACGGATAATTTGTCTTGATTGGGAGAATACAACTGGGGAAATAATTTTTAAAAAAACAGATTCTGAGGAAGGTTCACTTGACCTGAAACATTAATTCTAATTTCTCTTCATAGATGCTGCCAGGCTGTTGACCTTTTCCACTAATTTCTGTATTTCTTTAGGAGTAAGACACATTCATTTTAATATAGATGTTGTGAAGACATCAAGACGTGTTATTTTTAAATTATGCAGGCACATATAAACATGTCTTTAAATCAAGTCGGCCCTTTTGTTGCTCGGGAAATGATTCTGTGTATGACAGCAGCAATGATGCACCAACATGGAGCAGGGAATATGATGTAAATAAATAGCTCGAACAATGTTCAAGAGGACCTCACATGTTCATGTTTGGGGGTTGCTGAGAATTATTGCGCGATTCAACTCAGAGAGGGGAAAAGAAACACAACCTACCTGAAAAGCAACAGCCTATCGCTCCCTTTCTATTTCCTTGTTCCTCGTCGCATCAGTGTATGAGAGCTGAAAACGCACCAATCATCTTTACCACTCATTGGAGGATTCATGATGAGGATTAATTTGAATCTCGCACTCCCTGTAGCAAAGGGAATTCAGCCAAATCTAATAGTTCCAGGAAATAATCCCATTGCCAACAACTTGTGCGAGCAGAATAAATTTGGAAGCAGAATAACATTTGGGAAAATCTCTCACATTTTTCCTTTTATCATGAGTTCAACTGTTACGTGGACCAAGTTCTTTGGTTTGGTCATAAATGTGTCATTTTAGCAGATTAATGAAAACTGTCTGACTCTTTCCTTACACTGACCCTGACCCAGTCTGAGACCTATATTATCAGCCACATCTCCAACCATTTAAAATTTGTAGTGATCAGGGGAGAGGTGCGACTAGAAAAGGAAACAGTGACCCGGCAAGCCAGCGTGCCAGAGACCAGTGAGCCTGACATGAGAGTTGGATAAGTTGTTGGAGGGGATTCTGAGGGATAGGAATTACATGCACTTGGAAAAGCAAGAAGTGAATAGGGATAGTAAACATTGCTTTGTGCAGTGTAATTCACATCTCACTAACTTGATTATTTTGAAGAGGTGATAAAGAAGGTTGATGCAGGCAGTGTGGCAGACATTTTCCAAATGGGCTTCAGGAAGGTGTTCCATAACGTTCCGAATGGTAGACAGATTAGCAATGGGTAATCACATGGGATCCAGGGGGAGCTAGCCAATTGAATTCAAAACTGTCTTGAAGGCAGGGGATTGTTTTACAGACTGGAGACCAGTGACCAGCGGTGTGCCGCAAGTATCAGTGCTGTGTTCCCTGCTTTCCATCATTAATATAAAGGGTTTGGATGTGAATGTCAGAGACATGGTTAGTAAGTTTACAGATGACATCAAAAAGTGGTGCCGTGAACAGTGGGGAAGTTTATCTCAGAGTGCAATGGGACATTGGTCAGATGGGCCAATGGGCCAAGGTGTGGCTGATGGAGTTTAATTTAGATAAATGAGAGGTTTTGCGTTTGGTACAGTAAAGCAGGGCCCCACACCTCAGGAAGGACATACTAGCCGTGAAGCGTGAAGAGCTGAGATTCACAAGGATTATCCCTGGAATGGTACGTTTAACGTATGATGAACGGCTAAGGATCCTGGGATCGTACACATTAGAGTTTAGAAGGTTGAGGGAAGACCCAATAGAAACTTACAAGATAATGAATGGCTCAGAAGGGGTGGACGCTAGGAAGTTGTTTCTGTTAGGCGGAAGACTAGGGGAGACTAAGTTGTTTCTGTTAGGCGGGAGCAGACCGAGAGCCAGACAGAGAGAGCGCCAGGATGTTGCCGGGAAGGTAACGTTTTTTGTTCCCACTTTAAAAAGCTTACCTCGAGCGGGGGCCGTCTTCATTTATTAGGGCAGGAATAAGAGTGGAAGGGCGATAGTCATTGGGGATTCAATTGTAAGGGGAATAGACAGGCGGTTCTGCGGTCGAAAATGGGACTCCCGAATGGTATGTTGCCTCCCAGGTGCACGGTTCAGGGATGTCTCCGGTCGGCTGCAGAACATTCTGAAGGGGGAGGGTGAACAGCCAGTTGTCATGGTGCATATAGGCACCAACGATATAGGCAGAAAACGGGATGAGATCCTAAAAGCAGAATTTAGTGAGTTAGGAGCCAAGTTAAAAAGTAGGACCTCAAAGGTAGCAATCTCAGGATTGCTACCAGTGCCACGTGCTAGTCAGTGCAGAAATGAAAGAATAGCTAGGATGGATGCGTGGCTTGAGAGATGGTGTAGGAGGGAGGAGTTCAGATTATTGGGACATTGGAGCCGGTTCTGGGGAACTTGGGACTATTACAAATTGGATGGTCTGCACCTGAGCCGGACTGGAACCAATGTCTTTGGGGGTGTTTTTGCTAATACTGTGGGGGAGGGTTTAAACTAATGTGGCAGGGGGATGGGAACCAAATATTGGACAGAAAAGAGGCAGGAACGAAAGCCTGTAGGGAATTAGTTAATGGAGTCAGTGTGACTAAAGGGAACAGTAGTCGGGAAGCAGATGATGAACACAAAGGGACAGGTGGTCTGAGGTGCATTTGTTTTAATGCGAGAAGTGTAGTTGATAAGGCAGATGAGCTTAGGGCTTGGATCAGTACCTGGAAGTATGATGCTATTGCTATTACTGAGGCTTGGTTGAGGGTAGAGTATGATTGGCAACTAGTTGTCCCAGGATATCGATGCTTCAGTGGGGTTAGAGAGGGAGGTAAAAGGGGTGGAGGAGTTGCAGTACTTGTCAAAGACGATAACACAGCCGTACTGAAGGAGGGCCCCATTGAGGACTCAAGCAATGAAGCAATGTGGGTAGAATTCAGAAATAGGAAGGATGCAGTACCAATGTTGGGGCTGTACTACAGGCCTCCCAACAGCGAGTGTGAGATAGAGGTACAAATATGTAAACAGATAATGGAAAGCTGTAGGAGAAACAGGCTGGTGGTGGTGGGAGATTTTAATTTTCCAAACATTGACTGGGGTTCACTCAGTGTTTGGGGTCAAGATGGAGCAGAATTTGTAAGGTGTGCCCAGGAGGGTTTTCTAGAGCAGTACGTATGTAGTCCAACTCGGGAAGGGGCCATACTGGACCTGGTGCTGGGGAATGAACCCGTCCAGGTGGTTGATATTATAGTGGGGGATTATTTTGGAAAAAGCGACCACAATTCGTAAGTTACACAAAACTCATGGACAAGGATGGGAGTAGTCCTAAAGGAAGAGTACTAAACTTGGGGAAAGCTGACTAGACCAACATTCGGCAGGATCTGAGAAATGTAGATTGGGAGAAGCTGTTTAAAGGTAAATCCACATTTGATATGTGGGAGGCTTTTAAAGAGAGGTTGAAAGCGTTCAGGAGAGAAATGATCCTGGGAAAATTAGGAATAGAAATGGCAAGATGAAGGAACCATGGATGACAGTTGAAATTGTGAGACTAGCCAAGAGCAAAAACGAAGCATACATGAGGTCCAGGCGACTGAATACAGACGAAGCTTTGCAAGAATATCGAAAATGTAGAGCGAATCTGAAACGAAGGATTAAGAGTTCGAAGAGACGACATGAGATATTGCTGGCAAACATGGTTAAGGAAAATCCCAAAGCCTTTTATTCATATATGAAGAGCAAGAGGGTAACTGGAGAAAGGATTGCCCCACTTAAGGACAAAGAAGGCAAGTTATGTGCTGATTCAGAGAAAATGGGTGACATTCTTAACGAGTATTTTGCATCGGTATTCACCAAGGAGAGGGGCATGACAGATGTTGAGGTAGGGATCGATCTTTGCTTACTCTAGGTCAAGTTGACATAAGGAAGGAGGAAGTGTTGGGTATCCTAAAAGTCATTCAGGTGGACAAGTCCCCTGGCCCGGAAGGTATCTATCTCAGGCTACTGAGGGAAGCAAGAGAGGAAATAGCCAGGGCCTTCACAGATATCGTTGCAGCATCCTTAAACACGGGTGAGGTCCCGGAGGACTGAAGACTTGTTAATGTTGTCCCCTTGTTTAAGAAGGGCAGCAAGGATAATCCAGGTAATTATCGACCAGTGAGCCTGACATCAGTGATAGGGAAGCTACTGGAGAAGATACTGAGGGATAGGATCTATTCCCATTTGGAAGAAAATGGGCATATTCAGTGATAGGAAACATGGTTTTGTGCAGGGAAGGTCATGTCTTACCAACTGAATAGTATTCTTTGCGGACGTGACAAAGTTGATTGATGAGGAAAAGGCTGTAGATGTCATTATATGGACTTCGGTAAGGTGTTTGATAAGGGTCTCCATGGCAGGCTGTTGGAGAACGTGAAGTCACATGGGGTCCAGGGTGTGCTAGCTAGATGGATAAAAAACTGTCTAGGCAACAGGAGACAGAGAGTTGTAGTGGAAGGGAGTTTCTCAAATTGGAGACCTGTGACCAGTAATGTTCCACAGGGATCTTGCTGGGACCATTGTTGTTTGTGATATATGTAAATGATTTGGAGGAAGGTGTAGGTAGTCTGATCAACAAGTTTGCAGATGACACTGAGATTGGTGGAGTAGCTGATAGTGAAGGGGACTGTCAGAGATTACAGCAGAATATAGATAGACTGGAGAGTTTGGCAGATAAATGGCAGATGGAGTTCAATCCGGGCAAATGCGAGGTGATGCATTTTGGAAGATCTATACAGTAAATGGAAAAGTCCGAGGGAAAATTGATGAACAGAGAGATCTGGGTGTTTCGGTCCATTGTTCCCTGAAGGTGACAATGCAGGTCAATAGGGTGGTCAAGAAGACATACGGCATGCTTTCCTTCATTGGATGGGGTATTGAGTACAAGAGTTGTCAGGTCATGTTGCAGTTTTATAGGGCTTTGGTTTGGCCACATTTGGAGTACTGTGTATAGCTCTGTTCGCCATATTACCAAAAGGATGTGGACTCTTTGGAGAGGGTGCAGAGGAGGTTCACCAGGGTGTTGCCTGGTATGGAGGGTACTAGCTATGAAGCGAGGTTGAGTAGATTAGGATTATTTCCATTAGAAAGTCAGAGATTGAGGGGGGACCTGATTGAGGTCGACAAAAACATGAGGGGTAGAGACAGGGTGGATCGCAAAAATCTTTTTCCCAGATTGGGGGATTCAATTTCGAGGGGTCATGAGTTCAAAGTGAGAGGAGAAATGTTTTAGGGAGATATGCGTGGAAAGTTCTTAACACAGAGGATGGTGGGTGCTTGGAACGTGTTGCCAGCGGAGGTGGTAGACGCAGACACATTAGCGTCTTTTAAGATAAATTTGGACAGGTATATGGATGGGCCGGGAGAAAATGGACCCAGACCGTCAGAAAATAGATGACAGGTTAGACAGAGGATCTTCTGGACGTGAGTTTGCTCCCTGAGCTGGAAGGTTAGTTTTCAGACGTTTCGTCACCATTCATATCGGTTGGCTCTGATAAAAGAAGCAAGTTGTTATTTTTGAGAGGGTGCAGAAAAAAAGATTTACAAGGATGTTCCTCGACTGGAGGGTTTGAACTGTAGGGAGAGGCGGAATAGTTTGAAAGGGTTTCCCTTGGAGTGTCAGAGGCTGAGGGGTGACATGACAGAGGTTTATAAAATTACAATTCCATGAATATTCTGAATAACCAGGGTCCATTTCTCAGGGGGAGGGGAGGCCAAAAGTCAAGTGCTAAGTTCAAAGCTGAGAGAGGAAGAACTTAGAAGGGAACTTATGAAGATCAAAGAACAGAGAAAATTCGGCCCTCCAAGCCTGGTCAAGCCCAGGCAGGTGGGAGTAGGATAGTTTGGAATTATGTTTGACATGGACTGGTTGGACTGAAGAGCTGTCTGACCCTCTAACTCTTTCACAAGCTCTATTCCCACCTCCATGTATTCTCTGGGACATACCAGAGCAAAGTACCAAACTTCAGTTCAATTAGTTTTGAGCAATTCCTCTTTATTAATTCTAATCTCCCACAGTTTCTCATTTTCACAGTCACGGTCCTGTAGAATTTCTGGAAGATTTTCTGTATCAACTTCTGTGGAGACAGAATTAATGTATTTCACTCAGCAGTGGGTCAGTGGGGTTGGGGTGAAGAGAGACGGCCTCTGTCACCAAGTGAATACATTGGCGCACTGCACTTAGGAGATGATGGACATGGCACCCACTCGTGCTCGGAGAGTTCTAGAATCTAAACCGTTCAATGAAACTGTCATTTGACGACCATTGACAGGTTATGCTGAAACCAGTGACACAAAGCCGTGACCATCTCATTTTAGAATTAAACTCTCTTCACACTTTGCAACTGGTGTCGGTCCAGGTAGAGACAAGAATCAGTCTCCAGTCAAAATTTTAGTAACTGCTAGTGTGGCCAGAAGAGAACTGCAACTGGAAAGGAGCAGATTATGATTCATTCATAAACAGCGCTGAGGCAGAAGTGATGACTGGGGATATTATTAGTGATAAAGTGAATATTATGATATAGATCAGCTCTGGGCAAAATTGGCCAATGATGGTTATGAATACTTTTCTTCATCCTCAGAAGTTTGTCAGTGAAGCCATGGCATAAGAATTGGGTTTGTGACTGAAAGTGAATACAATAGTTTCCATCTTTGCCAAATACAGAAAATAGAAATCGAGATGCTGTTCACAAACACTTACAGAATTAATAAATGGAAAGACACAGAGAAACTTACCAGGAACACCAACAATAGCGAGAATGGGATAGTAACCTGCTTGAATAATTATCAGGACAGCTTCTATTCGCAATGTTAATGGTATCCAATTGAAAGTAAGCCAGTCAAGGCCATCGGATAAACTCCTGTCCATTGTTGGAATATTCCAATCTATTCCTCTCAGATTCTGGTACGTTGTCGTAACTTTCCACTCCATTGTTCTCACATTCTGAGCCATTGTTGGAACATCCCAATCTGCTGGTCACAGATTCTGATCTCCCCCCTCCTCTGAAGCTGCTGATCCCAATCGTATTGAGGATGACACAGCCACTGATACTATGGGTGAACACATTGGAAGAAACCCCTTATTAATAGAAGTGGGAAACCCTCCAGTGACACAGTCAGTATCCATGGGGACAGACATTAATTTGATTCACTGAACAAACAGCTCCAGTTAACCCCTTTCACTACAACACTTCAAATGTAACATAAATACCTGTTCTGGGTGGGAAGCTGACATTGCCTGCTATTGGTCTTTGTGCTCATCTCCAGTTACTCTCACACTGTTAGACATAAAGGAGAAAGGTGAAGATTTCTTTTCACAGGCTCGATTACTCTACTGTGTTATCCACATGAGGCGTTCGGTGCAACCACATTCCTAAGAGCCATTCAAAAGTTTGTCACTGCGCTGAAGCCTCCTCCACTATAACTGCCAATGTAAGCCCTGTCTCTGGGCACAACTGCCCTGAAGAAAGACAGGAAATGCTGAACTTTCCTCTCATTGCCCTGATAAGGCAACATTTTATCTTTAACACAATACATTCAATAATTTGCCTCTAAAGTTGCAATCATTTTTCACAGTTTATACACATTTTCTTTCCCATTGCCTTTGGCCTGAGCTGAAAATTGAGCATTACATTTCCACTTGCCGTGTTTATTGGGATTAAAGAGTCAGAGACAGCATCTATGTGATTGGTTAGCAAACAGAAAGGAATAGGAGAATAGGAAATGCAGACAGGGCAGGAGTAAAGCGATATCCCCCAGACACCAATATCTTATTATAGTCAGAATAAAATAAAGTGCAGAGAAGGAAAAAGAATATCTTTGGCCGAAGGAAAGGCGAGTTGACAATACAAACAAAACACAATAGTTTGGAAGAGAGGAGAAATGATTTGATATGTACCCTGTCAGTGTGTGCAGATAGAAAAGACTGTTCATGTATGCACGTGACATTCAGAGTGATCAACTGAGACATAGTTCAGAAAATATGATGCAGACGATGTACAAAATTTTTAAAACATTTAAACATTGTTTGATTCTCAGCTGATGTGTTCTTTTCCCATTCTCTCAAGAATTTCCCCTCTCTGGGTTTCCATGCTCTCCTCTCTCATTCTTATCAGTTTGTGTGTGATAAATTCCTGCTTCGTGTGTCCCACCTTATTTCAATTAATTAACACACTGCAAGGAAATAAAAATACTGACCTGCTGGGTTCTGTCAACGGCTGGCGTCTGTCATATTAGTGTAGATAAAAGTTCTGGCATCAGACAGAGAATGCGAACATGTTACTCTGTTGTACATTCATTGTACTGAGGAACACAGCACACAGAAATTGCCAAAATATCGAAGTACATTTACTTCTGTCAACAATCTATTTTTCTCTATTTTTACACCTCCTAATCCATATTCCCTCTCTGTTTCAGTCTCCCTCTCTATTTATATCTTGTTAATAAATCCTCCAATAGTGCCTGGTATTACATCTCTCAAACCTCCCTCTTTCAGTTAGATCTTTGCTCATTTGTGGATGTGATGTGATTATAATTGAGGAACATCACCACAAAGGAGGAAGAAAGTTGCCAGAGTTGATTGGATGCGAAGCCGAGCAGGGAAAACAGTGGGGCAGCAATGGCAGGAGTTTCTTGAGATAATTCGGAGGCACATTTTAAATTCCTCCCAAGGGAGAAGAAGTTTACTCAGGGAGGACAAGGCAGCTGTCGGTAATACAGGAAGTCGGGGACAGCATAAAATCAAAAGAGAAAGCGTTCAAAGTGGTGAAGACTATTGGAAATCCAAAGGATTAGTAAGACTTGAAATTCCATCTTAGGGTAAATGATAAAAACAATAGGGAGGATAAGATGAAATGTGATGGCAAATTTGTTAATAATATAAAAGAAGATTGCAAGAGGTCTTCAGATATATAACAAGGAAGAGAGGGAAGCATGACCAAACACGGGACTGCTGGAAATGAGGCTGGAGTAGTTATGGGAAACATAGAAATGGTAGAGTATCTGAAGAGGGACTTTGCATCAGTCTTCACGGTGGAAGTCACCAGCAGCCAGCCAGAACATAACGTGAATCAGAGGGCAAGGGTGAGTGAGGTGACCATCAGTAAGGAGAAGGCGCTGGGGAAGCTGAAAGATCTGAAGGTAGATAAATTAACCAGATCAGATGGACTGCGCGCCATAGTTCGAAGGAGATAGCGGACGAGTTTGTTTGGCTTTGCTGGTGATCTTTCAGGAATCACTGGAGTCAGAGAGAGTCTCAGAAGACTGGCAAATATCACCCCGCTGTTTAAGGAGAAAGAGACACAGAAATCAGGAAATTATAGGTGATGGGGCAATGAAAAATACTTTGAACAAGGCTCAGTGGATCCTTAGTTTTATGAGTAGACGTCAAGAATCTGAAAGCAGGGAAGTGGTGGAGTATATTGAAAAAAAAGTTTGATTAAGCTACAGCATAAGAAGAGTTAAATTTACAAATTACATTACAAACAGAAGACTTACAAGCGCGGTTGAAATGAAGGAAATCGGTTTAAAGCATACAGGAGCGCACATGACAAACAAATTGTTGCCCAGACCTTGCAGTTAAGAATGTCGGGAACAGCCTGTGAGTAAATTGAGTTTTAAAAAGTCTAAAAAGCACAATGAAAGCTGTTGCTGCAGCGGTCCCAATGTACAACAATGTCAGAAATATTGAAGATGAAATAAAGCCGGATATTTGAAAAGATCGCAGACTCATTCCTCTTTTCTCAGCAACCCAAATCACACCTTCCAGGAGAAGCAACATTTCACTTGTACTCTTTCAATCCAGTCTACTGTCATTGCTGCTCACAATGCTGCCTGCTTTACACTGGCGAGACCAAAGAGAGACTGCTTTGCCAAACACTTTTACTCTGTCTGTAGGAATAACCCTAACCTCCTCGTTGCTTCCAATTTCGATAATCTACCTTGTTCTCATGCTAACATTTTGATCCTGGGTTCCTGCAATGCTTCAATGAAGGGCATCCCAAGCTCGAGTTACACCTCATTTTACGCTTTGAGCTTTCTAGTTTGTAGGCTTTAATATTCAATTCCATAACTTCACAGCCTGACACCATTGGGAATGTTCTCCATTTTTTGTACGCTCTCCCTCCCGGTCTCCCTGTGACCTTGTCATGTTTGTTTTACTTGCACTCAATGGAAAGAACACATCTCCCCCATTCACACATGCATTTACTCCCATTTTGCATCTGTTTCTCTTTCACCACAACTAAACACCCATTTCTCTTTTGCACTGTACACCACACCCTCTGTTTTCCGTCACTCCCTTTCCACCTCTGTCAAGGTACTTTTCAATCCTTTTCACCTCTGAAAAAGGCTCACACTGGACTTGAAACCTTAACTCTATTTCTCCATCTCCACAGATGCGTCCAGACCTCCTGAGTTTCTCCAGAAATGAATCAGCACAAAATAAATTTTCAACAAAACATAGAATTGTGGACACTGGAAATCTGAAACAAAACCAAAAATTGCTGATGAAACTGAGAGCTTTGAAGAAGTGTCACCGGATCTGACAGATTAACTTTGCTCTCACTCCACAGATGCTGCCAGACCTGCTTAGTTTCTTCGGCAATTTCTATTTTCGAATAAATTCCAACAGTGTGTGTCAAAGCTGCACAAACACCCTGTCCAACATGGAGCACCATACACTGGGAAGTGAATGGCACAGCAAGGTGCACTCATTAATTGGTTAAGGCTGGCATCACTGGCATTACACAGCACTTAATCATGGTCAGGCAGAGAAACAGGGAGAAGCACATTCACTTTAAAAACAGAAGATGTCACTACGGGAAGGGAAAAGATTCAGATGAATATGTTGAATGTGTTTTGAGGAATGTGACAAATTGGAGGCGTGACATCATGGAGAGACTCTGAGAAGAATAAGAACATTAAACTAGAAGTGTTACCACATCAGAACCCAGAGTAGGTCAATGAGCACACGAGCGATGGGGACTGGGTCTGAACTGGGGAACAGGCAGTACAATGACATTGCACATATTGCAGCTCTAACCTGGGCATTCATGTGGTGATGTAAACCACAACAGCAGCAGCAGAATTGAGTTCAACCACAATCTGTAACTTTTTGTCCCAGAGAATCCCTCAGTCTATGGTTACCATGAAGCTGATCAATGGTTCAGTGACGAGTGCAGGCAAAAACGCCGGGGTCAGAACCATCTGAACCTGAAACTGATGCCAGCCCTTTATAAATGCCAGATTTGGCTGCTTGCATTCCAAACAGCAGAACTAACACATTACAGACAGGGCAAAGTGATTGCAAGACCAACAAACCAGAAGTCCTCCCACAACCAGTCATAAATGGTGATTGCTGGTTAAACAACTCTCTGGAGGAGAGGACTCCACAAATATCCCCATCCTAAACAAGTGAACAGCCCTCCACATCAGTACAAAAGTCAAGGATGTAGTATCTGTGCCATACTCAGCCAGAAGTATCGAGTGGATGACTTAGCTCACCCTCATCACGACCCCCTACAAAATCACAGATGCCAGTCTTCAACCAATTCAATTCACTCCACATGATCGCAAGAAAAAGATGTTAAACTAAAGACACGAAGAAGGTAACTGACCCTGTCGCCGTTCCTGCAATGGGACTGAAGGCTTGTGCTGCACAACAAGCCGTGCCCCTGGGGAAGCTGTTTCATTCCAGCCACAACTCTGACACCTACCTGGCAATGTGGACAATTACTCAGCTGTGCCCAGTCCCCTAAGAGGAGAATAGTTACAATCTGACCAACTGCCACACCCTCAGTCTCATCAGGGTGGTCGAATTGTTGGAAGTTGTTTTTGACAGAGCTGCCAGGCAGCACAGAAATAAATTGCTCAGTGTGGTTTCTGATCGGTCCCCATGTGGAGATGGTGCTGTTGTGGAAATATCAATAGATTACTAATCCAGACCAGGCTAATGCTTTGGCAGCCAAGGAATGTTAAGACAATTAACAAAATACCAAAATTTCAAATCTGATGTCAGTAAATTGGGCCTTGAAACCAACATCGATTGTAAAAACCAATGTGCTTCAACAATGTACTTTCAGGATGCAAATCTACTGTGCTTTCCTGGTATGTCCTAAAAGTGACTCCAGACCCGTGTTGAACTCTTCAATGGTCTCTGAGACAGGACAGGCTGCAACATTACCTGCCAATTTTTATACTCAATGCCCACGCCAATGAAGGTCGGCATGCCATATGCCTTGTTGACTACCTTTTCCAGCTGCGTAGCCACTTTCAGTGACCTGTGTACCTGGACACCCAGATCCAACTGCCTATGAGTACTCTTCAGGGTTCTGCCATGTACTGGATATTTTCCAGCTGGATTTGACCTTCCAAAATGCATTACCTCACATGTTTCCGGATTGAACTCCATCTGCCATCTCTCTGCCCAAGTCCGATTGATATTCAGCTTTGTCCTTTGACAGTCCTCATTGCTGTCCGCAATTCCAACAACCTTTGTGTCATCAGCAAACTTACTCATCAGACCAGTTGTATTCTCCTCCAAATATAGCCAAGGTCCTAACACTGATTCCTGAGGAACGCCACACTTTTGATCTTAGTGTGACCCAAACTATCTACACACCCTTCCCCAGACTCATCATCCACCACGTCCTTCTGTAGAGTAAATACTGACACAAAGTGCTCATTTAATACCTCGCCATATTCCTCTGGCTCCACATATACATTCCCTTCCCTGTCCTTGAGTGGGCCATCCCTCTGCCTGGAAACCCTCTTGCTTTTTGTGTGTATATGTGGGATTTTCCATAATCTTGTTGGTCAATGACATTTCATGCCCCCTTTTTAGCTGCCCTGACTCCTCACTTAAATTTCTTTCATCTTTCCTTATATTACACCCTCGCTTCGTATATTCCCAGCCCCCTGGCCTTAATAAATGCTTCCTTTTTCTTTCTAATTAGGCTCGCAATAACTCCCATTATCCAAGGTTTCCTAACTTTGCCGTACTTTCCCTCATCCTTACAGTAACGTACTTGTCCTGAGTTCCCAGCAACTTACACTTGAAAGCCTCCCACATACCAGATGTGAATTTGCCCACGAACATCTGTCCCAATCTACATTCTTTAGTTCCTGCCTAATATTGTTATAGTTAGTCTTTCCCCAGTTTAACACCTTCACTCGATAACTACAATATCATTATCCATCAGGACCCTTAAACTTAATGAATTATGATAACAGTCTTTGAGCTATTCCCTTATTGATACATCGACCACCTGGGCAGGTTCATCCCCCAATACTAGGTCCAGTATGGCCCCTTTCCAAGATGCACTGTCTACATCGTGTTTCAAAAAGCCCTCCTGGATGCTCTTCACAACTCTGCCCCATCCGAGCCCCAAGCACTAAGTGAGTCCCAGTCAATGTATGGGAAGTTAAAATTACCCACAATAGCAACGTTGTACTTTTACATCTTGCCAAAGTCTGGCTATAAACCTATTCTTCTATCTCCTGCTGACGGTATGGAGGCCAATAGTAAACCCGAAACATTGTGATTGCACCCTTCCTGTTCCTGAGCTCTACCCATATTGCCTCGCTGTATCAGCCATCCGAGGTGTCCTCACATGGTACAGCTGTGATAATCACCTTAGCAAGTAGTGCAACTCCCCCACCCATTATGTATCTGCCTCAATCCTGCCTGAAACACCTGTATCCTGGAACGTTAAGCAATCAATGCTGTCCGTCCCTTAACCAAGTCTCTGTAATAGCAACAAAATCACAGTTCTCAGTACTAATCCCAGCTCTAAATTCTCCTGCCCTACCTGTCACACTTCTTGCATTGAAACAGGTGAACTTCAGTCTCCGAGATCAGCGTTGATCAGCAACTACACCCAGTCTGTTCTTTCTCTGAGCCTTACTGGCCCTATTGTCAAGTTCCCTTTCAGTCCATTCACTTTGCATTGATTCCCACATCACTGCCAAGCTAATTTCAATCCTCCTGAGTGACACCAGAAAACCTCCCAGCCAGAATATACACCTATCCTTTTCAAATCCCAAAACATCAACTTTCCTGAACCTTTGATACTGCCTGGCCTGTTGTGATCATCCAACTCTACACCTTATTATCTCAAATTGCAGCATTGGCAGTTCCTACTCTCTCTGAGGAAGTTCTGGAATGAGGCCAGTTCACTTGATGACCATTGTCAGTACTGCCCTCTCCCTGGTGCATACATGGCACACTCTCTCAGTGTTGAAAATGCCTTCCTCTCTTTAGTTTATTTTCCTGGCTGATAAACCGTTATATCTCTGTGCGGTCAAAATGAGCGGAAATTTTAATGTGCCCACACTGAATAGAAGCAGTTGACAATGTAATTGCACAATTTTCTGTATCACAGTCACAGTAACAGCAACACCACTATTGCTGCTGGAGGTGACTGGGGATGTTGCGGATGAGATGACCTTGTGGAATTATTTCGAGACTATTAATCCAAGGACGCAGGTAATGACCCACATCCCAATTCAAATCCTGCCACGGCAGATTGTGGAATTTGAATTCATTGAAATACCTGGAATGATGAAACTATTGAGCCAGCACTGATCATTGGGGAGAAAAAAATGACCTGGCTCACTAATGGCCTTCAGGGAAGGAAATCTGCCATCCTTCCCTGGCCTGGCCTACATTTGACTCCAGACCAACAGCAATGTGCTTGACTCTCAACTGCCATTTGGAATGGCCAAACCAGCCACTCAGTTATATCAATCACCACAAAGTCTCACAGAAATGACACAGGGCAGACCTATTTACCAGCAATATACAGCATGTGTACGGTAGAGATGCAAGACAAAAAGCTCATAAACACCTTGTCAAGGGCAACGAGGAAAGGGAAGTAAATGCTGGCCCAGCCAGTCACACCCACAAACCAGTAATGCAGAAAGAAGATGACCACATTCAGGAAAGACAGACTGAGGTGACACAGCTTACTTTAAGCAGGGACTTGGGAATATATCTACATGGGCATGATATTCAGGAATATGGGAAAATGCAAAAAAAGTAATTAATTTCACATTTTATTTCCATCCCAACTGATCATCAACAACCCTTTTTTAGCTTATATTTCTCTCTCGCTGTCTCTTTCTCAATTTATTCAACTCATTCCTTCCCCCTTCAAAACAAATATCCCTGTCACCAGCATAAATCACAATATTTGCCAGCAGATTTCAGTTCTGATGTTTGTTCAGTCGACTTGAAATGTTAACTCCATTTTTATTTCATCAGCGCCTGGCAAACTGTTCACTTTCCTCAGCACATTGTTTTATTTTTGTTTCAGATCTCTGACATAATTCTTTCTTTGGTTTTACTGTGCTTTTAAAAATAAATTTCATGGGATGACAAAATCATTGGCAAAAGAAGCATTTGATGATCATCATTAATTACCTTTAGCTGTGACCATTCTACAAGGCAGTTTGAAGCCAAACACATTTTGTGGGTCTGAATTCACACTTAATCCAGCCCGGGTAATAACGTTAGATTTCTTTACCAGAGGAGATCAGTGAAATGAGATAGGTTTTTTTTTCACAAATTGCTGCTGGTTTTATGGTTGCTATTAGTGAAATTGGCCTTGGTTACAATTCGCATCATTAGAATGAAAGTCCTACCACCAGTTGTGGTAGGATTTGAAACAGTACCTATCATGTAATAACCAGTGTCTCTGCATTACATGCTGAGTGACTTAACTACTCTCACATGGTGTCCCTATCGCTAGTTACTTCGAAAACAAGAACAAGGGTGTGATCAAATTATTTGTAACTTGGAAGACTGGTCAGAAGACAACTGGAACCATAAAGTCATAATTTTACCAAGGCATAGATAATGTTTTATTCAGCAACAGCACAGAGGCAGAGGGGGAGAGTGCAGATATTATGGAGCTGGTGTTGGACTTATTTGGTGATGGAGACAATAGTAAGGCATAAATCAATAAAGGCCCTCAATTTTGTGAACAAGCCTTGTTCTCAGATGCTTGTGAAGGATGAGTCTGAAATTCATGGACAATGAAGTGAGGTTTTAATTGAAACTGAAGATAATTGTTTCCATCTTTTCCAAATACAGGCAACAGAAACGGCAACAAAGTTGTATATGCCTTGCAGAAGTAGTGACTGGACAGAGATAGAAAGGCTTACCAGGAACACCAACAACAGCGAGAATGGAATAGTAACCAGCCTGAATAATTATCTGTACACCCAGTATTCGAAGTGGTAACATTGACCAAGATGCGATAAGATCATAAAGACCCGAGGATAAATGCCTGCCCATTATTGTTACATTCCAGTCTATTGTTCTCAGATTCTGATCCATTGTTGTAACATTCCATTCTATTGTTCTCAGATTCTGATCTCTCCGCACCCTCTCTCTGCAGCTGCCGATCCCTGTTAGTGCTGTCGCTGATGCTCCCGCTTATACTATGGGATAAGACATTTGAACAGAGCGCCTTAGTTATAGGAGAGGGAAAGCTTCCTGTGACGCAGTTAGAATCCGTAGAGACTGACATCAATCACAGTCACTGAACAAACAGTTCCACCTAACCCCTTTCAATGCACCTTCAGTGAACCTTTGGTTCACAACTGAAACTGGGCTGGATTGGATCTTAACATCGTTGGCTATTTGTCGGAGATTCCATCACCAATTGCTCTAAAGATGTATGTGGTGAGGGAGAATGATGGATGTTTTCATTTCGCAGGTTAAGTGGCTCTGCCTTGTTGTCCACGTGCAATGCTGTAACCACCTGCGTCAATACACTACGCCCCCCAAAAAAAGACAAGCAAAATGTCATTACTGTGCTGATTGTACAAAAAAAATGCTGAGCAAAATTGGGTTGACCTTGCAGAAAAAGTGTGGATTTCTCACTGCTGTAATAAAACAACATTGTATGTTGAAGATACAAAGTTCTTCATTGCAGTTTATGTGCTTTAAAGCAGTAACATTTGCATTTCCTGATTCAATTGACCAAAACTAAAATCAAATATGGTGTGTACAATGATGCTGTTCATTAAAGCCCATGGGTTAAAGAACGAGGGACAGAATGAATGTTACATTGGTTCGGAGACAGACAGGAATGGGGGCAGTGGCTGTAGAGACTGGAGAGGAGCACAGTGATATCCCAATGTCACCAGTATTTAGCTAGTACTTATTCTGACAGATGGAATGAAACGTAATGCAGAGCAAG
This sequence comes from Stegostoma tigrinum, assembly GCF_030684315.1. NCBI lineage: Eukaryota > Metazoa > Chordata > Chondrichthyes > Orectolobiformes > Stegostomatidae > Stegostoma > Stegostoma tigrinum. The sequence goes on along the minus strand of NW_026728430.1, from coordinate 1,809,631 downwards.
GAAACAGGTTATATTTGAGAGATGGAATGCCAAACAGCAATATGAACACAGCATGATAATTTTAAATGTAACAGGAAATTATATTTTATGTAAACACTGTTTAATCATGGGGGATGCAGATTGATAAAATTGTTCATATACGCACAGGATATTCAGAAATAAAAGCAGACAAAGATTTCAAAATAACAAGGCTTAGAGCTGGATGAACACAACAGGCCAAGCAGAATCTTAGGAGCATGGGATTTCAAAATGTTAGTTGGAGAGGGATTTTACAGGATAATAATAGTAGAGATATAGTTCACCCCCAGCTGGTGCAGAGATGATGGGCTGAGTGTCCTCCATCTTTGCTGTAATTATTCTGAGATTTGTATGAAAAGGTTTCAGAGACTGAGGGGAAACACTTTCAGTGAGGAGCACGGATTGTGCCGTCATGAGTAATCTATTTTTGTTGTCTCATGTAGTGCAGCTGCCTTGGAAATTTAATTTCAATCAAAATCGATTTCCTGAAATTCCTGCATTGAGGAAGATATTCACAAAATGTTTGTGATAAAGAAACAGACAATGGTGTAATACACGTGTAACCAGCCCAATTGCTCTCTCAGAATCAGGAATGGACTATATTGTCCAAATATAACCAAGTTCAACATCTGGACCTATCAAGAAAAGCAAAATTCTGTAGATTAAAGAAACCTGAAATAGAAGTTTGTGGAGAAACGCCATATATGAGGCAACATCTAGAGACAGATTTTGAGTTAACATATCTAGTCTGTCATGAATCTGTTCTGAAAAAGTCATATTGCAGATGCTGCTAAACATGATAATTTTTATTCCAGCATTTCTTTTCTTTCTTTTGGCCTGTCACAATTTGTCTGATCTGAATCAGAACAGTGAAGCTGCCATTTGAGTTGACCTTAAAGTATTTGTGAATGGTCATTAAAGGAGACATTGCAAAGTTTCTTCAATAAAGATCCCAAGTATCGATGGCATGTTACATTGAGATAAATTGCCATGAACAGTTTGAACTCAGTGGCACTGATATTGCACGATCAGTCCTCTTATTGAAAACGATGTGGATCCTTAACTCAATGTCATACCATGCTCCTGATGTCGCTGGGGTTACACTCATCCAACAAAGTCATACCTTTCTGAGACTTTGGGCCCAACTTTGAAAACATAAAATATCTTGATATTTTTAATAGGATGCACTCAACCATGGGTTTTAGCAGGCACTAGCAAAGGCTGAGTTTATTTGTCATCACCAATAGCTCTGGAGAAAGGAACAACGAGCTACCTTCCTGAAACACTTCCAGTCCAAATGCTGCAGACGTGCACACAGAGCTGTTTGTTTGGGATTCCAGAATTTTGTTTTCAATACATTATAGTCAAGGAAAAGCAATTTAGTGCCTATCCAGGATGACAAGTGACTTGAATGGCTACTTTCAGCGATTGATTTCACATTGTCCAGATGAGGACATTACCAGTGCAGGATTGTCTCCAATTTGCATTGATCACATTTTTCTTCAGGGTCCATAATGCCACGATGAGTGAAGTAACATGGGTGGCATGGGAAGTTACTCTGATCTCACTTCAAATGATGTTGGAACTTGAGCTGAAACAATAAAGAGTTAAAGTACAGAACACTGTGCTCATTGTTCTCACAATATCCCAAAGCTTTTTTTTCGGTATGGACTTCTGATTCTGTCGGCAAATGTTTGTCCGATTTGTGATGAGGCTAGTTGGTGTCTGGAATGGACTGCTTAGGAGGGTGGTTGAGGTAGGTAACGTCCCAAACTTTAGAAGCATTTGGATCAGCACCTGGTGGTGTAGATTCAATGGGCCTTTTCTCAATTGTCTGGTTCTGTGTGGGAGTGGCCATGAAAGGTCTGATGTATCCTGAAGTACTGGCCAATGGCACTTGTTTGTCTGTTCCATCAACTGTGTTCAGAAAGTGTTTCAAAACAGCATCACTCAGACAGTATCAGCACTTACTCAGCCGAAGACAGCCCAGCTAACTCTGAAGACATACAGGATTTTTCAAATGGTCAGTGCAAGATTATTCCAGCTGTTTATCGCCATTATTTTGACGAAACCAATAAAATGGATACAGCTTTCCCTTCATTAGAATGAAATATTTTATCTGTCATGGCGTCATTCTTAAAAAGAAGAACAGACTCCTTCCCATGCACACATTTTGAGAATGTATTTGTTTTTCTGCTGGTGCTTGGTCCCCACTCCACTCCAGTGCTGTTTCCACGATCTGGTTCCATGTTCATGCCACACGAATATGCATTTCCAAAGAGAATGTTTCTGTTTGAGCCAGGATTGTGAATGCTCACAAACTAAACGATCATATTCCTCAGCACCGCTTCACAGTCCTCAGTTCCTGCAGTAGTCTATGTCATTATTCCAAAATATATGGCACCATTCAGGTTTAGCTGATGAATGGCTAACAAGAACAGTTCTTCAGTGTTGCCGGGCAGGAATTATCTCCAACAGGAGGCAATCCAAAAGCACCACCTTGATATTCAATGAGATAATCAACTTCCAGTGACAAATATCCTGTGTGTAACTATTCATCAGAAATTCAGCAAATCATAGAGTCAGAAAGTTGTGAAGAATGGAAACAGAGGCTTCAGTTCACTTCATCCATCCCATTTACATATACCCAATAAATCTTGTCCCCTTTGCTAGCTTTTGACCCATATCCTTCTAAACCTTTCCTAATCACATACCCTTCTTTTCAAATGTTGTAATTGTACCAAATTCCATTACTTCCCCTTGCAGCTCATTCCACACACTCACCTCCCTCTCTGTGAAAAAGTTACCCCTGACGTTCCTTCTAAATCTTTTCCAGCTCACCTTAAACTCGCACCCTCCAATTTTGGACTCCCCCACCCCACTGAAAACTCGTTGTCTAGATACCCTATCTATTCTCCTCCTGATTTTATAAATCTCAGTGAGGTCACCCCTCAGCCTCCGAATCTCCAGGCAAAAGCCTGTTCAGCTTTTCCCTGCAGCACAAACCTTCCAACCCTGGCAACATTCTTATAAATCTTTTCTGAACCTTTTCAATTTTCACAACATCCTTCCGATAGCAGGGAGACGAGAATTGCATGCAATATTCCAAAAGTGGCCAAACCAGTGTACAGCCGCAACAGGACCTCCCAACAATTACACGCAATGCACTGGCCAATAAAGGAAAGTTGTACCAAATGCAACAGGAGTAGACTCCCAACTTTAAGGGCATTTAAATGGTCACTGGATAAACATATGGATGATAATGGAATAGTGTAGTTTCGATGGACTTCAGATTGTTTCACTTTTCGGCGCGACATCGAGGGCCGAAGGGCCTGTACTGCACTGTAATATTCTACGTTCTATGTTAAATGCTTTCTTTACTATCCTATCTATCTCTGAATCCATTTTCAAGGAAACAAGCGCCTGCACACCAGGACTCATTGCTCAGCAATACTCCCCAGGGCCTTACCGTTCAGAGGACAAGTTCTGCCCTAATTTGATTTCCAAAACGCAAACCCCAGATTTATTCAATTTAAATCTACCTACCATTCCTTGGTCCATTGTCCCATCTGATCAAGATCCCATTGTACTCTGAAGTAACGTGTTTCAGTGTCCACTACTTTTCCAATTTGATGAACTTCTGGCTGGAAATTTTCAAGGTCAATTAATGCCGGTCTAGCTCCACTAAAATCCCAAATGAATTAAAAAGAAAGTCTGATTTTCCAGAAAAATATTGATCGATAGAGCTAATTGCTGCCTTTGATGTTGTGGGATATATTTGCAAAATGCAGTTCATGCATAATGTGAAAGAAAAAGACAAATCACAGCTCAGGTCACAGATCATTAAAGGTAACGCAACCTTTTTTGAAGCAGCTGGAGGAGCACTCAAAATGCCATGCCTAGTGGGTGTCAACTTCAAGATAAGTGTGATTAATGTAGTTTTGTTTTTTTGATTGGAATAGACATGTTGAGCTGAAGGTCCTGTTTTTATGCTGAATGGCTCTCTGACCTTAATTTTTGAAAACAGTAAAAGCAGTCTGACAATTTCCATAATATGTCAGCTTTTGTGCTCCTGAGATGTTGTTTAGCCTGCTGTGTTCATCCAGCTTCACACTTTGTTATCTTAGATTCTCCAGCATCTGCAGTTCCCATTATCTCTGATCACAATTTCCATATGTTGTGAGCATCAAGTGGTGAGGATTACAATCCTCAAGACCACAGAGCATCCTGGCTTGAATCTATATCATTGTCCATTTACTGACACTTCTTCAGAATCCTGAATGTCTCCATGAAACATATGTTAGTGTCCCTGGGTTTCACCATCATATTCTGAACGGAAATTCGACAGAGGCAATAAATGCTGGTATTGTCAACAAAAGTCAGCTCAACAGTACAAATAAAAGTAATCTGTACTATTAAAGACATATATTCAGCCCAATCTGTTTAGTAAAGCATTTTACTATGATCTTTACTTTGTTCTATGCCTCTGATCTTTCTGAAAAACCATGAAGCTTTCCTGTGTATTTTCATAGTGTTGTTTAAAAATCGTATTTGGAAGTTGGACCCATCATTCTGAAAGGCAGAGCCTTCGTGGCCATGTGAAAACTTGGATCAGGAGTAAGTGATTAGAAAAATCAAACCAAGCCCGCCATGCGGTGAGCTCTTGAATGATGTGGCTTCAAATAAACGTTCCTCCCCACCCCTTACAACATTGGTGTGTTATTCTTAGTCAAGAATCTGTCTGCCTCTCCCTTAACAACATTTAATGATTTATCCTCCATCTCTCTCTGGAAAGACTTCCATAAACACACAATCCTTTGAAAGGGTAAAATAAATAAGTCACCATTGTCTAACTGAGATATTCTCCAGTTTAACAGTCCATCCACTGGTCGTAATCTCGTGAACAAATGGAAATAATGTTTCAGCATTCAACTTGAAAACACTGCTCGGAATATTTTCCGTTTAAACAAGATCATGTGTCATTCACCGAAAGTCCAATAAATCCAGGGCCAGTCTGGTCATGATTTTCTCTGAAGATAAATAGCTCTCAAAGGAATCACTTCAGCCAATCATCTCTGGATGGCTTCTGATTTCATCATGCCCACAGTGCTCTCAATGCAGTCTCACCATTACCCTGGAAAAGTGGCCAAAAGCTTCCCTCTTCGGCCTTGAGACTGCTTGACCATGTCCTGCAGCAAACCAGGTACTCCAGCCACGTTACCTTCCTTCGTACCTGCCTACGGAACCAGATCATCCCCAATGGACTACAGTCCACATTCAAGCCTTCCCAATTTGGCCCCAAGCGTGACAATGTCTACATCCAGAACATTAAGACACTTCAGAAGCATCTTTCCCTGCGACTCCTGAAAAACACACTCGCAGCAATGAGACGGCATCTTCAGGCACTGCAATCCAGCCTACCCCAGCTCAGAGCCTCCCTCTCTCAGACCTGCAAAGGAGCTCTCCTGTTTTTTTGATTCTTCGTAGGATCCAGAACCTGAACTCACAATTCTACTCAGCTATAGTGGGCACAAAAAAACATAAGTACAGTAAACTTCCTGGTGCCTACCACCCAAAACGGGTTTCCTCCGCCTCCCAAATCCGCAACCTTACCCAGGAAGTTCCACGCAATGTGCCCGCCACCATTGGCCATGTGGCCACTGTCAGAGCCAACAAGGATGATGTCACATCCTCCGCCGCAGGATACACCGTTTCCGGGACAGCGAATGCCACCACTTCCTTTTCCAAGTCCAACACCAGAGACACTGAGGACATACCTACCGTCACCGCTGCTGCCTCCTCCTACCCTGCTCCTCCCACCACCGATGCAACTCCGCCAATGCCAATGCAACTCTGCCCACCGCCGACGCAACTCCGCCCACAACCATCTCCGATGTCAGTCCACCCACAGCCTCCACAGCCAGCAGCTCCAGAGGAGACAGAAACACTGATCCCTGTCGAATCTTCACCATCCCCACAGACCTCCCCCTTACTTAGGGCAAACGATCAGTCCTCAGTAAGGGGCTCACCTTTGTAGCCCTCCGCCCACACATCAATCAATACCAGTCACGCTTGGACGTTGAGTAGTTTTTCCGCCGCCTCTGCCTCCATGCTTACTTCTCTAACCGTGAGCCTAACCCTCCCTCTACGGACCCCTTCATTCACCTCCAATGCACCCCTCCTCCTGGGCACCATCCCAAGGTCGTCTACCCTCCCTCGACCTCTTCATCGCCAACTGCCATCGTGACATCAAATGCCTCAACCTCTCCACCCCTCGCACTCACTCCAACCTCTTCCCTGCAGAACGTGCAGCCCTCTGTTCCAATCCCAATCTCACCATAAAACCCAAGGACAAGCGAAGCGCAGTTGTGGTATGGCGCACTGACCTCTACATCGCTGATGTTACACGCCAACTCTCCAACACCACCTCCTGCTGTCCCCTTAATCATGACCCCACGCCTGACCACCAAACCATCATCTCAAAAACCATCCACAACCTCGTCACCTCAGATGACCTCCCACCTGCAACCTCATCATTCCCCAACCCTGCAACGGCCGCTTCTATCTCCTTCCCAAAATCCACAAACCTGCCTGCCCTGGTTGACCCATTATCTCTGCCTGCTCCTGCCCCACCGAACTTATCTCCACCTAACTGGAATTCATTTTTTCACCCTTAGCCCAGGAACTCCCTACTTACGTCTGTGACACCACTCACACTCTCTATCTCCTACAAAACTTACAATTCCCCAGCCCCCAACACCTCATCTTTACCATGGACGTCCAGTCCCTATACACCCGCATTCCCCATACAGATGGCCTAAAGGCCATCAGCTTCTTCCTATCCCGCATGCCCAGCCAGTGCCCCTCCGCTGACACCCTCATCCGCCTTGCCAAACTTGTCCTCACCCTCAACAAATTCTCTTTCAATTCCTCCCACTACGTACAAAAAGGGTGGCCATTGGTACCTGCATGGACCCAAGCTGTGCCTGCCTCTTTGTAGGTTACGTGGAACAATCCCTCTTCCATACTTACACAGGCCCTAAACTCCACCTCTTCCTCCATTACAGTGATGACTATATCGACGCCGCCTCATGCATCCACAAGAAGCTCAAACAGTTCATCCACTTCACTGACACCTTCCATCCCACCTTTAAATTCACCTGGACCTTTTTGAATGTTTCTCCCTCCTTCCTGGACCTCTCTGTCTCCATCTCTGGCACCCACCCAGAAACCAATATCCATTTCAAGCCCACTGACTCCCGCAGCTACCTGGAATACCCCTCCTCCCACCCACCTTTCTGCAAAAATGCCATCCCCTATTCCCAATTCCGCCGCAACTGCTCCCAGGATGAGCAATTCCACCCCTGTACATCTCAGATGTCCTTGTTTTGCAAGGACTGCAACCTCCCCCCACTCAGTGGTCAATAACTCCCTCGACCGCGTCTCCCACATTTTGCACAACTCATCCCTCACACCCCGTCCCCACACTTATCTGCTTTCTGGATGGACTACTCTCTCCGTGACTCTCTTGTCCGCTCCACACTCTCCTCCAGCCCCACCACACCCGACATTTTCCCTGCAACCGCAGAAAGTGCTCCACATGCCCCTACCCCTCCCACCTCACCTCAATCCCAGGCCGCACATCTGCTAATGTGGTAGACTGCATCCTCTGTTCCCATTGCGGCTCCGCTACATCAGAGAAACCAAGCGGAGGCTTGGGAGCACCTTTGCATATCACCCATGCTCGGTTCGCACAAAACAACTCCCCCTCCCATTCTGCAAATGACATGCCCATCCTGGGCCTCCCGCAGTGCCACAACGATGCCACCTGAAGGTTACAGGAACAGCAACTCATATTCCGCTTGGGAACCCTGCAGCCCAATGGTAGCAATGTGTATTTCACAAGCTTCAAAATCCCCCCTCCCCCATAGCATCCCAAAACCAGCCCAGCTCATCCCCGCCTCCCTGACCTGTTCTTCATCTCACTGGTCCCCTCCTCCCACGTCAAGCCGCACCCCCATCTCATACCTACAAACCTCATCTCGACACCTTGACCAGTCCGTCCTTCCCGACTGACCTATCCCCTACCTACCCCCCCACCTACACTCATCTTTACTGGCTCCATCTCTGTCTCTTTGACCTGCCTGCCTCCTCTCCACCTATCTTCTCCTGCACAGCAGCAGCTATGCACTGATGATGTCTTCTCGACTGGAGACGAAACGTTTGCAATTCATTTGCCAAACTTGGCGAACAAACCAACAGCCAACTATCTTCTCCTCTTTCCACCTTCAGTCCGCCTCCCTCTCTCTCCCTATTTATTCCAGAATCCTCTCCCCATCCCCCTTTTCTGAAGGAGGGTCTAGGCCCGAAACACCAGCTTTTGTGCCCCTGAGTTGCTGCTTGTCCTGCTGTGTCCATCCAGCTCCACAGCTTGTTATCTCACACTCTCCAGCATCCGCAGTTCCCATTGTCTTCCCCTGATTAGTGGAAGAATAACCCCGCCCACCCGCCGCGCGAATGATGTGAACAAAAACAAAGCCCCACGAGTCCGGCAGCTTCTGAGACGGAGTGAACACAGTTGACGTTTCGAGTCCGTTGATCCTTACTTAGAACTGGGCCCTGCCCTTGTCCTCTGATTGGTTGGAGGAGAAGCATTTCCGGTGCCTTTTCTGTCCCGCCTCTTGCTTGCTATTGGTCGTTAGATATCATCCCGGCGTAGTCAGCTATGGAGCATGCGCACAGCTCATTGTGATTGTCAGCATGCGTGCTAGTAGGGATATCCGGAATGAAATGGTCCTCCATGAGAGCCACAAGCGGTGAGTACAAGTTAAAGGGGAGGGCAACTTTGGTGCTGTATTCCAGCAAGAGGGCTACATGATTGCTCAGTTTAGGTCTCAAGTCCCAAACAGGGGTCTTCCAGTACCGCGTTTAGTTTGCAGAGAGCCTCAGGCTTCCTCCCTGAAACAGGCCTAGATTGTCCTGTGAGAGGGAAAGTCCTGTCAGCTTTCACCCTGTCAAGCCACTTCAGAATGTGATTACAGCAATGACAGGTGTTCTCAGTAAAGCAGAACTCCAATGTGTACTCACTGGTTAGAGGTCTTTCCATTATGTCCTGTGTTAGCACCCTTGCTGATTTTATTAAAAAAATTATGTTTGGCTTGAATCTGAGAGTTGAACAGTGACGTCTGGACTGTGAGCAGCACTTGTGCTAAAAAAAATACAATCAATTATTGGTTCCTGAGGCCAGGCCTGGATGTTAATTGCAGGTTGTTTCTTATTCAAAAAGTGTGTAGATTCCTTTGGCCATTAATAAGGTCAGCATCTGAGAACTGGTGCCACTAAGTTTGGGAGAGAGTGTGGTCAAACAGAAGGACTTTAAAACTGGGCCAAATGCACATCTTTGACGCTCAGCTGGCTGCTGGTGTGACAGAGGCTCATTGAAAGACCACAGAGTGGAGGGAGAGAGCTGAACAGGGTGGGGCCGTGTGATTTGGATAATGGGGTTATTCTTTGCCCATCACCCCACCACAAAATCCAGCCAGTTGTTTCTCTCATTGTCCCTCTTCCACAAATTTACCCACTTCTGTACCTCCAGGACCAATTGCGCCCGTCGCTTCCCCCAGTATCAGCAAACTTCCAAAGATATTTCTGACATACTATGTTAATTTTCTCAGAACATTCAACAACTTGAAAACTGGATTGAAAGTGAGAGACAGAGCAGCCACTGCAGAAGCTTCCAAAATCACGCTGCACCTTCTTGAACTGCTGCAATCTGCATAGTGAAGTAGCTCCCATGTTGCAATTTGGTAAGGAGTTACAGGATTTTCATCCAGTGGGGATAAGGTTGTGCTGTTTTTTTGTGTCAGTTGTCATCATTTTGTACTCATGTTCCACCTTCAACAGAATAGAAACATAGAAAATAGGAATAGGTGCAGGCCATTGTAAGCTGCTAGTCACTTTTGATCATGGCTGATCATTCTACTCAGCCTCTTCCCACTTTAGAGCCAGACCCTTTGATCCCTTAAGCCCCGACAACTATACATATCATCTCCTTCTTGGAAACATCCAGTGTTTGGCCTTAACTGCTTTCTGTGGCAGCAAATTTCCAAGGGTCACCAGTCTCTGTATTTTTTTAAATTTCCTCATTTCAATCCTTAACAGCCTAGTCCATGCCCCTAAGCTCCGACTCCCTGGTCATTGACAACATCCTTTCTGCATTTACGGAGAATTTTATTGTTTTCTGTGAAATCTTTCCTCGTTCTTCGAAACTCCAGTGAATTTCATCCTAACCAACCCATCCTATTCTTATATGTAAGTCTTGTCATCCCAGGAATCAGTCTGATCAATCGTTGTGTACAGCCTCCATAGCCAGAAGTTCCTTCCTGAGATAAAAATTCCAAATTTACACATACCATCCCAGGTGTGGTCTCACTAAGATCCTGTACAATTTCAGTAAGACATCCCTGCTCCTGTACTCAAATCCTGTCACTCTGCAGGTCAAAATACCATTTGCCTTCTTCACCCCCTGCTACACCTGCATGCTTACTGTCAGTGAGTTGTGTTTTCCTAGTTTTGTAATCCAACTGGATAATTTCAAACTGAGACACATTTCTCATTTGAATAACTAATTGATTGTATGAATACCTGAGATCCACCATGGACCACAGTACCACACTGGTAACTGGTTGGCATACAAGAAATGACTGTTTATTCTGACTGTTTCTGTGTGCCAAACAGTTCTGTATCCCTGTGAATACCCAATCTCTTATGCTTTAAATTTTCGTGGGAATCTCTTCTGTGGGCCCTTTGAATGCCTTCTCAAAGCCGCCATGAGCCACATCCACTGCCTTTTCAACTCTAAATGTTGCATTCTTGAAACATTCCGGCAGTTTTGTCCAACATGATTTCCCTTTCGTAAATCCAAACTGACTCTAACTCTGTCTCTGTTTTCCAGTGTTAGGCTAAGGTTTATAGTTCTCAGGCTTCTCCCACATCCCTTCTAAAACAAAGGGATAATATCAGCCACTCTCCAGTCATCTCTCACCCACCCATATTTATAGATGATACGAATATTTCTGCAATTTCCTCCCTGACTTCTCACAATGTTCTGGAATACACTAGATCAGGTACTGGAGATTTATCCACCTTTATATTTTCTGAGACATTTAGCACTTCGTCTCATCTAATGTGAACTATTTTCAAAATATCAAAAATTTATTTCTGAGTTCTCCAGCCTCCTTTGTTACAACTTGTCCATGCCGACCAGGCTTGCCAAACTGAACGAGTCCCACTTGCTTGAGTTGGGTCGATATCCCCCTCAACCTTTCCTCTTCATGTACCAATACAAATGTCTTTTTAATATTGGAAGTGTACCTGCATCTTTCACTTCCTTTGGCAGTTCATTCCACAGAGAAATGACCCTCTGTTTGAAACAGCTCCCCCTTCCTGCCCTTTCAATCTTTCTCCTCTCCCGTTAAAAAATACCCTCCAGTTTTGGACTCCCCTATACAAGGGAGAGGACCCTTGCTGTTCACATTATACCCCTCACGATTTTATAAACCTCTCAAAAGTCACTGCTCAACCTCCTATTTTTCAGTGAAGTCCCAGTCTCTCCTCATAACTCATACCCTCCAGTACGGAGAACCTATAGACTGTAAGTGTAGCATAAAGCCACCCAGAATAGAAAGTTAATCCAGCCACGAGAAGCATCACCTAACCTCCACCTCTTTGGCCCTTTGTCAAATAGTCTGGGAATAAGAACTGTCCAGATTCAGGCATGAGCAGGGAACGTTTCAGCTTTCTTTCTCCAGCCCCCTAGTATTGAATTTCCCCTCCCAAATGAAAAGGGGCCTTCCATTCACCTTATCTGTACTCTTCATGATTTTATAAACATATAAATCACCCCTCCATTCCTAGACTGCAGTGGAAAAATGCCTCAACCGATCAAGCCTCTCCTTATGATTCTCAACCTCCATTCCTGGCAACTTCCTGCTGAATCTTTGCTGAATCCTCCCCAGGTTGATGATATCCTTCGAAGAACAGGAGATCTGAAGTAGACACATTACTCCAGAAGAGGCCTCACTGATGTTCTGCACAATTTCAACATACCGTCCCAACTCCTATACTCAAAAGGTCTGAGCAGTGAAGGCAAGCAGGCTAAACACCGACTTAACCACCCTTTCTGCATGTGACGCCAACCTCACAGAATTAAGGGCCTGAACCCTGAGGTCTCTCTGTTCGACAACACTAACCCCAAGGCCCTACGTTTAGTTGTCTACGTCCTGATCTTGTTTGTTTTACCAAAATGAAATACCTCGCCTTTATCCAAATTAAACGCCACCTGCCATTCCTCAGCCTCGTAACCCTATAAATCAAAATCTCTTTGTAATCTTGGACAGCCTAGTTCGCTGTCTACTATCCTGCCTATTTTCGTGTCATCTGCAAACTTACTGACCATGTCTCCACTATTCTCATCTAAATCGCTTTTTTTTATATAAAGTCAAACAAAATTGGAGTGAGCACTGACCCCTGTGGAACACTTCTGGGAACAGGCCTCCGTTCTGATAAACAACCCTCCACTACCAGCCCCTGTGCCCTGTCACTAAGCCATATTCGTATCCAGTTGACAAGCTCCCCCTGAATCCCATACAATCTAACTTTAGTAATTAGTTCACCTTGTGGAACCTTGTCAAAGGCTTTACCCTTGTCAAAATAAACTACATCCACCACTCTGCCCTCAATAATCTTCATTGCTACTTCTCCAAAAATCTCAATCAACTAATCATTCCTTGACTCTCCAAATACATAAATCCTACCTTTCACAATTACCTTCAACTATGTACGCAAAACTGAAGTCAGGCTCACAGGTCTATAATTCCCAGGCTTCTCCTTATGCCCCTTAAACGAAGGCCAAATTTTAGTCACTCTCCAGTCATCTGGCACCTCACCGGTAATTATAGATGATACAAATATTTCTGCAAAGGGTCCCCATGTTTTCTCTTTAACTTCCCACAACATGGTTTGATGCACTAGAGCAGGACCTGGAGGTTTTGAGTCAGAGTGTAATACAGCATGGAAACAGGCCCCTCAGCCCAAACTGGTCTGTGCTGACTATTGGTGCCCACTCAGCAATTTCTAACTGCCTGCATTTGGTCCATATCCCCCTCCAAACCCTTTCCATCCATGTACCTACCCAAGTGTGTTTTAAACATTGTTATTGTACCTGTCTCAACCACTTTCTCTGTCAACCCATTCCAAATATGCACCACTGTCTGTGTGAACAAGTTACCCCTCACGTCCTCCTAAAATCTATACGCTCCAGTTTTCCATTCCCAATCCCTGGGAAAAAGACTACATGCATTCATCCTATCTATGCCCCTCATGATTTTATTCAGTAAGGTCAGCCCTCATTCTCCTCCATTCCAAGGAATAAAGTCCAATCCTGGCCAACCACGACTTAGAACTTGCATATTATTCCTAGCAACATCCTTGTAACTCTTCTTTGCACATTTTCCAGTTTAACTATGCCTTTCCTGTAACAGGGTGACCAAAACTGTACACCACACTGCAAGTGTGGCCTCACCAATGACCTGTACATGTTTAACATAACATCCCAACCCTTGTATGCGATGCATCGACCGAAGAAGCCCAGCATGCTAAATGCTTTCTTCACCACCCTGTCTACCTGTGATGCTGCTTTCAACCAAATATGCACATATGCTTCTCGGTTTCTCTGTTCCACAATATTCCTCAAAACCTTACCATTCACTGTATAACTCCTACCTTGTCTGAACTTTCCATTGGCCAACACCTCACGCTTAGCTGTATTGAATTTCATTTGGCAATCCTCAGCCCACTTCCCCATCTGATCGCAATCCCCCTGTAATTTTTGATACCTCAGCAATACCTCTTAAGTTTGCAGATGATACAAAATTACTAATCATGCCATAGACATTTACACCCAGATAAGTTACATAAGGTACAAATAACAAAGATCCCAATATCGACCCCCGTGGCACACTATTAGCCACAGGCCTCCAGTCCGAGAACCAACCTTCAGCCATCATGCTATGCTTCCTACCATCGACCCAATTTCGAATCCCGTGAGCTAGCTCTCCCTGGATACCACACAACCGGACCTTCATGACTAGGCTGCCGTATGGGACCTTGTTAAAGGCCGTACTGAAGTCAATATGGACAGCATTCGCTGCCCTAACCTCTTCAATCCTCTTCTTTACCTCCTCAAAAACCTTGACTAGATTTGTCAGACATGATTCCTGTGCACAAATCCATGCTGACTATCCCTAATCAGATCATCAATATCCCAGCTTTGGTTGATCGACTACCTGAATATCATCTCCAATACCTTGTCTACCACTGGTTCACTGGCCTCTAGTTCCCTGGCTGGTCTTTGCTACCTTTCTTAAACAATGGAACAACATTAGCCACCCTCCAGTCTTCTGGAATTTCAGTAGTGAGAAAAGATGAAGGGAAAAATCTCTGCAAGGGTCTCTGCAATTTCTTCCCCAGCCTCCCACAGTGCCCAAAGATGGACTTCATCAGATCCAGTGGAATTATCAACCTTAATGTGCTTTAAGGCTGCAAATGCCACCTCGATGGTCCAAAACATCCCCACTTGCTTTCCTTGTTTCCTTAGCATCCATGATTCTCTGCTTAGTAAACACTGAGGAGAAATATTCATTAAAAATCTCCCCCATCTCCGGGAGCTGTTTTCAAACCAAAATATTTCTACCCCTGACTTGTCCCCCCTCCATTTCTTTCTCAACAGTAAAACCTGATGCAATATATTCCTTTCAAATCTCACTCCTCTCCTGATGCTCAACACAGAGTTGACCTCTTTCATCTTCATGGAGCCCTGCTTGCTCTCTCGGTGCTCTCTTGCTTTTAATGCACTTCTAGAAACTCTTTGAATTATTCTTAACCTTATCAACCAAGGCAGTTTCATGTTGCCTTTTTGCCATCCTGATCTCCTGTTCAAGAATGCCCCTAATACTGTTTACACTTTCAAGAGATTCATTTGAGACGAGTTTTTATTTATATCTTCTAATTTATTTTTTTTTATTCTTGACTAAAACCTGAGTATCTTCTTTCACCCATTGTTCTCTAATCCTACCAGCCTTACCTTTCACTATAACAGAGACATAATGACTCTGAATTGTCACATTTTTTGAAAGCCCCCCCCAAATTATCAGACATCCTTATACCTGCCGTCTACTCATGTCAACTTTTGAAAGTTATAAAAACAGAAGCTGCTGGAAAAGCTGAGCAGGTCTGGCAGCATCTGTGAAGGACAAATCAGAATTAATGTTGTGGGTCTGTTAATCCTTTCTCAGAAGTGTTGAAAGTTCTTTTCTTACAGCATTTAAATTTGCCTTACTCCAATTAAAGCTTTTACTTTTTCTGGAAGGCATATCCTGTTCCATAATTGTTTCAAAACTGATAGTAATTCTGTCACAAGACTCAAAGTTTCCCTGTATTGTCACTTCAGTCACTTGCTATGCCTTTTTTTCCCATAGGAACATCGATTTATTGATGAAGAAAAATTTCTTGAACACATTTCTCAAAATACTCATCATCTAAACCTTTAACAATGGCAGTCCCGGTAAATGTTTGGAAACTGAAAATCACCAACGATTATAACCTTGTTATTCTTACACACATCTGAGATCCCTCTGCATATTTGTTCCTCAGTTTCCCTCTGACTATTAGGAAGCCAATGGTACAATCCCATCAGATGATTGTTCCTTTCTCATTTCTTATTTCTAATTTCAACATATGTTTTCATGGGATGATTTTTCAGAAACATCTCTTCAAGTGATAGCAGCAATGTTTTCCTTATTTAAAAAAAAATTCCTGCAATTGGCCCATATTCGCTCCAAACCATTCAAATCCATGCACTTATCTGAATGTTTTTTACTCATTGTTACTACCTACATCCATCACTTCCTCTGGCAGTTCATTCCACACACTGAACACTCTATATAAAACCAAAAGATGCCCGTTATGCCTTTTTAAAATCTTTCTCCTGTCATTTTTAAAATATACCCCTGATTTTGAAATCCCCCACCTGAGGGAAAAGGCCTTTGCTATTCCTTATCTGTGTCTCGCATTATTTTATTAACCTACATAAGGTCATCCCTCAACCTCTTACCTTCCCGTGAAAGAAGTTCCCGCCAATCCAGCGTATTTTTATTACTCAACCCCTCCATTCCTGGCAATATCCTGGTAAGTTTTTCCAAACCCACTCCAGTTTAACAATATTCCTCCCACAACAGGACAACCAAAGCAGCACACAGTCCACCAGAAGAGGACTCGACAACATCACTTCCCAACTCCTGTACTCAAAGGCCTGAGCAATGAAGACAAGTGTGCTAAATGCCTTCCTAACCACCCTGTCTACCTGTGATGCAAATTTCGAAGAATGATGTACCTGAAACCCGAGGTTTTTTTTCTGATCTGCAACACTACCCAGAGCCCACCCATTAATTGTGCAAGTCCTGTCCTTGTGAGTTGTTGCGTTGTGGTAAAACAAACATTTATCCGAATAAAATTCAATCTGTCATTCCTCTGCCCTTTGCCCCAATTGGCTAAGATCGCTCTGAAATCCAGAAAGCCACTAGACCATCTCTCTTGTTTTAACAACAAATAATCATCAATGAAAAGATGTTCAGCTTCATTTGTACAAGGAAGGGGTCAGACCAAATCTTGAATACCGTATGCAGGTTTTGGTCTTCTGTTCATTTATTCAAATTGGCTCAGAGGAGGTTTACAAGATTGAAACCTGGAATAAGTGGGTTGTCTGAGGAAGATGGATTGGGCAGGAAAGAGGGAAAAGGATTTTTCAGGAGCTGCTGATTAAAACAGGAAGCTGATGTGAGCCAGGATATAGGGTGCGTTGAAGTAGAGTCTGTTTGGGTTGAGCTGAGAAACACCAATGGACAGAAAATGACCTTAGTGCTGCATATTGACCCCAAGCTGCAGTAATATTGGGGAAGGCATTAGGGTGGAATTGAGAGATATAAGGCATAAAGGTATGGCTTTAATTACAGGTGACTGCAACCTACTTATAAATTATCCAAATCACAACTGTAGCAGTACAGTGCAGGAGGAATCCTTAGTGTCTATATGGTACAATTTTATGAATCAACATGTTGAAGAAGCAGATGGGTTTTGTATAATGAGGATGGAGTAATTGACCATCGAGTTGAGTATCTACCCTTAAGGATGAGTGACCACAATAGGATAGAATTCTCACAAAGCTGGAGAGTGATATTGTAGTTTCTGAGACTTGGGACCTGTAATTAAATGAAAGAAGTTAAAATGGTATGAGGCACGAGCTAGTTGTGATATATGGTGAATCAGTGTTCAAATGGATGGTGGGAAATGGGTAATGGCAAACATTGAAAGAGGGTGTGGACAAGCTGTGGAAGGTATTCATCGCAGCCTGGCATAAGAACAAAATGGGAAACATGATCAAACCACAGCACAGAAAGAGAAATGAACACATATTAAATTTAAGGAAGCAACATACAAAATTAGGCCAATAAAACAACTGACAACAGGATTGGGAGCAGTTTAGATTTCTGCAAAGGGAAACAACGGGATTTAATCAGAGTGAGAAAACAGAACATGAGTGCGTGCTGCAGGGACCATACAAACCAATAGAATTTTGTTTTATAATCATTTACAGGACATGGACTTTGCTGGCCTGGCCAGAATATATTGCCCAGAGGGCTATCAGGTGTCAACTGCATTGCTGTACGGCTGGAGTCACATATAGACCAAACCAGGTGAAGGATAACAGTTCCTTTCCCTGAAGGATATTAGTGAGCCAGATGATTTTTTTTTTCCTGATGATTGACAATGGTTTCATGATCATCATTAAACTCTTCGTTGAAGATTGGTAGTGAAAGACTGGCCACGAAGAATATGGGCTCTCCTTACAAGCAGAAACAATGAATTTATAATAGGGTGCGAAGTGATGGCAGACCAATTAAATATGACTGACATTTTCAATAAGGAGGATACAAATAATGTCCCCAAATTAAGGGGATCTCAGGGTCTAATGGGAAGGTGGAATCAGTATTAGTAGGAAAATGATATTGGAAAAACTAATGGGATAACAAGCAGATAAATCTCCTGAGACTGATAACCTTCATCTCAAAGTACCTTCAGAAGTGGCTGTAGAAATAGTAGATGCACAAGTGGTTATCCTCCAAATTCTATACACCGTCAGTTTTTTTATGGATTGGAGGATCACAAATGTAACCCCAGTATGTAAGAAGGGAGTCAGAAAGAAAACAGGGAATTTGCATAAAATTGTTGGTTGGAAAAATATGTTCGGGTCAGCTATAAAAGATGGAATAACAGAGCACTTGGAAGATAGTGTCAAGATCAGATAGAGCCAGCAGAGCCTTTTTCCGAGCTGTAGACTCTGTGTTGGGAGTGAATTCCCTCCACGCCACTCACCATCCTGACTTGGAAATGTATTGCTATACTTTCAGTGCTGCTGGTTCAAAATCCTGAATTCTCTCCCGGACAGCATTATGTATCCACCTACCATTCATGGACTATCGTGGTTCATGAAGACAGATCACTGCCACCTTCTCCATGACAACTAAACTCAGCCAGCAATGCCCACAGGAAGGTTTTTTTTAAAAAATCAAGGCCAAGTGGGAATGTGGAATCGAAGCACAAATAGATCAGCTTTGACCTTTTTGAGGCTTGAGGGACAGAATGGACAACTCTGATTCCTAATTTGTGTGTTCTCTACTCCGATTTAAAATGCATCATCCCACTAGGAATGATGTATTCCCTGTAAGTTAGAAGGATGACAGCTGACATGGTTAATTTTTTTCCAATGTTAATTGAAGCTGCTTGGGGTGTAAAGAGGAACTAATCCACTGAGTGAGTGAAGTGGGAGCACAAACCCTGACCCCCCTCACCAACAGTAATCAGACAAGACTCGAGTTTCTTTGTCTTGCGGTTTATTCAAACAAAGGCATGAGGAACAAGTGTAGGCCACTCGGCCCCTCGAACCTGCTCTGCGACTCGCTAAAATCACTGCTGATCTAATTTCAACGTCAGCTCTATGTGCCTGCATATCTCAGAATATCTTTCATCGTCTTGGTCAGAAAGAATCTGCCTTTTTTTAAAATAGGAAGATTCTGCATCCACTGCCTTTTGGCGAAGGGAATCACAAAGGTTCTCAGCCCTCTGAGAGAAAAGAAATGTTCCCCACTATTTCAAATGGACTCACCCTTACCTTTAAACAATGACCCTCAGTTCTAGATCCTTCCAGAAGTGGAACCACGTTTTCACCATGCATCTGGTCAGGTCCCCTCAGGATCTTTCATGTTTCAATTTAGTCTTCTCTTTCTTTTCTCAACTCCAGAGGACACAGGCGAGCCTGTCTAGATTTTCCTCTAGATTTTCTTTTAAGGCAATCCACTCATTCCAGGTATTAGTCCACTGAATTTGCCCCGAAATGTTTCATAACGTTCTTTAAGTTGGGTGACCAGAACTGAACACAGTACTCCAAATACAAATCTCACCAGTGCAAAAGGGGAATTAATTATCGAAAGGAGGACCATGAATTCCGACTTGCTTGCAGGAATGCATTTTCAGCCAGCTTCGGTCACTTACACGTATCTAGTTACAGACTGACACAGGATATGGTCAGATAGTTGTACGGTTTGTACTGTTAGACCGAGAAGCATTGTTGTGATCTCACTCAAACCTCCCACTCTGGCTCTGCACAAATAATGATTGGCTCTGCAGCCAGTTCCCACAGCCTGATTTGTCCTGTATTTTTCATCTTCTGTCCTTTCAAAGATATCAAATGATCCAAGTGGTATAGCTCAGCAGGACTGACAACATCGTGAAGGAAAAAAACAGAGTTTATGTTTCGTTTCCGGTGACCCTACTCTTAACTTGAGAAAGGGTCACCAGACCCGAAACATTCACTCTGTTTTTTTTTTAATTCACAGATGTTGTGAGACCTGCTGAGCTTTTCCAGCAACTTCTAATTTAAACTTCTAAACTCCTGACTTACAACACCCCGCAGTTTTTTTGTGATCCAGGTGACAATCCGGCAGCTTTCATTCTACTTTTAACTGTATTAGATTTATTTTCCAGGAAATTTGAAAGGGAACATTTACTGACAGGCAGCTCAACTCAAACACTGGATCAAAAACTGCCAGGAACACTTAATTCTCAGGAGCTTTGAACATGGAAGGAACAAGCATCATTTACAGTGAAGAGAAACCATACATGTGGTCTGTGTGGACAAGCCTTCAGTCAGTTGTCTGGCCTGTCGATACGTAAATGCAGTCAAAACAGGGTGACAACAATGACATCAAGCAGCACTTGCTTTGTAATATCATAGTGATGGATCTCAGTTTGAGTTAAGCAAGGGCCACTCATCTCCTCTCCTCCCTACATTCTTGTTGGAAACATGGACCAAACTGCTGAATTCCAAATGTGAGAGTGACTGTCCACTATCTTCAGGCTCCATTTGACAGAACATTGTATTAAGGAATCATAAGAAAGCTAAATTCAACAGGAACCAGAGAATATTTTTCTTCCTTGGATAGCTGGGTTTTGTGTCTTCAGACCTCACTAGATTGAAACAAGGTGAGTTTATTCAAACTTGTGCCACATACACGTGGAACAGGTCTACAAGCCTAGCTCGGAGACACTCTTCCATTTACAGCTACTCAGGAACAGCATATTAAGGCATTTTCACGTCAGAATGGCTGCATGTAACATTGATATAAAATAAATTTATATGTCAGTTACTTACTACAAAACAGGATGCTGTTCAGTTTCTGACAAAGTTCTGAGTCCTCTAATTTCAACAGGACTGCCACTTCCATACTATCTTCAGAGCTTCTCCACCCCACCATCAGCTCACAGCTGGGTGAGTAATACTTACATAACTGTTATACAGATAGTTTCAGAGCCCTAAGTAACTGTTGATGTTTCGCAGTTATGGACCTGCAGTTAAACTGTCTGAGAGATGTTAATGTGAAAACATCCCATTCATTTATTTCCGTCTATAAATTAAAGTTTTTTGTCTGCATTTGATTCCTACACAGCGACTTTAATTTATAGAAGTAAACTATTATCCACCTACACATCGGTATCAGACACTGCCCTGAAGCTTCCTGCCCAGCTAGGAATTCAGTGTAAAGATTTTGTTACTCCTTATCTTCTCACACATCGGTATGCAGACACTGTCTTAAGCTTCCTGACCGAATTAAAATTAGAACCAAACTGTTTCAAATAGGGTTAGGTGGGGAAAATTTATAAAAGTGTGAAATCTCTAAAATATGTAACTTCTGTTGCTGACAAAGGGGCCAGGGCAATGATTTGGTGTGAGCCAGACACACTGGCAACTTGAAATCAGAATCTGTCCAGGACAACAACTCAAAATCGCCTCCTGCCATGACCAGCTACTTCACTAGCAATCGATACTATATCCTGGTCTTTTATGTTGTTGATGTAATAATTGTTTGGTATCCTGTTTTTGTCTGTTGTAGTAATTGTTTTATGTATCATGTCATAGTAAATTGTGAAATTGTTTTATGTATCATGTCTTTTGTAAAGTATAAAAAGCAGGGACTGTCTGCTGCTCGGCGAAAATTACTTGCGAGTCTCTGCACTGAGTACAGTGATTCTCCACAGCTTGTACTTGGTAAGAAAGGGATTTGTGTTTTTCTAAACAGGTCAGTGTCTTGTTATTGCAGCAAGTCCGTGAGGGTCACCAAAAACGAACTTGACATTTGGCGCAACAGCAGGGTTCCAACATGTACAGCAGTCTCACGTGGAGGGCTGAATAAGTGATCGTTCGAGTGTCGGCAGAGTGAGACGGATGGGCCCGCGAGGTACGATTCACCTTGGTCTCTCTCACTAACCTGCCACCCGTGCGAACCCTGGTCCCTGCGTGTCTCTGTACTGACGGAACCCGAGACAACTCACGGTCTTGAACACTGCTAAATCCTAACGCCTGAAGGTTCAAGTCCCCAGGTGAGTAAAGAAATCCGGGAGGTTCGAGTCCCCTGGTGGCCGGGGTTGGAGTCCCCAGGTCAGATAACTGGTAATTTTTAAAATCCAGGAGGATAGATTTCACCCGGTGACCGGGGGGTGAAATTCTGTGTCGGGCAATAGGGAAAAGGTAGGGCGTTTAGTGTAAGACCTAGGTACAGTGTAGTTAGTGTCTGTCTGTTTCAACCACCCTGCCTTAGGCCGGTTGTTAAGAGGGGAAATCCTCCACGCGAAGGTCAGGACCCTGAAGTGGGTGTTGAGACTAAGGACACTGCAGTAGTATATAGGGATAGTAAAAATTGAAAGCGCTAATAAAAAGAACAGCAAAGGAAAAAATGGGACAAACACTGGATTAATCAGGTGTCGGCACTCCTTTACATCGATTATGCCGGGATAATCCCGAAAATGAAGTACAGTACAGACGTCTGTCAACATGCTTAAACAAAAGATTGGGAAATGAGAATTGGCCATTGGGGAGGACGCGGGATATAGATCTATGCACTAAAGCAGAAGAGGCACTGGAAAGGGTTAATGTCATTCTAGAGAAAGAGAGCTGAGGAGCTGACTGAAAAATCAAAACTGGCCAGTTGGGTGGGTAATGCACGTAGGAGAGGGATCAGTGCCTGTGATAACGAGGGGAAACCAAAAACTTGGGAAGTTTCAAAACTGCAGTGTGAGGATCATGAGATGAATGAAAGGGAAAGAGTTAACCAAGAAAGACAGGAGAGAGAACAACGAGACAAGGAATGGGGGCTGGAGTGGCAGGCTGCATTGACAGAATACAAAAAATTGGAGGTACCTCCTGACATATCTGGCATGCCGATGTTGTTCCATATTAATGACACAGATGAGCAAGACCGAGGAGG
The DNA here is from genome assembly GCF_030684315.1 of Stegostoma tigrinum. NCBI lineage: Eukaryota > Metazoa > Chordata > Chondrichthyes > Orectolobiformes > Stegostomatidae > Stegostoma > Stegostoma tigrinum. The sequence continues at coordinate 1,786,679 of NW_026728430.1, read as the reverse complement.
ACTGGGGAAGGCATCCCTCTGCCCCATCGGGACTGCTACCCCCTCCAGAAGCCTACCCGTCCTTGGCCAATCTACATCTGCAGGCACCCCAACACTGCCATCAGTCCCAGCAACCGCCACCGTACGCTGACCAAACTCAACCTCCCATAGAACCTCCAAGCCCTTCAGTAGGCAGCCCACATGGATCCCCTGGCAAACCCACGGCTTGTACAGACCCTACCTCCTGTCATACCAGATCTAAAACAAAACAGGGAAACAGGGCGCAGGCCAGACGGTCAGTGAGCAAAAGGAGGGACGACAGGATCCTTTTAAAACCCATGAGAAGCCCAGGAAGACATAAGTCCTGGGTGCAACCAACTTGACCCTCTAACACCTGGTTCCTGTTTCCTGGCGACTCCACAAGTAGCGAAGAATATGATCGTCCCAACTCACATGCAGAGGATAGTGAATGTGAGGACAGAGTTTGGAAGAGATCCTCGAATAGCCATCCCCTAAAGAAGGACCCCTGTCAGAAAAAAATCACCGGCAATTCCCTGATCGCACGGTCCCTCACCCGAGCCCAAAACAAGGGGGTCAAAATGCAATGCAAGTCGATGCCCCTTGGAAGCCACCAAATATGTGTTTAATTATGTCAAGAGCCCCTGATCAAGCCTGTGCTGCATCTATGCTGCGCTTTCCAGCCCTGGGGGTCAGTCCCAGGAAATTGACCTCCCTCAACCCTGTCTGTGCCGCCTGAGGGTTTACCTTCAACTCGCTCTTGCACAGGAGTTGTAACAACTCACTCAGTAGGGGACCATGTTCCTCACTGTTGTCTGTGAACAACAGGATGTCATCCACGTACTGTACAAGCCTGTGTGGCTCACTGAAATCTTTTAAACAGCCTGCCATACACTGGTGGAGAATGCTGGGGCTATAATGGAAACCCTGTGGCAGACACCTCCACGTGTACTGTTGTCCTGTAAAAGTAAATGCGAATTTGTACTGGTCCTGCCGAACCGGGATAGACCAGAAACCATTCGAGATATCCAGCACTGTGAAATTCCACCCCACCCCGTCGCTTTAAGGCAGGAGAGCGCTTTTCCATCAATGGCACACGCCACTGTTTTGAAATCCACGCCCACTTCTCCAGGTAACGGACACCTCTTGAAACTTGCAGTTTCTCCGACGGCTGTGGCTCCACTGGGTCCTAGGGCCCACCTGCAACATTATTGTTTTTCCCCCAAGAATTTCTGATTTTTGTGTCTGGTAAATTTGGTTAATTTTTTTCGCAAGTATAAATCCAACTCTTGCTTGGTACTTTTTTTAAACGAACTGGAGTTTTCTTCCCCTCTTGCCACTCTCTCTCTCAGTTCAGGGCACCGTTGCAATGTCAGTGCCCATACTGCCCCCCTGGTTCAGTTTGGTAAATGGGATATCGTGACACTGTGCAAATGAGACATGATACGGGGCAGAGATTCCTCCTGTGCACTCACCCTGTTCCCCTTCCTCCTGACTGACAGCAATCATCATGCAGAGTGGGTATTGAAACTGCCCTACCCCATGTGGTACTACATCACTTTCACACGCACAGACATCATGCTGAAACTGACAGGTTTACAATAGGCCCTTTAAACTTGAATTATGACGACAGTTGCCTACTACTCCACTAGCCTGGACACTGTTGCTCAGGGATTTACCTCCCTCCCCCCGCCATCCCAAATTCTCCCTGCTCCACTATTAACCAAGCCACATTTCTGAGTGAACCCCCACATGACTGCCTGCTGAGGAATCAACTTCTAACCTCTCCACGCCCGGCCCTTACTGATGCCCCACTCCTTCTCCGGACCCAGTGTGGATTTTAAACGTCCTCAGGTACACCTATCCAGGATTCCCTGCCTGTTGAAAACCTCCAGGCAATCCTCCTCCCTAAACAGTTTCACACTTAAAACTAAACAATTGGCTATTATCAAACGCGCTGCCCATGCCTCTGTTGATTCTATAGTTACTCGGGGCAGCGCTCGGGCTGATCTGGCCGCTAAACAGGCTGCTGCAGACCAAATTGTTATTATACCCTCTATGAACAAGCAGGCGGTAGATGGCATGCCTTCAGAAAAGACGGGCATGCCAGACATGGTCACTGTTCGAGACTTACTACCGTTACTGCTTCTGAAAAGAATATTTGGAAGGCGCATGGATGTTTACATTCTGTGCCCTCAGGCCTTTGGGTTACCCAGGTCGACCAAGTGTGTGTATCTGATACTTTATTACCGATGCTTGTTGACTGTCTGCATTCTGACACCCACCTTGGCAAGGACGGAATGAGTGGTATTCTGCTCCGTACCTGGTGGCACCCCAGACTGACTGAGGCAGCCGAGTCTCGTGGAGCATCTTGTCTCTCATGCCAGAAAAACAATGTGGATCGGGGGTGAGATGCTCACCAGGAAAAATACTCTTGCCAGGTGGACCGTTTGAATGCATTCAGCAACAATTTATTGAACTGCCACGCGTAAACTGTTACAAATATTGTCTTGCCATTGTAGATGTATTCAGTAGATGGATAGAGGCTTTCCCAATGACAAACAACAAAGCCCCAACAGTAGTAAAACTGTTATTGACTGAAATAATACCAAGGATTGGAGTACCACGACAAATTAGTTCGGACAACGGCCCTCACTTTGTTTTGAAAATTAACAAGGAACTGTGTGGTACATTACACATCCAACAATAATTCCACTGTGCCTACCACCCTCGGGCAGCAGGGACCGTAAAGAGAGCTAATGGAACACTTAAAACTAAACTGAGCAAGTTGACATCAGAAACCGGCCTGAATTGGTTAAAGGTTTTGCCACTAGCCTTGTATCACATGCGAATAACACCCCACTCTACTACTGGGCTCTCAGCAGCGGAAATAGTCCATGGCCGACCCAGCAGAATAACATGGGATGCCAATACCAGCCCACCCACCAAAACTGACCTAGATGTGATGGGAGAAGAAATGCAAACGTACTTCCGACAACTAACATCATCATCAAAGTTTCTCCATTCGCAGGTGAAGTGCGCCTTCGGACTACCTCCGCACACACCGGAACAAGCCCTCGAGATTCAGGATCGATCTTCGTGGCCGCGGATTGGAGATTTTGTACTTGTCCGGGACTGGGATCGCCCCAAGCTTGGACCAAGGTGAAAAGGACCATACCGAGTGCTTCTTCAGACTCCGACAGCTCTTAAAGTTAAAGGGCAGAATCACTGGATCCACTTATGTGACTGTAAACGATGGATTTCCTCATCGGCGTTCAGTTAACCATTGGACTGAGTGTTATTCTGCACATGCATGGCCAGCAGGACAATCTGTTTTATAAAACACACATCCGGCTGCACGGGAATCAGACAGCATGTTACCCACTAGCACGATCTGTAGAAGCATTATTTGTGGCAACATCTGTCTGGAACCCAAGTCAGCTTTATGAAATAGAGTATTCCGTTAAGCCTTGCTGAGGGGAGAGGGGAACTTGTACAGGGGTGTGCAGGGTACATGTGTGAAACTAGTAGTTAGTGGTCTCTCTGGTTGTGGGGACACTAGACCTGGGCATGGGAAGGAAGGGGCTAGCTGTACAAATCCCAACAGCTATCCGTTTTGCTTTAATGGAACTGGGACTTGTTGTGTGCCTGCTCTCGTCACTAATCACCCCCATAATGTTTCCTCGCCCCCATTGGTGCATAAAGAGAAATTGCACCACTATAGGAGGATTGTTGAGCTGCCCCTGCTTAGAATCGAAGCCCATAACTGTGACCCCGGGCATACAGTGGACTTGTGGGGATTGCAATGGCACTCATGTAAAAACAGATTATGGGTCCTGTCCATTTAACTCCACAAATTTCCATCCACATAAGGGTCAGTCCTCCTGGCATAGCTATCAAGAAATATGTGAGTCTGTTTGCCTCCTGAACGAGGCCTTCACTACTGTCACTCCAACCCTGCCGGTGCTGTTTGCTGTTGGGACCATTGGCCCCCTCACTGTCCCTTGTCCCCAACAAGCACAGATTCAATGGCAAATTGTCACACGCTTCCTGAGCCGGGAGTTTTGCACTGCATGGCAGAACCCAGTTGCCTTGGGCTCTTCCTTCGGACACAGCTTACTGGGAACTGTCGGCTTGGGAGGCTCCCCTGGGGTGGTGGCCACAAAAAAAAATCGGAATTACCTTATATGTGGACTCACCGCCCTGGGAAACAGCACAATGATGGCATTGGAGGCAGTCAACCAGGAACTGGCTGAACGTGGGCTCAATGCTCAGCAAACCCGGTATGCAGTGGACTATCAGCTGGCTCAGCAAGGAGGAGTATGCACTATTATCGGGGACACGTGCATTACCCACGTCACCAACGAGTCCTATAACATTACCCAGGCTATCCAAGCCATAGAGGGGCAGTTGGAACAGCACAGTGAGGGACCCCGGCCTGGACGGGGTTTGTTGGGATGGTTTTTGGGTGGTTCTTGGGGCTCATATTTGCTGCATGGGTTCGTTGTTCTAGTGGTTGTCATAGCTGCCTGCTGTACATTTATGGCATGCCTGAGCCCCTTGCTGCAGAGCTCACCTCTCGGCCCCGTTATAGGTTATCATGAAATGAAAAAGGAGGGAATGAAATGTTAATGTGATAACATCTCATTGGTTTCTATACTTCTATAAATTAAAGTATTTTATCTGCATTTGATTCCTATACAGAGAATTTAATTTGTAGAAGTAAACTCTTAGCTACCTACACATAGGTATGCATGCACTGCCCTGAAGCTTCCTGCCCAGCTAGGAAATCAGTGTAATGCTTTTGTAACTCCCTATCTTCTCACACATCGGTATGCAGACACTGTGTTAAGCTTCCTGACTGAATTAAAATCTGAATCAAACTGTTTCAAATAGGGGTCGGTGGGGAATATTTGAAAAGCTGTGAAACCTCCAAATCATGTAACTTCTGTCGCTGACAAGGGGGCCAGGGCACTGACTTTGTTCCAGCCAGACACACTGGCAACTTGAAATCACAATCTGTCCCAGACAACAACTCAAAATCGCCTCCTGGCATTAGCAACCACTTCACTAGCAACCCATACTATATCCTAGCCTTTTATGTTGTTGATGGAATAACTGTTTGGTATCCTGTCTTTGTCTGTTGTAGTAATTGTTTTATGTATCAAGTCATTGTAAGTTGTGAAATCGTTTTATGTATCATGTCTTTTGTAAAGTATAAAAAGCGGGGGCTGTCCGCTGCTCGGGGAGAATTACTCGGGAGACTGTGCACTCTGTACTGGGTTGAGTACAGTAATTCTCCACAGCTTGTACTTGCTTGGTTATAAATGGATTTGTATTTTTCTAAACAGGTCAGTGTCTTGTTATTGCAGCAAGTCCGTGAGGGTCTCCGAAAACGAACTTGACAACATCACGGCTCCGGAACTCAATCCCTCTTCCAATAAAACCTAACACACCGTAAGCCTTCTTAACAGAACGATCAACCTGGGTGGCAACTTTCAGGGATCTATGTAGATGGACACCAAGAGCCCTCTGCACATCCGCACTACAATTTTTTTACCATTGACCCAGTCTTCTGCCTTCCTATTATTCCTCCCAAAGTGGATCACCTCACGTTTAATAAAATGTGAGGCTGGATGAACACAGCAGGCCCAGCAGCATCTCAGGAGCACAAAAGCTGACGTTTCGGGCCTAGACCCCCCGAATCATCAGCTTTTTTGCTCCTGAGATGCTGCTGGGCCTGCTGTGTTCATCCAGCATCACATTTTATTATCTTTGATTCTCCAGCATCTGCAGTTCCCATTATCAACTCACATTTATCTGTATTAAACTCCATTTGCCACCTTTCAGCCCAATTCTGCAGTTTATCCAAGTCTCCCTCCAACCTGCAACATTCTTCCACACTGTCCACCACTCCACCGACTTTACTGTCATCTGCAAACTTACTCACCCATCCACCTATGCCGGTGGCCAAGTCACTTATCAAAACGGCAAACAGCAGTGGACCCAAAACAGATCCTTGAGGCACACCATGAGTGACCTGACTCCAGGCTGAATATGGTTATGGGGAAGTCTGTGCTATGATGGAAGGATAAAATAACAGTAAAGTACATGAACGGAAAGCGATTGCAGAACATGGTGGTGCAGATGTATTTGTGAGCCCTGTGACATGAATCCTTTCATTTTAGTCTGCGCATGTAGCCAGTGATTAAGAAAGTATATGGAATGGTGCTGCTTTATGCAAAAGCTATCTGTATAATCATCGGATTGTTGTACCACATCAGTATTGGGCTTTACTGAGACCACTCCCGATATATTCCGCGCAGTTACAATTCCCTAAACTGAAAACAAAATGCAATTGCTTCAGAAGCTTATCAAATTTATTTCACGTTACTCATTCCTGGAAGGAAAGCCTTGTCGAGCCACAGAGCCATACAGTTCAGGAACAGACCCTTTGGTCCAACTCATCCATGCTGACCAGAATTTCCAAACTGATGTATATCCATTTGCCAGCATTAGGCCCATAACCCTCTAAACCATTTCTATTCATGTATCCATCGTGGTGCCTTTTAAATGTTGTGACTGTACCAGTCTCAACCACTTCCTCTGGCAGCTTATTGCTTACGCACAACACCCTCTGCAGGCAACAGTTACCCCTCAGGTCTCTTTGAAATCTCCTCCGTCTCTCAATAACTCTATGCGCTCTATTTTTGCACACCCTCACCTGAGAAAAAATGACCTTGGCTGTTCACTGTATCACACAATATTCATAGAAAAAATGCCACCTCTCAGCCCCCGAAGCAGTCTGTGTACATGTGTGGGACGACAACAGTCAAGCTTATGCTGTTGAAGTGTCGGTAATATTCATGTAACAGTACATAGCTACACAATGCTCATGTCCACGGTAATAATAGAGCAGTTTATCCGGCTCTTCAAGCTGGTTTCAAGGGAAGGGAATGAAGCCATTCAGCTCATCAAAACTATTGGGAATTAAGAGGCACAGCCCATTCACTCTCTCCTGCCTGTTACACAGGAAGACAAGAAGTCTCGGCAGCACATCGAGCTGTTCAACAGGTACCAGGGGTCATCCAATCAGTCCTTGAACCTTTTCCCTGGGACCAGGAGTCGGCCATTCTGACGGTCAAGCCACATAAACAGAAACAGAAGGATGTCATTGATGCTCCAACATGACAAACCAATGAAGCAGAGAATGCACAGGCAGACTGCTCCATGTGGTTTCTCCTGGTGCCATTGCTAATGGTACACACGTGACTTTAACGTCAGAACAAAAACAAAGTCACTGGAAAAACTCAGCAGCTCTGGCAGCATCTGTGAAGGAGAAAACAGAGTTAATGTTTTGGGTCCGGTGACCCTCCCTCAGAACAGTTTCTTTAATGTCAATTGCTGAAGGTTAGGAGGGACAGTGGATGATAAGGGAACAGTGAAGGCCAGATGGGCTTCAGTTTGGTTTCACAGGTCGGTGCAACATCGAGGGCTGAAGGTTCTGTCCTGCACTATAATGTTCTGTGAATCATATCAGATCGCATGGATCAGTTACAGCAGTAGCTGGAGGCAAAGAGGAATTTACAGGAGTGAGGGAATGTGATGAATATCTGTTCCAGGGGGTAGAAATACTGCAGATACAGTGAGGTTGATGCGTTACTTGTAGGAAATGTAGGATGGGTAGACAAGCAATGCAGGAGTCTCCTGTGGCCATCTCCATTTCAAACGATTATGCTGTTTTGGGGAATTTGGGCGTGACAGACTCTCGGAGGAATATAGCACTCAGAGCCAAGTTTCTGGTAGCCATACTGTCTCTACTGTAATGAGGGTTACATCAGGTTGCAAGTGATTGATTTCAGGGAACTGTCAAGGCAGAAACACAGGCAGACGTTTCTGCAGCCAACTGCAAGACAGCAGGATAGTGTGTTGCCTACAGAGTGCGAGTGTTAAGGATGTCTTGGACAGGGTATATAATATTCTCAATGGCTCGACAGACGAACAGGAGATTGTTGTACACTTTGGAACGAACAACATAGGATGAGAAAATGGATGCGATTATGAGGGTAGCACATGGGAAATTGGGGAATGTGAATGTTGGTTGGTGAATACAGTAAAAACTGGATTACTTCTGGTGCCAGGAACTAGTGAGGTTTGGAATAGAGAAGATCGAGCAGATGGACTCGGGGCTGAGGAGCTGATTTGGGGGAAAGGATACACATTTCTGGATATTTGGAATCTCTTCCGGGTTGAAGTGAACTTTACAAGGAGGATGGATTGCAGTTGAATGGGAAGTGGCCTAATATTCTAGCAGGGAGAATTGTTATAGCCATGCAGGAGGATTTAAACTGGTAAGATGATGAGGATGGGATGCGGAGTTGGTGCAGATGGATATGCTGGAGGCATCAAGCGACGTTGTGAGAAAAGGGAGCAGTCTGAGTCTGGTGCAGTAGTTCTGTAAAAAGAGCAAGTCAAATAGGCAAGGCAGGCTGAAGCAAAGCAGAGAATGAGGTAGGTCTGATAAGTTAAACTGCATTTATATCAATGCACATGGTCTGACAGTATTGCAGATTAACTCAGGGCACGGTTAGTGACATGAGACTGGGATAACATAGCTATCAGAAATGTGGCTCCTGGATGGACAGTCATGACAGCTTAACGTTCAAACAGATAGCTGCTATCAGACAGGTAGAAAAGGTTGCAAAGGAAGTGGGGAAGAAGGGCGATGGCATTTTTGATTTGGGATAATATTCTGGCTGTACTTAGGGAGGATATTCCTATGAGTGTGATCAATGAAGTTATTTGGGTGCAATTGAGAAATAAGAAAGTGTTGGCCACCTTGTTGGAATTGTACTCCCCACCACAAAAATAAACAGTCAGTGTTTCAACTGAGAAGCACATCTGTAAGGAATTGACAGTTAACTGTAAAAATAATAAGGTGGCAGTAGGGGATTTTCACTTTCCAAAAATAGTCTGAGCCTGCCATAGTGTGAAAGAATCGGATAGAAAGAGGGTTTTTTGTGTCTGTCCATGATTTTTTTTTTCTTCAGCATGTGGATTTACCTCCTAGAGAAGGTTAAAGAAAGAATTAGATGTACTCTTGGGGAATAAGGCAGGGAAAGTAACTGAGTTGTCAGTGGGGTAGCACTCTGGGGCAAAAAATATCCATAATTTTATTCATTTTAAAATAAGTATGAAAAAGAATTGACCTGATCTAAAAGCTAAAGTTCTAAACTTCCGCAAGGTCATTTTGAACAATATTAGCCGTGAACTTTCAAAAGTTGACATGAGTGATATTAGCAAGTAAAGGGATGGCTTGCAATGGGAAATCGTCACAAATTTATTAAGAAATTCCAGAGACAGTACACTTGGTTAGGATGAAAGGCAATGCTGATAGGTGTGGGGAATGCTGGATGACTCGAGAAATTGTGTTTCGGATCAAGAAAAAGAAGGAGGCATGTATCAGGTCCTGACAGCGGGGATTGCATGCATCCCTACAGGAGGCGAAGGACAGTTGGAGTACACTTAAGAAGGGAATCATGAGGGCAAAAAGTGGTCATGAGAGAGTTTCAGTAAATAGGGTTAAGGAGAATTCAAAGGATTTATGCAAATACATTTTGGAGAAAAGATTTTTTTGAGAGAATGGGGCCCCTTAAAAATCAGCAAGGTTGCTTATGTGTGGAACCGCAGGAGATGAGTGAGTTACTAAAATGAACAATTTGTATCTGTGCTTTCTGTTCAAAGCATACGAACCTGAGGGAACTCGGGGAAATAAACAGTAAGAAGTGTCCACGTTACGGAGGTAGTGGTGCTGGCCCCTTAAAATGCATAAAGATGAATAAATCATCAGGATCTGATCAAGCATATCCTCGGCATTTATGGTAACCTAGGGAACTGACTTATGGGCCCCTTGCTGAGATATTTGTATCATCGATAGCCACCGATGAGGTGATGGAAGGCTGAAAGTTGGCTAACATGGTCCCACTATTTAAGACAGGTGATCAGGGAACGCTAGGGAACTGTACACTGGTGAGGATGACATTAGCGATGAGCACATTGTTGGAGGGGATTTTCAGGACAGGATTTACATGTATTTGGAAAGGGAAGGGCTGATTGAGGACAGTCAACATGGCTTTGCGCCTGGGAAATTGTGTCTCAATAACTTAATTAAATTTGAAGAAATGACGAGAAGGATTGATGGAGGCAGAGTGTTAGATGTTGTCTATATAGGTTTCAGTCAGGCATTCAACAAGGTTCCACATGGTGGACTGGTTAGCAATGTCACATCACATGGAATACAGGGAGAATGAACAATTTGAATAAAAATTGTCTCAAAGGAAGAAGACAAAGCACAGTGACAGAATGCTTTTCGAAATGCAAACATGTGACCAACGGTGTGCTACAAGGACCAGTACTGGGCCATTGTTTTTTGTCATTCTATAATGATTTCACTTTTAAAACATGGGGTATAGTTGGTAAGTTTGCAGATGACACTAAAATTGGTGATGTAATGAACAATGAAGCAAGTTATCTCAGAGTAAAATTTGATTTGAATTTCCAACAGTTCCTCATTTTCACTATTCACCATGTTCCCTGCTATTTCTGGAAGAGTTTCTGTTCCTCCCTTCATGGAAACAGAACATCACATTCACTACGCCAGGCAGGGCTGGCGTGTGTCATGTTGTGAATATATTGGAGGTCGGCACTCTGGCACATGATGGATAAGTCACCCACTGCTGCAAACAAAGTTCTACAATGAGATAACAATGCGAAGAGCTGGATGAAGCGCCCAGACCCGAAACATCAGCTTTCCTGCTTCTCTGATGTTGCCTGGCCTACTGTGTTCATCCAGCTCGATACCTAATCTCATATTCCAACATCGGCAGTTCCTACTATCTCTGAGTAAGTTCTAGAATGAAACCAGTTCACTTGATGCCCGTTGTCAGTGCTGCCCTCTCCCTGATACATACATCGTGTTCCCTCTCAGTGTTGGAAATGCCTTCCTCTCCTTAGTTTATTTTCCTGGCTGATAAACGATCATATCTCTACACAGTCGCAGTGGCCTGAAATATTAATGAGTCTGCTCTTAATAGAAGCAGTTGACAATGTAATTGCACAATTTTCTGTACCACAGTCGCGATAGCAGCAACACCACTATTGCTGCTGGAGGTGACTGGGGATGTTGGGGATGAAATGACATTGTGGTGTTATTTCTAGTCTGTTAATCCAAGGATCCAGGTAATGACCCACACCCCGATTCAAATCCTGCCACGGCAAATTGTAGAATTTGAATTCAATGAACTACATGGAATGATGAAACTATTAAGCATTCGTTGATATTTGGGAAAAACCCACCTGGCTCACGAATGGCCTTCAAGGGGGGACATCTGCCATCCTCACCTGGTCTGGCCTCCATGTGACTCAAGACCAACAGCAATGTGGTTACCTCTCAACCGTCTTTTGGAATGGCCAAGCCAGCCACTCACTTGTATCAATCAGCACAAAGTCTCAAAGAAATGATACAGGACAGACCTATATACCAGCAATGTACAGCACATGGTCTGGAGTGATTCAAGAAAGCAGCTCACAGATGCCTTCTCAAGGGCAACTAGGAAAGGGAAATAAATGCTGCCCCAGCCAGTCACACCCACATCCCATTAATGAATAAGTGAAGATGACCACACTCAGGGAAGACAGACTGAGGGGATATAACTTATTTCAGACAGGCACTTCGAAGTATATCTACATGGGCACGACATACAGGAATATGGGAAAAGGCAAAAAATAAATGTAATTAATTTCACATTTCATTTCCATCCCACCTGATAATCAACAATCCCTTTCTTTGTTTCTTGTTTTCCTCTAGTTCTATCTTTCAGCATTTATTCAACTCATTCCTTCTCCCCTTCAAAACAAACATCCCTGTCAACAGAATAAATCACAATAGTTACCAGCTGATTTCAGTTCTGATGTCTGTTCAGTGAACTTGAAATGCTAACTCTGTTTAAAATTCATCAAAGCCTATCAAACCTGTTCATTTTCCTTAGCACTTTGGTTCTTTCTGTTTCAGATCTCTGACATCTTTCTTTTTTTGACTTAAACTTTTTTTTTTCCATGGGATGTCAGAATCACTGGCAAGAGCAGCATTTGTTAACCATCGTTAATTACCTTTAACTGTGACCATTCCACAAGGCAGTTTGCAGCCAAACACATTGTTATGGGTCTGAATTCACACTTAATCCAGACCAGGTAAAACGTTAGATTTCTTTATCAGAGGAGATCAGTGGAATGAGATCAGTTTTTTAGTCAAAATGCTGCTGATTTTATGGTTGTTATTCCTGAAATTCACTTTCGTTACAATTCTTATCATTAGAATTTAAGTTCTACCACCAACTGTGGTGTGATTTGAAAGAGTATCTTTAGAGTAATAACCTGTGTCTCTGGAATTACCTGCTGAGTGACTTAACTGCGCTGAAATGATGTTCCTATCGTTAATTACTTCAGAAACAAGGATAAGGGCGTGATCAAATTATTTATAACTTGGTAGACTGGTCCGAAAAGAGCTGGAACTATAAAGTCTGAATTTTACCACGTCATAGAAAATGGTTTATTCAATAACAGTACAGAGGCAGAGGGGGAGAGTGGGGATATTATGGAGCTGGTGTTGGACAGGTTTGGCGATGGAGACAATAGCGAAACATAAATCAATAAAGGCCCTCAATGCTGTGAACAATTCTTGTTCTCAGATGCTTGTGAAGGATGAGTCTGAAATTCATGAACAATGAAGTGAGGTTTTAATTAAACTGAAGATAATAGATTCCAAATTTTCCAAATGTAGGCAACAGAAACGGCACTAAAGTTGAATATACTTTATGGAAGTAAAGACTGGACAGAGATAGAGAGGCTTACCAGGAACACCAATAATAGCGAGAATGGGATAGTAACCAGCCTGAATAACCCACAGTACACCTAGTATCCGCTCTGGTAATGTCGACCTATAGTTGGTAAGAAAGTAAAGACCCCAGGATAAGATCCTCTCCATTGTTGTAACATCCCAGTCTATTGTTCTCAGATTCTGATCCATTGTTGTCACATTCCAGTCTATTGTTCTCAGATTCTGATCTATTGTTGTCACATTCCAGTCTATTATTCTCAGATTCTGATCCATTGTTGTAACATTCCTGTCTACTGCTCTCAGACTCTGATCCATTGTTGTAACATTCCTGTCTACTGTTCTCAGACTCTGATCCATTGTTGTAACATTCCAGTCTATTGTTCTTAGACTCTGATCCATTGTTGTAACATTCCTGTCTATTGTTCTGAGATTCTGATTCATTGTTGCAACATTCCAGTCTATTGTTCTCCGATTCTGATCTCTCCACCCCCTCTCTCTGCAGCTGCTGATCCCTGTTAGCGCTGTCGCTGATGTCTCACTTATACCATGGGATAACACACTGAATGGAGCCCCTTAGTAATAGGAGAGGGAAACCCTCCTGTGACACAGTTCGAATCCATGGAGACTGACATCAATCACAGTCACCGAACAAACACTCCCATTTAACCCCTTTCAATACACCTTCAGTGAGCCTTCAGTTCACAATTAAATCTGGACTGGATTGCATGTTAACATCGTTGGCTATAGGTCTTATATGCCATTAGCAATTGCTCTACCGACGTCTGTCGTGAGGGAGAATGATGGATGTTTTCATTTTTCAGGCTAAATGGCTCTGTCCTGTTGTCCACGTGCAATGCTGTAACCACCTGCACCAACACCCTCCCCCTCCAAAAAACAAACACAATCAAAATGTTATTACTGTGCTGATTACTCTGACACAGCCAACCACAAAAAAAAAATCGCTGGGCATAGTCAGGCTGACCTTGCAGAGTAAGTGTGGTTTTCTCGCTGCTGTAATAAAACAACAATGTATCTTCAACATGCAAAGTTCTTCTTGCAGGTTATGTGCTTTAAAACAGTAACACTTACATTTCATGATTCAATTGACCAAAACTAAATCAAATGCACCGTGTGCAATGATGTTGTTCATTGAAGAGCATGGACTAAATAGTCAGGGACAGAATGAATGTGCCAATTGTTCAGAGACAGAATGGAATGGCGGCAGTGGCTGTTGAGACTGGAGAGGAGGACAGTGATGCCCCAATGTCACCAGTATTTAACTAGCACTTATTCTGACAGACAGAATGAAATGCAAAGCAGAGCATGTCATTACGTTGTACTTGGGAGATGGAGTGACAAACAACAATATGATCATAGTATGATAACTTTAAATGTGATGTAGGAAATTATGTATTATGTATACACTTTTTAATCATGGGGTCTGCCCAAGATATTCAAAATTAAAAGCAGATCAAGATTTCAAAATGTTAGGTGTATAGCGAGATGACAGAATAATAATAGTAGGAATATAGTTCATCCCCAGCCAGTACAGAGATGATGGGCTGAGTGACCACAGCTTTGCTGTAAATATTCTGAGATTTGTATGAAAAGTTTTCAGAGCATGAGGGGAAACACTTTCAGTGAAGGGCACGGATTGTACTGTCATGAGTAATCTATTTCAGTTGTCTCATGAAGCTGCCTCTAAAATTACTTTTAATCAAAATTGATTTCCAGATATTCATGCATTTAGGATGATATTCGCAATTTTTTTTGGAACTTAAAAGAAGAAACAGACACTGGGGCATGATGAGTGTAATCGGCAGAATAGCACTAACGGAAACAGGAATGGATGATATTGTCAAAATCTCACCAAGCTGGGCCAGTCCAGAAAAGCAAAATGCTGGAGATTATGGAAATTTGAAACAGAAACAGAAATTGGTGGAGAAACGCAACAGATGAGGCAACATCTGGAGACACATTTTGAGTTAGCATATCTAGTCTGTTATGAACCTGTTCTGAAAAAGTCATATTACAGATGCTGCTGGACTGGATAAGTTACATTCCAGAATTTCTCTTCTTTCTTTTGGATTGTCACAATTTGTTTGATCTGGATCAGAACAACAAAGCTGCCATTTGAGTTGACCTTCAAGTATTTGTGAATGATCATTAAATGAGACATTGCAAAGTTTCTGTATTAAAGATCCCTAATATTGATGCCATGTCACATTGAGATAAATTGCCAAGAATGTTTTGAATTCAGTGGCACTGATTTCGCATGATCAGTCCTCTGATTGAAAACAACAGGGATCCTTACCACAATGTCATGCCATGCTCCTGATGTCGCTGGGCTTACACTCATTTGGCAAAGTCTTACCTTCCAAGACTTTAGACTCAACTTTGAAACCATAAAGTATCTTGATCGTCTTAATAAGACACACTCATCCATGGATTTTAGCAGGCATGAGCAAAGGCTATGTTTATTTTTCATCATCAAGAGCTCTAGAGAACGTAACATGAAGCTGCCTTCCTGAAACACTTCCAATCCAAGTGGTGCAGAAGTACACACAGAGCTGTATATAAGGGGTTCCAAGATTGTGCAGGATTGTCTCCAATTTGCATTGACCACATTTTTCCTTCGGGTCCATGATGCCATAATGAGTGAAGTAGCATGGGCGGCATGGGAAGTTACTCTGATTTCAGTTCAAATGATATTGGAACACCAGCTGAAACAATAAAGAGTGAAAGTACAGAACACTGTGCTCACCGTCCTCACAAAATTCCAAAGAATTTTCATTACGGACTTCCAATTCTGTCAGGAGATGTTTGTCCTATTGTGATGGTGTCTGAAATGACTGCTTAGGAGAATGGCTGAGGCAGGTAACATGCCAAACTATAAAAAGCATTTGGATCAGCACCAGGCGGTGCAGTCTCAATGAGTCTTTTCTCAATTGTCTGATTCTATGTGGTAGCAGCCATGAAAGGTCTGATATATTCCGAAGTACTAGCAAATGGCTCTTGTTTGTCTGTTCCATCAACTGTGTTTAGAAAGTTTTTCAAAACCGCATCTCTCATAAAGTATCAGCACTTACTGAACCTGGGACAGCCCAGCTATCTCTGAAAGCATCCAGCTTTTTTCAAATGGTCAGTGCCAGATTATTTCAGCTGTTTATCACCATTATTTTAATGAAACTAATAAAATGGATACAACTTTCCGTTCATCAGAATAATGTATTTTAGCTGTTATGGTGTCATTCCTCAAAAGAACAATAAACTCCTTGTTCCCATGTGCATATTTTGCTGATGTATTTGTTTTCCTGCCAGTTCTTAACCTCCACTCCCTTCCAGTGCTGTTTCCATGATCCGGTTCCATGTTTGTGTCACTCAAATATGCATTGCCAAAGAGAGTGTTTCTGTTTGAGCCTGGATTGTGAATGCTCACAAACGAACAGACCATGTTGGCAGGAGATTACAACATCAGCATCTCAACTGTACTGAAAACGAGTCCTCAGCACCGTTTCATGGTCCTCAGTTACTGCAGTCATCTATGTTATTATTTCAAAAGATGAGGGCAGCATAGCTGATGAATGGCTAACAAGAATAGTTCTTCAATGCTGTCCGTCAGGAATTATCTCCAACAGGAGGCAAACCAAAAGCCCTCCCTTGATAATCAATGTGATAATCAACTTCCAGCAACAAATATGCTGTATGTAACTATTCATCAGAAATTCACCAAATCATAAAGTCATAAAGTGGTGAAGAACGGAAACAGAGACCTCAGTTTCACCTCATCCGTGCCAACTACATATCCCATCTTGTCCCATTTGTGAGGATTTTGCCCATATCCCTCTAAACCCTTCCAAATCACATACCCATCCTTTCATATGTTGTAATTGTACCAAAATCTAGCACTTCCCCTTGCAACTAATTCCACACACACCACCACCCTCTGTGTGAAAAAGTTACCCCTGAGGTCCCTTTTAAATCTTTTCCAGCTCACCTTAAATCCACACCGTCTAATTTTGGACTCCCCGACCCCAGTGAAAACACCTTGTCTGGATGCCCTATCTCTTCCCCTCCTGACTTTACAAACATCAGTAAGGTCACCACTCAGCCTTTGAATCTCCAGGAAAAAGTTTATTCAGTTTCTCCCTGCAGCTAAAACCTTCCAACCCTGGCAACACCCTTTTAAATCTTTTATGAACCCTTTCAAGTTTCACAACATCCTTCCGATAGCAGGGACAGAGAATTGCATGCAGTATTCCAAAAGTGGCCTAACCAGCGTACAGCTGCAACAGGACCTCCCAACTACGATACACAATGTACTGACCGATAAAGGGAAGTTGTACCAAATACTTTCTTTACTATCCTAGCTGCCTCTGAATCCACTTTCAAGGAACTATGCGCCCACTAACAGGACACATTTTCCAGCAATTCTCCCCAAGGGCTTACCATTTAGAGTATAAGTCCTGCCCTGATTTGAATTCAAAAACACAGCACATCACATTTATTCAAATCAAACTCTCTCTACCACTTCTTGGCCCAATGGCCCATCTGATCAAGATCCCATTGTACTCCGAAGTAACCTTTTTCAATGTCCACTACATTTCCAATTTGGTGAAATTCGGGCTGGAAGTTTTCAAGGCCAATTAGGGATGATCTAGCTACATTAAAATCCCAAACGAATTAAAAAGAAAGTCTGATTTTCCAGAAGATTATAAAGCACTGCAGACATTTGTCATGATCTATCGAGCTAATCACTGTCTTTGATGTTGTGGGATATATTTGCAAAACGCAGTTCATGCATAAAGTGAAAGAAAAAAGCAAAATCTCAGGTCACAGATAATTCAAGATAACTCAGCATTTGAGAAGCAGCTGGAGGAGCATTCAAAATGCCAGAG
Source organism: Stegostoma tigrinum (assembly GCF_030684315.1). Taxonomy (NCBI): domain Eukaryota; kingdom Metazoa; phylum Chordata; class Chondrichthyes; order Orectolobiformes; family Stegostomatidae; genus Stegostoma; species Stegostoma tigrinum. The sequence continues at coordinate 1,768,889 of NW_026728430.1, read as the reverse complement.
CCTAGTGGCTATAGACTTCAAGGTAAGTGTGATTAGTGTAGTTTTGTTTGCTTGACTGGAATAGCCATGCTGAGCTGAAAGTGCTGTTTGTCTACTGAATGACTCTCTGACCTTAATTTTTGAAAACAGAAAATACAGTCTTACAATTTCCATATGTCGTGAGCATCAAATGTTGAGGATTACGCTGTCCAAGGCCACACAGCATCCTGGTTTCGATATATATCATTGTCCATTCACTGTCACTTGCTCAGAATCCTATACTTCACCATGAAACATATCTGTTAGTGTCCGTGGGTTTCACCATCATATTCTGAATGGGAATTAGACAGAGGCAATAAATGCTGGTCTTGCCAATGAAACTCATCTCACAACAACAAATAAAAGTAATCTGTCCTATTAAAGACATATATTCAGCCCAATCTGTTTACTAAAGCAGTTTTAATGAGAATTTAACTTCATTCTATGTCTCTGATCTTTCTGGAAAACCATGAAACTTTCCCGTGTACTTTCATAGTGCTGTTTAAAAATCGGATTTGGAAGTTGTACCCATCATCCTGAAAGGGATATCCTTCGTGACCACATTAATTCTCTCCTTATTTTCCGGTTTCTACAGACAATAGACGTAGAAACTTGGATCAGAAGTAAGTGATCAGAAAAATCAAACCCAGTCTGCCATGCCATGAGTTCTTGAAAGATCTGGATGTGGCCTCAAATAAACATTCCTCTCCACCCCTTATAACATTAGTGTGCCATTCTTAGTCAAGAATCTTTCTGCCTCTCCCTTAAGAATATTCAATGATTTATCCTCCATCTCTTTCTGGAAAGATTTCCATAAGCACACAATCCTTTGGAAGGGTAAAAGAAATGTCACCATTGTCTAACTGAGATATTCTCCAGTTTTACAGTCCATCCGCTGGTGGTAATCTCTTGCACAAATGGAAATAATGTTTCAGCATTCAACTTGAAACGACTGCTCGGAATATTTTGGGTTTAAACAAGACCATGTGTCATTCGCCTAAAGTCCAATAAATCCAGGGCCAGTCTGGTTATGATTTCCTCTGAAGATAAATACTTCTCAAAGGAATCACTTCAGTCAATCATCTCGGGATGGCTTCTGATTTCATCATGCACACAGCCTAATGCAGTCTCACCATTACCCTGGAAAAGTGTCCAAAAACTGCCCTCTTCGGCCTTGAAACGGCTGAACCACACCCTGAAGCAAACCAGGTACTACAGCCACGTTGCCTTTCTAAGCAACTGCCTATGGAACCAGATCATCCCCAATGGACTACAGTCCACATTCAAGCCTTCCCAATTTGGCCCGAAGCGTGACAATGTCTACATTCATTATATTAAGGCACTTCAGAAGCATTTTTACCTGCGACTCCTGAAACACACACTCGCAACAATGCGCCCACATTTCCAGGCACTGCAATCCAGCCTAACCCAGCTCAGACCCTCCCTCACTCAGACCTGCAAAGGACCTTTCCTTTTTTTTTTCTTCGTAGGGTCCAGAACCTGAACACACAATTCTCCTCTGCTTTCATGGGCACAAAAAACCATAAGTACAGTAAACTTACTGGTACCTACCACCCAAAACGGGCTTCCTCCATCTCCCAAATCCCCAAACCCACCCAGGAACCTCCCCACAATATGCCCACCACCACTGGCCATGTGGCCACTGTCGGAGCCACCAGGAAAGATGACACATCGTCTGCCGCCGGATGCACCGTTTCCGGGACAGCGAATGCCACTGCCTCCATTTCCGAGTCCAAAACCATAGACACTGAGGACACTCCTACCGTCACCGCTGCTGTCGCCTCCTACCCTGCTCCGCCCACCACCGACACCTATGGCACTCCGCCCACTGCCGATGCAACTCCATCCACTGCTGCCGTACGCCCCCCTCCATCCACACATCAACGAGAACCGCTGATGCTCAGACGCTGAGTAGTTTTTCCACTGCATCCGCCTCCACGCTTACTTCTTTAACTGTGAGCCTAGCCCTCCCTCTACTGGCCCCTTCTCCCTTCTCCAACACACCCACCCCTCCTGGACACCATCCATAGACACCCTACCCTCCCTCGACCGCTTCATCATTAACTGCCATCATGACATCAATCGCCTCAACCTCTCCACCCCTCTCACCCACTCCAACCTCTCCCCTGCAGAACAAGCAGCCCTCTGCTCCAGTCACAGCCTGACCATAAAACCCATGGTCAAGGGAGGCACAGTTGTAGTCTGGTGCACTGACCTCTACATCGCCGAGGCTATATCCCAACTCTCCAACACCTCCTCCTACTGTCCCCTTGATCATGACCCCACGCCCGATCACCAAACCATCTCCCAAACCGTCCACAACCTCATCACCTCAGGTGACCTCCCACCCACAGCCTCCATCCTCATTATTCTCCAACCCCAATCCGCCCGCTTCTATCTCCTTCCCACAATCCACAAACCTGCCTGCCCTCATTGACCCATTGTCTCCGCCTGCTCCTGCCCCACCAAACTCATCTCCACATATCTGGACTTCATTTTCACCCCCTTGGTCCAGGAACTCCCTACCTATGTCCGTGACACCACCCACGCTCTCCTCCTCCTCCAGAACTTACAATTCCCCGGTCCCCAAAACCTCACCTTGACCATGCACGTCCAGTCTCTGTGCACCTCCATTCCCCATACAGATGCCCTAAAGGGCCTCTGCTTTTTCCTGTCCCGCAGGCCCGACCAGTCCGCCTCCACTAACACCCTCATCCACTTTGCTGAACTCATCCTCACCCTCAACAACTTCACTTTCAATTCCTCCCACTTCCTACAGAAAAAGGGGGTGACCACGGGTGCCCGCAGGGGCCCAAGCCATACCTGCCTCTTTGTAGGTTACATTGCACAATCCCTCTTTCGTACCTGCACTGGCCCTAAGCCCCACCTCTTCCTCTGTTACATTGGCGCCTGTATCGACACTGCCTCATGCATCCACAAGGAGCTCAAACAATTCATCCACTTCACCAACACCTTCCAACCCAACCTTAAGATCACCTAGACCATCTCTAATACCTCTCTCTCCTTCCTCGACCTCTCTATCTCCATCTCCGGCATCCACCCAGAAACCGATATCCATTTCAGCCCACCGACTCCCACAGCTACCTAGAATACACCTCCTCCACCAAACATCCAGCAAAATGCCATCCGCTATTCCCAAGTCTGCCACATCTGCTCCCAGGATGAGGCATTCCACCCCCGTGCATCTCAGATGTCCTCATTTTTCAAGGTCCGCAGCCTCCCCGCTCAGTGATTGAGAACGCCCTCGACCGTGTCTCCCGCATTTCCTGCAACTCATCCCTCACATCCCCTCCCCACGAGAACAACCAAAACAGAATTCCCGTCGTCCGCACGTCCCACCCCACCAACCTGCGATCCAACGCATCATCCTTCGACACTTCTGCCATCTGCCATCCAACCTCACCACGAAAGACATTTTTCCCTCCCCACCCTTATCTGTTTTCGGGAGGGACCACTCTCTCCGTGACTCCCTTGTCCGCTCCACACTCCTCTCCAGCCCCACCACACCTGGCACTTTTCCCTGCAAGCTACACGTGCCCCTATACCTCTGCCGTCACCCCCATCCCAGGCCCCACATCTGCTAATGTGGTGTACTGCATCTGCTGTTCCCGTTGTGGCACCCATAACACCAGGGTAACGAAGCGGAGACGTGGGGACCACTGCGCAGAACACCTGTGCTCGCTTCACAGTCAACAACTGCACCTCCCAGTCACGAATCATTTCAAATCCCCCTCCCGTTCCTTAGACATCATGTCATTCCACGGCCTCCTGCAGTGCCACAATTATGCTACCAAAAGGTTGCAAGAACAGCAACTCATATTCTGCTTGGGAAACCCTGCAGCCCAATGGTATCAATGAGGACTTCACAAGCTTCAAAATCTCCCCACCCCTACCGCATCCCAAAACTGGCCAGATTGTGCCCCCCTCACTCGCCTGTTCTTCCTCCCACCTATCCCCTCCACCCACCTCAAGTCCCACTCCATCTCCTACCTCCCAAACTCATCCCGCCCCTTGATCTGTCCACCCTCTTTGGACTGACCTATCGTCTCCCTAACTCCCTACCTACCTTTACTGGCTCCATCCCCGCCCCTTTAACTTGTCTGTCTCCTCTCCACTAATCTTCTCATCTATCCATCGTCTATCCACCTCCCCCTCTCTCCCTATTTATTTGAGCCCCCTTCCCCTCCCCCATTTCTGATGATGGGTCTAGACCCCAAACGTTGGCCTTCCTGCCCCTCTGATGCTGCTTGTCCTGCTGTATCCATCCAGCTCCACACTTTGTTATCTCAGATCCTCCAGCATCTGCAGTTCCTACTATCTCTGTTGGAAAAGCTCAGAGATCATGGGAACTGCATTAAAACTGCCCCAAACACCAGCTTTTGTGCTCCTAAAGATGCTGCTTGTCCTGCTGTGTCCATCCAGCCCCACACTTTGTTTTGCTGGAAAAGCTCAGCCTGTCTGCAGCATCTGCGCAGGATCAGGCAGAGTTTAACGTTTCGGGCCCGGTGACCCGCCCTCAGAATTGCGGCCTCGTCCTCTGATTGGTTGGAGAACAAGCACAGCCGGTGCCTTCTTCCTGTTCCGCCTCTTGCTTGCTCTTGGTCGTTAGATGTTGTGGTCAGCTATGGAGCATGCGTATTGGGAGGGATGTCCGGAATGAAATGGACCTTCATGAGAGCCACAAGCGGTGAGTACAGGTTAAAGGGGAGGGCAGCTTCGGTGCTGTATTCCAGCAAGAGGGCTGCATGACAGCTCAGTTTAGGTCTCAAGTCCCAAACAGGGGTCTTCCGGTGCTGCGTGTAGGTTGCAGAGAGCCTCAGGCTTCCTCCCTGAAACAGGCCTAGACTGTCCTGTGAGAGGGAAAGTCCTGTCAGCTTTTACCCTGTCAAGCCACTTCAGAACGTGATTACAGCAATGAGAGGTGTTCTCAGTAAAGCAGAACTCCAATGTGTACTCACTGGTCAGAGGTCTTTCCACTGTGTCCTGTGTTAGCATCCTCACTGAATTTTTAAAAATAATTTTTGGATTGAATCTGAGAGTTGAACGGTGACGTCTGGGCTGTGAGCAGCAGTTGTGCTAAAAAAATGCAAAATCAATTATTGGTTCCTGAGGCCAGGCCTGGAATTTAATTGCAGGATGTTTCTTATTCAAAAACTGTGTAGACTCTTGGCCATTAATAAGGTCAGCATCTAGGAACAGGTGCCAGCAAGTCTGGGAGGGAACATGGTCAAACAGAAGGAGTTTACAACAGGGGCTTTCTGAGAAAAGGTATTTAGCTGCTGATGTGACAGGGTAAAGGTTTGACAATCCTGTATCTGTGTGAAACAGTGCATCATCGAAAGTACTGATGTAATGTGATCAGTTTTGTTTTTGTTTTTTTTAATTTATCCTGTGACTGTCTTTGGTGTGAATGGGGCTGGAGTCACAAGTTAATGGTTTAAATCATTGCTGTGTACACTGAGGGCAGTTTGCAATATGCTTGTCCTAGTGCCCGAGACTGATGAAAAAGTGTCCACCTGCACATCTTTGACGCTGAGCTGGCTGCTGGTGTGAAAGAGGCTGAGAGAAAGACCAGAGTGGAGGGAGAGAACTGAGCAGGGTGTGGCCCTGTGGTTTCGATATTTGGGTTATTCTTTGGCCGTCATCCCACCACAAAATCCAGCCAATTGTTTCTCTCATTGTCCCTCTTCCCCAACTTTACCCCCTCCTGTACCCCCAGCACCTATCCCACCCCTTCCCCCAGTATCAGCAAACGTCCAAAGATATTTCTGACACACTATGTTACTTTTCTCAGGGCGTTCAACAACCTGAAAACTGGATTGAAAATGAGAGACAGAGCAGCTATTCCAGAAGCTTCCAAAATCACTCTGCACCTTCTTGATCTGCTGCAATCCACGTGTTGAAGTAGCTCCCATGTTGCTGTTTGGTAAAGAGGTACAGGATTTTCATCCAGTGCTGATATTTGTGTCAGTTGTAATAATTTTGTTCTTTTTCCACCTTTAACAGAATAGAAACATAGAAAATAAAAACAGGCACAGGCCATTGTAGCTTTCGATCCTTATCCGCTAGTCACTTTGATCATGGCTGATCATTCTACTCAGCCTCTTCCCACTTGAGAGTCATACCCTTTGATCCCTTAAGCCCTCACAACTATACATGTCGTCTTCATCATCATCATCATCATCATCATCAGTATCAGTGTTTGGGCTTAACTGCTTTCAGTGGCAGCAAATTTCACAGGGTTGCCAGTCTTTGTGTTTTTTTTAAAAAAAGGTTTCCTCATTTCAGTCCTTAACAGCTTAGCCCATGCCCCAAGCTCTGACTCCCTGGTCATTGACAACATTCTTCCTGTATTTCGGCTTGTTAGAATGTTATTTGCTTCTGTGAAATCTTTCCTCATTCTTCTAAACTCGGCATGGTGACTCAATGGTTAGCACTGCAGCTTCACAGCACTCATTCGCTACTGTAACCCTAATATGTAAGAAGGGAGTGAGAAAGAAAACAGGGAATTTGCATAAAATTGATAGTTGAAAAAATATGTTCGGGTCAGCTATAAAAGATGGAATAACAGTGCACTTGGAAGGTACTGTCAAGATCAGCCAGAGCCAGCGGAGCCTTTTTCCATACTGTGGACTCTGCGTTGGGCGTGAATTCCCTCCACATCACTCACCATCCTGACTTGGAAAGGTATTGCTGGGACAAAATCCTGAATTCTGTCCCTAACAGCATTATGCGTCCACCTACCATTCATGGACTACAGTGGTTCATGAAGGCAGACCATGGCCACTTTCTTAATGACAATTGAACACAGCCAGTAATGCCCACAGGATGTGTTTTTTTTTAAAAGACTATCAAGGCCAAGTGGGAATGTGGAATTGAAGCCTAAATAGATCAAGTTTGACCTTTTTGAGGCTCGAGACACAGAATGGACAACTGATTCCTAATTTGTGTGTTCTCTACTCCTATTAAAATGCATGATCCCACTAGGAATGATGTATTCCCTGTAAGTTAGAAGGATGACAGCTGATGTGATTAAAACTTTTCAAATGTTAATTGAAGCTGTTTTGGGGTGTAGAGAGGAACTAATCCACTGGGTGAGTGAACTGGGAGCTCAAACACCCTCCTCACCCACAGTAATCAGACAAGACTTGAGCTGCTTTGTCCTGTGGTTTATTCAAACGTAGGAATGAGGAACAAGTGTGGGCCACTCAGCCCCTCGAGCCTGCTCTGCGACTCAATAAAATCACTGATCTAATTTCAACCTCGGTTCTATGTACCTGCATATCTCAGAATATCTTTCATTGTCTTGGTCAGCAAGAATCGGCCTTTTTTTAAATATAAAAATTTTGCATCCACTGCCTTTTGACGAAGGGAGTTACAAAGATTCTCAGCCCTCTGAGAGAAAAGAAATGTTCCTCACGAATTCAAATGGACTCACCCTTACTTTTAAACAATGACCCTCAGTTCGAGATCCTTCCACAAGAGGAACCATGTTTTCACTATGCATCTGGTCAGGTCCCCTCAGGATCTTTCATGTTTCAATTTAGTCTCCTCTTTCTTTTCTCAACTCCAGAGGATACAGGCCTAGCCTGTATTTGCCTCTAAATGTTCCTTTGAGACAATCCACTCATTCCAGGTATTAGTCCATTGAATTTGCCCCGAAATGTTTCATAATCTTCTTTAAGTTGGGTGAGCAGAACTGAACACAGTACTCCAAATACAAATTTCACCAGTGCAAAAGGGGAATTAATGATCAAAAGGAGGACCATGAATTCCGACTTGCTTGCAGGAATGCATTTTCAGCCAGCTGCGGTCGTTTACACGTATCCAGTTACAGACTGACACAGGCTATGGTCAGAGATAATGGGAACTGCAGATGCTGGAGAATCCAAGATAACAAGATGTGAGGCTGGAAGAACACAGCAGGCCAAGCAGCATCTCAGGAGCACAAAAGCTGACGTTTTGGGCCTCGACCCTTCATCAGACAGGGGGATGGGGTGAGGGTTCTGGAATAAATAGGGAGAGAGGGGGAGGTGGACCGAAGATGGACAGAAAAGAAGGTAGGTGGATAGAGTATAGGTGGGGAGGTAGGGAGGGGATAGGTCAGTCCAGGGAAAATGGACAGGTCAAGGAGGTGGGATGAGGTTAGTAGGTAGCTGGGGGTGCGGCTTAGGGTGGAAGGAAGGGATGGGTGAAAGGAAGAACAGGTTAGGGAGGCAGAGACAGGTTGGACTGGTTTTGGGATGCAGTGGGTGGAGGAGAAGAGCTGGGCTGGTTGTGTGGTGCAGTGGGGGGAGGGGACGAACTGGGCTGGTTATGGTCAGATCATTGTACGGTTTGTACTGTTACACCGACAGCATTGCTGTGGTCTCACTCAAACCTCCCACTCTGCTGGCTCTGCACAAACAAAGATTGGCTCTGCAGCCAGTTCCCACAGCCTGATTTGGCCTGTATTTTTCATCTTCTGTCCTTTCAAAGATATCAAATGATCCAAGTGGAATGGCTCAGCAGGACAGACAACATCTGTGAAGGAAAGAACAGAGTTAATGTTTTGAGTTCGGTGACCCTTCCTCTGAACTTGAGAAAGGATCATCAGACCTGAAACATTAACCTGTTTTTTCAGTCACACATGTTGCTAGGCCTGCTGAGCTTTACTAGCAAATTATTTTTCATTCTTGATTTACAGCATCTGCAGTTTTTAATGATCCAGGTGACAATCTAGCAGCTTTCATTCTACTTTTAAATGTTGCAAATTCATTTTTCCAGGGAATTTGCAAGGGGGCATTTACTGACAGGCTGCTCAACTCAAACACTGGATCAAGAACTGCCAGGAACACTTAATTCTCAGGAGCTCTGAACATGGAAGGAACAAGCATCGTTTACAGTGAAGAGAAACCATACATGTGGTCTGTGTGGACAAGCCTTCAGTCAGTTGTCTGGCCTGTAAGTACGTAAATGCAGTCAAAACAGGGTGACAACAATGACATCAAACAGCTCTTGCTTTGTAATATCACACTGATGGATCTCAGTTTGTGTTAAGCAAGGGCCACTCATCTCCTCTCCTCCCTACATTCTTGGTGAAAACATGGACCAAACAGTTGTATTCGAAATGTGAGAGTGACTCTCCACTATCTTAAGGCTCCATTTGACAGAGCATTGTATGAAGGAATCATGGCAAAGCTAAGTTCAATAAGAACCAGAGAATATTATTCTTCCTTGGATAGCTGGTTTTTGAAAACATTGTGTCATCAGACCTCAGTAAATCAAAACAAGGTGAATTTATTCAAATTTGTACCACAGACATGTGGAAGAGGTCTGTAAGTTTAGCTCGGAGACACTACACCTTTTACAGCTCAAAACAGCATATGAAGGTATTTTCATGTAAGAATGGTTGCATGTGACATTGATATAAAATGAATTATATGTCACTTACTTACTACAAAACAGGATGCTGTTCAGTTTCTGACAAAGTTCCGAGTCCTCTAATTTCAACAGGAAATCCACTTCCACATTATCTTCAGAGCTTCCCTACCCCACCGTCAGCTCACAGCTGGGTGAGTAATACTTACATGACTATCTTAAGCCATACAGATAGTTTCTAAGTAACTGTTGATGTTTCGCTGTTTTGGACCTGCAGTTAAACTGTCGGAGCAACAATAACTCTGACCTGATATGGTTGTATTTGACAGTTACCTTGTGCTGCACTGCTTGGACAAGTTTATTTTCTACTTGTTCTGTGTTTTAATGTTCTGCTCCTTTTCCTTCTCTGTTTCCAATGTACATTCTGCTACCCTCCTTACCCTACTTCACACTGTTTGATAATACTGAATACAGAAGAGGAGGCTTGTGATTGTAGGATGGCAATCGTCTCGGCTGCAGGAATTCATCAGGATCAGTTTCTCGTCCCAGCCCTCTTCAGCTGTTTCATCAATGACCTTCCCTGCACTGTAAGGTCAGAAGTGGGAATGTTTGCTGCTGCTTGCACAATACTTTAGCACCGTTTATGGCTCCTTGGATACGGAAGCAGTAGATATCTCAATGCAGTGAGCCTAGACAACATTGAAGTGAGCCTGCCATGTGACAAAGAACATTTGCACCAACAAGTACCTACAGATAATGACCAAATCTGAGAAATGAGAATCTAACCACTGCCAAGTGACATTCACTGGGTGTATCTTTATGAAATTCCCCATTATCATCATCCTGGGGGCTAATATTGATGCCTAACTGAATTGGAACTATCAGCTGAATAATGTGCCTGCAAAATACGTCTAACCCTCTCAAACACCTGATCTTCCTGTCCAACCACGTTCAGGGATTTGTGAATGTTCACTCCAAGGTCTGTTTGTCCCTCTACACCACTCACTATTCCTCACTTTCATAGTTCAGTCTCCCTAAATTCATTATCACTCACTCCTGTGGATTCAATTCCTTTCACCATTTTATCTTTCCACTTGATTGATAGCTCCCTGCAGTCCACGGTTTTCTTCGTCATGGTCAACGACATGATTATTTATTCTAAATTATGGCTTCTACAACTAGGTTTTAATGATGGTTATACATCAGAAAGCAGTGGAAATCCACTGGATTAAAAACTGAAAGGACTGCATTTGCTGTAAATCAGAAACAAATAAAAAACAGAAATTACTGGAAAAGGTCAGTAAAACTGGCAGCATCTGCGGAGAGAAATCAGAGATAACATTTCAGGTCGAGTAACCCTCAGAATTCCACTGGAAACAGGTATCCAGATATGGTTCCTTCTGAGGTGGGGATTCGCAGCAGCTATAACAGCAGAGTATAACTATATGTGAATTTGTGGGTGGCTCCGGAGTTTATTTTTTGAATGATCCCTTCCCACACATGGGACTGGTGAACAACCTCGCGCCAGTACACCTGAGTAAATCAGTTTCCACCTCAGTCGGTAAGTGAATCCTTCCCTCAGTCTGCACATTTCCCTGATTTCTCTGTGCTGTGGGTGCCCTTATCTCTGTCCAGGTTGGGCGACCAGATGAACTCAATGCAGAGAAAACGCCCATTTTCCCTGTTGTGAATGTGTTTTTATTCTTCCTTATTCTCCCATAGAATGTGGGTATTGCTGGTCAGGACAGCATTTGTTGTTCATCCCTAATTTACCTTGAACTGATGTCAGAGGGCAATTAGGGGTCAACCATGTTGTTGTGGGCCTCAAGTCACTTGTATGCCAGACCAGGCAAGGACTTCCCTTCCAAAGGGACATGAATGAATGGGATTTCAGGAAATTAAAGTCATGGCCTCTGTTCATGAAATTCACGTTTACGTTCCAGATTTTATTCACTGAATTCAAACTCCAGCAGCTGCTGTGTCTCAGTCCCCAGGGATTATCACCACTGCACTGCTATCTCTCCGCTGTATTGCCTTACTGTACAGGATAACTTTCACTGTTCAGATCATCCCAGAGTGACAGAGACAGGAGAAAGCCATTTGGACCGTTACAATTTGGTGTTGGTTCCTGTTGAGAAAGGGATTGAGTGAAAGGAAAAAACTACCAGCTGGTGCATGTTTGTAACATTTACAGTGTGTGTCCATTTCAGGATCCCCCCCCCCACACACACACACACACACACACACACACACACACACACACAAAAATGAATGACTGATAGACACACAATGTCAAAGGGGCCAAGCAGACCAGCAACCCACACAGGTGGGCAGACTCATGATTTGACCAAACTTTTGGTAAATGCTAAACCAACAGTTACATGCCTCATTCTAAAGAAGGGTCACTGAACTGGGAACATTAACCCTGCTTTCCCACCGCAGATGCCGTCAGACTTAATGAGTTTCACCAGCAATTTCCGTCATTGTTTTATTTCTGATTGTTATTTATCTGTGGGTGATAACTTTCCCTGGGTTGTGAACAATGACATTCAAATTCATCTGAAGACGATCATCATTCCCCACTCTCTCTTTATCATCCTTTTCTCACCCTTCTGCCTTCCATAGTCACACCGCACAGCTGGTAGGTTTTTTCACTTCCTCTCCCTAATGGTGTCAAACACACGAAAATTCAACTGGCTCCAATGAAAAGGTCGTGGATATGAAATAAAAATCAAGTTTTAAAAGACAGAGATAGACATATAAAAAGTGAATTTAACAGGCAGGGCGAGTCCCTCACGGGATGGGAGAGCAATCTCTAATATGGTTGATAATTGAGACATTTCCCTGGGAAAGTTCAAGATCCAACAAAAGAAGCTAGTCTTTTTGCACATTCTGTTTTGACCAACATTGCTCTGTGATATTTCACACAGCCCAATGACCCAATAATCCCTGCTCCATGTCAATAAAAGCATCTCTGGGTGAGGTTCAAGCTCACAGCCTTGGCATTTTACGCACCTCTGTACCGTCACAGAAGGACCGCAAGCTCACCGATTGTGTGACAGGAACTACAGAGTAGCCCTGTGCGCTCATTGCCATTCCCATTTCCCGTTGTATCTTTGTGGCTGGGCCACTGAGGCTCTGATTCCAGGCCTGGGAACTGGGATTATCTGGTCTTCTGCAGCAGTACCTTGTGTGAGGGAATTTTGGTGAGGTTGCCGATGTTAAACAGACAACAATAGGACGACACAGTACGCCCTCACACACTGGCCAACTGTCATACATCAAGAATATATAGGAAGTGACAACAGACCCCTCAGACCACTCAGAGTCATGGTGGTGGACACGCCCACAGCCGCTCAATGACAAACACTTACAAGAATTAAAGACCCCATTCCCACAACATGCAGAACCAATGCGGTTTACAAATGCCATGCAATTACGGCTGCAAACATTACATCGGACAGACAGGAATGAAACGAGACATTGGAATTCAAAAACTTCAACTAGCAGCAAAACGGAATGACAAACTCTCCTCAATATCGAGACACTCAGACAATGAAGGCCATCAGTTCAACTGGGACAAGGTAACCATAGTAGCCCAAGCCAAACATAGACATGCACGGGAATTCCTAGAGGCATTGTTCTCCACCCGTCATGCAATCAGCAAACATAAAGAATTGGACCCCGATACAAACCCACACAGATCAAAACCAGAAATGACACTACTCACCATAACAGGGCAAGCAGTATAAATTCCAAGCAGAGGAGAAAAACATTGCTTCAACGGAGGCTGTACTGATGATGTCCCCTAGCATGGTGATGAAACATCTGAACAAGAACAAGCCAGCTCGGCGAACAAGTCAACAACTCACCCACAAACTGAGCTATAAATCTTTGCCAAAACTTTGAGCCAAGCTCAATGTGAGAGCTGAAGACCAGTTTTCCTGTTTACCCTGGTAAACAGATCACTCCGGATCAATCACCCACATTAACTATCGTTTGTGTGTTCCCCTTTCCATGTCTCACCTTGGTTCAGCATTCTGAAGGGTTCCATGCAATTTTCATTTTGCACATTTTAGTGCGGAGAGTTTTGTAGCCTCATTTCAAGACCATTGAGTTTACAAACAGAAAGAGACCATTCAGACCATCACCTCTGCTCTGCCATTCAATGAGATCCTGTCTGATCTGCACTTTGTTGCGTTTCCCCATGACCCTTGATACCTTTATTGCTTAAAGATCTGTCGATCTCAGCTTGAAATATACTTATTGGCTCAGCCACAACAAACCTCTGCTGCAAAGAATTCCACCAATTCACAACTGTCTGAGAGAATAATTTCTTCCTCACCTCTGGTTGAAATAAGAAACCCCACTCTGATATGAGGCATTCTGGTCCTAGACTGTCCTAGAAGGGAACCAACCTTTCTTCAACCAACCCATTAATTATCCTAAAAAACCTGCATGTTTCAAGAAGGAGCAAGGTTTTTGTTTTGCAGTATAGTGTTTGAGCAGATGAAGGAAATGAATTTCAGAGCTTCAGAGTGTCAGAAAAGGCTTTGCAGATCAGAAACTTGCTTCGATACAGCAAGATCTGAGCGTGCCACTTGATTCTTTAATCATTCAGCACTGGATACTATTGGTCTTTGAATGTCAGTATTGAGTCAAATAAAAGTAACGTTAAGTTCCTTCTTTTCATCTCCCAGTAACTATTGCCCAATACCTTCAATCTGTGTTTCTATTAATTTTACGATCAGTGAAGATGAACAGCTGCTCTTTACCTACCCGATCTAAATCTAGCATAAACCTAGACACCTTTGTCAAAGATCACCTCAGTCTCCTTTGCGTTGTGCAGAACATTTCAGTTTCTCCAGCCTGACCTTACAACTAATAACCTTCAGTTCCTGAATCATTCTGATCAATCTCCTTTCAATCACTCCACAGACCCTCACATCCTTTGTGCACACCACCTGTTTGTGCAGACCCGAATGCTCTGTGTTCAAGTGGGTGATGTTATCACACACGGGCAATTGCTTACTGACATCACCCCAATTCATGGGCATTTCATGAACTGTCGGTTTCCTCTGACCCCAGTCGTTCTGATGTCTTTTGAGCTGCAGACTCCAGCATTTGATTTTAAAGTTGAAGACAATGAATTTATTTCAGTATCTTTAACCAGTAATGTACACATTTTGTATCAGAGATAATGGGAACTGCAGATGCTGGAGAATCCGAGATAACAAAGTGTGGAGCTGGATGAACACAGCAGGCCAAGCAGCAGCTTAGGAGCACAAACCCTGACATTTCGGGCCTAGTCCCTTCATCAGAAAAGGGGAATGGGGAGAGGGTTCTGAAATAAATAGGGAGAGGCAGTTCAAAGAGGTAGAGAGGAGAAGATAGGTGGAGCGGTGAAGGCAGCTGAAAAACTGCTGGATGTCCAAACGTGAGTGGTATTCGTTGATGTGTGTGTGGAGGGGGATAAAGGTGAGCCCCTTACTGAGGACTGAACATTTGACGTCAGTCAGTGGGAGGTCTAGGGGTGATGGTGAAAACTCGGCAGGGCTCAGCGTGGCTGTCTCCTCTGGGGCTGCTGACTGTGGGCATTTTGGCCTGCTGTGTTCATCCAGCTCCACGCTTTGTTATCTCATGTACATATTTTGCTTCACGTGCTGTTCTCAGTTATCTGACTCTGGTGTTGATGTGATGTAAATCACGTCCCACTAACTTGAGTATTTTGCAGAGTTGACAAAGAAGATTGGTGAAGGCAGAGAGGGTAAACATTGTTTGGATGCATTTTGGAAAGGTTGTTGAAAAGGTTCCTCTTGGTAGACTGGTTAGATCACGTGGAATCCAGTGGAAGCTAGTGGTTTGGATCCAAGACTGGCTTGAAGGCAGGAGGCACAGCATGATGGTAGAGTGTTATATAGTCCAAACCAGATAAATAGAAAGCGGGACATAACACCAGCGCTTCGTCGGAGGCTCACTGATGATGTTACCTAGAATGGTGACGAAACGTCTGAAAACTAACCTTCCAGCTCAGCGAACAAACTCACATCCAGTGTTATATATCGGACTGGAGACCTGTGACCTGTGGTGTGTCACAAGAATCAGTGCTGCGACACTGCTTATCCATAACTTTGTATAAATGATCTAGATGGAAGCACAGGAGGGATGGTTAGTAAGTTTGCAGATGGCCCCACAATTCATGTTGTTGTGGACAGTGAGGAATGTTATGTCAGAGTACAACAGGACCTTGATCAGATGGGCCAATGGGCCAAGGAGTGGCAGATAGAGTTCAGATAAATGTGAGGTGATGCGACTTGGTAAGGCAAACTAGGGCAGGACTTATAAGTTAATGGTAGGGCCTTGGGGAGTGTCACCAAATACAGACATTGGTGTGCAGATGCATAGTTCCTTGGAAGCGGAGTCACAGTTAGAGAGGGTGGCGAAGGCGGCATTTGGCATGCTTGCTTTAATTGATCAATGTATTGTGTATCGGAGTTTATACATTCCGATGCAGATGTATAGAACATTGCCACTTTTAGAATACTGCACTCAGTTATAATATCCCTGCTACAGGAAAGTTGTTAAACTGAAAGGTTTCAGAATAAAAAATTACAAGGATAATGCTTGGATTGAATGGTTCGAGCTACTGGGAGAGGAGGCTGAATAGGCCGGGGCTGGTTCCCTGGAACGTCATAGGCTCTGGCATGACCTTACAGAGGTTTATTAAAATCATGAGGGGCTTGGGTGGGGTGAATTGGCAATATCTTTTCCTCAGGGAAAGAAATCCAAACCTGACAGCATGGGTTTAAGTTGAGAGGTGAAAGATTTAAAGGGGACCTGAGGGACAGTTTTACATGTACAGAATGCTGCATGTATGGAGGAGGTGCTACAGTCACAGCTCTTAAACAGCATCAGGATTGGGAAATGAACAGGATGGGGATAGAGGGATACGGGCCAAATGCTGGCAAATGGGACTGAAATAAGTTAGGGTGTCTGGTCCGAAGAGACAAGCTACAGCAATCCGAGATAATGGGAACTGCAGATGCTGGAGAAACCAAGATAATAAAGTCTGAAGCTGGATGAACACAGCAGGCCGAGCAGCATCTCAGGAGCACAAAAAGCTGACGTTTCGACCCTTCATCAGAGAGGGGGATGGGGTGAGGGATCTGGAACAAGTAGGGAGAGAGGGGGAGGCGGACCGAAGATGGAGAGAAAAGAAGATAGGTGGAGAGGAGAGTACAGGTGGGGTGGTAGGGAGGGGATAGGTCAGTCCAGGGAAGATGGACAGGTCAAGGAGGTGGGATGAGGTTAGGAGGTAGGAAATGGAGGTGCGGCTTGGGGTGGGAGGAAGGGATGGGTGAGAGGAAGAACAGTTTAGGGAGGCAGAGACAGGCTGGGCTGGTTTGGGGATGCAGTGAGGAGAGGGGATGAGCTGGGCTGGTTGCAGTGAGGGGAGGGGATGAGCCTAGCTCATCCCCAGCCCCCACTGCATCCCAAAACCAGCCCAGCCTGTCTCTGCCTCACTAACCTGTTCTTCTTCTCAACCATCCCTTCCACCCAACCCAAGCCGCACCTCCATTTCCTACCTACTGACCTCATCCCACCTCCTTGACCTGTCCGTCTTCCCTGGACTGACCTATCCCCTCCCGACCTCCTCACCTGTATTCTCCTCTCCACCTATCTTCTGTTCTCCCCATCTTTGGTCCACCTCCCCCTCTCTCCCTACTTGTTCCAGATCCCTCACTCCATCCCCCTCTCTGACGAAGGGTCTCGGCCCGAACCATCAGCATTTGTGCTCCTGAGATGCTACTTGGCCTGCTGTGTTCATCCAGCTCCACACTTTATTAAGTTGCAGCAATCAGTCTGTTTCCATCCTTTATATCTCTACAGCTCTTGGATCTTAATTTGCAATTCTAAATTACCAGATTGTAATTAGAATGTTTGGAGTCGAAGCCAAACCATTCGTGACTTATTCAATGTACTGAACTTAATGTCCACCATCCATGAAGGGATGGGAGTAATGTTAGGGATGTTGGAGTGGCTTGGGAACCGGAGTTCAATATATTCCAGGACAGCTGGATTAGCCGAAGAAATTCTGTTTATAACTGTGACCCAGTACTTCCTGACAGTGATATTACTTGATCAGAATTAGAATTTGTTTCAAGTATTTGCTTCAATTTGATTTGGGAAGAGGCAGGCATTTTTTGCATTGCCAAAAGTTCAGTTTGCTTAGTGCACAGAATAGAACAGCGCAAAATCAGACCCTTTCAGCAACTGCAGGCACATTGACACTGCAGGCAGTTGCACATTCTAAAGAAACCGATGGGGTGGGATGGGTTTGGAGGGAGGGGGTGGTGATTTGCCTTTTTTGCAACGAAGAGTCATATTTATCGAGGGAGATAGACCCAATGTCTTCAGCGAGTGGTTCCTGCCAGCTGTACACTGCCTGAGAGGGCGCTGGAAGCAGAATCATTTGTGAGCCTCAGGAGAGAGTTGAATGATGAGAGATTTATAGGGCATCGGTAAGACCATGGTGGGTGGGACTGGTAAAGTTTGCTGGTGCAGACTGTGACACGCTGAAGCACCTTCCTCTGTGCTGGGACATTCTCTGAGTGTGTGGTTCTGTACCGATTGTTGCTGCAATCTCTCTTACCCGCCGCTAGTCACGGAGCTGGTTGATGAGGCTGTTAGTGACATGCCCCACCTCTTTTGATTGGTACATTTCCAATTATCTACATTCATTGCGAAGAGACTTTTATATAAAAGTTCTTGAAAAAGTACTGGCATAAACCGATTATCGGTTTTCCCCGGTAGGAAACCCAGGAGAACGGGAACAACCGTAAAAAACTGTCAACAGTGATTTACAAGTCTTTGCACTCAGTCAGGCTGATGGAAAATATGGAAGGTAACTGGGACCCAAGGTAGTCGAGCATTAGAATGGTATTGCTTCTTGGCTTTCTTTGGCTTAGATCAAGTGTGTGGTTAAACCTGTAACCTTCAGGAGCACCGAGCTTTGTGAGTGCTTCCTGGAGGTTTTCAAGGAAAGGAGGTAAGGGGCTTCCTCTCTGCATTGACTGCTGTCCTACTGTTTGTGATGTCTATGCAGGGGCGCTGTATGGTGACAATGCACATGTACAACACACATATGCTAACAGCTGATGTCCTGACCTTCCTTGGAAGGTACGTGAAGGTGGAAGGGGACCGAACCAACATCCTGGACCCCTTTGGCATCTGGACAAGTAAGAGGCAGGCCAGGGTGATGCTGAGGATGGGCGTGGACAGAAACATCATACACCCCCAGCCAGCATCACGATTGGTGGGAGCAAGGACTACCTGACCTACGCAGGGTAACCCAAAGTCTGCCATGCCTGTGGTAGGTCAGGTCACGTGGCGGCCGACTGCAGTCACCATTTGATGGGACTGCAAGGAGGACGGACACGTTGCAAAGGTAAAAAAGCTGCAACCTTTGTAGGGAAACGGGCTACATCTGCAGGCCGTGACCGCGTCGGGGGACCACCTACGCCCAGGTCACTAGCAGCGGCAATGCAGGGCAAGCCCCCGTCGCTCCCATAGGAAAGGCAGGCACCAGGCCATTGCAAGGACCTTTGTACTACTATGCAGGAGGGACCAGCCCCGCAGGATGGAACCGAGGCCAGCAAAGCACCCCTGCAGGCTTCGCTTTCTACCCCACAACCCGGAGTCGATGGAGGAGGCAACACGTGACCCAGGGGAGTGGACAACGATCCAGAAGCCGAGGAGGAAGGCGCGCTGGAGGGCCCCAGTGGTCCAGAGTGAGAGGTTGGCCGTCCTGCAGCAGCTTCCACCCCTGCTGGCTAAGTCTAGGCCAGTCATTCTAGGTGGAGACTTCAACTGCATCATCAATGCAGATGGAAGATCTGGCATGGGGACAGTGGGTGGGGAGAGTAAACTGGACGCCACATTCAGATTTCTGCTGGGCACGGTGAAGGACGCCAAGCTGCTCGATGTCTTCAACACCCTGCAGACCGAGCGCAGTGGAGATACACCTGGTCGGGGCCAGACGGGTCTATCCGCTCAAGGATAGACTTCCTGTTTGTGTCATGAGCGTTCTCGGTCAGGTCCACCGGCGTCGAGACGGTGTTCTTCTCTGACCACTGCCTCCTGCTGGCCGACTGTCACTTACAGGACGACCAGCCGGCCGGCAAGGGGACGTGGAACATCAACACGACTCTGTTGACCACAGAGAATGTCGAGGAGCTGAAGAGGGAGTGCGCAGGTTGGAGAACCGTGAAACCCCTCTTTGAGTCTCCAGGCGACTGGTGGGAGAAGGTGGAGGAGAACATGAAGAGGTTCTTTGTGCTCAAGGGTGTTCGGAAGACGAGAGAAAGGCGGGGAAAGCTGTCGTGACTCCAGAAAAGGACGCAGAACCTGCTGCTTCTGCAGTCGTTGGGGTCGATTTCACGGAGGACGTCCGCAAGGTGAGGGGCCAACAAGCCTCCCCCTTTGCCACGGAGGCCTCCAGGTAAATCTTCCAGTCCAGGGTCCGCTCACTGGAGCAGGACGAGATGTGCTTGCGTTTCTCCTTTCAGGAGGTGCACAAAGAGTTCTGTGCTCAGCTGGCTGAAGGAGAACGACGGCTCGGTGACGTTGTCTCGCCCCGACATTTTGAGGAATTACAGATCCTTCTCTCTGAAGAATGACTGTATGACGCGAAGCCCATGGCCAGCACGGCCTCCGAGTTACTCCTGTTGCCTATCATGGAGGTCCTTGGCAGCGGCACGAGGGAGTGGCTGGACCGGCAGATATCCCTGGACGAGCTGACCAGAGCCCTCAAGTCCTTTGAGAGGAATAAGACTCCTGGGAGCAACGGCTTACCGGTCGAGCTGTATTCCTCTCCATTGGACCTGGTCGGCCAGAACCTGCTGGATGTGTACGATTGTGCGCTTCGGGCAGGGGAAACGTGCAAGTCCATGAGGAAGGGCATCATCACCCTCATTTACAAGAGGAAGCGGGAGAGGGAAGAAATTAAGCATTGACGTTCCATTTCACTATTGAACATGGACTACAATATCCTGGCCAAGGTCATAGCCGACCGGGTCAGGTCTGTCCTAGAGTTGCTGATTCACCCTGACAAAACCTGTGCTGTGCCGGGCAGGAAGATCGCTGAGAGCCTCGCGTTCATCAGGAATATGATCGCCTATATGCAGTACAGGCGGGTGGACACCTGCCTCGTCTGCCTGGACCAGGAGAAGGCCTTCGACAGGGTCTCTCTTGCTTACATGAGTTATGTCCTCTTCAAATTGGGGTTCGGGGGGGGCATCAGCAATTGGATCTGGCTGCTCTACACCAACATCGTTAGCGCAGTCTCGATCAACGGGTGGGAATCGGAAAGTTTTCCCATCAGATCTGGCGTCAGGCAGGGCTGCCCGCTCTCTCCTGCCATGTTCGTGTGCTGTGTGGAACCCTTCGCTACATCCATCAGGAAGGATGTGAGCCTGAAGGGCGTGACTATCCCAGGTAGCAGAGGCCTTCAGGTCAAGACCTCCCTGTACATGGATCATGTCGCCGTATTCTGCACCAATCGTCGGTTGGTGAGTAGGCTATTGGACATCTGGGGCCAAAGTCAATAGGGGAAAGAGCGAGGCCATGTTCTTCGGGAACTGGGACGACCGCTCCTTCATCCCCTTCACCGTCAGGACAGACTACCTGAAGGTGCTGGGTGTTTGGTTTGGTGGAGCTGGGGCGTGCACTCAGAATTGGGAGGAGTGTATCACCAAACTGAAGCAGAAGCTGGGCAGGTGGACATTCCGGTCCCTCTCCATCGCGGGTAAGAACCTGGTTGTCAGGTGCGAGGGGCTTTCGGTACTGTTGTGTGTGGCGCAGGCCTGGCCTATTCCCTGGACCTGCACTGCTGCGGTCACCCGGGCCATCTTCCACTTCATTTGGGGGTCGAGGATGGACCGGGTCCTCAGGAACACCATGTACAAAGACCTGTAAAATGGGGAGAACGGGCGTTCCGAACGCCACCCTCGCCCTGATGGCTACCTTTGTGTGCGGCTGCATCAAGCTGTGCGTAGATCCTCAGTACGCAAACACCAAGTGTCACTACTTACTGAGGTTCTACCTGTCCCCGGTGTTGCGAAGGATGGGCCTGGCCTCCTTGCCGCGGAACGCTCTGAGTAGTTGGACCGTTCCGTATCACCTGTCCTTCGTGGAGAAATTTTTGAAAGGAAACACCTTTGACCACAAGGCCGTCTGGCAGTGGTCAGCACGTAGTATCCTAGAGACCCTTCGGGAAAAGGAGAGGATGGATCCCGTCATGTGATTCCCCATGAAGACTGCCAAAGTCATTTGGCAGAATGTCTCATCGCCAGAACTTTCAAACAAGCACAAGGACATTGCTTGGCTGGCAGTGAGAGGGGCTCTGCCAGTGAGATCCTTTATGCATGCCCGGAATCTCTGCGCCACCGCACGCTGCCCTCGAGTTGGCTGCGGGGGAGGGGGGAACGAGACTGTCTATCACCTCCTTCTGGAGTGTGCCTATGCGCAGGAGGTCTGGAGGGGGATACAGTGGTATTTGTCGAGGTTCATCCCGAGCAGCTCCGTGCCGCAGGACTCCATGCTCTACGGGCTGTTTCCCAGGACGCACACCGAGACCAAAATCAACAGCGCCTGGAGGACCATCAATGCGGTGAAAGGCGCTCTTTGGTCTGCCTGCAACTTGCTCTTTGGTCTGCTTGCAACTTGCTGGTCTGCCAGCTGAAAGAACTGACCCCGAACGAATGTTGCAGACTGGCGCACTCCAAGGTCCAGGACTATGTGCTGAGGGACGCGCTAAAGCTTGGGGTAGCCGCCGCCAAGGCGCGGTGGGGAAAGACCACTGTATGAAACCCCTCGTCCAGAATAGAAAAAAAGGCCCTATCTGGTAACTGGGCCTAGCTGGCGCCTTCCCCAACTGGTCAGGGAGGCCAACAGGGACTGAGCGGGGTTACGGCTGCTGGGGTGTTTTCTTTGTTTTGTTTTTTTTTCCCTTTAGTTGGTGTTCGTACGCCCTGGGTAACCCAGAGCAGCTTGCATGACTGGGCAGGTGTATGAATGTGTTTTTTTTTGTATATCTTATGAATAAATTATATTTTTTCAAATTAAAAAAATGCTCTTAACAGCTTCAATATCTGATATGTTCTTTACTTAAGGACCCTATATTAAACCAATTTTTGGAAAAGGAGCTTGCTCTGTCCTCTCCATGCATCATCCTGGTATTGCAGTATTTCTAGGAATGGTGCAGTCTCGTTAAACCAATTTTAAAAACAGCCTTATCAAAAACTGAAGAAGGGTGTCTAGGCCTGAGGCATCGGGCTTCCTGCTCCTTTGCTGTTTGGTCTGCTGTGTTCATCCAGCTCTGGACCTTGTAATCTCCAGCAGTTTAGCACTCTGGAACAATAACAGCCCTTAGCCCAACAAGTCCACATCAAACCTCGGAGTATCCCAGCCAGACCTATACCCCACCTAATCGATCTCTCCTTTAACACTACAGGCAATTTAACATGGCTAATCTACCTAGCCTGCACATCTTTGGACTGTGAGAGCCCTCTGAGGAAACCCACGCAGACACAGAGAGAATGTGCAAACTCCACACAGGCAGTCAACTAAGGCTGGAATCAAACACGTGTCCTGGTGCTGTGAGGCCGCAGTGCTAAATACTGAGCCACCATGCCGCCAAAGTGCTTTCTCACAGCACACTCACCCAACTTTCTCCAAATATGCTTTTTCCAAGGTAACCGTGAATCTCTCCTTTTCTGCATGCTCAGCACTTGTTCTAATGTTCGTGCCTCATCTGTGGTGCATGTCGCATCTTCCCACCAACACCATCCCTGAATATTCACACATGGCATCAGAAGTAAAAGAAAATTGCCTGCCAATACTACCTCATTACAAATAGCATTTCAGAAAAAAAAAAACAAAAGATGAAGCGATCGAAGTATTCACTAGTTTTGACTTTAATGGTGACTACTTGGGATGTATTGAACTAGAGATTTTGGAAACACTGTGAGCCAGGAAAGGATATGGCATATACAATGCACGTTTTTCATTTGAGTGCAACAGCAACCAATCAAACGTGTGCTTTATTTTTCTCAAGTCAAGGCCTGTGAGTTTAATCAGATTATCAGTTCACTGACATGGGACACAACTGCAAATGACCAAGCCAAATCTCACATTAGCCAGACCAGGAGATATTTGCAAATCTAGCAAAATGAGCCAGAAGTTAGATAAAAATGCTACATCAAGATGCAGAATTGCCTGTCCGCAAAGTACATGCTTTATGAAAGAACTCTGCAAGCTTTTCAGCACCTGAGACGTGTTCTGCCACAATATCTCTGCCTTTCCCTGGCATTTTTGCACTTCATAGTCTCAACTAGAACCTAATGTCTCACTGTGCTCCTGTCTTGCCTGGTTGTTTATCACAGGCATAAGCCAGGCAGCTTATCACTGTTATTACCAGCAGTCAGTCAAGGGCTGGTCAGCAGCTGTGGCAACCATTACATGTTTCGACCAAATGGTCACGTCTCAAAGTCTCAGGGAAACAGTTCTCAGTCAGGGCAAGGGAGACAGGATTAAGTCAGGAGATCCTGACACAGCATGTCCAAGGAATTATTCAATATCAGCCATTTGGGGCAAACACGATCAGAGGATCTGTATCACTATAGTACAGAGAGGTGGCCACACTCATCACGAATTACATTCTCAAAATGCTCCAGTAGATTTGTTGAGCCTGAATTATGATCATCAATCCAAGCTGACCCTGTCCATTCTTGCCATTGGGGGTCAGTTTGATGAAATTCTCAAAGATGTTCAGGAGTTTGGGAGTTTCATAGCTCCCTGAAATAGCAACACAAGTGGATAAGACGGTGAAGAATCTCACTTTCACGGCCCACAGCATCAGGATCTGGTCAGCTTTGATACCTGGCTCATAAGTGAGATGAGGCTTTTTTTTTCAAACATGTCAGAGCATGCATTGTTCCTACTAGAACAACTGTGGTTCCATTCATGCACTTTTTTTTGTTTCAACCATGAAATGGCCACAACTTGATGAAAAGTGAATGTAGCCATCAACCAATTTGAACTGTCGGTTGTCAAATAAATTAAGACAGAGATAAATGTATTTGCGGGAGATTTTTAAAATTTTTTTTAAAAATCATTCATGGGATCTTGATATTACTGGATAAGAATGGCAGTTTCCTTCCCTAAAGGACATAGGTTTTTCCAACAATGACAATGGATTCACGGCCATCATTAGATTCTTATTTCCAGATTTTTTTAAAAAAAACTCAAATTCCACCATTTGGAATGGTGGGATTCAAACCTAGGTCCCCAGACGGTTATCTCGGTCTCTGTGGAGTAATGTACAGCAGACTAAATAGAAAATAAACCAAGACATTGTATGATATCTAGTGCATACGTATTCACCATGAAATCCATCACTGCTATGGACAACAGGTAAAGATCTGAAGAGACTGCATTCCGCCCCCGGCCCCCAACGCGAACAGAGTCACAATGGACACCAGTTTTCATAGCCGATTGGGAAAATGCAATCAGGGATATAGTACTGGACTCCTCCCAATCTTTTGTTTAGACTTAAAACTTTCATTTTGTGGGCAAAAATCAAAAGGAAACATTACCATTGTTTACAAATCAACAAATATCTACTAAAAGTCGAAACGTGTCTGTGGAGAACAATAGGATCCGTAATTGTAAAAGGTGTGCAGACATAACTAATAAGTAAAGGGCCACCAAGATCATCATAGAATTCCTACAGTGTGGAAGATGGCCATTCAGTCCATTGAGTCCACACGAACCCTCCAAAGAGCATCCCATTCAGTCTCACACCCTACTCTGTCATTGCATTTTGCACACAAGACACTAAGGGTAATTTAGCATAGTCAATCTACCTATTTTGCACATTTAATGGACTGTGGGAGGAAACCAGCGCAGACAGGGTCTGGGTAAGACACTCTTCATAGGTTCAGTGCGGACTTGATGGGCCAAGTCATCTGCTTCCACACTGGAGGGATTCTACAATCTCCAGAAACAAGCCCAAAAATACCTGGTTTGGAGACAGCTAACAGCAGAATAAAAAAAAACAAGTTACCCAAATTTGCTGCTAGTTAACCAGTCCTGATGAACCAGGAAATCCCTTGTCACATACTGTGCTGGTGAATAGTCTTTAGTCAGTGTGAATGTGTCGTGACGTGACTATTTCCAAGCTCCACCTGACAAATATACAACTGTTATTAACATTTTATTCACAATATCAGCACGTTTAATTGAGCAGGGATTAGTAACATCAGTCCAAACAGCCAAAAACTATGGTTCATTTGATCGTGAGCATGATAGCAAAATCCTTCAACTGTGGTTCTTTGTGACAGGTTGGATGACTGAGTGAATGTTTTCCCACACTCAGAGCTCATGAACGGTCTCTCCCCAGAGTGAAATCGCTGGTGTGTCAGAGGGGAATTCGAGTCAGAAAAACTTTCCCACATACAGAACAGGCCAATGGTCTCTCTCCAGTGTGATTTTGCTGGTGTATCAGCAGGTGAGTTATCTGAGTGAATGCTTTCCCACATTCCAAGCAAGTGAATGGTTTCTCTCCAGTGTGAACTCCCTGGTGTTTAAACAGGTTAGATGACTGAGTGAATCCCACACCACAATCAGAGCGGGTGAATGGTTTCTCTCCAGTGTGACTGTGGTGGTCAGTTTCCAGCTACGATGGATGAAGAAATTCCTTCTTGCAATCTGCCCATTTCCACAGTGTCTCCCAAGTGTCACTGCGATGGTGTTAGGACATTTCAGATGAATCTTCAGACTCTTTTACACACAAACCATTTGCATTTGTCCAAAGTGTGAGTGCTGCTTTCTCCTTCAACGTTCAAAATCCTGAGATAATTGGGTTGTGAACTAAATAGGGAGACAGGGGGAGACAGATCGAAGATGGAGAGAGAAGATATGTGGAGAGGAGACGGACAAGTCAAAGATGCCAGCATGGAGCAGGTGAAGGTGAGTATAGGTGGGGAGGTAGTGAGGTGATAGGTAAGTTTAGGGAGGACAGACAGGTCAGGGGGGTGGGATGAGGTTAGTAGGCAGTAAATGGGGGTGTAGCTTGAGGTGGGAGGAGGGGATAGGAGAAAGGAAGAACAGGTTAGAGAGGCAGGGACAACCTGGGCAAGTTTTGGGATGCAGTTGGGGGAGGGGAGATTTTGAAGCTTGTGAAATCCACATTGAGACCATTGGGCTGCAGGGTTGCCAGGCAGAATACGAGTTGCTGTTTCTGCAACCCTTGGGTGGCATTGTTGCGGCACTGCAGGTGGCCCAGGATGGGCATTTCGTCTGAGGAATGGGACGGGGAGTTGAAATGGTTGACGACTGGGAGGTGCAATTGTTTATTGGGAACCGAGGGTAGGTGTTCTGCAAAGCAGTCCCCAAGCCTCCGCTTGGTTTCCCCAATGTAGAGGAGACCACAACAGGTACAGGGGATGCAGTATACCACATTAGCAGATGTGCAGGTGAACATCTGCTTGATGTAGAAAGTTTTCTTAGGGCCTGGGATGGGGGTGAGGGAGGTGGTGTGGGGGCAAGTGTAGCACTTTCTGCGGTTGCAGGGAAGAGTGCCAGGTGTGGTGGGGCTGGAGGGGAGTGTGGAGCCACAGGAGTCACGGAGAGAGTGGTCCCTCCGGAAAACAGGCAAGGGTGGGGAGGGGAAAATGTCTTTGGTGTTGGGGTCGGATTGCTGATGGCGGAAATGTCAGAGGATGATGCGTTGGATCCGGTGATTGGTGTGGTGGTACATGAGGATGAGGGAGATTCTTTTTCGGTTGTTATTGCAGGTACGGTGCGCGAGGGAGGAGTTGTGGAAAAATACGGGAGACACGGTCAAGGGCATTCTCGATCACTGCGGGGGTGGGGGGCAGCGTTGCGGTCCCTGAAAAGGAAGGACATCAGATGTACGGGAGTGGAATCCTGGGAGCAGATTGGGCAGAAGTGAATGAATTGGGAATAGGAGATGGCATTTCTTGAGGGCGGTGCGTGGGAGGAGGTGTATTCTAGGTAGCTGAGAGAGTCGGTCGGCTTGAAATGGATATTCGTTTCCAGACGGTTGCCCAAGATGGAAACAGAGGTCCAGGAAGGTGAGAAAGGTGTTAAGAGATGGCCC
Source organism: Stegostoma tigrinum (assembly GCF_030684315.1). Taxonomy (NCBI): domain Eukaryota; kingdom Metazoa; phylum Chordata; class Chondrichthyes; order Orectolobiformes; family Stegostomatidae; genus Stegostoma; species Stegostoma tigrinum. The sequence goes on along the minus strand of NW_026728430.1, from coordinate 1,741,285 downwards.
AGGTGAACTTAACGTTGGGGTGGTAGGTGTTGGTGAAGTGGATGAACTGTTCGAGCTCCTCATGGGAGCACGATGCAGCGCCAATACAGTCATCCATGTACCAGAAAAAGAGGTGGGGTTCAGGGCCAGTGTATGTACGGAAGAGGGATTGTTCCGACAAAGAGGCAGGCATAGCTTGGGCCCATGCGGGTACCCATGGCCACCCTCTTGGTCTGTAGGAGGTGGGAGGAGTTGATAGAGAAATTGTTGAGGGTGAGGATGAGTTCACCTAAGCGCATAAGGGGGTCAGTGGAGGGGAACTAGTCAGGCCTGCAGGACAGGAAATAGTATAGGGCTTTTAGGCCATCTGTATGGGGAATGCAGGTGCTAATGTGCTGTACTGCATCTGCTGTACCTGTTGTGGCCTCCTCTACATCAGGGAAACCAAGCAGAGGCTTAGGGATCACTTTACAGAACATCTAAGCTCAGTTCGCAATAAACAACTGCTCATCCCCGCCTCCCTAACATGTTCTTCCTCTCACCTATCCCCTCCTCCCGAGACTGACCTATCCCCACCTACATTCGCCTTTACCTGCTCCATCCCCACCTCTTTAACTGGTCTGTCTCCTCTCCACCTGTCTCCCTGTTTATTTCAGTATCCCCTGCCCCTCCCCCATTTCTGAAGGGTCTAGGCTCGAAAACGCCAGCTTTCCTGCCCCTCTGATGCAGCCGGTCCTGCTGTGTTCCTCCAGCCCCACACCTTGTTCTCTCACTTTCAGCCAGAGGCGGCTGCGCATGCGCCCAACTTCACCTCGGCCCTTTTAAAGTTTCAAAACTGCCGCGCATACGCCCCACGGATCATTGCCCCCGATAAAGATGGTGACGGTCACACACACCTATCGTCATCTGAGGCATTGATTTGTTTTCTGCAAACGTGAGTCTGGGAGTTTCAAATGTGTGTTTTCCAACATGCACTAACTGTTTGTAAAACTTCCAAACCCATACGAATTTCACTTCCCTCCAGCTTTCTGCCGATTTGCTTTCTTTACCGTGTCCTGCTCTTACCTCAATTGCACAAATCTTGGTCTCAGCGAAGGATCTAGGCCCAAAACGTCAGCTTTCCTGCTCCTCCGATGCTGCTTGACCTCCTGTGTTCATCCAGCTCTGCAACATGTTATCTCGGATTTTCCAGCATCTGCGGTTCAAATTATCTGAGCAACTCTGCGCTGCTCTCGTGAATGATCATGTGGTTTTCACCGATCCCGCCCCCTCCTCATTCTGATTGGTTAGAATGGCAGCGACATCCGCCGGTCATGCACGGCACACCTGTGCCCCTATTGGCCCCTCGCTGACATCAATCACCCAGATGCCATTGTTAGCTGGAGCATGTACAGTGCTTCGTGTTGTCATTGTGAGAAGCTGATGCTCGTCGTCACAATGTTGCATTTTGAGACAAATGAGACTGAGAACTGGATGAGAAAGATTGTTACGTTAGCGATCCTGGGGCTTTAATAAGTCGCTCTGAGGAAGGGGCACTGCACCCGAAACGTTAACTCTGTCTTTTTACCTTCACAGATGCTGCTAGACCTGCTGAGCTTTTCCAGCAACTTTGTTTTTGTTCCTGATTTACAACATCCCAGTTCTTTTGTTATTTTTTAATAAGACGCGATTGAAAAGGCTTCCTGCAGCTCAAAGCTAAAGATACTCTTGATACCGCTCTGTCAGCGAATAGAGAAATGGCGGGGAAATAAGGATAATAAATACAGGTCGAGTAGTCCTCAGGTAAGATGTAAAGAGAATAACGATGAATATGAAGAACATCACGTGGTGAAGTGAGGTGAGTGTTGTTCATATGAACTGTGATTGGGCAGAGAGGGAGGTTAATCAGAAAAGAACAAGCATAAAGGAGATTCTCAAGAAAGTTTTGTGCAATGGTAAGCAACGAGAATCAGAAGATAAAAGTCCATGACAGAAGAAAAAGTTTGAAGACCGAGGCTGCAAAAACTCCAATAAGTTGTATCACTGCTCTACTGCCTATTTATTGGCATAAGCAGTATCATCCACATTTACCTGGAAATAGAGATAATAAAATGTGAGGCTGGATGAACACAGCCGGCGAAGCAGCATCTCAGGAGCACAAAAGCTGACGTTTCGAGCCTAGACCCTTCATCAGAGAGGGGGATGGGGAGAGGGAACAGGAATAAATAGGGAGAGAGGGGGAAGCGGACCGAAGATGGAGAGTAAAGAAGATAGTTGGAGAGAGTACAGGTGGGGAGTTAGGGAGGGGATAGGTCAGTCCAGGGAAGACGGACAGGTCAAGGAGATGGGGTGAGGTTAGTAGGTAGATGGGGGTGCGGTTTGGGGTGGGAGGAAGGGATGGGTGAGAGGAAGAACCGGTTAGGGAGGCAGAGACAGGTTGGACTGGTTTTGGGATGCAGTGGGTGGGGGGAAGAGCTGGGCTGGTTGTGAGGTGCAGTGGGGGGAGGGGACGAACTGGGCTGGTTTAGGGATGCAGTTGGGGAAGGGGAGATTTTGAAACTGGTGAAGTCCACATTGATACCATTAGGCTGCAGGGTTCCCAGGCGGAATATGAGTTGCTGTTCCTGCAACCTTCGGGTGGCATCATTGTGGCACTGCAGGAGGCCCACGATGGACATGTCATCTAAAGAATGGGAGGGGGAGTGGAAATGGTTTGTGACTGGGAGGTGCAGTTGTTTGTTGCGAACTTTGCGGAGGTGTTCTGCAAAGCGGTCTCCAAGCCTCCGCTTGGTTTCCCCAATGTAGAGGAAGCCACACCGGGTCCAGTGGACCTGGAAATAGCTGTCTGAGTTTGTCACTGTAGTTTACTTCATAACAGATAAACTCCACACTTTGTCTCAATAAAGCCGACAGTTGGTTCACAAATTAGTTCTGCTGCCAAGTCCGTTCCTGTTTGAAAAGGGGTATAGATCATATTTAAATAGAAAATGCTAAATATCAATTCAGGCTGGCAGCCAAACTCCACTCCCTCACCACTGACTCCATCCCTGCCCCTGGTAACTGGCTGGTAACACACTGCTCACAGTCATGGTGCAATATTTCACCCCAAGGTGAGCTTCCAACCACGTTATTCACACCCCGCCCATTATCACAAAGACCACATACAATTTCAACCTCAGCAGCATCTCATTTCATTTGCTGCTGAAACTCTCATCCATTCCTTTGCTACCTCTCGACTTAACTCCCCAAACACACTCCCGGCCGGCTTCTTAATTCTACTTCCCTGAAATCTTGAGATGATCCAAAAATCTGCTGCCCATGTGTTTACTCTCACCCATTTCAGCATCTTCGAGTTTTGCCATCCTGTGCTCATTAACATACACATTTTCTGGTGGAAAGCACCAAGGTATTGAAATTCATATCCTTATTTTGAAATTTTGTCATTATACCTCCTTCGTTTGATAGTCCCTCCACCTGCAAAACCCTCTGAGGTATATCTGAAGGGTCACTGGACACAAAACAATATTTCTGCTCTTTCTCCATAAGCACTGCCAGATAAGCTGAGTTTTTCATCAACTTCTGCTTGTGTTACTACTTTCAAGCATCTGCTGTTCTTTTGGTTTTTCCTTCAAGACATTTGTTCTCCCTGACTTCCAACCGCCAGTAGATTTCTGGTTTTAACTCTCCCACCTATTTCATGTTTTCAGCTTCCAAGGCCATAAGCTCATGAATTTATTCCCTCAACATCCCTGGATTCAAAGCCCCTTTGTTTGTTCAGGACATTCCTTGAAACCTACTTCTTGGGCCAGTTTTGGGTCACTTGTCCTAATAAGTGCCTGGTATCAAATATTGTTTTGTGACAACCTTGTGTAATATGTCAGATCATTGGATTGAATCAAAAATGTGAAAACATTTAATTGATTCTTTTGGAAAACATCACTAATCCTTCACGATCATTTGGTAACTTCTTACCTAATATCATTGCGAGTGCGACTTCACCACACGACCTGCACTGGTTCAGAAAGGTCAAACATCAAATTATCCAGATGTAACTGAGGATTGGCAATAGTTACTGATACCTTTGGAGAGTGATCCAAAGTTCATGTATCAGGATATGGTGAATGAATGACATGGTACAGAACTCGTTGGATAACATAAGCTCAGAAACAGAACAGCGACGTCTTTCTTCTGATTCGAGAGGGTCTAACTTTTTAGTGGAAAAATGTTCAGGTTCATTTATAGTTCTTCACGAAGAATGAATTGTTGATCTTAATCGGCTGCATGTGTATAAATAATTTCTTTATATGTGAGGTCAAAGAAATTCAAAACTATTCCCCATCCTCCCACAGACTTTGTCTCACTGTTGAGGTGCCTACTCATGGACCTAGGGGATCCAGGTATATGATTATTTGAAGTTTACATCACATTTAGACAGTCGTTAAACATGCTTTTGGCACGCCAGCCTTCATTGCTCGATCGTTTCAGTTTAGGAGTTGGGAAGTCATATTGAGGTTGCACAGAATGTTGATAGGCCTCTTCTGGAATACAGTGTGCGGTTTCTGTCGCACAATTACAGGAGGCATATTATGAAGCTGGCGAGTGTTAAGAAGAGGTTTACCAGGATATTGCTGGGTATGGAAGGTTTGATTTATAAAGAAAGGTTGGATAGACTTTGACTTTTCTCGCTGGTGCTTAAGAGGTTGAGAGGCGGCCTGTTAGAAGTTCATAAAATAATGAGACATGTAGATAGTATGAATTATGGTCATCATTTCCCAAGGGTGGGAGATTTCAAGACTGGGGGATGTTTTTAAGTTGCAAGGAGATTGTGTAATAAAAAAAGATATGTGAGGCAGAATTTTGCAACGACTGTGAATAAAACAATGGCAAGTTCCAGCAGAGAAACAGGTGGCAAAGAAACAGGTGACAGTGAAGCAGGCATGTGAGGGCTAATGTGTTTCGTTTGCCAGTGACATTCACCGCTTCACAAAGTGGAGAACATTGAAGGGCAGCAGTGACGGTGATTATTTTGCTGGATATTCACCTTGCAAACGTTTTTTTCCGCCAGTATCCCTGATTACATCACAATCGACAGGATGAAAGCTGCAACAAGACATGTGGAGCCAGTGGTGTAATTGATACTGCGTCGGAATTTGGATTAGAATATTGGAATATTGTATCCTGTCTCACTCGAGTAAAGTTGACAGCTTTTCTACCCTTGCAAATTGACAGACTCTCCCGAAGAGGAATGTCTGCCCAACGCTGTTTTTGTCAGGTTCCCAGCAGCTGAAGTGAATGGATCGCTGGGTGTTGGAAATTAAAAATTGAAATTGAAAGGTAAATGAGCAACATGAGTGTGGGGCTACTTCAGCTCACAGTCTATTTCATATCCCAGCTCATGGCAACGGTACCCATTGTCAGGAGAAACTGCTTATGTTCCACATAAAGCTGCCTTTTTGTTGAGAAACCTTGTGTACAGCAGGATAAGCAGGTAGAACAGTGTGTGTATAATATCACAAAGACTGACACTGAGCCACACATAAAACAGTAAAGTTAACAAGTAAAGTTGTGAGCTTGTTTTCGTTTAGAATTTTCGTCACCATGCGAGGTAACCTCATGGGTGAGACTTCCGATGAAGTGATGTTGTTTTCCTCCACTTGGAATTTATACTGCCTGGTCCGTTCCGGCGACTTCTGTCATTGTGCATTCTGTTCTGTATGGGTTGCATATGGGGTCCAATTCTCTATGTTTGCTGACTGCATTATGGATTGAGAACCATGCCACCAGGAATTCCCATGTGTGTCTGTGTTTGAATTGCACTACTAGGGTTATGTTGTCCCAGTTAAACTGATGGCCTTCATGATCCGGGTGTACAGATGTTAGGGGAAGTTTGTCATGTCATTTTGCTGCCAGCTGAAGTTCATGTACACTGATGGCTAGTTTCCTTCCTGTCTGTCTGATATAGTGTTCGTGGCAATCGTTGCGCGGTATTTTGTAAACAATGTCAGTTCTGCATGTCGTGGGTATGGAGTCTTTAATCCTTGAGAATGTTTGTCGTAGCTGGGCTTTGTGCTTGTGTGCTACCGTAACTCCTAGTGCTCATAGGAGTTGTCAGTTCTGATATGTTCTTGATGTATGGCAGTGTGTCCAGTGTGTTAGGGCATAATGTGCCCTCTTCGTGTTGCTGTTTAGTCAGTAGCTGCGGATGAAATTGCAGGGATTTCCATTCAAAGCGAAGATTTTGTATTGGTGTTCTTCCTCTTTCTGCATATTTCTGGGTCATTGCAATGAGTGGTGGTCCGTTTAAATAGTGTCCCGACACAGCTTAGTTTGTGCAAAACTGACCTGAGTTAGTTGCCACATTAAAAGTATCCGAGCGCCTCGAGGCACTGACCCGAGTTGTGATTTGCAAAGGACAACACACAAAGGAGGATCCTTGTGTGATTGATCCAATGTGATATGTATAACAGGGTAACAGTGAAGACTGGTCTTCAGCACCCACATTGAACCTGACTCCACTTGGCCTCCAGCCAACTCTCACAAACTACCATTGCCCTTCACTTTTCCTGAACTCCCCTCTATTCTTGTTTCAAACTGATTGCACATCAGGCAGTTTCAGCTGGCATTGCTGCTGTGGAACTGTAACATGGAGTGAATCGATTTTGACTGATCAATGACGTAATTCTGCTTCTCAAGATCAGTCAATATTTCAGATTTATTACTTTAAATGATAACCATGAACAGGCTATGACAGTGAAGGCACTGAATCGTAATCACTGGACCATCAGGAAAGATCAGTTTAAGGCACTCAGGACACTGTCTGATTCGGCCTTGTATTCTCCCAACCTTCTGCACATGGTGCCCCTCTGCTCTGTTTCGGTTTTGTTACGTCTTGATATATAACAGTCTCCAGTTATCTATTCTTTTGTTATTTCCAATACATGAGACCCTCTTTCCATGTCTTGTGCCTGGCTCCACAGCTCAGTGGTCAGAGCACTGGTCTCAGAAACAAGTGGTTGTGAGTTCGAGCCTGTGATAGTGTTTGTACACCCCCTGCTTCAAAGGTCAAAAAGAGCCCTTTAAAAATTATCTGAAATTATAACAGTATCATTTCCTCCACAGGCCGGAAATATGTGTGAATTTCCACATTGCTGTTTGTCCTTCCACTTGAGGAGCAGCATTTGGAATGGCAGGAAGCAGCTGGCATCAGTGATGTTTGGCTGGAAGTACAAGGTGAATCAGGAAAACTGTAGGTGAGCAATGGGGGAGGAGCACAAACCCAGGGCATCCGTCTAATACTTCCATTTGTTGCTGTAAACAGGTTCTAGTTTTGGAGTCTGGAATGGGACAATAGAGCCAAGTGAGTGAAGTTCTGCTTTCTTGGGGTTGCTCTCTCCGAAAGCCTCTGGCACTCTCGGTGGAAGGTCTCTTTGTTAGTTTCCTTCTGTGGGTGATAATGAGGGTCACTTCCCCGAGGGGGCATGAGCACAGTCTTCCCACCTCAAACTTCAGTTTTCCTTGTTGGTTCCTCAAAGTGTTGATCCAGAAACCCGCACAGCACACACTTCATTGGGGAGACAATGGCCTGAGGTTGTTATCACTGGACACTTAATCCAGAAACCCAGATAGTACTTTGGGGACTTGTGTTTGAATCCAGTTGCAGCAGACGGCGGAATTTAAATTCAATACGACCCGTTATCCGTTAAGGGAAGTGAACTGCCTTCCTTGCTTACATGTAACTCCAGACCCACGGCAATGTGTTTGACTCTTAACTGCTCTCTGGTCATTGAGGAATGGGTAATAAATGTTAGCCTAGCAGTGATGCCCTCATCCCATAAATGAATTTAAAAAGTACGTCAGAAATTCCTCCTCTATGGAATGATAACAGATTCGCTTTGCCCAACCTTTATGCCAACTGAAGTCAGCTGACTCTTGAAGTCAATGGCCATTCATCATAATTAGAGCTCCCCCTTTCTCCTGGTTTCTTCAATTTCCTGTTTAGTGCCTTCTGCTAAAATTACCACGATAGTTGACTGGGGTGTATGTACACGTACCACGGTCAATTTCAGTCCCTTGCTGTTTCTAAACTGTACCTAAACTCCATTTCACCAGAACTAATATCGAGGATGCAAGTTTGCTGGCTGAGCTGCAAGATTCATTTTCAGACGTTTCATCACTTGTTTTTATTTGAAAAAAGTATACTTTATTCATAGAAAGTACAAAAAATAAAACATTTATACACCGACCCAGTTATGCAAGCTCCTCCTTGTTACCCAGGGGGTACGGACACCAACAAAAGGCAAAAACAAAACAAAGAAGAAAAAAATACAAGGCAAAGAAAATACCCCGGCAGTCGTCTCCCCCGAGAGTCCCCGTTGGCCCCCTGACCAGTTGGGGAAGGCGCCAGCTGGGCCCATTTACCAGATAGGGCCCTTTCTTTCCATTCTAAACGAGGGGTTTCATACGGTGGACTTTCCCCAACGCGCCTTGGCGGCGGCTGCCCCAAGCTTTAGCGCGTTATCAGCACATAGTACTGGACCTTGGAGTGGGCCAGTCTGCAACACTCGGTCGGGGTCAGTTCTTTCAGCTGGCAGACTAGCAAGTTGCGGGCTGACCAAAGAGCATCTTTCACCACATTGATGGTCCTCCAGGCGCAGTTGATTTTGGTCTTGGTGTGCGTCCCAGGAACAGCCCGTAGAGCAGGAAGAAGGAGGTGACTGACAGTCTCATCACCCCAACATCAGCGTGGGGTGGCGCAGAGATTCCAGGTGTGCATAAAGGATCTCACTGGAAGAGCCCCTCTCACTGCCAGCCAAGTAATGTCCTTGTGCTTGTTTGAAAGTTCTGGCGATGAGACATTCTGCCAAACGATTTTGGGAGTCTGCGAGGGGAACCACACGACAGGATCCACCCTCTCCTTTTCCCGAAGGGTCTCGAGGATACCACGTGCTGACCACTACCTGACGGCCTTGTGGTCAAAAGGTGTCTCCTTTCAAAAACTTCTCCACGAAGGACAGGTGGTATGCGACGGTCCAATTACTCGGAGCGTTCCACGGCAACGAGGCTTAGCCCATCCTTCGCAACACCGGGGACAGGTAGAACCTCAGTAAGTAGTGACACTTGGTGTTTGCGTACTGCGGATCTACGCACAGCTTGATGCAGCCACACACAAAGGTAGCCATCAGGGCGAGGGTGGCGTTCGGTACATCCTTTCCGCCATTTTCCAGGTCTTTGTACATGGTGTCCCTGCGGACCCGGTCCATTCTCGACCCCCAAATGAAGGGGAAGATGGACCGGGTGACCGCAGCGGCGCAGGTCCAGGGAATAGGCCAGGTCTGCGCCACATGCAACAGTACCAAAAGCCCCTCGCACCTGACAACCAGGTTCTTACCCGCAATGGAGAGGCCCCGAAGCTTTCTGTTGGTATTTGTTTTGATTGAAGAACTATCAACATTTGGTGTGAAATTAATATTGTAGCAGGGCGCTATCGAGCAGCCAAGAAAATGGGCGAGGAGGATAGCCATTGAGTTCAAGTAGACGTCATCGATGTTTTCCGTGGTATCCCCAGAGTTAGTTCGTTCTGTTTCAGCTCCATTTAACATGGAGCTGCCCAGGACGTGACCATTCTCAGTTTGTGACTCTGAACAATCTTATTGGTGCAGGGTTGGAGTTGCGTTAGTGCCTTTGCAAGTCCTGTCATTTATTACACAAGCGGCTGCATGTCCAAAACGATCTCTGCGATTTCCAGTGAAGTGGAATCAAATTTCACTGCAAAACTGGAAACCAGGATTTTCAAAGCAGCAGAAGTGCAGTCATGTTTTCAGCATAGCTGCAGCTGCTCGTTTCACTGATAACGTTGGAAAGCTATGCTTCATCACAGAAAGCAAAGCAGTAAGAAGCTACGACGCCCAGCGTGGGGCTCGAACCCACGATGCTGAGATTAAGAGTCTCACGCTCTACCAACTGAGCTAGCCAGGCTTGACTTGATTGTCTTGTTATTTATCTAAAATCCTTATTTTCCCTTTTCACACCAAAGCCCCTGCAACCTCATTTCAATGTGCCAAAGATGATCCACCTCGAACATCACAAGTTCCCAGTTTATTCTGCTCAATCACAAATAATATCATTTACATCTTCCACTTTTCAGCTGTTACTCCTTCAGACCATAATAACCCATTTTCATTTAACATTCAAAATTCATATTTTAATGTCCGTGCCCTCATCCTTTAGCTGCCCATGTGACTGTCAGTCACTCTGGGATGGTGAATCTGCTGCAATAAACCCAGTGATTTCTGTTACAGATTGTGTGAGATGTGTGTCTGTCTGCCCAGTCTCACTTAATACTTTCAGCACTTTGTTTGATCAGTACATCAGCAACTTCTGTAGCTTCGCATTTGGGGGCTGGATTTTCACACTTCAGTTAAAAACTATTCAAAGATCAAGAAGAATCTGCTGCATACCTTGTGAAATGTCATTTTTCACAGGAGAAGAGACGTTCATACGGAGTGTCAGTTAAGTTTTCCCAAGTGGAGCTAAGAGAAAATTCCACTCACGCGGAGATTGTGTCAATGGTGCTCTGGGATTTACTGAGCGGGAGAAATCTTCCTGTTTTTTTCTTGATCTTGTGCTTGGTGGATGGAGAAGATTGGCCCTGGTTGTAGGATCTTGCCTGCCAGGGATGTGCAGCAAGCAGCTGATTGAAGATGCAGTGGCCATGGACAGTGTGATGACAAAATCCTGCTGCTTGTCCCTGTCTCACTGAGCGTGGAGCTGGGGAAGACACGATCGTTGATGGGTTTGTTTGATTCCAATCTCTTCATAAACTTCAATTAACTAAATGCAGGTACATAGTTGGTTTATTGTCGGATCACAATGTTGAGAATAACTGCTTTGAAACCTGGATGTCTGGAGGTCTGACTAGAAAATAGTGGAGCTGACAAAGTTTCGAAGCTATCTCCTGAAGGCATAATCCCGATTGACGATCTTCTGTATCACCGGCAACATCACAGGGTAACAAAATAAAAGAAGCTGGGCTCTTGGGTAGCCTTGAAACGCCAATCTTTCTCTCAATAACTGAATGCACTGGCTATTTGCAAAACCGAAGCTATTGGCATGAAGCTTTGCCGAAGCTCCTAATGCAGGGAGCTAGTCTTGTTGCACAGCTGGAGGTCTCTCGGTTTTCAGCTCCAATCTCCAGTTTATGTGTGATGCTTACATGCATTAGAGTTGTGGAGTTAGCATGAACATGAGCAGCAATGGTAACATTCACAGTGTGAACAACCAGCAAAGATACCGCCTCACAAAGCAGGGACCATTGAATTGAAGCAGTGACGGTGAGTTTTACTGGCAAAGAAAACACATTTGACATCACGAGTCTGCTTCAGGGTCTCTTTTACTGCTGGATTCATCATAAAGTTCCTTTCTGCTCTTCCACAAGCACTTCTGCTTCACCTTTACTAGTATTCTCATCCCTTCATTCCCCGTTTGGCAGGAGTAACGAGGTGAGGCAGGATAAACTGCACCCTTACCAGGAATGTGGTGGTCTTAGCACAGAGACCACAAGCCAATCCCTCTCATTCTCTGGTGTCATCAATCAAACATTTTACACCAACAGTAAAGACAATCGCTATAATCCTATAATTGTGACATTGTTTTTTTTTTCCTGGTGGATTAGGAATTCCAATTTAAATTCTGGAGATTCATAATCTTTTGAGACAAGAAATGTCTCCTTACCTCAGCCATAACAAAAGACACATTATCTGAGGAATGCAAGTCCAGTACAAAACATCCCATTCTCAGAGTGTCTCCGAATGTCAGACTTTACACAGAGCATAAACAGGAAATGAGGGGTATATACAGATGGGCTGTTAGATAATGTGAAAGACGGCCAGGTGGATACACAGAGACAAAGAGAGATAAGTAGAAGCTTACTGTGGTAGACACTGGAAGGACCAATTCTCCACTTCACATGGCTGCTGACAGAAAAGAAAAACAGAGGATCGCATTACCTCAGGGCAACAGAAGGAGCAATAGTGCTGTTCAAGTCCCTTTAAAGTTCAAAAGTTAATGCTGGTAAGCTAAGGAGCAAGTGTGATTTTGATAAATAAATGATTCAAAAGATAAAGTTAACAATGTCTCCCAGCATATTACTATAGAAACACAGTTAACCTGGCAGTGACGAATGGTCAGTGGATCCGAAATGTTTCCCTCTGCAGATATTACCATGCTTGCTGAGTTTCTCTTTGGGTTACTGTTTTTGTGTCAGATTGTCAGATTTGTTTTATCTTAAATGATAACTTTTGGGACAAAACAGATCGGGTGTCAGCTCCTGAAAAATCAGTCAGAAGCGCTATCACCAACATAGAGTAGTACTACAGAGCTTCCATTCCCTTACGGGGAAATTGGTCTCAGGCCGCAGCGGCGAAAGTGCCAAATGCTAACCACTAGTCCACCAGGGAAAGCGACCGAAAAGATTGTGTCTTTGCTTAGTGATCTGCTTTTGCGTTTTCATGTGTGATCACTTTCGCTGCAGATCGGTTTTGCCATCTCCGATTTTCTTTTTGCAGCATGTATCCTGGTGGCTAGCGTTTTGCCCATTTGTCCAATGTAGTGCTTGTCACAGTTCTTGCAAGGTATTTTGTAAATGACATTCGTTTTGCTCGTTGTCTGTCTAGGGTCTTTTAAGTTCATTAGTTGCCGTTTTAGTGTGTTGGTGGGTTTGTGGGCTACCCTGATGCCAAGAGGTCCGAGTAGTCTGGCAGTCATTTCAGAAATGTCTTTAATGTAGGGGAGCGTGGTTATGGTTTCTGAGCCTGTTTTGTCTGTTTGTTTGGGTTTGTTGCTGAGAAATCGGCGGACGGTGTTCATTGGGTACCCGTTCTTTTTGAATACGCTGCATAGGTGATTTTCTTCTGCTCTTCGTAGTTCCTCTGTGCAGCAGTGTGTGGTGGCTCATTGGAATAATGTTGTAATGCAGCTTCGTTTGTGGGTGTTGGGATGGTTGCTCCTGTAGTTCAGTATTTGGTCCGTGTGTGTTGTTTTCCTGTAGACGCTGGTTTGAAGTTCCCCATTGGCTGTTCGCTCTACTGTGACATCTAGGAATGGCAGTTTGTTGTTGTTTTCCTCCTCTTTTGTGAATGTTATGCCAGTAAAGGGTATTATTGATGGTCTTGAAGGTTTCCTCTGATTTGTTTTGTTTCGTGATGACAAAGGTGTCATCCACGTAGCAGACCCAAAGTTTGGGTTGGATGGTTGGCAGAGCTGTTTGTTCGAGTCTCTGCATTACTGCCTCTGCTAAGAACCCTGATATCGGAGATCCCATGGGTGTACCGTTGGTTTGTCTGTAGGTTTTATTAGTGAAAGTGAAGTGGGTGGTGAGGCATAGGTCCACTAGCTTGATGATGTTGTCCTTGCTGATGAGGTTGGTGGTGTCTGGTGTATGTGTCTTCTGTTCTTCTCATAATACTGCAGTCAGTGTTTCTTTGGCCAGGTTTTTTCTTGCAAGAACTGTGACAAACACTACATTGGACAAACAGGCAGAAAGCTAGCCACCAGGATACATGAACATCAACTAGCCACAAAACGACATGACCCACTATCACTCGTATCCTTACACACAGATGAGGAAGGACACCACTTTGATTGGGACGACACATCCATCCCAAGACAAGCCCAACAGAGACATGCACGAGAATTCCTAGAAGCATGGCATTCCAACCGGAATAAATTCCATCAAACAAACACATTGGCTCCAAATCAGTCTACCATCCCCTGAGAAAAAACACAGGAAATGACATCACCAACCCAAGGAAGCCTGAACATATAAATAGAAAGCGGGACATGACACCAGGGCTTCACCCGAGGCCCACTGATCATGTTAACTAGAATGGCGACAAAACGTCTGGGAACAAACCTTCCAGCTCAGTGAACCAGCTTACATCCGGTAAAAATAAAGACCCATTCTTTTGTGGACCGAGAGGAGGACAGTGTGACCGTGTTGGAGGTGGAAGGAAGACGTCGGGTTGGCTGTGCACCCTTGCAACCGGTGGATCTTAATGCTGGATTCAGCCTAGCGCTGGGTCAGGGGAGCAGCCAACCTGCAACGATGGCTGCGACGAGTGCTCGTGCCCTGGGTCAGGGGGTCCGGAACACAATCCGTGTTTCCGTGAAGAAGGTGGATGAAGGTGCACCTGTGGACTGCAACTTCTTCATGAAAAGGGTCCTGTTGGACTGTTGTGGGTTCACTGCTGTGGACATTTACTGCCTGCAGTATTTCCCTGGAGGAGGTTTATATGATGTAACCTTCAGGAGTGCCAAGCTTTGCGAGCGCTTCCTGGAGTTTTTCAAGCAGAAAGGAGGTAAGGGCCCCTCTCAGTACTGACCACTGTCCCGCTGTTCGTGATGTCAGTGCAGAGGAGCCGTATGCTGACTGTACACATGTACAACCCGCATGTGCCAGCAGTTGATCTCCTGACCTTCCTCGGAAGGTACGTGAAGGTGGAAGGGGAAAGAACCAACATCATGGACCCTTCGGGATCTGGACCAGTAAGAGGCAGGTCAAGGTGACGCTGAGGAAGGACGTGGCCGGGAACATCATACACCCACCATCCAGCGTCGCGATCGGTGGGAGCAAAGGCTACCTGACCTACGCAGGGCAACCTAAAGTGTGCCAGGCCTTTGGTAGGTCAGGTCACGTGGCGGCCGACTGCAAAGCCACCATCTGCAGGGAGGAGGGACACTTGGCAAATGATTGCCCACAAGAAAAAAGCTGCAACCTTTGCGGGGAAGCGGGCCACATCTATAGGGCATGCCCGCATCAGGGGAACACCTATGCCCAGGTCGCCAGCAGGGGCAATGCGGGGCGAGCCCCCCCGGAGGAGGGGAAGGCACCAGGCCCCTGCAAGGACCCCGCTAGTGTGCAGGACAGCCAGGTCGTGCAGGCGGGCCCAGCCCCACAGGATGGACCCGAGGCCAGCAAAGCGCCTCTGCAGGCTCCGCTCCCCCCGGACAACCCAGAGTCAATGGAGGAGGCGACAGGTGACCCAAGGGAGTGGACGACGGTCCGGAAAGCGAGGAGGAAGGTGTGCTGGTGGGCCCCGGCACCGCAGCCATCAGGCAGGAAGAGGCAGCTACAGGGGGGGGGAAAGATTCGGAGGGGGCCCGCCCAAAGCAGAAGCTAAAGATCTCAAGGGAGAAGGAAAGCAGCACACCGCTTCCAGGTGATGGGAGGCGCCCTGAGACTCCCACCGACACCCAGCCACGCGCTGCTTTGGCCCTGGAGGCCCCCCTGAACCTTCAGGCGGGAAGCAGGAAGCAGTGTGTCCCCAGCCTGACCCAGAGCTGGACTCTCCTGACTCCATACCCCCGACGGGGGGATGCCACCCGGAAGGCAGCACGGACGGTTTCCTGAACCCGGAGAGCGTCCAGCAGTTAGCCCGGGCAATGGGCATGAAGGGACAGATGGAGGGGCTGGACCTTGGAATCGGGGAGGGTACTGCGGTCACTGCGGGTACGAGTTGTGAGCATTAATGTGCGCAGGGTCAAGTCCACCTCAAGATGTGTGTCCACGTCGGCCTACCTGACCACCGTCAAGGCAGACCTCCTGTTTCTGCAGGAGTACGGGATACCGCAGCTCAGCAGGTACAGGAAGTGGTCGGGTGCCTGGACCTGTGGGCCTTTGATCTGGTCGGGGGGGGGGGGGGGGGGGAAGCGACTGTTGCTCCTTGGGCCTGGCTATTCTGCTGCGGGGGCACAAACTCATCATCTCTCAAGTTCAGGAGGTGGTGGCGGGGGTGCCTCCTAGTGGCTGATGTCACCTACAGGAACGCTCCCCTGAGGCTGATCAAGGTGTACACCCCAGCGGAGTGAGCGGTTGGCCGTCCTGCAGCGGCTTCCACCCCTGCTGGCTACGTCCAGGCCGGTCATCCTAGGCGGAGACTTCAACTGCATCATCGATGCAGATGGAACATCCGGCATGGGGACAGTAGGTGGGGGGGAAGTCAACCAGACGTCACATCCAGATTCCTGGTGGGCACGGTGAAGGACGCCAAGTTGATCAATGTCTTCAGCACCCGTGCAGACGGAGTGCAGTGGAGATGCACCTGGTCGCGGCCAGACGGGTCTATCAGCTCAAGGATAGACATCCTGTTTGTGTCGCGGGCGCTCTCAGTCAGGTCCACCGGCGTCGAGCCGGTGTTCTTCTCTGACCACTGCCTCCTGCTGGCCGACTGTCACTTGCAGGACGACCAGCAGGCCGGCAAGGGGACGTGGAACCTCAACACGACTCTCTTGACCACAGAGAACTTCAAGGAGCTTAAGAGGGAGTACGCTGGTTGGAGAACTGTGAAACCCCTCCGAGTCTCTGGGCGACTGGTGGGAGACGGTGAAGGAGAACATCAAGAGGTTCTTTGTCCTCAAGGGCGTTCGGAAGGCGAGAGAGAGGTGGGGAAATCTGTCATGACTCCAGAAAAGGATGCAGAACCTGCTCCTCCTGCAGTCAATGGGGGTCGATTTCACAGAGGACCTCCGCGAGGTGAGGGGCCAGCAAGCCTCGCTCTTCGCCGCAGAGGCCTCCAAGATTATCTTGCGGTCCAGGGTCCACTCCGTGGAGCAGGCTGAGACGTGTTCGCGTTTCTTCTTTCAGAAGGTGCACAAAGAGAGCTCTGTGCTTAGCCGGCTGAAGGAGGACGACGGCTCGGTGATGTCGTCTCGGCCCCACATTTTGAGGATCAGCAGATTCTTCTATGCCGGACTGTACAACACGAAGCCCACGGACAGCATGGCCTCCGAGTCGTTCCTGTCGTCTATCACGGAGGTCTTAGACGATGGCACGAGGGAGTGGCTGGGCCGGCCAATATCCCTGAACGAGCTGACCAGAGCACTCAAGTCCGTTGAGAGGAATAAGACTCCCAGGAGCGAAGGCTTACCGGTTGAGCTGTATTCCGCTCTGTGGGACCTAGTCGGTCAGGAACTGCTGGAGGTGTACGACAGAGTGCTTCGGGCAGGGGAAATGTGCAAGTCCATGAGGAAGGGCATCATCACCCTCATTTACAAGGGGAAGGGGGAAGAGGGAAGAAATTAAGAATTGGCGTCCCATTTCACTATTGAACGTGGACGATAAAATCATGGCCAAGGTCATAGCCAACCAGGGCAGGTCTGTCCTGGAGTCGCTGATTGCCCCTGACCAAACCTGTGCTGTGCCAGGCAGGAAGCTCGCTGGGAGCCTCGTGCTCATCAGGGATACGATCGCCTACGTGCAGGACAGGCGGGTGGACACCTGCCTCGTCAACCTGGACCAGGAGAAGGCCTTTGACGGGGTCTCTCATGCTTACATGAGGGACGTCCTCGCCAAATTGGGGTTCGTGGAGGGTATCCACAACAGGATCCGGCTGCTCTACACCAACATTGTTAGCGCAGTCTCGATGAACAGGTGGGAATCGGACAGTTTTCCCGTCAGATCTGGAGTCAGGCAGGGCTGCCCCCTCTCTCCTGCCTTGTTTGTGTGCTGTGTGGAGCCCATCGCCGCATCCATCAAGAAGGACGTGAGCCTGAAGTTCGTGACTATCCCAGGCAGCGGAGGCCTTCAGGTCAGGACCTCCCTGTACATGGACGATGTTGCCGGCTTCTGCACCAATCGTCGGTCGGTGAGTAGGCTGTTGGACATCTGTGGCCAGTTTGAACTGGCTTTGGGTGCCCAAGTCAATAGGGGTAAGAGCGAGGCCATGTTCTTTGGGAACTTCATCCCCCTCACCGTCAGGACAGACTACCTGAAGGTGCTGGATGTTTGGTTCGGTGGAGCTGGGGCGTGCACTAAGACTTGGGAGGAGCGTATCACCAAACTGAAGCAGAAGCTGGGCAGTTGGACGCTCCGGTCCCTCTGCATCACGGGTAAGAACCTGGTTGTCAGGTGCGAGGGGCTTTCGGTACTGTTGTATGTGGCGCAGGCCTGGCCTATTCCCTGGACCTGCACCGCTGCGGTCACCCAGGCCATCTTCCACTTCATTTGGGGGTCGAGGATTGACCGGGTCCACAGGGACACCATGTGCAAAGTCCAAGAAAATGGGAGAAAGGGCGTACCAAATGCCACCCTCGCCCTGATGGCTACCTGTGTGTGTGGCTGCATCAAGCTGTGCGTAGATCCTCAGGACGCAAACACCAAGTGTCACTACTTACTGAGGTTCTACCTGTACTCGGTGTTGCGAAGGATGGGCTTGGCCTCGTTGCCGCAGAACGCTCCAAGTAGTTGGACCGTCCCGTACCACCTGTCCTTCGTGGAGAAATTTTTGAAGGGAAACACCTTTGACCACAAGGCCGTCAGGCAGTGGTCAGCACATAGTAACCTCGAAACCCTTCGGGAAAAGGAGAGGGTGGATCCCGTCGTGTGGTTCCACATGCAGACGGCCGAAGTCGTTTGGCAGAATGCCTCATCGCCAGAACTTTCAAACAAACATAAGGACATTGCTTGGCTGGCAGAGAGAGGGGTTCTGCCAGGGAGATCCTTTATGCATGCCCGGAATCTCTGCGCCACCGCACGCTGCCCTCGAGGTGGCTGCGGGGTTGACGAGACTGTTGATCACCTCCTTCTGGAGTGTGCCTCTGCACAGGAGGTCTGGAGGTGGATGCAGTGATATTTAGAACATAGAACATAGAACATAGAACAGTACAGCACAGAACAGGCCCTTCAGCCCACAATGTTGTGCCGACCATTGATCCTCATGGATGCACCCTCAAATTTCTGTGACCATATGCATGTCCAGCAGTCTCTTAAATGACCCCAATGACCTTGCTTCCACAACTGCTGCTGGCAACGCATTCCATGCTCTCACAACTCTCTGCGTAAAGAACCTGCCTCTGACATCCCCTCTATACTTTCCACCAACCAGCTTAAAACTATGACCCCTCGTGCTAGCCATTTCTGCCCTGGGAAATAGTCTCTGGCTATCGACTCTATCTATGCCTCTCATTATCTTGTATACCTCAATTAGGTCCCCTCTCCTCCTCCTTTTCTCCAATGAAAAGAGACCGAGCTCAGTCAACCTCTCTTCATAAGATAAGCCCTCCAGTCCAGGCAGCATCCTGGTAAACCTCCTCTGAACCCTCTCCAAAGCATCCACATCTTTCCTATAATAGGGCGCCCAGAACTGGACGCAGTATTCCAAGTGCGGTCTAACCAAAGTTTTATAGAGCTGCAACAAGATCTCACGACTCTTAAACTCAATCCCCCTGTTAATGAAAGCCAAAACACCATATGCTTTCTTAACAACCCTGTCCACTTGGGTGGCCATTTTAAGGGATCTATGTATCTGCACACCAAGATCCCTCTGTTCCTCCACGCTGCCAAGAATCCTATCCTTAATCCTGTACTCAGCTTTCAAATTCGACCTTCCAAAATGCATCACCTCGCATTTATCCAGGTTGAACTCCATCTGCCACCTCTCAGCCCATCTCTGCATCCTGTCAATGTCCCGCTGCAGCCTACAACAGCCCTCTACACTGTCAACGACACCTCCGACCTTTGTGTCGTCTGCAAACTTGCTGACCCATCCTTCAATTCCCTCGTCCAAGTCATTAATAAAAATTACAAACAGTAGAGGCCCAAGGACAGAGCCCTGTGGAACCCCACTCACCACTGACTTCCAGGCAGAATATTTTCCTTCTACTACCACTCGCTGTCTTCTGTTGGCCAGCCAATTCTGTATCCAAGCAGCTAAGTTCCCCTGTATCCCATTCCTCCTGACCTTCTGAATGAGCCTTCCATGGGGAACCTTATCAAATGCCTTACTGAAGTCCATATACACCACATCCACAGCTTGACCCTCATCAACCTTACTAGTCACATCCTCAAAAAACTCGATAAGGTTTGTAAGGCATGACCTACCCCTCACAAAGCCGTGTTGACTGTATTTGATCAAGCCATGCTCTTCCAGATGGTCATAAATCTTATCCCTCAGAATCCTTTCTAACACCTTGCAGACGACAGACGTGAGACTTACCGGTCTATAATTGCCGGGGATTTCCCTATTTCCTTTCTTGAAGAGAGGAATTACATTTGCCTCTCTCCAGTCCTCAGGTACGACTCCAGTGGAGAGCGAGGATGCAAAGATCTTCGCAAGTGGCGAAGCAATTGCATTTCTCGCTTCCCAAAGCAGCCGAGGACAAATCTGATCCGGGCCTGGCGGACAAGGTTTGTCCCGAGCAGCTCCGTGACGCGTGACTCCGTGCTCCACAGGCTGTTTCCCGTGAGGCACACCGAGACCAACATCAACCGCGCCTGGAGGACCATCAATACGGTGAAAGACGCTGTTTGGTCTGCCCACAACTTTCTGGTCTGCCAGCTGAAAGAACTGACCCCGACCGCGTTTTGCAAAGTGGCGCACTCCAAGGTCCAGGACTACGTGCTAAGAGACGCGCTAAAGCTTGGGGCAGCCGCCGCCAAGGTGCGGTGGGGAAAGACCACCGTATGAAACCCCTTGTCCAGAATAGAAAAAAAAAGGCCCTATCTGGTATCAGAGATAATGGGAACTGCAGATGCTGGAGAATCCAAGATAATAAAACGTGAGGCTGGATGAACACAGCAGGCCGAGCAGCATCTCAGGAACACAAAAGCTGACGTTTCGGGCCTAGACCCCCCCCCTAGAAGGGTCTAGGCCCGAAACGTCAGCTTTTGTGTTCCTGAGATGCTGCTCGGCCTGCTGTGTTCATCCAGCCTCACATTTTATTATCTTGGACCCTATCTGGTCACTGGGCCCAGCTGGTGCCTTCCCCAACTGGTCAGGGTCCCAATGCGGACTGTGCGGGGAGACGACTGCCGGGGTATTTTCTTTGCTTTTTTTGTCTTCTTTGTTTTGTTTTTTTCCTTTAGTTGGTGTACGTATCCCCTAGGTAATCCGGAGCGGCTTGCATGACTGGGTAGGTGTATAAATATGTTTTATTTTGTGCATCTTATGAATAAAGTATATTTTTTTAAATTCAAAAAAAGCGACGAAACGTGTGAAAATGAACCTTCCAGCTCGGTGAGCAAACTTACATCCAGTCTTGTTGTCTATTCGAAAACGTAATACCATGCCACAACTACCAGAAAACATGGCATTGGACAGACAGAAAGGAAATTAGCCATCAGAATATGTGAACATCAGCTAGCAGCAAAATGGCACAATGAATTCTCCTTAATATCTGTGCATTCAGACAATGAAGGCCGTCAATTTAACTGAGGCTAAGTGGCCACAGTAGCCCACGTCAAACACAGGCATGCATGGAAATTCCCGGAGGCATGATTCTCCATCCATACTTCAAATCAACAAATTTATAGAATTGGACCCTATTTACAAACCCATACAGATCAAAACTGGAAATGACAGTACTCACCATAATGGACTGGACAGCATAAATTCCCAGCACAGTAGAATAACATTGCTTCAAAGGCTGTCTCCAGGCACGGTGACAAAACTCCTGAACAAATATAAGCCAGCTCAGTGAGCAAGTCAACAGTCTTATCCACAACCCGAGCTATTGATCTTTGCCAAAACTTTAGACTACATTTTTCATTCTGTCCCATTGGAGAACAATTCTTGTAGCTCACAAAACTGCTACTTCAAAGTAACATCAAAAAAAGTCCAAATGAATGCGTTGATGAGGGGAGTTCTGACCAGTCATGTAGATGTGGG
This sequence comes from Stegostoma tigrinum, assembly GCF_030684315.1. Lineage (NCBI taxonomy): Eukaryota > Metazoa > Chordata > Chondrichthyes > Orectolobiformes > Stegostomatidae > Stegostoma > Stegostoma tigrinum. Next base: position 1,719,668 of record NW_026728430.1, on the reverse strand, counting down.
TATCACCTGATGCATGGAGAGTGCTTTCTGACCAGAGCTGTAGCAGATGAGTGTCAGATACACAGACAGACTGGGCAAATAGATTCACATCAGAGCTCACATCTCCCAGCCTGGGAATCTGAGGCAGTGCTCAGACATTCAAGTAATGAGCCTCAATATCAGCTCAGCAAGATCTCACAATTGCATTTGCAGATACAAACTATTTTGTTTTACAATTTCATGATGCAATCAGGAAAATCCATGATACAAAAAGTAACCTCCTTCTCACTCCACACCCTTTCTACCTCGGTACCGTCCTACAGGTAATATACATTCCCCGATCTCTAACATTCTGCAGGATCCCACCTTTTCCTACATTTGCACTATTCTCCCATGTCTGCAAATGTCCCTTTCTCTGGAACATGTCCAGGTTCTATAACCTTCCTATCTCTGAAACATCCCCAGAACAGCACCAGAGGTAAATGGAGGTGATTGAGATCGGGATGATTTTGTGCACATGAGAATTTTACATAAATACGGAGGGTTGCAATCACAGGAAGGGGTTTCAGGGAGCTAAAAAGCATGTGATCTGAATGCAGTAATATAAATAGAAATGGTTGTCAGGAGTAGAGGAGACTACACAGACGTCAATACATGTCAAGTTTGGGAAGGCTGTGCTAAGTGGACGAGATGTCATAGGTAGACAGGACCTTAGAACTAAGAGGAGGTCACATCAAGACAAAGAGATGTAGGGGCTGCATGAGTTCATAGAGGGAGGGAAGTTAGGAGGGCTGGAGCAGTTTGCAGGGATAAGGATGCTTATAGGATGGCGGTGCTTTACACTAACAGGGAATGTTTTATGGAATGGTGCATTGTACACAGAAAATAGGATCCAAAACAGAAATGGACGCTTATAGCGACTGAAGAAATGTACAGATGAAGCAATACTTAGCTTCTGGAATTTAGATAGATGGGAAGGCTGGAGTCCAAAAGTGTCTTCAAAGAGACAGAAACAGCAATAGGGGCTGGAGACAGTTATACAGATAAAGTAGCATTGAAGAAACTGGATAGGTTCCTGAGACACGGAGGGTTGTAGGGGTGGGTGAAATTTGCATTGACAGGGGTGGAAGAGCTATCTACAGAGAGGGGGGCATTTTTAAGCTACAGTAATAGGGAACACATTGCAGCATTACACAAAGAGACAGTGTTTGAGATGCTGGTTTACAAAGAATGGCAGGGCTCTAGGCAGGGGAGGAGCAAACAGCGAAATGGAACTTGCAACGGCTACAAAAAGTGTACAGAGTGTAGGGAGATTTATTGGGCCTGAAGGAGGTTAGAAAGACTGTGGGCTACAGAGTCTGCAGGGACTGGAGGAGGCCTGACAGATGGGGAGTGAGACAGGGGCTGGAGGAATTTACTGGAGATAGACGTTTGCAGGAAAATGAGGAGTTTACAGATATAAAGGAGGGCAACAGAGGCTGGTTCAGATTGCATACACAGGGTGGGCTGATGAGCTACACAGCATCATACAGACAGGTTTAAAGGAGCAGGAAACGGTAACAGAGATAGGAAAAGTTTCAATGTTGTCAGAAGTATGAGGGTGTGGGACAAGGTCACAGAGGCAGGGGTGGCTACAGGGATTGGAGGAGCACACGGAGGTCGGGACACTGGAGGATATAATGTTACACAATAGGGAGAATTCCAGCAGCTAAAGGTAAAGAAAACATGGAAGGCTATTGGGCTGCAGGAGGAAACAGACCATGAGTACTGCAGGTACTGGAGCAGGTTTGAGAGACAGGCAATATTCTGCAGTCTAACAAAGTTCCAGTGATAAGAGGCTGTGTAAGTTACACAGATAGGGAGGATAGTAGGAGCCAGAGGTGGTTATGGAGAGAGGCAGTGTTACGCTGAAACATAGGAAAAAAGGTTAGATGTAGGCTATTCAGCCCCATGGGCCTGCTCCACTCTTCAATCAGATCACGACTGATCATTTAGCTCAGTTCCCTCTTCCTGCTTTCTCCCCATACGGAAAGAGTCATGACTGGAGCAATCTACAATGATAGGGAGTGTTGGAGTGAGTGGAGGAAGTTACAGAGATAAAGAGAGCTGTGGAGCACTATCGAAGTTAAAGACACAGGGAGAGTCATTCAGCCTGGAGAAGATTACAATGTTACACAGAAGTGTACAGGCTGAAAGAGGTGACAAAACTAGAGGTATGTAGGGGTTAGAGGAGGTTACTGTGACAGGGAGGATGGTAGAAGCTTTTCTTGGTAATAAAAGTAATTATCTTCTTTGTTTTTGAAAGAGATAACAGACAAAGGTTTTGAACGACTCAGGAGATTACTTGCACAAGGAGGAGTGGAGGAAGATGGAATGTGTTGTCACTGATGAGTGTGTTGAGTTTATTGTGATTGTGAGGGTTGTAGTGATGAAACGACATGATAGCAAGGTTAGTAGAGACTTGATGGTGTACAGAGATAGGGAGGAGATGCAAGAGGTGATGGTGATAGTGAGTTTGTGGTGATGGGGGATGGTTACATCAATAGTGAGGGGTTCGGGGGATGAAAAAAGTTATCAAGGCAGAGAGGTTTCTCCTGAATGGAAGAAATGCAAGGATTACAGGGTCTAGAGGGGATTACAGACAAAGGGAGGGTTGTAGGGTGGGGAAGAGGTTACAAAGACGGTTCGTGTTTTAAGGATGGGGGGCACTGATTGTGATCAATTGGCATAATTGACAGAGAGGATCTGTGGAGGTTACAGTACGAGAGAGGTTTGTACAGGCAATATGAGTTTACACAGACAGGAATGGTTCTCAGGGCTGGAGGAGGTAACTGTGAAAGGGAATGCTATAACGAATGGAGAAGGTAACATTCACGGAGAATTTCAGTGGCAAAAAGGAGGTGACAGTCATACGGCCCTTTGTTTAGACAGCAGAAATTTACATTTGCAAGTAGCACTTTGGAGACCGAGGGACTTGACAGAGAGAGGGCGATGAGCAGGAACTAGATAAGGTTTGAGAGAGAAAGACAGTTGACAGCTTTGGAAGATGATGCAACATACAGAGCATTACAGAGTTTGGACAAGATCTAGAAGTTCACAAGGGTTATAGGAACAGGAGGAGGATACAGATAAGTTGAGGTTTGGAATGGGATAAGGTTACAAGAACAAAAGAAGGTTCCAGTAATGTGAAGGGCTATGGGGGCTGCAACCAATTCCAGAGATAGGGAGGGATTCACATGTTGCAGGTTACAGAGTTCAGGATGGTTTTTGCAATTGGATGAAGTTAGTAATACAAAGTATTGTAGACACTGGATGAGGTGACAGTTCGCATGGATCTTCAGACTGAAGGACGTTAGAGAAAGAAAGAGAGGTGTCGGGGCTGGAGTTAGATAAGGCAATCAAGAGGATTTTACAGGTACATGGATGATTTTAGTGGCTTCAAGAGGTTAAAGAGTTAGGAAGGCTAATTAATGCCTGAAGGATGGAGAATGAGGAGCATTGTAGCGATAGGAGAGATTGCACACTGAACGAGGTTGCAAACATGAGGAGGATTAAAATGGCTTCAGAATGCAATATATTCGAGCAGTTTACACACGCAGGAACAGCTATCAGACTGGAGAAATTTAGAGAGATAGGGAGGTCTGTAGGAATGGTCAATTGTCAGAGGTCATGTGGTGCTGTGTTACGGGAGGCAGGAGTGTTCTTGGGACTGGAGCAAGTTACAGTGATATCATGTGTTGCAGGGGCATGAGGATGATGTATGTCCAGATGGGGAGGTGAGTTGGGGCTGGAGGATATCACAGAGACATGGTGGACTGTAAGTAGTGGATAAGATGACAAGTGTCAAAATTATTGTTATGACTTGAGGAGGAGGACAATACCAGGATTGGACACATTGTCAAGACTGGAGCAATTTGCAAAGATGGGAAGGGGAGTCAGAATTGGCAGAGGTTTTAAATACACAGAGGGATTTTAGCGAGGACTGGAGGAGCCAGAGATACCTAATGTTCAAGCAGTTAGAAGGATTCAACGCACTGATGACGATGAGTTGCAACAAAGGATCTGTAGACTTGCTGTATGACTGACTGTTAGAGAGAGAACACGGAACGGAAACATCCCAGGGTTCAATGCCACTGTCTTGAGAGAGGCCCGCTTTTAACTCTGCTGTTCTTATCCTCACGAAGACAGCACAGGCCTGGATTGAGAATTATGGACTTCCGATGCAGTCCTTGGAAAGTTCAGTAAAACAGAGCTGAAAGTAGGGTGGTGAAGTTTTTGAGAAGATTTGCAGCTCAGGTTGTGGATGATGTTTTAGACTTGCTCGCTGAGACAGTGTGTTTGATTGCAGATGTTTCATCACCCTGCTAGGTAACGTTGTCAGTGTGCCTCCAGTGAAGGGCTGGTGTTCTGTCCCACTTGTTATTTATGTGCCTCGGTTTGCTGGGGTGGTTGGCATCACTTCCGGTTTTGTTTTCCGGTGGTTTGTATATCGGGTCCAGATCAATCTATTTGTTGATGGATTTCCAGTTGGAATACCAGGCCTCCAGGAATTCCCTAGCATGTCTCTGTTTGCTTTGTACTATTGTGGATGTGTTGTCCCAGTCAAATTGGTGTCCTTCTTTGTCAGTGTGTACTGACATCAGTGAGAACTGGTCATGTCTCTTGGTGGATAGTTGGTATTTGTGCATCCTTGTTGTCAGTTTTCTTCCAGTTTGGCCTGCATAATGTTTCTCACTGTCCTTGCATGGTATTTTGTATTGGTTTTGGGTGTGGGATCCCAGACATTTGTCAAGAGCAGTCGTAGGTGGTTGTTGGTTTGTGGGTGAGCCTGGTACCTCAGGATCTGAATAGTCTTGTGGTCACCGCTGATAGATCTCTGATTTGCAGTAGGATGACTGGTGTGTCTGGCTGTATTGTGCCTTATTGTTGTGGTCTGTCCTGTGGGTAACAGTGGATTGTGCCTTTTGGGTATCCATTTCCTTTAAAAACTCCGTATAAGTGCTCCACGTCTGCTATGAGCAGTTCCAGGTTGCTGCAGTGTGTTGTGGCTCGTTTGAATTATGTCCTGATGTACCTCCGTTTACAGGTATTGGTGGATAGTTGCTGGTGTGATAAAATATCTGGTGCGTATGGGCTGTACACATTCTGTACACAATGATCTGGAGTTCCCTGTTGCTCTTACATTCCACCATAGCTGAGGAAGGGTTATTGTCCTCTTCTTTTATGAATTTTATTCTAGTGAGGATGTTGTTCATCTGTCAGTGGGTTTCTTCTGGTCCTCTATATGTGATCATCAAGGTGTCATCTACCACAGGGGACCCAGAGTTTGGGTTAGATAGTGGGGAGCGTTCTCCATTCTCATCTTTGCATTACCACTTCTGCAAGTTGTCCTGATATCGGGGATCCCATTGGTGTTCCATTGATTTGTTTGAATATATGGAGGTGAGACACATATCCAGCAATTTCAGGATGCTGTCCTTGTTGATTCTGTTAGTTTGGAGCGCCTGCCATCCTGGTTCATCCAGCAGAGTGGCCATTGTCTCTTTGGCTCGGTCAGTGTTTATGGATGTAAATCGTGCTGTAATATCAAAGAATATCATCATCTGCTCCTCTTCTATTCTGGTGTCCTTGATGATGTTGAGGAATTCTTGGGAAGAGTGTATTGGGTGGATAGTGTTGTCCATGAAGTATTTCAGTTTCCGTTATCGTTCTTTGGCTAGCCTATATGTTGGTCTACCTGCTACTGGCTCGGTGAGCAAGCCTACAACATCAGCAGGGTTGTGATTGAGTCTGGGGTCTTTCTACACTGTGCGCCCCCTTCTGCACTGCAGCTCATGGGTCAATGTTTTAAGCCTTCTGCTCTGCTCACTGAGCGTCTTACCTGACTGCAGGATCTGACGAATGCTCCAGATCTCCCTGTCCGTCGTCGCTTGAATTTTCCAGTTGACTTCAACATGGTGATGGACGAGACTGGAGTCAGGAATTCTGCTCAGTCAGCAACTTTCAGTAGCTGCCAAAGACAGAAGCATAAACAGACTGAGAAATTAGACTGATGCAGTGAGGACTACAGATGTGGAAGAGGGCTGAGCACCGCAGCCATCTGGACAATCCCCATCTCCATCCTTGGCCTCTGCTGCCACATCTCTGGAGTGGAAAATTCTGCTGGCTCAGGATCTCATTGTAGCAGCAATCATTAGATCCACACTGTGACAGTTTACTGTATGAAGAGATACTGGCTGATATCACCAGGAAGGTGTCAGGATCACCCAATGGTCAGGAAGAAGGAGTTTTGATTCATGGTGCACTGGTATCAGTACGCAGGGATACACGAGCTTCGAGTGGGACAGGCAATGGCCGTGTGTTCCTCTCACTAGACTATTAATCCATAAATTAATGACAATGTCTGAAATATCCATCTGGTTCCACGATATCCTTCAGGGAAGGACATCTGCTCTGCTCACCTGGTCTGGCCAACATGTGACTTCAGACCTAGAGCAACATGCCTGACACCCAACTCCCTCTGAAAAGGCCCAGCAAGGCACTCAGTTCAAAGGCAGCTTGGGTGGCAAATAAGTGCTGGCCGGCTTGAAACACCCACATCCCGAGTGAATAAATAATCACGGAACGGTGTAAAACATTCAACAAATGGACATTCCACTGGAACAGACAAAACCTCAGCAAGAAATTCCCATTCTCTCTCACTCAGGGAACCAAGTATCGGATTCAAAGAAAACCAAAGAAAGAAACAAAGAAAAAAAAAAAAATTCTGAAGTGAAGGAATGCGTTTCAGCAAATGACAACGGGCCATCATATATGGAAGTAGGTGTTAAAGGGACTGCAGATGGGCTCCTTGCAAGAGGAGTGTAGTTGCAAGAGGAAACATTGTCGGGGCTCAATGAGATGACAGGACCAGGGAGAGTTGAAGGAGCTGGAGGTGGTGAGAGCGTTAGAGAGTGGCAAGGGCTTGAATGATGTTACAAAACCAGTACGAATTGCTGCAATGCTTGCAGAGGGTGGGAAGGGAAATATACCCTATTATTTCTTCATTCGTGGAATGAGGGTGTCACTGGAAGGACCAGCATTTAGTGCCCGTTGATAACTGCATTGGGCAATTGCTAAGGGACAGTTACGAGTCAACCATTTTGTTGTGGGTCTGGAGTCACATTTTGGTCAGACATGGTCAGTTTTCCTTCCCTTAGGGACATTCGCGAAGGAGTTGGGATTTTGTTTTTCAACTGATAATCAACAATGGACACATCATTACAGATTATTTTTATTGAATTCTAATTCCACTATCTGCCACTGTGGGATTCGAAAGGAAAAAGAAAACAGTGGATTGACAATCTCCTCAATTCAGGGGAATGACTCGGAGCTGGCTGGCCATAGGCAGTGTACTCAGCAAGGGTAAATAAAGGGTGATTTGATGACAGGATACCGGCCTCTGTGCAGTTATCTCACATGTACACAGACAAAAGCAGTTTGCAACACAGGATTGACCAACTGCAGGTCACAGGTTGGGAACAACTGCTCACACAGGACTGAGCAAGTGCAGTTTGCACACATACAATTGTGAGCAATCACAGTCCACAGAACATATTAAAAAAAAAGACTCGTTTCACTCAGGAAACTGACTGTTTGCTCTCATTGCACACGTTAGCAATTGCTGGGAGAACACAGATTGAAAACAATCACAACTGAACATGCAGAGGCCTGGCCACTCTCAATCTGCAAGAAAATAAAGCACAGTTCTCTGTCCAGAACTGGCCATTCATCATTGACAGGACAAAATAAATGTTCCCAAACACCGAAACGATATTTTGCAATGAAAAGGAGTTTTAAAAACAACAGCATCCCACAGAATACATGCTGTCCATCTGCACTGCACAGGTCAGCACTGTCTTGGAATTCTCTTCACTTGTCTGGGTGAATGCAGCTCCAACAATATTCAATAAGCTTGACACCATCCAGCACAAAGCAGCCTCATGTTTGGAACGATATTAACTCACTTCACTCGTACCGCACCGTGACAGCAGTGTCCACAATCTACGAGGATCATCAGCAGCAGCATTTCACAACACCATAAACAACCTGGAAGGAAAACAGCAGGTGTATGACACCAGCAGCATTTACAAGGTCCCATCCAAGCCACGCTCCTTCCTAACAGAACTGTGGCTGTCTTGCACCCAAAGGATTACAGTGGGTCAAGCAAGGCAGCTCACAAAAAAAAGTTACTGGAAAAGGTCAACATCTGTGAAGAGAAACCAAGGTTTACATTGCTTAGAACCACCACCACCAGCTTCTTCAGCAATAAAAGATGGGAAGTAAATAATGGCCACATCACATGCATGAACATGCGATGAAACTCAGGGACAATTCATGTCCCTTCAACATCTTGCTCAACGAGTTTGCTCACTGAGCTGGATGGTTAGTTTTCAGACGTTTCGTCACCATTCTAGGTAACATCATTAGTGCGCCTCCGAAGTGCTGGTGTTATGTCCCGCTTTCTATTTATCTGGTTAGGTTTCTTTGGGTTGGTGATGTCATTTCCTGTTCTTTTTCTCAGGGGATGGTAGATTGGCTCTGCATTGTCTATGCAACTCACAATCCTATCTACGTTTGTGCCAACAACAAACATGGAAAAAATTTATTTGATCTGTGCATCTAACTGATCCATAGATACTGTGAATAGCTGGAGGCCAAACATGAATCCTTCCTCTAACTCAAGGTACAGCTTGCAAACTCACAAATCAACAAATTTATAAGCAAGTGCTTTACCATCTGTTAAACAATTTTCAACACATGCCAGCACATCACCTCCAAGTCCACGTGGTCCAAATTTGTTAATTTGCTTTTTCAGTGGGAACCTGTTAATATGCATCTGAAAAAGCAAATAAAGTTTCCTCCTACCATCATTTTTTTGGAGATAGATATAATAATTCTAAGTTTGAATGTCGTTATGGAAAATGACAATTTAGTACGGAAGTTAAGTGCCTAAATTTGAGGAATGCAGCTTATTATTAGATTACCTCTACCACTAGGCATTATCACTTTCATTAGACAGGGCCTGGCACATATAGTTGGGGGGAGGAACTACTTGCATTTGAGTCTGTATTCGGAAAGTGGGACTGTTATAAAGTGATACAATGAGAATGCATGATAAAATAACAAGGTGTAGAGCTCGATGAACACAGCAGGCCAAGGAGCATCATAGGAACAGGAAAGTTGACGTTTCGAGTCTGGAACCTTCTTCAGAAAAGGGGGAGAGGAAGGGAATTCTGAAATAAATTGGGGGGGGGGAAGAGGTGGTGGTAGAAGGTGGCTAAAAAAGCAGATTAGTGGAGAGAAGATGGACAGGCCATGGAGGCAGATCTGGAGCCAGTCAAGGTGAGTGTCGGCAGGGAGTTGGGATGGGGTCGGTCAGTTGAGGGAAGATGGACAGGTCACAGAGGCGTGGATGAGGCTGGTAGGTAGGAGGTGGGAGTGGGGAGTGGTCAGTGAGGTTGGAGGAGCAGAAAGTTGGGAGAAAGGACGGAGAGGTCAAGGAAGAGGGGACAAGCTTCGCTGGTTTTGGGATGAGGTCAGAGGTGGGGAGATTTTTAAGCTTGCAAAGTCCACACTGAGACCATTGGGCTGCGGGGCTCCCAAGCAAAATATGAGGTACTGTTCCTGCCACCTTCAGGTGGCATTGTTGTGGCTCAGGATGGTGAGGATCTCCAACATGTTCCGATTAATAAGGAGCAAGAATTAAATGCTTTTCAAGCATACTGGTGGATAAATTACCAGCGCCCATTGAAATTTATCCCAGGTACTATAAGAGGCAAGAAAGGAGATTGCAGAGGCCTTGCAGATATATTTAATCGCTTAGTGACCACATGTGTAGTGCTGAATGACTGGAGGATAGTTAATGTGTTTAATTTGTTCAAGACGGGGAGCAAAGATTGGCCAGGTAATTGCAGAAGAGATAGCCTGATATCGGTCGCAGCAAAATTACTGGAAGAAATTCTGAGGGAAAGGACAAATCAACACTTGCAAAGGAAGGAACCATTGGGCTAATCAGCAGAGATTTGGTCAAGAGAGATCCTGTCTGATGAATTCAGTTGAGTTCTTTCAAATTGTGCCTAAAAATATTGATGAGGTCAGTGCAAATGAAATGGTTGGAATGAAAATCAGTGAAGCCTTTGACAATATTGCACATGGAAGGCTGGTTCAAAAGGGTGGAACCCACGAGATTGAGACAAGTCGGCAAAAATAGATCCTAAACTGGAGGAGAGTAATTTTTTGTGATTGACAGCCTTTGACCATCAGCAGACTGCAGGGATCGCTGCAAGGCCCATTACTGTTTATTCTGTACATTAATGTCTTGGTTGTGAAAGTAGATGGTATCATCAGTGAGGTGGATGGTCTCAGATGACGGTCTGATATTGATCGGCTGATAAACTGAGCACCGCAATGACAGATGGAACTTATTTCTAATAAGTTTGAAATAATACACTGTGCGAGTTATGGCAAGTGAAGGACATACATAATGAACAGGAGGTACAGGCAGAGTACTGAGAAACAAAAAGGACCTTGGTACACAGAGTGACAGCGTGGTGAAGACAGATGAACTGGGGCCACGTCCTCACAAGGTGAATTAGTAGATGTACCCGAAAGGATCTATCCAGCCGAGCAGGGGTGTTGGACCCGAAACAGCAGAGACTGGCAAAGATGTTGAAGACATCAATTTAAATAGACAAGGCAGGCAACAGCATGGCAAGAAATGAAGTAAAAGTGATTAATTGAACTGTACTTATTTCCATGCAATGGACTTGACAGGAAAGGCAGATAAACTCAGAGAATGGATGAGGACATGGGATTGGGACAGCTAACGTGTTACAGAAAAAAAAAAAGCTGAGGGAAAGAAAAGGCGAGAGCTCAATGTACCAGGGTACAGACACCACAGGAAGGTTCGAAGGGGAGGCAAGTTAGGAGGGGAAGAGGTATTTTTGAATTGGAGAAACATGACGGCAGCGTTTAGGGAGAATATTCCAGGGGCTTGCCCAGCAAAACTATTTTTGTGGAACTGAGAAATAAGAGTGGGCAATTGCTTTGGTATAATTGGACAACCCAACAATTGGTGAGAAATTGAAGAGCAAATATGTTCAGAGGTCTGAGCTATCTATCAGAACAATGGGGGTGTAATGGTAGGGGATTATAATTTTCCAAATTGAGACTGATACCACACAGTGTTATGTGCTTTCAGTGGGAGGAATTTGTTAAGTGTGTTGAAAAATAACTCCCTCAAACAATACGTAGGCAGCCCGACTGAAGAAGGGGCAAAATCTGACCTCCACGTGCGAAACAAGGTCGGGCAAGGGACTGATGAGGTATTGAGGCAGCACTTTGGCAAAGAGATCACAATTTTATTAGTTTGAAAACAGCTATGGAAAAAGATTGACCTGGTGCACAAAATAAAGTTATAAAGTAGGTCAAGAGCAATTATGATGGTATTTGACGGGAATTTTCAAAAGACGGTTGGGGAGGCTTTTTGCAGGGGCATCTGGCAAGTTGGAAGCTTTCAAAATCAAGAGGTCAGAGCCGGCATATTTCTATTAGTGTGATGGACGATGCTGACAGAAGTAGGAAACTCTGAATGATTCATGATATAGAGGCTCCGATCAAGAAAAATGGGACACTGCTGGATCAAATTAATCCCTTGAGGACTATGGGCGTGTAGGAATAAACTTTATGTGGAGGAGCAGAGGGATCTCGGGGTTCATGTGTACAATTCCCTGAAAGCTGCCACCCGGGTGGATAGAGTTGTTAAGAAGGCGTATGGTGTGTTAGCTTTCATTAACAGAGGGACTGAATTCAAGAGCCGTGAAGTTATGCTCCAGCTATACAAAAGCCTGGTTCGGCCACATCTGGAGTATTTTGTCCAGTCCTGGTTGCCTCATTACAGGAAAGATGTGGAAGCGTTGGACAAAGTGCAGGGGAGATTTACCAGGATGTTGCCTGGAATAGAGGGAAGGTCTTACAAGGAAAGGTTGAGAGAGCTAGGCATTTTCTTTTTAGAACGATGAAGGATGAGAGGTGACTTGGTAGATGTGTACAGAATGATCAGAGGTATAGATAGAGTAGACAGCCAGAGACCTTTTCCTAGAGTGGAGGTAGCTATTATGAGGGGACATAGTTTTAAAGTGAGTGGAGATAGATATAGGGGAGACGTCAGAGATAGGTTCTTTACTCAGAGTGGTTAGGGTGTGGAATGGATTGCCAGAGAGGGTAGTGGAGTCGCCCTCACCAGGGCTTTTAAGCAGCTATTAGACAGGCATATGGATGATAGTATAAGTTCGGGGTGGAGGTTGGATAGACCTCAGGATTAGGGTAGAGGTTCGGCACAACATTGTGGGCCGAAGGGCCTGTACTGTGCTGTACTATCTATGTTCTATGTTCTATGAAATCGGGAGAGCAAAGATGGGGCATGAGATAACTTTGGCCGATAAGGTTAAGGAGAATCCGAAGAGATTCAATGAGGATATTAAGGGCAAAAGAGCGACTGGGCAGAAAATGGGGATTCATACAGATTAAACAGGCCACCAATATGGGCAACCACAGGAGATGGGTGAGACGCTAAACAGTGTTTCATATCAGTACTCACTGTGGGGAAAAACCCGTAAATTCAGGTAAATAAAGAGCAATATCCTAAAAGAGTCTACACGACAGAACAGTGATGTTGGATGTCTTAAAAAGCTTGATCAAGTGTACCTGATGTCTTTTGGGGAACCAGGGATGAATCTGTTGGACCCCGAGCAGAGATATTTCACTCAAGCACAGGAGGTTGTGGGGTGACCTTTTACAAGTTAATTAATGCCTGAGGAGCATCAATAAGATGAATAGCCAACATCTCTCCCCCAGGGTAGGGGTGTCCAAAGCTAGAGGCCATAGGTTTGAGGTGAGAGGGGAAAGGTTTAAGGAGACATGAGAGGTAACATTTGCCAAACAGTGAATGGTGCATATATGGAACGAGCTGCCAGAGAAAGCTACAACATTGAAAAGATAATGGGGCAGGTACATCGACAGCAAAGTTTTGAAAGGATATGGGCCAAACTCAGGCAAATGTGACTTATTCCGTTCAGGAAACCTGGGCCTGATGGATGAATTGGGTCACATAGTCTGTTTCTGTGCTGCAAAATTCTATGACTCCAATTACTGGAGAAAGAGACGACTAAGACGAGACATGTTGCAGACATTGAAGCAAGTTACAGAGATAGGGATGGTAGTCAGGATTGGAGTATATTTCAAATGTATGGAGGGACTGTCGAGCGGGGAGGTGGTCACAGAAATAGGAGCAGTTAGTGGAGTTGGAACAGTTGAAGACTCTGGTCCACAAGAGTCTACATTTGACCACATAGACACAGCCATGGAGGAGGAACACAGAGCAGAAAGATCAGAGGCAGCATTACCGCCCTCTTGTTGGAGATTTGCTTTCACTTTTATGTTGATCCTCACAAAGACAGCACAGGCCTGCAATGATAACTGAACTTCCTATGCTATCTTTGGAAGGCATACTACAAAAATGCTTAAAGTAGGCCTCCCATGACAGTAGTGAACGAGTTTGGCTCAGTAATTAGGGAAAGAAGTCTGCCATTCTCACTTGGTCAGGTCAGACCCACAGGCATGTGGCAGACTCTCAACTACCTTCTGGCTTGCTGTGCCATTTCATTCAGTTCAAAGCAGTTTCGGCTGGGTAATAAGTGCTCTCCAGGTAGAGACACGCACATCTCATGAGTGAATAAATAATAACTGGAACCACTGTCCTGGTCAATCACGCCGGCAGGTTTATGGACAGGCCTGTAAACTGACAGAGAGGATGCTGAGACGGGGGTCAGGTGAAAGGAGATTCCCAGACCAAAGCAAAAGCTGAAGAATTATAGCAGCACGGTGATGTTGGTGAAGACAAGCAGATCGGGATAGGAAGCAACAAAACTGTACATTTGTGAACTGGTATGTGTTGGGGAATTTTGGTAAAATATACCTCACAATGTTCCTTTTGGGAAGGGCAAGGTATATGCAGTACGATAGTGTCATTCGAAGGGGAGCTCGGAGATTGTTTGTGTCAGCGTTCTTTTGAATAACACGTTGTGCAACAGGCTAGGGACGTAGCTGTCCCAGATCGACCGCTGTATCATGAAGTTGAGTAAATGAGTAATGTCACACCGAGAGATCCTCAGGGAAATAGTGAAAAAGTGGAATTCAAAGGAAGTATGAAGTTTTGAAGTGATCATACAAATTACAAACAAAAAGAAACAAGGCCAGTTACATGAGTTTTGTGGGGGGGGGGGGGGAGAACCGGCCAAGTTAAACAGTGTAAAGAGACTGTCATGTATGGCCGCAAATGAACACAGAAACACATTTGAAGGAACAGTGTAAAATATTAAAAAGATATTCCACTGAAACAGGCAAAACCTCAGCAAGAAATTCCTATGTGCATGTCACTCGGAATAAATGATCAGATGCAATTAATACAGGCTGAGAAGACAACCAAAAAATACCCTAAAATTCTGAAGAGGAACAATGTGGATCAAAAAATGACAGCAGACTACCTAAGTATAGAAGTCGGTGTTAAACAGATTGTAAGGGGTCTCTTCGGAGGAGGAACGTGGTAGGAAGTGGATCATTGTTGGGGTTCCGTGAGATGGCAGGATCAAGGAGTGTTGAAGGTAGTGAGAGCGTTGCAGAGTGTGGCAAGGGCCTGAACAATGTCACAAACCCAGTACGAATTGCTGCACTGTTTGCAAAGGGTGTGGAGGGAAATACACCCTTTTATTTCTTCATTCCTGGGACTCGGCTATCACTGGATGGGCCAGTATTCAGTGCCGATTGCACTTTTGAGTGAAGAGTCAGCCATTTTGTTGTGGGTCTGCAGTCACATGTCGGCCAGGCCTGTTCAGATGCTGTTCCCCAAAGGGCATTCGTCATTGAGTTGAGATTACTTTTTTTTTACAAAAAGATGATCAACAACGGACATACCATTCATGATTATTTTTATTGAATTCTAATTCCACAATCTGCCCAGGTCCCCAGAACATTATCTATGTCTCTGGATGAACAGCCCAGTGGTATTATCACTAGACTGTGGCCGACCCCACAATGGAGTTGGTTGAAGTGATATGGAGTGTTACAGAACATGGAGACCATTACAACTGCAAAGCACGTTGGGTAATCCATAACAGGTTTCAAAAATGGAAACTGTCAAAGCGGTATGAGATATACCAGAGGCCAACAGGGCAGGTGGCGATGAAACAGGTTCGATATTGTGAGGAGATGTCTCAACAGGAGGATGTTAGGGCTTCTGTCATTTACAGACGTAAGGAATGCTGCAGGGACTGGATGAAGTCACAGTAATGAGGGTGTGTTTGTTATTTGAGGAGGAGGTGCCAACATAAATGCAAAAATGGAACATTCACCGAGCACACAAAGACCACACGTATGAATAATCACAATAAAGATCAGCTCCACATTCATGTCAGTTGTGTGTGATCTTACTACTCAAAACACCACAGCATAAAACCTGCTCTCCACACAACACTGACTATTTACAATTCATTTGATGAAAATTAGATCATAAATAACCGGCCATTTGAAGTCCACAGGATAAATAAAAGCTCCCCACAGATCATGCACAATTTGTAATTCACAACATATGAACCAACAGTCCACACAGAATTACCGAGACGCAGGCGTGAAAGGATGGGGAGGATTTAAAGAGGAGGGAAGAAGAGCTTAACGAGATGTTAAATGGGTGAGAGTGTATGAGTGGAAAGAACAGGGTGGACAGACTTGGATTGTTTCTGCTTGAGGGTCAGTGGCTGAGCAGGCAACTTGTCGAAATATATAAAACTGAGAAGCAAGGATAGTGAATAATCGGAGTCTCTTCCCTCAGGTGAAAAATATCAAATACAACGGTCATAAGTTTAGGCTGAGAGGGGAAAGTTTAAAGCAGGCATGAGAGTTTTTAGAGGTGAGTAAGTGCCTGGAACAGATTGCCAGGGTATTTGGTCAAAGCAGAGATGAGAGCAATGTTTAAGAGACATTTGGACAGATACATCAATGGGCAGGGAAGAGCGGGATATGGATTATGTGCAGCCAGATAGCATTAGTTTCAAATAGTATCATGGTCATTGCAGAAATGATGGGCTGAAGGACCTGTTCTGGTTCATGACTGTTGTATGCCCTATACCCTAACAGGTGAAATTAAAGCTTTAAAATTAAACAAAGAACTGTGAAATCTGAAGATCTGAAACAGAACAGAAGTTGGTGCACAAAGTACGTAGGTTGGCAGCGTCTGTGTAGAGAATTGAGCTCTTCAGAAATGAGAGACATACAGATGCACACACACAGAGACATGTCTAGCCATTAAAAAAAAACAAAGAATAAACTCAGTTCCCCGCAGAGAAATTAAAACCAGCTCTGCACACACGACTGACCAGAGTCCACAAGGTCAATTGCAGCCTTCAAACAGAAATGACCACAGTCCACAGAATAAAATCAAGCTCCACAGGCAGAACTGACCATTTACAATGTGTAGGATTAACCAATGCCATACACAAAACTACCTGCTTACAGTCCGCAAGATAAATAAAAGCTTCCCAGACAGTATTGGCCATTCTCAGGTCACCGGTTGAGAACCAGCTCAATTGATCCACCTAACCATTCAAAATCCAGGGAT
This sequence comes from Stegostoma tigrinum, assembly GCF_030684315.1. Lineage (NCBI taxonomy): Eukaryota > Metazoa > Chordata > Chondrichthyes > Orectolobiformes > Stegostomatidae > Stegostoma > Stegostoma tigrinum. The sequence continues at coordinate 1,702,978 of NW_026728430.1, read as the reverse complement.
TAAACCCAAACCCTAGACACAATTAGTGAAACACAATTTGTTGGTGTGAACCCACTCCCTACTTCTGCAGTGTTGGGGAAAACAAACAAAGAAGAAAAAAAGAAATTAAAAAAAAAAGAAAAAAGATAGCAAAAAGAAAACAGCACTTTTATAATCTCCTGAGTGCTGGAGAATGACTGAGAGCTGGCTGGGCATTGGCAAAGTTCTGTGCAGGAGTGAATAAAGGGTGACTGAGTAATGGCATACCGGCCTCGGTGCAGTTATATAGAACATAACAGCACAGTACAGGCCCTTCGGACCTCGATGTTGTGCCGACCTGTCATACCGATCTCAAGCCCATCTCACTTACACTATTCCATGTACGTCCATATGCTTTTCCAATGACGACTTAAATGTACCGAAAGTTGGCGAATCTACTACCATTGCAGGCAAAGCGTTCCATTCCCTTACTACTCTCTGAGTAAAGAAACTACCTCTGACATCTGTCCTATATCTTTCACCCCTCAATTTAAAGCTCTGCCCCCTCGTGCTCACCATCAACATCAGAGGAAAAAGGCTCTCCCTATCCACCCTATCTAACCCTCTGATTATTTTATGTTTCAATTAGGTCACCTCTCAACCTTCTTCTCTCTAATGAAAACAGCCTCAAGTCCCTCAGCCTTTCCTCGTAAGACCTTCCCTCCAGACCAGGCAACATCCTAGGAAATCTCCTCTGCACCCTTTCCAAAGCTTCCACATCCTTCTTATAATGCGGTGACCAGAACTGTCCACAATACTCCAAGTGTGGCCGCAACAGAGTTTTATAGAGCTTCACCATAACCTCTTCGTTCCGGAACTCGATCCCTCTATTAATAAAAGCTAAAACACTCTATGCCTTCTTAACAGCCCTGTCAACCTGGGTGGCAACTTTCAAGGATCTGTGTACATGGACACCGAGATCTCTCTGCTCATCTACACTACTAAGAATCTTACCATTAGCCCTGTACTTTGCCTTCAGGTTACTCCTACCAAAGTACATCACCTCACATTTGTCTGCATTAAAGTCCATTTGCCACCTCTCAGCCCAGCTCTGCAGTTTATCTATGTCTCTCTACAACCTGCAGCATCCTTCGTCACTATCCACAACTCCACTGACCTTAGTGTTGTCTGCAAATTTACGAACCCATCCTTCTACGCCCTCATCCAGGTCATTTATAAAAATGACAAACAGCAGTGGACCCAACACCGACCCTTGCGGTACACCACTAGTAACTGGTCTCCAGGATTAACATTTCCCATCAACTACCAGCCTCTGGCTTCTTTCAGCAAGCCAATTTCTGATCCAAACTGCTCTATCTCCCACAATTCCATTCCTCCGCATTTTGTACAATAGCCTATTGTGGGGAACCTTATCGAACGCCTTGCTGAAATCCATATACACCACACCAACCGGTTTACTCTCATCTACCTGTTTGGTCACCTTCTCAAAAGAACTCAATAAGGTTTGTGAGGCACAACCTTCCCTTCACAAAACCGTGCTGACGATCCCTAGTCAATTTATTCTTTTCTAGATGATTATAAATCATATCCCTTATAACCTTTTCCAACACTTTACCAACAACTGAGGTAAGGCTCACTGGTCTATAATTACCAGGGTTGTCTCGACTCCCCTTCTTGAACTGGGGAACCACATTTGCTATCCTCCAGTCATCTGGCACTATTCCTGTAGACAATGACGAGTTAAGTATCAATGCCAAAGGCTCGGATACACACAAGAGCAGTTTACAACACAGGACTGACCAATGGCAGCACACAGGTTGGAAACAAGTCCTCACGCAGAACTGACCATATGCAGTCTGCAGACACATAAGAGCGAAAAATCAGTGTACAGGACTAAAAAAAAACTTTCTCCGCTCAGGAAATGAACTGTTCGCTCTCCAAGTGCTTCTTTCAAAAAAAAAAGTAACACTTCACACTTGAACAACTGCTGGCAGTCCATAGAATGAAAACAATCACAACCGAACAAGCAGAGACCTGGGCACTCACAATCCACAAGAAAATAACAGACTGCTCCGTGTACAGAACTGGCCATTCATCATTCACAGGATAAAATAAATCTTCCCAAACACAGGACTGATATTTTGCAACGAAAAGGAATTTTAGAAACAACAACATTTCATAGGATGTACGCTGCCCATCTACAGTGCACAGGTCAATGTCAAAGAATATGCTCCCCCTGCCTGGGTGAATGCAGCTCCAACAATACTCAATGAGCTTGACACTATCCAGCACAAAGCAGTCTCATGTTTGCAATGATATTTACTCACTTCACGCGTAACACACTGCGACAGCAGTGGCTAAAATCTACAAGGTTCAGCAGCTGCAGCTTTTCACAAGACCACAAACAGCCTGGAAGAAAAACAACAGGTGTATGACATGAGCAGTATTTCTAAGGGCTCCTCCAAGCCATGCTCCTTCCTCCCAGCCCTGTGGCTGTCTGCACTCCCAACGGATTGCAGTGGGTCAATCAAGGCAGCTCACAAATAAAAACAGAAGTTGCTGGAAAAGCTCAACATGTGAAAAGAAATCAAAGTTAACATTGCTCAGAAGCACCACCACCTTCTCCAGGCAATTAGAGATGGGAAGTAAATGTTTGCCAAGCCACTTATGTCCACATCACATGCATGAATGTGTGCCAAAACTCAGACAATTCATGTCTCCCTTCATCCTCTTTGCATTCTCTGCACAGCTCACAATCCCATCTATGGTTTGGCCATCAATAAACACAGAAACATTAGTTTTGATCTGTACATCTCATTGGTCGAGAGATTACGAATAGCTGGAACCCAAACATGAATCCTTCCTCAAATTCACAAAGTACAACCTGCAAATTCACAAATCAACAATTTATTAGCATGTGCTTTTCTGTCTGTTAAACAATTCTCAACGCATGCCAGCACATCACTTCCAAGTCCATGTGGTCAAATATGCTGATTTGCTTCTTCAGTGGGACCCTGTTAAAATGGATCTGAAAAGTCAAATAAAGTTTCCTCCTACCTCCAATTTTTTGGGGATAGAGATAATAACTCGAAGTTTGAATGTCATTATGGAAAGCGAAAAGGATAGTGCAGAAGTGTCTAAATTTGAGGAAAACCACCTATCATTACACCACTTCTATCACTCGACATTATCACACACGAGGCAGGAGCTGGCACATATAGACTGGGGGAGGAACTGCTTGCAGTGATTCTATTTTGGAAAGTGAGACTATTTTCAAGAGATACAATGAGAATCCAGGGTCACTGTGTTCCATGAATGAATGACATGAGGATGAATGAGCATGAACGACAAAGGCAGCGATATCATGAGTTTCATAAAGAAAATATAGCACAACGAAAAAGGGTAAAGCCCTTCAAAATTATAGTTTACAAAAGGAGGTCCTTAAAATTGGAGAGCAAACCATGGCCATGAAATGTCTTTGGCAAGTACTGTTCAGGAAAAAAGCCACAAGGTGTTTTATACGTATACTTAGAGTAAGAGAATTACCAAGGAGAGTGGAGCCTGTTAGAAACCAAGGGGCAAATTGTCATAGAGTCAGAAGTAAGTGAGGTCTTGAATGAACACTTCTCATCTGTGCTCACAAAGGAGAAACATGTTGTAGCTGTGGATTTCAGTTAGGATGCTGAGGATCTAGAACGTGTTCAGACAAAAGTTGGGGGTGTTGTCCATAGTGAGGTGAATGGTCTCTGACTACAGTCTGATATTGATCAACTGATAAACTGAGCACAGTAATGGTAGATGGACATTACTTCTAAGAAGCGTGAGGTAATACACTGTGGGAGGTATGCTCAGTGAAGGACATACATAATGGGCAGTAGGTACACACAGAATACTGAAAAAACAAAAAAGGACCTTGGCACAAAAGTCCAGAGATCACTGAAGGTGTCAGCACAGATAGACGGTGGGGGGGGGGGGGGGGGGGGGGGGGGGGGGGGGGCAGGGGGTGAAAGCACCTGTACAGGGGGGGGGCGGGGGATCACATGTTCTGGCAAGGTGAATAGTTTGAGGCATTGAAAGTATTTCAACCAGTCTGTCAGGGGTGTGGGAACCGAAACAGCAGTGAGGCAAGAGAGAGGCTGGCACAGAAGTTCAACACAACAATTTAAATAGACAAGGTAGGGAAGAGCAGGGCAGAATATGAGGGAAAATTGATGAATTAAACTGCATTTATATCAACACAATGGACCTGACAGGTCAGGCAGATCAACTAAGGGCATGGATGGGGGCATGGGACTGGGATATCAAACATATTACAGAAACACAGCTGAGGGAAAGAAAGGACAAGCAGCTCAATGCTACAGGAAGGATAGAAGAGGAGACAAGATAGGAGGAATCAGGAAAACATGATGGCTGTGCTTAGAGAATATTCCTGGGGTTTGCCCAGTGTAGCTATACTAGCAAAACAGAAAAATTAGAACGGGTGATCACTTTGATGCAATTGTCCTACAGGCCCCCAACAGTCGGTCAGAAATTGAGGAGCAAATATGTTGAGAGATCTTAGATAATTGTGAGAATAATAAGGGTGTAATGGTCGGGGATTCTGAATTTTCCAGACCTAGACTGGTACTGCCAAAGTGTGAAGCGCTTTGATGGGAGGAATTTGTTAAGTGTGTTCAAGAAAACTCTCTCAAACAATATGTAGATGGCCCGATTGGAGAAGGAACAAAACCTGACCTGCACGTGTGAAACACGGTCGGGCAAGGACAGTGGTGTTATTAGGGAAACACTTTGGAAACTGACCACAATTTTATCAATTTGAAAATAGCTATGGAAAACGATTGGCCTGGTCCACAAGCTAAAGTTATAAGCTGAGGTTTGACCAATCTTGATGGTATTTGATAGGAATTTTCAAAAGATGATTGGGGAGGCTGTTGACAGATAAAAAGGACATCTGGCAAGTTGCAAGCTTTTAAAAAGTGAGATAAAACGAGAGATCAGGGCCAGCATGTTCTTGTTAGTGTGATGGACAATGCTGACAGAAATAGGAAACACTGGATGACTGGTGATAGAGGCACTGTGGTCAAGAAAGAGGGAACACAACTGGATCAACGCATCCCTTGAGGAGTATGTAAGTTTAGAAATACACTTTATGAAGGAAATCCGGAGGGCAAAAACAGGACACGAGATAACAATGTTGTGCCAACCTGTTATCCAACTAAGATCAATCTACCCTGCATACCCTACCTTTCACAATCCTCCATGTGCCTATCCAAGAGTCGCCGAACAGTCTCTAAATTATCTGACTCCATGACCATTGCCAGCAGCGCATTGTACACGCCCACCACACTCTGTGTGAAGAATCTACCTCTGACCTCTCCCCTCTCCCTTCCTCCAATCACCTTAAAATCATGCCTCCTCATAATTGTCATTTCTGCCTTGGGAAAAAGTCTCTGACTATCCATTCTCTCTCTTGCCTCTCATCATCTTGCACACTTCTATCAAGTCACCTCTCATCCTTCTTCACGCCAATGAAAAAAGCCCTAGCTCCATCAATCCTTCCTCAGGAGACCTGGCCTCCAGTCCAGGCAGAATGCCGAATTCTCCTCTGCACCCTCTCTGAAGCTTCCACACCTTTCCACTGATGAGGTGACCGGAACTGAACACCATATTCCAAGCGTGGTCTAACCAGAGTTTTATCGACCTGCAGCATAACGTCACGGCTCTTAAGCTCAATGAAAGCCAACACTCTATATGCCACCTTTACAACCTTATCAACTTGGGTAGCCACTTTGGGGAATCTATGGACGTGGACCCCAAGATCCCTCTATGCCCCCACACTGCCGAGAATCCTGCCATTTGGCCTGTATTCTGCACACTGCATTCAAATTCGACCTTAAAAACGAATCACTTTGTACTTTTCTGGATTGAATCCCATCTGCTACTTCCTTGTCCAGCTCTGCATCCTGTCAATGTCCTGTTACAACCTCCAACAGCCCTCGATGCTGTCCACAACTCCGCCGACCTTCGTATCATCGACAAACTGACTAACCCACCCTTCCACTTACTCACCCAAGTCATTCATAAAGTGCGCAGGTCCCAGAATAGATATGGAGAAGCAAGGTGTTTGAGATTCTAAACAGTTTCTCATCAGTACTTACTGTGCAGAAACAAACAAAGAAACAAGGAAACCTACAGCACAGGAACAGGCCTTTCGGCCGTCCAAGCCTGCGCCGATCAAGATCCTCTGTCTAACCTGTCATCTATTTTCTAACGGTCTGTGTCCATTTGCTCCCTGCCCATCCATGTACCTGTCCAAATATATCTTAAAAGGCGCTAACGTGTCTGCGTCCACCACCTCCGCTGGCAACACGTTCCAGGCACCCACCACCCTCTGCCTTATCTAGACAGAAGGACTAGTAAATTCAGGGAAATAAAGAGCGATGTCTTGAAAAGAGTCCACACGACAGAAGAGTGCTGTTGGAGGTCAAGAAAAGCTTGATGAAGTGTATCTGAGGACGTTTGAGAAACCAGGGCTGAATTTGTGGGAACCCAAGCACAGATATGTCCCTCAAGCAGAGGAGGCTGTGGAGTGACATTTTCGAGGTTCATGAATGCCTGAACTGCATATAAATGGTGAATAGACAAGGTCTTTGCTCCCAGGGTAGGGGAGCCCAAAATTACAGAGTATCGGCTTGAAGTGAGAGGGGAAAGTTTTAAAACAGACCTGAGGGGTAACGTTTTCCCACAGAGAATGGTGCAAATATGGAACGAGGTGCCAGAGGAGGTGGTGGAGGTAAGTACAATTACAACAGTGAAAAGACATTGGGGCAGGTACACAGACAGGAAAGGTTTGTAAGGATGCAGGCCAAACGCAGGCAAATGTGACTTGTTCAGTTCGGGAAACCCGGTCAGCATGAACAAGTTGGGCCAAAGCGTCTCTTTCCGTGCTTCACAACTCGACGACTCCAATTACTGGAGGAGGAGACTCCCGAGATAAGGCATATTGCACAGACTGAAGCAATTTACAGAGGTCAGGATGGTGGTCAGGATTGGAATATGTTTCAAATTTATGGAGGGATTGCAGAGAGGAGAGGCGGTGACAGAAATAGGAGCTAGAATGATTGAAGACACTGGTCCACAAGACATGACACAGACACAGTCATGGAGGGAAAGCACAGAACAGGAAAATCAGAGACAGCATTACCGCCCTATCGTGGGAGATTTGCTTTCACTTCTGTTGGGCTGATCCTCACAAAGACAGCACAGGCCTGGATTGATAACTGTGAACTTCCTCTGTCGTCTTCGGAAGGTACAGTATCTCAAAGCTGAAAGTAGGCCTCCCATGATGACGTGTGATTGAGTCTGACTGTAATTAGGGGAGAAAATCTGCCACCCTCACTTGGTCAGGCCTACATGTGACTTCAGACCCACAGGAACATGGTTGACTCACAACTACCCACTGAAATGGCACAGCAAGCCATTCAGTTCAAGGGTAGCTCGGGGTGGGTAATAAATGCTGGCCAGCCAGAGACACCCACATTTCGTGAGTGAATAAATAATAACTGGAACCGTGCTGGGACCAGTGTCCTGGCCAATCATGTTATAATGTTTATGGACAGGGCTTTAAACTGACAGAGAGGATGCAGGGACAGGGTTCAGGGGAAAGGAGATGTCCAAATCCAAACAGAAAATGTGATTGGAACAGCATGGTGATGTGGCTGAAGACAAGCAGAAAGGGACAGGAAGCACAGAGCTTCACAGAAACCATACATCAGTTTGTGACAGGAAATTGTAGTATAAAGTACATGATAATGTTACTTTTTGGAATGTTCAAAGTATGTGCAATAAAATGGTGGCATTCGAAAAGGAGCTTGGAGAATATTTTTGTCAGTGTTTCTTTGAATAACATGTTGTGCAACTGGCTAGGGACGGAACTATCCCAGGTCGACTGTTGTGTGATGAAGCTGAATAAATGAGTCATGTCACACAGAGATCCAAAGAGAAATTATGAAAAAAGTTGAATTCAAAGGTATAATGAAGTTTTAATGTGACCAGACAAAGAACAAGCAACAATAGAAACAGAAACAAAGCCAACTGTATGACATTGAGAGGGGAAGTGACCAGTGCAGACAGAGTAAACTAACTGAAATGCAAATGAACAGTGGAAAACATTTGAAAGAACATTGTAAAATATCCAACAAAAAGGGCATTCCATTGACAAAAGCTCAGCAAGAAATTCCTAGCTGTGTCTCACTCAGGGTGTAAAGGAATATATTCAATTGAAAGAGCCCTAGAAGACGACAAAATAAACAGAACAAAATCAGAAGAAAGAGACTGTTCAGCAAAAGACAGCGACCAAAGTATGGAGATAATGGGAACTGCAGATGCTGGAGAATTCCAAGATAATAAAATGTGAGGCTGGATGAACACAGCAGGCCAAGCAGCATCTCAGGAGCACAAAAGCTGGCGTTTCGGGCCTAGCCCGAAACGTCAGCTTTTGTGCTCCTGAGATGCTGCTTGGCCTGCTGTGTTCATCCAGCCTCACATTTTATTACCAAAGTATGGACGCAGGTATTAAAGGGATTTACTAGCAGAGGAATGTATTAGGAACATGAAACATTGTCGGGATTTATTGAGATGATAGGAACAGGGAAAGTTGAAGGTGCTGGGGGTGATGAGTGTGTTACGGAAAGTGGCAAGGGCCTGAACAATGTTACAAATCCAGGAGGAATTGCAGATCTGGAGGTGTCTGTAGAGGTAGGGACGGAAATATGTACTTTTATTTAAATCATTCATGGCATGAGGATGCCACCAGCTGGTCGAGCAATCATAGCCAAACACTAACTGCCAGAGCACAGCTCAGAGTCAGCCATGTTGCTGTGGGTCTGAAATCACATGTCAGCTGGAGCAGCTAAGAATGTCAGATGACCTTCACTAAAGGACACAAGTGAACCAGTTAAGTGTTTCCTGATAATTAAGAATGCTTTTATGGTGACCTCATGAATATCCTGTACAGCCACATCATGACATCCCAATCTCCTATTCCCAATGCTCTGGCCAATGAAAGCAAGCATGCCAAATGTCACCTTCATCACCCCATCTATCTGTGACACCGCTTTCAGGGAACTATGTATCTGTGCCCCTACGTCTCCCTGCTTGACAACACCGTCTAGGGCCTGAACATTAGCTGTTTGTGTTCTGCACTGGTTTGTTTTTGCAAGATTCAACACTTCACATTTATCCACCTCAATCTCCATCTGCTATTCCTCATCCAATCAACCTGATAGATCATGATCTCACTGAATTCTTAGATAACCTCCTTCGCTGTCCATGATACCACCAATTTTACTGTCACCCACAAACTTACTAAACATGACTCCTATATTCTCATTCAAATCATCAATATAAATGACACATAACATAACCGAACCTGGTGGCACATGCATAGGCCTCCAGGAAGAACAAATCTCTGCCAGCACCCACTGTCAAGCCGATCTTGTACACAACTGGCAAGCTTTCATATAACGCCATGTGATCTAAACTTGCTGAGAACCAAGTACCACTCTGCCTTCATCTATCTCCTGGCTACCTCCTCAAAGCAAAATCAATCAACTTTCTGAGCCATGATTTTCCACACACAAAGCCGTGCTGACGAGCCCTAATCAATCCTTGCCTTTTCAGTCTCTCAGGATCTCCCCCAACAAACTACCCACCACTGATGCCAGTGTCACTGGTTTGTAGTTTCCAGGCTTTGCCTTGCAGCCCCTTGAGTGATGCAACAACATTACCCACCCTCCAGTCTTCTGACATCTCACTGTGGCTGTTGATGATATAAATATCTTGCTGGAGCAGCTCACAATTTCTTACCTAGCCTTCCACAAATGTCCTGGGATAAACCTGATCAAGGCCTGAGGATTTATCTGCCTTTGTGCATTTTAAGACTCCTAACACCTCATGCTCTCAATTGTGGACTCTTTTCTAGTCATCACAATTTATTTCACCAAGTTCCTGAGGTGCTATATTTTTCTACACAGTAAATACTGAAGTGGAATACTTGTTTAGGATTGTATCCATCTCTAGTTATCCCACATATAATGGCTTTGTTGATCGTGAAGAGGCCCTATTCAGCCCCTACATGCTCTCCAGCCCCTGTTCAAACTCGTCAAAATGATTTTGAAAATTCACGTTAACCATATCTCCCTAATGCCAATCCCCTCCCTCCCCTTACTTATTCTGCAATTGATAGCCACACCTAAAAAAATGAAATCGAACAGGATCATCAAAAAATTCCCTTTCATAAACTCATGTATCTTCTGTTGTTTCAAAGGGTGCAATTATTGTTTATTGTCATATTCTTTATAATACAGTCCAGTACATTTCTAACTTACTGTCAGGCTCAGTGTTGGCTTCAGACTGACTGCACAAAGCTTTTCGGGAATTTATAAGTATCAATCTGAAAAAGGGCGCTTACAGGTTCAGCAGGTAATAGAGAAGGCAAATCAAATTCTGACAATTATTAAAAAGGGAATGAAGTTTAAAAATAGGGAGTCCTTGCTAAAATAAATAAGTTGAGTCAAACGATACCAAGAATATTATGAACAGTATGACAGCCCTTTGGAAAGATATCCTTGAATTAGCGACAGGCCAGATAAGGTTCACTGGGCTTATCTTGGGAATGGAGGGATTTTCTAACGAGGAGAGGTTAAGTCGTCTGAGCTTGTCGCATTGTCATTTAGAAGAAGGAGGGAGAAATATAATGAAATATTTGAGATTCTTCGTGTTTCTTTTCCCCAACGGCATTAAAAATAAAACGGTATAGCTCAGCACCAGGCCCTTCAGGCTACTACGGCTGTGCCTACCACAATGTTATTCTAAACTAATGCCATCTGCCTGCACATTATCCATATCCCTCGATCCTCTGCCTGTTTATTGCATTTGTCTCAATCCCACACAACTTCATTCATGCGCCCCACAGATCTCATTTGAAATTTCCTCCGTGCCGGGCACCCAAGTATTTGACATTTTTTTCACTGGAGAAAGAGATTTTGACTATCCACATTATCAGCTAGGGTGATTCTTTTCTTTCCTCCTTCCTCTGCTTTTAACCAGAATCCAGGCTGTTTGAGTTCCTTTTCCTGTCCAAGCTGCTTCATCTGCAACTGAATCCTAGCCATTTCCAAAGAGTGTTGTCAGTCCCTTTCCTTTCCTCACAGATGAGGGTAACCCCAACTCCAGCCTGTCTGCCAATTCCAACAGCTTTGCTGTGGTCACTTTTTGCAAAGACGCCGAAGTCAATGCTTCCACCCCCAGAAATCTGAGTGATGACTGAAAGAGCCATTCCTACACAAGGCACGCCCTGTTTAAACCAAGGGAATGCAACACCCGAACCAAAAGACACTGACAACAACCACTCACCACCCTGGAGTCAATTAACCTGAAACCCAAAGTGGAATTGTAGAATTATTGCAGCACGAGCGCCCAATCTGTTATGGGCCAGGCGGGAATTTCCTCACAAGATTTTAACAAAGTAGCCTGGACCCTAATTTTGAGATAGTCAGAAGGGTCCCAACCTGAAAGATAACAAAGTGTGGGGCTGGATGAACATAGCAGGCCAAGCAGCATCTTAGGAGCACAAAAGCTGACGTTTCAGGCCGAGAAACTTCATCAGAAAAGGGGCCGTTTCTGATGAAGGGTCGAGGCCCAAAACGTCAGCTTTTGTGCTCCTAAGATGCTGCTTGGCCTGCTATGTTCATCCAGCCCCACACTTGGTTATCTTGGATTCTCCAGCATTTGCAGTTCCCATTATTCCAACCTGAAATGCCAACTTTTCTGCTCCTCTGATGTTGCCTGGCCTGCTGTGTTCTTCCAACTCCACACTTACCTTTCGACCCTAACTTTCTTATTTTAAGAGGCAGATGTCATGTGGGTGTTCCAGGTATGATGCACTTGGTTTGAAGCAAAACAAATTTATTTAAACACGACAATTAAAACATGAACAGAAGAAAGTGGAATTTAGAATAACAAAATATCGGAAAGCCTAACACACCCAATACAGTAACTATTACAAATTAACTGCTCCAATCTTGTCACATCCCATAAACACACCCGTTGGCTAAAAGGTAATTTCAAACACAGATGCTTAAAGGCAGAAGGGAACAACATCCAGAGAGAGATTTCCGAGAAAGCCAGTTAGGAATTATTTACTGAAGCTTGCAAACCTTCTGGACGCACAAATCTCATGGCTGCTCCAGCTGAAATATAACTAGAGAGCCTGAACTGGCCACTCCTCTTCCATTGTTAAGTTTCTTTTAAAACAAAAAACCCAAAGGCCTCCTAAAACCCCTGAAACACTTCCCACTTCTGCCTTTACAAGCAATCTTCAAAAAATAAATGACAAAATAACCTTTTTAAAGTCACACACTACACCCGCCTACCACGAGCTGAGACCCTTGTAAAAGTGGAAGCAGCTTCAGTTCATCCAGTATGGTGCTACACTCTGTACATACCCATGAAAGACCGATGCATCCCCTGGGACCCGCCATAAATACTGATGCAATCCCCAGGACCCCTGGAACCCACTGGAAACACCAACACACTAGCTGAGACCCACAGTAAAAACTGATGCAATCCCCAGGACACCATGGGACCCCACCGTAAATACTAACACATTCCCCATGGTCCCTTTAACATCCTGGCCTGCTCACTGGGGCCCCTAAACATACGTAAGAACATAAATATGAATAAGGAGCAAAAGTAGAAGATATCTGCCCACTCAAACTTGTGCTACCAATAACTATGACCATGGCTGGTTCTCGAACTCGGGCCTCTGATACAGCTGACTCCCTAATATCATGTGCTCTCTTTATTCCCGTAATTCGATTAAACTTCTTCTTGGAAACATTGAATGGTTTGGCCTCAACCACTTTCTGTGGCAGTGAATTCCACAGACACAGAGGCGATGGCCCAGTGGCATTATTACTGGACTATTAAACAACAGAGCCAGATAATATTCTGGTGAATATAGGTTCTGTGGACCTGGATTCAAATCCCACCATGGCACAGGGTGGAATTTGAATTCAACAAATACCTGGAATTTGGGGTTTAATGATGACCATGAATCCAGTGTTGATTATTGACAAAACCCATCAGGTTCATTAATGTCCTTCAGGGAAGGACACTGCCATCCTTACTTGTGCTGGCCTACATGTGATTCCAAGCCACAACAATGTGGTTGACTCTTAACTGCCCTCTGGGCAATTAGGGACGAGCAATAAATGCTGCCTTGCCAGAGACGTCTTCATCCCATGAATGAGTGAAAAATAAATCTCTGGCAAAGACATTTTTCCTCATTTCAGTTCTAAGTGGCCTATCCTGTGTCCTCAGACTGTAAGCCCTGCTTCCAGATTCTTTAGTCATCGGGAATATTGCTCTTACTGTTATTATGTCTAGACCTGTCAGAATTTTATACATTTTCATGAGATCCACCCTCATTTTCATAAACATTGAATACTCTCCTAATCAATCCAACGTCTCTTCATGTGTCAGTCCAACCTGGTATCAGTCTGGTAAGCATTGCCTCTATGGTCAGGACATCCTTCTTCAGATAACAGAAGCCAAAACTGTACATCGTACTCCAGATACAGTCTCACAATGGCCCTGCACAAATACAGCAAGATCTCCCTGAATCCTCTCCCTATTAAGGCCAACATACCATTTGCCTTCTTCAACCCCTGCTGCACCTGCACCCACTGTGTAAATACGAACACGCTCACTGGGGAATCTCTATACACACTGACTCATTACCCCACAAATCCTTTATAATTATGAACACACTCCCAAAGGCACAAATTCCTGAAACTGTCCTTGGACACACCTGAAAATTACCGTCAGTCACTGGAGACTCACTGTGGTCTCTCTGTGGAAGCCTATTACGCAGACACACCACCCCCGGACCCATGTAAACATGGACACCATCTTATGTAAACGATGACACACTGTCAACAACATTCTGTGAAATACACCCTGTGAGAATCCTGGCAAATACTAACAATTTCCTTATGAGAAGCCTCTACAAACTGACACCCTTCTTGGTGATTCCTTGTGAACTCTACCTCATTACATTGGAACACTTTTTAAAATACTGACACGCACACAAAGATCCCCTGTAAATACTGACAGTCCCACTGAACTCAAGTAAACAACATCAGAAGAAGGGTCCCAACCTGAAATGTCAAGCTTTCCTGCTCCTCGGATGCAGCTTGGCCTGCTGTGTTCATCCAGCCTCACACCATGTTATCACCAGAGTCACCCTAGACCGGCTGTAAATGCTGACAGACTTCCCTGGAGACGCACTGTACAGACTGTTGTATTCCATCTGGAACACCCAGTAATTATTGACACGTTCCCTTTGGATTCGCTGCAGATACTGATATACTGCCCAGAGACTCCTCAACATACTAACACATCGTGCACAAATTCCCTGTCAACATTACTCACTCCCCAGTCCCTCCTGTAGATACTGAAACACTCCCAGTCAGGTTCCCAGAAATTGTTAACACACTCCCAATGGATTTGTTGTAAATATTGATGCACTCTCCTGGGATTTCCTGTAAAAGTCCGTCACACTTCTCAGGAATGCCCTTTAAATATTAATGCCCTCCCCAGAAACACCCAGGAAATGCTGAAAATCCTCCCAGGACATGCTGTAAATACTGATGCATCCCCTCTGGAACCCCTGTAAATATTAACACTCATCCTGGATACCTTGTGGATACTGATTTTAGAGATACAGAATCATATTGCCTAGAATCAGATCCTTCAGTCCAACCAGTCCATGCCAACCATAAACCCAAACTGAACTGTGGCCAAGCACAGGAATGTGGGACGTGCCCCTCTGAATATTTCTTATTCATGTACTTACCCGACTGCCTTTTAAATGCTGTAACTGTACCCGCACCCAGTACCTCCTCCAGAAGGCCATCCCGTACATGAACCCTGTGTAAACAAAATTAAAATTCCATGCATTTATTAAAATCTTTCTCCTCTCCCCTGGTAAGTATGACCCAGCCTTGAAATCCCCACCCTCTTGAATTGCAATCTGCCATTCATTTTATCAATACCGCTCAGGACTTTTAAACCTGTCGGGTTACCCCTCAATCTCCTCTGCATGGGATCCATCAAAATGCTGTAACGATTCCCTGCAAATACTGACACACTGCCCAGGGATACTGTATTAACATCAGAATCTCCCCGAACACCCCCGCTGTAAATAGTGATACACTACCAGGGACCCCCAAGTAAATAATGACAAAGTCCCTCTGGACCCACTGTATATATTGAATGAATACCCCAGACACACTGCCAATACTGTCACACTCCCCAAGGATACCTTAAATACCTTTCACTCACTGCAGTGAGGACAAACTCCCCAGCAACTCCCTGGGGTACTGAGATAGTTCCAAGTGATCATTCTGTAAATAGCACCCCACACAATCACTGGAAAAATTCTATAGATACTGACTCATTAACCACAGGCTCACTGTGAATATTGACACACTCACTGGGAAACCTGCACAAGTGCTGATTCAAGCAGGACCCAGTTTAAAAATCGACAATAGTAAAACATTTCGACCAATCCTGCGTTTCTGGGCAGAATCCTAGACTTCCAAACTTTTCAAAGAGACAGTTGGACTGAATCTGCGAGAAATACACAACACAATAATCATGCCTGGGAACGGAGATTGCTGTGTGGGTTTATTGAGATAACAGGGTGTGGAGCTGGATGAACACAGCAGGTCAAGCAGCATTAAAGGAGCAGGAAAACTGACGTTTCGGGCTGAGACCCTTCTTCAGAAAATTATTGTTCGGCCTGGAATCCCATGTTGCACCTCCTCACTTAAAGGACAATTAACCAAAACCAACAGACCCTGATCCAAAAGGAACTGATCCAAGACAGCTTTTACACCTCGGGCTATGCAGCACAGATAGTACGGAGCCTACAGAGATACTCGACATTCCAATCCATTCACACACAGTCTAACCATCGGAAAGCTAATTAACCTCAGAAAAGAACATCAAGAGCAGAGTGAAAACTACTGATCTGGTGTGAAGATAATGGGACTCTCAGTCAGTATAACTGCCAGCCCCGATCTTATGGGAGGAGGAAACTGAACAAAGAACTTCCGAACACGGGATCCAAACTTTCTGAACTGAGAACACCATCAGCAAAAACCTGACCCAGGCCATCCAAACCAGACACTGACTAGCACAAGCAATCATTGACTTCACCGAAGCCACGAGTCCTCAGTCACAACCTGAGGTGAAAACCCAAAAGGTGAAGAGAAACGGCTACTCACCAAAACACACCTTTGCGCATCAGCCGACTCAACCCAAACGTACAAACCCACACAGTCCCAAGTCTTCATCCAGGCTCTAGGTGTGGTAATCCAGAGGGACCACCGGGACTTCAAAAATCACATTCTGGGATGGGAGCATAAACCCAGAGATCCCAAATTCCAACATCGGTGGCAGTGCATTGGGACCCTATTGGGAGCAATTCAGGCAGACAGTGTAAATGCTTGTTTTCTGTGTGTCAGTAAATAATGTCTAATAGTGGTGGTCTCTTTCCATCGTGTATTGTATTAACTTCATAGAATTTACTGAGATACCCATTTCTTAAATTCTAATTACCTTTATGCTACTAAATAAAGGGAGATTCCTTTGCCCTTAAATACTTGTCTAAAGTCTCCTCATTCACATCCCCATAAATAAATCTAGTGTTCAGAATCACAGGTTTGGGAGCCGCTTAGACATCAGGAAAGTTCTGCAAACCAGAATCCGATACTCATTCCCCACAGACACTCTGTAAATAATCATACACTCACCGGAGATTCTCAATAAACACTGACACCTTTCCACAGGCACATTTTGATCGTCCCCATAAACACTGACATTCTCCCCCCCGCACCCCCCCCCCCAACCCCGAGAAAACACTGATACATTTCCCAAGGAGCTCCCTGAAAACAGTGACATGTTTCCTCAGAAACACCTCGAAGGACTGATACATTCTAGATCCCACTTGAAATGAAAACTACAGGCACGTCCATAAATGATTAAAATGAACTATCAAGACAACACAGTTCAATTACTTCTGTGAGAACAGTGACGGCACTTCAAGCAGTCTGGCCTTCACTATAACTAAATATTTTGTCAGGAATGTGTTCTGAGGGAAAATGTGGATAGTCGATCTATGCCGGTTTGTCCCATATATAGGGAATGTGTCTACATTGAGATCCTCTTACTCAGAATCATGAAGCTGGGGCGTGGGGAAAGACAGGACTGTTTGAGTACGGTCGAGCACATCTGACTGTGTTAATCACAAAAAATAGCCTCTAGGTTTGAGTCCTGTCATGGTCAGCGAAGATCAGTGATCGTGCCCTGATTCCCTGCGTAGGAGAAAGCCTTCCTGATCTTCAACAAAAAAAACAGAATTTTCAATTGAAGATTCCAGTGTATCAGAACTCCTGTCCAGTCTCAGCAATGAACAACAGACACTATACCCAGACATCACCGAGACACAGAAAGCGTCTTTTCTGTTTCAGTAGTGCACTCTCAGTGCCACAATCAAACAAACGGGAAGATTGCTTCTCTGAAAAAGAACTTCAGAGATAGAGATAACAAGGTGTAGACCTGGATGAACACAGCAGGCCAAGCAGCATCAGAAGAGCAGGGAGGCTGACGGTTCGGACCTCGACTCTTCTTCAGAGACTGAGTCAGATTTACATTATTTCACACCTGGAGCCTGACTTGCAGTTTAACATTGATAATGGGAACTGCAGATTTGGAGAATCCAAGGTAATAAAATGTGAGGCTGGATGAACACAGCAGGCCCAGCAGCATATCAGGAGCACAAAAGCTGACGTTTTGGGCCTAGACCCTCTCTGATGAAGGGTCTAGGCCCAAAACGTCAGCTTTTGTGCTCCTGAGATGCTGCTGGGCCTGCTGTGTTCATCCAGCCTCACATTTTATTATCTTGCAGTTTAACATTGTTTGTTCCAAAGGAGAATCAGATCAGACCTGAAACCTGAACTCTGTTTCTCTCTCCACATGTGCTGCCAGATTGGCGAGGTTTCTGCAGCATTTTCTGTTTTGTTTCAATTTGCCAGCATCCACACTTCATGTGAGTCACATCACTGTTGACTTCTCAGCACTCATCCAGTTTTTGCAACGTGTTTTGATCCCCTTAGCATCACAAACATTGCAAACCATTTTTTGGAATGTGGTCAGATTCACTTCTTGAGGTGGACATGATCACAGATTCACAGGTATTTGAGTGAAGATATTTCTGCTTATCTCAGGCACTCAGGCTGTTCTACCACTTTCAGACTGATCCATAACGCTACATTCCTATCAGCAAAGATAGCTGCCAACATGTATCCTGTCACTGTCTTTGGTAATAACATACAGTGCAAACAGAACACCTCTTTATTCACTTGCAATACAGGATATCCAGATCTAGCCTACTCAGTCGCACCTCATTATAATCTCCAGTTGCAAGAATGAGTCTGGTACCCCTGTGTTACAATCACTCAAATGCTAATGATTGCTTCCTTAAGTGTGGAAAACAAATCTACACACATTTGTGTATCTCTGGCTTCAGAAGGTTCTACAAAGTACATTGATGGAATTCACACTTCTTGTTTATTCCGGGGCCATCTCCCCATCCCCCTCTCTGGTGGGGGGTCTGGGCCCGAGGCGTCGGCTTTTGTGCTCCTGGGATGCTGCTTGGCCTGCTGTGTTCATCCAGCTTCACACTTTATTATCTTGGATTCTCCAGCATCTGCAGTTCCCATTACCCCAGAACACTAGCTGTGTTTCTGGATTATTAGTCTAGCAATAATAGCACTAAGCCCTTGCCTCTCCTCTGCCTTCCGTCTAATTGTCTGAGGAGCTCAACGCAAAGGTTGCAATAGAAAAGCTTCATGCTGTCAGACAGTGCTTTAAGGAAAAGATCTATTCCTGCCCAGTGACACCTGGAATCATGATCCCAGCCCAAACTGCTTCGCTCAAACCCATTGGCAGCTACTCTTCAAATTCAACTGGTGTGGAGTCTGAGTGGGTAACAGAAAATGATCAACAAGCTGCCTTTGAGGAAATTCCAGTCTTTCCTAAGAGGTATGCCTATGGTAGGCTCCTGCAGAATCCATGACTGATTCTAGCTGTATTCTTCAAAAAAACCCCACTTTCATACTAGATTAAAGCAATTAGTGCTGGAAAAAATCAGTAACTGCCGGTATAAAGGAATGAAAACTCCATTCAGACATAGTGGCAGAGTTAAGGGACCATTTCATTTTCCTCGCAAAATGATCCATTCAGTAGAGAACTAAATGAGAATTAGTTGAGTTCATTTTTAGCATAAAGCCCATGATGTATTGGGTCACGGCTTCGCCAGGCTCAGTGAGTGACATATCTACGTTAAAAGTATCTTACATTTCCCATCACTAACTATTATGTGGGAACCAGAACACTGTTCTATTTTCCAAATGTGAACTAATCAAGTTTCAAAAAAAACTCGCTTGCTTTTGAATTTTAATTGGTTAGACCAAGACCCTTAGTTTCTATGCATGAAATCCCTACAGTGTGTAAACAGGCCCTTTAGCCCAACAAGTCCACACACCGACCCTCAGACCATCTTTCCCAGGCCCATTCCCCTACAACCCACCTAATCTATACATCCCTGTACACAATGGGCAATTTAGCTTAGCCAATTCCTAGCCTGCACATCTTTAGACTGAGAGGGGAAACCGGCACACCCAAAGGAAACCCACGCAGACATGGGGTGAATATGCAAACTCCACACAGGCAGTCACCCGAAGGTGGGATTGAACCCAGGCCTCTGGCGCTGTGAGGCATCAGTGCTAACCACTGTGCTGCCCATCTTGTATCTTTGCTAACCTATATAGATTATTTTCAATGATTTCTGTAACTATACCTCAGATCCTTCTACACATTGACCTTGCGTGGCCTTAATTCCATGAGTGAGCATCTTTATCCCTCTTACCAAATGCAGCACCTCACGCCTAGCTATACCAGAAAAGCAGAGAAAGACTGTTTAACACATCAGGTGTAGATGTTTAGGGTCAATTTAAAATATCAGACTGTCATTCATAAATATTGTTGGACAAGGTTATTAATAGGTTCCAGAATCTAAGTACATAAATGGAGTTTATATTTGTCAGTTATGATCTTAAGCTTGGGTTGATAAATTGCAAGTATATTTATGTGTATATTTACATGACACAAGTGTCAGAGAGAAGCCATGTTCAACTTTAAATGCCACGACTGCCTCTGAAATTTTCCCCACTCTCTCTTCACTCCTTCACTGTCAACACTTGGGGTTAGTATTAATTTGAACTGAACTGAAACAATCACATCACTCTTGTAGCTACAAGAGCAAATCACAGGTTGGGACTTCAGTTGTAGGTAGCTCACCTCCTGACTTCCCAAAAGCTGATACACCATCTAGAAGGCGTAAGACAAGAGTATGATGGAATACTTTCCATTTACCTGGATGTGTGTGACTCTAACAACAGGCAAGAAGTTCTGACACCATTCGACACAAAGCAACGTTTCATCCACCACCTCAAACACTTCCTCCATCCACCACCAGCACATAGTGACAGCAATGTACGCCATCTACAAGATGCCAAAATGTTACACATTTTCATTCCAAACACACTGGGAATTTGGAGCACTCTCTCCCCAAAAAAACTACATTAGTAATTCACCAAGACTTTTTTGACAGCACCTTCCAAAGCCATGAGTGTAACTACCTGGAAGGGCTGGAACAGCAGACACATAGAATTACAGCCATCTGAGGCTGCCCCTTCAAACCATGCACCATTCTTTCACTGATAGTAGGAACTGCAGATGCTGGAGAATCTGAGATGACAGGGTGTGGGGCTGGGTGAGCACGGCGGGCCGAGCAGCATCATGGGAGCAGGAAATCTGACGTGCTGGGCCTAGGCCCTTCTTCAGAAGAGGGGTCTAGGCCTGAAACGTCGGCTTTCCTGCTCCTGTGGTGCTGCTTGACCTGCTGTGTTCTTCCAGCTCTCTGCCTTGTTATCTTACCATTCCTTCACTGTTACTGAGACACCAGATCCCTTCCTAACAGTACTGTTCAGACAAACCTGCATTACATGGACCACAGCTGTTCAAGCAAAATGTCTTACAGCCACCTTCCTCATGAGAATTAAAGCTGGGCAACAAGCAGAGATCTCACCAGTGATGTTCACATCCCATGAATGTATAAAGAAATGAAGTGGCAAGACAGGTGTGAGGGATTGAATAGCTTCCTCCTGTTCTGATGTTCCTTTTACTCATATAGTGGCTGGTGGATCTTGCTGTGCAGTTGCAGCATTTCTGTCTTCAAAGTTTTGTTTCCCTTTCCAATAGTCAATGGCTTTGATGTCATGAAACAAAGGAGCTGCTCCAGCTCAAACCCATTCCATCAAAAGCTGCGAAGGCGTTTTTTTGTGATGTGGAGTCTTGAATTGTGCCAAACCTCATTTAGCCTTAGCACCCAGTCATCCCAATTACTGCTGGCTATGGGCCACGTCAGTGATGAAACTAGTACAATCCACTTAATAATTCAATCCTACTCTCAGAACAGGCTTGATGCTGAGAGCTAATTATGTAATTACAATTAATCATGTAACGTTTTGATAGAATAGAAACAGAAGAATTGTTTTCACTGACAGAAGGTTCCAGGATAAAGATACAGTAGAAGAATGCTAAGGCTACTGGGCTCATAATCCAGAGGCTTGCACCAATGGTCCAGAGTCACCAGACTAAATCCCCAACACGGCAACTTACTGCAATAAGAAGCTAGTTTCAGTAATGGCAGCACAACCACTGAATTATTGTTAAAAGCCCAATTAGGTCACTGGTGCTTCTTAGAGAAGGAAATCTGCTGTCCCTTTGTGGATTGTGCCTAAACGTGACTCCAGGCTCATAGCAATGCGGTGGATTCTCAACTGGCCTCTGAAATGAATAGTAGCAAAACTAGATTTATGAAAATTGGCGAAATATGAAGCAATTGACATGATCTGGAACTCATTGCCTTAAAGGGCAGTAGAAGCAGATTCAATAGGGCATTATAATAAATGCTTGGAAGGGAAATGAATTACAAGCCGATGGGAAAAGAACAGGGAAGTGGAACTAATTTGATGGTTTAGTGGAACTAAAAGGTCTGGCAATGCACTACAAGATGCCAGCATTATCTTGCCGATAGTTTTCAGTAAATCCATCAACTAAAATGTGACTCAGTAAACAGTGGATGGGGATACATTGTAATATCAGAAGTGTCTGCTGTGGAAGCCTACCACTGCCAAATTTACAATTAAGAAATATTCTTCTGTGAACAGATGTGTAAAAGGGGCCTCTAATTTAAAATCTATATTTTTGGCACTATCTCATTTTTCTGAACAATAATGATGAAATGGTACAACCTTTGTTCTTACTGTCTCTCTGGAAGTGTTAGACATTCTTCTTGAAGTTTCTTTACTCAGAGAGTAGTAAGAGAATGGAATGCTTTGCCTGCAACGGTAGTAGATTCGCCAACTTTAGGTACGTATTAAGCTGTCATTGGATAAGCATATGGACGTACATGGAATAGTGTAGGTTAGATGGGCTTCACATCGGTATGACAGGTCGGCACAACATCGAGGGCCGAAGGGCCTGTACTGTGCTGTAATGTTCTATGTTCTATGTTTTAAATCAAAATGCTAAACAGGAAAAAAAAGTCACGTAAAAAAAAATCACTCCTCGTCACTTTAATGAAAGAATTTGCTGATAAGATAATGCTAAAAAAAGTATAATACAGACAGACGGGGTAAGTTAGTGTGGCGAACTGGTGAAACCGGCTCATAACGACTTCAGACTCCACAGTGAAGCAATAGATTTACCGAATCATTTACAAAAATAGCTCGGCAACAAAGGGTTGAATTCTCATAAAACTGACAAGTACCATCAGATCGACAGGTAGAGATTGGAATTGTTCAGAAAAAAAAAACTTTCCAGATACACTGGTGGATGGTGTGTGCTAGAAACCATTCTGAGTGAAATAACTTTGTGATCGAACACTTATTCACTGAGAAATGAATCTCTGCTGCACCAAAGAAAAGCCGGTGCATAGTTTACTGGCTGCCTGATTTGCAGGCAAAGGAAACCTGATCCCAGGACTCTCGGATAAATTACACTGTTAGTGACAGCCCATCATGCACAAGAAGAGCCTCTTACACTGAGAACAGAACAGATTATAGTTAAACAGACAAGAATCCCAACATGAAAATCTGCCACTTATTCTGATGTCATCTGCAAACCTACCTCCGACATTCACAGTCAAACCATTGATGTAAATGACAAAAAGCAGCGTCCTTTTGTCCCCGACTGTCCATCCAGGTTTAACTTTGATCCACATGTTGCCTCTATGAACAACATGAACATGTAGCCAAAATACTTGGACTTTTAAACTGTCAGTTATAACTATGTAATCTTTTTCAATTCAATGATCATTTGGCTTCTATATATTTTTCAAGCTACTTTGAGCTGTGTATTTACAATTAGTTCCTGGGGAAAACTCTCTCTTGTGTATTCTGTTGAATAAACACATTTTCAACCTGTATGCTCCTTGGTCCAATTATCTCAGCAAAATGTAAATATTTTTAGCCAATTACAGTAATGATCTTTTAAATGGCTAATTCATAATCACAATTAATTTCTAATTATTCCGAGTACAGAACACCTTGTAAACCAAATTATTTTTCTCAGAGCCGATATTATATATCTTTACAGTTTACAGTGCAGTCATCCAATTATTGCATTGGTCCATTATCACAGTGAAGCTAAAATTAAAGTCTTCTTTATAATTGACATCATTGTTACTGTATTCTTGAATTACAATGACTAGCGTAGTATTTTAGAAGCATTAAACAAGGCTGGATTTTCAATACAAGAATTAGTGCAAATAATCATATTGCTTATTTTGTTAATTATTGTTAGTTCCTAATGATTTTTTTTGCTGTGATCACATTAATATCACTTTAATAATCAGTCTACTTTCAGCTCTGTAGATATATAAAATGAATGTCAAGTTATTATTAAGTGAAGTTTAAAATGTCACACTTTGTTCTTCTGTATTCTAATAATCACAGAATATGTTTCATTATTATCAAATCCATGAATCAAAGTAAATATATTTCACTGTACAGTTTAACAGGCACCATGAATATCGACTAATTGTCTCTCGGCCCCTCTTTTATATTTCTCCTCCAACATTCTGCTCTGTGAGCAGAATATTAAACCAGTCAGTGATCAGCTGTGGATCCTAATCACGTAAGTATCTTCAATATTTACCACACTTTAGGCAGACAGTAAACCCCAGAATCGCTCTTGGCAATATAATAAGAACAATGAGGGAGAAGGGAGCTGTGCTGAATTCAGTGGACAATTGACAGACCTCATCCACACCTGGGAGGGGTTGAACCACACAGCAGGACATCGTGGTGGAAAAGTGGGGCACGAGGGCAAGCATAAGCCCAAGGTGGCCAAAACGGATTCTGAATGGGCCCTATCTAAGGACAACAACAAAAAAAAAAGGCCTCAAGGGGTGGTTGTTACAAATTGTATTGGATTGCAAAAAGAAACTGATCATGAAGATGATCAGGAAGGGTTAAGACCTGGGCGCCCTAAAACCAGAGCAGAGACCCTGGTGGAATAGACAAGAAAAATATGTCAATATGAGAAGGCAGCTGTAACTCTGACAGCCTCCATCAGAAATATGACCAATGAGAAATGGGAACAAGCAAAGGTGGCAGCTCTTACACGAGGGCTTAAAGCAAAAGGACAAGACGGTAGTTATAGGAAGGGAAGGACGATAACACTGACTCAAATGGGTTGGATGACAAAACACCCATTTATGGGCAGAGGGACAACAATGGGTGGGATGACCTGGAAGTGTGAGAAGGCAGTGCCTATGGCACCGTTGTGGATCAAAGTTAAACCTTGGACAGACAGTGACGGACAAAAGGACGTTGTTTATTGTCATTTACGTAAATGATTTGCATGTGAATATAGGAGGTAAAGTTTGCAGATAACATCAAAAGCAGTGGTGTAGTGAATAGTGAAGGAGGTTATCTCCAGAGTACAATCACATCCTTACCACATGGGCCAATAAGCTGAGGAGTGGCAGATGGAGGTTAATTTAGATTAATGTGAGGTGTTGCATTTTAGGAAGGCAAATCAGTGCAGAAGTTATGGATTTAATGGGAAGGCCCTGGGAGTGTTGCTGCACAAAGAGATCTTGGAGTGCAAGTTCATAGTTTCTTGAAAGTGGAGTTGCAGGTCGACAAGGGAGGGAGGAAGGCATTTGGTACGTGTGCCTTCATAGGTCAGAGTCTTGAATCTAGGAGTTAGTGTGTCACGGTGCAGACATATTGGGCATTGCTTAGGCCACTTTTAGAATAGTGCATTCAATTCTGATCTCCTTGTTACAGGAAGGATGTTGTGAAACTTGAAAGGTTCAGAAAATATTTACAAGGACATTGCCATGATTGGTGGGTTTGATCAGAAGGGAGAAGCTGAATAGGTTGGGGCTATTTTCCCTGCAATGTTGTAGGCTGGGGCTGGGGGGCACGGGGAGGGGGGGGGGGGGGAAAGAGGTGGGGAGGCAGTGCTTACAGAGGCTTCTAAGTCATGATGGGCATGGATTGGGGTGAATGGTCAAGATCTTTTTCCCAGGGTTGGGAGTCCAAAACAGGAGGGTATCGGTTTAAGATGAGAGGAAAAGAGTTAAAAGGGATTTAAAGGAGCAATGTTTTCACACAGAGGGTGGTGTATGTATGTAATGAGCTGCCAGAGGAAGCAGTCAATGAAAGTAGAATTACAACATTTAAAAGTCATCTAGATGGGTATATGAACAAGAACGGTTTAAAGTGATGTGGGCCAAATGCTGGCACATAGGACTAAATGAATTTAGGATGTTTGCTTGGCATAGAAGACTTGGACTGAACGGTCCATTTCCATGCGGCACATCTCGATGACTCAGTGATAGATGAAGTGAACCTTTTCAGATGCAGATTGGGAATGTGACATTCTGGGGGTTGATCTCTGAAAACAATGAGGAGCATCTCACGTTGTAGGTTCCCGAACTACGACGGGGGACCCTCCAGCCAGGACATGGGAAGGAGGAAAAAGAAGGCTGCATCTCCAGAGTAGCGACACTGTAGGGAGACTGGGACAGTCAGGCAATCTGGGAAGTTACACTTCGGACCCAATCACAAGCAGGAACATGGGTTATTATCTGTAAACCCTGGAAAAGATCAAGGGGCCTCTCATTCCACCACAAAAACAATACCCCATCAAAGCTGGGGCTGAGGAGGCAGCAATTGTGATCATGAACAATTGGCTGAAGCAGGTAATTGTCAGACCGACAGCATCCCAAACTAAGATAATAAAATGTGAGGCTGGATGAACACAGCAGGCCAAGCAGCATCTCAGGAGCACAAAAGCTGACGTTTCGGGCCTAGACCCATCAGAGAGGGGCATGGGATGAGGGTTCTGGAATAAATAGGGAGAGATGGGGAGGCGGACCGAAGATGGAGAGAAAAGAAGATAGGTGGAGAGAGTATAGGTGGGGAGCGAGGGAGGTGATAGGTCAGTCCAGGGAAGACAGACAGGTCAAGGAGGTGGGATGAGGTTAGTAGGTAGATGGGGGTGCGGCTTGGGGTGGGAGGAAGGGATGGCTGAGAGGAAGAACAGGTTAGGGAGGCAGAGACAGGTTGGACTGGTTTTGGGATGCAGTGGGTGGGGGGGAAGAGCTGGGCTGGTTGTGTGGTGCAGTGGCGGGAGGGGACGAATTGGGCTGGTTTTGGGATGCGTTGGGGGAAGGGGAGATTTTGAAGCTGGTGAAGTCCACATTGATACCATTAGGCTGCAGGGTTCCCAAGCGGCATATGAGTTGCCGTTCCTGCAACCTTCGGGTGGCATCATTGTGGCACTGCAGGAGGCCCATGATGGACATGTCATCTAAAGAATGGGAGGGGGAGTGGAAATGGTTGGGGACTGGGAGGTGCAGTTGTTTGTTGCGAACCGAGCGGAGGTGTTCTGCTTGGTCCCCAAGCCTCCGCTTGGTTTCCCCAAAGTAGAGAAAGCCACACCGGGTACAGTGGATGCAGTATACCACATTGGCAGATGTGCAGGTGAACCTCTGCTTAATGTGGAATGTCATCTTGGGGCCTGGGATAGGGGTGAGGGAGGAAGTGTGGGGGCAAGTGTAGCATTTCCTGCGGTTGCAGGGGAAGGTGCCGGGTGTGGTGGGGTTGGAGGGCAGTGTGGAGCGAACAAAGGAGTCATGGAGAGAGTGGTCTCTCCGGAAAGCAGACAGGGTGGGGATGGAAAAATGTCTTGGGTGGTGGGGTCGGATTGTAGATGGCCGAAGTGTCAGAGGATGATGCGTTGTATCCGGAGGTTGGTGGGGTGGTGTGAGAGAACGAGGGGGATGCTCTTTGGGCGGTTGTGGCGGGGGCGGGGTGTGAGGGATGTGTTGCGGGAAATACGGGAGACGCGGTCAAGGGCGTTCTCGATTACTGTGGGGATAAGTTGCGGTCCTTGAAGAACTTGGACATCTGGGATGTGCGGGAGTGGAATGTCTTATTGTGGGAGCAGATGCGGTGGAGGCGGAGGAATTGGGAATAGGGGATCATCTGCCAATGTGGTATACTGCATCCACTATACCCGGTGTGGCTTCCTCTACATTGGGGAAACCAAGCGGAGGCTTGGGGGCCGCTTTGCAGAACACCTCCGCTCAGTTCGCAACAAACAACTGCACCTTCCAGTCACCAAACATTTCCACTCCCCCTCCCATTCTTTAGATGACATGTCCATCATGGGCCTCCTGCAGTGCCACAATGATGCCTCCCGAAGGTTGCAGGAACAGCAACTCATATTCCGCTTGGGAACCCTGCAGCCCAATGGTATCAACGTGGACTCCACCAGCTTCAAAATCTCCCCTTACCCCACCGCATCCCTAAACCAGCCCAGTTCGTCCCCTCCCTCAACTGCACCGCACAACCAGCCCAGCTCTTCCCCCCCACCCACTGCATTCCAAAACCAGTCCAACCTGTCTCTGCCTCCCTAACCTGTTCTTCCTCTCACCCATCTCTTCCTCCCACCCCAAGCCGCACCCCCATCTACCTTACTAACCTCATCCCACCTCCTTGACCTGTCCGTCTTCCCTGGACTGACCTATCCCCTCCCTACCTAAAATCTGTCGACCTATCTTCTTTTCTCTCCATCTTCGGTCCGCCTCCCCATCTCTCCCTATTTATTCCAGAACCCTCACCCCATCCCCCTCTCTGATGAAGGGTCTAGGCCCGAAACGTCAGCTTTTGTGCTCCTGAGATGCTGCTTGGCCTGCTGTGTTCATCCAGCCTCACATTTTATGACCTTGGATTCTCCAGCATCTGCAGTTCCCATTATCACTGATACTATAGCATCCCAAACTAATTCACTGAAGCCTGATGACTCAGATTGCCTCCCTATTGATTTTCCCTCCCTGAACACATCTGTCTCTGAAGAGTATCCTACAGTAGCAAAAGCACACTGTACTTAACAGGCTGAAATCGCAACAGGATAGTATCTCAGTCCAGATCCGTACCTGTGGACCTGGAATCCCAGAATAAGAATACTCTGAGGAAAACAGCACACATGTTCCCAGTTGTTCTGGAAATTCCACAATATTCCAGCCATATTCCACTGACGTATGGTTCACGGAATTAGCCAAACTGATCTTACCAAGACCTCATCACCTCAGTCAGTCAGAAAGAGCATATCTGGATCTTCAATAGAGTATTGAGTCACATGTGCCAGGCAGGGCTTAAAATTAAACCACAGAAAGCAAATTGGAATGACAGGGAGTGATTTGTCTGGGATATCAGTCAGGTAGGGACACAGGATAGTCCCGCAAAAACAAAAGAATGCGATTTTAAACTACCCAGTCACACACCGTGAAAGGAAAAAGGCAAACTTGAGGGTTGTTTAATTATTGTAGGAATTATGCGGAAAATGTTCAGAACTGGCACAACTACTAAAAGCCCTGACATCAGCCAGGAGCCAGAGAGTCAACAGAACACAGACAGTCCTGATGACTTTGGTATAGTTAACGACCATATATTGGCCAGGCCTCAGCACGGGTAAGTCACCTTGTCTGGGGGCCACATACAGCACGAAGACCAGATTAAAGAGTTGATGGAAGCAGCTAATTTTGTGACTGAAGCAGCAGTAATGAAGATTAGAGCTCACAGGAAAGTAGAAACCTCACAACAACAGGGCAATGAGTATGCGGGTCAGGCAGCTAAAATACTTACTGAAACAGTACAGATATTTGAGGAAGTGGCAGTGGCAGCAGTTACTGGAGGAAGAGAAGTAAGTTTGAAGACATTTCAAGAAACAGCCCCACAACACGAGAAATGTGAATGGGAAAAGGGTGGGGCAATGAGAGGACAAGGTGGAATCAGGAAGACATAGGATCAGACAGTGCCACCACATACCATCGGCTGGCCCATGCTGGGTGGTATAAAATTCAACATCAGACGCCTCATTGCTGGTGGTGGCCTGGAGTAGGGGATGATATAATAAAGTGTTATCGAAGACTCTGCACACACAGTGTCAGGGAAAAGATTAAATGCAGACAGTAGCCATAACCCAGGGGGCTAATGGGAACAATTGCAGATGGATTCAACGGGTTCCCGACCCCAGAAAAACAAATGCTGAATGTCAAAACATATAGAAACAGAAAAGTAGATGCAGGAGTTGGCTATTTGATCCTTTGAGCCTGCACAACCATTCAGTATGATCAAGACTGATTGTGTAATCTCAGCATAACATTCCTACCCTCTCTCCATACTCCTTCCTTCCTTTAGCCATAAGGGAAACAACCAGCTCCCTCTCGAATATATCTAATTAATTTGCCCCAATAGCTTTCTGTGGGAGAGAATTCCTCAGGTTCACATTCTTGGTGAAGGGATTGCTCTGCATCTCGGTCCCAAAGGCTTTATTCTTAGACTGTGACCCCCAGTTTGAGATTTCCACATCATCCGGAATCCTCTTCCTACGCCTAACCCATCCAGGCTCATTAGAATATTATGTTTCTATGCCATACCCTCCTCATTCTACTAAATTCCAATGAGTACACACCCAGTCGATCCGGTCTCTAATCCAGCTGATCCAGTCTTTTCTTAGATCATAGATTGTAGAATCCCTACATTTGGGATGGGTCATTCAGCCCATCAAGTCCACACAGACCCTTTGAAGAGGGACCCAGTCCACCCTATCCCTGTAACCCCACAACTACCATGGTTAACCGATTGAGCCTGCACATCCCCGCACGCTATCAGTAATTTTGCATGGCCCCCTCACCCGAGATTTATTGGGTGGGTGGAAGCATTCCCCTGCAAATTCTCAAAAAAGGACACATTTACAGGGAAAGTAATTAAACAGTATGTGTGCTGTTAGGTACTAAATGGAGATTCCATCTCCCGTACCAGCCCCAAAGTTCACGTCGAACAAATTAACCGAACACTGGAAACTGGTCTAAGACCCTGAAAGAGACAAGGCAAGGATGGTTTAGAGTACACCCCACTATTCTAATGAAACTGAGGTTGACCCCCTTTTGAATTTGTGACTAGACAGGCTATTCAGCTGTGGGAGGGTGTGGTAGGAGAACAACTGGAAACGTGCGATGGAAATAATAGGGCGAAACAATTTGAGAGAGAACTGGCAAAACAGCTGCATGAGCTGTGAGGGGAAGTTGGAGACGGACAGAGAATCAGAGATTTAGAAAGGGAGCATAGCAACATCCGAGCTGGCATTCCTAATCCAGGAGATCAGGTCCTGGTGAAAGTATTATCCCATCATGTGCCACTGTGACCACGATGGGTCAGCCCCTACTAGGTGATTATTACAGTGAGATATGCACTCTTGTAGATATGAAAAAGTGGGGGCCAAAGTGGAAGCAGTGGTCCCAACTGAAGATATACAAAGTCCAAACACAACCATTCACCCTTATGGCAAGTTGTGTTGGGTTCCTGTTCTTTACAGGCTGGTGGCCACCGCCATCACCCGCTTTGGGAATTATTCATATTCAAACCTCACTGGCCTTTGTCCTAAGCCCATAATTCAGGCTTGATTATATGTAATACTTATTGGGGTCCATATTAATCAATTCACTCTCATTCTTATTTCAGTTTGCTGCATGCCTGCCACAGCCAGCTTCACCCCTTCCCTTTCCATACTGCCACGAAGCCCATTTCTATCACTATCACTCCTCGGGTCATGTGCTGCACACAATTCACAATTTAACCTTCTCATTACATAGCCAGGAGTGGGGACAAAAGATGGCTGTAAAAACGCAGTAATTAGGACTGCAGAAGGATAACCACCCAGTGATCAACCGAAAAGTGGCAGAAACAGATTACAAAATAGAGTGAAGATGCGGTTATGGTGCCTAGAAATTTGAAGAATATAAACAAGTTTCTTTTAATGACATGGTAAATTTGTGAAGAGATAGAATTCCACAGATGAGAGTGAAATTCAAATTGATGCTGTCTCACTAAGTAAAGAAAATTAGTGATGCAGAGTGTTTAGAGAAGAGGCAGTAAAGATTTATCCATGAGTTAAATACTGATTCAAAACTCACTGGCCACATCTGAGTGCTGGAGTGTGTAACTGGAACTGCAATTCAGAGAGACTGTTTGTTTGATTTCTCAGGTCAAGTGAGAGAGCGGCTGTTCCCAATCTGTCAGCTGTCACAGAACTGCAGTAACGTTAGAGTTTATTTTAAAGAACTTACAATAAGTAGTAGAAATTAATATCATTTCTAATCTTATGAATTTGGGTTAACAGCGAAAATAAAGCCCAACCAAATTTGGAAGAGCCCTCAGTGATAACGGAGCATTGAGGTTATTCGTAATTAATGTGGTGCAGCTGGTAAATGTTTGGGAAGGAGTACAAAACTGTCAGGATTGAAATGTGATTTAACAACAGGTATTCTAAAGGCAAATAATAAAGGAATCAGTCAAACATCAACAGACTGTGGGAGCACCAAGTTCTGTAGAGCCATTAACCATGCGTTTACTGGACTGGATGGATCGCTTAGGCAAATATGGCTAACAATTACATGATAACATTGCGTGTCATTGCTGTAATGTGAAATGCATAAAAATGTTACACTTGGTTGGGTGGAGTGAGACAGCACCAGAAAATCTCCCACAATGAATTGCTAAGGAGCTCCGCATAAAGGTTGCCCGCGCTGCTGAACACAGAACACAAGACTCCTGTTTGATATTTCACCCGTCAACAGTTGTGGAGTGTGTTTTTCTGACTGGAGGTCAGGGCTAGCACTGTCCCACAAGGATCAGACCTGAGACCATACACACACGCACACGTAACTGTGAGGTGATGCATCCTGGGAGGCCAATTGCAAGGGGAGCGTAAACAATAAATGGAAGAACCCTGAGTAGCACTGATATACAGATGGATCTGCAGGTCCAAGTCCATAGGTCTCTGATAGTGGCAACACCTATGCATAAAGTGGTAAAGGAGGACAATGGCATGCTGGCTTTCTTCTGTCAGGGGGCTGAATAGAAAGTTGTAATTCGGCCACCTTTGGAGTGATGTGTGCAGTTTCAATCACTACATTACAGAAAGGGCGTGGAGGCTTCGGAAAGGTTGCAGAAGAGGTTTACCAGGATTTTGCCTGGCTTGGACAAACTTGGATTGTTATCACCACACAGAGCGAGGGGCTGAGGGGCGACCTGAAAGGGAGACAGTGGACACTCAGCCCTTTTCCTCAGGTGAAAATGACAAATTCTAGGGGCAAATGGATTAAGGTTAGAGGGGGAAAGTTTAAAAAAAAAGAGTTGTATGAGGCACGTTTCTTATACAGGAAGTGATAGGCGGCCACAATGTACTCTCTTGGGAGGTGATAGAAGCAGAAACGATCAATCACGACATTTAAGAGGCACTTGGGCAGACATATGAACAGGCAGGGAAGAGAGGGATATAGATCATGTACAGCCAGATTGTATCACTTCAGAGTGGCATCAATATTAGAACAGATGTGGTGGGCCAAAGGGCTTCTTCCGATGCTGTACTGTCCTGTTTTCCAAGTGGCAGGAATAGTGGAGCCACAGTTAATATTTTGAATAAACATCTCTTCTTTAGAACACACAGTGAGTTTATGCATCTTGAGGGAAACAACGTGGAAAGGGAATATATATTTGAATGGCACAGACGCAAAGAGCACGGAGCAGGGAGTTACTATGTACAAATCTTTATCGAAGAGAGAACATAACTAAAATGCATTGAGGAGACTGTATGGAATCTTGGGCTTCATTAATGGAACCTGCAGTTTCATCAGAGTTCGACATGTGTTCGGCTGTACGACCCAGCACTGTTAGGAGAGATGTGTGACTGTTCGGATAAGTAAGAATGTCTCCGGTGGTATCCCTCTGCCAGATATTCAGCTTTTGGAACTGTTGAAGGACGTGGTCTCTCTGAGGAAAACGGAATGGCCAGTCACTTTTTCGACACTTGGAATGATTCTTATGTTATGCAGAATTTCGGGAGATTTAATAGAATTATTTTTGTAGGGGACTCTCCTGTCAGAGGCTTAAACATGAAATTCTATAGCAGTGAGTGTAAATTTAGGATGGTTTGTTAATTGCCTTGTGCTCAGATTAAGGACATCTCGAAACATGTCAAATCTCTTGTCAAAGGTGAGATTGAGAGGCCAGAAATTATTGTACACATTGATAGCAATGATCTTTTTTGGGAAAAGATTAAAAGCACTACAAAGTGAATTTGATCAGTTAGGTAAAATATTTAAAGAAAAAACTTGATGAGTCGTGCTTTCTTGTTTACTCCCAATGCCAAACGAGGTAGGGAGAACAAGGTTAAAGGAGACAAATCGATGGTGAAGATCTCGTGAATTGTTCAGGGATTCAGGTTTTTGGACAATTGGAATGTCTTTCGGGGTAGAAAAGACAAAGAATGGTCTAATGTAAACTGGAAAGGGATCAAGATCTCAGCAGGGAGCTTTGCTCATTCCATTAAAGGAGACTTTATATTGACAGAGATGGGGAGTGGGGGAATTATACGTACCAGCGTAAACAGAAGGATTGATGAGAAACGTTCTGAATGTGAGGAGCGCACAGCAATTACAAAAGAAAGATGAGAGAATCAGAATATGTAGTAACTCTGAAGAACTTTTCTTTTCAATGCAACGAGTCTTAAAGTTAAAGCTGATGAACTCATAGCTATGACAGAAACTTGTCTGTGAGATGGACAAAACGGCAGCTCACTGTTCTAGGTTTTAGGTGATGTAGGAACAATAGAAAGGGGGTGTGTGTGTGTGTGCATGTGTGTGCTTAACAGCAGGAGCCAGAGAGTAATGGCAGAGGGTTGCTTTTCAGACTGGGGGCCTGTGACCAGCAGGATCAATTCTGGATCCTCTTTTGTCATTTTATATAAATGATTTGGATGAGAATATAGAAGGTACAGTTCGTAAGTTTATGGGTTACACCAAAATAGGGGCATAATAGACAGTGAAGAAGGTTACCTAAGATTACAAAGGGATCTTGATCAAATGGGCTCAAAAAAAACCATATTGTATTCAATCTGAATAAATGTGAGGCGTTGAATTTTGGTGTAACAAACAAGGGCAGGACTTATACAATTAATGGTAGGGCCTTAGGTAGTGTTTGAGAACAGGGGACCTATGGGTGCAGGTACACTTCTTTCTAAAAGATTGCATCACATATACCCACAGGGTGGTTAAAAGGCATTTGGCATTCTTGCCTTCATTGCTCAGTCCTTGGAGTATAAAGAGTTGGGATGTTATCTTGAGGTTGTACAGGACATTGGTGAGGCCTTTTCTGGAATACTGTGTCCAGTTATAGGAAGGATATTATCAAACTGTGCATTGTTCTGAACACTTACCAGGATGTCGCCTGGCATGGAACAATTGAACTATAAAGATAGGCTGGAACTTTCTTCATTGCAGTGTAGCAGGTTGAAAGGCACTGATAGAAGTTTATAAAATAATGAGAGCTATAGATAAAGTTGATGGTAGTTGTCTTTAGGTGGGGAATTTCAAAACTAGGGGACATATTTTTAAGGTGAGAGGAGAAACATTTAAAAAAGTCACGAGGCTTTTTTTTAAAAAACACAAAGGGTGGTTTGTGTGTGGAATGAACTTCATAAGGGTGTGGTGGATGCAAGTATAATTACAATATTGAAAAAGCATTTGGATAGCTACATGAATGGGAAAAGTTTGAAGGGTCAGGAGCAGGCAGATGGAACTAGTTCAGTTTGGGATTATGTTCAGCTTGGACTGAAGGATCTGTTTCTAGAGGGTCTGAAGGCTCTATGACTCTGGCTTTAAGAAATAATAGAGGTAATGAGAACACACTCACGGAAAAGATGCTGAACCTTGATAAAGATCTGGTGAGGTCACAGTCAATCATTGCATCCAATTCTGGTCAGAAAAGATACGAGAGCCCTTTAAGTTGTGGAGTACAGATTTACTGTGGTAGTTCATTGAGAAAGAAAACGCTTCCAACCCCCAGGTCCTCAGTGCAAAGCAGGGACCATTCTGTCCGAAACACGCGGGGCTTTGGGGCCAATAAATATTCTGGCGGTAACCTGGGCCTCTCGCGGCCTGAAGCCTGCAGCCCTTTTCAGTTTACTGAAAACGCATGACCAAGAAGCTCTAATTCGGATCTACAGTTGTACACAAGCGGTGATAAAGTCTCCCAGACCACACTAACATTCACTGTTTCCCCAATAGCTTATTCTTTGTTCCTTTACCAGCTCCGACAAAACCGGCAATCACCAGCTTACGGCGGTCAGAATGACGCTGCGCCTGCGTGCAAACACCGGCCGGAACGTTGCTGTTCTGAGGAAGGGTCACCGGACACGAAACGTTAACTCTGATTTTTTTTTCACAGATGCGGCCAGAGCTGTTGAGCTGTTCCAGTAACTTCTGTTTTTGTTCCTGATTTACAGTATCCGCAGTTGTTTCGGTTAAGATTGATCACGTGTCGCCGCACGCCCCCACCCCGCCGCTCCAGATCTGTCCTCCAGTCCCACCCCTTCCTTTCTATTGGCCGAGCCCGCTGCCAATCACACGTGCGCTGGGCTTGGGGAGGGGAGAAGAATGTTTCGAGTTTCCCGTTTTCCCTGCTGCAGCTCAGCTTCAGGAGTGAGGGTAACAAAGTGTGGAGCTGGATGAACGCAGCAGGCCAAACAGCATCTCAGGAGCACAAAAGCTGGTGTTTCGGGCCTAGACCCTTCATCAGAAAAGGGGGATGGGGAGAGGGTTCTGGAATAAATAGGGAGCGAGAGGGAGGCGGACTGAAGATGGAGAGAAAAGAAGATAGGTGGAGAGGAGAGTACAGGTGGGGAGGGGATAGGTCAGTCCAGGGAAGACGGACAGGTCAAGGAGGTGGGATGAGATTACTAGGTAGGAAATGGGGGTGTGGCTTGAGGTGGGAGCACGGGATGGGTGAGAGGAAGAACAGGTTAGGGAGGCAGAGACAGGCTGGGCTGGTTTTGGGGTTCAGTGTAGGGAGGGGACGAGCTGGGCTGATTTTGGGATGCTTGGTATTCCGCTTGGGAACCCTGCATCCCAATGGTATCAATGTGGACTTAACAAGCTTCAAAATCTTCCCTTCCTCCACTGCATCCCAAAACCAGCCCAGCACGTCCTCTCCCCACACTGCATCCCAAAACCAGCCCAGCTCGTCCCCGCCTCCCTAACCTGTTCTTCCTCTCATCTATCCCCTCCTCCCACCTCAAGCCGCACCTCCATTTCACATCTACTAACCTCATCCCGCCACCTTGACCTGTTCTCCAGATCGACCTCTCCCCTCCCCACCTCCACTTTCCCCTCTCCACCTGTCTTCTCCTCTATCCATCTTCGGTCCGCCTTCCCCCTCTCTTTATTTATTTCAGAACCGTCTCCCCATCCCCCTCTGTGAGGGGTCTAGGCCCAAAACGTCAGCTTTTGTGCTCCTAAGATGCTGCTTGGCTGCTGTGTTCATCCAGCTTCACACTTTGTTATCTTGGATTCTCCAGCATCTGCAGTTCCCATTATCTCTGTTCAGGAGTGATGGTTCATTGTGAGTTAGGGAAGAAATGTGTCTCAGCTGCTCTCGTCCATGGTTCACAGCTCCTAGACTCGGAACACTGCAGTCAGTTAGAACAACGGGAATGCTGAAAACGGGCTGTCAAGATTAAGTTTCCAGTTTGAAAATGATTGTGGCCATGATGGTCCGAGAATGTAAAGCCTTTGAGTGATCATCCTGTTCCTCTCAGTGTAAGCCAATAACAGCAACGATTTGCATTATTATGGAAAGTTTCAGATATTTATCAAACTAAAATGTTTCAAGCATTGAATAAAAAGGTTTATTTTACATTGTCTATCTTAAAGAAGTTTTAAGAGATTTAAGGAGGGAATTCCAGAGCTTGTAGTCTCCACAGCTGAAAATGGTGAATGTTGTGTTAGAATGGGGTTTCGGAAAATGTTTGTAGTAAGTGTGCTTGGAGGGGTGCCAGGAACTCATTGGGTCTTAAGGCCGGAGGAGTTTAGAGAAACTGCAACAGACGCCACAGCTGTGCAGGAGGTGTCTGCTGCCTGAAACAATGTGATGGATACTGTTCGGAGGACAAGTCAGTCAAACCGAAACTTTAGGCATGATTTCTCTCTACAGATGTTGTCAGACCTGCTGAGGTTTTCCAGCAAACTCTGTTTATGTGTTAATAACAGGTACTGTATTATGCCCTACAAATTGTCACTGATTTCTGGCAAAGAGGTCTTGGTCTGATTGGTACTTACTGGTGTTCCAGAAGAGGGTGTTGACCTCCACACAACGTTGTAGACTGGCACATTCAAAGTCTAGGACGTCATGATGAGGACTCACTAAAGCTTGGGGAGAACTGCTGCCAAGGTGCAGTGGGCAGCAGCCACTGTACAGGGCTACCTGCCAAAGTTAAATGGGTGTCCATTCAGGTAGTGGACCCTCCTGGTGCCTGGAATGCCTGTAAATACAGGTTGGGTGAAGTAAATAATGCCTTTGGTTTGTTTGGATGCAGACATGGAGTTGTGCTGCATGGACACACACCCTTCAATCAACCCATCCATGCCAATCAGATATCCTAAATTAAACTACCCCCATTTGGCCCACAACAAAACCCTTACTCCTTATGTACCCATCCAGATGCCTTTGAATGTACTTGCCTCAGCTTCTACCATGTCCATGCTATCTCATTTCATACGCTCAGACCTTCTGCAAGAAAAATTGCCCCATATGTACCTTTTATTTCTTTTCCCATCACCTTTAGCGTATACATTCTAGTTTTGTACTCCCTCAGCCCATGGAAAAGACCTTGTTTATTTACCATATCCATACGCCTGATGATTTTATAGACCTCGATAAGGTCACCCCTCAGTCTTTGATGCCTCTCTGACAAAGATACCCCACCAACCAGGCTATTCAGCCTCTCCCTATAGCTTAAACCTAGCCACTCTGGCAACATCATTGCAATTTTTTTTTCTCAACCCTTTCAATATCCTGCCTGTAGCAGGGAGAACAAAAGTGCACACCGTATTCCAAAAGTGGACTAACCAATGTGCTGTGAAGCAACAACATGACCTCCCAAATCTTCTACTCAAGGCAATGACAATTAGAAGCAAGCGTAGCAAACACCTTCCTCACTCTACTGCCCTTAGGTTCATCTGAAGCAATTGTTTCAGGCAATTGGTCTTCAAAATTACGAACCTCATCTTTAATGTCCAGTATGGACCAGCCACTTGTTAGTTTAATCCTGTATTATCATTCATTTCAGTTTTACTAGTGTTCCCTGATGCCACACAAATTCAAGTGAGTCCCATTTTGTGATATCACACCACAGCCTCGTGCCAAACATCAACATGATTCAAAGTTTGAGTTTCTGGTTAATTTCAGTATGGCACCTTGGAATTCAAATGGCTTTTGTAAGGTTAGTTGTAATTCAGAATTCACAGAGAAAGTAAAAAGAATGTGAATAATATGATTGGTATCCAACAATCATAATTACTAAAAACTCACATTCCAATTTTTCACGCTATTTTATCAAATGTATTATCAGGTATGAAGATGCAACATGAATGTTGGAAATTTGTCAAATTCAGAGCCTGACTAAAGTCTGAGTCTTTATAAAAAGTGAATGCAGTCTGAAAATTAGATCAGTTTCTGGCTCAACCTTCACATAAATTGAAGTTGCATCATTTGAATGGGCTGTATATCCCACAGTCACTAGTTTAGTGAAAGTTTTAGTCTCCGTTTGTTGGGTAATGTATGTTTGGTTGATGTGCTGCTGTGTATATACATATACACACACATACATACACACAAGACTTTTTTTTAGAATAAAGTATATTTTTGGAAAAGGAAAAGGTCTGCAGCAGAGTGGGGACATTGAGGTAACTGCTTCCCAAGGGAGGAGTGATGGAGGACACAGGGAATTCGGTTCTCTCTACAACCAAACCAACTGAGTGCAGTTTGGTTTCGGGAAGTGGTGTTGAAAGATCCTAGAGAAGTTACTTCAGTGCATATTGGTCTTGGTCAAAACTATTGCTGCTTTCCACCAATGTTGAAGGGTGAGAATGTTGAAGGTTGTCATTGGAGTTTGATTCACATAATTGATGCAGCACACAAGGAAACCATTTGACCATACTATCTGCACTAGCCTTCAGAATGAGAATATCTCACCCAATACCATTCTCCTGCCTCTGCCTCTAAACCTGTACATTGTTCCTTTGCAGCTAATAGACTAATTCCCTTATTGAATCATTTGATTCATGGACAAAGATTATGGTCTGCTTTGTGCAGGATGAATTTGAGTTGCTTAGTATGTTTGAAGCTGCACTAATCCAGGCAAATGGGGAGTATTCCATCACATTGCTGACACATGCCTTGTCGATGGTGGGCGGACTGTGAAGTCACTGTAAATTTCCTAGCCTCTGACCTATTGTAGTCACAAAGTTTATATGACTGGTTACGTTCAGTATGTGGCCAAAGAAAACTCCAAAATGTTGATCGTGCAGGACGCAATGATGAAAATTCCCTTGATTGTCATTGCAAGTTCCTTAGATTCATTCCTGTTGCAGATGACCATTGCCTGGCAATTGCCTGTAATCATTCCAAGACTGGATCTTGTAAAAGTCTTGCTCGACATGGATATAGACCATTTCAGTGATTGAGGCAAACTGAATAGCCTGGAATATTGTACAATCATCAGGGAATATCTCCATTTCTGACCATCTGAAAAAGGCAAGCTCGTTGATAATGCAGCTGAAGGCGTGAAAGGCTGAAGACACCACCCTGAGGAATTCTTGCAGAGATGCCCTAGGGCTGAGATGATTGGACTCCAATAAGCACAATCATCCTCTTTTTTTGATCAGGAGTACTCCAACCAATGTAATATTTTCACACTCATTCAAATTTTGGTCCTGGATACGACACTCCATCCAATGCTTCCTTCAGATCACAGGTTTCTCTGAGTCAACAGTACATTTATGTTCTGATCGGCTGAATCCTTGTCCAAACGTAGAACATGTGTATAGCTTCTCTCCAAAGTGAACAGTGATATTTCCTTTAATGTTCAAAATCCAGGAAAATTCAGGTTACCATGAATTGGTTGTCTGTCAGATTCTGATCTGCTGTTTGGATTGAGTTTCCCAACTGCACATCCAATCATGTATTCCTTACAATGCAGAAAGAGGTCATTTGGCCAATCAAGTTTGCAACAACCCGTCGAGAGTCATCCGACCCAGATCTACCTCCTATCCCATTCACATAGCCCTACATTTCCCATGGTTAAACCACCTAACCTGTACACTCCTGGGATTAATATGCAATTTAGCATGGTCAATCCACTGGCCTGCACATTTTTGATCTGTGGGAAGAACCCACGCAGACACGGGGTGAGTGTGACAACCCACACGGTCAGCCAAGTCAGGAATCGAAGCCGGTTCCCTGGCCGTCTGAGGTAGCAAGGCGAAACATTGAAACACCGTGCTGCCTTCCTCTAATATTGTCTGTAGCTTATTAATCTGAAATTTAATAAAAAATTAGAAAATAGAATGCAAGAGAGCACACAAAAGCAAAGGGCAGGTTGTGAAATGGAGCTGAATGAAACGATATTTGCGGGGCTGGTCGTCGTGAAATTTGTCGTGAAAGCGGCTGGATTGTCATTCAAAACACAGCTCGTTCACTCCCATTGGTTGGAGGACCAGCCGCTCCCGCGCGGCCATACAGTCCCGCCTCTCCTTCAATCCCATTGGTTGTGCTAATTGATTGATAACCTTCTCTGCAGATCCAGCCGCACGGTTTGCAATCGCTTTGAGCATGTGCTGCCCACACAGGAAGCCGACTATTGTACTGAGATAACAAAATGTGAGGCTGGATGAACACAGCAGGCCAAGCAGCATCTCAGGAGCACAAAAGCTGACGTTTCGGGCCTAGACCGTTCATCAGAGAGGGGGATGGGGGGAGGGAACTGGAATAAATAGGGAGAGAGGGGGAGGCGGACCGAAGATGGAGAGTAAAGAAGATAGGTGGAGAGGGTGTAGGTGGGGAGGTAGGGAGGGGATAGGTCAGTCCAGGGAAGACGGACAGGTCAAGGAGGTGGGATGAGGTTAATAGGTAGCTGGGGGTGGGAGGAAGGGATGGGTGAGAGGAAGAACCGGTTAGGGAGGCAGAGACAGGTTGGACTGGTTTTGGGATGCAGTGGGTGGGGGGGAAGAGCTGGGCTGGTTGTGTGGTGCAGTGGGGGGAGGGGATGAACTGGGCTGGTTTAGGGATGCAGTAGGGGAAGGGGAGATTTTGAAACTGGTGAAGTCCACATTGATACCATATGGCTGCAGGGTTCCCAGGCAGAATATGAGTTGCTGTTCCTGCAACCTTCGGGTAGCATCATTGTGGCAGTGCAGGAGGCCCATGATGGACATGTCATCAAGAGAATGGGAGGGGGAGTGGAAATGGTTTGCGACTGGGAGGTGCAGTTGTTTGTTGCGAACTGAGCGGCGGTGTTCTGCAAAGCGGTCCCCAAGCCTCCGCTTGGTTTCCCCAATGTAGAGGAAGCCGCACCGGGTACAGTGGATGCAGTATACCACATTGGCAGATGTGCAGGTGAACCTCTGCTTGATGTGGAATGTCATCTTGGGGCCTGGGATGGGGGTGAGGGAGGAGGTGTGGGGACAAGTGTAGCATTTCCTGCGGTTGCAGGGGAAGGTGCCGGGTGTGGTGGGGTTGGAGGGCAGTGTGGAGCGAACAAGGGAGTCACGGAGAGAGTGGTCTCTCCGGAAAGCAGACAGGGGAGGGGATGGAAAAATGTCTTGGGTGGTGGGGTCGGATTGTAAATGGCGGAAGTGTCGGAGGATAATGCGTTGTATCCGGAGGTTGGTAGGGTGGTGTGTGAGAACGAGGGGGATCCTCTTGGGGCGGTTGTGGTGGGGGCGGGGTGTGAGGGATGTGTCGCGGGAAATGCGGGAGACGCGGTCAAGGGCGTTCTCGATCACCGTGGGGGGAAAGTTGCGGTCCTTAAAGAACTTGGACATCTGGGATGTGCGGGAGTGGAATGTCTTATCGTGGGAGCAGATGCGGCGGAGGCGGAGGAATTGGGAATAGGGGATGGAATTTTTGCAGGAGGGTGGGTGGGAGGAGGTGTATTCTAGGTAGCTGTGGGAGTCGGTGGGCTTGAAATGGACATCAGTTACAAGCTGGTTGCCTGAGATGGAGACTGAGAGGTCCAGGAAGGTGAGGGATGTGCTGGAGATGGCCCAGGTGAACTGAAGGTTGGGGTGGAAGGTGTTGGTGAAGTGGATGAACTGTTCGAGCTCCTCTGGGGAGCAAGAGGCGGCGCCGATACAGTCATCAATGTACCGGAGGAAGAGGTGGGGTTTGGGGCCTGTGTAGGTGCGGAAGAGGGACTGTTCCACGTAACCTACAAAGAGGCAGGCATAGCTGGGGCCCATGCGGGTGCCCATGGCCACCCCCTTAGTCTGTAGGAAGTGGGAGGAGTCAAAAGAGAAGTTGTTGAGTGTGAGGACGAGTTCAGCTAGGCGGATGAGAGTGTCGGTGGAGGGGGCCAGGTCGGGCCTGCGGGACAGGAAGAAGCGGAGGGCCTTGAGGCCATCTCCATGCGGAATGCAGGTGTACAGGGACTGGACGTCCATGGTGAATATGAGGTGTTGGGGGCCAGGGAATTGGAAGTCGTGGAGGGCGTGGGTGGTGTCACGGACGTAGGTGGGGAGTTCCTGGACCAAAGGGGATAAAATGGAGTCCAGATAGGTGGAGATGAGTTCGGTGGGGCAGGAGCAGGCTGAGACGATGGGTCGACCAGGGCAGACAGGTTTGTGGATTTTGGGAAGGAGATAGAAACGGGCGTGCGGGGTTGGGGAACAATGAGGTTGGAGGCTGTGGGTGGGAGGTCCCCTGAGGTGATGAGGTCGTGAATGGTGTTGGAGATGATGGTTTGGTACTCGGGTGTGGGGTCATGATCGAGGAGGCGGTAGAAGGTGGTGTCGGAGAGTTGGCGTCTGGCCTCGGCGATGTAGAGGTCAGTGCGCCATACTACCACTGCGCCACACTTGTCTGCGGGTTTGATGGTGAGGTTGGGGTTGGAGCGGAGGGAGCGGAGGGCTGGGCCATCTCCAGCACATCCCTCACCTTCCTGGACCTCTCAGTCTCCATCTCAGGCAACCAGCTTGTAACTGATGTCCATTTCAAGCCCACCGACTCCCACAGCTACCTAGAATACACCTCCTCCCACCCACCCTCCTGCAAAAATTCTATCCCCTATTCCCAATTCCTCCGCCTCCGCCGCATCTGCTCCCACGATAAGACATTCCACTCCCGCACATCCCAGATGTCCAAGTTCTTTAAGGACCGCAACTTTCCCCCCACGGTGATCGAGAACGCCCTTGACCGCATCTCCCGCGACACATCCCTCACACCCCGCCCCCACCACAACCGCCCCAAGAGGATCCCCCTCGTTCTCACACACCACCCTACCAACCTCCGGATACAACGCATTATCCTCCGACACTTCCGCCATTTACAATCCGACCCCACCACCCAAGACATTTTTCCATCCCTTCCCCTGTCTGCTTTCCGGAGAGACCACTCTCTCCGTGACTCCCTTGTTCGCTCCACACTGCCCTCCAACCCCACCACACCCGGCACCTTCCCCTGCAACCGCAGGAAATGCTACACTTGTCCCCACACCTCCTCCCTTACCCCCATCCCAGGCCCCAAGATGACATTCCACATCAAGCAGAGGTTCACCTGCACATCTGCCAATGTGGTATACTGCATCCACTGTACCCGGTGCGGCTTCCTCTACATTGGGGAAACCAAGCGGAGGCTTGGGGACCGCTTTGCAGAACACCTCCGCTCAGTTCGCAACAAACAACTGCACCTCCCAGTCGCAAACCATTTCCACTCCCCCTCCCATTCTCTTGATGACATGTCCATCATGGGCCTCCTGCACTGCCACAATGATGCCACCCGAAGGTTGCAGGAACAGCAACTCATATTCCGCCTGGGAACCCTGCAGCCATATGGTATCAATGTGGACTTCACCAGTTTCAAAATCTCCCCTTCCCCTACTGCATCCCTAAACCAGCCCAGTTCATCCCCTCCCCCCACTGCACCACACAACCAGCCCAGCTCTTCCCCCCCCACCCACT
The DNA here is from genome assembly GCF_030684315.1 of Stegostoma tigrinum. NCBI lineage: Eukaryota > Metazoa > Chordata > Chondrichthyes > Orectolobiformes > Stegostomatidae > Stegostoma > Stegostoma tigrinum. The sequence continues at coordinate 1,658,148 of NW_026728430.1, read as the reverse complement.
GCATCCCAAAACCAGTCCAACCTGTCTCTGCCTCCCTAACCGGTTCTTCCTCTCACCCATCCCTTCCTCCCACCCCAAGCCGCACCCCCAGCTACCTACTAACCTCATCCCACCTCCTTGACCTGTCCGTCTTCCCTGGACTGACCTATCCCCTCCCTACCTCCCCACCTACACTCTCTCCACCTATCTTCTTTTCTCTCCATCTTCGGTCCGCCTCCCCCTCTCTCCCTATTTATTCCAGTTCCCTCCCCTCATCCCCCTCTCTGATGAAGGGTCTGGGCCCGAAACGTCAGCTTTTGTGCTCCTGAGATGCTGCTTGGCCTGCTGTGTTCATCCAGCCTCACATTTTGTTATCTTGGAATCTCCAGCATCTGCAGTTCCCATTATCTCTGTTGTACTGAGAGCGGTTTCTGTGCCTTTTGGAACTGTGGGTTTTTCTGCATCCATCAGCTAGTAGGAATTGGTATTTGCATCTTAGCTAGAAAATGGATCGATAGCGTTACAGCGTTATTCAGGTGAAGGTGTCTCGCCAACCAAAGGCATTTATGAAGGTGTTGGCCAATTATCAATAACAGAGCAAACGTTTTGCTGGAACAGAAAAAGAAATTGCCAGGGAAATGCTGGAGGTGTGGCAGCATCAGAACAGAGAAAGAAGTTACAATTTCAAATTCAGTGGAAGTTACAATTTCAAATTCAGTGGCTCTTTGTCAGAAATGAAATTGTTTCAGTTTATTACAGTAGCTGTTCTGCTCCAGCTCGTATTTTGGTCAGAGCTTGATTTTTGACCCAGAATTCCACACGAGTCAGGATGCTGTTGATCTTCATTAGCACGATACCAAGCCACTTAGATATTTCACATTTTGAAAAGCATTGTCCATCCATACTCACCCTTTCTCTGGTCAACAGACTCAGAACGTTTACTCTGACTCTTCTTCACAGAGGCTGCCAAACCTGGTCAGCTTTTCCAGCAACTTGTTTTTGTTCCTGATTTATGGCATCTGCAGTTCTTTAGATTTTTGCGAAGGGTCACTGGACCTAAAATGTTAGCTCTGATTTGGTTTTCTTCTTCACAGATGCTGCCAGGCTTGCTGAACTATTCCAGCAACATTTTCTTTTTGTTCCTGATTTACAGCATCCACAGTTCCTCCAGTTTTTTAAAAAATTATTTTGCATTATATCTGTTCTCTATCTATCTTCTACCCTCCACACAGTTTCCATTTATGTTTACTGAGGATTTCCTATTACTACCAAGGACTGTGATCGAATCGGGGAGGTGGTTACATTCCAACGACATCGGAATCATCTCCCAACTGAGAAAGAGCTCGAAAATTAATCACAGTTTCTGAGGAGGCTAACAATTACAGACAAATTAAATGATTTAGGCCATTTTTAGGATGAGAGAACTGGAAAACACTGCCGATGGTTTTAATCTGAAAGACTAATCGTGAATTTGAGTGACAATCAGCAAATCAGGACACAGTCTGATGCAGCTCTCCCCCCACTCCAACAAGATCACCAGAGGAATGGGGAGGATTTTCTTTCATTAAACTGCGAGACAGGGACCACTGCAGGAGGTTGGAATCACTAGGAAGGGAGCAACGGGAAAAAAAAGTATATGATTGGGTCAGTGAAAGAAGATCTCAGTGAGGTATTGAGGTACTCACTTTGAACTATCCCACTCCTCGGCATGGCTGCATTAAGGATCTGGAAGCTGTGAGATGGAGGTTTGCTCTGAACTGGGCAGGAATTCAGGTGTGAGTGACAGGCCTGTGGGGATATTGAGCCTGGGATTTCGAATTGGTGAGCGTTTCTGAACTGTCTGGCCCTGTATTGGTCGGGTTGATGGATTTCAGTTCTCTGCAAGTGTTAGATTTATTTCGTTCCCCATTTTTCTTGCCGTTTCTCCCATTCCCACTTACAGGATGCAGACTTGGGGTCTCTAGCGAATGAGGGACTATGGCCTACCTCAGCGTTGATTTGGGTGTGCAGGAAGTATTTGTTGGCAATGGCAGATCCTCCTCCCCAGAATGTCTGGCAGGGTAGAATCGAATCACTCTCCATCAGCAGGGAACCACACAGCCCGCAAAGTTTGGGGTTAGTTTCTTTGGAGCAGAGAGAAGTGAGAGGGGACATAATTGAGATGTGTAAAAGTGATGAGGGACATAGACAGAAGAGGCAGCACGAATAGCTCCCCTTGTTGGAGGCATCAATGACTGGGGGCATGAACTGAAGTAAAGGACTGAAAGTTTAGCAAAAATGGGAGACTTTTTTTCACCGAAGTGCAATGAGAATCTGGAACTCATTGCCTGCAAGTGTGGTAAGTGCAGAAATCCTCAGTACACTTAAGAAGTATTCAGGTATATACCTGAAATGCCAAAGAATTGGAAGCGGGTCAGGTGCTGGAAAAGGGATTACAGCAGTTAGTCTGTTGGTGTTTTGACTGGGACAGACTCAATGGGTCGAAGGGTCCCTTTTGTGGCTCTGGATATGTGGACCATGAATCCAGCCACGTCTGTGGGAACAGAAACTGGGTGAATGTTCAGGCCAGTGAGCAAGGAGTGGAGGGTGACAGTGAACAAAAGGAATGAGTGGGTGAAGAGCAGGAATTATTGACTGACAAAAGGGTTCGCGTTGCAAAATCAGAGGGGATGATGGTGCAGAAGTAAAGAGATAAAAGAAGTGTCCAGATGAAGGCCGTGACTAGGCCGTTAGCAACCCCGAATGCAAAGTAAAGACAATCGGTGAAAAAAACATAAAGAAAAGGACCAGATGAAAACCATTTGGACTGAGGTGAGAAGATTTTCTTTTAACTCAGAAAATGCCGAGTGCGTGAAATTGTTTGCAACAGGACATGGCTGAGTCGAATACACTCACTGTTTTCCAGGAGGAGTTAGGTATAGTTCTGAAGGCCAAAGGAATCGAAGGATATGGGGTTCCTGACCTGGACAATCAGCCGTAATCATACTGGTGAGCAGAACAGGCATGAAGGGACGAGTGGTCTGTACTTGCTGCTAGTTTTGAAGTTTCTATGACTACCACAGAAATGGAGAAGAGCGGCCAGAATAAGTAGCGGGGGCGGGAGCAACAGCATAATGTATAACTCACTGGGAATGGAGAAATGGGAACAATACAGAGAATGAGGACAGAACAGTTGTTGTTGTTCTGCACCAGAAATGCCCAGACTGAGTCTGCACACCAAGGCCCATCAGGTATCTACAGTCTGTGTTTACAGGGCCATCGGGATGGTGAGGGAGGGTCAATTTGGGATAAGAAACAGGGCAGGAGATTATCCAACACCGATTCCCCCCCACTCCTCCGTCCCACCTAACTGGTTACAGAGGCTCATCTTGGTCTGACCCACTCCTGAACAGGACTGGGTCAAGCTTCAGGAAGTTGCCTGCTGATAAATGGCTCTGTCAGCTGGGCGGGGTTGAAGTGGGTCCAGGAACAGGTTTTGAGTGATATAAGAGTTGGCATCTTCCCTGCTCCTCTTCCTCCTCCTCTCATGGCTCTTTTACTGGACCTGTGTTGGTAAGCGTTTCTAAACTCTTTTCTCCCTGCATCCTTCTAATGTACCTGTAGGTGGTCACTGTGAGTAATAGAATTTTAAACGGGTGATGTTTTATCAATGTTTCTTCTGCAGTTATTGTAACAAATCTTTAAAAATAAAAGAACTGCTAACTCCATTTTGCTCCACCAGTTCATTTTTTTTAATAAAATTCCATTCTTGAATGTGGACAAGTTTAAGGAGCAAGAGACCAGGGAATATGGTCAATCACCAGGAGTCTGTTGAGCAGGTAAGAGCGGGCCACGTGAACCATGAGCATCCATATACATTCTTTTGAGAATTCTCACACCATAATGATGAACGAACACTGATAGGTGTATAAGTTACCCAACAAAATTGACATTTATGTAGCAATCTCAGTACAACGAAATGCTGTCTGGAATTTCACAGACATATGATATCGCAGGATTTACCACCAAGAGACATAAAGCTGATGATCAAGAACTTTGTTACATGTATCAGCTTTTGAAGGGGAATTTTGAAAAGGAGGGACTGTTGGAGACATTTGAGGAGGCAACTACAGAACTTGAGGCTGAAGTTTGAGGTTATTAATGGGCGGAAAAGGACAATTTCAGATGCTGCCAGGACTGCTGAGTATTTACAGCATTTTGTTTCTACATCTATTCTTAGTTCTGAGGAGTAAAGGGATCAAATTGTTTGGGGAGAAAGCTCGTTGGCTCCCGAATCTCCCACCTCTGTAGTTTTGTGTAAATACTGACTGATTTTTATGGTACTCATACAGTTTACATTTTAATTTTTCCCCAAGTCTTGGCTTCACAAATGGCCAGATTAATTTCTCTCAATTTCGCAACCCGTGTGTGTTCTTTTGTTTTCTCCTGTCTTTTTCTTTTCTGTTTGAAAGGTTGGTTTGCAATTTAAGATGCAGATGAAACCATATCCAGATCTGACAGTCCCTGTCTTTATCATAACCAAATTGTTAGAAGGTTTTGAACACTGAAGGAAGAAACAGCATTCGTACTGGGGAGAAGCCCACGTTTTCTCTCTGTGTGGAAGAGTCTGTGAAGATTCATCTAAAATGTCAAAACACCAATGCAGCCACAGTGGAGAGAGTGTGGAATTTTTTTTTCACTCATCACAGCTGAAAGCTCACCAACTCAAATCGTGAATTTGAAGGCTGGAATCTGGAATTTGTTGTAAAATAATGGATGGGTCAAGAGTGCATGGCCTCATTAAGAGGTAAAGTGCTTTTCTTAGCTTCGGGAATTATACACAGAGAGAAAAGAATGTGCCTGCATGTAGCTGATGATGCACAGCCAGTTCTAAACCGAAAATGTGTATCAATTAACTGTGTGATAGGAAACCTTAGGCTTGTTTTGATGTTTTGGCAACGAACTGGAATCAGCCAATTAATTCAAACCAGTGGGGAGTGCTGTCCATTTTAACCTTTTGCATTACTGCTTCTGCAATCAGTCCTGATTGTTTTTTTTTTGCATATGTTGTCATTGACGGTGAAGTGTGTTGTGAGGCACAGATCTAGTAGTTTCATGTTGGTTTCTTTATTGAGGTTGTTGGTCTCCTGGGTTGCCTGCCTACTTTATCATCTTCTATCCTGGTGTCCTTCATGATATTGAGGAATTCCTGGGATGAGTGAATGTGAGTGGGTAGCATTGCCCACAAAGTATTTCAATTTGTTGTAGTTCATTGGCAAGTCTATATGTTGGTGTGCCTGATAGTGGGACAATGGGTCCGAGAGGGACCCCTGGTTTGTGTACCTTGGGGTGTCCATAGAATCGGGATGTGTTGGATCCCTCTGGCTTCACTTTTTTTTTTGGTAGTATGTCTTGTTGATGTCTCCAAAGTTGTGTAATTTGTTCAGAGTAATTGTAATCCTGTTCCCGAACGGTGATGCAATTGTATTACTGTTTAAAGTGGACGTGCACATCTTATTGATGAAAGATACTAACTCATGCAGTATAGAATCTTATTTATATTTATTTATTTATATATATATTTATTTATATTATACTCTTATTTCCTTGTTTCTCAATTATCTACATGTAGAGTGTTATATGGAGCACCAAACTGTAGTGATGATGTTGAGATGGCTTTAAGCAGGAAATCAGAGATGCATGTGGTAAAACAATATCTATCGTTGTGAGAGATGTTAATCTTCATACAGATATGGTGAATAAAAATACCCACAATACCATGGACGGGCCATTAGTATAGTGTGTACAGGATGGTTTTCTTGATGAATAGTTTGTGGAGCCAACGAGTGAAAAGAACATTTAGATTGGAGTATTTAAGCAATGAGAAATGAAGAATCGACAATGTCATCGTGGAAGGCCATTTGGGGATGAATGACCATAAAATAACAGAATTCTTCATGAGGTTGGGTATAATGGATTGAGAAATGTTTCTCACATGATAGTGTTCCAACAATGGCAAACATTCAAAGAGTGAATCAGTGAACGACAAAAAATGTCATTCCTGTATGCTGCAAGAGGACAAGGAAAAGAACGGGCAAACCATGGCGTAAGTGGCAAGTTAAAGTCAATGTTAGATGCAAAAACAGGCATTCAGATTGGCAAGTAAAAAAATAGATCTCAGAATTGGGAACGGGTTAGAAGTCAGCAAAGGGGGACCAAGAGATTAAATAAAAAGGGGAAGTTGAGTATGAGAGTAAACTTGCAGGCATGTAACAACTGACTGGAAACACTCTGTGTGTATATAAAGGGGAAAGGATTGGTTGTAACTAATATAGGTCTATTCCAGTCAGAAACAGGGGAATTTATAATGGCACAAGGAATGATTTTAGACAAATTGATGGGATCAAAAGCTCATACATTCCCAGTTGACTTAAAGAAGGGGTCTTCAAAATAATGGATGCATTGCTGGCTCTCTTCCACAATTTCTTTGACACTTTGACAGTCCCTCCAGACTACAGGGTAGTTACTGTAATCATATGATTTAAAAGGGAAGAGAAAAACCCTTTAATTATGGACCAGTGAGTTTGAGATAAATCTTATGGAAGATGCACAATTCCATTGCCAAGAATTTTGGAGCACAGTACGCAGAATACAATAACAGAAGCAAACAGTCTCCATAGATTTGCAAAAGGGAAATCATTCTTGACAAATCTGATGACTGCCTTTCAGGATGTCACAAGTGGAGTTGATCATGGTGACCCAGTAGATGTGTTTCTTAGGTTTTATGAAGACCTTTGAAGAAGCGATTAGAGATTAATGTGTACGGTTGAAATGCAGGGGATTGGGGTGAGTGTAATGAGTTGGTTATGAAACTGGTCAGCACGTAGTCAACGTGGATTCAAAGTAAATGTGTCTTTTGCCCAATGGCAGACAGTAACTAGTGGGGTATAACAGGGGTCTGTTCTTGAAACCCAGCTGTTCACAATGTCAGACAGTAACTAGTGGGGTATAACAGGGGTCGGTTCTTGAACCCCAGCTGTTCACAATGTCAGACAGTAACTAGTGGGGTATAACAGGGGCCTGTTCTTGAACCCCAGCTGTTCACAATGTCAGACAGTAACTAGTGGGGTATAACAGGGATCTGTTCTTGAACCCCAGCTGTTCACAATGTATGTTGCTGATTTAGATGAGGAAACTAAATATAAGTTTTCAAACTTTTTAGATGGCACAAAGCTGGGTGCATGCATGTTGCAGTGTGATTTGGAGAAGCTTTGTAAGTGAAAATTAATATTGGTTACGTTATATTTGGATAAATGTAAGCTTATCCATTTTGTAGCAATAAAAAAAACAAGGCAGATTATCGTTTGAATGGCACATGGGAGTGTCAATGAGACCAGAGGATCCTTGCGCACCAGTTGCTGACAGTAAGTGCACAAGTGCAGCAGGCAGTAAGGAAACAAATTATCTGTTGGCCTTCACAGAGTGTGGATCCAAATAAAGGAACAAGAATGCCTAGCTGCAACTGCACAGGGCCTAAGTAAGTCCACACCTGTTATATTGTGTACAGTTTTGGCATGCCTATCTGAAAAAAAGTGTTCTTCCTTTCGACGGCGTTCAGCACGTGTTTATCAACTTGACTCCTGGGATGGTAGGAATAACGTATGAAGAGAGATTGAGTCGGTTAAAATTGTATTCACCGGAGTATAGAAGAATGAGGGGATCACATTGAAATCTCCAAATTCCAAACAGGACTGGACAAGTTAGATGCAGGAAGGATGTTCCAATGGTGGGGAATTACAGAACAAGGGGCCACAGTTTAAGATATGGGGTAAATATTTTAGGACTGAGATGAGGAGAAACACCATCACCTGGAGAATGCCTGGAAGTGCATTCCTTTTTTCTCTCCCTTTCAAAATAAATTGATCTCCAGCTCTTGTTTTCACGGTCTCTTCCTGATACCACACTTGCTTAACAGGGACCCATTTAGGAAAAGCATCCCAAGCAGATAACAGACGTCTCATTTCATTCAGTCAAATGTCTCAGCTTTTACTTAAATTTTGATCTTTTGAGCTTACACCCGAATGTCTGTGAATAGCTTCAATATGACTATACATGTACATGTCAGCACTAGGAGCAGATATGTGCCATTTAGCCACTCTCGCCTGCTTGGTCATTAAATAAAATCATGTCTGAACTGAGTGTAGCTTCAACTCCACAAGCTATTTATCATAATAACCTTTTGACTCTCTTGTTGACCATCAATATATTTAGCATTAATATAAAAAAACTACCTCCTTCATCTTAGATAGCAGCCCACCAATGTTTTTTTGTTAATTTGTTTGTGGGATGTGAATGTTGCTGGCTAGCCAGCATTTATTGCCCATCCCTCATTGTCCTTGAGGGAGTGGTGGTGAGCTGCCTTCTTGAACTGCAGCGGTCTTAGTTTTATAATTCGCCCCACTATGTTGTTTGGGAGGGAATTCCAGAATTTTGACACAGCAACTGTGAAAGAATTGCGATACATTTCCAAGTCAGGATACTGAGCGATCAGCAGGGGGAATGGTGGTCATTGGTTTTCCTGTGTATCAGCTGACCCAAAACCCATTGGTGTAACTGAAGGTTGGTGGTGGAGGGGGTGGATGTTCATGGGTGTAGTGCCAGTGATGTGGTTTGCATTGTCTTGGATGGTCTCAAGCTTCTTCAGTCTTAACGGAGTTACACCCATCCAGTGGGAAGTTATTCCATTTCACTTTTATGGAAGATGGACAGGCTTTGGGAAGTCAGCAGGTGAGTTACTCACAGCAGTATTTCATCGGTTTTGACCCACACTTGTATTCACTGTGTATATGTGGTAAGTCTAGTTGAGTTTCTGGTAAATGGGATCCACCTGCATGTTAACAGTGGGGCATTTAGTGACGGTAATGCCATTGAATGTCAAAGAAATGTGATTATATTTTGTCTTATTTGAGAATGTCATTGCTTGCCATTTATATGGAGCAAATGATACCTGTCACTTGTTAACCCAAGCCACGATAGTGTCCAGTTCTTTGGACTTGTATTCCTTTACTGTGTCTCCGAAATCTTCTCTCCCCACAAGGCAAGCATCATTTCTGGACGCTCTTTCTCTTTGCAGAGAAAAGAAAAGTAACATCTTAAAACAAAGGATAGCCGTGCTGATTTGATTTGTTCTTGGAGCTGTCATCTAACTCCTGTGCTAAGCCTGACGGACAGATTAAACACGGAAGATGTTTCCACTAATGTGTGGACACAAAAAAAAGATACGAGTCACAAATGAATTGATTGTACAATTCAGAAATCAGTTCTTTGACTGAGTATAAAACAAGAAGATATTGGAAATATTCAGTCTCGATGATAAGTCCCTGGCTTGAGAAAAAGAGTTAATTTTCCCTTTCTGTGGACTGATGCAGAGAAGTCATGTAATATAAAGTGCATTTCTCTTTCAACTGTTGCTGAATATTTCGAGTTGATTGAGTCTGCTTTTGTTTATTCAAAGAGTGCTGAGACAATGAAACTCATTACAGGAAGTGATTGACATCTCAGTCTCTTCTGAAGCTCGTGTGTAACATTTCACGCTTGCCTGAACATCTTAAACTACTGACATATCAGCACAGTCACCGCACAGGAAGACTCTTCACACTTCAGTGTGAGAACGGATTTATTTAGTTTTCCTACCTGACATCGTTCAGCTTTGAAATTTGTAATGATTTTATCACCAATAAATGAATTCTTCTTGCGGCGAAATTCAAATATTCTACACAGGAAAGGTGTATATTTTGTTCACTTTATCCGTTGAGTGTGTGTTCATATCTCTTTGTTCTGCTGTTTATTAGAACCAGGACAGACAGGGACCATGCACTTGTATCAATGGATTCCTGTATCTTTCGTCCTGGCATATTCCTTCATATCTTCGTTATATCAATATTGCTGCTCAATGGCAGCGTGTTTTTCCCAGCATTCTGGGCGGGAATGCATTTGCCCAGATGACAAAGTGTGGAGCTGGATGAACACAGCAGGCCAAGAAGCATTTTAGGAGCACAAGAGCTGATGTTTCAGACCCACACAAGTTATCTCGGATTCACCAGCATCTGCAGTCCCCATTATCTCTGAATGTATACGCCCACTTGTGCGCGCGCAATCTGAAGCGTTTCAAACATGCGCAGTACCGGAGGCAAAGGAGAGCCGGAGGAATCGGATGAGGAGCAGGCGCGATGAGGATTTGAAAGGTGAAAATTAGAAATCGAGTGAGTATTTCACTAATTGGGCGGAGAGGCTTTTTAAAATCTGACAGTAGCTACCGTCACTGAATTGAAAAATACCGATCCCTGTTTTGTCACGAATAGACTGGAATTGCTGAATTCCTTTGTTAGCCGAGGCAGGGCTGGGCGCCGCGAATGTTTTCTGAGCCGTGTGAGCCCGCCATCTTTATCCGGGGCCAACTGGAACCGGAGCGCGCGCATGTCCTTCACTTGTTGGGAACGGGGCGAGGGGAAGGCGAGCAGGATTTACGAACAGCAACTTCAAACCAAGAGAAATGCTTTTCTTTTTCTGTTCTGAATCTCTGTCCTGGATTGATCGTGATGGATTTTACACTCTTACAGATCAATGTCAGCAGAGGAATTTGGCAGACTTGAACCTCAGAAAGAGTGAAAGAGTAACTCGATTGATGAGGATCTGAATGTTATCAGCATCTGAATGTGGTAACGTTCAGGTATGTATGTATGTATGTATGTGTGTGTGTGTGTGTGTGTGTGTGTGTGTGTGTGTGCCTGTGGGAAAAGATTTGAGATATCAGAAAATGAGATACACTATCTGTGGTTAGATTACAGTTGATTAGCTGTTTTTAGTTCTCGGACTTGCTGTCAGGAACGGTCAAACAACTATGGAGTGGATGTAGCACAGATTCACCTGATTGATAACTGAATCTTTAGGTTTAGAATACAAGAAGGCCCATATTAAAAAAAATCAAAAAGTGCAAACCATTTAGCCCATGCCAAATGTCTGGAGCAATCCAGTCAGTCCTATTCCCTTGTTTTATCCCTGCACCTTTGCATTTTTCTCTCAAATGTTGATTCAGTATTTTTTTGAAATCAATCAACATCAAATTTGCTTTGACGAATTAATCTATTTATTACTTTCAAATATCTGTGCATGTGAATCCCTCAGACTCTGCACACTCTTTAGTGTTGTGTTATTGCCTCTTCCTATCCCTTCTGCTAAAACACATCACTTCATTCTGAGAGAGGTATCCCTGGAAATTGATTAAGAAGAAATATTTTTGATCAAAGTCTTGGGAATATGATTAGTGACTGTTAGCGGAGTTACAGAGAAACTATTTCCACTGAGTGGGGAATTGCCGACGAGCAGTAACAGTCTGAACATGACATCAGTACCAGCATATTTCCAGGTCAAGTTTTCCAGATCCTTATAACTGTTTGATGGTTCAGGGACTGCAGAATTCCACATTCAATCTGGAAGATTGGAAAGTGTCAAATTGAAAGAAAGCTGCTGTGTGTTCAAGTCGTGCGAGCTTCATTAGAATGGCGCAGTAGTCTATCAGGGCAAACTGGTACAAAGGATGATGTCACATGAGCTGGAGAGATAGCTACATCGAAGACAGGGTGTAGCAGTGGAAAGATACTTTTCAGAATGGAGGGTTTTGATTAGTGGTGTTCCACAGGAATCAGTGCTGGGACCTCTGCTGTTTCTGGTCTATATGAATAACTTGGAAGAACACGTGGCTGGTCTAATCAATAAGTTTGCGGACAATACAAAGGTTGGTAGAGTTGCAGATAGTGAGAAGGATTGTCAGATGATACAGCAGAGTATAGATAAATTGGAGTTATGGGCAGAAAGATGACATGTAGTTTAATCTGGACAGATATGAGGGGATGTAATTTGGAAAGTCAGGTACAGGTTTAAATTATAGAGTAAATGGCAGAACTCTTAGGAACATTGATATGCAGAAGGATCTGGGTGTGCAGGTCCACAGGCTACTGAAAGTGATGGTGCAGGTACATAATTTAGTATAAAAGGCCTTTGGGATGACTGCCTTCATTGGAAGGTGCAATGGCGATATGGACAGGCAAGTTATGCTGCTGCTTTGTAGAACTCTAGTCAGGCCACACTTAGAATATTGCATTCAGTTCTGGACACCACATGTGGATGTGGATGCTTTGGAGAGGGTATAGAATAGGTTTCCCAGGATGTTGCATGGTTATGGGGGAGTTTAGCATTGAAGAAAGGTTGGAAAGACTTGGTTTGTTTACACTGGGACGCAGCAGGTTGAGAGGGTGGCCTGAGAGAAGTTTATAAGATCGTGAATGGCATGGATAGAGCGGAATGTATGAGACTTTTTCCCCCCAGGGCAGAGGGATAAATTACTAGAGGACACAAGTTCAAGCTGCAGGGGGAATGTGTGAAAGAGATAAGCAAGGCAAGCTTTTCACACAAAGGTTGCTGAGTTCCTGAAATGTGTTGCCACAAGAGGCAATGGAAGCGGACGCAGCAGCAGCAGTCAAGAAGCACCTGACTGAATACATGAACAGGAAGGGAAGAGAGGAATGTGGATCCTGTGAATCAAGGCATTTTTAGCATGGAGGGTTAGAATGTGTAGGCATAGGCTTGGAGTGCTAAAGGGCTGGTTCCTGTGCTATGTTGTTCTTTGTTCTTAACAGAGGATTTTGTCTGGATTGGGAAGCTGAAATGAAAGTCATGGCGCAGCTTGCAAACGGAATGGATTTTTTTTCTGCAGAATAATAACCCAATCTGTATTTTCTATTCACTATGTGGTACAGTCCCCGTCATAAGCAGTGAGGAAAGTAATTAAAATGTGTAAGGTACAAATGATTCATCATTTATTTTCTTCTTGCAAAACCTTGAAGATAGCCTGAAGAAAGATGTTATTTGCAGAGTAGGTTATATGATACAGAAAATCATTGGCAAAGTATTACATTCTAACTGAACTAGAGGCTAAAATAAACTCTGACTGTCAGAGTCCCTATTTTTTCAGCAGGTTTAATTTTTAATAAAATGCATTCTGACATATTGAGCAAGTCAATAATCTTTTCCAGTCTGAATCTGCTGCTCAGAGTCCTGGAAGTGATGGTTTTCCCATGCACCACTTGATCTTGTGTTTCTGTCTGGTGAGTTTGGGAGGTTGTTAGAATTACTGGCAGATGAATTAGATTACCTACAGTGTGGAAACAGGTCCTTCGGTCCAACAAGTCCACACCGCCCCTTGAAGCATCCCACCCAGACCCAGACCCATCCCCCAATAACCCACACCCCCCTGAACACTATGGGCAGTTTAGCATGGCCAATCCACCGAGCCTGCACATCTTTTGACTGTGGGAGAAAACCGACACAGACAGAGGGAGAATGTGCAAACTCCACAGACAGTCGCCCAAGGCTGGAATCGAACCCAGGTCCCTGGTGCTGTGAGGCTGCAGTGCTAACGACCGATCCACCGTGCTGCCCATATGAAGCCCATCTCCATTAATGCTCTCCCTATTTCTCAGTTTTCCCACAAAGAACACCTTTATGCAGCCCCAGATTTGGCAGCCAGTTCCTTTCACTGAAGCTCAATACTGAACCAGTTCTATTGTTATAACAATCCAAGAGCTTTCATGGTCACATTGTCCACTGTCTATTGCACAAATGATCAGATGTATTCAGTCCAGTTTTAAAGTTCTGCCTTTTTCCCTGTGGGTCATATTTTCTTCTTACTGTCTGTTATTCATTTTACAGGAAGTTGGAGCATTTGCAGTCAGTGAACTCAAATCTCGCTGCAGATTCTAACGAAATGTTGAATTCATCATGTCTTGAATATCATCAGGCTTTGATCATGGAAGCCAAAACCAGTGTTCACACTGAGAAACCATGGAAACGTGAGGACTGTGAGAAGGAATTCAAATATCCATCTTCCCTGGAAAGTCATCAGTGTGGTCACACTGGAGAGAGACCGTTCACCAGCCCTGACTGTGGAAAGGGATTCATTTGATCATCCAGTCTGCTGACACACCAGCAAGTTCATATAAGAGAGAGGCAGTTCATCTCCTCTGAGTGTGCGAAAGGATTCACTCACTCATCCCATCTGCTGACTCACCGGCACGTTCACACTGGGGAGAGACCTTTAAAATATCCACACTCTAGGAATTGCGAGAAAAGTTCGAGAGAACTAATATCTCACATTAGTGAGAAACCATTCAGGTGCTCTCACTGTGCGACTCGGTTCAAGCGATCATCTAAACTCCCAATACACCAGCACATTCACACTGGGGAGAGACCGTTCATCTATTCCATATGTAGGAAGTGTTTCATTCACTCATCTGACCTGGTGAAACACCAGAAAGTTCATTCTAATGAGAGACCTTTTTCAATGTTCAGACTGCAGGAAATGCTGTAAATGTTCTGGAGAACTGATGTCCCATCAACATGTTCACACTGTTGAGAGCCCAATAAGATACTCTCATGATGGGACTGGGTACAGATGAATATGTAACCTCGCTGTACACCAATGCATCCACACAGGGGAGATACCGTTCACTTGCTTCATGTGCAGGAAGAGATTCGTCAGGTCATTGTACCTGCTGAAACACGAGCAAGTTCATTCTGACCAGAGAATGTGGGAAATGGTATAAAGATTCTGAACAATTAGCCTCCATGAACTTGCTCACATTATTGAAATAACTTTGAATGTTCAGATTGCAGAAAATGCTTTAAAAGTCCTCAACAATTGATGATCCATCAATGTGTTGACACAGGTGAGAGACCGTTCCAGTGCTTTCACTTTCAAACTGGGTTCAGGTGATCATTTCACCTCATTGTATGCCAGTGATGTTCAGACTGGAGGGAGGTCGTTCGCCTGCATTGAATGTGGGAAGGGATTCACTCAAACACCCGACAACCCCCCCTGCTGCCCCCCCCCCCCAAAAAAACATGAGTGAATTCACAAATAACCACAGTGGTTGCATTTTGCTATTAATTATGTTCGGTAATGAACACATTTCATTGTTGTCTGTTTCTACTGATGTTAAATTGACTTTCCTGAAAATATAGGTTTTTATTTTCTGAGTAAAAGGCAAATAAATTATCTTTGTATTTAACACAAAACTTACACTTTGTTTTCAAATGTCCCAAGCACAAGTTAGTTTCTTTTGGCCTTCTTAACGAGAGGATTCAGATACAGGAGCAGGAACGTCCTTCTGTGATTCCACAGGTCTCAGTGAGCCCATAGCTGGATTCTTGTGTGCAATTTTGGTCTCATTATTCTTGTGGAAGAATGCTTTGGCTGTGAAGGGAGTACAATGAAGGTTGACCAGAATGATTCCTGGGATGACAGGACTGACATGTGAAGAAAGACTGGATCAGTTAGGACTATATTCACTCGAGTTCAGAAGAGTGGTCTTTCATAGAAACAAAAGAATTCTGACAGGGCTACACAGGATAAACAGAGGAAGGCTGTTCTCAATAAACAGGGTGTCCAGAACCATGACTTTTAGGATATGGGCATACATGGGAGCATAAAGATGGGATCCTAGTGTCTCTTTAACCTGTCATCAACAAGCTATTTAGGACTGAGATAAGAAGAAATTTCCTCACCTCTGGAATTATCTGCCACAGAAAGCACCTGAAGCCAAAACATTGAATGTATTTAAGAAGGATTTGGATATAATCCTTGGGGTGAAAGGGATCAGAGTATGGAGAGAAAGCAGGAACAGATGGATGATCAGCCATGATCGTGTTAAATGTTGGAGCAGGTTTGAATGACCAAACGGCCGACCTCTATTTTCTTTGTCAATGGTTATTATTTTCCCAAATACTTTTTCTCTTCTGATCAATATTATGGTTCTTTCCTCCCCTTTTGTGCTGCTGAACTACTTAATTTTTTTGTAATGTTGTAAGTGTTCCCTACTGTGAAGATTGATTAAAATTATTTGTTTAACTCCCCTGCTCTTTCCTGGCTCCTCATTATCACTGACAAATCTCATTCTCTAAGGGGCCGATGTTCACAGCTCTCTTCTCTTTTTATCTTTTGAAATACTTCATTGACCACAGTATGTTTTCTCCTGTTATGGTTATTTCCTCCCCTTTTTGCTGCTTGACTATATTTGTGTATTTTAAAGTTGCAAGAATGCCCTAATGTGAATATTGTTGAAAAGTATTTGTTTAACTCTCCTGCCCTTTCCTAGCTCCTCAATGTTACCCTTTACAAAGCTCATTTTATAAGGGGCCGATGCTCACAGTTCTGTCCTCTCTTTATTTATTGAAATAATTAATCAACCACAATACACATTGTTCCTCCATAATCATCTATAAGGCCTTGTGTGGTGGCATTGTGAGAGAGGCCGAGCCACAACAATGTACAACAGTTCAATAATGTCCAACTGTATGCAAAAAAGGCAAGTTTCATCAAAGCTTTTTGTCTTGCACATTTCGGTTCATTCACAATAAGCACCAATGGAAAGGGAGCAAACGTTTTATACTGTACTGACCTGGGCGAATAATAGACTCTGATTGGTCAAGGCATTGCAAAGGAAAATGCACCAGTTAGATGATGACCAAACTTTGTTTAAATTTCACGCAGACAGATTGACTCTGATTTTTCAAAGCATCACTGGAGACCTCAACTAAAGAAGGGCTGGCCCCTGTCTGGTTGAGTTGAAGGAGGTGTTATTAATATTAATTGGGCACTATTAATATTTGAGCACTGTAAGCACAAACTGGTTGGCTGTGGCTAATGCGTTATCTATTGTGAAGAGACAAAAGAAAATGCTGTTTGCCAAAATCTCCCAATCTTTAGGTGGAGGTGAGGAATGCTGCAGAATGTGATTGTTAATATTGTCTCCGAAGTGGAAAACAGATGAACTGTTGCACTTAAGAAACAATTCCTGTGAAAGATAATGTGGGAACATCATGCTGGTAAGCCAGTCGCACATAGTGAGGGGATGGGCAGTGGGAGAAGACACAGTAAATGTATAGCCTGAAACAGAATCTAAAATACATGCAGGATTGGAGGCAGTGGAAGTTCGACAATGGCAGAGAGGTGATCAAGGAAAGCAAGGGTCATAAAACCATACAGATGGACAGAGTTATACAGATTTACAGCACAGAGTGTGCCGTCTGCCCACCATTCCGATGCTAGTCATCAAACATCAGTGAAAGAGAGCAATAGATGAACATGGATTCAGATCCCACAGCAAAGGTGTCACTCCAGATGCAGAGACATTGAACCTCTCCCAAATAACACAGGACAACAATAAAATCCTTAAATTATTAATGACTCATTAAAAAATATTTAGCCCTGAAACAGTCTTATTGATTACAATATTACAATCTGCTGGAACCTGTAGCTGGAAAGATTTCAAAAGTTCCATGTCAGAGAATAGTTTCAAAATTAAGGAAATCCCTTGGAATCGGGTGATGTAACTGAGGTTACTCCGTGGAAATTCTATGAGTTAGTTTGTAAAATCAATCTCCATCAGCCAGAGCGAGCCATTCAGAAGAGATAATCATTTCAATTGATTTGGGTTTTGCTGTGTGTACCAGCCACTCTGAGCTCTGATAAAAGGAGTTTCAAAAATCCATCCATCAGTCCAGTACAGATGTTCACAACATCCCCTCTTCATAGCTCAGGATGACTGACTATTCTCCCTGCTGTACAATATCCCTCAGCGTGGCCAGCAGTCACTCAATTTGAGGATAGCGTCTCCTCAGGGCCATAAGTTTCTATCCTAGGTTTTCATATGAATGAATCAGGCTTCTCCATCCACCCAACCAGAAATTGGCCACTTGCTCGTGCTGCAATCCTAATGTGCCTGAATGAAACCTAGAAACAAAACCCAGGTCATTGCCGTTGAGAAAAAATAAGTAAATTAATAAACCATGTAATTAATAAATAATTAAATAATATAATATTGTAGATTCTATTAAGTTCTCTTCTAATCTGTCCTTCTATGTTCAATTACTTATGCACATATATACCCAGGTCATTCTATCCTTGCAACCCCTTTAGAGATGTACCCTTTATTTTATATTGCTGATGTACATTCATCCCATTAAAATGTATGACCTGACACTTCTCCACATTGAAATTCATCCACCTCTGATCCACACACCCCACTAACTTTACACAAGTTTCCAGAAAATTACGAGAGGCATTGATTGAATGGAGAGTGAAGTATTTTCTCAGGTGAAAATGTCGATTACTATGGGATCTAAGTTTAAGGCAAAAGGGTGTATGTTTAAAGGAGATGTAAGAGGCAAGCGTTTAGACAGTGGGTTGTAAGTGCTTGGAATACACTAGTAGAGGGGGTGGTAAAGGTGGATATGAGAGATAGGTGAATAGGCAGAGAATAGAGTGATATGGATTGCACAGAAACAAAAGATTTTTAGTTTCGAAAGGCATCATGTATCAGCACAGTCTTGGTGGCCCAAAGCACCTGTTCCTTTGCTGTGTTGTTCTTCTTTGTACCATTCTGCTCACATTTTTCTCTGTTTCCAAATCCTAACGTATGCACAAATATTGATCCTGTTCCCTGTAGTCCTGTGTTTAGAGCATTAATATATATTTGGAAAACACAAGGGTCTCAACATTGCCACCGAGGGAATTTCAATAGATTCATTCAACTATCCCAAAAAATATCCAAAGCCACTGTTGTATTTCCTTTCTCTCAGCCAATTTTGTACATGTATTGTTATTGTAGTTATTTTCCCCAAATACATAAGCTCACGGGTCAGCTCAATAACATTGAATCACATACTTTCTGGAAGTCTTGGACAAACATGAACTGTATTCCTCTGATCAACCCCATATTTCACACGTTGAAAAGAAAACGTAGGTCATTAACAGCAAGTTAACTAACATCATGTCTCCTGGAGAAATATATGGCAACTTCCCATGAATTGACTGATCTTTGCCCATGTAACTCTTCATTTTGCCTTCACCGTTGCATCTACAAGTTTCCAAGCAACCAAAGTAAATTGGCTTGTCTGTAACAGTTGGATATATTCTTGCAACTTCTGTTTAACAAATGACTAAACTTTGCAATTTCCCTGTATTCCAGCACTACTCTCGATAAACTTACAAATTCAGCAAAGTTTCTGATCACTTCGAGCAGACTTTGAAAGTAGACATGGCGAGCCCCAGTGAGACAGTTCTCATTCTTCCATGTGGCTCACGATCTCAGAAGATACCCATTTTGGAAAAGCCTGATTGGTTTTTTTTGCTGCTGAATACCACGGGATTGTTACAGCTCCACTTGTCTCACATTCAAAGCCATTTTCAAAACTTAAACACAAGCACAAGACTGATGAATGTAGAAGGGGTAATGTGCACTGAGCATATTCATCTAACTAGTACATGGGAGCATAAAGATGAGATCCTTGTGCCTCTCTAACCTGTCATCGACAACCCCATCACGTTGTAACACCTTGTGTCTTATGTTCCTCCAGCTCGCTTTCCAGGTAAACATTGGATTTGCCATTGGCCTGCATTGGCATTGAACACAAATTGACATTGGATCTGGCTGGGCTGAGGGAGGTGAAGGTGAGACAGGGCCAGAAGCAAAAAGAGATGCAAAATCGGGGTGTTGTGAATCAGTTGATTTCAGTGGGGACCGAGTGCTGTGATTTGCAGCCCGAGTTTCCCAGGAGTTACAGTGATTGGGCTAGTGTTTTTTTTAATTGAACGTTTTCCTCAAGCGTGACTTCCTTTTTGTAAACCATGCTGACTCTGCCTGGCTCCGATCTGATCTGTACCACTCATAAACAAAACATTTTACTGTATTTCAGTACATGTGACAACAAATCAATCTGTGCATCCCTCTGTTTCCCTCTCGGTCTGTCTGTTGATCTCTCTCTGTGTCGGTTCTACACTTTTTCTCTCCCTGTGTACCATCCGCACTCTTCTCCAAGAGCAAAAGCCTGTAAGCCCATCACCATTCTGTTAAGCTAGCAATGGCCTGTCAACACATCTCCACTGTTCTACCAATGACCTGTGAACACGTCTGCATTCCCTTCTTCTTGCAACAACTTATTAACACACGACCAGTCTTTTCTTGTAGCTACAGCATGTGAAACATTCCCAATCTGTTCCCCCAGCAACAATCTGTGAGCCCATTGCCACTGTCTTGCCCGAGTCAAGGCCTATGAGCAGATCCTTAGACGGTTGCCCTTGGAAAGGCCTATGAATCCATCCCCACTCTGATCCCCTTGAAACAGGCTCATACCCATCCCCAATTTCATTGCAAAAGACTGTGACCACATCTCCAATGTACCCCAAGCAACAACCTGTTGAACATCCACAAAATGTTCTCGTAGCAACAACGTGTGAACTGATCCTGCCTCTGTTCTCTTAGTAACAGCCTGTCAGCCAATCCCTACTCTCTTCCCCTAGCAACGGCCTGTGAAACCACCTCCACTCTGCTGCACTGACAACTGCCTGTGACCCCATTCCCAATCTGCTCTGCTAGAAACAGTCTGTGAAACCATCAATACTGTATCACTTGCACCAGCCTGTGAACCAATCCTCACGCTTTTGCCTTAGCACCAGACTGTTCAACCATCTCCACACTGTTCTCCTAGCAGTGACTTGGGAACCCAATCCCAATTTAGTTTTATAGCAATAGTCTATGATCCCATCCCCATTCTGTTCCTCTAGCAATGGCCTGTGAGCCCATCTTAATCTTGTTCCCCTCGCAATGATCTGTTAACCCACTCCCACTGTGTTCTCCTTGCAATGGCCTATGAACCCATCCTAACAATGTTACTCTAGCCATAGACTATAAACCCATCCCACACTCTGTTCTCCTAACAGCGATGTGTGAACGTATGCTGAAACTGTTCTCATAGAAAATGGCCTGTTAACTCATTCCCACACTATTATACCTAGGAATGGCCGGTGAGCCCATCCCCATTCTGTTGTGCTAGCATAGGCCAGAGAACCCTTCCTTAGTATGTCCCTGTGCAGCAGCCTGTGAATGCATCCTCTGTTCTCCTCGCACCCCGCCTCTGTTCTACCAGCTATGGCCTTTGAACACCGCCCCACACTGTTGCTTTAGCAATGATCTAGTGATGCATTCCCACTCTGTTTTCCTTGCCTTGGCCTGTGAACCCATCTTCATTCTGTTACCCTAGCATTGCCCTCTGAACCCATCCCCATTCTATTACCCTAGCATCAACCTGTGAATTCATCCCCACTCTGTTCTGCTTTTAACAGCCTGTGTACAGTAGATAGGGGGAGATTTGAAGGATGGAGGGGAGATGGGGATTTATAGAAAGCTGTGAGAGAGACAAGAAGCTGGGAGTATGAAGGCAGAGGAAGGCAGTAAAATCTGTGGGATCAGACTGTGCAGCAGCCCCATTTTTGTCCCTTTGTCTCCCCCAAGCGCCAGCCCAGGTCTCACGCCCTTGTGGTCCAAACTCCAGAGACTGCCTGAGCCCCATAATTCATTCCCCCATGAGCATGTGAGTGTGGAATTGAACGACAAGGACACGAGATGGTTGATTATAATTCTCTCGGTCTCTCTCTCTCTGGTCCCAGTTCCTGTCTGACGATTCTTCACTGCAGAATGATTTAATTCTCTCTGTCTCTGCATCATCCCGAGTTTCAGCTCCTGAATAAAATCACCGTGGGGGTGGAAGTAAGACAGAGAGAAATGAAAATGGATTAAAATTTTTTAAAAAACACCGAAAGCTCAGCAAAATCACACCGCTTGCTGCTTCAACAATGTGAGACATTCCCCACCCAGCACAGCAAGATCCCACTGCTGGTTGTCTGAACACCCACAATCTCACAGTCTCCTCACCTCACCCCACCCCGCCCTCCTCACCCAAACACCAGCACAGCTCCTGATTTTAAACCCAGAGAACGAGGAACAGGAAGATGTCTCCAACTGCCTCAGGACTGTCCCAGTGTTTCTGTTTGAGGGGAAGGGCAGGAGAGATATTTACTCCAGGGCCGGGATTCACACCCCCTCACACATCCCCCATCCCCACTCCCAGAATCTGTGTGCCTTACTCTGCCTACAAGCTTCAGTGTCAGATATCTCCCCACCTGCCCCAGCACAGAGACAGAGAAACAGAGACAGAGATGGTAAGGATGTGGGCGGGGGGGAGAGAGAGAGAAAAACAGACAGACAGAAATTGATCAAATCAAAGCCAGGATATTTTGAAGTAAAAATAAACAGAAATAAAGGCAATCCTGCCACTGGCTGACCTCCAACATTTCCCCATTTTATCAGCATTTCCCCTGGTTTTGAACCCAGAGAAATGGAAGAGATTTCAACTGGGATCAAGGGGCAGATGCTTTCTGACTGCCCCCAGGGTTTATTTTTGTAGAGGCTGGACAGAAACACAGTGGTGGGGAGTCACTCCTCAGAGCCTGTATCTCTGTCCCAATCTGCGTCCCCATTTAATGTTTAACCTGTCCCCACCAGCTTGTTCTCTGACACTCCAGTGAGCAGTAGCCAAAGAAATGACCAATGTTCCCCTCTGCCCACTCCCATTCACCAGGCACAAACCCCATGCCCACTCCATCTGGGATTGGTGCTGTTTCCACATGAAATATTAATGATGAACCTTTTAAAGTGTCCAGTCACCTGTCTCTCTCCCTCCCCATCTCTGTCTCTGCCCCTATCCATGGATCCATCTCTGTTGACTTTCTCCTGCTCGAGAATCGAGCAATGTCGCTCACTCTCTCCATTTTCTCCAAGTTTCAACAGCAATTCCCTCTCCTGCCTCACGTTTGCCATGAGTTCCCATCTCCCCACTGTGTCTCGTGGATATTTGCAATGTCAATGTCACATTTTGTAGGTTGAGGGTGTGACGGGAGGTGGGGTGGGTCTGGGCTGTGTGGGGCGGGGGAGCTGTCTGGGGATGGAGGGATGACACACCCACTCACTACACTCACTATCAGGCAGTCAGCAGACTCAGGCCACGACCCTGTCGACAGCCTTGCGTTGCACATGAAGGTGACGTGCAGGCTGCAGTGGTGCACAGTAAGATCCCACCCGTAGATGTGTGTGGGACTGCTGAGGGATTCCCTCAACACCTTCTCAGAGCCCAGCCCACCCCCTCCATGGGCTGCAATGTGAAAACAGGCCTCTCCCCCACTGAACCCGCCAGCAAATATTACACTCCCCCATTTCAACTTGGAGCTGGGTCAGGCTGAACATGGGAGTTAGCCTCTCACCACCACCTCCCTCGATCCTGTACCTGGCCCCACTAAACATGCCCACCTCTACCTGTTTCAGCTGTATTCCTTTTCCCTCCAACACTCCCATCTTCACCCCAACCCCACCCCCACACTCCCTGCTGTGCAGGATCCCACAAACAGCAAAATGTGAAAATGGCCACACGTTGATGGAGAAAGTTAAGCTTATCCTGAACACTGGCGTAGAGGGAGTGGGGGTGGGATGTCAGACCCTGCAGTTTCTGCCCTTTGTAATGCTGAGCCCCGCCCCTGTGCCAGAGCCTGCATTGACCCCCAATTCCTCACCCCCCACCCCTCCCACATATTAAAATAAGGTCCCAGTCAATGGGAACAATTCCCTCCACTCACCCCAAAACCTCATGGACAGGCCGAGAGGGGCCAAGAGGCGGGATTGGGACATGGGGCTGTTGAGGGAGGTTGTGGGACCCTAATCCTCCCTTCCCACAACCTGGCATCCCCATCCTACCTACCCACCTCTCCATTAAAATGGCAATAAGTCCCAGCGGAGTTTCTCCGAGATTTTCCAAGATGAATTGCAGGAAAGAAAACAGTTTGATGGATGGACAGGAGTACCCAGCTCACCCCTTCCCTCCCCTCCCTGTAGCCTTCAGCTCATCAATACACTTCATTCGAGTGGCGCCTGTACCTTCCATTTATTGCTTGCTGCCACATGGCCCAATCTGAAACACAGATATGACTCACACAGTATCACATTGGATTAGGACTCCTGATCTCCCCCCGCCCTCCCCTCTCCCCATCCCCATACACAACACCCAGAAGTGGCTAAAATTGGAATGAACGAAAAACCACACAGCAAGATCCCAACATAGTCTCACTGCATTCCAGTAGAAACACATCACAAACACAGTTCGAAACCAGAGGCTGCAAAGTTTGAGACAGTCACCCCCTCCCCTCATGTCTGTGTATCTCTCCGACTTGTCTCTGTCTCATTCTCTCTATCCCAGGCTTCATCTTACTCACGTGTTATGAACAATTTCCTCTGCATTTCAAATGTTCAATGACTGGAAACCCCACCCCCACCTCCCCCAGCCCTTTTATCTATTCCCCACCTCCCATACATCCACCCCACTCCCACTGCCATCCGATCTCACTCCCATCCCCCCCTTTCTAAGCTTCTGCTTTCTGTCTCCATCTCCCTTTCCCCCCAACACTGTCTCTGAATTATAATTCTGTGTCTGAAATGTTGTCACCCCTGCCATTTAGTAACCCTGACCTGTCACACTGCG
This sequence comes from Stegostoma tigrinum, assembly GCF_030684315.1. Lineage (NCBI taxonomy): Eukaryota > Metazoa > Chordata > Chondrichthyes > Orectolobiformes > Stegostomatidae > Stegostoma > Stegostoma tigrinum. The sequence goes on along the minus strand of NW_026728430.1, from coordinate 1,633,710 downwards.
GCATTGACTGTCTAAAGTGGTGGGACGGTCTGGAGAGAGTGGTGGGAGTGGGGAAGGCCTAAACTGAGGAATGGCAATGGAGAGAGGGAAAGGGGGAAGAGATAAAGTAAGAGAGAAAGAAAGAGCCAGAATATGGTCAGAGAGAAAGGGAGGAAGACCCCAGCCTGAGGAAGGTGCGTGGAGAAGGAGATGGACAGAGTGAGACAGAGAGACAAAGAAAATTTAATGGCAAAGGCTCTGTAAACAACATTTGGACACTGGGCATCTTGTTGCAATGTAGGCCACATACAGGTAATTTGACACACAGCAAGATCCCACAAGCAGCAGTGTGGCTGCAGACAGATTGTGTGTCTCACTGATGCTGGTTAAGGGCTCAATTCTGGCTCCAGGCTGACAAAAAGCGACAAATCTTGCCATTTACGAAATTCAAAATACTTCCTTCTCTCTCTCTCTCTCTGTGTCTCTCCTCCACCTCTGATATCTCTCTCTCACTCTGTCTTGCCCACCTCTTTGTGTGTCACTCTCTCTCTCTTCTAAATCTCTGATCTTTCTGTCTTTGTTCCTCTCTCACTGGTTCCCTCTCCCCTCCCCTTATCTCTGATCTTTTTCTCTCTCTCTCCCATATTTAATCTTGTGCATTGTAATCTTTATCTTTTAAAAAGACGGTGACATTGATATTTGAGGATATTCTGTTTGATAAACGGGGGCACTGTTTCCCAGCATTCTGTGCCAGTAATGCTGCAGGTCATTGATACACAGTGTGATCCCACAGGTCACCCCTTCCTGCTCCAAAATGTGTTGAAATCACAATTTCCATTCAGGCAAGAGGCTATCAGTTTCTTCGGGGCTCTTATTTTCAAAAAAAAATCACCCCCTCCATCCCAGGATGTAATTTGGTGGATGGCACTTTCTGGAACAAAGTGATTGGAGCTGGGCAGTGACGAGATATTGGAGACCCCAGTTCTCTCCCCCACAACATGCCCCCTCCCCCAGATCCTGCCTCCCTTTCCCAGCACAGATACAAAGACATATTTTGTCCCTTTATCCCTCTTGTCCCAAATTACCTTGTACTGCAAACTATTTCGAACTCCCCCATTTCAAATAATGACGGGTCATGTTGCTGTGTGTGGGATGTTTCCATTTGTTTGACAAAAAAACAATGAAAGGAAGCTGGAGAGGGTTCAGGAGAGGAGACAGAGAGAGAAAGACAGAGATGCCCTCGCAGATACTCAGCGGATTGAAGTAAAATGGCTAAACAAAATTTTATTTTTGTGATTTTCAATTATTTTCATCCTGGCCTGCACACATCACACATTACTCTGACGTGAGAATGAGTCTTGGGAGAGAGTTTCACATTTATGGTTTTAATTTCCTCTGTGGGGAGACCTGTCAGTCAGACACTCACTGGGAGGAGAATTAACATGTTTGTGTCAAATCCGAAAGCCCCACTTACTTTAACCACAGGCTTCAAACCTGTTTTTAAAAGTTACCTGAAGGCTCATAAAAGAAAACCGGGGCACACCAGAGGAAGTCAAACCTTGAGGTAATGAACAAACACAAATTGCATGGGCCCTGCAGTGTGCAGCCTGTTGAACAGGCCTCTGGCCAATGCCTGACCCTGCCACCCCTCCTCGCTCTGGAGGAAACTTGTGTCCAAGGGAAGGATTTCTTGTCCCATTGTGGTTTCAAAAGAAATGGATAGAGCAAGAGGGGGAAAGTTATTGGAACTGGAAAGGAAGGACATTGTTAAAGAAATCACACAGCAAGAGGTGAGGGTTTGGTGTTTCTCCTTCACACAAGCCATCCCTTATCAATGCCAGGCTCTGATCAAATTGGGGAAAACTTTGGGAAAGTTCAATCCCAGACTCATGAGGCAGGGTTAAAAGGAGGAGATTATCGAGACAGTCGCATTGCTGCAGGCCAATGAGACACAGCAAGATCCCACTGCCAGCAATGTGTCAGGAACAAGATAAACCCAATGTTGGTTAAATGGTAAATGTTTTCTGTATCCCCAGGCACAACCATGACAGATACTTAAGAATCTCAAATACCTCTCCCTCCCTCCCTCTCTCTTCTCTCCTGCCCCCTCCCTGTTGCAAGTCTGTCTCTCACACGCAATGTCGACTTCACGTTCTCACATTATTACCCTGACATCAGAACAAGTCTTGTGTGAGATTTCCCATTTACAGTTTTAATTTCCTCCCTGGGGAGCCCTGACACATGTTTGTGTCAAATCACAAGGCCCCTATTACTTTAACCCCAAGCTTCAAACCCTGGGGTGCACCCTGTCCAATAAGCCTCAGGATGATACCCCGCTTTGGAGAAAGCCCTTGTTCTATGTCTTGTGGGACCCAAACGCTTCCCCTTTGGACCTACTAATCCCTTTGGAGAAAAAAAAAAGACAGGAATGGTTGAAAGGCAAAGCAGAGACAGTGCAGCAAGATCCTGGGATTTCCTCTCTGTCACACGGACAATCTCTCAGCAACATCTGAACACAAACATATCGGGTGATGCGTTGAGTTTCCATGCCAGTCCCTTTGTAAAGCTTTGAAATGATGGATTACCTGAATAAAACAGTCACTGCCTGCAACAATGACACTGGGACAATTGATACACAGCAAGATCCCACAGGCAGCAGTGTACCAGCAGTCAGGTAATCTGATTTTGTTCCCCTTCTGTGATGCTGGCTCAGTTTAATTATTTCCTGTGACCCCAGAATCTGACATTATAGTTAATTCACAATCTCAAATACTCTCCCTGGCTCTCCTGTTTGTCCTACTCTTTCAATTCTTCAAATCTTTCTCTCATTGTCACATTTTATCACGCTGTACTCCATCCTTGACCCACATTAAACCTCAGGGTCAAAAAGAGATATGACTCATGCAGGTCCCTCATGGGATGCAGTGGGAACAGGCATCTGGCCAATGTTGTCCCCCTCTGGAAGCAAAGATGGTGGCCATGGGTACCCGCTTGGGCCAAGCTATGCCTGCCTCTTTGTAGGTTACGTGGAACAGTCCCTCTTCCACACCTACACGGGCCACAAACCCCACCTCTTCCTCCTTTACATTGATGATTGTATCAGCGCCACCTCGTACTCCCACGAGGTGCACGAACAGTTCATCCACTTCACCAACACCTTCCACTCCAAACTTAACTTCACCTGCACCATCTCTAATACTTTTCTCGCGTTTCAGCTATCTAGAATGCACCTTCTCCCAACCACCTTCCTGCAAAAATGCCACACCCTATTCCCAATTCCTTCACCTCCGCCAAAACTGCTCCCAGGATGAGGCATTCCACTCTCATACATCTCAGATGTCCTCGTTTTTCAAGGACAGCAACATCCCCCCCACAGTAGTTGAGAATGCCCTTGACCGTATCTTTTGCATTTCCCGCAACTCATCCCTCACACCCCATCCCCGCAATAACCAGCAAAAGAGAGGTCCCCTCGTCCTCACGCACCACCCCACGAGCCTCTGGATCCAACGCATCATCCTCTGACACTTTCGCCATCTGCAATCTGAACCCACCACCAAAGGTATTTTTCCCTCCCCACCCTTATCTGCCTTCCGAGGGACCACTCTCTCCGTGACAACCTTGTCTGCTCGACACTCCCCTCCAAGCCCACCACTTCCACCACTTTTCCCCTGCAACTGCAGGAAGTGCTCCACCTGCCCCCACACCTCCTCCCTCACCCCCATCCCAGGCTCCACGAAGACTCTCCACATCAAGCAGATGTTCACCTGCACATCTTCCAATGAAGTATACTGCATCCGCTGTTCCTGGTGTGGCCTCCTCTATATTGGGGAAACCAAGCGGAGGCTTGGGGACCACATAGCAGAACACCTCCGCTTGGTTCACACCAAACAACTGCACCTCCCAGTCGCAAACCATTTCAACTCTCCCTCGCATTCTGCAGACAATATGTCCATCCTGGGCCTCCTGCAGTGCCACAATGATGCCACCTGAAGGTTGCAGGAACAGCAACTCATATTCCGCATAGGAACACTGCAGCCCAATGGTACCAATGTGGACTTCACCAGCTTCAAAATCTCCCCTCCCCCTACTGCATCCCAAAACCAACTCAGCTCATCCCCGCCTCCCTAACCTGTTCTTCCTCTCACCTATCCCCTCCTCCCACCTCAAGCTGCACTCCCATTTCCTGCCTACCAACATCATCCCGCCCCCTTGACCTATCTGCCTTCCTTGGACTGACCTATCCCCTCCCTACCTCCCCACCTACACTCACCTTTTCTGGCTCCATCCCCACCACTTTGACCAGTCTGTCTCTTCTCCGCCGATCTTCTCCTCTATCCATCTTCTGACTATCTCCCCGGCCTCCCAATTTATTTCAGAACCTCCTCCCCTTCCCCCATTTCTGAAGAAGGGTCTAGGCCTGAAACGTTAGCTTTCCTGCTCCTCTGGTGCTGCTTGGCCTGCTGTGTTCATCCAGCACTACATTGCGTTATCTCTTAATCCCTCTGGAAGTTGTTCTTTTTCGAAGCTTTCCTGGCCCCAGACATTTTGGATCTTCAAATTGTCGCTTTCCAAACCAGAAATTCCTGGGGATAAAAGAGAAAAGATTAGTTGAAAGGAGCAACTGAAGCATTTTGCAGCAAAATTACACAACAAGAGGCCAGGCTTATCTGCACTACCCCACCTCCACGGCGTTACAAAACATCACAGCAATATCCAAATACCAAACAAATCATAAGCTGGTAATAAAACAAAGGTTTAAAATATTAATAAACACACACACACACGCACAATGTCAACCAAACAGGGAGAGCTGCTCACTACACAGTGTAAACCTGATACATTTCTCAGTGAATGGTTTGCAGACTCCACCTCTGACACATTGCAATGTCCCTCAGGCTGCTCATTAGGGAGGCCTCTGTGTGATAGAGATGGTAATTCCCAGGATTGGAGTCTTTTGTTGGTTCTGTCAGTGCAGTTTGAAAATATTTAACACTGGACTCATAATAGCACCTAAGAGCCTGACTGCAGACGCCCCAAAAGGCAGGAATGGAAATCTGGTGGGGATATTTGCTGAGGATCTCTCGGGATTTTCCTGCCGTCAGTGTGGCTCCCAGAATCAAACTCTCTTTCTCACTCTCTTCTGCCCCTGTCTCTCCCTGGTCTGCACTTCATATAGCCATTTCCAACACGGCTTTCAAAATTTTATTTCTTCTCCTCCTCTTAGAGAGGAAGATGGTGAGGAGCTGACCTAATAGAGACATACAAGATGATCAGAGGATTAGATACGGTGGACAGTGAGAGCCTTTTTCCTCTGATGGTGATGGATAGTGCGAGGGGACATTGCTTTAAATTGATGGTGATAGATATAGGACAGATGTTAGAGGTAGGTTCTTTACTCAGAGAGTAGTAAGAGCGTGGAATGACCTGCCTGCAACAGTAGTAGACTCACAAACTTTAAAAGCGTTTAAATGGTCATTGGAAAAACATACGGACAATAACAGAATAGTGTAACAAAGTGTGGGCCTGGATGAACACAGCAGGCCAAGCAGCATAAAAGCTGGGTTTTTGACGTGCTTCTATTGGAAAGCAGTGAGACTATGTTGGGATCTTGCTGTGCAGTTGTTTGTTCATCCCAATTTTAGCCCCTGCTGGGTGTTGTGTGTGGCGATGGGGAGAGGGGAGGGCAGGGTGGGGGAGAGCAGGAATCTTAACCCTATGTGAAGCTTTGTGAGTCATTTCTGTGTTTCAGATGGGGCCACGTGGCAGCAAGCAATAAATGGAAGGTACAGGCACCACTCAAATGAAGTGTATCGGTGAGCTGAAAGCAATAGGAGAGGGGAGGGGTGAGCTGGATACTCTCATCCATCCGTCAAGACGTTTGCTCACCTGCATTTCATCTTGGAATATCTGGGAGAAACTCCGCTGGGACTTATTATCATTTTAATGGAGAGGTGGGTGGGTAGGATGGGGATGCCAGGAAGTGGGAAGGGAATAGTAGGATCCCACGACCTCCCTCACCACCCTGTGTCCCAATCCCACCTCTTGGCCCCTCTCAGCCTGTCTGTGAGTTTTAGGGGTGAATTGAGGGAATTGTTCCCATTGACTGGGACCTTATTCTGATCTCTGGGAGGGGTTGGGGTGAGGAGTGTAGGTTGGTGCAGGCTCTGGGACAGGGGAGGAGCTCTGCATTAGAAAGGGGCAGAAAATGCAGGGTCTAATGTCCCACCCCGGCTCTCTGTATGCCAGTGTTCAGGATGAGTTAAGCTCCTCCATCAACATGTGGCCATTTTCACATTTTGCTGTTTGTGGGACCCTGCACAGCGGGGAGTGTGCTGGTGGGGGTGGGGTGAAGATAGGAGTGTTGGAGGGATAAGGAATACAGCTGAAGCAGAAAATATGGGAACTGCAGATGCTGGAAAATCCGAGAAAACAAAGTGTAGGGTGGATGTTCATCCCCTCCCCCCACTGCACCACACAACCAGCCCAGCTCTTCCCCTCTACCCACTGCATCCCAAAACCAGTCCAACCTGTCTCTGCCTCCCTAACCGGTTCTTCCTCTCACCCATCCCTTCCTCCCACCCCAAGCCGCACCCCCAGCTACCTACTAACCTCATCCCACCTCCTTGACCTGTCCGTCTTCCCTGGACTGACCTATCCCCTCCCTACCTCCCCACCTACACCCTCTCCACCTATCTTCTTTACTCTCCATCTTCGGTCCGCCTCCCCCTCTCTCCCTATTTATTCCAGTTCCCTCCCCCCATCCCCCTCTCTGATGAAGGGTCTAGGCCCGAAACGTCAGCTTTTGTGCTCCTGAGATGCTGCTTGGCCTGCTGTGTTCATCCAGCCTCACATTTTATTATCTTGGATGAACACAGCAGGCCAAGCAGCATCTTAGCAGCATAAAAGCTGATGTTTCAGGCCCAGACCCTTCATCAGAAAAGGGACTAGGCCCGAAACGTCAGCTTTTGTGCTCCTCTGATGCTGCTTGGCCTGCTGTCTTCATCCAGCTCCACACTATGTTATCACAGCTGGAACAGATACAAAAGGTCGGCATGTTTAGCAGGGCAAGGTACAGGACCTAGGGAGGTGGAGATGAGGGTTAACTCCCATGTCCAGTCCGAGCCCAGCTCCAAGTTGAAATGGGAGAGTTTAGTATTTGCTGGTGGGGGAGGCCCTTTTTTCACTCTTTGCAGCCTGTGGGATCTTGCTGTGTGGGGACAGCCTGCAGCCGTTTGCTGTACAGTAGCGAGGCTACACTTTCCAAATTCAGATGAGACGGGGCGGTGGGGGAAAGGGTTTCTGAAAGTGGGTGGTATTGATACAGAAACTTTCAGACTTCTTCAGTCTGTGGGGGGTGGCGCAGGGGCACTGCAGGAGACAGCAGGTGGGATCCTGCTGTGCAGAATGCCCTTCATTCCTATGTCAGCTCCTCCCTTCGTGGGGTGCTGTGGTGGTGGGGGGCGGGCTCGTGCAGGTTGTTAAGGGAATCCATTAGAAATCCTGCATACCGTAGTCTGTGGGATCTTGCTGTGTACCCCCGTGGGCTCCATATCTCCCTCAGGCTGTCTGCAGGGACCCAGGCGAGTTTTCTGATAGTCTGATAGTGGGTGGGGTGTAACATCCCTCATTTTGCTCCCGAGGCGAGACATGCCCCTCCCCACCATCTCTCATCACCCCCTCACCCTCCAAAATGTGACAGTGACATTGCGAATGTCTCCCAGACACAGCGGGGAGATGGGACCACGTGGCAAATGTGAGGTAGGAGAGGGCATCACTGTCAAATAGAGAGGGAATAGGGAGAGAGTGAGGCATTGAGCAATTATCGAGCAAGAGAAAGCTCAACAGAGATGGAGACATTGATAGGGACAGAGAGAGAAAGCACAGGGCTGAAGGGAAAGCGAGAGAGAGAGAGAGAGGTGACTGTACCAGTGGAAGGCTCATTTTTAATATTTCACGTAGAAACAGCACCAATCCCGGACAGAATGGACACGGGGCCTGAGCCCGGTGAATGGGTGTGGACAGGGGCGGGGGGGTGGGGGGCACTGGTTTTGTTTTTCAACACACCCCCACCCCATAATGTCAGAGAACCAGCTGGAGGGGGCAGGTTAAACACAGAGGGAGGGAGAGACACAGGCCCTGTGGGGTCACTCCTCCCACTGAGTCATTGCCCAGCCTCTCAGAAATTAAACCCTGGGGGCAGTCAGAAAGCATTTGCCCCTCGAATCCAGATGAAATCTGTTCCCATTCTCTGGGTTTAAAATGAGGGGAAAGTGCTGAGAAATTGGAGAGACTTTGGAAGTCAGTCGTTTTAATCCTTGTTATTTTTGTTTCAAAATCTATTGGCTTTGATGGGATCAATTTCTCTCTCTCTCTCTCTCTCTCTCTTTCTCTCCCTGGGGGATTTCTGAGAGACTGAAGCTTGGGCACAGACAGAGGGAGACAAACAAGAGTCTGGGAGTGGGGATGGGGGTGTGAATCCCAGCCTCTGGAGTAAACATTTCTCCCGCTCCCCTCCCCTCAAAAGAAACACTGGGACCAGCCTGAGACAGGTTGAGACACCTTCCTGTTCGCCGTTCTCTCAGTTTAGCATCAGGGGCTCTGCTGGGGGAATGGGAAGGTGTCAGGTTGTGACGTCCAAACAGCAGTGGGATCTTGCTGTGCTTTTGTTGTTTTCTTTTACATTTCAATCAATTTTCATTTTCCTGCCTTTCCACACTCGCCCCTGAAGAGATTTGATTTGGGAGCTGAAACCCGGGATGATGTGGGGCTGCTGCACACTCTGGTCCCAAAGAACCCACTGTCTTCCTCTCTGCCTCCATATTCCCAGTTGCCTGTCCTTCCCACAGCTTTCTCTAAATCTCTGTCTCCCCACAGAATTCACAGCTCAGCATTCACCATCACCCCACCCCTCAGATCCCTCCCCCAACTCTCTCACACCTTTTCCCAGTTTTTGCAGGAACTGTTTTAACGTTCAGCCTTTCCCATTTCTGAACTTCCCTGTCCACCTCTCTCCACACCTTTGTCTCTGCCCAATGGGATCTTGCTGTTCTTGCCTGATGGTCATTCTATCTGTGACCACCCCTCTCTGTCTCTCCATGGTATCTATTTGCTCTCCTCTCCTTCGATTTCTCACTGTACCTGTCCTTCCTCGTTCTCTCCCTGGGATTTCTCTCTCTCTCTCTGTCAGTCCTTCTCTCTCTGTACTCTGGATTTATACCCCACTCTCACCTCTTTGCCCTTTTCCTTGCTGTGAATGCAATTTCTCTCTCTCACCCTGTGGCTTTATTCTTCTCTCTCTGCTCCTTTCCTTGGGTTTTGTCTTGTCTCTCTCGCTGGTTTCATTTGCTCTCTACTCCCTCTGTCTCTATCCCTGACTTGTTTCTCTCTCTCTTTCTATATCTTTCTCTATTTCAGTCTGTCCTCTCTCTCTACCTGTTTCACACTCTTTCTATCGCTGTTCCTCTCGTGCCTCTCCTTCCATCTCTCTCTGGTCTTTCCGTCCCCCTTTATCCATCCCTCTGTTTCTCTTCCTACCTGTCTGTTCATCTCACTCTGTCTCTGTCTTGCTGGGGTAACATATTTATGAGGTAAAAGCCAGGGTGGGCAAAGTTTAAAGTGGGCAAACATTTGTTGGAGGGGGTCAATATTTGACAGGACATAACGTGGGGTGTTGATGAATTGGAATGGGGGCAAACTTTGGGGGCAAATAAAGTGGGCAAGCAAAATATTTGCGGGAACAATGTTGTGCAGGTCGGGGCAAAATATATCTGCGGGGGGAATGCAATATCTGAGGGGGTGATATTGTTTTGCGGGCACAAGATTTGGGAATAATGTGAGGGTGAGGGAGACAGACTGAGGAAGGGGAAAAACATGGGAGAGAGGGACAATCCCCCTGCAATAACTATTCAGCCCCCTCCCCCAACTCTGGCACTGAATCCAAATCTGACCCCAGAGAGAGTGAGAGAGGGATAGGGATACACAGGCAGACAGAGAGTAAAACTCCCAGGGAGAGAGAGAGAGAAGGATAGAGATTGGGAGAAACCCAGGGAATAGTGCGAAAGAGATAGATTCCAGGGAAACAGTGCAGGACAGAATGGGGAACACACCGCTTGGGGTGGGGGGTGTAAAACTGGGAGGCAGTGATGCAGACAGAGGAAAAAAGAGACAGAGAAAGACTGAGGAAAAAGACAGAGAGAAAGATAGAGGGAAAAACAGGGTGGGGGGAAAGGTGACAAAAATGAGAGGTTACCAGTGAGGGAGGGGAGAATGAAATAAAGAAATACAACAGATGACTGTGTGAGACAGAGACAGAGGTGCAAGACAGTGAAAGAGAAAGAGAGAGAGAGAGAGAGAAATAGACCAGGAAAGTGACAACTGCTGAGACTTTAAGAGGAAGTGACAGACACAAAGCGAGAAGAGAGAGAGATTAAGAGACAGTGTGAGAGACAGAAAAATCAGAGACAGAGATAGGAAAGACAGAATCTGAAGAAGTGATCCTCCCCATTGCTCTGAGTCCCAGCTCTCTCTCTCTCAATCGTTTCTCACACTTTCCCTCTGTCCCATGAGGGACCGACCCAGCTCCTCAGGCTTTCTTCAGCCTCAAGCTGCTTCAGGGAGCGGGTGGTAAAGGTTCAAAACTGGCATTGAGTTTCCAGCAGTACACACGTGTGTGCACACACACCTCTCCTGGCTCCATCCAATTGGCATGAGGAAGTATGGCTGAGATAACAAGCTGTAGAGCTGGGTGAACACAGCAGGCCAAGCAGCATCTTAGGAGCACAAAAGCTGATGTTTCGAGCCGAGACCCTTTATCAGAAAAGAGGGATGGGGAGGGGGTTCTGAAATAAATTGGGAGAGAGGGGGAGGTGGCCCCTGAGGTTGGTCCCAGGGGAGGAGGGTAACCTCTTCAGGTTAGGCATCCCTGGAAGAGACTTCGCAGTGAGGTTAAAATTGTATTAGAGATAATGGGAACTGCAGATGCTGGAGAATCCGAGATAACAAAGTGTGAAGCTGGATGAACACAGCAGGCCAAGCAGCTTCTTAGGAGCACAAAAGCTGACGTTTCGGGCCTAGACCCTTCATCAGAAAGGAACCCTCTCCCTATCCAACTTATCTGATGAGGGGTCTAGGCCCGAAACGTCAGCTTTTGTGCTCCTAAGGTGCTGCTTGGCCTGCTGTGTTCATCCAGCTCCACACTTTGTTATCCCAGTTCTTCCAGTCAGTTCCCAGCTCTCTCTACCTGACATACACCTCCCTCCGGTATGGAGCAGAGTAAGAGGCTTGTTTGTGAGATTAAAGCGGGGTGTGAGGTGGTGTGAGAGAAAGCAACAACTCAAAAGTTCTGTCCAATGGTTCCTGTTTGTCCCTCCCCTCCCCATTCAAACAGTCACTCTGTCTCTCACACTCCTTCCCCTTCTCCCCTTCTCTCTCTCTCTCTCTCTCTCTCTCTCTCTCTCACACACACACACACACACACACACACACACACACACACACACACAAATACACACACACACACACACACACACACACACAAATACACACTCGCCCCAGACCTGAAATCCACACAGATACAAAGCTGCAGTTTCAAACTTGCTACAACACCCTTTCATTCAGACAAGGAAACAGAGTTTTCTGCTGCCAGGGAACCCAGATTTATCCCACAGGGGAACACAATACATTCACTCAAACACAAGATGTCAGTGGGATTGAACTTAACCAGTGCAGTTGGCAAGTTTAGATTTCATGATTTTCTGAGAATGAATATCAATCAGTTTCACAGATGGACATCAAGTGATGCCATGGATCTGTTGCACCATCGGACGTATGTACATTGCACAAATGATCATGTGTTTCTTAAACACATTCACCTTCTCCCTGACAGTAGCCAAGGGGCATCACAGCACTCTCCCACTTTCTCATGGGCTTTTCATTCGTAAAAGCTGGGAATTACCTGACTGACAAAAACTGTCATAAAGATGGTTAATCTCAGGGCAGTGCCTGTCACTGCACATGGAATCTGTATGTGTAAGATAACAAAGTGTGAAGCTGGATGACCACAGCAGGCCAAGCAGCATCTCAGGAGCACAAAAGCTGACGTTTCAGGCCTAGACCCTTGTAATCTTGTTTCTTTGTGTCTGTGTGTTTGTGTGTGTTTGCGTCGTGTGCTTTTGCGTTTGTGTGTGGCTGTGTCTATCTGAGTGTTTCTGTCTTTGCATGACTGGGTCTGAGTGTATATGTGTGGACATGTGTGTGCATAAATGTATCTGTGTGTCGCCATGTCTGTGCGTATATGTGTGTGTCTCTGTGCCTGTGTGTATATGTTTGTAGAAATGTGAATATTTCTCTATTTGTGTGTATGTGTTTTAAAATGTGTATGTGTCTGCTTTTCTGTGTATAAATGTGTGTGTATGGGTGTATAAATGTGACTGTGTTTGTCTCTATCTGTGTGTATGTCTCTGTATAAATGTGTATATCTCTGTAACTGTGCATGTCTATTTCTGTCAAACTATCTGTGTGTTTGGATCTCTTTGTGTGTGTGAGCTAGTGCATCTAAGTGTGTGTTTTAGTGCATGTCCTTGCGTCTGTGCCTTTGTGCAGTGGGCTCTTTGTTGTTTAGTGTGTGAGTCCGCTAAAGTGGGGTTATCACCGTTCCCCCATTTTACTCTGCCCGCCCCTCTTGCGGCTAATGTGAAACAGTTGCAATGTTGATGTGTGCCATATGTGTGTCTCTGTGTCTATCCCTGGCCAGAGTGGGACTTACTGGACGGAAGTTTGAATGAATGAGTTAAAAAGTGATTGAATTAAAAGCTCAGAGTCTCTTACTCCCTATTGTGTTTAAAGTGACACAATGCCACCCTCTGGTGGCCACTACACAAGCAGCAGATAATTGTGGAGAAAACCTGTAAATCTCTCGGGTTACACAGTTGTTTCCTTCTGCAAACAATGTCTTTGGGGACTGAGGGCAGTTTTTATCTATCGGTGTTGTCCCTGAGATATCAGCAGAATGAGAAATTAACACACTGCTAGCCTCACCCCTCCACTTTTGAATTATTTTCCCAATTAGAATCTAAGAGAGTAGATTACAATACATTGTAGTAATTGCAGTAAGTGCAATAACACTCACCCTGTCGCCTGGCAAAACGATTCAGTCAGATGTGCCTGAATAGAGTTACAATGATTGTGTATAATGTTCGGAAAACTGCCAGAAGACAAATCATTATCACATTGCAGACGGAACATAAACATTTCTGAACATGAACATATTCACTCTGACCAGCCTCAGTACAATTGCAATCCTCTCCACACCAGCACACTGTGAGTGTGTGTGAAAGCGTGTGTGTGCGCCTATCTGTGCCTGTGTGTATTGATGCTGCTGTGGACTACTCTTTCTCTCTGACTGAACCCCTGCTGGCTTTCACCATCTCCCACCCCTGTGCAGTGGGGTGAGGAGGCCAGCAGAGGATGGCATTGGTTCAGAGACAGGAGGAACTGCAGATTTTGGAGAATCTGAGATAACAAGGTGCAGAGCTGGATGAACACAGCAGGCCAAGCAGCATCAGAGGAGCAGGAAAGCTGATGCTTTGGGTCGGGACCCTTCTTCAGAAATGGGTGAGGGGGCAGGAGGCTCTAAAATAAACAGTGAGAGGGACGGCGGTGGTAGACGATAGATAGTGGAGCTGATTGGGTGGGAGAGAAGACGGACAGGTCAAGGAGGAGTGGGTGAAGCTCATATAGGTGAGTACAGGTAGGCGGTGGTGGGGGTGGTCAGTGAGGTGGGAGGAACAGAAAGGTGGGAGGGAAGATGGGCAGGTTAAGGAGGCAGGGATTGGGGGGGGGGGTACGCTGGTCTTGGGATGAGAGCTAGTGGGGAGTGTGGAGGTTACGAATGATATATTTCCCTCTCCAGCCCAACTGCCCTTTGAGGGACCGCTTTCTCCACAACTCCCTTGTCTGCTTCACACTCCCCAGTAGCCCCACCAGCACCGGCACATTTCCCTGCAACCGCTGAAGGTGCTACACCTGCCCCTTCACCTCCCCCCTCACCAATATCCCAGGCCTCAAAAAAGCCTTTCATATCAAACAGATGTTCAACCGCACATCCCCTAATCCGGTCTATTGTATCTGCTGTTCCCGATGTGGGCTCCTCTACATCGGGGAAACCAAGCGGAGGCTCGGAGACCGCTTTGTGGAGCATTTCCAATCGGCTCGCAACAAATGACTGCACCTCCCAGTCACAAACAACTTCAACTCCCCCTCCCACTCCTTGGACGACATGTCCATCCTGGGCCTCCTCCAGTGCCACATCGATGGCAACCGGAAACTGGAGGAACAGCAACAATGATACAGTTCACTCTGCTGCTTGGCTCTCTTTAATGTACATATTTATCAATTACATATTGAAGTAACAGTTACAGTCAGTGGGATGGTGCCTTTACTCTTTGGCCTGTGAGTTGAGAGAAACATTGACATGTTTCCCTGTAACCCCCTGTGGGATAAGGTTGGATAAGCCAGCAATACCCTCAGTCTGTTACCATAGCGACAGGCTGCTTCATTGCTGAAACATTGAACTGAAATGAGAAAATCCTGGATGGATTGATTAATGAGTGAATTTGATTGATTGATGAATTTGGGTAAAGGGATATTTCAGCACATTCGTCAGCTGCTGCCTGAACTTAGTCTGGGTCACGGCATAAATCGCGGTGTTTGTGCAGCAACTGAGGAGCTGCAGCATGAAGCCCAATTCCTGCACAAACCAATCCAGACACACAGAGTAATACCCAAACCCATACATTCGAAACCATATAGAAAACACCATTAACGTTGACCATAACAGGATAAAATTGGCCGAGATCACAAACAGTAAAATGATGGATTTTTTGCGATTTTGCATTTCTGTGTCACACTGACCGTCCCCATTGGTGTGAGCCCGGAGTCTCCTGCGGGCTCTGCTGGTCACTAAAATGTGTCTGACGGTGAAAACATTGAGCAGCAGAATCAGGAGAAATGGGAGAGTCGGGGTTAGAATGTGGTGGAGGAACTCGATTGTGACCCAGGCACGAGATGATTGAACATCGATTGTTCCCTCACAAAACCAGGGGACGTTCAGCAGCCAATAGTGAGCTGTGGGCATAAAATACCAGAAAATGTTCTTTAAACAGCTCAGCACAGTCACTGTTCCCAGAACCACAGCCGCCATTTTCTCACTGCAATATTTACTTTTCAGCTTCTGGCAACAAATGGCCACAAATCGATCAAAGGTGAAAGTGACGGTGAACCAGACAGAACAGTCAGTGGCTGCATAAAGCAGGACGGCGTGGATATTACACACGCGGATGTACCGCAGGAAATAAAACTGCTCCGGATAAACAATGGGAATGTGTCTCAGGATCACGTCGAGGATAATGACCAGTAGATCCGCCACTGCCATGGCCCCCAGGTAACGTCTGACACATGGAGACAACCCACAATCTTTATAAAGCAGGACGTAGATCGTCACCACGTTAACTGTGAGGAAGGAAAATAAATAAATTACACATCAGCCTGGAGGCAAAGTTACCAGTTTGATTGAGGACTCAGTGACATTTTTAAACATATCACAGATTTATTGAAATAAAAGATGAAGTTAAAATAACAAACAGTAATGTCTCACTTTTTTTTTACAAGAAACGTAACGTAAAACACAAGAAACACTCCCTCCCCAAACACACAGATAAACATCCAGGGAACAGATGGTTTCTAGAACATTCCGAGGGACTCGATCACTTGAGAGCAGGCACAGGTTACTTCTTTACAGTTCCTGATATAAAGGTTGAAGACGTTGCCTTCCTGAAGGATTCAAAAAGGAATTTTGGAATTTTGTGTCTCTTCGTCTAAATTGTGGCCAATTTTCGGTTGTGTAGAAACATGAACGCAGGGAAAATGTATTCACCCTTTTCACTGCCTGAGGGGAATTTGAAACAGAGGCTCCATCTCACTAGAACGGGATCTTTTCCCTCGGGATCTTATCTTTTGTTCAATTAACTGGCATCCAACCGTTCACAAACAATGTCAGTTATAGAACGTTCCAGAGAATGTCGGTTACAGAATGTGATAGTGTCATAAAGACTCACATCACAAAGGCCCTTCTGTCCATCAGTTTTGGTGAGACCCACTCAGCCTCGCGGTGGGAATCTCTCCCCAAACTCAGCACAACTGGCAAACACAAATTAAAGTCATTGCCAGATCAGCTGAAGTGATCAGTTATCTCACATTCTCAATCCACCTCACAGAACCAGCCCAGACACCACATACTCAGATGGAATACCTGTTCAGCATGGAGCACTGTGCAGACCAGGCTAGTGTCCTGCTGAATACAACCCGGCAATCTGTCCAGAGTGGGACACTGTGCAGGCCTCACCAGTCAAATAGATATCAGTCCAGCACGGGGAGCTGTGCAGACCACACCAGTGCATTGATCTATAAACCCGGACCAGGTATCTCTCCAGCATGGGGGGGGCTGTGAAGTGATCACCACTGAACTGATCTGTAAACCCGGAGCAGTTACTCTCCCAGCGTGTAGATCTGTACAGACCACCCCAGTGCAGTGCTCAGTAACGCTGTGTTAAATCACTGCCCAGCCTGGGGAAACTTGCAGCCCATGCTGGAAGTGACAGGATGTGCGGCTCCCATCCATTTACAGCTCCATATCTCCAATGTGCCATGACAAGGGGTGCCATGTGTGTGAGAATCACTGCCAGAGAGAGATGGTGGGGCATCAGTTTAAATATGAAAAATGGGAGGGCTTTGCTAATACAGACAGAGAGAGGAAGGTGAGAGACAGTGCCATGGAAGGACGTGTTCACAAGTTATAGAATGCTGACATGTAGACATTTTGATGGCATCTTGCAACATGGGTCAGTTTTTCAGGAATGATGTGTGAATAGGATATTGCTGTGAGTTCAGATAATGGAGAGTTTTGAATGAGCATTTTGTTCTGCATTTGTGACCGAGAGTGTGGTGAGCAGTCTTTGGCTCATTGGGCTGAATCTAACAATAATTTGTCTCAGTGATATTTTAATTGAGTGTGACAGAGGGATAGTCTGCAGGAGGCTGAGCTAGTTTTCTGATGTTATCTCATCAAACTCCCCTCATTATCTACCTACCCCAGCACATGCCATTCCTCCTATTCAATGCCAGTCTGATTGTCCCAACCATCATGGCTGGTAATAGTTCCCATCGCCTGGATGGCCCAGGTATCCCATGGCCCCTGGCGCAGGTGCCAACTTTAAAAAGCCAATGGGCACACAATTGAACTTTCTCAGTTCGGAGCCAGCCTGCACAGTTTACCCCGAGCCTGACAGATAAGGGGCAATTGCACCAAGATTTGTCGAAAGGGACACAGAGGTCCTGATGGATGGCCTAGTACAAACGAGGAGCATTCTTTTAGCAGAGGAAGCCACACCAAACATGGTCTGAGCTCAGGACCAAGCTCAGTGCAGTACCGGCAGTCTGAAGAAATGTCCAGCAACACAGGACAAGCAACAATAACCTTCCCCGCTCTGCCAGGATAAGTATCACCGTATTGTCTCTGCTCCATCTCTGTCTCTCTCTCTCTCTCTCTCCCTCTCTCTCACACACACACACACACACACACACACACACACACACACACACACACACACACACACACAGCCATGTCTCTAAGACAGAGATAGATATGTTTTGATCAATAAGCAGATCGAGGGTTACGGTGAGAAGACAAACATGTCAAGCATTATCAAATAGCAGAGCAGATTCGATGGGCCAAATGGCTAATTCTGCTCCAATTTCTTATATTGTCTGGTCAGAAGGTATCGGGAATATTTTCCTAAGAGAGCAGTGATGGCTGAGATAGGTAAATACTTTACAGAACAGAGTCAATTGGAATATGGAATAAGTTTGGGGGATGAATGGCCGACCTCTGCTCCTATTTGTTGTGCTCTTGAAAGAGGAGGTAACCTGCTGAGAGGTTAACACACTTTAAGGAGTCTCCTAATTAACATTGAGATAAGAATGTATCTTTCTCTTTAATATTGTGCAGTCTGTGGTGTTCTCATCCCCAGGGCACAGTGAAGACTGGGTTAGTGAAGATATTCAAGGCAGAGATCAACTGACCTTTAATGGACAAGAGAGTCCATTATTGGGAATAAACAGGAAAGGGGTGTTGAGCCACGTACAGATCAGCCATGATCTTTCTAAATTAAGCAGCAGGCTTCAGGGTCCAATTTGCCAACTGCAGCTCGTATCCTGTGTGTTGCTCTCTCACTCCAACCCTCAAGGCTGTTACAGAGGGAAAGGAATTCCCCATTCAAACAATGAGATGGTTCTGGCAATAAGATAGGAGATCATTTTTCCTCTCTCAGGAGTTACACAGGATTAAAATGACGTATTCAGACATGGAGTCAGAGAGACATAAAGATACACAGTACACAAACAGACCCTTCGATCCAACTCGTCCTCGCTGCCCAAATATCCTGAATAAATCTGGGCCCATTTGCCAGCATTTGGTCCATACCTCTCTCAACCTTTCCCAAACATTTACTCATCATGAAGCCATTTAAATGTTGTAATTGTACCAGCCTCCACCACTTCCTCTGGCAGCTCATCCCATAAACACACCACCCTCTGCATGAAAATGTTGCCCCTTAAGTCCCTTTAAATCTTCCCCCTTTCCCCTTAAAGCTGTGCCCCCTCGTTTTGTACTCCCCCATCCCGGGGAAAAGACCCTGATTCTTTCCACTTCTGTACCCCTTATGATTTTGCAAACATCTGGAAGATCACTCATCAAAGACATTTTTGAAAATTTTATTGGGTACCAATTGTGGCAATTTTCCACATAGCACCCACAGCCAAAAATAAAATTCATCATTAAGATTATCTGTGTTCATGGTGTTGTTAAAGAGACAAATGTTAACCAGATGATAGAAAATCTCCCCTCCTCCTCAACACATGTCCGGGGAAAATTGGGCATCTGATTGAGAGGGCAGACTAGATTTATTGCTGCATCTGAAAGACAGCATTTTTGACTGTGCAGCATTCTACTCAAATGTCAGTCTATATTCTGTGCTTGTTTTTTCAATGCTCAAGTATCAGAGTCATTGACAGTACAACCTCTACCTGATGATCTGACAACAAATAACCCTAATGGTGTGTTGCTGAGCACAGAAACACCTGGACAACCAGCTGCACACCACAGGAGAGGCCCTGCAACCTTTCCCAGCTGCTACACAGTGAGTCCTGGTTAGCTAACAGGAAATGTAGAGTAGAGATAATTATTTATTTTCAGTTTGGGAAGCTGCAACTACTGGAATTCCTCAGGGATCAGTGTGCGGTCATCAACAGCTTACAACCCAGATTACCTCTTTGGATCAAGGGCTGATAGGATTGGAGCTCAATTTGCTAGTACACCAGCAGAGTCGTCCAATAAGATGTCAAGTGGAGGCACAGCATCTACAACGGGCTGTAGACAGGGGATGAGAATGAGCAAACCTTTGGGATTGCAAGTAAAACAGTACAGTTTGGGTTACGGGAAGTTTGTATTTCGGCGAAAGGATAAAACAGCAGTAAATTATATGACTGGAGAAGGAACGCAGAGGTCGGTGCCATTGAGGGATTTGTGCGTCCTGGTACATAAATCATATAACATTGCTCTGAAGATGTTGCGAGTGATTTGCAAAGTGAATTGAATGCTGCCGTTTCTTGCAAAGTGTGCCGGGTATGATCTTCGGCATGTTTCCCTGCATCTGAGTAGGGCAAACATGACAATGTTTGAAAATTTTCAAAGACGGTTCACTGTACGCTGCCCTGGGATGTAGGCATTGTGTTCTGGAGGATTAACAGCTCAGGCCTGAGAATGAGAAATGTTCTTTTTGATTAGATAAGATTTTCAAGATGGCATACCTGGTGAATACCTGATGGATATTTCCTTGTGTATGGGAGAATAAAACTGAGGAAGTAATTTTAAAAAAAATAAAACAGGTTCTGAGGAAGGTTCACTGGGCCTGAAAGAATAACTCTGATTTATCTTCATCAATGCTCCCAGCCTGCTGAGCTTTTCTCGTAATTTCTGTGTTTATTCAGGAATAAGTCACATTCATTTTAACAAAGATATTGTGAAGACATTAAACATTTTATTTTTAAATTACACAGGCACATATAAACATATCTTTAAATCAAGTAGGCCCACTTGTTGCGAAGGAAATGGATCTGTGTACGACAGCAGCAATGCACCGACGTGGAGCAGGAAATGTGGCGGAAACATATAGTTCGGTCAAACCGCTGGTGGAGGATTCATGACAACGATTCACTAGAGTCTCCCACTGCCTGTCGCAAAGGGAATTCAGCCAAATCTAACTGTTCCAGGAAGGAATCCTATCACCAACAACTTGTGCGAACAGAACACATTTGGAAGCAGCATAACATTCGGGGAAGTCTCATATTTTTCCTTTAATCATGAGTTCATCTCTTATGTGGACAAAGTTATTTCAAATTAACATTTCAGTTTGTCTTCAAACATACGTACGAGTGTGTGTGTGTGTGTGTGTGTGTGTGTGTGTGTGTGTGTGTGTGTGTGTGAGTGTGTGTCTGTGTGTGTGTGTGTGTGTGTGTGTGTGTGTGTCTGTGTGGCTGTGTGTGTGTGTCTGTGTGTGTGTGTTTGTGTGTGTGTGTCTGTGTGGCTGTGTGTGTGTGTGTGTCTGTGTGTGTGTGTGTGTGTGTGTGAGTGTGTGTGTGTGTGTGTGTGTGTGTCTGTGTGGCTGTGTGTGTGTGTGTGTGTGTGTGTGTGTGTCTGTGTGGCTGTGTGTGTGTGTCTGTGTGTGTGTTTGTGTGTGTGTGTCTGTGTGTGTGTGTGTGTGTGTGTGTGTGTGTGTGTGTGTGTGTGTGTGTGTGTGTGTGTGTGATTACTTTTAGAAAGGGAAAGTATCAATGTACATATTTGCAGATCCAAACTGTTTGACATTCTTCTTTCCATCATAGCGTGAGTAACTTTATTTTGGTCATAAACATGCTTTTTAGCAGATTAAAGAAAACTGCCTGTCTTGTTCCTAACACTGATCCGGACCCAGTCTGATACATATATCATCGGCCACATCACCAACCTGGATACATTTAAAATTTGCTGTGACCAGTGGAGGAGTGGGACTGGAAAAGGAAACAGTGACCAGCCAAGCCAGGGAACCATAGACCAGTGAGGCTGACATGAGAGCTGGGTAAGTTGTTGGAGGGGATTCTGAGGGATAGGATTTACATGCAGTTGGAAAGGCAAGCATTGATTAGAGATAGGCAACACGGCTTTGTGCAGTGTAAAACATGTCTCGCTAACTTGATTATTTTGAAGAGGTGATAAAGAAGGTTGATGAAGGCAGTGTTGTCTCTATGTGCTTAGGATGGCGTTTGGTAAGGTTCCGAATGGTAGACAGGTTATTAATGGGAGGACACATGGGATCCAGGGGAGATAGCCATTTGAATTTAAAATTGGCTTGAAGGCAGAGTATTATTTTACAGACTGGAGACCAGTGACCAGTGGTGTGCCACAAGTATCAGTGCTGAGTTCACCCCTTTCTATCATTAATATAAAGGATGTGGATGTGAATATCAGAGACATGGTTAGTAAGTTTACAGATAACATTAAAAAGTGGTGCAGTGGACAGTGGTGAAGATTATCTCAGAGTGCAATGTGACATTGATCAGATGGGCCAATGGGCCAAGGTGTTGGAGTTTGATTTAGACAAATGAGAGGTTTTGCATTTGTTACAGTGAAACAGGGCAGGAGTTATACGGTTAGTGCTGGGGCCCTGGGGAGTGTTGCCAAATAAAGTGACCTTGGGTGCAGGAGCTTAGTTCCTTGAGAGTGGAGTAGCAGTAGACAGGATGCTGAAGATCATGTTTGTCACGCTTGCCCTAATCAGTCAGAGCATTGGGTATAGGGGCTGGGATGGCATGTTGCTCCTGTACAAGACGTCGATGAGGCCATGTTTAGACTATTGTGCACATTTCGGTTGGCTCTGCTAAAGGAAGGATGTTGTTAACCTTGAGAGGAGCAGAAAAGATTGACAAACATGTTCCCTGATTGGAGGGTTTGAGCGAGAGGGAGATGCTGAGTAGTTTGAAGCTTTTTCCCCTGGAGTCTTGGAAGCTGAGGGGTGACATTACAGAGGTTTATACAACCATGAGGAGCATGAATAGTCTGAAAAGCCAAGATCTGTTTCCCAGGAGTCAAGAAGTAAAGTCCATATGTTGAAGGTGAGAGGGGAAAGATATAGAAGGGAACGTGGGGCAACATTTTCAGGCAGAGAGTGGTGTGTGTGCAGAAAGTGCAGCCAGAAGTGGTGGGGAAGGGTGCATTTACACAGTTAAAGGGAACCTGGGTTGGTAAATGTATAGGAAGGGTTTAGATGGATATCAGCCAAATACTGGAAAATGGGAATACATCAGATTACATATCTGGTCAGCGTAGACAAGTTGGACTGAAGGGTCTGTACTGTGCTGTGTGAGTTTCTGATTCTATAAGATGGATGAGAAGAAATTCTAAAGGTTCATTTTGACTGGGAATTCTCTTCCCCAGAAATCTGTGGTGCCTTTCTGTTCACATTTATTCAGAGCTACATTTGTGAAATAGTTGACAGATGTTGTGATATAAAAAACCTCTCAAGTGGTTTCCTTAAGTTCTATTAACTAGACAGCTTTGTGCAGCTTGTTCAATCTCTCTCTTAAAAGAATCCAGGACAAAATAACTTCATACAGTGACAGCATTGTCACACTGGTTCGCACATCGAACTGTTACACAGGAACCCGGGGAAGCCCAATGAGGCACTTGGCCCTGCTGTACAGCCCCTTGAGTCACTGACATATGAACAGGAGGAGGTCATTCAGCCCCTCCAGTCACTTACATGGAAACAGAGTGAGGTAACTGATGCTCCAACATGACAAGCAAATGGGGCAGGGGCTGCACAGATAGTCTGCTTCACGCTGTTCCTCGTGTGTCCATTGCTCATGGTACACATGTGGTACTTTAAAGCGGTTTTCCAGCAGTGAGGTGGGAAGCCTAATGTTTTGTGCAAAATCTCAAGCTCGCATCCTCCGACAAGACAGACTTGTGTTCTCTATGGACGTCAGAATCTGGTTGGAGTAGCTTTCTGTTTCAGAAGTAAGGTATTATGGCTAATGTCGGGATTGTGAACAACATGACATTCAGTGTCGGGTTGCACATTAATGTGGGGAGAGTTCATTCAGATCCAGCACTTCTCTCTCAACTGACATGGGGTTCTATGTCATTTTACATGTTAAATCCACATGTAATAACATGGGTAATGTATGGAATTCCACACCCTATCAATGTCTTTCTTGGACATAAGTGCTCACTGCCAAACTTCAACTTTTAATGCAATTATCGCTTATTCTTTCACAGTGCAACAGATTAAACACACAGTTTCTTCACTGTCTCCTCATGTACCATCATCTCAGGGATTAGACTGGGGATACCTGCTTGTACTGCGTCTGTGGCAAGGAGATCTTTCCTTACAACAGAGAGAAAATCTGTACATAATGCCTCTAAGTGCTCTCTCATCAAGGCTCGACAATTGCAGAAATATGGTCTTATTTATGCACTTGAATTATCTGATAATGAATGACAACAGACCATTTACTTCCCTTATTACTGATATCCCTGAATGTACTAATTGTGCTGACCAACGATCAAGGACATGCAGGTCCTTTTGGACAACAACACTTCCCAACACCGCACCATTTAATCATTACAAAATGAGATGTATGCTATTACTGGCCACATCCAAATTGTAGAATGCCTTTCAAATTACCGAACCCTGATACATGTGATTCCCCATGACAGCGTTCTGTCTGGAAAGGGCCTTAACTGGCTGTGTTTTCTCAACTAAACAATTCTCAATCCATGACTTTGGAACAGCAACTCATATGCCGCCTGGGAACCCTGCAGCCTAATGGTATCAATGTGGACTTCACCAGTTTCAAAATATCCCCTTCCCCCACTGCATCCCTAAACCAGCCCAGTTCGTCCCCTCCCCCCACTGCACCACACAACCAGCCCAGCTCTTCCCCCCCACCCACTGCATCCCAAAACCAGTCCAACCTGTCTCTGCCTCCCTAACCGGTTCTTCCTCTCACCCATCCCTTCCTCCCACCCCAAGCCGCACCCCCATGTACCTACTAACCTCATCCCACCTCCTTGACCTGTCCGTCTTCCCCGGACTGACCTATCCCCTCCCTACCTCCCCACCTATACTCTCCTCTCCATCTTTGGTCCGCCTCCCCCTCTCTCCCTATTTATCCCAGTTCCCTCTCCCCATCCCCCTCTCTGATGAAGGGTCTAGGCCCGAAAAGTCAGCTTTTATGCTCCTGAGATGCTGCTTGGCCTGCTGTGTTCATCCATCCTCACATTTTATTATCTTGGAATTCTCCAGCATCTGCAGTTCCCATTATCTCTAATTCTCTAATTCAATCCATGTAGTTTTTTCCCCTAACCGCTGGACTCCAGCTTTACTCACTCACCTGTGTGCAACCATATCAAATGTGTTCTGTCAATTCAAAAACACCACTCCCTCTGGTTCCCATGTGTGGAAGCTTCAACTATTATATACATATTACTTGGTCGTACATGCATTGAACAAAAGACCACAACACACAGGAATTGCCAAAACAAACAGGAAAGTACATCTACTTCTATTGATAATCTAGTTTTACATCTCATCATCCATATTCTCTCACTTTCTCTCTCTCTCATACATACATCACATATATCGAGTTAATAAAAGCTCCCATCTTTCTCCATGTCTTATCTCTCAAAAATCCCTCTTTCAGTTTAAATGTATTGCTCACATTTAGATGTGACATGATTATAAGTGAGTAATGAAACTACGAAGTCATGAGGGAGGAACTGGCTAGAGTTAATAGGAATACAATCTTAGTCGGGAAGATGGTGAAGCAGCAATGGAACACATTTCTGGGGATAATTTGGACACACACCTGAAATTTGTGGACTGAAACTTAATTAACACAAACTTCACAGGTTTTTCAAAGATGTCTTCCTTTCCCTGAATCTAAGCTCATTCTGCCAAGTCATTTTATGATTCCCCTCAAATGTCTAGTTTTCACAGTCAACATAAAAGATTCCAATATTTCCCTCATTAACAGACATCAAGTTGCCCAAAATTTAGTTTTATTTTGTTTTCTCTCCCACTCCAGTTTTTATTGGGGTTACAGCAGCTACTTTCCATTGTGTGGGAGCCAAAAATTCCAGAATCTAAGGAAATTTGAATGGAAATCAATAATTCTTTCTTGTAGTTACAAGTTTTAAATGGCATTTGAATAAGTACATGAACAGGAAACAGTTGGAGAGATATGGGCCAAGTCCAGGTATGTGAAAGGAGGATAGTTTGGGATTGTGTTTGGCATGGACTGGTTGAGCTGATGAACTGTATTGCCACCTCCATGTATACTCTGGGACGCACCAGAGCAACGTATCAAACTTCAGTTCAATTAGTTTTGCGTAATTCTTCTTTATTAATTCTAATCTCCCACAGTTTCTCACTTTAACAGTCACTGTCCTGTAGAATTTCTGGAAGATTTTCTGTATCTTCACTCAGCAGTGGGTCAGTGGGGTTGGGGTGAAGAGAGATGCCTCTGTCACCAAGTGAATACATCGGAGCACTGCACTTAGGCAATGATCGACCTGGCACCCACTCCTGCTCGGAGAGTTCAAGAATCTAAACAGTTCAATGAAACTGTCATTTGATGGCCATCGACGGATCATGCTTAAACCAGTGACACAAAGCTGTAACCACCTCATTTTAGAATCAACCTGCCCTCACACTTCGCAACTGGCATAGGCCCAGGTAGAGAGAAGAATAAGTATACAATCAAAATATTAATAACTGCAAGTGTGGCCAGAAGAGAATTTAAACTGGAAAGACGTGGATGATGGTTTATTCAGAAACAGCACTGAGGCAGAAGTGAAAGCTGGGAATATTATTGGTGATAAAGGGAAAATTGTGATATAAATCAGCTCAGGACAAAATGGGCCAATGCTGGTTATGAACACTTTTGCTCCTCCTCGGGTGTTTGTAAGTGAAGGTGAAAACAGCCATGAAATAAGAATTGAGATTGTAATTGAAAGTGAGTACAATAGTTTCCAACAATACCAAATACAGAGCTTAGAAATTGAGATGCTGTTCACAAAGGCTTCCAGAATTAATAAATGGACAGAGATTGAGAGACTAACCAAGAACTCCAACAAAAGTGAGGATGGGATAGTAACCCGCTTGAATAATCATGAGTACTCATTCTATCCGCAATGTCAACGGTATGCAATCGATAGAAAGCCAGTAAAAGCCATCGGATAAACCCTGTCAATTGATGGAAGATTCCATTCTATTACTCTCAGATTCTGGTACGTTGTCGTAACATTCCTGTCTATGGTTCTGAGATTCTGATCCATTATTGGAACATTCAACTCCATTGTTCTCACATTCTGATCCATAATTGGAACATCCCGATCTGCTGGTCACAGATTCTGATCTCTCTCCCTCTCTCTGGAGCTGCTGATCCCAATTATGTTGACTATGCCACAGCCATGGATACTGTGGGGTAACACATTGGAAGAAACCCCTTATTAAAAGAAGACGGAAACCCTCCAGTGACACAGTTAGTATCCATGGCGACTGACATTAATTCAAGTCACAGGGCAAACAGCTCCAGTTAACCCCTTTCAATAAAACACTCTTATTGTAACAATAATATCCGGACTGGGATGCTGACATTGCTTGCTTTTGGTCTTAGTGCCCATATCCAATTACTCTCACACAATGACAGAAGCAAAACACAAAGGTGATACTTTCTCTTTACAGGCTCGATGATTCTGTTTTGCTATCCACATGAGATGCTCAGCGTAACCACATGCCTAAGAGCTACTCGAGAGGTTGCTACTGCGTTGAAGTCTCTGTCACTACAACTGACAATCTAAAAACTGTCTCTGGACACAACTGCCCTGAAGAAAGACTGGAAATGTGGATTTCACCGAATTTTCCTCTCACTGCCCTGACAAGGCAACATTTTATCTTTAACAGAATGCAATCAATAATTTGTTTCAAAATTTGCAAACATTTTTTGCACAGTTTATACACCTTTTCTTTACTTTTTTTGGCCTCAGCTCAAAAGTAAGCGCAAAATTTCCAATTGCCTTGATTATTGGGATTAAAGAGACAGAGACAGCATCTGTGTGATTGGTTAGCAAACAGAAAGGAATAGGAGACAGTGCCTGCGGAGACTGGCCAGGAGTACAGTGATATCCCCCAGACACCAATATCTTCTTATAGTCAGAATAAAATAAATTCCAGAGAAGGAAACAGAATGTACTTGGCTGAAGGAATGGCGAGTGATACTGCAAAACAAAACATGACAGTTTGGAATAGAGGAGAAATGATTTGATATGTACTCTCTGTCGGTGTGTGCAGATAGATAAGATTGTTGATGTGTGCAGGGGACATTCAGAGTTAACAATGGAGACATGGTTAACAAAATATGGTGCATACGATATGCAAATTTTAAAAATCATTTGAACATTATTTGATTCTCAGCTGATTTGTTCTGTTCCCCTTCACTCAGGAATTTCCCGTCTCTGGGTTTCCATCCACTAGTCTCTCATTCTTGTCAGATTGTGTG
Organism: Stegostoma tigrinum; assembly: GCF_030684315.1. NCBI lineage: Eukaryota > Metazoa > Chordata > Chondrichthyes > Orectolobiformes > Stegostomatidae > Stegostoma > Stegostoma tigrinum. Next base: position 1,606,020 of record NW_026728430.1, on the reverse strand, counting down.
TTATAAATTTCTGCTTCGGGTGTCCCACATAATTTCAATTAGTTAACACACCGAGAGAAAATAAATACACTAACCGGCTGGGTTCTGTCAATGCCTGGTGTCTGTCATACTAGTGGAGAAAAAAGTTCTGATATCAGACAGAGAATGTGAACATGTTTCTGTGTTGTACATACATTGTACAGAGGACCACGGCACGCAGAAATTGCCAAAATAGCAAAGTACATTTCCTTCAGTCAATAATCTAGTTTTCTCTATTTTACACCTCTTCAGCTACATTCCCTCTCTGTCTCGGTGTCTCTCTCTCTCTCTCTCTCTCTCTATTTATATCTTGTTAATAAACCCTCCAATAGTGCTTGGTGTCACATCTCTCAAACCTCCCTCTTTCAGTTAGATCTATTGCTCATTTGTGGATGTGATGTGATTATAATAGAGGAACGTCACTACAAAGGAGGAAGGGAATTGCCAGAGTTGATGGGAAGGGAAGCCTGGCAGTGTAGCAGCAATAGCAGGAGTTTCTTGGGATAATTCAACAGTGCATATTAAATTCCTCCCAAGGGAGAAGAAGTACACTCAGTGGAGGACAAGGCAGCTGTCGATAATACAGGAAGTGAGGCACAGCATGAGAGCAAAAGCGAAAGCATAAAATGTGGTGAAGACAATGGGAAATCCAATGGATTAGTAAGACTTCAAATCCCATCTTCGGATAAATAATAAAAGCAATAGAGAGGAGAAGATGAAATATGATGGCAAGCTTGTCAATAATATAAAAGAAGATTGCAAGAGGTCTTTAGATGTATAACGAGGAAGAGAGGGAAACATGACCAAACACGGGACTGCTGGAAATGAGGCTGGAGTATTTATGGGAAACATAGAAATGGGAGAGTATCTGAATCGGGACTTTGCATCAGTCTTCACGGTGGAAGACACCAGCAGCCAGCCAGAACATAAAGCGAATCAGAGGCAGAGGTAAGTGAGGTGACCATCAGTAAGGAGAAGGTGCTGGGGAAGCTGAAAGATCTGAAGGTAGATAAATTAACCAGATCAGCGCGCTATAGTTCTAAGGAGATAGCGGATGGGTTTGTTTGGCTTTGCTGGTGATCTTTCAGGAATCGCTGGAGTCAGGGAGGGTCCCAGACCACCATCAAATATATCCCCCCAACACTTTCAGAAGAGAGGGGCACAGAGACGGGAGATTATAGGTGATGGGGGCAAGTGAAAAATATTGTAAAGAAGGCTCAGTGGATCTTTTGTTTTATGAACAGAGGTACAGAGTGTAAAAGCAAGGAAGTTGTGGAGTGTATTGATTTTTTTCTGATTCAGCTACAGCATAACAAGGGTTAAATTTGCAAATTATATTACAAACAGAAGACTTGCAAGTGCGGTTGAAATGAAGGAAATCGGTTTAAAGCATACAGGAGCACACATGACAAACAAATTGTTGCCGAGACCCTGTAGTTAAGGATGTCGGGAACAGCCTGTGAATAAATTGAGTTTTAAAAAGCCTAAAAAGCACAATGAAAGCTGTTGCTGCAGAGGTCCCAATGTACAACAATGTCGTCAATATTGAAGATGAAATAAATCCGATATTTGAAGAGATCGCAGACTTGTTCCTCCTTTCTCATCAACACAAAACACACCTTCCAGGAGAAGCAGCATTTCACGCTTTCAGTCTACTGTCATTGCTGCTCACAATGCTGCCTGCTTTACACTGGCGAGACCAAAGAGAGACTGCTTTGCCAAACACTTCCACTCTGTCGGTAGGAATAAACCTAACCTCCTTGTTGCTTCCAATTTCGATAATCTACCTTGTTCTCATGCCAACATTTCAGTCCTGGGCTCCTGTAATGTTTCAATGAAGGACATCCCAAGCTCGAGTTACACCTCATTTTCGGCTTTGAGTTTTTTAGTTTGTAGGCCTTAATATTCAACTCCATAGCCTCACAGCCTGACACCATTGTGAATGTTCTCCATCGTTCTTACGTTCTCCCTCCCGGTCTTCCTGTGACTTGGTCTTGTTTGTGTCTTGTTTATCTTGCGCTCAATGGAAAGAACCCATCTCCCCCATTCACAACAGTATTTACTCCCATTTTATATCTGTTTCTCTTTCACCACAACTAAACATCTGTTTGTATTTTGCACTGCACCCCCACACCCTCTGTTTTCTGTCATTCCTCATCCACCTCTGTCAAGGTATTAAAAAGATCATTTTCCAATCCTTTTCAGTTTGGAAAAAGGCTCATGCTGGACTTGAAACCTTAACTCAGTTTCTCTGTCTCCACAGATGAGTCCAGACCTGCTGTGTTTCTCCAGAAATGTATCAGCACAAAATAAATTTTCGACAAAACATCGAACTGTGGACACTGGAAATCTGAAACAAAAACAAAAATTGCTGATGAAACTGGGAGTTTTGAAGAAGCATCACCCAATCCTACAGGTTAACTTTGCTCTCACTCCACAGATCCTGTCAGATCTGCTCAGTTTCTTCAACAATTTCTGTTTTCGAATAAATTCCAACAGTGTGTGTCAAAGCGGCACAAACGCCCTGTCCAACATGGAGCACCATACACTGGGAAGTGAATGGCACAGCAAGGTGCACTCATTCATTGGTTAAGGCTGGCATCACTGGCACTACAGAGCACTTAATCATGGTCAGGCAGAGAAAAAGGGAGAAGCACATTCACTTTAAAAACAGAAAATTTCACTGTGGGAAGCGAAAAGATTCAGATGAAGATGTTAAATGTGTTTTGAGGAATGTGACAAATTGGAGGCGTGGCATCATGGAGAGACTCTGAGAAGAATAAGAACATTAAAGTAGAAGTGTTACCACATCAGAACCCAGAGTAGGTCACCGAGTACAGGAGCGATGGGGACTTGGACTGAACTGGGGGACAGGCAGCACAATTACATTGCACGTATTGCAGCTCAAACCTGGCCATTCATGTGGTGATGTAAACCACAGCAGCAGCAGAATTGTGTTCAACCACAATCTGTAACTTTTTGTCCTGGAGAATCCCTCAGTCTATGGTTACCATGAAGCTGATCAATGGTTCAGTGACGAGTGCAGGCAAACACGCCGGGGTCAGAACCATCTCAACCAAAAACTGATGCCAGCCAATTATAAATGCCAGATTTGGCTGCTTGCATTCCAAACAGCAGAACTAACACATTACAGACAGGGCAAAGTGATTGCAAGACCAACAGCCCAGAAGTACTGCCACAAACAGTCATAAATGGTGATTGACAGTTAAACAACTCCCTGGAGGAGAGGGCTCCACAAATATCCCCATCCGAAACAATGGAGCAGCCCTCCACATCAGTACAAAAGTCAAGGATGTAGTATCTGCACCATCCTCAGCCAGAAGTATTGAATGGATGACTTAGCTCACCCTCATCATGACCCCCTACAAAACACAGATGCAAGTCTTCAACCAATTCAATTCACTCCACATGATACCAAGAAAAAACTAAAGATACAAAGAAGATAACTGGCCCTGGGACCGTTCCTACAATAGACTGAAGGCTTGTGCTGCACAACAAGCCGTGCCCCTGGGGAAGCTGTTTCATTCCAGCCACAACTCTGACACCTACCTGGCAATGTGGACAATTACTCAGCTGTGCCCAGTCCCCGAAGAGGAGAATAGTTACAATCTGACCAACTGCCACATCCTCAGTCTCATCAAGACAGTCGAATTGTTGGAAGTTGTTTTTGACAGAGCTGTCAAGCAGCACAGAAATATCCTGCTCAGTGTGGTTTCTGGTGGGTTCCCATGTAGAGATGTTGCTGTTGTGGAAATATCCCTGGATTACTAATCCAGACCAGGCTAATGCTTTAGCAGCCGAGGGATGTTAATATCAATTAATAAAATATCGAAATTTGAAATATTGTGTCAGTAAAAGTGGGTGTTGAAGACAATATCGATTGTAAAAACCAACGTGCTTCAAGAATGTACTTTCAGGATGAAAATCTACCGTGAATTCCTGGTATGTCCTAAAAGTAACTCCAGGCCCGTGATGAAATCTTCAATGGCGTCTGAAACAGCAATGCAAGGCAGTCACTCGTATCAAACTACTCCGACATCGGAAAGGAAAAACCTGGACAGAACACTCTGCCTCGGCCTTGGTATTAGGAAAGGGAAAATGAAACACTGTCCTGTCAAACCTGCAGAGACCTCCTTTGCATCTGAGAGCTTGTGAGAACATGTGCAGAGCTTTCCCACAGACTGCACAGAAACATCGGAAAAGGAGTAGGCCATTCGATCCATTTAGTCTCCCACATTCTAGTTCATGGCCAGACATCTCCTCAATGCACTTCAACCACACAATATGCATACCCTTAACGTGATTAATTTGTTAAAAAATATAAAATATGAACTTCAGTAGTCCTTTTGATCCGTTGGTTTTTCTCCCCCATAGAACATAATGATGGCCAATCCTCTATCACCCATCCTATACACCTGTCCTTTCTGTATCAATTTTGTGTCTAGAAATCCTTATCTAAATTCAGAGCCTTGCTTCCATAGACTTGCATGGTCGAGAATGCCCCAGGTTCACCAATCTCTGAGTACAGACATTTATTCTCATCTCAATGCACAGTGGCCTGCCTGTACCTAATGCTGTGGGCCCTTATTTTAGACGTCCCAGCCAGGGACATTATCATCCCTGTTTCCAATCTGTCTCACCTGTGAGAGTGTGAGATATTTCACTGAGATCTTCACTCATTTTCCTAAACCTCAAGGAATTTTGGCCCAGCTGATTCAAACACTGCTCAAACAACAGGCCTGTCATCACAGACATCAGTCTGGTCATCCTTCACTGCACTCCCTCAGTGTCAGGTTCGTCCTTTATGTGGTATGGAGACCAAATCTGTACACAATACTGCACAATTTTCGAGATACGATCTCACCAAGGACCTGGTCTCCAGTCAGACAAACAGCCATCTATCACCACCCTCTGTCTCCTGCTACTGAGACAATTTTGAATGTGACTTGCCAAGTTACACTTGATAGCATTAGATTCTCAGATAATCAAATGTGAGGCTGGATGAACACAGCAGGCCAAGCAGCATCTCAGGAGCACAAAAGCTGACGTTTCGGGCCTAGACCCTTCATCAGAGAGGGGGATGGGGAGAGGGAGCTGGAATAAATAGGGAGAGAGGGGGAGGCGGACCGAAGATCGAGAGTAAAGAAGATAGGTGGAGAGAGTATAGGTGGTGAGGTAGGGAGGGGATAGGTCAGTCCAGGGAAGACGGACAGGTCAAGGAGGTGGGATGAGGTTGGTAGATAACTGGGGGTGCGGCTTGGTGTGGGAGGAAGGGATGGGTGAGAGGAAGAACCGGTTAGGGAGGCAGAGACAGGTTGGACTGGTTTTGGGATGCAGTGGGTGGGGGGGAAGAGCTGGGCTGGTTGTGTGGTGCAGTGGGGGGAGGGGACGAACTAGGCTGGTTGAGGGATGCAGTAGGGGAAGGGGAGATTTTAAAACTGGTGAAGTCCACATTGATACCATATGGCTGCAGGGTTCCCAGGCGGAATATGAGTTGCCGTTCCTGCAACCTTCGGGTGGCATCATTGTGGCAGTGCAGGAGGCCCATGATGGACATGTCATCTAAAGAATGGGAGGGGGAGTGGAAATGGTTTGCGACTGGGAGGTGCAGTTGTTTGTTGCGAACTGAGCGGAGGTGTTCTGCAAAGCGGTCCCCAAGCCTCCGCTTGGTTTCCCCAATGTAGAGGAAGCCACACCGGGTACAGTGGATACAGTATACCACATTGGCAGATGTGCAGGTGAACCTCTGCTTAATGTGGAATGTCATCTTGGGGCCTGGGATAGGGGTGAGGGAGGAGGTGTGGGGACAAGTGTAGCATTTCCTGCGGTTGCAGGGGAAGGTGCCGGGTGTGGTGGGGTTGGAGGGCAGTGTGGAGCGAACAAGGGAGTCACGGAGAGAGTGGTCTCTCCGGAAAGCAGACAGGGGAGGGGATGGAAAAATGTCTTGGGTGGTGAGGTCGGTTATTCTCCTTTCTTTATAAGATTCCTATGTGATTTTTTTTGGCAAAAGGCCTCACTGGAAAACCATTGAAATGGCCACCTTGAAAAAAAAATCAACCACATTTGTTAGACATGACTTCCCTTTGATGAAGCCATCCTGACTATCCCTGATTAAACCCGAATGCAGATCAATTTTCTCCTTTCCTATGTTCTCCCATGGCTTCCCTAACACTGATCTGATACTCACTGGCCTAATGTTGCCAGGTCTATCTCTGCCATTCTTCCTGTGAAAGGGAACCACATTAGTTGTTGTCCAGTCCTCTGTGGCAATTCTGAAAAAAAGAAATGGACCAGAGCCTTCCCTCTCTTGTTACCTACAGCATCCTGTGATTAAAATCAGCCGGACAAGTGGGCTTGTCCAATTTTATATCAGCCAGTTGTCCAATACCATGTCGAATTGTGGCAGAGAATCTATAACGGGCTGTAGACAAGGGATGATAATGAGCAAACTTTCAGCATTGCAAATAAAACAGTACAGTGTGGGTTATGGGAAGTTTGTGTTTTGGGGAAAGGATAAAACAGCAGTAAATTATATGACGGGAGAAGGAACGCAGAGGTCGGAGCTACAGAGGGATTTGTGTGTCCTGTACATAAATCACATAATATTGTTCTGAAGATGTTGTAAGTGATTTGGAAAGTGAATTGAATGATGTTGGTTCTTGCAAAGGGTGCCGGGTATGATCTTAGGCATGTTCCCCTGCATCTGTACAGGGCATTGCTGAGAGCACATTTGATGCTCTGTGTGTAGTTATGATGCCCTAAACTGAAAAAAAAAGATGCAACTGTTTTTGAAAATTTTCAAAGATGGTTCTCTGTACGCTGCCCTGGGATGAAGGCATTATGTTATGGAGGATAAACAACTCAGACCTGAGAACAAGAAATGTTCTTCTTGACGATATAAGATTTTGAAGAGAGTGTAGCTGGTGAATATCTGATGGATATTTGCTCGTGTAGGGGAGAATAAATTTGAGGAAGTCATTTAAAAAATAAAACAGGTTCACTCGTCCTGAACCATGAAATCTGATTTCTCTTCATAGATGCTCCCAGCCTGCTGAGATTTTCTAGTAATTTCTGTGTTTATTTTGGAATAAGACACATTCATTTTAACAGAGATATTGTGAAGACAATAAGCATTTTATTTTTAAATTACGCAGGCACATATAAACATATATTTCAATCAAGCAGGCCCATTTGCTGCTAAGGAAATCGCTCTGTGTACGACAGCAGCAATGATGCACCGATATGGAGCAGTAATGTGGTGGAAACATATAGTTCAGACAAAGTTCAAGGAGACCTCACATGTTCCAGTTTGAGGGTCGGATAACATTATTGTGTGATTCAACTCAGAGAGGGAAAAATAATGTAACCTCCCTGTTGAGCCTATTGCTCTCTGTCTCATTCCTTCTACGCCATCACAGCAATGAATGAGAGCTAAACATTGGTCAGTCATCTTTACCACTCGTGCAAGATTCATGACGATGATTCACTGGAATCTCCTACTGCCTGTAGCAAAGGGAATTCAGCCAAATCTAACTGTTCCAGGAAGGAATCCCATCGCCAACAACTTGTGCAAACAGAACACATTCAGAAGCAGAATAACATTTGGGGCAATCTCACATTTTTTTTTCCTATTGTCAGGAGTTCAACTATTATGTGAACAAAGTTATTTCAAATTAAATTTAAGTTTGTCATCAAACATACGTACAAATGTGTGTGTGTGTGTGTGTGTGTGTGTGTGTGTGTGTGTGTGTGTGTGTGTGTGTGTGTGTGTGTGTGTGTGTGTGTGTACCATTAAAGAGAAAGCATTAATGTACATATTAGCAGATCCAAACTGTTTCACATTCTTCTTTCCATCATAGTTTGAGTTACTTTACTTTGGTCATAAACATGCTTTTTAGCAGATTAAAGAAAAGTGCCTGGCTTGTTCCTAACACCAACCCTGACCCAGTCTGAGCCCTATATCATCGACCACAACACCAACCTGGTTACATTTAAAATTTGCTGTGACCAGTGGAGGAGTGGGACTGGAAAAGGAAACAATGACCAGCCAAGCCAGGGAACCATAGGCCAGTGAGGCTGACATGAGTGCTGGGTAAGTTGTTGGAGGGGATTCTGAGGGATAGGATTTACAAGCAATTGGAAAGCCAAATGTTGATTAGGGATAGTAAACATGGCTTTGTGCGGTGGGAAACATGTCTCACTAACTTGATTATCTTGAAGAGGTGATAAAGAAGATTGATGAAAGCTGTGTGGCAGATGTTGTCTGTATGGACTTTAGGAAGGTGTTCAATAATGCTCCGAATGGTAGACAGGTTATTAATGGGAGGACACATGGGATCCAGGGGGAGCTAGACAATTGAATTCAATATTGGGTTGAAGGCAGAGGACTGCTTTCCAGACTGGAGGCCTGTGACCAGCGGTGTGCCACAAGTATCAGTGCTGAGTTCCCTGCTTTCCATCATTAATATAAAGGATTTGGATGTGAATATCAGAGGCATGGTTAGTAAGTTTACAGATGATGCCAAAAGGTGGTGCAGTGGACAGTGGTGGAGATTATGTCAGAGTGCAATGGGAGATTGATCAGATGGGCCAAGGGGCCAAGGTGTGGCTGATGGAGTTTGATTTAGACAAATGAGAGGTTTTGCATTTGTTACGGTGAAGCAGGGCAAGACTTATACAACTAATGCTAGGGCCCTGGGGAGCGTTGCCAAATAAAGAGACCTTGGGTGCAGGAGCTTGAAAGTGGAGTAGCAGGTAGACAGGATGCTGAAGAACACGTTTGTCACACTTGCCCTAATCAGTCAGAGCTTTGGGTGCAGGAGTCGGGATGGCATGTTGCTTGTGTACAAGACGTCGATGAGGCCATGTTTAGACTATTGCGCACATTTCTGTTGGCTCTGCTAAAGGAAGGTTGTTGTTAGCCTTGAGAGGAGCAGAAAAGATTGGCAAGCATGCGCCTGGATTGGAGGGTTTGAGCAAGAGGGAGACGCTAAATAGTTTGCAGCTTTTTCCCCTGGAGTGTTGGAGATTGAGGGGTGACATTACAGAGGTTTATACAACCATGAGGAGCATGAATAGTCTGTAAAGCCAAGATCTGTTTCCCAGGAGTCAAAAAGTAAAGTGCCTATGCTGAAGGTGAGAGGGGAAAGATATAGAAGGGAACGTGGGACAACATTTTCATGCAGAAAGTGGTGTGCGTACAGAAAGTGCAGCCAGAAGTGATGGAGACGGGTGCATTTACACAGTTAAAGGGAACCTGGATTGGTAAATGTATAGGAAGGGTTTAGATGGATATCGGCCAAATACTGGAAAATGGGCATAGATCGGATTACGTATCTGGTCAGTGTGGACAGGTTGAACCAAAGTGTTTGTTTCTGCGCTGTGTGAGTTTCTGAATCTATAAGATGGATGAGAAGAAATTCGAAAAGGGCATTTCAACCAGAAATTCTCTTCCCCAGAAGCCTGTGGTGCCTTTCTGTTTACATTTATTCAGAGCTACATTAGTGAAATAGTTGACAGATGTTGTGAAAAAAACCAAAGTCTCTCCAGTTGTTTACTCAACGTTTATTAACAAGACAGCTTTGTGCCTCTTGTTCAATCCCTCTCTTAAAAGAATCCAGAACAAAATAACTTCATACAGTTACAGTATTGTTACACTGGTTTGCACATCGAGCTGTTACACAGGAACCCGGGGAAGACCAATGAGGCACTTGGCCCTGCTGTACAGCCCCTTGAGTCACTGACATATGAACAGGAGGAGGCCATTCAGCCCATCCAGTCACGTACATGGAAACAGAGTGAGGTAACTGATGCTCCAGCATGACAAGCAAATGGGGCAGGGGCTGCACAGATAGTCTGCTTCATGTTATTCATCTTGCATCCATTGCTCGTGGTACACATGTGGTGCTTTAAAGCGGTTTTCTAGCAGTGAGGTGGGAAGCCTAATCACAGATAATGGGAACTACAGATGCCGGAGAATCTGAGATAACAGAGCGTGGAGCTGGATGAACACAGCAGGCCAAGCAGCATCTTAGGAGCACAAAAGCTAACGTTTTGGGCCTCAACCCTTCATCAGAAGAAAAGGAAGCCTAATGTTTTGTTCAAAATCTCAAGGTTGCATCCTCCAACTTGTGTTCTCTGTGAAAATCAGAATGTGGTTGGAATGACATTCTGTTTTAGAAGTAAGGTATTATGGCTAATGTCGGGATTATGAGCAACATGACATTCAGTGTCGGGTTACACATTAATGTGGGGAGATTTCCTTCAGAATCTGCATTGCTCTCTCAATCGACATGGGGCTCTATGTAATCCGACATGTAAAACCTATATATATTTAAATGGGTATGTTTTGGAATCTCTCACCATATCAATGTGTTTTGTGGCCGTAAGTGTTCACTGCCAACTGTACGTTTTAATGGAACTATCTGTTATTCTTTCACAGCACTACAGGTTAAACAGTCATTTTCCTCACGGTACCATCATCTCAGGGATTAGACTGGCGATACTCGTTTGCACTGTGTCTGTGGCAAGGAGATCTTTCCTAACAAAGGAGACCAAGTCTGTCTACAATGATCCTAAATACTCTCTGATCAAGGCTCTACAACTGCAGAAAGATGGCTTTATTTATGTACCTGAATCATTCACAATGAAGACAGAATAACTTTTATTTCCTTCATTACTGCTACCCCTATATTGTACTATTTTTGGTGACCTACGATCAAGGACATGTAGGTCGTTTTGGGCAACAAGACTTCCCAACCTTGCACCATTTAATCATTACAAAATGAGATGTCTACTCTTGCTGGTTACATCCAAATTGTTTGTATGCCTTTCAAATCACCGTGGTCCAAACACTGATACATGTGATACACCTAAAGTAACAGCACCAAAAGTACAATCTGAAAAAGGGCTTGACTCTCTGTATGGTCTCAACTAAACAATTCTCAATCCATGTGGTATATTCTCCCTTACCCCTGGACTCCAACTTTATTCATTCACCTGTGTGCAACCATACCAAAGCATTCTAGAAATTCAAATACACCACTCCCACTGGTTCTCATTTGTGGATGCTTCAACTATTATATACATATTACTCAGTCGTACACTCACTGGAAAAAGGATCACAACACACAGGAATTGCCAAAACAAATAGGAAAGTACATCAACTTCTGTTGATAATCTAGTTTTCTCTATTTTGACATCTCATCATCCATATTCTCTCTCACTTTCTCTCTCTCATTAATGAATCACATAAATCAAGTTAACAAATACTCTAACCTTTCTCCATGTCTTATCTCTCAAACCTCCCTCTTTCAGTTTAAATGTATTGCTTACATTTGGATGTGACACGATTATAATTGAGAAATGAAACGACAAAGACACGAGGGAGGAACTGGCCAATGTTACCAGAAATAGAGCCTCAGCAGGGAAGACTGTGAAGCAGCAATGTAAGACGTTTCTGGGGATAATTTGGACGCAGATCCATAATTTGTGGATGCTTTAATGAACACAAACTCCACAGCCTTGTCAAAGATGACTTCACTTTCCTGAATCTAAGTTGATTCAACCAAGTCGTATTATGACCCCCCCAAGTGTCTAATTTTTACAGTCCTCATAAAAGATTCCAATATTTTCCTCATAATGGAAATCAAGTTGTCCAATTTTGTTTTTTTTTGTTTGTTTTCCCTCCAACTCCACATTTTATCTGGGTTACAACAGCAGTTTTCCATTCTGCAGGAACTGGAAATGCCACAATCTTTAGAATTTTGAATGATAGCCAATAATTATTTCTTTTAGTTACAATTTTTAAACGACATTTGGATCAGTACCTGAACAGGAAACATTTGGAGGGATATGGCCCAAGCCCAGGCGGGTGGGACTAGGATAGTTTGGGATTATGTTTGACATGGACTGGTTCGAATGAAGAGCTGTACGACCCTGTAACTCTTTCACTAGCTCTATTGCCACCTACTTGTATACTCTGGGACGTACCAGAGCAAAGTACCAAACTTCAGTTCAATTAGTTTTGAGAAATTCCTCTTTATTAATTCTAATCTCCCACAGTTTCTCATTTTCATAGTCACTCTCTCCTGTGGAATTTCTGGATGATTTTCTGTATTTTCTTCTGTGGAGACGGAAATAATGCATTCCACTCAGCAGTGGGTCAGTGGGGGTGAGGTGAAAGAAATGGCCTCTGTCACCAAGTGAATACATCAGAGCACTGCACTTAGGAGATGATGAACAGGGCACCCACTCATGACCATCGATGGGTTATGCTGAAACCAGTGACACAAAGCTGTAACCACCTCTTTTTAGAATAACATTGTCTTCAGACTTTGCAACTGGCATAGGTCCAGGTAGAGATAAGAATATGTATACAATCTAAGTATTATTTATCAAAGTATTATTAATCAAAGCTGCAAGTGTGGCCAGACAAGAACTGCAACTGGAAAGATTTTAGTTCATTCAGAAAGAGCATTGAATAAGAAGTGAAGGCTGGGAATATTATTGGTGATAAAGGGAATATTGTGATATAAATCAGCTCAGGACAAAATGGGCCAATACTGGTTGTGAACACTTTTGTTCCTCCTCGGGTGTTTGTAAGTGAAGGTGTTAAAAGCCATGGAATAAGAATTGACATTGTCATGGAAAGTGAATACAATACTTTCCATCTTTGTCAAACATAGATCATAGAAATTGAGATGCTGTTCACAAAGTTTTACAGATTAAATGATTGGTCAGAGATAGAGACACTGACCAGGAACACCAACAATAGCTAGGATGGGATAGTAACCCGCCTGAATAATCAACAGTACACCGTATATTCGCCATGTTAATGGTAACCAATCAATAGAAAGCCAGTAAAGGCCATCGGATAAACCCCTGTCCGTTGTTGGAACATTCCAATCTATTCCTTTCAGATTCTGGCACATTGTTGTAACATTCCCGTGTATGGTTCTGAGATTCTGATCCATGATTGGAACATTCCTGCCAGCTCTTCACAGATTCTGATCTCTCCCTCTCCCTGGAGCTGCTGATCCCAATCGTGTTGAGGATGACACAGCTACTGATACTATAGGATAACACATTGGAAGAAACCCCTTATTAATAGCAGAGGGAAACCCTCCAGTGGCACAGTTAGTATCCATGGAGACTGACATTAATTCGAGTCACGGAATAAACAGTTCCAGTTAACCCCTTCCACTCTGACACTTTTAATGTAACAACAATACCTGGTCTGGGTGGGATGTTGACATCGCCTGCTATAGGTCTTAGTGCCCATCTCCAATTACTCTCACAATGATAGAGATAAAGGAGAAAGGTGATGCTTTCCCTTCACAGACTCAATGATTCTGCCGTGTTATCCACATGCCATGTCACATGTAACCGCTTACCTAAGAGCCAATCGAGAGGTTGTTACTGCACTGATGTCTCCTCCACCACAACAAGTGCCAATCTAAACCCTGTATCTGGCCACAACTGCCTGGAGAAAGACTCGAAATGTGGATTTCGCTGAACTTTCCTCTCACTGCCCTAATAAGGCAACATTTTATCTTTAACTCAACAGTTTGAATAATTTGCTCCTAAAGTTGCAACCATCTTTTTTTTTTGCAGATAATACAGCTTTTCTTTTCCGATTTTTTGGCCTTATCCCAAAAGTAAACGTTACATTGGTAACTGCTTTGCTTATTGCGAGTAAAGGGTCAGAGACAATATCTATGTGAGTGATTAAGAAACAGTTATGGAGAGGAGACAGTGCCTGTGCAGACTGGACAGGACCAACGTGATATCATCCAGTAGGCAATTTCTTCTTCATAGACGGAACAAAATAAAACACAGAGAAAGAGACAGAATATATTTGGCTGAAAGAATGGTGACTGTCAATATTAACAAAACACGGTAGTTTGAAATGGAATGGAGCAGAAATGATTTCATGTATACTGTTTAATCAGTGTATGTGTGCAGATAGATAAGATTGTTCATATATGCTCAAGATATTCAGAGTTATTAAGAGACAGAGTGAACACAATGTGATGCAGGTGATGTAACCTTGTCTTGTTTGTGTCTTGTTAAAATTGCACTCAATAGAGAGAACCCATCTCCCCAATTCACACCTTTATTTACTCCCATTGTACATCTGTTTCTCTTTCACCGGAACTAAAAGCCTCTTTGTATCTTGCACTGCACCCCCACACCCTCTGTTTCTGTCAGCCCTCCTCTACCTCTGTCAAGGTATTAAAAAGATAATTTTCCAACCCTTTTCTGTTGGGAAGAAGGGTCTCGCTGGACTTGAAACCATAACTCTGATTCTCTGTCTCCACAGATGCTCCAGGCCTGCTGAGTTTCTCCAGAAATGAATCGACACAGACTGAATTTTCAACAAAACAAAGAACCGTGCATGCTGGAAATCTGAAACAAGAAGCAAAATTGCTGGAGAAACTGGGAGCTTTGAAAAGGCATCAAGGGTCCTGGCCCGAAACGTCAGCTTTTGTGCTCCTGAGATGCTGCTTGGCCTGCTTTGTTCATCCAGCTTCACACTTTGTTACACTGGATCCAACAGCTTAACTTTGCTTTCACTCTACAAATGCAGCCAGAACTGCTTAGTTTCTTCAGCAATTTGTGTTTTCAAATAAATTCCAAAAATGTGTGTCAAAGCCGCCCAAAATCCCTGTCCAACATGGAGCATCAAACACTGGGAAGTGAATGGCAGCGCAAGGTTCACAAATGCATCAGTTCCAAATGACATAATGTTGGCATCATTGACACTACAGAGCTCTTAATCATGATCAGGGAGAGAATCATTCACTTTAAAAACCTTCCTACAGTGTGGAAACATGTCCTCCAGCCTAACAAGTCCACACCAATGTTCAGAGCATCCCATCCAGACCCATCCCCCTATTACCCACCTGATTTACGCATCCCTCAACATGATGGGCATTAGCATGGCCAATTCACCTCGCCTGCACATCTTTGGTCTGTGGGAGGAAACCAGAGTACCTGAAGGAAGTCCATGCAGACACGGGGGAGAATATGCAAACTCCACACAAACCGTCATCCAAGAGTAGAATCAAACCTACATCCCAGGTGCTGTGAAGCAGTAGTGCTAATCCCTAAGCCACCGCACTGCCCAAAGATGTCCCTACCAGAAGGGAAAAGGTTCAGATGAATATGTTAACGCATTTTGAGGAATGTGACAAATTGGAGGCGCGACACCATGGAAAGACCCTCAGAAGAATGACAATGGAAGTGTTATCACATCAGGAAACAGAGTAGGTCACTGTGGACACGGGCGATGGGGACTCAGTCTGAACCGGGGGACATTACATTGCACTTATTGCAGCTCAAAACTGGGCATTCATGTGGTGATGGAAACCACAGCAGCAGCAGCAGAAGCAGAATTGTATTCCACCAGAATCTGTGACTCTTTGTCCTGGATAACCCATCAGTCTATGACTACATTGAAGCTGATTAATGATTCAGTGACGAGTGCAGGAAAACATGCCGGGGTCAGAACCATGCGTACCTGAAACTGATGGCAACCCATTGTAGCTACCACATTCAACTGCTTGCATTACAGACAGCAGAACTAACACATTACTGACAGGGCAAAATGATTACAAGATCAACAGACCAACTATCATGCCATAACTAGTCATGAATGGTGATGGGGGCAGCAGGCACTGTCGCTGCTGGAGTCTGAGATAACAAGGTGTGGATTTGGATGAACACAGTAGGCCAGGCACCATCAGAGGAACAGGAAAGCTAATGTTTCAGGTCTGGACTCTTCTTCAGAGAAAGGGGAAGGGAGGGGGATTCTAAAATAAATAGAGAGAGGGGGAGGCGATATTAGAAGTTAGATAGTGGACCAGATAGGTAGAGAGAGGACAGTCAAGTCAAGGAGGCGGCATTGAAGCCAGTAAGGGTGCATGTAGGTCGTGAGATGTGACGAGTGTTGGTCAGTGAGGAAGGAGAGGCGGGAAGATGTAAGGAACACAGACAGGTCGAGGATGCAGGGATGAAGCTAATTGAAGTGAGGTGAGTGTAGGTGGGAAGTAGGGGTTGGGGGTTGTTCAGTGAGGTGGGAGGTGCAGCTATGTGAGAGGGAACACAGACATGGCGAGGAGGCAGGGATGAGGCTAGTAGAGGTGAGGTGAGTGTCGGTAGGAAGTTGGGTGGGGGTTGGTCAGTGAGCTGGGAGTGTAGGTGTTCCACAAAGCAGTCTCCAAGCATCCTTTTGGTTTTCATGATGTAGAGGAGGCCACATCTGAAAAAGCAGATACAAGAGACCACATTAGTGGATATACAGGTTAATACCTGTTTAATGTGGAAGGTTTTCTTGGGGCCTGGGATGGAGGTGATGAGGGAGGTGGAAGGGTGGGTGAAGCAATTCCTGTGGTTGCAGAGAAATGTCCCGGGGTTGGTGGCGCTAAAGGGGAATGCCGGAGCGGACAAGGGAATCATGGAGACTTCGGTCCTTCTGGAAGGCAGATAAGGACGGGGAGGGAAATATATCCTTGGTCGTGAGGGTCAGATTGCAGGTAGCGGAAGTGGCCAAGAATGTTGTTTTGGATCCGGACATGATGGGGTGATACGTGAGGACAAGAGGAATTTTGTCTTTGTTTGGAGGGGGTGTGAGGGCTGAGGTGCAGGAAATGCAAGAGATACGGTCAAGGTCATTTTCAACCACTGTCAGGGTGAAATTGTAGTCCATGGAAAATGAAGACATCTGCATTGTTCGGGAGTTGAATGCCTCATCTTGGGAGCAGATGCGGTGGAGGTGAAGGAATTGGGAATATGGGCTAGCATTCTTGCAGGAAGGTGGATGAGATGAGGTGTCATCGAGGTAGCTGTGGGGGTTGGTGGGGTTGAAATAGATATCAGTTTACAGACGGTTACCAGAGATGGAGACAGAGGTCCAGGAAGGAGAGAGAGGCATCAGTGATGATCCAGGTGAACTAAAGGTTGGGGTGAAAGGTGTCAGTAAAGTGGATGAACTGTTCAATCTTCTTGCGGGAGCACGAGGCGGCGCTGATACAGACATTGATGTTACGGAGAAAGAGGTGGGGAATAGGCCCAGGGTAGGCGTGGAAGAGGGACTGTTCCATGTACCCGACAAAGAGGCAGGCATAGCTTGGGCCCATGCGGGTACCTATGGCTACCCGCTGTTGTGCATAGGAAGTGCTAAGGGGAGGTTGTTAAGGGTGAGGATGTGTTTGGTTAGATAGATAAGGGTGTTAGTGGAGCGGGACTGGTCGGGCCTGTAGGAGAGGATGAAGCGGAGGGCTTTCAGGCCATCTGCATGGTCAGTTATACAACTCTCTGGAGGAGAGGCTTCCAGAGATATCCCCAATGTAACTAATGGAACTGCCTGCACATCAGTGCAACTTCAAAAATGTAGTATCCACACCATCCTCAGCCAGAAGTATTGAGTTGAAGATTCACCTCACAGTCATCATGATGTGCACAAAATCACAGTTGCCAGTCTTCAACCAATTAGCTTCGCTGCATGTGATACCAAGAGAAAGATAACAATGAAGTAAAAATACGAAGAAGATAACTGGCCCAGATGCCGCTCCTACAATAGGACTGAAGGCTTGTGCTGCATAACAAGCCGTGCCTCTGGGGGAAGCTGTTTCATTCCAGCCCCCACTCTGACATCTGCCTGGCAATGTGGAACATTTATCAGCTATGCCCAGTTTCCTAAGAGGAGCATAATTGCAATCTGACCGATATCTGTGCCCTTAGTCTCATTGCAATTGTCGAATTGTTGGAAGTTGTTTTTGACAGAGCTGCCAAGCAGCACAGAAATAACCTGCTCGGTGTGGTTTCTGATAGTTCCCCATGTGGAGATGGCGCTGTTGTGGAAATATCATTGGATTTCTAATCCAGACCAGGCTAATGCTTTGGTAGCTGGGGATGTGAAGAATAATTAATAAAATATCGAAGTCTCAAATCTGGTGTCAGTAAAAGTGACATCGAAGCCAATATCGATCGGAAGCATCAATTTGCTTCACCAACACACTTTCAGGATGAAAATCTACCGTGCTGTCCTAATCTGGCCGAAAAGCCTCTCCAGACACACAACATGTGATGAACACTTCAATGTTCTCTGGAACAGCCAAGTAAGACACTCAATTGCATCAAACTGCTCTGATGCCTTAAAGGATAAAATCGGATGGAACACCCAGCCGCGGTATCAGAAAAGGGAAAAAGAAACACTGTTGTGTTGAACATACACAGGCCTCCTTCCTGATCTCTGAGAGCTGGTGAGAACATTTAAAGAGTTTTCCCATGGGCGGTACAGAAATATCAGGAAAGGAGAAGGCCATTCAACCCATTTAATGTCCCCCAATCTAGTTCATGGCTGAACATCTCTCCAATGCTTTTCTTCCACACAGTGCACATAGTCCTGGAAGTGATTAATCATTAGAAAACAAAAAAAAAAGTAGGAACTGTCGTCGTTCCTTCAGTCCATTGATTTTTCTCCACCACTCAACATAATGATGCTGATCCTATATCCCATACGCCTGTTCTCTGCCCATCCATTTAGTGTCGAGAAATCCTTATTTGTATTCAGTGCCTGGCTTCTGCAGCCTTGTGTGTCAGAATGTTCCGAAGGTTCACCAGTCTCTGTGTGCAGGCATTCATGCTCATATCATTGTACAGTAGCTTACCTGTACCTGACATTATGACCCTTATTTTAGATATCCCAGCCAAGGGCATTATTCTCCCTGCTTCCAAACTATCTCTCTCTGTGAGAGTTTTATGTATTACAATGAGACCTTCACTCATTTGCCTAAACCTCATGGAACTTCAGCCCAGTTGGCTCGAACTGAGCTCAAACAATAAGGCTGCCATCCCAGAGATCAGTCTGGGGATCCTTTGCTGCGCTCCCTCAATATCATGATTATTCTTAATGGGGTAACGAGGCCAAAACTGCACACAACACTGCACAATGTTTGAGATATAGTTTCATCAAGGTCCTGATCTCCAGTGATATAAACAGCCTTCTAACACAATCCCCTGTCTCCTGCCATTAAGATAATTTTGAATGTGACTTGCCAAATTACCATGGATACCATTGCGTTTAACTTTCCTTGTCAGTTTTTCATGTGGGACTTTGTCAACAGCCCTTGCTGAAAAAAAAACATATAAATGATCATCTTGATAGAAATCAATCAAAATGAGACTTCTCTTGAAAAAAAGTCATCCTGACTATCCCTGATCAAGTCTTGTCTTTCTAAATGCAGATCAATTAAGTGTTTGTGAGAAGAACACAATTGTAATTATGGGTGGTTTGAATATGCATATTGATGGGATGAATCAATTTGGCATGGATCGCCTCGAAGAACAATTCATAGAGTGTATGAGGGATTGTTTCATACAGCAACATGTCATAGGAACAACCAGAGGGCTGGTTACTTTAGATTTGGTATTATGTAACGAGGAAGCATTGACAAATGGTCTTGTCGTTAAGGACATTCTTAGAGGAGTAACCACAACATGCGAGAGCTGCAAATTCGGACATGAGTTTCATGCAAGAGCTTTGAGGTTTTGCAAAGATAACAGTCCATGTCTGAGGAGGGAGGCGTCCTGAGTAGACTGGGCAAAAACATTAAAGGACTGGACAGCTGACGAATACAGGCAAATATTTAGAAAAATGCTGAATACCCCCCCATTAAAGTAATTGTCTGGGAGGAAGAGGAATTGTATGAAGGTGAAAAAAATCATCTATGGCTTGACAAGGAAGTCAGTGACAACATGAAGACAAAACCTTGGACATATCATACTGCACAAGTTCGTCGCTCTTTGGAGTATTTGGGGAGGCAGTGTTCGAGTGGTATTATCACTGGACTTTTAATTAAGTGACTCAGACAATGGTCTGGGGACCTGGGTTCAAATCCTACTGTGCCAAATGGTGGAGTTTGAATTCAAATTGAGAATTAATAGACCAATACTGGCCATGAACCAACTGTCAGGAAAAACCCAAGTGGTTCACAAATGTCCTGTCAGAAAGGAACCTGCCATCCTTAGTTGGCCTGGCCTACATGTGATTCCAGGCCTACTGCCATATTGCTGACTTTTACCTGCCTTCTGGATAATTAGTGATGGGCACAGCCAGTGACGCCCACACCCAGTGAATGTTTTGTGGTTGGCATGGAGGAGCTGAGCTGAAAGTCTGTTTCCGTTCACTATAACTCAACGGCTTTATGATTTGCTGTTGGTGCATACATAGTGCTGTTGGGAGGAAATCTCAGCAGTGTACCTTGTGTGTCAGTGTTGCTGGCAGTGAGCATTACTGGATAGGGGTAGAGTGTTAAACAAGCCGCTTATGTTTTCCTCGATAGAGTTTGTGCAGCTGTGTTCATCCAGGTACCTGAGGATCTTCCATCACACTCCTGCCTGGTTCCTTGTAGTAGTGGAAAGGCTTTGGAGAGCTTTAAGAGGTGAGTTACTCGCCACGAATTTCCAGCATCAGATATGCTCTTTTAGATGGCTGCACCAGTTGAATTTCTGATCAGCAGTTGCACACAGGATATTTTTCGTTGCAAGTTGATCTTCATGCTGAAAATCAAAGAAGAGCTTTTGGATTACCTCGTGTTGGATGTGACAACGGTCCAGCAGTTTTGAAGAACTATTCTTGTTAGACATTAATCAGCAAAACCTGAATGGTGTCCACATATTTTGGAAGAAAGTTATTGACTGCTGCAGGAACTGAGGATTGTGAAACAGTGCTGAGAGATAGTGTTTTCATCCCTGTCAGGAATGGTCTGTTATTTTTTGATCATTCACAATCCTGGCAAAAACAGAAATATTGTCTTTGAAATGCAACTTCGACTCACAGGAACATGAAACCAGATCACTGAAACGGTCAACGAGTTCATGAGCACTGGAGGGCAATGGGAGTTCGCAACTGACAGGAAAACATGTCCATTCTCAAAGTGCGTACGTGGGAAGAAGGAGTTTATTCTTCTTTTGAGAAATGACACCCTAACGACTAAAAGTATTTGTTATAATGAAGGAAAAGCTGTATCCATGCCATTGGTTTAGTTAAAATGATAGTGACAAACAGCTGGAATAATCTTGCACTGACCATTTGAAACTTCCGGGATGTTTTCAGTCATAGCTGGGATGTTTTGGGTTGAGTTAGTGCCAATACTCCATGAGATGATGCTGATTTGTAAAATAACTATTTACTGAGCACAGTTGATGAAACTGAAAAACAAGTGCCGTTGGCTGGTACTTCGGAATACATCAGAGTTTTTATGGCTGCCACCACATGGAATCGTACAACTGAGAAAAGGCCCATCGAGTCTGCACCACCAGGTGCTGATCCAAGTGCTTTTTAAAGTGTGTGATGTTACCTGCTTCAACCACCTTCCTAAGCAGTGCATTCCAGACACGTACCACCTTCTGGATTCAACGCAAATTGCACAAATCCTTTCTCAGCCTCTTACCTTTCACTTTCAAAGTGTGCCCCCTTGTTCTTGATCCTTCGTGGAAGGTGAACAGCTGCTGTCTGTTCACCCTGTCCGAACCTCTCATGCTCTTACACACATCGATCAGGCTCCCCCCTCAACTTTCTCTGCTCCAAAGATAATCGTGAACAAATCTAGTCTCTCTTCACAGTTTGAGTATTTTCTTGCCTTGCTACTTTTGAAGTGCATTAACTCACATTTATCAGTGTTAAATTTCGTCACACTGTTCTGGCCACCTGAACAGCCTGTTTATATCGCCCTGTCATCCTCACTGTGAAACACCCGGCTAATCTTTGTGACATCCACAAAATTATTTATCATATCCTCTCCATCCACCATCTCCCACATTCTCATCATCATCAAGCATGCAGGTACAGCAGACAGTGAAGAAAGCTAATGGCATGCTGGCCTTCATAACAAGAGGAATGGAAAATAGGAGCAAAGATGTCCTTCTGCAACTGTACAGGGTCCTGGTGAGACCGCACCTGGAGTATTGTGTGCTGTTTTGGTCTCCAAATTTGAGGAAGGACATTCTGGCTATTGAGGGAGTACAGCATAGGTTCACGGGGTCAATTCCCGGAGTGGCGGGATATCATATGTTCAAAGACTGGAGTGACTGTGCTTGTATACACTTGAGTTTAGAAGGATCAGAGGGGATCTGATTGAGACATAATAAGATTATTAAGGGATTGGACCCTGTGGAGGCAGGAAGCGTGTTTCCCCTGATGGGTGAGTCCAGAAGCAGAGGACACAATTTAAAACTAAGGGGTAAGCCACTTAGAAGAGAGTTGAGGAAAAAAATCTTCACCCAGAGAGTGGTGGATACATGGAATGCTCTGCCCTATAAGGCAGTGGAGGCTAACTCTCTGGATATTTTCAAGAAAGAGGTGGATAGAGCTCTTAAAGATGGTAGAATCAAGTGTTATGGAGATAAGGCAGGAACAGGATACTGATTGTGGATGATCAGCCCTGATCATAATGAGTGGTGGCGCTGGCTTGAAGGGCCGAATGGCCTACTCCTGCACCTATTGTCTATTATTTACAAATATCACAAAATTAACCTTGATTTTCTTCCTGTTCTCCAGCTATTATTCACAGAGAAAGAATATAAAATTCCAGTCTCTTGATACTATTAATTTGGTGAATTTACAATGTGATACAGTTGAGTTCTTTGATGGGGGAGACACAAATATTATTTTGGACATGGAGTTGAATTATCCTCTAACATTCTGCCCATTCTGCATGTTATATTCTTACGGCTTTGACGTCATTAATGCTGGGCTAGGTTTTGGTATTTTGCCCTGAAACTTTTATATTTTACATGGACCTGGAGCATGTTTATCGTAACAGTCCCTGCAATAGTCAGAGCAGAAGGAATTATTCACTTGCAGAATGGACACAGCCTCATTCTTGAAGATTGTGTGAGAGCGCGAGTAATGAGGAGAAAGATACAATTAAATTCTACATTACGGACACATTGTAGGCAATCACACCATATTCTCATGCCTACCTTGAGAAAAATGTTAAGACATTGCACGGGAGTTGGGCGGGGGAAGGTGGGGAGAAGAACATTTCATCTGCACTTGATGGAAATACAGAATTTCCGAGACAGTGTAAAATCTGAACAAGAATCAAGCATTGGAAAAGAAACATGAGAAATATTTTCTTAATTTTCAAAGGAAATCAGAATCCAATTTTGGTGAACAGCAATGTTTGATCGCGCATCAACCTTTCTTCTTGAAATACATGCTTTACATGGTCACTCATACTTCACCTGCCAGTCCTCTTCTTTCTTCCTTATACTTCTGCTTCCCTTGCACTGCCCCTTCTGCTGCTACATACCCTTCCACTGACCGTCTCCCTTCACACTCCACTTCTACCACCCCCACTGCAAGTCATTCCTCTGTCCTGGTTTCTCCCACCTCCCCATCCTCTCTTTCACTTTTTATCCTCCAACTACGATGATAGAAGTTGCTGATTTCCATGTTGCTATTGGTCATCAGTGAATGATGAGGTTGAAATGCTCAATGCCCACAAGGAGCAGACAGCAGTGTATGCTTGCCACTGTCTGATGCGCTGGAAATGGGATAGTTTTGTTCACAGTCGAACAGAGTGAAGCTTCGTTCTTGCCCTCTGACAGGGCGTTTAACCAAACAGCCGAATCAAGAATAACACAAATGTCACCTGACAGAATCGGAAGTCTGTGCCTAAAACTTCTTTGGAATATTGTGAGGTCGTGAGCACATTATTCAAAAATACTGTGTTCTATACTTTCGCTCTTTATTGTTTCAGCTGACGTTCCAATGTCACTCAAACTGAGATCAGAGTAACTTCCCATGCCACCAGCTTTACTTGCCTCATTGTGGCATCAAGTGCCCTGAAGAAAAAACTGTGACCAATGAGAATTGAAGAGAATCCTGCACTGGGAATGTCGGTGAGTGAGCAATGGGAAACCCAGTCTCTTCAAGTTGTTATTCAAGTTACAAGTCATCCTGGAGAGGGAATAAATTGTTGTTCCTTCACTATAATATGGTAAAAAAAACCTTGGTATCTCCTTACAAACAGCTCGATGCATACATCTGCATCACTTGGTTGAGAAGAGTTTCAGGAAGGCAGCTCCGTGTCACCTTCTGCAGACCTATTAGTGGTGACAAATAAAGTCTGCCCCTGCCAGTGCCTGCCAAAATCAATGGATAAAAATGTCCTACTTACAATATCAAGATTTTTTTCATAGCTTAGTCTGAAGCCTCAGACAGGTAAGACTTTGCTAGATGAGTGTAACCCCAGTGACATCAGGAACATGGCATGACATTGAGGTTACACTCCGCATCGTTTTCAATCAATTACTTTCAGACATCAATGCTGAGCACTATAGTGACTAGATACCAAGTCGCTGCCTCCTCTGCCTGGTTCTGTCTGGTCAAATGGACAGGAACTAGCAGAGAGGGTGATGATTTTGCCTGGGACATAATCCTGCTCACAGAATCCTGCTCTACAGAGAATGTCTGACCGTTGCTTAATTCGTCCATGAAAATATAATGCAACCCACTTTTACATTTCGTACTCCAAAGAGTTAATATCACTTTACTTCTTATATGTTTAAAATAAACCAAATGCAACGTTTTTTTTTCCATTTGCAAACAACTGAAGTGACAATAATTAAACTACCAGAGTACACGCCTAATTATACAGAATTTAGTGACTGTGGTGAACAGTTGAATCATGTTCAGGTCAGTGAACACATCATCTTGCAGTCAGCAAATTTGTGAAAAATAGACTTAAACAAAAACACTGAATTCTCAGCTGCTGTATTACCGGGCCTCACCACTACCTCCAAAACACTGGCCATCTCCTAAATCTGTCCCAAGAGTAGTTAAACCGGACTTGGACTGGTATTCACACAATGGCTCACAACAGAACTTTAGAGGCATCCCTGAGCAACAAGGAAGTGCATGGGGCAGCTTGGCCAATGAACTAGCACCAGACTCAGTACTGGTCCAAATGCAGTTTAACGTTTGTGAAAAATAACCTGCCAAAAACCACGCCTCATAAGTTTATCTCTGCTGATGACTTCTGATGTGCCAACTCACCCCTGTTATTGTGCATCTTTGACCCGATCCTGAATGAAGGCGTTATAAAGGTGATGGACTCCTGCAGCATGCGTCGCCTTTCATTGAATCCCTTTTTAACAATATCCAGTGCATGTCAGCTCCACACATCAGTGTCCAAACTGAATTGTGCAGTGACAATGATGGTCGGCATGTTCCCAGACCAACATCCTTGCGCATGACTGGAAATATAAATTTCTATGCAAATGTTCTCAGCATTCTAACTATTAATAGCAAAGTCACATCACTGAATGCAACCATCCTTCGATAATAACCACTTTCTGATTGTCCAAAAAGCACACATCTCCCCATTTATTCAGTTCAATATTATGATAAAAATATGAGCAAACAGTGCACAAATCACAGTGAGGGACTTTGAAATGATAACGCTTGTTGCCACACCCAAGATCAAATGATTATTAAGTGCCAGGACTTTAAAAACACACAATTATTTTCCCTTGTATTAATACATGTGCTAATATTTACACACAATTGTTTTTCATGGCAACAATGCCAGGGTGTCAGATCAAACTTTGATGAGGAAACCTCCTGCTGAATCGCCCCCCTTAGTTGGTGGATCAGCCTTTGTCTTATCCAGTCCCTCCAGCTGTTTGTTCATATCACAGAAAATGAATGGAATTAGTTGAAGACTGCCTCGTGGAATGCTAGGAATCTTTGGAGGAGAGTGAAACAGATCATTCCATCGACACTTCTGTCTGAACATTGTTGTGAGTGTTTTGGCCTTGTCTTTTCTCCTCTTCTAAGGAAGGGTTGCTGGATCCGAAACAATCACTCTATTTTGTTTTCTTCACAGGTGCTGCCAGACCTGCTGAGCTTTTCCAGCAATTCCTGTTTTTATTACATTTTCTGCTGGGCTCTTTCATCATTGTGGGAGATGATATTTGTGGAGCCTCCTCCTCCTCCTCCTCCAGTGAGTTCTTTGATTGTCCAGAACCATTCAGGACTGGATCTCACAGCATTGCAGAGGTTAGGTCTGATTCGTTGGTTCTGGGTTCATATTGATCTGTCGATCATTTTCTGCTTGTCCTATTTGCTGAGGAAGTGGTCTTCTCTTTATTTTTAAATAGGGTTGCTTCTGCTATTGGCAGCCTCTCCTGTGTTATTCACTGAACAAGGGTTGACCCCTGGCTTGATAGTCGTAATGAAGTGTGGGATATGCTGGGTAATGCTATTCAAAATCGTCCTGGAGTAAAATTCTGCTGTTGTTGGTGACCCATATCATCTCACACAGCCCAGCGTTGAGTTCCTACATTTGACTGAAATCTAGCCCATTTAGGACAGTGGTAGTGTCATATACATGACGGAGGGTATTCCCAATGTAAAAGTAGAACTTCATCTCTTGAAATAGTGTGTGCAGTAGTCACTGTTACTGATACAGTCATGGATCATGTACCAGCATCCGGCAGATTGGTGAAGGTGAGGTTCAGTACGTTTCGCCCTCTTAGTCAGCCCTTCCCCAGCAGTTGCTGCCCCAGCCCCAGCAGCTATGTGCTTTCACACCCAACCATCTCAAACAGCAATGCTGCTGCTGATTCTCTCTTGTTGCTGGTTTTGAAATGAACCACACTGTATACATTCTCCATCTTTCCCACTCTCTCAGTGCTTCCTCGAAGTGCGGCTCAATGTGGAGGAACGCTGATTCACCAGTCCAGGGAGATGATTCAGCCAGAAATTTCAGTGTCAAAGTCTGATCTGACACCATGAGGCTTCGTAATGCCACATTGCTGCTTGACTGGTCTGTAGGATGGCTCTCCCAATGGTATCAATGTGGACTTCACCAGCTTCAAAATCTCCCCTTCCCCCACCGCATCCCAAAACCAGCCCAGTTCATCCCCTCCCCCCACTGCACCACACAACCAGCCCAGCTCTTCCCCTCCACCCACTGCATCTCAAAACCAGTCCAACCTGTCTCTGCCTCCCTAACCTGTTCTTCCTCTCACCCATCCCTTCCCCCCACCCCAAGCCGCACCTCCATCTCCTATCTACTAATCGCATCCCACCTCCTTGACCTGTCCTTCTTCCCTGGACTGACCTATCCCCTCCCCAACTCCCCACCTATACTCTCCTCTCCACCTATCTTCTTTTCTCTCCATCTTCGGTCCGCCTCCCCCTCTCTCCCTATTTATTCCAGAACCCTCACCCCATCCCCTCTCTGATGAAGGGCCTCGGCCCGAAACGTCAGCTTTTGTGCTCCTGAGATGCTGCTGGGCCTGCTGTGTTCATCCAGCCTCACATTTTATTATCTCCCAATTTTGACACGAGTCCCCAGACATTAGCAAGGATGACTTTGCAGTGTCTACAGGGCTTTTTATTTTTGTTGCTGTCAACTGAAGGGGCCAAAGGGGCTGACTATGCTGTATAACACTGATTCTATATTTCTTGTGATTGGGCCCTCCAAGGTCTCACTCCCAGTACCTTGTCTGTGGCACAGATTCCTACAATGTGGTCTCCATTAAGCCATTGCGCAATTTGGAGTTTTTAAACTGCTCAGCTGTCCCTCTAACTTTTCTTGTCATCGCCTCCAAGGGCTACATCCATCTCCATCTGCGTCCCTCCCTATATGTCTCACCACCTCCAGTCGCCTCACCCCACGTACTTCGATAAGATCCTCCAGCCCCTTCAACATACCGATCTCTCTCACCTCATCCAGGCCCACTCACCCTACCTATCCCTTTTATGTCCTTGCTGCATATAGCTTTCTCGTCTCTCGAACTTCCTCCAGCCCCTTTGCCCTCCATACGTCTCTGACCCCCAACAACCCCACTCACTCTCCCTGTCCATCCAACACCCTACAGCCTCTACAACGCTCTCTATCTCTCGAACCTCCTTGTCCGCTTCACTCCTCCCTTACTATCTAACCTCCTCCAGCTCGTACAACCCTTTGTTTCTCTGTACCCTCCAGCGACTACACCTCTCTTCCATCCTTTGAATGAAAGAGACAAACAAACAAGCTCTGTAGCCTGGTCTAGCATGCACTGGAATCGCTATCTCTGTCATGTCTCTGGCCCTGCATTCGGATTTCAGGAGCTTCCTCCAGTCCATAAAATCTCAAACTTCCTCCAGATTTCACTCCCTCCTAGCTCTGTAATCTCATCCATCAGCTACACTGCTCCCAAATTCTTTTATTGCCTCCTTTTCCCTGTCCCATCACCCTCTCATTAACCTCCTGCAGCATCTACTCCACTTCATATCTCCTCCAGCTCTTTCAGCTCTCCCTATTCTACAATTTCCTGAGCATTTACACACCTCTACATTTATGTAGCCTTCAACAGCCCCAATAACCTCCATATCTCTTTCACCTTCTCCAGCATCTGCATCTGCTCCCAATCCCCGTAACATTTTCCAACACCTGTACTCCTCTATACCTTTGTAACCTGCTCGAGCATACGCATACGTTCCTCCTCCTGCCACCCTCCCCCAGCCCCTAAAACTTCACCAGAGCCTACAATTCTCTCTCTCTCTCGAGCCTCCTCCAACCCTTCCACTCTTTGCTTTCGATCTAACCTCCTCCAGCTCATACAACTGTCTTTTCCTCTGCCACCCCCAGCTCCTGCACCTTTTCCCATTATGTGAATGAATGAAAAAACAAAATCTCTGGAAGCTGTTCTAGCATGCATAGGACTCACTATCTCTGTAATGTCTCTAGCCACGCATTCCTATTTGTGAGGCTTCATCCAGCCCATAAAACCTTGAACCTCCTTCAGAATTTACTCACCCCAATCTCTGGCACCTCATCCATCAGCTCCCAAATTATGCCATCACCTGCTTCTCTTGTTGCATCCTCCTCTCAGTGACAGCCTCCAACATATACACCATTTCATATCTCCACCAGCCCCTTCAACTCTCCATATTTCTAAAAGTTTCTGCAGTATCTGCACTCCGCTGCATCTCTTAAGCCTTCCATGACTCTGATAAACTCCATAACTCTGTCACCTTCACCACATCTACATGTGATCCCGAACCCTGTAACATTTTTCACCACCTATACTCCTCCGTGTCTTTGAGACCCGCTCGAGCATGTCCACATGCCCCTTGTCCCTGTAACCTCCCCCAGCCCCTAGAACATTCTTGTAGTAGGTGGCACGGTGGCTCATGGGTTAGCACTGAACCCTCACAGCGCCCCGGATCTGGGTTCAATTCCAGCCTCAGGTGACTGTGCGGAGTTTGCACATTCTCCCTATTTATTTTAATGAGATTCCTTCGGGTGCACCAGTTTCCTCCCACAGTCCAAAGCTGTGCAGTTTAGGTGGACTGGCCATGCTAATTTGCCCACAGTGTCCAGTGATATGTAGGTTCCGTGGACTGGATATGGGAATTACATCGATGGTGTGTGCGGGTTGCAGATGTGGACTTATTGGATCACTGCGGGGATACTAAACTTTTATCCCTGTAACCTCCGGATTTCACTTTGCCCTACCTTTGTAACCTCCTTAAGATCAGATCATCTTACCTATTTCTGTAACCTGTTCCATTCCCTGCACCCTCCTCATCTCTAACCTCCAACAGCTATTCCAGCCCTCCCTATTTCTTTATATTAGTACATCTCCTCCGCCCCTCCCTATCTGTCTAACATCCTCCAGCACATACATTATCCCCTGTCCATGTACCCTCCTCCAGCAATTACATTCTTCCCTAAATCTGTATCCTGCTTGAGGATGGACAATCCTCCCATATGAAAATCTACCTCCAGCATCTGCAATCCTCCGAGCCATGAAACCTCTTCCAGGCCCGACAGCCTTCTCTAACTGTGTAATGCCCTGAAGCCCAGACCCGCTTCCCTATTTTTGTAATTCCTCCAGGCCGTAAATCCCCCCTTATCTCTGTAGCCACCAACACATATTACAGTCCTACCTTTCACTGTAGCTAATTCCAGCAAATATCTCTCTCACTATCTCGGTCACCCCTTCAACTCCTACATTCCTCCCATCTCTATAATCTCCACCAGCTGTTTGAGCCCTTATGATTACTGTAACCTCCTGCAACATGTATACTGCTCTTTGTCTTTGGACCCTCCTGCAGCTCCTCCTCTCCTCACTATCTCTGTAAGCTTGCCCAGCCCTGTAACCCTCCCTATCTCTGTAACTTCCTCCAGTCCCTGAACTCCTTCTATCTCTGCAACTGATACTGCCCTCTCTATGTCTGTAACCTCCAACAGCATATATATTGCTCGACGCCTCTGGAACCTCCTCCATTCCCAACAACAGTTCTTCATACTGTAACTCCCACCAGTTATTCCTGACCTCCCTATTGCTGTAACCTCCTGCAGCATGAACATAGTCATGTATTCCCCTTACAACCTTCAGCCCCTCCATTCCTCCTCATCCCTGTAAGGAGAAGTCATCCCTCCCATTCTGTGTAACCTCCACTAGCCATGCACTCCTATCTCTGAAACATCCTCTATCCCCTACACCCCTCTTCTTCTCGTCAAGTTGCTCTCGCTGTGGTTGCTCTCCAACTGTGAGATCCGTCCCTACTGCAGTAATCTTCACCAGCAACTATACCTGTTCCAATCTCTTGAACCCCCTCCAGCCCTCATTCTCTTGCTTATTGTTGCAACCTCCTCCAGCTCCCGAACCCAATCTTCCCTATCACTGTGAAGTCTTTCAATGCTGACACCCTTCCTTATCTCTGTAACCTGCTCCAGCAGTGGTTACAGAGATAACACATTGTCTGGTCGATTCATCAGGCTAGTCAAATTTAGAAAGGAAATAAAAATAGTTTTCTGCATCTTTTTCATTGAATTTTGGTAATGTTTGGACATATTTGTCCATGTCCGAACCAGGCTGTTGGTGACAATGAGTTTATTCATCCTCATTTCTGGCTTGTACTTTTGTCACATGTAGTCTTTTTGCTTCTAGTTAACACTTTATCTTTTTGAATGCTAGCATTTTTCCCTTTCTTCTCTCTTCTTTTCCCATTTCTGTCTCATTATTTCCCCCCTCTTCTCCCTGTATTCTTTTTCCCACTCTTCTCTCCCTCTTAGTCTTTCCCTCTCTTCTCTCTCTTTGATTTTGTTTTTGCTGTGCTTGTAAATGTAGTTCGGACTTTTTCGATTACCTTTTATTGTCTAACTCCAGCTTATTTGCATTTTTTTCTAGCTCCCCTCCAATTTTCCATTTCTCTGGTACACGCAAATGTTTGAGTAACCCTGTTACAATTTCAGCTTTCCTCTTGCTCCTGCAAACCCAATTCTAAACTGTTGGCTGATTCTAAAACTGTATCATTCCTCTGTTTATGCAAACACTTTTGGCAAATTAGGGAAGCATCTTCAAATCACAAACTTTCAATGTTAAGAGCCATTTCCCTCATTTTGAATTAACCAACAATAAGTAATCGAAATTAAACAGATTTGTCTCACCTGATCGAGGATACTCATCACCAAGTCTCCTTCAGTTTGTAAAAATCCATTCAGGTCTGTTCATATCCCTTACACGAACAGAGCAGATCTTGAACTTGGGCCCCTAAACTGGCGAACAAGGGGAGATTAAATGAAGGAAAATCCTGATATTCACTTTACAAGTAAAAAGTAACAATTTATTTATTTAATCATAATCGTGAACAAATTAACACAACTCTCAACAAATGATAAAACCTCCCCTTTACAACAGAGTCTTTCCAAATTGAACTAAATTGTACTGGTATACTGTTCCAATAAACAATTCTCACTTATATAAACCCAAGTAAAAGAAAATAAATTAGAATGTAATCTCTGGAAGTCTGCAAGCCTTTGTTTTGCTATCGTCAAGTCATAAGCACTTTTCTTCCACTGACCCAGTTTTCAGGAACGTTATCTCTTTGAAGCCTTCTGTGAGTACTCCTAGCTCGTAGTGCCAGTGCACATTTTATTGGCTGGTGCTGCTTTCCGAGAGTGTTTAGTGATTTCATGTGAGAGCTAGATGCTTATTTCTCATTGGTGCTTCACTCTTATCCTGATTTTCAAAAAAATACGCTCGTCTTGTATACCTTAAATA
Organism: Stegostoma tigrinum; assembly: GCF_030684315.1. Classification (NCBI taxonomy): domain Eukaryota; kingdom Metazoa; phylum Chordata; class Chondrichthyes; order Orectolobiformes; family Stegostomatidae; genus Stegostoma; species Stegostoma tigrinum. Next base: position 1,573,902 of record NW_026728430.1, on the reverse strand, counting down.
TTATTTCAATTTTCTTAAAACAGCATTGGTCTGAGATTGTCAAAACCATCACTTTTAAATTCATCTGGCTTTCGATTACTAAGTCCTTGTTTAAACCAATTGGCTGATTCTAGCTCGTTGCCAAAACATCAAAACAAGCACTAGGTCAACAATACCACAACCAAATGATACATATTTCAATTTCAGAATTGGCTGTACATCTTCAGCTACACACAGGCACATTTTTCTGTATAATTTTCCACACTTCAATCAGCAAATTACCATTAAAGAAACTGAATTCTTCTCCGTTATCATGTTTTTACAAACAAATTTGAGCTTCCCGCCTTCCACTTCACAACTCCTCTCAACGACATCATATCTCCTCCCACATAAGAAAAAAAACATCTTTCTGAATAGATGGCTTTATTAATAAAAAATCATACCATTATCATGAGATGCATAGGACACTAATCAAATGTTACTACTAATTCTCTTATGTATATATGTATGTATATATATATTATATATATATAATATTGAGCCATCTTATCTGTACATTTTCTTTTAAACTCACAATAACGTATCTGAAATAATACTTCTATGACACACAGCATGTACAATCTGCCAAGTAAAAGGCTGTAAAGTCAAACCCCAATGAAATAGACTTATATTCTTGTCCTTCAGTCTTTTCAAAAAGGTGAGACAGTTGAATCAGTTTACAGAACCGTTTATGATGCATTGTTTGTCGCATAAACATGAAAATGTTGTTAGGCCAGTACCAAACTCAATGACTCTCTTTCAATGGTGGAATATTTTATCTGGTGGATGTTGAGTTTCTTTGAAAAATATCCAACTGGCCTTTTAATTCCACCATCATGCTCCTGCATTAACACAGCTCCAACTACTACACCACTGGCATTGATAGTGATGTTAAAAAGATTTTTTCAAAAATTTGGCATTGCTAAAACCGGTGCTGTGTTTCATATCGCTTTTAAGTTCTCAAATGCCTCCTGGTATTGTTCTGTCCACCGATATTTCATATTCTTCTTTTGTAAAACCATCAGCAGCACCACCATGCTACTAATGTTTGGTATGAAATTCCAGTAGAAACCTGTCAGGGTCAAAAATTTGAAGCACCTCTTTCTTCGAGGATGATCTTTAAAATTCCTCAATGGCTTTCATTTACACATTCTGCGGACACATCCTTCCACATCTGATATTGTGTCACAAGGCCATCACTTCGGCCTTCACGAAGACAGAATTTGCTGAATTTATAACCAGTTTTTCCACCCACAGTCTTTCAAAGAGCTTTGCCAAAAGTACCATGTGATATTTCAATGAATGGCTAAAGATCACAAAGGCACCTCTCTCGACAGAACAATTACGCAAACCTGCCAGAACGCTGTTCATAAGTCTTCCGAATGTGCCTGGCGCATTCATCACAACAAAAGGCATCACATTTAATTGGGGTTACAAACACACAAACTTCTCTTGTTGTCACTGACCGAAGTAATTGCCAGTAACCACAAAGTAAGTCCAACTTGGTCAGGTAAGTGGCTTTTCCAACTTTTTCCAACACAGTCCTCCAGCCTTAGAATTGGGAAAAAATCCAATTTGGTTATGGCATTTACCTTCCAATAATCCATGCAGAAGTGTTGAGTGCCATGTGGTGTGGCAACCAACAAGATCCGTGAACTCCATTCGCTTTGAAGATAACAAAGTGTGAAGCTGGATGAAAACAGCAGGCCAAGCAGCATCTCAGGAGCACAAAAGCTGACGTTTCGGGCCTAGATCCTTCATCAGAGAGGGGAATGGGGAGAGGGTTTTGGAATAAATAGGGAGAGATGGGGAGGCGGACCGAAGATGGACAGAAAAGAAGATAGGTGGAGAGGAGAGTATAGGTGCGGAGGTAGGGAGGGGATAGGTCAGTCCAGGGAAGACGGACAGGTCAAGGAGGTGGGATGAGGTTAGTAGGTAGGAAGTGGAGGTGCGGCTTGGGGTGGGAGGAAGGGATGGGTGAGAGGAAGAACAGGTTAGGGAGGCAGAGACAGGCTGGGCTGGTTTTGGAATGCACTGGGGGGAGGGGAAGAGCTGGGCTGGTTGTGTGGTGCAGTCGGGGGAGGGGACGAACTGGGCTGGTTTTGGGATGTGGTGGGGGGAGGGGAGATTTTGAAGCTGGTGACGTCCACATTGATACCATTGGGCTGCAGGGTTCCCAAGTGGAATATGCGTTGCTGTTCCTGCAACCTTCGGGTGGCCTCATTGTGGCACTGTAGGAGGCCCATGATGGACATGTCATCTAAAGAATGGGAGGGGGAGTGGAAATCATTCGCGACTGGGAGGTGCAGTTGTTTATTGCGAACCGAGCGGAGGTGTTCTGCAAAACAGTCAACAAGCCTCCGCTTGGTTTCCCTAATGTAGAGGAAGCCACACCGGGTACAGTGGATACAGTATACCACATTGGTAGATGTGCAGGTGAACCTCTGCTTAAAATGGAAAGTCATCTTGGGGCCTGTGATAGGGGTGAGGGAGGAGGTGTGGGGGCAAGTGTAGCATTTCCTGCGCTGGCAGGGGAAGTTGCCGGATGTGGTGGAGTTGGAGGGCAGTGTGGAGCGAACAAGGGAGTCACGGAGAGAGTGGTCTCTCTGGAAAGCAGACAAGGGTGGGGATGGAAAAATGTCTTGGGTGAAGGGGTCGGATTGTAGATGGCAGAAGTGTCGGAGGATGATACATTGTATCTGGAGGTTGGTGGGGTGGTGTGTGAGAACGAGGGGAATCCTCTTTGGGCGGTTGTGGCAGGGGCGGGGTGTGAGGGATGTGTTGCGGGAAATGTGGGAGACGCAGTCAATGGCGTTCTCGAACACTGTCGGGGGGAATTTGCGGTCCTTGAAGAACGTGGACATCTGGAATGTGTGGGAGTGGAATGCCTCATCATGTGAGCAGATGCGGCGGAGGTGGAGGAATTTTTGCAGCATCGCTTCCAATTCTTTCTGCATCTGGGTGGCTTCGAGAAGACTAAGCCTGTAGGAGTTTTTTTCCTGAACAGCATTACCCAAAGCATCTTCATGCAGCATAGAATTTCTCTTCCCCATTCTATTCCTCTATCTGTTCTCATATTGCTGCAATGAGTCTTTCGATTCAGTGACCTGTTCTTCCGGCAGATAGCTCACTGTCCTATCCCATTTCCTAAGGAGTTCCTTACCTTTTAGATTAAGTTGTGGCAGATCAAAAGCAGATAATTTGTATTTCGATGTGCCTCGTTCTGAGTGTCAGTGACTAATACCTTTTCCTCAGTGTCCATTCCAAAGGCGCTAATTTTATTCCTGCCTGTGGCTTTCCTACCATTTGACATGTATGACAGGAATGACAAAATTCAACCACATCTTTATTTAATTCAGGACAATAGAATTCCTTTCGTATTTTAACCTCACTCTCCCTCACTTCCAAATGACTTCCTGTCAGTATTTCATGTGCTAGCCGCATTACTTCCTGTCTGTCTGCTACCAGCAACAACATTTGGTGCATTTCCGCCAATTTCTCTTCTGCACGAACCTGTTGCAGACTCCATTTTTGCCTTCAGATTCTAACTTTAAGATAATAACCATTTGGAATATGTTTTGATTCCTTTTCCGAGTGAATCTTATGATATAAATATTTTCTTGTTTCATCTTTTTGATGTAACTCCAGGAATCATCAGAACTAAGCGCCTCTCCCTGACCCGCTCCCTGTTCAGATATTTCCTTTCCCATTTCATCAAACACGGCAGCTAACTGGAACTTTGACTTCTTTTTTTGTTTTTACTTTTTTTTCCCCTTCTTGCTGTAACTTATGGCTGTGAGATCTTGTTACCATACATTCCAGAAAAATTCCAGGCTTTTTCTCTTTTGCCTCCGCTGGCCCCAGTATACCTTTGGCTTCTCCATGACAAGGGTATGCCTCCTGCCTTTGATCCTGATCGGCCGTTTCCAATAACCAACTGTATTCCTGGAATTGATGCTCTTTCAATGGCTCCCACTGTCACTTCCCCAGTCTTGATAGGACTTTCCAACCTGATCTTACACAGTGGAATGATACATCTCTCTCCATCTATTCCACAGATTGCCACTGTCACAGGTAACATTTCAGAAGGAGTGCAAATACTTTCATCTCTTACTGTTAGAGACTGATAAGCTGCCATATCCCTCAATGTTTTTACTTCTTTACCCCCTCCCCCTTTTCTCCCTGAGTAAACCTTATCCACAGAGGTGAAACCTTTATAGAGGTCAGGTACCGTCTTCCTATCCAGTCTGTGACTCGGCTGTGCACTCTTTTGCAGCTTGTTAGGAATCTTCTGGGAATTCCTTCCCTGTCTCCACTAATCACATGGTTTAGCCTCATTTATCACATCCTTTTTCACCAGTGCCTTTCTTCAGCTACCAGCACTGTAGCTATGTGTGTCCCACCATATGACAGTGAAAACACCTTTTGCCGGTGCCTTTTTAAAGCCACTGGCACTGTATGTTTATGTCTCCCTCTCCATTACAGTGTAAACACCTGGTGCCTCTTGCCTCCTTTACACCCGCATGGGGTTATTTTTTCACCAATGGTAAACCGGTCACTGTGTGATCCACGTTGTTTTTTTTTCATTGAAGAATCGCCTGTTTTTTTCCTCGATTCACATCCCTCATGGAATGAAATTGCTGTCGGATGCAAGATTTCGATTCATGCATGAATATGTATTCATCCGCCACCTCAGCAGCTCTTCTCAGTGTTTGAACTTTCAGTTCCTCAACATGAGTTCTTATCACTTCTGGAAATGAGTTTTTAAACTTCTCCAACAGAATAATCTCTCAATCAACCTCATAAGCCTTTTCTGTCTTTAATACTCTCATCCATCAATCAAAGTTACCCTGTTTAATTCTTTCAGTTTTGACATAGAACTGACCTGGTTCCTTCCTTGTATTTCTCAACTGTTGTCAATGTGCTTCTGGTCCCAATTTGTAGGCACTCACAATAACCTGTTTGACACCTCCATAATCTCTTGACACCACATCTGACAGAGCTGCAAACGCTTCACTCACCCTGCCTACCAATGTGGTCGAAAGTAACATTACCCACAGAGTTCCTGGCCAGTTTCTGAAAGGAAATGGTAAAAAAAAGCTTCTGTATTCTTTTCATTGAATTTCTATAATGTTTGGATATATTTGGATGTATCCTTATTAGGCTGTTGGTTTGATGAGTTTGCTCATCCTCACTTCCAGCTTGTACTTCTCCTTCTGCCATTTGAAATTATTTTGTTTTAAGTTCCAACTTCATCTTATCCAACTCGAGCTGCCTTTGCCTTTCTTTATATCCCAACATGGCTCTTCTTTCCCGTTCTTTCTCTTCTGCCTTCAACCATAATTCAAACACTCTCTCTTCCCTCTCATTCTCTAACTCCAGTTGTCTTATTTGCATTTTCTTCTCATTCATCTGAACTTGCCTGTTTCTCTGATTACCTAAGTGCTTGACCAACTCCATTACAATTTCAGCCTTTCTCTGACCCGATTCCCTTGAATCCAATTTTCGCCTGCATGCTAATTCGAAAATATATATACTTCCTCTGTCTTTCTAAACTTTTTGGGCAAATTTGGGAAGCATCTCCAAACTCCAGATTCTCTTTAGAAATGTTCAGAGACATTTCCCTCACATTTAATTTTACCCCCAACAAGTAAACAAAATTAAACAGATTTTTCTCACCTAAGTTCTATTTCATGATCTTGCACATAAATCTCCCACTCTGTTTAATTCTGTCCAAATGCGTCCATATCAATTCAAATCCTGTGCATGAACTGGCCATATTCCAGACTTGAGCCCCCAATCTGTTAGAGAGGGAATAAAGGCATCCCTTTGTTATTTAATCCAAAACAGAAGCTCCAGACCATTATGGAGGGAGGCGGGATTCCCCTCTAATGACTAAACATGAGTCACACAGAAAAGCTCGCCTCCCATGTATGATGTTTTAAAAACAGAGATTAAATGAAATCAAATGCCTGATATCAACTTTATATGTAGCAAGTAATAATTTATTTACTTAACCCTCACAGTGAACAAATAAAGAGAATTACTTGCAAAACCAAACAATATCTCCTGCACTTCCCATCTCACCCCCACCTCCCATACACCTTCTCAACCCAACCAGCATTGCCCCTGATATCAAACCCAAAGAAGAGAGCATATGAACGTGTCTCATAACTCCTCATAACTGCAGCAGTGTTTCTGTTCGAAGGTAGGACAGAAGAGTTATGAGCTCCCTACTCTCAGACACTGTGTGTCTTCCTCTCCCTGTGTCCAAACTTCCGTCTCTCAGAAAGCCCCCATGAAGAGTGAAGGAGAGAGATAGAAATCGATTGAATCAAAGTTAAGATGATTTGAAAGAAAAATAAACAGAGACAAATGAGATCCCATTACTGACTGACTTCCAAAATCTTCCCAATTGTCGCCACTGTCCCCTGATTTCAAACCCAGAGAATATGAAAGGTTTCAACTGGAATTAAAGGGCAAATACTTTCTGACTGCCCCCAGGTTTTAGTTTCTGAGAGGTTGGGCAATGAGTTAATGGTGAGGAGTCAGTTTCTACAGTCTCCCTCCCTCCCTAATAGAGAGGGGATATGTGGTGGTCTTTTTGAAGCAGGTGGAGACTTTGTCTTGTAGGAGGGAGACATTGAAGATGTTGGTGAATACCTTGCATCTGTTAGTCTGCACAGGATCTGAGTGCTCGGCTGGGGACATAGTAAGAACCCCGTGCTTTCCTTGGGTTGACTCTCAGAAGACAGATCTGACATCTGCAGTGTGACAGTGGACACAGGCACATCCAGGGCTGTTGGGGCAGGCATCAGCCCCCAATTAGTGACAGTCACATAGTCATTCATAAGAGACATCTCTCAGTCATCATCAACACATGGCAATACTGGTTGGTGTGAGCACCACACAGTTTGTGTTGAGACAGAGAGACATCAATAGACCAGGGCCACGGTCCATCAGTTTCTGCATCACCTTAATGGGGTAAATTCACAACAAAATGGGGGCAGCATGTGCTCCTACTGAGTGCCGCTGATGCAGAAAGTGAATATTTTGCAGATGTGATTCCAAGCAAGCCACTGCTTTAACCTGAATGGCACCAAGCACCCTGAGTGTTGTACCATGTGGATGGTGGACAGTCCTTAGGGAGTTATGAGCTGCCGTATACATGAACAACTTGAAAGAAAGACCTGACGGCATTTCTGATACGTTTGCAGATGATACGATGATACAATGATAGTTGGGCGGACAGGTGACGTTGAGGAAGTGGGGAGGCTGCAGAAAGACTTAGACAGGCTCGGACAGTGGGCACACAAATGGCAGATGGAACACCACGTGGGAATGTGTGAGATTTATGCATTTTGGAACGCAGAATTATATGCATACACTACATTCTGAAAGATTTTGTGAAATCAAAGGTATTTTGGAGTCCTCGTCCTCTCATATGTTTCATCTGCAGGTTCAATTTGTGGTGGGAAAAGTAAATGCAATGTTTGCATTCATTTCAACAAGGCTAGAATGCAAGAGCAGAGACGTACTGCTGAGGCTTTATAAAGGCTCTGGTCATCTGCATCTGGAATATTGTGAGCTGTTTGGGCACTGTATCTATGGAAGGATGTGCTGATATTGGATGAGGTCCAGAATGATCCTGGGAGTTACAGCATGTCATATGAGGAACAGTTGAGGACTCTGTGTTTGTACCCAGTGGAATTTAGATAGATAAGGGGAGGGGTCTGATTGAAACTGGCAGAATACCAAGAGGTTGGGATACAGTGAACATGTAGAACATATTTCCACTAGTCAGATAGACCATGGTTCCAGGACACAGTCTCAGATTGAAGGGATGACACTTTAGAGCTGAGATTGGGAGGAAATTCCTCAGCTAGACGTTGGTCAATCTATGGAACATTTGCCCCAGAAGGTTGTGCAGGCCACATTATTTAAGGCAGAGATAATTCGGTTCTTGATTAAAAGCAGAACACGTGTTAAGGGAGCAAGCAGGTTAATCGGGATTACAAACATATCAGCAATGATTGAATGTTGGAGGTGATTCGATGGGCTGGTTGTCCGAAATATATTGCTTTCTCTTATGTCTTAATGAGCATTCCATCTATTATTCACTGTCGAATTGTCAGCTTCTGACCTGCTCTTGTACACTTGTATATTCATTTCAATTCGATCTCACATTCTGGTCAATGCTAAGCCCTATGATACAGATAGTGGGAAGATTCAGTGTCGGCCAGCAGTCCAATAATGTGTTGAATGCACCTGCCATCAGTGAGTCCCATTTGCCAGCAGCACATTGTCTGTACGAAGATTGTCATTTCCAGTCTTTTTTTTCAAAGGATCAATCCTGTGGTGCCAGTGCCATTGAATTCAACACCATCGGTGACATTTATCACAGCCTTCAGCAAGAATAAATTATGCAATATTTGAAACCTGTCTAATTATAGGAAAGTCTAAACTGAAGAAATTGAATCTTTACTTGCATAGTGTTCAGAATAAGAAACACTTTTTTTTTCTGTTTGTTTTCAAATCAGGCAATTTGTCACATCAAGGTGTTGAACTTGTAATAACTTGCAATGATAAGTTCTATTCTGTTCTCATTTCTTGTGCTGCTCTGTTCTTGTTTTATTATTTATATTATACTGTAATTCCATTCTTCATTAAGTCCTGATTGAAATGTTCTCCGGTGAATATCCTCCACCCGGCTTAAATTACATTTAATCTATTTGAACAGACATTTTGAGGCAGCTGCAGAAGAGAAGAACAGGAAGAGATAACGGCTGATTGTACACCGTGTCCACCATTCGACCAACTTTTCTCTCCAGCCATCTAAAGTTTTTATTGTAGGTCAGAGAACCTCAGAATTATTACGGCACAGTTAGAGGCCATTCAGCCCATTGCGGTCCATGAGCTGTTCAACTGCACAATTTGGAGACAGAGAGTGTGTATGAAGGTGGACTGAAAGAGAGATAAACAGAGAGAAAGAAAGTGAAGGGCGATAAACTGAGTGAGAAGAGAAAGGGGAGCAACAGACAGAATGAGAATGAAAGGGGTGCTAGAAGAGGTGGAAGTTAAATAAATCAGAAGCCAGAATGAGGGGAGATAGACTGGGACGGAACAAATATCATTGTCCTTTCTTCGAATCTCAACAGCTGTGTCCTCCGATTCTCTGTATTCTGTATATTCTCCAAATTCGCAATCATTTTGGTCAACCCACAGCAGGAGGAATGCAACGATTCAAGAAGGCAGCTCCCCACCACCTTCTCAAGGGCAACTAGGGATGGGCAAGAAATGCTGGCCAGCCAGCAAGGCTCACATCCCACAAATAAATAGAAAAAAAAAATCACACTTTGAGTAAGTATCATTTATTAGAATTCACATGCAGTCCCTTGACATCGATAACATCAATGGCACAACTCTCATCTTCACTCTCTGATTCTGGAACAACAACCTGAATTGTGTTTGTCAGGTACAGTTCTCTGTTAACATATCCACACCATCTGTCTGTTATTTTATGCACATCTTCCCCTCAGATTAGACAATATTCAATAGGTGCAGGAGTAGGCCATTCGGCCCTTCGAGCCAGCACCACCATTCATTATGATCATGGCTGATCATCCACAATCAGTATCCTAATAGACAATAGACAATAGGTGCCGGAGTAGGCCATTCGGCCCTACATTATGGACAATAAAAGTTTTACTGATAGTGTCATGACTGATCAGTCTTTACAGGATGGATGTAACCATTTATGAACAGATAAGCATGTTTATGTTCCAACAATCCTTTGGCATTAATCTCATATCCAAAGCAGGTTGAATGATTGAGCACAATTGGTTGACTATCTCTAACATTCCTCCTCTCAGTTATGCTCACACGGCCCATCCAAAATGTCTAAAAGTTAAATGTTATTTGGAATTTGAATCAATCAAGAAAAGGGTTAATTGAAGCTGTTTGTTCAGTGTTTGCGATTATTGTCAGTCTCTGTGGATCCTAAACGTGTCACTGGAGGGTTTGCCTGTTCTATGAATAAGGGACTCCTTTCAATGTGTTATCCCACTGCATGCACAGGAACATCGCCTACAGCACCCACAGGGATCAGCAGCTCCAGGGAGAGGCAGAGTGGAGACTGGAGCCTGAGAACAATAGGCTGGAATATTCCAACAATGGACAGGAGTTTATCCGATGGTCTTTACTGGCTTTCTCAGCCTTGGATATCATTAGCATTGCGGATTTATGATGTACTGATGGTTATTCAAGCTGGTTACTATCCCATCCTTGCTATAGTTGGTGTTCCCGGTAAGTCGCTTTGTCTCTTAAACCAGTTTGAACTGACTTGCGGCTCATGATGTATAAATTTTGGAAAGGTGGAATTCAACATTTTCCGTTCCAATCAAAAGTTCCACTCTTTACAAATTATAGCCAGCTGGTTACTATTTAAAGGTTACTCACCAATATGTGAGGAGGGACTGGATTGTTCTCAAATTCCATGACCCTTTTTTGCTCCCTGCACAGATTTGCGTCTTCATATCCTCGCCACTCACTGATCTTCCCCATTACCGCCATCATGTTTTCGCAGTGTCTTCCTCAGCCTCAGTGCAACTTTGTAAAAAGCCATCATTTGTGCCTTTATTAAATCCGGATACAACTTCAAGTCCCTTCTAACTATGTTTCTGTTGCAAAATAATGATGCCTGAGATGTTTAACTTGTTCTTGGCACAGAATCTATCAGACGGGAAGACAGTGCCTTGTGCTCAAGTCATTGACTCATCATCTAGAGGCACAGAATAAAAGCCTGTTGGTATTTCATAAAGGAAGTTGGCGACATTTAAGTGAAACCATGATCTTTGTTGTTTAATAAAAAACCCAAGCAAATGTCCTTTGGAGAATGTAATGCGTCACCCTTCCCTGGGTATGTGACTTCCATGTGACTGCACACCCACAGCAAACTGTTTTATTCGTTCTTGTTATGTGGAACAGCTGAACCAGCCACTCAGTTCAGGACAGGTATAACATGCTGGCATAACCAGGGCTGCATACATCACATGAAAGTAGAACAAAAGTAAAAATAACTCCCTTCCGGTGCCTGTTTACCATATTCCTACAACTCATTTCCATTCAGGCATGTGGCAATTCCCTATTTCAAGTGCATTCTCTCTCACTGAGTCTCTCCCTGAGAGTGATGGTCATCTCCACAGGCACCTCTGGTGCTGGCTTTATTAATGCTGACTTACATACGCAAGGAGCTTTCACATTCCATATCAGCTACAATGCATAGAGAAGGAATGGCCTTATCCGCCACAGGAAATAAACAGATAGGTTTTTGCAAAGATCTGTAGCTTGGATTGTGGATGAGGTTGTTGGCTTGCTCGCCAAGCAGACTTGCTTTTGTTCAGGTGTTTTGGCTCTAGGACCAACCATGCACGTCTACTTTTGGCTTGAGCTCCTATGGCTACCTTGCCAAAATTAAATTGATAGCCTTCATTGTCGGAATATACAGACATTAAGGAGAGTTCATCGTGCCGTTTTGCTGCTGACTGATGTTCAAAAAGTCTGATGGCTAGCTTCCTTCCTGTCTGTCTGATGCATTCATTGCCTGGTATTTTGTAAACCATGTTCGTTCTGCATGTTGTGGGAATAGGGTCTTTAACCCTTGTCGGAGAGTGGCTTTGCATTTGTGGGATACCATGATTCCTTGTGCTCTTCAGAGTCTTGTTGTCAATTCTGATATGCTCTTGATGTAGGGCAGTGTGGCCGGTATGTTAGGTCGTACTGTGTCCTCCCGTTGTTGTCTGTTTTGTAGATGGATAAGTAAGGATAACAAAATATTATGAAAAACCTGTGAGTGTTACTGAGGCAGCATTTTCGGAATTTTGGACAGATTTTCTCTCTTTTATAAGGAATTATATCCTTGCCACAGAGAGAATGGAGCTTCACCAGGCTAATCACTGGTATGATGGTACCATGAGGAGTGAGTGAAGATTAATCTGTAGCACTGTGAGAAAATGAAAGATGATTACATTTAAACTTGAGGGTTGTGGTCTATCTATATGTTCTAAACAGACACCAATAAAGTGATAAATTCCATGACTCACTTTTTTTATTTTCTCAAGATGCATGATTTTGGATAGTTTAATTGCCTCTGAGGATGTTTCTCCAATCCCACCCCCACTCTCCAAGTATATATAGAGAGAGAGAGATAGAGAGAGAGGGAGTGAGAGAGAGGGAGAGAGAGAGAGAGGTGTCAAGACTTTGAATAAAGTCTCACCACATTAATGTGCAGCTGGTGTGTGACCCTGCAGTGAGTGCTCCGTTATCTGCAATCCCAGCAACAACCACAATACCTTCGTTCTAAATCAGTTCACGATTCCCACCAGCTTCTGATCTCTATGGAGAACACGGATCGTTTGTAACGAACCTGGCTGGCTGAATGGAGTGGTCCTGTACTCTGTAACAGCCGTGAGGGGTGATTTGAGAGAACAAGGCATCAGTTAGGGGCAGCAGTTGTTTGCTCATGGCTGATCAGATTGTGTCTGACCATCTGAATGTGTCTAACGGTCCCTTTCCTATTTTTTTCCCAATTGACTGTCCAGTCCAGCAATGATCAGCCGAGTTCAGCCATGAATATCTCCAATAACCGAGGCTTCCCTGCTTCCTGTGGATGAGGGTACCACAGATAGCACAACAATAAAGATGAAGGGACATCCTTATTTCAATGGAGGTCTGTTACGTTAAAGATGTGTTCACCTAACATCAAACCACCAACTCTTTTGAGACACAAGGACACAATAATTAGACTAACCAGAAACCATTTGGCTCTCAAAACCTGACTCACATTACCACTGACTCTTTCCAATCAAATATGCATCAAACTCAGCCTTCACTGCTCTCTTGGAAAGAGAATATCAGATAGCGTAACACCATGGAAACATAAAAAAGGAGCAGAATTAGGCCATTTGGCCAATCGGATCTGATATGCTGTTCAATAATGTCTTACATATTTCTCAGCATTATTCTCCTGCCTTCCCTTGTAACCCTTGATCCCCTTATTACTGAAAAACCATCTATTTCTGTCTTCAAGATACTGGTGTCTCTGTACCTCTGTCTGTACCTGTGCATGTATCTCTTTGCGCATGTGTCTGTGTACTTGTGTCTATGGTTATCCGTCTATGAATCAGCCTGTGTGGTTCTGTGTGTGTTTATATCTATTTGCGCTTGATTGTATCTGTGTGTGTGTGTGTGTGTGTGTGTGTGTGTGTGTGTGTGTGTGTGTGTGTGTGTGTGTGTGTGTGACTATGTTTATCTCCGTAAATGTGTTGTGTGTGTTAGTATATTGGGGTGTTTACCAATGTTTCTGTGTATTTTTGTATCTGCATCTCTGTGCAATGAGATATCTATATTGGAGATGAGACAACTGATGTCAGAAATGACAGTGGGTTTAAGGTGAGAATTGCCGTTAATTGAACAAAACTTCTCAGTTGGTGGAGCTTCGATCTTTCAGAATCTCCACACGAATCGTTCTGGTCATCTCCAGCCTGTGCCAGGGTCCACTCAACAATGGGAGTTGGGGGTGGGAGGGGTAAGAGAATGGATTTCGGGCACTGTACCATATGGCTTAGCTTTTACTGTCTTATTACAGGCTGTTTCTCCTCGAATGAGGGAAGGGACAGTTGTGAGTGAGGGTGAAAGAATGGCACTGGTGTAAGAGATAGTGTAGGCTGGGTGAAATGATGAGGTGTCCAGAGTGAGTCAGTCCACAGTGTTGACTCCATGCGTTTTATTTTTTGCAGGGATGTTGCTGAGGTGACAGAGAGTGTGAGGCAATAAAGGCTTTGCATTCAGTAGTGGGAGTGGTAAGAGTTTGAGCCTCGCTTGGTGATAGAGTGTGAACCTTGTTCGGAGTTAGTTGCTATAACAGATATAGAATGGGTGTGAAGGAGCAGAAAGAATACAGTGGCACTTATACTGGCAGTAATGGAATGGTTACAGATACTCGTCCTATATTTCTGAATGTTTCATCAGATCATCTCAGCATCAAGGTGGCCCCCACTGAATGTCTTGTCCAAGTCCATCACTAATAGCACCACAGGCCACCCCCTCAGATTCCACTGAATCAGTTTGGGTGGAGCTTACAAACAGCAAGAAGAAGCAAACATTAACATATTTTATAACTGAACCAAAACTGCAGGACAAATTTTGTACAACTTATGCTTTGAAGAATAGATACGCAAGTGTTGTGGAATCTGAAGAAATAATGGATTATCTCAAGTTGCATGTAAATTCCGTGAAGTAAGTGACTGCTAACGATATGAAAAAATAAAATCCACACGTGTATATGAGGTAGGTTGAAGAGAATGTTGTGAAACAAACCAGAGACCAAGTAATTTTGACTTTAGTGTTGTGCAGTCAGAAACGCTAATTAATAACTTTGGTCTGAAGGAGCTTTTGAGGAATAGTGACAACAATATCCTGCATATTACATGACATTAACATTGAATTTTTAAATGTTACTGTCAAACATCATGGAATCCATGAGTCTAGATTGCCAGGTTAGCTGTAATGAATTGGGAAAGTTCAAGATAAAATTTAGTGGCAGGCAGGTAATCATTGTTATTTCTAGAAATATTCAGTCAGAGTCATAGAGATATACAGAATGGAAAGAGACCCTTTGATCCAACTCATCCATGCTGTCCAGATATCCTGAATAAATCTAGCCCCTTTGCCAGCAATTTGGTTCATACCTCTCTCAAACGTTCCTATTCATATGTCCAACTTGATGCCTTTCAAATGTTGTAATTGTACCACCTTCCACCACTTCCTCTGGCGGCTCATTCCATCCACACATCACCCAGTTGCCCTGCAGGTCGCATTTAAATCTTTCCCCTCTCGTGTTACCCTTTGCCCTCTAGTTTTGGATTCCCCCCACCCTAGGGAAAAGACCTTGACTCTTTACCCAGATTTACCATAATGTTACAAACCTCTATAAGGTCACCCCTCAATGACAATTGTTTATTTTATTGTGTAGGGACTGCAGCAATTTTTCCACACAGCTCCCACTGCCAAAAATATCATTAATCGTTAACATTATCTGTACTGGTGGGACTGTTAAAGGGACAAAAGTAAACCAGGCTAGCAAGAAATTTCCCCTCCTGTTCAATACATGTCTGGGGAAAATTGAGAACCCGATTGAGGGGGCAGACTAGATTTATTGCTGCAGCTGCAATTTTTGACAGTGCAGCATTCTACTCAAGTGTTAGTCTATGTTCTGTTCTCATCTTTTAGTTGCTCAAGAATCAGTATCAATGACAATACGACCTCAGCCTCATTATCTGACAACAAATGTCCCTAATGGTGTATTGCAGAGCTCAGAAACACCTCAACAGCCGGCTACACAACACAGGAGGCCATGCAATCTTTCTCGGCTGCTACACAGGAACAGGGAGCCCTGGGTTCTAAAATTAAATACAGAGCAGAAATAACTACCTAGTTGTATATTGGAAAGCTGTATCCAATGGAATTCCTCAGGGACCAGTGTAAGGTCATCAACAATTTACAATAAGATTTACGATTTTGGAGGGAATGGTGAGAGCACGAGACAGGGGGCAGCCAGGAAGGCAATATTCTGCATTTAAAAACTTACCTCGTGAGTCGGCGGCCTCCTGATCCGAGTGGCGGGGGTGGTGAGAAGGCCAGCTGGGAAGTGAACTATTATATTTGGGCATTGTCCTGTATCAATGGTTTAGATAAGCACAACAAAATGTACTCTAACCATATTTGTCAGTGATGCTAAGATTAGCAGGAAATTAAGCTATCAGGAGGAGGTAGAGAGAATGTAAGTGGATAAGCAATGGACAATTTGGCAGATGAAATATGATGTTGGTAATTGTGAACCTGTGAGACTTTCAGGAAGAACAAAAGGCTATATGTTACATGAATGGAGGGAGATTATGGGACCTAGTGATACTGTGTGTGCCAGAGGGTTCTCTCTGAAACTTTCAGACATTGGAAGCATTGGTCTACCATCCTGATGGCTACTCCCTGATGGTCCGAGTTGCCTCATTACTCTCAGTACACACGAAATATTTTTATGTGGTTGGTTGGTGGTGAGCAGTCGTGAGGAGGAGAGTGTTTTGGAGTGTGTATCAAGGGCGTGGCCTTTATCCAAGATACCATCCTATATTTCTACATGAAGATCTTAAAACAATGGGAATGGCTGCCTGCTTCTGAATGAAGAGGCTGTGGGTGCTGCCAGGACAGTGGGTCTTCACCACCATGATGTAGTGTGTATGGTCACACTGCAATGTTAATGGAGTGAGGGTTTGAAGGGTTCAATCACAAGAAAGAAAACATTAAATGTAGGTATTTTCAGATCAGCTGAAATGGTTAGTTATATCCCATTCTCTATTCCACTCCCAGAACCAGCCCGGACACTTTTCTCTGTTCCATCACAGGATGTGGGCTTCACTGGCTGAGCCAACAGTCATTCCATCCCTCATTGCCCAGACGGTAGTTAGAGCCTGTGACATTATTGGGTGTGTGGGGACACATTTAGGCCAGAGCAGTGAAGGATGGCAGTTTCCTTCCCTACAAGATATGAGTGAATCAGATCGGTTTTCCTGACAATTGCCAATGGTTTAACCTTCACCATTCAACTTTTAATTCCATACTTTTTTTGAATTCAAATTCCAACATCTCACTTGGCAGGAGTTGAACTCAGAGACCCAGAGAATTACGTGCATTTTTGGATTAATAACCAAATAATAACCAAAGTCATTCAGATATACAAGAATGAGAGGTATGAACAGTGTCAAAAGAAAGGAGCTGCTCCTTTCAGTAAAAGGACCAAGAAAGAGGCAGCACACTTTTAAATTGAAGCGTTTGAGAGTTAAAGAAAATTTAAGGGTTGTTTTCACCCAGAGAGTGCTGGGGTCTAGAATGCACTTTCTGAGAGGAGTTGTCACGGGTAACCTCACAACCCATGAAACAGTATTTGGATGAGCGCTTGAAGTGTCATAATATTCAGGACTACGGGCCTCGTTTAGGAAAGTGGTACTAATGGGCATGCTTCTGTGATTGTATGGTTGTGGATGTTCAACCATTGAGCAGCATAGGGCAAGAATTGTTGGGTTTCTGGAGTCTATAATAACAAAGGCTATAAGAATGAACTGCAATTGCTTCCAAAAGGATACCCGTAGGGAACACATGAGAAAACATTCTGAAACCAGACAGTGGAGAATAAATAACAAGGAAATGGCAGAAGTATGACATAACTCCTTCAGTTTTTGATTAACAGAAGAAAAGATAAAAAGATAACCTTCTGAGCAATACTAGGAAATCTGAGTGTGGTGAGAAATAGAAGTAGAATGAAATTAGCAAATAAACTAATTTAGAGAAATTATTGCGACCGGTTTTAATGGGCACAGACAAAGCCAATGTTGGTTTATGATCTGGGATTCGTATTTGACAAACCAACCTGGAGATAAATTTTGGAGATGGAATAGATGCAATGCATTTGGAGTTTTGGAAAGGTTTTTGATACATTCCCAAGCCCAATGTGTAAAGTAAAACACATGGGATTGGGCCAAATATATGGTGCCATAATGGGGAAGCTGACAGGAAACAGTAAGCAAGAATAAATGGATGCTTTTTTGTTGGATTGAAAGTTTTGTGGTGTAAATTAGAGATTCCAGATATTCACAAAACATATCAAAAGTTTGGTTGAGGGAATCAAATGCAATTTTTCCAAGTCTGCTGACAGTACAAAACTGGGGCTGTGAGTGGTGCGTAGGATGTAAAGGTTCTCCAAGGCAATTGAGACAAGTGGAATGACTGGGTAAACATCTGGCAGATGAAGAGCAATGAGGATGTATGTGACATTGTGCACTTTTGCGGGAAGTAATAGAACAACAGCACAATATTTGAAGAGGGATTGTTTGAAAAATATTGATCTATAAAGGGACTTGTACTCCCTGTCTTTTGTGTTATTCTGTGCAGACTCCAAAATCTATGCAGGGCGGTAACGTCTGAAGCTAGCTACCATACGATTTCCACCCCAGCCAGCTAAGATTGTCCTTTCTGGGCTCTAGGTGCTGTTCAACCCTCAGAACGAATGCAACAAACTACAATTATGTGTTTGAAGCAAAGCTGACTTATTTTACATTTCGCTCGGATACTAAACTCTAGCTTAATTTTAGGGTTATAGCCATCATCAGAAACAAACTGCAAATGTCAGAACAAAAGTAACAGAAAATTACAGCGCAGAGCAAGGCCTTTTTTAATTCATTTGTGTGATGTGCGTATTGTTGGCTGGCCAGCAGCATTCACCCTTGGCCCATCATGTGTGTGTTGGCTGGAATAGAACGAGCCAGGCTTTACAGATTTCTGGCCTCATCATTGAGATCAACAATATCAGACTGTGAACTCTGCCCCAATTTGTTTACATTTCTTGTTTCAATTTGTGTCTGGGTCCACTGCACACCTGGCTCCAGGCACATCTTTTGTTTATTTGTTTCTTTTCCAGCCCTAACTCCACTCCCTGCCGCCTTGAAGAACCAATAACATTTCTGCAATTTCATCTCTCCTGCCTTCCCCCCGTGACATGTGCCTTTTGCCCTTGTCTCACCCCACCTTGCTCAGAATCTGTTACATTTCTGGTCCCAGGCCTCTGTCAACTCACTGTGCTGCTGGGTCAGAGTTTTAAATTCTCTTCCTCCAGAGAGAATCTGAAATCGTTGTTGGTGCAGTTTTCCCCAGATTTTACTTTTGGAAACAAAAACCATGAAATTGTTTCAGAGTTGATTTTTTTTAGCATTAATCCACAATTTCGCCTCTTTCGAGCTAAACAGTGATGCTCCCACAGTCAAAAAATGCAAGTGAGGTGGACTTGCCGCACTAAATTGTCCGCGAGTGTGCAGGTTCGGTGGTTGGGTTCGCTGCGGTAAATGTGGGGTTTATGGGAGTAGGATGGGATAGAGAGCTAGCACAGACTGGATGCACTGAATGGCCTCCTTCTGCACTGTCAGGATCCTGTGATCTTAACCATTTGTGATCATGGTCACACTTTCCTCATGACAGGCCACACATCACCATGTTCATTCAGCTCAAGCTTTCATGCTGCCTTTGTGTTTTGAGAAGCTCTGTTGTTGGAATGGGAGCTTTCTTTGATGTGGCCTCTCCTCGTTCTTCTGCCCACGTCCCAGTTTCCTGCGTTAATTCCAGCTTTCTCTAATTTTCCCAAATGGGGTTTTTTGAAGAGCTCAAAAGGCGAGTGGATGGCAATTGAAAAATTAAAGAGTCAGAATGAAAGAGGAAGTGGAAATAATAAACAGGTTTGGTAGATCCCAGGGGAGTGAGGAAGGGTCACAGATGCTTCCAGACCTGCTGAGCTATTCCTGCAACTTTGTTTTTGTTCCAGGGGAATGAAACTCCAGGATCCTCCTGTTGTGACTGTTCACACAGTATTTGTTTTAATTAATGTGTGGGATGTGGGTGTCCCTGGCTGGGCCAGCAATTCTTGCCCATCTGTAGTTGCCCTTGAGAAGGTGGTGGTGAGCTGCCTTCCTGAACAGCTACAGTCCTCCTGATGTGTGGTGATCCGCAATGCTATTAGGGAGGGAATTCCAGGATTTGGACCAAGCGACAGCGAAGGAACGGTGATATATTTCCAAGTCAGGATGGTGAGTGACTTGGAGGGGAACGAGGGGGTGGTGATCTTCCCATATATCTGCTGCCCTTGTTCTTCCACATGGAAGTGGTTACGTGTTTGGAAGGTGCTGCCTGAGGATCTTTGGTGAATTTCTGCAGTCGAGACAACATTCTCTGATGAGAGTCAAACCCAGGCAGTCAAAGACGGGGCACTGAATAGCCACAGATGGAGTTCAAACACAGGAGATTTGCTCAGCCAGTAATAGCACATAGTGTAACAGTCAGGGATGTGAAGTGAAGAGTGAGGGGACATAATGCCACATGCTGCAGATGGAAAACTTTTATCGGAACAGGAGTAGACCATTCGGCCCCTCAAGCTTGTTCTGTCATTCAATTAGATCATTGCCTGATCTGTGGCTTAACTTTCAATTCCCAAAACCGACCAAACCTATCAACGAGGCTCCTCTGAAACAGACAAGGTGAGTATTGATTAAAAAATTGCAAAAATAATTGCAAATGCAGAGAAATCATAAACAAAAACAGAAGTTGCTGGAAAAATTCAGCAGGCCCGGCAGCATCTATGAAAGAAATCCGAGTTACCCTTTCAGGTCCAGTGACCTTTTGAGTGACCAGATACAGTTGACCATTCCCTCTTTCCTGTAACACCCTCCGGAACAGGTGATGGTGTGAGGGCCATGAGGTTGTCAATAACAACTGAGAAAACAGCAGTGCACGCTGAATCAGAGAGAAAAACGAAACATTTTGGTCTTTCGCTTTTAAATCAATTGCACCAATTTATTCACTATTGTTCCAGAAACGGGACAAGAGACCAGAAAATCAACTCAATGCCATTGGGTCTGGGAACCATTGTTATTCTGACCTCCATGTGAATCCATGTTATAACCATTAGTTTGATTCTGAACCATCCTCTGGGCAGTTAGAACGGATGATAAAAGTTAGCTGAGCTTCTGATGCCATGATCCCATGAACAAACAAAAGAAATGTCCAATTACTGAAGTTACTTGTGAACCCACTGGTGTTTCTTCAAGCTATATGTCTGAGTGAATTTTCTCCCATACACAGAGTAGGTGAATGACCTCTCCCCAGTGTGTATTTGCTGATGTACAGTGAGGGCTGATGATGCCCTGAACCCAGCCCCACAGTGACAGCACCTGTGAGCACGTTGGCAGTACAAAAGTCTACTTGAGCTTTTATTGCGCTTCCTACAATCTGCACATTTAAAGGGTCTCTCATCAGAGTGAACCTGTTGAGGTTTCAACAGGCTGGATGACCGGGAGAAATCCTTCCCACACCTGGAGCAGGTGAATGGTCTCTCCCCAGTGTGGACCCATTGGTGTGTCAGCAGGCGGAATGGCTGAATGAATTCCTTGCAACTCCCACAGCAGGGAAACAGCCCCTTTCCAGTGTGAAACCGCTGTGAATGCCTTCTCACACATCCAGCAAGTCAACAGTTTCTTCCTGATATGATTGCGCCGATGTGCTTGCAGCTTGGATGGGGAATTGTAACACCTCTCACAGTCCTCACGGATCCACAGTTGGATGAAGGAAAATCCCAAAGCATTCTATATTTATGTGAGGAACAAGAGGATGGTGAGAGTAACAGTGGTGCCTACCAGGGATAGTGGGAGGGAACTTGCGCTCAGAGTCAGACATGGTAGGGGAGGTCCTTGATGAATACTTTGCTTCAGTACTCACCAGTAAGAGGGGCCTTAACATTTGTGAGGATAGCATGGAAAAGACAGATACGCTCAAACAGGTTGATGTTAGGAAGGAGGATGAAGTGAGGGAAAGAATCCTTTGCCTTTGGTGATGACTTTTGTGTCCTCACTGCCTACTGGAGTAATACCAAATGATTGGAGGGTGGCAAATGTTATTCCCTTGTTCAAGAAAGGGAATAGGGATAATCCTGGGAATTACAGAAGAGTCAGTCATTCTGTGGTGGGCAAATTAGTGGAGAGGATTCTGAGACACAGTATTTATGATTATTTGGACACGCACAATTTGATTAGAAATAGTCAGTGTGGCTTTGTGAGGGGCAGATCATGCCTCAGAAGCCTTACTGGATTCTTTGAGGATGTGGCAAATGACATTGATGAAGATCAAGCAATGGATGTGGTGCATATGGATTTTAGAGGAACATTTGATTTGGTTCCCCAAGGTAGGCTCACTTAGAAAGCTAGGAGACATGGGATTCATGGAAATTTGGTTGTCTGTATACAGAATGGAAGCCAGAGGGTTAGAAAAGATGGAAATTATTCAGCCTGAAGCTCGGCGATCAGTGGTGTTCTGAAAGAATCTGTTCTGGGAACCCCACTCTTTGTGGTCTTCATAAATGACTTGGATGAGGAAGTGGAAAGCTGGGTTAGTAAGTTTGATGATGACACGAAGTTTGGTGGCATGGTGGGTGGTGTGGAGGGCTGTTGGAGTTTGTAATAGGTCATTGACAAGATGAAAGGCTGGGCAAAGAAGTGGCAGATGGAATTCAACCTGGAAAAGTGTGAAGTCATTCATTTTGAAAGGTTGACTTTAAATACAGAATTTAGGGTTAACCTAATGTTCTTGCTAATGTGGGGAAACAGAGGGATCTTGGGGTCCACATCGTTAGACTCGTCAAAGTCCCTACCCAAATTAATAGTGTTGTTGAGAAGGTGTATGGTGTGTTGGCTTTCATTGGCAAGGGAATTGAGTTTAAAAGCCGCAAGGATATACTGCAGAGATAATGGGAACTGCAGATGCTGGAGAATTCCAAGATAATAAAATGTGAGGCTGGATGAACACAGCAGGCCAAGCAGCATCTCAGGAGCACAAAAGCTGACGTTTCGGGCCTAGGCCCTTCATCAGAGAGGGGGATGGGGAGAGGGAACTGGAATAAAAAAATTTTATTCCAGTTCCCTCTCCCCATCCCCCTCTCTGATGAAGGGTCTAGGCCCGAAACGTCAGCTTTTGTGCTCCTGAGATGCTGCTTGGCCTGCTGTGTTCATCCAGCCTCACAGGATATACTGCAGTTGCTTAAAACACTCGTTAGACGACACTTGGAATATTGTGTTCAGTTCTGATCGCCTCATTATAGGAAGGATGCGAAAGCTTCCGTGTGGGTGCAGAGGAGATTTACCAGGATGCTGCCTGAACTGGAGGGCAGGTCTTATGAGGAAAGGTTGAGGGAGCTCGGGCTTTTCTCTTTGGAGAAAAGAAGGATGAGCTGTGACTTAATATAGGTAAATAAGATGATGGGAGACATAGATAGAATGGATACCCAGAGACCTTTTCCCAGAGCATAAGTGACTATTGTGAGGGGGCATACTTTTAAGGTGATTGGAGGAAGGCATTGTGGCGATGTCAGAGGTAGGTTCTTTACACAGAGAGTGGTGGGTGCATGGAATGCTCTGCCGGTGGTGGTATTCAAGTCAGATACATTTGGGACATGTAACCAAGTCTTGGACAGTTGCGAGGATGATCGTAAAATATAGAGTAAGCAGCGTAGTTTGATCTTAGAGTAGGATAATATTTTGGCACAACATTGTGGGCTGAAGAGCCTGTGCTGTACACTTCTGTGTTCTATGTGTTCAATTCAGCCAGCCTGCATACGTTTAGACCATGGGAAGAAATTGAAGCACTGAGACGCAGACATGGTGAGAATGTGCAAACTCCATGCTGACACCAGCTGAAGCTGAAATCAAAGCTGTGTCCGTTTTGCTGAAAGGCCCCAAAAATGCTTGGGTCGGGTCCAGTAGGAAATTGAACCCTGGTCTCCCTCGTGAAAGGTGGGGAGAGTGACCACAATGCTAATGAGGGCATCAGGTGCAAATGCCCCTTAAGCCCTTTACATGTGCACCAATCACATACAATCGCTTCAGTATCCAAATTCTACTTCTATTGCTTCGTCCATAATCGTCAATGCCACAGAATCACAAATTCACATCTGAATGCTTCTTAAAGTCATAAGGATCTCTGCCTCGAGGACACTTGCAAGCAGTGGCTTCCAGATTCCAAACATCCACTGGCTAAAAGCATTTTTATGTAAATTTACTCAAAACTTCCTTCCTCTTCCGTTAAACCTATGGTCCCCGGTGATTGATCCCTCCCTCAAGGGGAAGCGTTTACATAGTCTATCCTCATTATTTTGTACATCTCCTCTGCTCTGAGGAAAACGACCACAGTCTGTTCGATCTCGCTTCATAACGGAAACTCTTCAGCTGAGACAATATCCTGGTAAATCTCTTCGGCACAGTTTCTGGTGCTACCACATCCCACAATAATGTGAATTAATGAACTGCGCACAATACTCTCGCTATAGCAAAATGAACAAATACAATGAATGTGCAGAGAGCCACAGAAACTGGTCTTTTCCGATGCAGTCCATGTTGCTCATTATTGCCATGGGTCATTTTCCTAGGCCTGATGTTCCAATAATCACTGGTCCATGTTAGTAAAAGCAGCTCCATGAGTCTTGATCTGACCGTCCCAGTATCTAAATATTTCATCTGGCTTAGCGTTCCTGGTGGTGAGACAGGCCACGTTCACTCAGCAACACAGACTGCAACAAAACAGAATGAACAATGTCAATGTGAAAATGGATGTTAGATTGTGCAGTGCCTCAGTGAAGCGGAAGGTGGGACGTCAACGAGAGTTAGTGATTGTGGGAGGGAGAAAATTCTCTAAGTGGTGGGTTTGAATTCTGACACATCAAATGCAGATATGTGAGAGAGCCAGGATTGGGAGATGATTGTCACCACCTCAAAGAATATTTTCACGTAAAAATGTTTGATACTTGCTGCATTTCTGTGGCCCATGGCACAAGGATTAAAAAGAAATACAGCAAGCACCCACTGCCATGACTCAGATTCGAGCCGAAGTTGCTGCGGCCACAACACAGAGTACTAACCACAATACGATCACGGCACCACATGAGTTCACTGGTGTGCAACAAGCAATAACTACAGTGGCAGAGGATATGTTAGGAACAGCACCAGATCGACAACTGGAATTCTTTCCAAGCAGTGCGCTGTATTGCGGGGATTCACAGAGGGCTGGCATCGGTAATTACGGTGCTACCAGAGACTGTGGAGATTCCATCAATGATTATATTGAAGACTGAGATTGATAGATTTCTACGAAATATCAAAGACTCAGTGTATTGTGCTGGCTCTTGTTGAAATGTACCTTTCAATAGTAATCTAGTTTAACATTGGATATTTCATCAGCTCACTCACACAAGGAAGTAACCATTGCTGCATACAACCATATAATCCCAGTTCCTGGGACAAGAACCAGGGAAACTCAGTGACCCAGCCGCGAAGATATAACCGGAAATGGGGATGGCAATGAGCGTGCAGCCATACGCTGTGAAAATAGATGACGGGATAGTCTGTGCATTATGAGGCAAGACAATGTGACAAAATCGAGATAGAGCCACGGGGATGATGTGCAGAAGGATGACCGATACAGTGGTGTATCAGACAGTGACCAGGGGGATACAGATAGAAGTAATGCAATTGGTGAGCGTGCAGTCCTTCTATGGCCATAGAGACGCGTGAAATGCGGAGTCTGTGAGCTCCAACCTCACCCGGAGCAGCATCTATTGACATGGAGCAGGGATTATTGGGACCTCAAGCTGCATGAAAAGATGCACAGCAATTTTAATCTGAGGCAAAATACTTTTTGGAAGCACAGTTATTTGTGTATTGAGTGAGGATCTGTCCATGATAATGTCACAATTATAATGACAATGTTGCAAATATTCAACCCATCAAGAGAGAAATCTGTGCTGGGAGAAATAGAGGTAACATTTTTGCTATCTTACTCTTGTCATATGGCTGACCCTGCACTGGGTTGAATTTTGGGAAGGGCTTTTTTTCGCTCATTTCATTGTATTCAATTTCATGCAAACATGCACAGGTCACTGAAGTCATCTAAACTTCCGAAAAATATCGGTAATATATGATGTTGTGATTAGGCTCGAGTTTACCTCAGGTTATGGAGGAAGAGCAGGAAAGCGGAGTTGACATTTATCAGATCAGCAGTGATCTCATTGACTGGCTGAGCAGACTCGATCGGGTGAATTGTCGCTTCCTGCCGACATATGGCAGTGAAACTCACTGCGTCACAAAGGGGAGACAATTGAATTGAAGTGGCGACTGTGATTATCTTTGCTGGTTGTTTACCTTGTGAATGTTCCCCTTACTGCTGATGTCCCTGCTAACAACACAACACAAAGGTGAGTAGCCTGACTGAGCAGTGACGGCTAAGGCACCTTTCCCCTCTTTAAGCGGCTGGAATATGGACCCTGATGTTCTCGGGGACAGGAACTGACATTGAAAGGATTGCAGACAGAGCTGCACCGCCTTTGCGTTGTCACCATCAGGAAAAATAAAACTTGATTCCCTGACCGGGAATCGAACCCGGGCTGCGGCGGTGAAAGCGCCGAATCCTAACCACTAGACCACCAGGGATATAGGCGGACGAGTGTGCATCGTTTCTTAATGGTACAACTTCTGGCTTTTTTTTTCTTTCTACGACAGTTGTTTCTCCTGCAAAATGACTGAATCATCGTGTTTTACAGCACAGAAAGAGGCTCAACATCCCAGTTTCTAGCCTTTGCCCATAGCCTTGTGCACTACGAGACGATGGACTGGCTGTTTGAGATGTTCACGTTCTCTTGGGGAACTGGGCCGCATGTTCACCCTCAGAAGGTAACACACAGACACATTTCCCAGAAGATGACAAAGGCCTCAGCAGAGACCAACCCCCAGAAAGTAGGATTTCATCCATTTGGGTTCTATAGTCCCATTTCACACTTCAAAACCAGAATCTGATTACAGCAAAGAAATAAAGCATTCAGCCGCTCCCCTCTCTGTGTTTGTTCCCCATTGTTTCCTTGTCAACCTGCAGTTTATAATACCTCACCTCACTGCTGGCCTGTGGGGGAAATGACACTGGCATAATTTCAGACAATATTGAAAGTCCTCTTTTAGATGTTGGATGCCACAGTTGTACAAACATTCTCATCTCCTCCAGTTAGAAGTAAACTCATGACTGGTGCTTTACAAGACCATTGCTTTCAATACTGCACTACAGAGCGAAGGCTGTGCCCTGTAAGGTAGGGTTTCATGCATTAGAAACTGCAATGTAATAGATGGCAGGGTAGTCTGTGCATTATAAACCAAGACAATGTGACAAAACCGTGATGGAGCTGA
The DNA here is from genome assembly GCF_030684315.1 of Stegostoma tigrinum. Lineage (NCBI taxonomy): Eukaryota > Metazoa > Chordata > Chondrichthyes > Orectolobiformes > Stegostomatidae > Stegostoma > Stegostoma tigrinum. The sequence goes on along the minus strand of NW_026728430.1, from coordinate 1,547,020 downwards.
AGGAATCATGTGCAGAAGGATGAGAGACACAATGCTGAATCAGGCAGTGACCAGGGTGATAGAGATATACCTCTTCCCTTGCAGTCTGCTGATTAGGATTCAGTGCCTTCACTGCCATTGCATGTTCATGGTTATTATTTGCAATAGTAACTATGAAATATTGACTGATCTTTGAAGCAGAATTATGTCATAGAAAAGGCGGTATCAGTTCAATCTACATTACAGTTCTACATCGGCAATGTCAGCTACAATTGCCTGACGTGCAATTTGTTTCAGACAAGAACAAGGGGGAGGTTGGGAAAAGTGAAGGGCAATGGTGGTTTGTGAGAGGTGACTGTGGGCCTAATGGAGCCAGGCTCAGTGTGGGTGCTGAAGACTGGCTTTTCCTGTTTACCCTGGTATACAGATCGCTCTGGAGCCGCCAAGGTGTGTCAGGATGGCTGAGTGGTCTAAGGTGCCAGACTCAAAGAATAGACTCCTTCCACTGTAAAGCCGGGTGTTCTCGTCTCCACCTGGAGGCGTGGGTTCAAATCCCACTTCTGACAATGACTGCCTCTTTGTAAATATCACTGAAGTTCAGTGTCCCGATGGGATCTACCTGTTTTAAAGGAAAATTTGCTCCGGTCAGATTTGCAGCTTTATATTAACATAATGCAGTTTTGGAGGAGAAGGAGACAGCTCAGCCCATCAAGTCTGCTCCGCTATTAAATGAGCGGAAAATCCTGACTTGATAATCCTGAACTGCACTTTCTTGGATTTCCCGACACCCATTGATACCCTTGTTGCTAAAAATCTTTCAACCTCAGCCTTAAATGTACTTTGTGGGCCAGCTCTGACAATCCTCTTCTGTAAAAGAATCCACTGATTCACAACCATCTGAGAGAATAAACTTCACCTCGACTCTGCCTTAAATGTGCGACCTCCATTCTGATATTAGACACTCGGTTCCCAGACGGTCCCAGGAGGGATCGAACCTTTCTGCATCCAATCCGTTACATCGCCAATAACACCTGTATGTTTCAATAAAGAGCATTTTTGTAGTACTGTTTCTGAGCTTATGAAAGTGATGTATTTCAATGTTTCTTCCCATTTAATTCACCTCTCATGATGTGAAACTCTCATTGATTGTGATAGAGATTATCATTATCACTAAGGAGGCTGTGCTGGGCAAGGTAACGGGGCTAACAGTGGACATGGGGGTCTCTTGGCCCTGATGATTAACTGCATCCCAGGATACTAAAAGGGGCGATGGGGGACATAGCAAATGCACTAGTAATTATTTACCAATATTCACTGGACTCTGGGGTTGATCCTGCAGATTGATAACAGCCAATGTGACGTCACTGTTTAAAAAAGGAAATAGGCAAAAAGCCGGTAACTTTGGTCTAGTTAGCTTAACTTCGGCACAGGGGAAAATGATTGATCTATGTTCAAGGAAGAAATAGCAAGACAGCTGGATATAAATTGTCCCACTGATGTTCATGAGTTCATGAAGGGTAGGTCCTGCTGAATTAATTTGGTGAATTTCTTTGAGGACATTACCTGCAATGTGGACAATGGGGTACCTGTGGATGTGGTGTATTTTGATTGCCAGAAGGCAAGTGACAAGGTGCCACATCAAAGGCTGCTACATCAGATAAAGTTGCACCATATTACAGGTAATGTATTGGCTTGGATAGAGGATTGGTTGACCAGTAGAAAACAAAGAGTAGGGGTAAATGAGTGTTTTTCTCATTGGTGTTCAGTGGCTAGTGGTGTGCCTCAGGGATCAGTGCTGGGACCACAATTGTTTGCAATTTACGGTGTGTCAAAATTTGCAGATGACACTAAGACGAGTATAGAGCAAAGTGTGCAGAAGTCACGAAACATCTGCAGAGGGATATAGATAGTCTAAGTGAGGGAGCAAAGGCCTGGCAGATGGAGTACAATGTTGAGAAGTGTGAGGTCATCTATTTTGGTAGGAATAACGCAAAATGGACTATGTTTTAAATGATAAAAAAAATGCAGCACGCTGCTGTGCAGAGGGACTTTGGTGCCCTTGTGCATGAATCACTAAAAGTAGGATTGCAGGTGCAGCAGGTAATTAAAAACGCAAATGGAATTTTGGTGAAAGGGAAAAACTGATCTGCAGCCAAAATGGTACAAAATAGAAAGTCAGAAGCAGTGTCGGTGAGAAAAGATACAAGAGTCTCAAGTGCCCTTCCTGGAGGTGCAGAGGTTAGGATTTGGTGCTTTCACCGCCGCAGGCTGGGTTCCGTTTTCGGTCAGGGAATGGGAGATCTATTCTGCTCGCTTATTGTGATGCCTGATTTTCAGGAGCAGGAAAGAAGCTCTGGAGCTGGTAGATGGGCTGGTTTGTCCCAGAAATTATTCAAGTGAACAGAAGTCAATGAACTGCAGATGCTGAAAGTCTGAAAGAGAAACAGGAATTGACTGAGAAGTTCAGCAGGCCTGGCAGCATCTGTGGAACAGAAGAGAGGTAACCTTTCAGGCCCACAGATTGTTAATTGGAACTGGATTAGTTATGCATTTCAATCATGTCATCTTCGGCAAAGTGATCAGGTTTATCTGTCAAATCGGGATATTTATCAAAATTTCTCTCTCTGAGTGGCTGACAATAGTTAATTGTTACAGTTCACAAAACAGCAACAAACAAAACAGCCAGTTGGGTTAAGCTCAGGTAACTGGAGTGGGAGCAGAGGAATAATAATGCATTGAGTTTAAACACAAGAAGCAAGCCACTTCAGCTTTCAGGAACCAAGCAACTGGCACTATTTACAAGAGGTTTAAACAAGATACTGTCAATCTAAGCATAGGCACCTGTAGGACTCAAACCACCCCTATGCTGATTGTTAGAAAGGCACATTAGCCAACTGAGCCACAGCACCACACAAGCTGCTTCAGCACCACACAAGCTGCTTCAGCTCCACACAAGCTGCTTCAGCTCCAATCCATATGTTCATGAACTTAAACACCCGAACACAGAAACTTGTTTTCTATCTCACAGTTAATCAGTGAGAATTTAAGTCAAACACCGTTTTTTTTTAAAGGCAGATCGTTCACAGCTGAACATTTCCAGTGACAATGCACAGAAAGATACAGTCTCCTCTTACACTGCTTTAAAACCGATATTTTCACAATTTAAACTGGCGGGATAAAGCGGATGTGTTCATCCTCTCTGCATACATTAACCACGTTAATACACACAGACGAAACCTCGCAAACTGCATTCAATCCTCCTCTCCCTGCTCAAGGAAAGATGAAAGGGTTTACAGAGAATCTGCCAGGGCTGGAGCAGATGATCCAGAAGGAGAGGCTGAATAAAATCGGGCTCTTTACACTGGAGTGTTGGAGGCTGAGGGGTGACCTTATCGAAGTAAATAAAATCATGAGGGGTAGTGATCAGGTCTTTTTCCCAGGGTAGTGGAGTCCAAACTTTAGGTTATAGGTTTATGGTTTGAGGGTAAAGATTTTAAAGGGGTAATGTTTTGACACGCAGGATGGTGTGTGCATGGAATGAACTCACACAGGAAATGGTGTAGGCTGGAATAAATACAACATATAAAAAGCGTCGGCATGGATACATGTACAGGAAGGGTTTAACAGGATATGGGCCAAATGTTGGCAAAAAGGACGAGATAAATTTTGGAAATCTGATCGGTATGGACGAGAATGACCAAAAACACTGTTTCTGTGCTGAATATCTCTCGGACTCGATAATTGCTTTAAGTTTAGAAATTGTTCACTCAAACATCCCAGAAAGATCACATTTTAAGTTGCTGTAGAGATTAATCTCGAGTTTTGACTTCTATCTTTCCCAGCAGCCCACAATCTTTCTGTCTGCCTCTGATAAATGTCATTTGATGAAAGTTCCAAATCACCTTTACAATTTGCTGCACAAGTCTGATTCCACCCCTTCTGCCCCTTCCCTCTTCCAGCATTTGAGAGACAGCGACAAAGTGTATACCACCCCTCAGCACTGCCTGCCTGTGGCCCAATCGTTGAATGCATTTGCCAATGGAGAGAGCTCTATCCCAGCAGAATGGTGACAGAATGAGAAGATGTTCATTGAAGCAACGGGGAATAGATTTTTTTTTCAGCAGCTTTTTCAGATATGTTATTATATACTTCCGGAGCAGATAAAACTTGAACTCTGTCTCCTACATCCGAGGTAGGGAGACTATCACTGCATGATTGACACCTCATTTATTGTTAAGTTGCCCAGCAGCAGACAGCATCATTGGTCTTCCGGTCTGCATCTCACATCAGCTGGCTGTTAGAAATGTGAGAAGCTGCTGGCTTGAATCCTGCATCAGCCATTGTTGCCTCTGTGTTTTTTAATGTTCAGGAGAGCCAGGGGGTGATTCTTTATGAAATCGATTTCAGTCTATGTTCCCAAAAGGTGTTTCCTGCAAATATATCATATGCATCCACTTCACTGATGAAGGTTTAGCATTAATAATCATCGGAAATTACGTTTCATTGGATTGGTTCATAAACTAGCACAGTAACTGAATAAAATGATGGCAAGCCTTCATGGATAAAGAGGTGACTGTGAAGCAGGCACCTGAGGATAAATTTGTTTCTTTTGCAAGTGAAATTTACTGTTTCCCAAAGTGATGCCCATTGAAGTGAAGCAGTGACAGAGATTGCCTTTGCTGGTGCTCAACTCGTGTATCACATTTCCACCTTGGTCCTTGTAAACATCTCAACTCAACAAGAAGCCAGGTGCCCACTGTGGGCCAGTGGCATAATGGATAACGCATCTGACTTCGGATCAGGTTGTACATCTGACTCCTGCCTGGCTCGAGCACAGTTGGTCCATTTTCAATACCAGCAAGGTGACACCTTCACCTGAAGTTGGAACGTACAGCAGGTGATTTTGCAGCCAGATTCCCAGAAGCTAAAGAAGGAAATTGGAAGTTGCGCATGAGCTGTGTTGGCAACCTTTTTCAGCTCTCTGTTAGTTTCAATTCCGAGCTCACAACAACAGGCTTCATGGCCTGGAGAACTTATTTGTGTTCCATGTAAATCTGCCTGTTGTCGGCGAAACGTGTGGGGACAGAGAGTGAACGTGAAGCACCTGGAGTCAGTGTCATCCTGAGGGGTGTGTCTGTGCATCTCCCTCTGTGGCTAAACGTGAGGATGAGTTCCATAAGTCAGCTGTAACACAGTTTTACTGTCACAAAGCCTCAGTCCCGTTTGTAGATTACAGCATTAATCTCATTGATATTTGTCCCTGATACGTCAGAGGTACATGGGCCAAGTGCTGGAAACTGAGATTAGAATAGATAGATGCCTGATGACACGCACCAATACAATGGCCCAGATAGTCTCTTTCCACGTGATAAAAACTCGAAGACAGGGAGAAACTGACCTGTCACCAAAAGGATCAAAAAGGGAAAGGCAAAAACTGTCGTGGAGAAATGATGCAAGCACCTCCAATGTATTCTCTGGTTGTCTAGTGGTTCGGATTTGGTGCTTTTGGAACCACGGCCCTGGTTTGGACTGTTGAGTGGAAGATCCTCCCTCCTAGCTTTTATTGATGACAGCTTTGCTGACTAATTGTAAGTTTATTCATTGACTGGCACCACTGGCTTGGCAGCATTAATTCAATCAACCACATTGCTGTGGGTCTGGAGTCACATGTAAGCCAGACCAGGTAAGGGTGGTATTTTCCTTCCCAAAAGGACATTAGTGACCCAGATGGGTTCTTCCAACAATCGATTGCATGGATTGTATCACCTCCCCTATGAGGAGAAGGAAAGGGGCTGTGAGGTAACTAACTGTGTCCCAAACGATATTCAAGCTAACATGAAACAAAGAACTGCAGATGCTGGGAATTGACAGAAACAGGAATTGACAGAGAAACCTAGCAGGCCTGGCAGCATCTGTGGAGAGACACAGGGTTAACATTTCAGATCCATTGAATGTACGTCAGAACCAAGTCAGTTATGCCCTTCCATATTATAATGCAGGGAAGTTACCACTTTTATTTGTCGAATCAGTATATTTATCAGAATATCGCATTAGTTTCCTGTCGTCAACTTTACAACTTTAACAGACTTTTATCGGCTGTAATGCTGCTTCCTTCACCCTCAGGTGGTAAAAGGTTCTGCTTAAATGGTTCTTTTTGCCTTTTCCTTTCAGTTAGTTAGCAACGGTGTCGAATGGAGAATTGGCCCTTTTAGGCTCTACCTCAATATGCGTCTCTGTTTGTCTCTCTTTGTGTCTGGGTATTCACCTCACCCCCTTTTATTTTCTCCTACTCTCTGTCCGTCTATATCCTTCATTTCCCATTGCTGCTCTTTCAAAAGTCTGAAAATCGGGGAGTGTTTGAGAGTGGAGCTGCTGAGAGGCTTCCTCACCACAAGCACCACTCCCACCCCGACTGTAAAGCCTGGAACTGGGCTCACATTCTCCAAATAGTGTTTCTGTCACTTCGGGACTGAGGCAAGGAGACATCTATTCCCTCAAAAAATGATGAGTGTTTCGACTTTGAAATAGAATTCCTAATCCACCATAAAGAAACAAAATGCCACAATTATACGATGACAGTGCTGTTTTTACTGTTGGTGTAAAATGAATGAATGGTGACAGCAGAGAATGAGGGTGATCAGTTCCTGGTGTCTGTCTCATTTCCACCATATTCCACAGTAAGGCTGCAGTTGATTCTGCCTTACCTTGTGATTCCTACCAAACCTCAGGATGAATTATTTGTTAGCAGGAAACCATTCCCTGGTGGGGAGAAAATAGGCAACAGGAATACCAGCACCGAATGACAACTGTCTGCATTCAAGCCGAGGAACCATGCTCATTTCTCTCCTCCAACATGGCAAATAACGGCCCAGTGGTATTATCGCTGGACTGTTTATTCAGAAAGCCAGGTAGTGTCTGGAGACCTAGGTACAAATATCACCCCGAGAAGAGGATGGCATTTGAATTCAACAAATATCTGGAATTAAGAATATAATGATGATCATAAATCCATCGTCAGGGGAACCAAAATCCATTTGATTCCCTTATGTCCTTTTGGCATCTTTTATCCTTCCCTGATCGTGCCTACATCTGACTCCAGGCCCACAGAAGTCATGGTGGGTAATTAGCAATGGCTGATTGGCTAAATCCCCGAGCCAGTGCCACCCTTATTCCATGAACGAATAAAGGGGCAAAAATAACTTTACGGTTTAGATGAACAGTATGGCATTTCAGAGAAGTTGAAATGAGGAACCTTAAGTGTAAAGCTCAGGCACCGCTGGGATTTTAACTCAAGATCGCCTGTTTACTACACACTGTTTTTTTTTTTTACCCATCCATTAGGGCATTTCCTTAACCATGCAATCACAGTAATTTGAGGAAATTTCCTGTATCAGTGTTACTCAGTGAGAATTTCAATCTAACCCACTTTTCAAACATGGACCGTTCACAGCTGAATGTTCACCTGTGAAAATACACGGAAAGAGGCAATCTCCTCCTGCTTTAGTTTAAAACTGCCATTTTCACCTGTTTAAGATGACTGGAAAAAGAGCATGGGCTCATCCTCTTGGGGTCCTTTAACAATAGTAACGCACGCTGAGGGAACCTAACAAGAGGAATAGGTTCATTTTGGTTAATTGACCAGGTGTAAAGCCTGATCCATTGGAACCAACATTGAGCCTTGCACCAATAGCTCCACGCTCACTTCCTGCCTCATGCCTCCGCACCCCCAGCCATCATTGTCTTTCACTTTTGCTTCACTCCTACACTTTGCTTCTGAATGTGTTCCTGACCGATTATAGGTGCTCAGTTAGAAACTGCAATTGGAACACGGGTGCCTGGGATAGGACTTCATTCAATGGGATTGGATTTATTGCCCATGCCTAATTACCCCACAGATGGAGGTGACGAGTTACTTTCTTGAACACTCGAACTCCTTGGCACGTAGATACAGCTTTGATGCCATGAGGGAGTTCCAGGGTTTAGAAGCAGCAACAGTAAGGGAACAGCGGCATAGTTCAAACTCAGAACAGTGAGAAACTTGGAGGGGAGTTTGTGGTTGCTGTATTCCCGTGCATCTGCTGCCATTATCCTTCAACATGAGGGCAAATTCTCATTGGATTGACTCTGGTAGATTCAGGGTGTGTGTTGTCTGCATAGCCAGGAATTCATTTTCATTCCTACAGTTAACAGGAAGAGATATAAATCTTCATTTCCCAACTGGGAATTGTAGCCACGCCTGAGTGACGCAAACCCTGAATGCCAACCAGATTACTGACACTAATCCATGCGAACTGACTTGTACACACTCCGGCGCCTGTTCTTACACCAGTAGCACCTTCACCAGCGAAGTGTCTCTCTCCAAGTTTTGAAATGATTCATATTATCACCCTGGGTTTCAAAGTGGAGAATGCGGGGCTGTGATAAACTGATGTTGTTCAGTAGATATATTGCAGAAAAGTTGCTGTTAACAGGAGATAGCATGAGCTGCAGATCCTTTATTCGTACACAGGATGAGGGCGATTTTTGGTGAGGCCAGCAATCGTCACCCATTCCTAATTGCCAGAGAGGGCAGTGAAGAGTCAACCACATTGCTGTGGTTCTGGAGTCACATATAAGCCATGGAGGGCTGCTTCCTTCTCTCAAAAATATTAGTGAACCAGGTAGGTTTTTCCCCACAATCGACTTGAATCCTGAAATGACTAAATGCCTGTCTGTCTCAGCCTTGAATATACCTAGCATTGACAGCCTCTGTTTTCAAGAAATCCACAGATGTGCTTCTGCCTGAGCGTGAGAACATCCACCTTCTCTCTGATTTAAATGGGCAACTCGTTTCCCTGAGATAACACACCCGGGTATAAATCAGAACACAACAAGCCTCCAAGGATCAGTGTGAACTCACCGACGTCTCCAGTGTCAGCTGTAAGTGCTGAAAACATTTTGTTTTGAGACCTCTAGTTAAAGCAACCGTCCTGATTTGCACGTTAGATTTGCCAAAGAGGTATCTTATCCAAATATACGGCATTGGCTATGATTTAGGTGGTGAAAGGCGCGATAAAAATACAAGGACATAATTCTTTCTCGACCCGTTGCTCTGATAATTAAACTTTCTGCTCATGGAAGTTAATCATTTCCATTCACACTCTCTCACAATGTGTTTAGTTCAATTCTCTCCCCCAACAGCCCGTTCTGTTGTGATCAAGTGCAGGGTGATGTTAAATATTCGGGTAGTAGCACAGACATCTCAAATCGAGTACTCGCCGTTTCTGTCAGAACATTCCATAAGGCATGTTAAAGGTTGGGGTGTTGCCTGCAGTTGTGGTTGATTTGTTAAAGCAATAGATTTGAAATTCATTGGGGTTTCCCTGTGTAGTTTTGAATCCTGCCAAGTGCATTTCTGCAACTCATTTTAAATGACTTCTTGATGCCAACAAACTCACGTTTTCTCAGGTCTGCCAGTGTGTTGATATTCAGGAAAGACATATTCTGAACAAGAATCTAACTGGACTCAAAACCTTAGCTCTGTTTCTCTTCCCACCGATACAGCTGGGCTTGTTGAGTTTCTGCAGTATTCTGTGCGATTATTCTGAATAACTGCTATTTTCACGAAATATCTTCAATCCCAGTCCTCTGGCAAATCTTGTCGTTGGCACAGTTTCTGCCGATGATCAACCGGCCCATCCCCACACCCATCCAACCACCTCATTACATACAGTCCCAGGAAATCTCCTGTTTTGCTCCAAAGAGAACATTCTCGGCCTTGGGATTCTGTCCCCCAAACGGAAATTCCTCATCTCTGAACATGGTGCAAGAGATTTTTGGGAAAATATTGTCAGCTGGCGGGGATAAGCTATTCAGGAAGCAAAACTTGGTTACAGCGGCAGCAGCGTGAGCCAGAGCACCGACGGGAAGGTAAGGTCGTTTTTTTGGTGGCCGTGCTATAAAAACGCACCTCATGCAGCAGCCACCCTCTTCTTTTCAGCAGCAGCAGCACGAACCAGAGCGCCAACAGGAAGGTAAGTGAGATAATATATTTGGGTGGTTGCTTTCCCCAAAACACTACTTCAGTGGTGTCTCCCACCCATCCTCCGCCTCGCATCAAAAAAAGGATCTGAGCACTGATCTGGTAGGATTGCTTCTTTTTTTTTGCAATCATCTGTGTGTGAATTTGGAACCGAGGAATGGGTGACAGGGCAGTTGCATGCTCCTCCAGTAAGATGGGAGAGGTAAGAGTCACTACTAGTGACCCCACTGACTTCATCTGCAGGCAGTGCATCCAACTCCCGTCCTCAGGAACTGCATTAGGGAACTGGAGCTGGAGCTGGATGAACTTCGAAGCGTTTGGGAGGGTGAAGGGGTAATTGAGAGTTACAGGGAGGTAGTTACACCGCAGGTACAGGACAAAGGTAGATGGGTTACAGTCAGGGGACAGAAAGGGAACAGGCAGACAGTGCAGGGATCCCCCTTGGCCATCCCCCTCAATAACAAGTATACTGTTTTGGATACTGTTGGGGGGGATGACTGACCAGGAGTAAGTCATAGGGTACAGGTCTCGGGCGCAGAGTCTGCCCCTGGTGCTCAGAACGGAAGGAGGGAGAAGAGGAGAGCATTAGTCATTGGGGACTCCATAGTTAGGGGGGAAGAGAGGAGATTCTCGTGATGAGAGAGACTCGCGGTTGGTGTGTTGCCTCCCAGGTACCAGGGCCCATGATGTCTTGGGTTCTACTTTCAGGATCCTAAAGTGGTGGGGGGAGAAGCCCCAAGTCGTGGTCCACATAGGTACCTATGACATGGGTAGGAAAAGAGACGGGGATGTGAGGCAGAAATTAAGGGAGTTAGAGTGGAAACTTAGAGCTAGAACAAACAGAGCCGTTATCTCTGAGTTGATATCCATGCCACATGCTAGCGAGGTGAGGAATAGGGAGCAAGAGCAGTTGAACCCTTGGCTGCAGGAATGGTGCAGGAGGAAGGGATTAAGATACCTGGATTATTGGGGCTCATTCTGGGGTAGGCAGTGCCGCTATAAACAGGATGGTCTACACCTGAACCAGAGGGGTACCAATGTCCAGGGGAGGAAATTTACTATTGCTCTTCAGGAGGGTTTAAACTAATTCAGCAGGGGGATGGGAACATGAATTGTAGACACAGTGTACAGGAGGTTGGGAGTAGCGAAGTCATAAATAAGGTTTCAAGGTCACTGGAGTGTGCTGTCAGGCAGAAAGGTGGCTTGAAGTGCGTCTACTTCAACGCCAGGAGCACCCGGAATAAGGTGGGTGAACTTGCAACATGGGTTGGTACCTGGAACTTTGATATTGTGGCCATTTTGGAGACTTGGATCGAACAAGGACGGGAATGGTTGTTGCAGGTCCGGGGTTTAGATGTTTCACGAAGATCAGGGAAGGTGGGAAATGAGGGGGAGGTGTGGTATTGTTAGTCAAGAGCAGTATTACGGTGGCAGGAAGGACGTTTGGTGAGGACTCATCTACTGAGGTAGTATGGGCTGAGGTTAGAAACAGGGAAGGAGCGGTCACCCTGTTCGGAGTTTTCTATAGGCTTCAGAAGTTCCAGAGATGTAGAGGAAAGGAATGCCAAGATAATTCTGGATCGGAGCGAAGGTAACAGGTTAGTTGATAGGGGGGCTTTAACTTTCCAAATATTTACTGGAAACACAACAGGTAAAACACTTTAGGTGGGTCAGTTTTTATCCAATGTGTGCAGGACGGATACGCCAACAAGAGGTGAGGCCAATTCGGATTTGGTTCTGGTTAATGAACCAGGCCAGGTGGTAGATTTGGAGGTAGATGTGTACTTTGGTAATAGTGACCACAGTTTGGTTATTTTTACTTTAGCGATGGAAAGGAACAGGTATATACCGCAGGGCAAGAGTTATAGCTGGGGAAAGGGAATTATGAGGTGATGAGGCAAGATTTAGGATGCATAGGATGGAGAAGGAAACCGCAGAGGTTGGGCACAATTGAAATGTGGAGCTTGTTCAAGGAACAGCTACTGTGTGTCCTTAATCAACATGAACCTTTCAGGCAGAGAAGTTGAATCTCTTGTCAAGTGGAAGAGGGAGGTTTATGTAAAGGTGAGGCATGAAGTCTCAGTTAGGGCACTTGAGAATTACAAGTTCGCCAGGAAGGGCCTGAAGAGAGAGCTCAGAAGAGCCAGGAGGGGACATGTGAAGTCTTTGGCAGTTAGGATCAAGGAAGTCTCTAAAGCTTTCTATAGGTGTTTCAGGAATAAAAGAATGACTAGAGTAAGATTAGGGCCAGTCAAGGACAGCAGTGGGAAGGTTGTGCGTAGAGTGCAAAGAGAAAGGAGAGGGGCTAAATAAATACTTTTCATCAGTATTCACACAGGAAAAGGACAATGTTGTTGGGGGAATACTGAGATACAGGCTAAGAGATGAGACAGCACTTAGGTTCACAAGGAGGAGATGTCAGCAACCCTGGAAAGTGTGAAAATAGATAAGTCCCCTGGGACCGATGGGATGTATCCTAGGATTCTCTGGGAAGCTAGGAAGGAGATTGCAGAGCCTTTGGCTTTGATTTTTGTGTCGTAATTATCTTCAGAAATAGTGCCAGAAGACTGGAGGATAGCAAATGTTGTTCAAGAAGGGAAGTAGAGACAACCCTGGTAATTATAGACCAGTGAGCCTTACTTTGGTTGTGGGTAAAGTGTTGGAAAGGATTGTCAGAGATAGGGTTTCTCATCATCCAGAAAGGAATAATTTGATTAGGGGTAGTCAACACGGTTGTGTGAAGGGTAGGTCGTGCCTCAAAACCTTATTGAGTTCCTTGAGAAAGTGACCGAACAGGTGGATGAGGATAAAGCAGTTGATACGGCGTATATGGATTTCAGTGAGGCTTTTGATCAGGTTCCTCACAGTAGGCTATTGCAGAAAATACTGAGGCATGGGATTGAGGGTGATTTACCAGTTTGGATCATAAATTGGATAGCTTTAAGAAGACAGAGGGTGGTGGTTGATGGGAAATGTACATCCTGGAGTTTAGCTAATAGTGGTGTGCTGTGAGCAGCTGTTTTAGGGCCAATGCTGTTTGTCGCTTTTATAAATGAACTTGATGAGGGCATAGACAGATGGGGTAAATTTGCGGTTAACACTAAAGTTGGTGGAGTTGTGGATAGTGCAGAAGGATGTTGCAGGTTACAGAGGGACATAGGTAAGCAGCAGAGATAGGCTGAGAGGTGGCAAATCGAGTTTAATGCAGATAAGTGTGACATGATTCACTTTGGAAGGAGTAACAGGAACACAGAGTACTGGGCTAATGGTAAGATTCTTGGTAGTGTGAATGAGCTGAGAGATCGCGGTGTCCATGTGCCCAGATCCCAGGAAGTTGCCACCCAGGTTGATAGGGGAGTGAAGTACAGGGTGTTAGGTTTGATTGGTAGTAGATTGAGTTTTGGAGCCATGAGGTCATGCTGCAGCTGTACAAAACTCTGGTGCAGCCGCACTTGAAGTATTGCACACAATTCTGGTCGCCACATTATAGGAAGGATGTGGAAGCATTGGAAAGTGTGCAGAGGTGTTTTAGCGGGGTGTTGCCTGGTATGGAGGGGAGGCATAACGACAAAAGACTGAGGGACTTGAAGCTGTTTGCATGCTAGAAAAGAAAGTTAAGAGGTGACCTAATAGAGATATACAAGATAATCAGGGGATTAGATAGGGTGGACAGTGAGAGCCTTTATCCTCGCATGGAGATGGTTAGCACGAGGGGTCATAGTTTTAAACTGAGGGGTGATAGATATGTGACAGATGTCAGAGGTAGGTTCTTTACTCAGGGAGTAGGAAGGATGTGGAACGTCCGGCCTGCGAAAGCAGTAGACTCACCAAGTCTAAGGACATTTAAATGGTAATTGGATAAACATATGGATGATAATGCAATAGTACAGGTTAGATGGGCTTCAGTTTGGTTTTACAGGTCGGCGCAACATCGAGGGCCAAAGGGCCTGTACTGCACTGTAGTGTTCTATGATCTATGTTCTAGAGCAGCAGGTTAAATGGGATCTTCTCTGCATGGTGTTCTGAAGCGAGCAAGATGCTGCAATTTTCATTTCTTGGGAACCAGAAACAGAATGTAATATAGCAAAATTCCCAAATGACATTTAAACAGTTGGTAATGCAGGCTGTGATGGGGAGACAAAGAGTTTCCAGATGAATATTAAGTAAAAAGAAAGAAAAGAACTGTGGATGCTGTAAATCAGGAGGCAAAACAAAGTTGCTGGAAAAACTCAGCGGACCTGGCAGTACCTATGGTGGAGCAAACAGAGTTAACCTTTCGGTTCCGGTGACTCTTCCTCAGAATGGTTTGGAGGAAGGGTCAGCAGACACAAAATGTTAACTGTGTTTTCTCCTCCATTGATGCTGCCAGATCTGCTGAGCTTTTCCAGCAGCTTTGTTTTTGTTTCAGATGAATATTGAGAGTTTAGGAGAATGGGCCAGAATTTGGCAGATGGAGGTTTATGTGGATAAGTGCAAGGTGTTCTATTTTGGACAGAAAATTAAAGGATAAATTCTTCTTTAAGTGGAAGCAGATTCAAAGTGTGTGAATGATGAAGAATTTAGGTTTCTCTGTGTATGAATGTCAAAGGAGGTGTGCAGGTGCAGTATACAATAAGAAAGTCAAATGAATCCCTTGCATTTATTGCCAAAGAACTGTGTTATAAAACGAAAAAGGGTTGTTATAATCAGGCTTTGTCGAGGCCACGCCTGGAGTATTGTGTCCTGTTTTGGTCTCCTTACTTATGAAGGATGTGGTTGGCACTGGGGTCAGTTCAGAAGAGGTTTAGCACTTTGATTCCAGGGATGAAAGGGTTGTCATATGCGGAGAGGTTGAATAGCTTGGGCTTATACATCGATGGAGTACAAAAGAATAAGGGAGGATCTGATTAAGGCACATGAAATGCTGAAGGATGTTGATAATGTGGAGATTGGCAACATGTCCTCTTATGGGACCAACTTGCCTTGAACAAGTTGTCAGAGATACAGAATGACATAAAATTGACATAAGATGAAACTACTTCTCTCAGAGTGTTGTGAATGTGGAACTTACTGCCCCAGAGTGTAGTGGAGGCAAAGTCAATCAACAGTTTCAACAAACAAAGAAATGGGTTTCTAATGAAAAGTGGGACAAAGGGCTGTGGGGATGAGGCAGGAAGGTTGAACTGAGGCAGGATAAGATTAGCTTTGATCATATTAAGAATCACAGTGGATTCCAAGGGTTGAATTGCTTCTTTTGCTCTTTATTCCTGTGTTCCAATGTTGTTCCATCTGAAGTCGTTTGGCATTCAGACTTCAGTGAAGGTTGGGGTGGCGGGAGTCGAGGGGTTCAGTTAATGCAGGCTTGTTGGTGTGTGTGGAGCAAGACAGTAATGTGGATACAAAAACGGAATCAGGTCTTGCTGATTGCCAGAGCAGGCCTGTGAACCAGGCGGCCTATTCTTGTTCCTAATTCCTGTTGTCTAATTGCCTTGAGTAAACAAAATCCAAATGTCACAGTCAGACAGAAAGTCCTTAATTAATATGTCAATGTCATAACAAAAAGGCAAATGACCATTTACATCAGAAGTAAAGGGGGGGGGTCCATTGTTTTGAGTTTTAAAAATTATTTTCTGCACTGCAGAGGAGAAATTGGGTGATGGGACTGCACAACATGTCAGCATTGTCACAAATTGGCAGTTTGAATATGAAGTAAAAGTATTATATTGTCAATTCCAAAGGAGCTTTGTTTTATTTTTGTTCATTCAAAGGATGACAGTGTTACTTGTTAGGCCATGATTTATTGCGCATTCATAATTGCTCAGAGGGCAGTTGAGAGTCGGTCTGGAGTCACACGTAGGCAGAACAAGTAAGAATGGCAGTTACTTACCCAAAAGGGGATTCGTGAAAAAATGGGCTTTCCCAGCAATCGGTAATGGATTTGTGGTCATCATTAGACTCTTAATTCCAGATATTTGTTGTAATCAAATTCAACCACCTGCCGTAGTGGGATTCTTACATGGCTCTCCAGAACATTACCGAGATCCCTGAACTAACAATCCAGTGATAATACCAAGAGGCCATTGTCACCCCCGAAAGCAGGCAATTTATATGTTCTGATTGTATTATGGAAAAATGTAAACATTGAAAACCTTAGAAGGGGGAAATACTAAGAGCACGAGTCTAAAAAGAGACGTTGCTGTGTCGTGAACAAAAAAGAACTATTGGTGTATGAAGCACAGTAGGGAAAATGTGCCTGTGTTCAAACATGTTGAAGGTTTGAATGGAAAATCTGTGTATTATTTCAAATGAGAGGTTGCAAACATGAGGTAGCGAGGAACCAGAAACCTGTGTTAGAAAATAAAACTTTCCTTGTACATCAGGTTTTTAGGGAGGCAATGCAAATGCTGAAACATTCCAAAACAAAATGCTTTCAGAAATAGTCTCAGAGATAATGGGAACTGCAGATGCTGGAGAACTCCAAGATAATAAAATGTGAGGCTGGATGAACACAGCAGACCAAGCAGCATCTCAGGAGCACAAAAGCTCACGTTTCGGGCCTAGACCCTTCATCCCAAAACTTGAGCTTTTGTGCTCCTGAGATGCTGCTTGGCCTGCTGTGTTCATCCAGCCTCACATTTTATTATGCTTTCAGAAATAGGGCAGTTTTTGGACAGTTTTCCAGAGTAATGGTGAGACTGCATTGAGAGAGCTGTGGATGTGATGAAATCGGAAGCCACACAGAGATAATTGATTGAACTGATTCCTGAGAGAAGTATTTGTCTTCGGAGGAAATCATGACCAGACTGGCTCCGGATTTATTGGACTTTCGACAAATGACACATGGTCTTGTTTAATCCCAAAATATTCTGAGCAGTCTTTTCAAGTTGAATGCTGAAACAATATTTCAATTTGTGCAAGAGATTACTACCAGTGGATGGACTGTAAAACTGGAGAATATCTCAAACAATGGTGACTTATTTTCTTTACTGTTTCAAAGGATTGTGTGTTTACAGAAGTCTTTCCAGAGGGAGATGGAAAACGTTGAATATTCTTAAGGGAGAGGCAGACAGATTCTTGACTAAGAATGACACACTAATGTCATAAGGGGTGGACAGGAATGTTTATTTGAGGCCACAACCAGATCATTCAAGAGCACATCACACGGAGGATTTGGTTTGACTTTTTTAATCACTTACTCCTGCTCGAAGTTTCTACATTTCTCTTGTCTTTAGATACCGGAAAATGGTGAGAAAATTCACATGGTCACGAAGCCTCTCTCTTTCAGAATGATGGGTACAACTTCCAAATACAATTTTTAAATGACAGTATGAAAATACTCAGGAAAGTTTCATGGTTTTGCAGAAAGGCCAGAGATATAGAACAAAGTTAAAATCTCATTAAAACTACATTAGTAAACAGATTGGGCTGAATATATAACTTTAATAGGACAGATTACTTTTATTTGTTCTGTTGAGATGAGTTTCATTGGCAAGAACAGCATTTATTGCCCCTGTCTAATTTCCATTCAGAATATGATGGTAAAACCCAGGGACACTAACAGATACATTTTGTGGAGTGGTTCAGGATTCTGAGCAAGTGATAGCGAATGGAAAATGATATATATCCAAGTCAGGATGCTGTGTGGTCTTGGAGATTGTAATCCTCAACACTTGATACTCACATTCTGAGAAAATTGTGAGACTGAATTTTCTCTTTTCAAAAATTAAGGTCAGAGAGTCATTCAGCATGAAAACAGGACCTTCAGTTCAACATGCCTATTCCAGTCAAAAAAACAAAACTACATTAATCACACTTACCTTGAAGTCTACAGCCACTAGGCTCTGGCGTTTTGAGTGCTCCTCCAGTTGCTTCTTAAATGCTGCGTTATCTTTTATTCTGTGACCTGCACTATGATTTGGGTTTTTCTTTCAATTTATGCATGAACAGGTTTGCAAATATATCCCACAATATCAAAGGCACTGATTAGTTTAATAGATCAATAGAAAATCAGACGTACATTTTAATTCATATGGGATTTTAATGTTGCTAGACCGGCATTAATTGACCTTGAAAACTTCCAGCTGGAAGTTCACCAAATTGGAAATGTAGTGGACACTACTTCAGAGTACAATGGGATCTTGATCAGATGGGCCAGTGGGCCAAAGAGTAGTAGACAGAGTTTAATTTGAATAAATGTGGGGTGCTGCAATTTGGAAATCAAATTAGGGCAGGGTTTATACTCTAAATGGTAAGCCCCTGGGGATTATTGCTGAACAATGAGTCCTAGCATGCAGTTGCATAGTTCCTTGAAAGTGGAGTCAGAGATAGATAGAACAGTAAAGAAAGCGTTTGGTACACTTGTTTTTATTTGTCAGTGCATTGTATATAGTAGTTGGGAGGTCCTGTTGCGGCTGTACACTGGTTAAGCGACTTTAGGAATATTGTAGGCAATTGTCATCTCCCTGCTATTGAGAGGGTTCAGAAAAGTTTTATAAGAATGCTGCCAGGGTTGAAAGGTTTGAGCTTTAGGGAGAAACTGATTAGGCTTTTTCCTGGAGATTTGAAGGCTGAGGGATGACCTTACTGAGGTTTATAAAGCCAGGAGGGAAATAGATGGAGTAACGAGAAATGGTGTTTTCATCAGGGTGGGGGAGCCCAGAATTAGATGGTGTAGGTTTAAGGTGAGCTGGAAAAGATTTAGAAGGGACGTCAGGGGTAATGTTTTCACCCAGATGGTGGTGAGTGTGTGGAATGAGCTGCATGGGTAAGTGATAGAGTTTGGTACAATTACAATATACGAAAGGATGGGTCTGTGTTTAGGATGGGTTCAGAGGGATATGGGTCAAATACTGGCAAATAGTGCAAGATTTATTTGAGATATGTAGTTGGCATGGACGAGGTGAACTGAAGGGTCTGTTTCCATTCTTCACAACTTTATG
Source organism: Stegostoma tigrinum (assembly GCF_030684315.1). Lineage (NCBI taxonomy): Eukaryota > Metazoa > Chordata > Chondrichthyes > Orectolobiformes > Stegostomatidae > Stegostoma > Stegostoma tigrinum. Next base: position 1,528,102 of record NW_026728430.1, on the reverse strand, counting down.
ATTCAACGATTTGGTGAATTTCTGATGAATAGCTACATACAGGATATTTGTCACTGTAAGTTGATTATCCCATTGAATATCAAGGTGGGGATTTTGGATTGCCTCCTGTTGGAGATAATTCCTGCCCGGCAATATTGAAGGACTATTCTTATTTGCCATTCATCAGCTAAACCTGAGCGGTGCCCACATATTTTGAAATAACAACATAGATGACTGCAGTAACTGAGGACCGTGAAACTCTGCTGAGGAATCAGTTTCAGTACAGTTGGGTGTCTGATGTTTTCACTCCCTGTCAATATGGCCTGTTTGTGAGCATTACATTCTTGGCTCAAACAGAAACATTCTCTTTGAAAATGCACATTCGAGTGGCACAAACATGGAACCAGATCATGGAAACAGCACTGGAGGGGAGTGAGGATTAAGAACTGGCAGGAAACAAATACATTCTCAAAATGGGTACATGGGAAGGAGTTGATTCTTCTTTTGAGGAATCGCACCGTAACAGCGAAAATACTTTATTCTAATGAAGGGAAAACTGTATCCATTTTATTGGTTTCATTAAAATAATGGTGATAAACTGCTGGAATAATCTGGCATTGATCATTGAAAAATCCTGGATGTTTTCAGAGATGGCTGGACTTTCCTAGGCTGAGAAAGTGCTGATACTTTGAGTGATGTGGTTTTGAAAAAAAAACTTTCTGAGCACAGTTGTTCGAACAGATAAACAAGAGCCATTGGCTAGTACTTCGGAATATATCAGACCTTTCATGGCTGCTACCACATGGAATCATAGAACTGAGAAAAGACTCATTGAAGCTGCACCACCAGGTGCTGATACAACTGCTTTCTGAAGTTTGGGATGTTGCCTGCCTCAGCCACCCTCCTAAGCAGTGGATTCCAGACACCAAATAGTCTCATCACGAATAGGACAAACGTCTCCTGACAGAATCCGAAGTCCATACCGAAAATTTCTTTGGAATATTATGAGGACAGTGAGCACAGTGTTCTGTACTTTCACTCTTTATTGTTTCAGCCAATGTTCCAACATCATTTGAAGTGAGAACAGATTAATTTCCCATGCCACCCATGTTACTTCCCTCATTGCGGCATCAAGGACCCTGAACAAAAATGTACTCGATGCGAATTGGGGAGAATCCTGCACGAAAAATGTCCTCGATCGAAAAAAGGGAAAATCAATCTCTGAAAGTTGTCATTCAAGTCACTTGTCATCCTGGATAGGCATTAAATTGCTGCTCCTTGACTATGAGGTATTGAAAAAAAATCATTGAACCCCTTATAAACAAGTTTGTGTCTACTTCTGCAGCACTTGGATTAGAAGTGTTTCACGAAGGCAGCTCCATGTTACTTTCTCCAGAGATAGTGGTGATGTCAAATAAACTTAGCCTTTGCTTGTGCCCACTAAAACCCATGGAGAAGTGTGTCCTATTAGAAAGATCAAGATAATTTATATTTTCACAGTTTAGTCTAAAGTCTCAGAAAGGTAACACTTTGCTAGATGAGTGTAACCCCAATGACATCATAAGCGCATCATGACATTGAGGTAAGGGTCTGCATCGTTTTCAATGAGAGGACTGATTGTGCAATATCAGTGGCACTGAGTTCAAGCTTTTCATGGCAATATATCTCAATGCAACATGCCATCGATTTTACCAGTCTTTATGAAAAAATGCCTCAACTAATGGCCATTCACAAATACTTGAGAGTCAACTCAAATGGCAGTTTCACTTTTCTGGTTCAGATCAGACAGTCCAATTGCGGCAGTGCAAAAGAAAGAATAGAAATGCTGGAATAAAAAAGGTCAAGTCTAGCAGCATCTGCAATGTGACTTTTTCAGAACAGGTTCATAACAGACTAGAAATGTTAACTCAAAACCTGTCTCCAGATGTTGCCTCATTTATTGCGTTTCTCCACCAATTTCTGTTCCCATTTCAGATTTCCATAATCTCCAGTATTTTGCGTTTCTTGATGCGCCCAGATGCTTGACATGGTTATATTTGGACAATATCATCCATTCCCGTTTCCATTAGAGCTATTGTGCTGATTACACTTGTAGTACATCAGAGTCTGTCTCTTATTAAAGTTCCAAAACAAAATTGCGAATGCCCTCCGAAATGCATGAATTTCAGGAAATCGATTTTGATTAAAAATAAACTTTAGAGGCAGCTGCACTTCATGAGACAACAGAAATGGGTTACTCATGGTCGCACAACTTGTGCCTTTCCTGAAAGTGTTTCCCCTCAGGCTCTGATAAATTTTCATACAAATCTCAGAATAATTACAGCAATAATTACAGTGGTCACTCAGCCCATCATCTCCGCACCAGCTGGGGGTGAATGGTATCCCGACTATTATTATCCTGTAATCTCCCTATACACCTAACATTTTGAAGTCTTTGTCTGCTTCTAATTCTGAATATACTGTGCATATATGAACAATTTTATCATTCTGCACACCGCACGATTAAACAGTGTTTACCTGATATTTCATCTCCTGCATCACATTTAACATTATCATGGTGTGTTCACATCATTCATCGGCATTCCATCTCCCAAATATAACCTGTTTTCTTGCTCTGCATGACTTTTCATTCTGTCTGTTAGCATAATTGTGAGTCATATACTGGCGACATTGGGATCTCACTGTCCTCTCCAGTCTCTACAGCCACTGCCCCCATTCCTCTCTGTCTCTGAACCAATGCCACATTCATTCTGTCCCTGGCTCTTCAGTCCATGTGCTTTAATGAACAACATTATTGTACACGCCTCGTTTGATTATAGTTCTGGTCAAATGAATCAAGAAATGTAAACATTACTGCTTTAAAGCACATAAACTGCAATGAAGAACTTTGCATGTTGAAGATACAATGTTTTGTTACATCAGTGAGAAATCCACACTTTCTCTGCAAGGTCAGCCCACCTATGCCAGCGATTTCTTTTTTTTCCATTGGTCGTGTAAGAGTACTCAGCCCAGTAATAACATTTTGATTGTGTTTTTTTTGGGAGGGTGTAGATGCAGGTGGTTACAGCATTGCACATGGACAACAGGTCAGAGCCATTTAGCCTGCAAAATGAAAACATCAATCATTCTCCCTCACCACAGATATTGTTAGAACAATTGGCGTTGGTTTCTCAGATTATAGCCAACGATGTTAACATGTAATTCAAGATAATAAAGTGTGAAGCTGGATGAACACAGCAGGCCAAGCAGCATCTCAGGAACAGCTTTTGTGCTCCCGAGATGCTGCTTGGCCTGCTGTGTTCATCCAGCTTCACACTTTATTATCTTGGATTCTCCAGCATCTGCAGTTCCCATTATCACTAACATGCAATCCAGTCCAGTTTTCATTGTGAACTGAAGGTTCACTGAAGGTGTATTGAAAGGGGTTAACTGGAACTGTTTGTTCAGTGACTGTGATTGATGTCAGTCTCCATGGATTCTAGTTATGTCAGAGGAGGCTTTCCCTCTCCTATAACTAAGGGGTTCCATTCAGTGTGTTATCCCATAGTATAAGCGGGAGCATCAGCGACAGCACTAACAGTGACTGGCAGCTGCAGAGAGAGGGGGCAGAGAGATCAGAGTCTGAGAATAGACTGCAATGTTACAACAATGGATTAGAATCTGAGAACAATAGACTGGGATGTTACAACAATGGATCAGAATCTGAGAACAATAGACTGGAATGTTACAACAATGAATCAGAATCTGAGAACAATAGAATGGAATGTTACAACAATGGATCAGAGTCTGAGAACAATAGACTGGAATGTTATGACAATGGACAGGAGTTTATCCTCGGGACTTTTCTTTGTCAGTGTGTATTGGGCGACATTACCAGTTCAGATACTAGGTGTACTGTGGATTATTCAGGCTGGTTACTATCCCATTCTCGCTATTATTGGTGTTCCTGGTAAGTGTCTCTATCTCTGTCCAATCATTACTTCCGCAAGGCATATACAACTTTATTGCCATTTCTGGTACTTGGATTTGGAAAAGATGGAAACAATTATCTTCAGTTTTAATTAAAACATCACTTCATTGTCCATGAATTTTAGACTCATCCTTTACAAACATCTGAGAACAAGCCTTGTTCACTACGTTGAGGGCCTTTTTTGGTTTATGTTTCACTACTGTCTCCATCACCTATCCATCACGAGCTCCATAACATCGCCACTCTCCCCGTCTGCCTCTGTGCTGTGGCTGAATAAACCATTATCTGTGCCGTGGTAAAATTCAGACTTTATGGTTCCAGCTGTCTTCTCACCCGTCTTCCAAGTTATAAATAATTTGATCACACCCTTGTTCTTGTTTCTAAAGTAACTAATGATAGGGACACCATGTCAGAGTAGTTAGGTCACTCAGCAGGTAATTCAGACACAAGGGTTATTACACTAAAGATACTGTTTCAAATAACACCACAGTCGGTGGTAGAACTTAAATTCTAATGATAAGAATTGTAACCAAAGTGAATTTCACTAATAGCAACCATAAAACCAGCAGCATTTTATCTAAAAACCCATCTCATTTCACTGACCTCCTCTGGTAAAGAAATCTAACATTTTTAACTGGTCTGGATTAAGTGTGAATTCAGACCCACAACAATATGTTTGGCTCCAAACTGCCCTGTGGAATGGTCAAAGTTAGAGGTAATTAATGATGGTTAACAAATGCTGCTCTTGCCAGTGATTTTGACATCCCATGAAATAAAAAAGAATAACATATAAATCAAAGAAAGAAAGATGTCAGAGATCTGAAACAAAAAGGACCAAAGTGCTGAGGAAACTGAGCAGGTTTGACAGGCTCTGATGGAATTTAAACAGCGTTTGCATTTCAATTCCACTGAACAGACATCAGAACTGAAATCAGCTGGTAACAGCTGTGATTTATGCTGGTGACAGGGATGTTTGTTTGGAAGGGGAGAAGGAATGGGTTGAATAAATAGAGAAAGAGAGATAGAGGGAAAAGAAAATCAAAGAAAGGGATTGTTGATGATCAGGTGGATGGAAATAAAATGCGAAATTAATTACATTCATTTTTCACCTTTTCCCATATTCCTGAATATCATGCCCATGTAAATAAACCTCTAAGTCCCTGTCTAAAGTAAGTTCTGTCTCCTCAGTCTGTCTTCCCTGAGTGTGTTCATCTTCATTTATTCATTAATGGGTTGTGGGTGTGACTGGCTGGGCCAGCATTTATTTCCCTTTCCTCGTTGCCTTTAAGAAGGTATCTGTGAGCTGCTTTCTTGAATCACTACAGACTATGTGCTGTACATTGCTGGTATATAAGCCTGTCCTGTGTCATTTCTTTGAGAGTTTGTGGTGACAGATGTAACTGAGTGGCTGGCTTGGTCATTCCAAAAGGCAGTTGAGAGGTAACAACATTGCCGTTGGCCTGGAGTCACATGTAGTTGAGACCAGGTGAGGATGACAGATTTCCTTCCCTGAAGGCCATTAGTGTGCCTGGTGGGTTTTTCCAATGATCAACGATGGCTTAATAGTTTCACCATTTCATTCAATTCCAATTCCACATTCTGCCATGGCAGGATTTGAATCGGTGTCTGGGTCATTATCCGGGTTCATGGATTTATAGTCTAGAAATAGTACCACAAGGCCATCTCATTCCCAACATCACCAGTCAATTCCAGCAGCAATAGTGGTGCTATTATCGTGACTGGTACAGAAAGTTGTGCAATTACATTGTCAACTGCTTCTATTACGAGCAGACCAATTAATATTTCAGGTCACTGCAACTGCATAGAGATATAACAGTTTATCAGCCAGGAAAATACACTAAGGATAGGAAGACATTTTCAAGACTGAGAGAGTGAGCCATGTATGCACCAGGGAGATGGCAGCACTGACAATGGCCATCAAGGGAACTGATTTCATTCTAGATTTTCCTCAGAGATAGTGGGAATTGCTGATGCTGCAATCTGAGATAACAAGGTGTAGAGCTGGATGAACATAGCAGGCCAAGCAGCATGAGAGGAGCAGGAAGGCTGACGTCTTGGGTACGGTCTTAATGAATTATTTAACGAATTTAACCTCCACTGTAATCACAGAAAGACAAGTCCAGGTACCATAATAACAAAATGTGGAGCTGGATGAACTCAGCAGGCCAAGCAGCATCTTGATGCTGCTTGGCCTGCTATGTTCATCCAGCTCCATACTTTGTTATCTCGGATTATTCATCATCTGCAGTTCCCATTATCTCCTGGCACCATAAGATTGTAATAGCATAAGAAATTGGAACAGAATTGGGCAACTCAGCTTATCAAGTCTACAATGCCATTTGATCATGTCTGAATTGTTTCTCAACCCCATTCCCTTGCCTTCTATAACTGACCAATGATCCCCTTATTGATGGAAAACGTATGATCTCTGTCTTAAAGACACCATTGTGTCCGTGTATATGGGTTTGTTTATGTGTTTGCATTTGATGTGTGTCATGTCTCTGTGCGTATGTATTGTGTGTATTCGTGTGTGAATCACTGTCTGCATCCCTGTGTAATGAGGTCACTTGTGTTTGCAGTAAATCCATTGAAATAGGAATCAAACCCACTCCACCACTATACCCGTTGTGGCCTCCTGTACATCGGAGAAGCCAAGCGGAGGCTTGGGGATCGCTTTGCAGAACACCTACGCTCGGTTTGCACTAAACAACTGCACGTCCCAGCCGTGAACCATTTCAACTCCCTCTCCCATTCCTCAGCTGACATGTATATCCTCGGCCTCCTGCAGTGCCACAATGATGCCACTCGAAGGTTGCAGGAACAGCAACTCATATTCCGCTTGGGAATCCTGCAGCCCAATGGTGTCAATGTGGACTTCACAAGCTTTAAAATTTCCCCTCCCCCGATACTCACCTTTACTGGCTCCATCCCTGCCTCTTTGACTGGTCCATCTCTTCTCCACCTATTCTCTCCTTCATCCATCTTCTGTCCGCCTCCCCCTCTCTCCTTATTTATTTCAGATACCCCTTCCCCTTCCCCATTTCTGAAGAAGGGTCTACGTCCGAAACGTCAGCTTCCCTGCTTGGCCTGCTGTGTTCATCCAGCTCAACACCTTGTTATCTCCACTCGTTCACGCTGTCTGTTCCTGCTGTGTTTACAATCACACAATCTCTCCCCCTGCTGGCCTCCCCACACCACTACACAGTTTTCAGTTTTCTTTGAGACAACATCAAACACTGTGAATCTCTTACATTGTTTCTTTAATAATATCTTTGGAGGCACAAATCAGTGTCATTCGATAAATAGTGACGTTGTTCCTGACGCATTGCCATCACCATCGTGTATGTTTTAGGACTTTACACTCCTTTCTCACTTTTAACTTGTAAGAGTTCATTACAAAACATTGTGACCTAAAGACCATGGAATGAAATTCAATTCATCTCCTTACAAAATGGTTCACTCAGAATTGTTTGGTTACAATTGCAGTGGAAATACTCTTTAATGTGTACACTAAGAGCCACAAATAATGTCCAAAGACAAACCACTTCCACGTTGCAGGGAGGGCAGAGACAGTTCTCCACATGAGCATTTCCGACTGTTCAGAACGTTAGTACAAATGCAATCCTCCCGACATTAGCCTTGTATGTGTACGTCTGTGTGTATGTCTGTGTTGATGGGCTGTCAGTTTAGATGGTGCTCTGAGCTGCTGCACGCCCACCCTGCCTCACAGACTGAATGAATCCCTTTTCACCTTCAGTTGCCCTTGGTGCATTATGTTGTAGAGGCCAGCAGAGGGAAACATTGCATCACATTACACACCGCAGAGACTGCCAGACCCACCGCCCCCACAGACACACACACACACACACACACGGAAATACACGCACAGCCAAAGACACACAGGCACTAAAAGAGAAACAGAGATATACAAACTAATGCACTGACATTTATACGGATAAGGGGTGTCTGCTACCATTTATTTTGTTCTCTGATGATTTTCTCAATATTTCACTCAATCTGTCTGGCGTGTGTCAATATGTCTGTTGCTCTGAGGGGACTGTGTTACAAATTCAATGCCTGAAGACACCAAACCTAGAAGGATTGTAAAGTGTGTGAAGGACAGTGTGGAAAGCCAACAGGACAGAGACAAGTTCGTATCGTGTTCAAGTGTGTGGCAGATGAGGACCAATATAGAACAGAGTGATGCGATGCAGTTGGTGGAAAGACAATATAAAATAGGCTGTACTGTTACAAAGTGTATGCAGGAGCAGAGGGTCCTCGATGTTTCTGAACACAGGTTATTGAAAAGTTGAAAACAAGTCACCTTGAAGAGGGCAGCAGAGTGTTAATGCTGATCAGCCAACGTGGGAAGATCTGCATCAGCGCATTCACTTCTTCCAGAAGATGATTTGTGGAGGGGCTGTCGTAAAGTGGCAGCAAAGGCAAAGAGGAGGATGGAGTGAGCAGCCTGGGAAGGTGAGTGAGGGAAGACCTACCTTGGATGTTTGCAGCAATGAGTAAGGTTAAGTGTTAAATAAACTTTCTGGATTGGGAATAGAAGTATCATTCAGTGAGGTTAAGTACTGCACTGTTGAGATGTGGGAGATTGGTGATGCTTACATCTGCAGGAAGTGCACCCAATTGCAGCTCCTTGCGGACTGTATTGAAAGGTTGGAGCAGTAATCGGATGCACTTCGGAGCACAAGGATGGCAGAAAGTGCCATAGACCATAGTTTTAGAGATGTGTTGACCCAAGGTGCAGGCAGAGAGATGGGTGTCTGCTAGAAGGAGCTGGCAGCCAGTACAGGAATCCCCTCTGTAACAAGCATACTGTTTTGGATACTGTTGGGGGGAATGACCTATCAGAGGGTAACAGCAGCAGCAGGCACACATGGCTGGCTCTGTTTTCAAGAAGCGAAGGACAAAGAGCACTAGAGCAGTAGTTATAGGGGAATTTATACTAAGGGGTACAGATAGGCGCTTCTGTGGATGTAAAAGACACTCCATGATGGTATGTTGCCCACCTGGTGCTCGGGTCCAGGATGTCTTTGAAAGGTCAGAAAGTATTCTGAAGGGAGAGGGTGAACAGGCAGAGATTGTGGTACATATTGGTACTAACAGCACAGGTAGGCTGAGTGACGAGGTCCTGCAGCAGCAGTTCAGGGAGTTAGGTAGAAAGTTTAAAAAGCAGGACATCCAATGTTGTAATCTCGGGATTACTCCCTGTGCCACGTGTCAGTGAGCCTAGAAATAGTAGGATAGTACAGCTCAATGTGGCTAAACAGATGGTGTAGAAGGGCGGGTTTCAGATATCTGGGCCATTGGGTTCTCTTCCAGGGCAGTTGGACCTGTACAAGAAGGACGGGTTACATCTAAACTGGAAGGGCACACATATTCTGGCTGGGATGTTTGCTGGTGTCACTCGAGAGGATTTAAATTAGCTTAGCAGGGGTGTGGGAATCAATGCAAAGTGAATGGACTGAAAGGGAACTGGAGAATAGGGCCAGTAAGGCTCAGAGAAAGAACAGACTGGGTGTGCTTGCTGTTCCAAGCAGATCTAGTAGACTGAAGTTCACCCATTTCCATGCAAGAAGTGTAACAGGTAGGGCAGAAGAACTTGGAGCTTGGATTAGTACGTAGAACTATGATGTTGTTGCTATTACAGAGATGTGGTTAATGGAGAGACAGGATTGATAGCTTAACGTTCGAGGAAAAAGATGTTTCAGGCAGGATTGAGGGAGTAGAGAAGGTGTGGGAACATTGAACTAATTGCAAAAGGGAATGTCACAGCTGTACTGTGGGAGAGCACCTCAGATGGCTCATACAGTGATGGAATATGGGTAAAGCTCAGGAACAGGAAGGGTGCAATCACAATGTTTGGGGTTTACTATAACCCTCCCAACAGCCAGCAGGAGATAGAAGAACAGACATGTAGCCAGAACTTGGCAAGCTCTGAAAGTAACAGGGTTGTTGTTGTGGATGACTTTAACTTCCTGTATATTGACTGGGATTCACTTAGGGCTTGGGGCTCAGATGGGGTGGAGATGGTAAGGAGCATCCAGGATGGCTTCTTCAAAAACAATGTAGATAGTCCAACTAGGAAAGGGGCCCCACTGGACCTAGTATTGGGGAATGAACTTGGCCAAGTGATCGATGTCTCACGAGGGGAATAGCTCAGAAACAGATACAACAATTCAGTAAGCTTAAGGGTACTCATGGATAATGATAGTTGTAGTTATCAAGTGAAAGTGTTAAATTGGGGAAAGGCTAATTATAACAATATTAGGCAGGAACTGAAGAATGTAGATTGGGGCAGATGTTTGAGGGCAAATTCACATCTGGCATTGAGAGGCTTTCAATTGTAATTGAAAGCCGGGAATTCCGTGCAAGCACATTACTGGAAGGATGAAGGATAAGTACGGCAAGTTTAGGGAACCTTGGATAACGGGAGATATTGTCAGTCTAATCAAAAAGAAAAGGGAAGCATTTATTAAGGCCAGGAGGTTGGGAAGATATGAAGCAAGGGTGGAATAGAAGGAAAGATTAAAGAAATTTTAGTATTGAATCAGGAAGGCTAAAAAGGGGTCATGAAAAGTCATTGACCAACAAGATTAAGGAAAATCCCATATATGCATATAAAGAGCAAAAGGGTAGCAAGGGAGAGGGTTGGCCCAATCAAGGGCAGGGAAGGGGATTTATGTGTGGAGCCAGAGGAAAATGGTGAGGTATTAACTGACTACATTGCATCAGTATGCTCCAAAGAGAAGGATATGGTGGATGATGAGTCTGGGTAAGGGTGTACAGATAGTTTGGCTCATTTTGAGATCAAAAAGGAGGAGGGATTGGGGGCCTTGAGAAACATTAATGCAGACAAGTCCCCAAGGCCTGATGGGATAGACCCCAGAATACTGACAGAGGCAAGGGAGGAAATTCCTCCGGCCTTGAGACAAATCTTCATATCCTCCCTGGCTACAGGGGAGGTCCCAGAGGATTGGACAATAGCCAGTGTTGCTTCTTTGTCTAAGCAGGGTGGCAAGGATATTCCAGCTATTTACAGGCTGATGAACCTTATGTCAGTGGGAGGGAAATTCTTGGAGAGGATTCTTTGAGACAGGATTTACTTCCACCTGGAAATCAATGGGCGTATTAGTGAGAGGCAACATGGTTTTGTGAAGGGGAGGTTGTGTCTCACTAACTTTGTTGAGGTTTTGAGGAAGCGACTAAGATAATCGATGAGGGTAGAGCAGTGGATGTTGTTTACATGGACTTCAGTAAAGCCATTAACATGGTCCCTGATGGCAAACTTATAGAGAAAGTAAAGTTGCATCGTGTTAGATGTGAGCTTGAAAAATGGATAGAAAACAAGACAAACTGGATCAGTCATAGAAGACAGAGGGTACCAGTGGAAGGCTGTGTTTCTGTGTGGACGGCAGTGACTCGTGGCGTTTCTCAAGAATCAGTGTTGGGACAATTGCTATTTGTCATGTATGTAAATGATTTGGAGGAGTATATAACTGGTCTGATTAGTAAGTTTGCCGATGACACAAGGGTTGGTGGAATTGCGGACAGCGATGAGGGCCGTCAAAGGATACAGTTGAATATAGATTAGATGGTGACTCGGACAGAGAGATGGCAGATGGAGTTCAATCCAGAAACATGTGAGGTAATGCATTTGGGAAAGTCTAATCCAGATGGAAAATATACAGTAAATGGCAGAACCCTAAAGAGTACTGATAGGCAGTGGGATCTGGGTGTCCAGGTACACAGATCACTGGAAGTGTCTACGCTAATGGAAAAGGTCGTCAGCAAGGTAGATGGCATGCTTGCCCATCTTAGCCTGGGCATTGAGGTTAAAAACTGGCAGGGAATGTCGCAGCTTCATAGAACCTTAGTTAGGCCGCATTTGCAATATTGTGTTCAGTTCCTTTTGCCACACCTCCAGAAGGGTGTGGTGGCTTTGGAGAGAGTAGAGAAAAAGATTTGCCAGGATGTTCCCTGGTATAGAGGGCATTATCTACCAGGAGAGGTTGGAGAAACTTGGGTTTATCTCACTGGAATGACAGAAGTTGAAGGGTGGCCTGATGAAGGTTTCCAAAATTATGAAGGGCATGGACAGACTGGAATTTCAGAGGAATTCCAGGTGCCATGGGTTTGAGGTGCGTGGGACTAGTTTTAAAGGTGATGTCCGAGGCAAGTTTTTTTTTACACAGAGGGTGGTGGGTGCCTGGAACTCGCTGCCACGCGGTAGTTGAGGCAGATATTATTATGACTTTTGAAGGGCATCTTGGCAAATATATGAATAGGATGGGAATAGAGGGATATGGTCCCCGGAAGGAGAGGGGACTTTGGTTGTGACAGGTGGTATGTCGGTGCAGGGTTGGAGGGCCGAAGGGCCTGGTCCTGTACTGTAATTTTCTTTGGTCTTTGTGAGTGGGGAGTGCAATGAATCTGTCAGATTGATTGATTGTCATTGAAATTATGTATTAATTAAAACTGTGTATTAAAATGTAGTAAAATGCTTGGTTTATGAGCGGTACAGGCAGATCATAGAAAGCAAAGGATGGACAGATCAAAATGACTGAGACAGAGGCAGACAGATTGCAATGCACCGGTGTGTATTTGGCAAGACCAACATTTGCAAGAACAGCATCACTTGAGACGAAAAAAAACATTCATCAGTCCAACGATGGTCAGGATAGAGCTGTTCCTGAGCCTACATGTGCGTGTGTGTGTTCAGGCTTCATTATCTACTGCCTGATGGACGGGGTTGTTGAAGATCATCACCGGGGTGCGATTGGTCTTTGACGATGTTGGCAGCCTTTCCACGGCAGCAAGCCGTGTAAATGGAGCCCATGGATGGAAGTTTCACTTCTGAGATGGTCTGAACCGTACACACCATCTTCTGTCTTTTCTTACGACCCGAGGCAGAACAGATACGATACCAGGCCATTATGCAGCCGGACAGTAGGCTTTCAATGGAGTTTCTGTAGAAATTGCTGAGGACCTTATAGACACGTCAAAACTCCTGAGCCACCCAAGGAAGAAGAGGCATTGCTCTGCCTCCTTGACTGTCACATTTACGTGGGAACTCCAGGACCGGTTGTTGGTTATTGTCGTTCCGAGGAATTTGGCACGCTCTACTCTCTCAAAGTCAGTTCAATTGATATAGATGGGGGCGAGTTCAATATTTGGCTTCAATCTCTAAGCTGTCTGAAGGAGGAGGTGTTGGATTCCATTCTCCCTTCCTGGGAGCTGGTGGAGACGATGTGTTGTGAGCCCACCCTCCTGCCCATCAAGACCATGCAGACTCCATTTGTACCAGCTCAATTTCAAAGAGAGATCGCATCAGGGGCACAATTCCAAGCTTTGCCAGGTGGAAACACAACTGAAAGTGGGTTTAAAGTGAGAATTACCCTTCACTGAATATGGTACCTTGGTGGGATGTAGAAGTTTTGGAATCTCCACACGAGTTGTTTTCGTTCTCCCTGACTCATACCAGGATTTGCTCGACATGAATTGGGGGCACGATTGTGAGGAAACGGATGTCAGGCACTCCATCATCTGGCTTGCACATTCCTATCCTATTACAGGCAGTTTCTCCTGGAATTAGAGCAAGAGAGGCAGTGCATGAGGATGAAAGTGGTGGCCCAGTTGATCATGCTGGTGTAGGTGGGAGGGGGTTTGGTGTGAGGGTGTGAAATGGTGAGGTGTTTGGAGTGAGTAAGTTGACAGTGTTGAATCCATGTACAGCGTGTTATTAGTGTCGAGGATATAGTGGATGCAGGACTGAGAGAGAGAGAGAGAGAGAGAGAGAGAGAGAGAGAGAACAAAAGCGGGAGGGTAGAGGGAAGGTGCTGCATGCAATCGTGAGTGTGGTGAAGCATGAGTCTTGTTTGGCAGTAGGTGCGAAAACAGATATAGTGAGTGTGAGGGAGCTGATGTAATACAGTGGCACTCATCCTGGCAGAGCAGAGCAGGTTATTGATGCATGTCCTGTATTGCTGGACATTTCTTCAGACCACACATACTGCACTGAGCTGGATGGTGAGCTCAGACCGTGCTCCATGGGTCTGGTGGTGTGGATTCCTCTGGAAAGAGAATGGCCCTCCACTGTCCTGGCCCAATCACAAAGACCTCCGTGTCCCAGGCGATGAATTATGGTGCAGGCTGCAGCAAACTGAGTACGGCAGCACTGAAATGAGAAAGCTCAACCATGTACCCATTGGCATTTTAAAGATGGCACCTGTGCCAGGGATAATTGAATATCCAGCAGCACCCGGCAATAGGAAGTAGCTTCAGCCATGATGGGTGGGAGAATCGGGCTGGCATTGACTGAAATGGATGTCATGGTGTGAGGTAGTTATATCATGAAGGGAGTTCAATAAGATAGCACCTGAAAACCAGCCTGGCCTCGCAGAGAGAAACCCTCCGTCAAACACAATGAAAATGACACCACCATATTAATGTAAGATTTAGCCAAAAGGAGTCAAATGCTCTGATTCCTCTCCCAGTTACAAAGCTACAGAAGAAAACCTCATTCAATAATTTCTATCATCCGAACACACACTAAATGTTAGATAACACGGTGTGAGGCTAGATGAACACAGCAGGCTCAGCGAAACATCAAGCTTTCCTGCTCCTCTGATGCTGCTTGGCCTGCTGTGTTCATCCAGCTCGACACCTTATCTCAGATTCTCCAGCATCGGCAGCTCCTACTATCTCTGTAACACATTAAATCTTGTTCATCAATCATCCTTGGATTCAAGAGGCTGAATGGCCTCCTCACATTCACCTGCTCAATGGCCTATTACACTGTGGCAGGTTTGGGAGGTCTAATGATCTCTTCCTGTTCCTGTGTAACAGGCTTAAGAGGCTAAGTGGGTTCTTGTTGCTCTGTAACAGTCTCGAGAGGCTGAATGGCCTCCTCTTATTCCTGTGTGACATGTCAAGTTTGTTTTCGGAGACCCTCACAGACTTGTTGCAATAACAAGACACTGACCTGTTTGGTAAAAAACACAAATCCCTTTGTTGCCAAGCAAGTACAAGCTGTGGAGAATCATTGTGCTTAACCTGGCACAGAATGCAGAGTCTTGGAAGTAATTTTCCCCGAGCAGCAGACAGTCTCCGCTTTTTATACTTTACAAAAGACATGATACATAAAACAATTTCACAATTTACAATGACACGATACATAAAACAATTACTACAACAGACAAAAACAGGACACCAAATAATTATTGCATCAACAACATAAAAGGCCAGGATATAGTATTGATTGCTCATGAAGCAGCTGCTAATGGCAGGAGGCGATTTCGAGTTGTTGTCCGGGACAGATTGTGATTTCAAATTGCCAGTTTGTCTGGCGAGAACAAAGTCAGTGCCCTGGCCCCTTTGCTAGCGACAGAAGTTACATGCTTTACAGGTTTCACACCTTCACAAATTTTCCCCACCTAACCCTATTTGAAACAGTTTGGTTCTAATTTTAATTCAGCCAGGAAGCTTAAGACAGTGTCTGCATACCGATGTGTGAGAAGAAAAGGAGTTACAAAAGCTTTACACTGAATTCCTAGCTGGGCAGGAAGCTTCAGGGCAGTGCATGCATACCTATGTTTCGGTAGATAAGAGTTTACTTCTATAAGTTAAAGTCTCTGTATAGGAATCAAATGCAGACAAAAGACTTTAATTTATAGAAGCATAGGAATCAATGGGATGTTTTCACATTAACCTCTCATTCCCTCCTTTTATTGTTTCATGATAACCTATAACGGGGCCGAGTGGGGAGCTGCCAGCCTGTCAAACACAAATCTGCAGCAAGGGCTCAGGCATGCCATAAATGTACAGCAGGCAGCTATGACAACCACTAGAACAGCTAACCCATGCAGCAAATATGAACCCCAAGAACCGCCCAGAAGCCATCCCAAAAACCCTGTCCAGGCCGGGGTCCCTCACTGTGCTGTTCCAACTGCCCCTGTATGGCTTGGATAGCCTGGGTAATGTTATAGGACTCGTTGGTGATGTGGGTAATGCACTTGTCCCCGATAATAGCGCATACTCCTCCTTGCTGAGCCAGCTGATAGTCCACTGCACACCGGGTTTGCTGAGCATAGAGCCAAAGTTTGGCTAATTCTTAGTTGATTGCCTCCAATGCCGTCACTGTGCTGTTTCCCAGGGCGGTGAGTCCACATACAAGGTAATTTTGAATTTTCTTTTGTGGCCACCACCCCAGGGGAGCCTCCCAAGCCGACAGTTCCCATGAAGCCGTATCCCAAGGAAGAGCCCAGGGCAACTGGTTTCTGCGATGCAGCGCAAAACTCCCGGGTCAGGTAGCGTGTGACAATTCGCCGTTGAATTCATGCTTGTTGGGGACAAGGGACCGTGAGGATCCCAATGGTCCCAACAGCAAACAGCACGTCAGGGTTGGAGTGGCATTAGTGAAGGTCCAATTAAGGAGGAAAACTAATCCCTTTTTTAGCCCAGTAGAAGATGACAGACTCACGTATTTCTTGATAGCTGTGCCAGGAGGACTGACTCTTATATGGAAGTTTGCAGAGTTAAATGGACATGACCCATAGTCCGTTTTGTACATGGGTGCTATTGCAATCCCCACAACTCTACTGTATGCCCAGGGTCACAGCCATTGGCTTAGATTCTAAGCAGGGGAAGTTCAACAATCCTCCTATAGTGGTGCAATTTCTCTTTACGCACCGATGGGGCCAGGAAACATTTTGGGCGTGATTAGTGACGAGAGCATGCACAAAACAAGTTCCAGTTTCATTAAAGCAAAACGGATAGCTGTTGGGATTTGTACAGCTAGCCCCTTTCTTCCCATGCCCAGGTCGAGTGTCCACACAACCAGAGAGGCCACTAACTACCAGTTTCACACATTTACCCTGCACACCCCTGTCCAAGTTCCCCTCTCCCCTCGGCAAGGCTTCCCGGAATACTCTATTTCATAAAGCTGACTAGGGATCCAGGCAGGTGTCGCCATAAATAATGCTTCTACAGATCGTGCTAGTGGGTAACATGCTGTCTGATTCCCGTGCAGCCAGATGTGTGTTTTATGTGTGTCCAGCTGGCCATGCATGTGCAGAATAACACTCAGTCCAATGGTTAACTGCATGCCGATGAGGAAATCCATCATTTACAGTCACTTAAGAGGATCCAGTGATCCTGTCCTCTAACTTTAAGAGCTGTCGGAGTCTGAAGAAACAATTGGTACGGTCCTTTCCACCTTGGTCCAAACTTGGGGCGATCCCAATCCCGGACGTGTGCAAAATCTCCAATCTGCGGCCACGAAGATCGATCCTGAATCTCGAGGTCTTGTTCCGGTGTCTGCGGAGGTGGCCCGAAGGCGCACTTCACCTGCGAATGGAGAAACTTTAAAGATGATGTTAGTTGTCGGAAGTACCTTTTGCATTTCTTCTCCCATCACATTTAGGTCAGTTTTGGTGGGTGGGCTGGTATTGGCATCCCATGGTGTTCTTTTGGGTGGGCCATAGACTATTGCCGCTGCTGAGAGCCCAGTAGTAGAGTGGGGTGTTATTCGCATGTGATCAAGGCTAGTGGCAAAACCTTTAGCCAATTCAGGCTGGTTTCTGATGTCAACTTGGTCAGTTTGGTTTTAAGTGGTCCGTTAGCTCTCTCTACTATCCCTGCTGCCCGAGGGTGGAAGGCACAGTGGAATTGTTGTTGGATGTGTAATGTACCACACAGTTCCTTGTTAATTTTCCCTACAAAGTGAGGGCCGTTGTCTAAACTAATTTGTCGCGGTACTCCAAACTTTGGTATTATTTCGGTTAATGACAGTTTTACTACTGTTGAGGCTTTGTTGTTTGTCGTTGGGAAAGCCTCTATCCACCGACTGAATACATCTACAATGACAAGACAATATTTGTAACAGTTTACGCGTGGCAGTTCAATAGAATCCAGATGAATGCATTCAAACGGTCCACCTGGCAAGGGTGTTTTTCCTGGTGAGCATCTCACCCCCTGAACCACATTGTTTTGCTGGCATGTGAGACAAGATGCTACACGAGACTGGGCTGCCTCAGCCAGTCTGGGGTGCTACCAGGTACGGAGCATAATACCACTCATTCCCTCCTTGCCAAGGTGGGTGTCAGAAGCACACAGTCACCAAGCATAGGTAATAAAGTATCAGATACACACACTTGGCCGATTGGTGTAACCCAAAGGCCTGAGGACGCAGAATGCAAACATCCATGCGCCTTCCAAATATTCTTTTCAGAAGCAGGGGAGTCCTCCGGTAAGTGCCGAACAGTGACCATATCTTGCACGCCCGTCTTGTCTGAAGGCGTGCGATTTACCGCCTGTTTGTTCATAGAGGGTATAATAAAAATTTGGTCTGCAGCAGCCTGTTTAGCAGCCAGACCCGTCCAAGCGCTGCACCGAGTAACTCAAGAATCAGAGGCATGGGCAGCGCATTTGATAATAGCTAATTGTTTAGCTTTAAGTGTGAAACTGTGTAGGGAGGAGGATTGCCTGGAGGTTTTCAACAGACAGGGAATCCTGGATGGGTGTACCTGAGGACGTTAACAATCCACATTCGGTCCGGAGAAGGGAGTGGGGCATCAGTAAGGGCCGGGCGGGGAGAGAATAGAAATTGGTTCCTCAGCAGGCAGTCATGTCGGGGTTCGCTCAGAAATGTGACTGGGTTAATACTGGAGCAGGAAGAGATAAGGGACAAATCACAGGGAGTACCTGGGAACAAGGGAGTAATCCTTGAGATACAGTGTCCAGGCGAGTGGAGTCGGAGGCAACTGGTCGTTATAATTCAAGTTGAAAGGGCCTATTGTAAACCTGTCGGTTTCAGTATGATGTCTGTACGTGTGTAAGTGATGTAGTACCACACGGGGTAGGGCAGTTTCAATACCCACTCCGCATGATGATTGCTGTCAGTCAGGAGGAAGGGCAACAGGGTGAGTGCACAGGAGGAATCTCTGCTCCGTGTCATGTCTCATTTGCACAGTGTCACCATATCCCATTTACCAAACTGAACCAGGGAGGCAGTATGGGCACTAACATTGCAATGGTGTCCTGAACTTCGAGTGTGGCAGGAGGGGAAGAAAACTCCAGTTCGTTTAAAAAATTACCAAGCAAGAGTTGGATTTATACGTGCTAAAAAAATTAACCAAATTTACCATACACAAAAATCAGAAATCCTTGGGAAAAAAAAATTAATGTTGCAGGTGGGCCCTAGGACCCAGCGGAGCCACAGCTGTGGGAGAAACTGCAAGTTTCAAGAGGTATCCATTACCTGGAGAAGTGGGCGTGAATTTCAAAACAGTGGCGTGTGCCATTGATGGAAAGGCGCTCTCCTGCCTTAAAGATGGGGGGTGGGGTGGAATTTCACAGTGCTGGATATCTCGAATGGTTTCTGGTCTATCCCGGTTCGGCAGGACCAGTACAAATTCGCGTTTACTTTCACAGGACAACAGTGCACGTGGAGTTGTCTGCCACAGGGTTTCCATTATAGCCCCAGCATTCTCCACCAGTGTATGGCGGACTGTTTAAAAGATTTCAGTGAGCCACACGGGCTTGTACAGTACGTGGATGACATCGTGTTGTTCACAGACAATAGTGAGGAACATGGACCCCTACTTAGTGAGTTGTTACAACTCCTGTGCAAGAGCGAGTTGAAGGTAAACACTAAGGCGGCACCGACAGGGTTGAGGGAGGTCAAGTTCCTGGGACTGACCCCCAGGGCTGGAGAGCGCAGCATAGACGCAGCACAGGCTCGATCAGGGGCCCTTGACATCATGAAACACATCTTTTGTGGCTTCCAAGGGGCATCGACTTGCATTGCATTTTGACCCCCTTGTTTTGGGCTCGGGTGAGGGACCGTGCGATCAGGGAATTGCCGGTGATTTTTTTCTGACAGGGGTCCTTCTTTAGGGGATGGCTATTCGAGGGTCTCTTCCAAACTCTGTCCTCACATTCACTATCCTCTGCATGTGAGTTGGGACGATCATATTCTTCGCTACTTGTGGAATCGCCAGGAAACAGTAAACAGTCGTTAGAGGGTCAAGTAGGCTGCACCCAGGACTTATGTCTTCCTGGGCTTCTCATGCGTTTTAAAAGGATCCTGTCGTCCCTCCTTTTGTTCACTGACCATCTGGCGTGTGCCCTGTTTCCTGTTTCCCTGTTTTGTTTTAGATCTGGTATGACAGGAGGTAGGGTCTGTACAAGCCATGGGCTTGTCAGGGGATTCATGTGGGCTGCCTACTGAAGGGCTTGGAGACTCGATGGGAGGGTTAGTTTGGGCAGCGTACGGTGGCGGTTGCTGGGACTGATGGCAGTGTTGGGGTGCCTGCAGATGTAGATTGGCCAAGGACGGGTAGGGTTCTGGAGGGGGTAGCGGTCCCGATGAGGCAGGAGGATGCCTTCCCCAGTCCTCCTCGGTCTTGCTCATCTGTGTCATTAATTTGGAACAACATCGGCATGCCAGATATGTCAGGAGGTACCTCCGATTTTTTGTTTTCTGTCAATGCGGCCTGCCGCTCTAGCCCCCGTTCTTTGTCTCGCTGTTCTCTCTCCTGTCTTTCTTGGTTAACTCTTTCCCTTTCATTCGTCTCATGATCCTCACACTGCAGTTTTAAAACTTCCCAAGTTTTTGGTTTCCCCTCGTTATCACAGGCACTGATCCCTCTCCTCCGTGCATTATCCACCCAACTGGCCAGTTTTGATTTTTCAGTCAGCTCCTGAGCTCTCTTTCTCCAGAATGACATTAACCCTTTCCAGTGCCTCTTCTGCTTTCGTGCATAGATCTATATCCCGCGTTCTCCCCAATGGCCAATTCTCATTTCCCAATCTTTTGTTTAAGCATGCTGACAGACGTCTGTACTGTACTTCATTTTCGAGATTATCCCGGCACAATCGATGTAAAGGAGTGCCGACACCTGATTTATCCAGTGTTTGTCCCATTTTTCCCTTTGCTTTTTTTTATTAGCGCTTTCACTTTTTACTATCCCTAT
The DNA here is from genome assembly GCF_030684315.1 of Stegostoma tigrinum. Classification (NCBI taxonomy): domain Eukaryota; kingdom Metazoa; phylum Chordata; class Chondrichthyes; order Orectolobiformes; family Stegostomatidae; genus Stegostoma; species Stegostoma tigrinum. Next base: position 1,507,141 of record NW_026728430.1, on the reverse strand, counting down.
ATACTACTGCAGTGTCCTTAGTCTCAACGCCCACTTCAGGGTCCTGACCTTCGCGTGGGGGATTTCCCCCCTTAACAACCGGTCTAAGGCAGGGTGGTTGAAACAGACAGACACTGTAACTACACTGTACCTAGGTCTTACACTAAACGCCCTACCTTTTCCCTATTGCCCGAAACAGGATTTCACCCCCAGTCACCGGGTGAAATCTATCCTCCCAGATTTTAAAAATTACCAGTTATCTGACCTGGGGACTACAACCCCGCCCACCAGGGGACTCGAGCCTCCTGGATTTCTTCACTCACCTGGGGACTCAAACCTCCAGGCGTTAGCATTTAGCAGTGTTCAAGGCCATGAGTTGTCTCGGGTTCCGTTTGTACAGCGACACGCAGGGACGAAGGGTTGCACGGTTGGCAGGTTAGTGAGAGAGACCAAGGTGAATCGTATCTTGCGGGCCCGTCCGTCTCACTCCACTGACACTCGAGCAATCACTTATTCAGCCCTCCACGTGAGACTGCTGTACATGTTGGAACCCTGCTCTTGCGCCAAATGTCAAGTTCGTTTTCGGAGACCCTCACAGACTTGCTGCAATAACAAGACACTGACCTGTTTAGAAAAACACAAATCCCTTTATTACCAAGCAAGTACAAGCTGTGGAGAATTATTGTGCTTAACCTGGCACAGAGGGCAGAGTCTTGCAAGCAATTCTCCCCGAGCAGCGGACAGTGCCCGCTTTTTATACTTTACAAAAGACATGATACAGAAAATGATTTCACAACTTACAATGACATGATACATAAAACAATTACTACAATAGACAAAAACAGGATACCAAGCAATTATTACATCAACAACATAAAAGACCAGGATATACTATCGATTGCTAGTGAAGTAGCTGCTAATGGCAGGAGGCGATTTCAAGTTGTTGTCTGGGAGAGATTCTGATTTCAAGTGGCCAGTGTGTCTGGCTAGAACCAATTCAGTGCCCTGGTCCCTTTGCCAGCGACAGAAGTTACATGCTTCAGAGGTTTCACACCTTTACAAATATTCCCCACCTAACCCTATTTGAAACAGTTTGATTTGGATTTTAATTCAGTCAGGAAGCTTAACACCGTGTCTGGATAGCGATGTGTGAGAAGATAAGGAGTTACAAAAGCATTACACCGAATTCCTAGCTGGGCAGGAAGCTTCAGGGCAGTGCCTGCATACCGATGTGAAGAGAGATAAGAGTTTACTTCTGTAAAATAAAGTCTCTGTGTAGGAATCAAATGCAGACAAAAGACTTTAATTTATAGAAGTATACAAATGAATGGGATGTTATCACATTAACATCTCTCAGACAGTTTAACTGCAGGTCCATAACAGCGAAACATCAACAGTTACTTAGGGCTCTGAAACTATCTGTATAGCTTATGATAGTCATGTAAGTATTACTCACCCAGCTGTGAGCTGATGGTGGGATAGAGAAGCTCTGAAGATAGTATGGAAGTGGCAGTCCAGTTGAAATTAGAGGACTCAGAACTTTGTCAGAAACTGAACAACATCTTGTTTTGTAGTAAGTAACTGACATATAAATTTATTTTATATCAATGTTATATGCAATGATTCTGACGTGAAAATGCCTTAATATGCCATTTATGAGTAGCTGTAAATGGAAGAGTGTCTCCGAGATAGGCTTATAGACTTCTTCCGCGTGTATGTGGCACAAGTTTGAATAAGTTCACCTTATAAATACAATACACCCGATATCCTGGTTCACGTTAGTTTCCTCTTTTAATCAGCAGCTCCTGACAAATCCTTTTCCCTCTTTCCTGCCCAATCCATCTTCCTCAGACAACCCACTTGTTCCAGGTTTCAATCTTGTAAACCTCCTCTGAGCCACTTTGAATAAACGAACAGAAGACCAAAACCTGCAGACAGTATTCGAGATTTGGTCTGACCCCTTCCTTGTACAAATGAAGCAGAATATCTTTTCATTGATGATTATTCGTTGTCATAACAAGGGAGATGGCCTCGTAGCTTTCTGGATTTCAGAGAGATCTTAATCAATCGGGGCAATGGGCAGAGGAATGGGAGATTGAATTTTATCTGGATAAATGTTTGTTCTACCAAAACGCAATACTTCACAAGGGCAGGACTTACACAATTTATGGTTGGGCTCTGGGTAGTGTTGCAGAACAGAAAAGAAACCTCGGGTTTCAGGTACATCATTCTTTGAAATTTGCATCACAGGTAGACAGGATGGTTCGGAAGGCATTTAGCACACTTGTCTTCATTGCTCAGGCCTTTGAGTACAGGAGCTGGGAAGTGATGTTGGCGAGTCCTCTTCTGGAGGACTGTGCGCTGCTCTGGTCATCCTGTTATGGGAAGAATATTGTTAAACTGGAGTGGGTTAGGAAAAACTTCCCAGGATATTGCCAGGAATGGAGGGGTTGAGTTCTAAAAATACGCTGGATTGGCGGGAACTTCTTTCACGGGAAGGTAGGAGGTTGAGGGATGACCTTATGTAGGTTTAATAAAATAATGAGACACACAGATAACGAATAGCAAAGGTTTTATCCCTCAGGTGGGGGGTTTCAAAACCAGAGGCATATTTTTAAAATGACAGGAGAAAGATTTTCAAAAAAAGGCATGACTGGCATCTTTTTGTTTTATATAGAGTGCTCAGTGTGTGGAATGAACTGCTAGAGGAAGTGGTGGATGTGGGTAGTTACAATGTTTGAAAAACATTCATATAAGTACATGAATTTGAATGGTTTGGAGCGAATATGGGCCAATTGCAGGAATTTTTTTTTAAATAAGGAAAACATTTCTGTTTTCCATAGAAGAGATGTTTCTGAAAAATCATCCCATGAAAACATATGTTGAAATTAGAAATAAGAAATAAGAAATGAACAATCATCTGATGGGATTGTACCATCGGCTTCCCAACAGTCAGAGGGAAACTGAGGAACAAATATGCAGAGGGATCTCAGATATGTGTAAGAATAACAAGGTTATAATAGTTGGTGATTTTCAGTTTCCAAACATTTACTGGGACTGCAATTGTGTTAAAGGTTTAGATAGTGAGTAAGTTGTGAAATGTGTTCAAGAATTTTTTCTTTATCCATAAAATCAACGTTCCTATGAAAGGAAAAGGCGTAGCAAGTGACTGAAGTGACAGTACAGGGAAACTTTGAGTCTTGTGACAGAATTACTATCAGTTTTAACACAATTATGGAACAGGATATGCCTTCCAGAAAAAGTATAAGATTTAATTGGAGTAAGGCAAACTTTAATGGTGTAAGAAAAGAGCTCTCAACACTTCTGAGGAAGGATTAACAGACCCGTAACATTAACACTGATTTGTCCTTCACAGATGCTGCCAGACCTGCCAAGCTTTTCCAACAGCTTCTGTTTTTATAACTTTCAAAAGTTGACATGAGTAGACTGCAGGGATAAGGATGTCTGATAAGTGGGGGGCTTTCAAAAATGTGACAATTCAGAGTCATTATGTCTCTGTCAGAGTGAAAGGTAAGGCTGGTAGGATTAGAGAAAAATGGGTGAAAAAAGATACTCAGGTTTTAGTCATGAATAAAAAAATTATAAATTAGTAGATATAAATAAATACTTGGCTCAAATGAATCTCTTGAAAGTGTGAACAGTGTCAGGTGCATTCTTAAACAGGAGATCAGGATGGCAAAAAAGCAACATGAAATTGCCTTGGTTGATAAGGTTAAGAATAATTCGAAGAGTTTCTACAAGTGCATTAAAAGCAAGAGAGCACCGAGAGAGCAAGCAGGGCTCCATGAAGATGAAAGAGGTCAACTCTGTGTTGAGCATCAGGAGAGGAGAGAGATTTGAAAGGAATATATTGCATCAGGTTTTACTGTTGAGAAAGAAATGGAGGGGGTTAAGTCAGGGGTAGAAATATTTTGGTTTGAAAACAGCTCACGGAGATGGAGGAGATTTTTAATGAATATTTCTCCTCAGTGTTTACTAAGCAGAGAATCATGGCTGCTAAGGAAACAAGTGAAGCAAGTTGGGATGTTTTGGGCCATCGAGGTGGCGTTTCCAGCCTTAAAGCACATTAAGGTTGATAATTCCACTGGATCTGATGAAGTCCATCTTTGGACACTGTGGCAGGCTGGGAAAGAAATTGCAGAGACCTTTGCAGAGATTTTTCCCTTCAGCTTTTCTCACGACTGAAATTCCAGAAGACTGGAGGGTGGCTAATGTTGTCCCATTGGTTAAGAAAGGTAGCAAAGACCAGCCAGAGAACTACAGGCCAGTGAACCAGTGGTAGACAAGGTATTGAAGATGATATTTAGGGAGTGGATCAACCAAAGCTGGGATATTCAAGATCTGATTAGGGATAGTCGCATGGATTTGTGCACAGGAATCATCTCTGACAAAACTATTCATGTTTTTTGAGGAGGTAAGCAAGAGGATCAATGAGTTTAGGGTAGCGAATGCTGTCCACATGGACTTTAGTAAGCCCTTTAACAAGGTCCCATACGGCAGCCTAGTCATGAAGGTTCGGTTGTGTGGGATCCGGGGAGAGCTAGCTCATGGGGCTCGAAATTGGGTCGATGGTAGGAAGCATAGCGTGATGGCTGAACGTTGGTTCTCGGACTGGACGCCTGTGGCTAATGGAGTGCCACAGGGGTCAGTACTGGGATCTGTGTTATTTGTCACTTACGTAAATGATCTGGATGTGAATGTATATGGCATGATGAGTAATTTTGTATCATCTGCAAACTTAAGAGGTATCGCTGAGGAATCAAAAATTACAGGTGGATTGTGATCAGATGGGGAAGTGGGCTGAGGAATGCCAAATGAAATTCAATACAGCTAAGCTAAGTGTTGGCCTTTGGAAAGTTCAGCCAAGGTAGGAGTTATACAGTAAGTGGTGAGGTTCTGAGGAATATTGTGGAGCAGAGAGACCGAGAAGCACAAGTGCATAGTTGGTCGAAAGCAGCATCACAGGTAGACAGGGTGGTGAAGAAAGCATTTAGCATGCTGGACTTCTTCGGTCGAGGCATTGCATATAAGAGTTGCGATGTTATGTTAAAGATGTACAGGTCATTGGTGAGGCCACACCTGCAGTGTGGTGTACAGTTTTGGTCACACTGTTACAGGAAAGGCATAGTTAAACAGGAAAAAGTGCAACGAAGAGTTACAAGGATGTTGCTAGGAATAGTATGAAAGTTCTAAGGAGAGGTTGGCCAGGATTGGACGTTATTCCTTGGAATGGAGGAGAATGAGGGCTGACCTTACTGAGGTGAATAAAATCATGAGGGGCAGAGATAGGATGAATGCACATCGTCTTTTTCCCAGGGATGGGGAATGGAAAGCTAAAGTGTATAGATTTAAGGTGAGAGGGGGCAGATTTAAGGAGGACGTGAGGGACAACTTCTTCACACAGAGTAGTGCATATTTGGAATGGGCTGCCAGAGAAAGTGGTTGAGACAGGCACAAAAACAACGTTTAAAAAATACTTGGGTAGGTACAGATGGAAAGTGTTTGGAGGGGGATATGGACCAAATGCAGGCAGCTAGAAATTGCTGAGTGCGCGCCATAGTCAGCACAGATCAGTTTGGGCCAAAGGGCCTGTTTCCATGCTGTATTACACTCTGACTTTAAACCTCCAGGCCCTGCTCTGGTGCATCAAACGATGTTGTGGGAAGCTAAAGAGAAAACATGGGGCCCCTTTGCAGAAATATTTGTATCATCTATAATTACGGGCGAGGTGCCAGATGACTGGAGAGTGGCTAAAATTGTGCCTTCCTTTAAGGGAAGTAAGGAGAAGCCTGGGAGCTATCGAGCTGAGCATCTGACTTCGGTTTTGGGTATGTAGTTGAAGGTGATCGTGAAATGCAGGATTTATGTATTTGGAGAGGTAGGAATGATTAGTTGATTGATTTTCTTGGATAAGTAACAAAGAAGATAATTGAGGGCAGAGTGGTGGAAGTAGTTTATATTGACAAAAGTAAAGCCTTTGACAAGGTTCCACAAGGTGGACTAATTAGTGAAGTTAAATCGTATGGGATTCAGGGGCAGCTTGTCAACTGGATACAGATATGGCTTCGTGACAGGACACAGGGGCTGGTGGTGGAGGGTTGTTTATCAGACCGGAGGCCTGTTCCCAGAAGTGTTCCACAGGAGTCAGTCTTCGCTCCAATTTTGTTTGACCTGACATAAAAAAAGCGATTTAGATTGAAATAGTGGAGACATGGTCAGTAAGTTTGCAGATGACTCCAAAATAGGCAGGATAGTGGACAGTGACGTCGGCTGTCCAGGATTACAAAGAGATCTTGACTTACAGGGTTAAGAGGCTGAGGAATGGCAGGTGGTGTTTAATTTGGATAAAGGCGAGGTATTTCATTTTGGTAAAACAAACAAGATCAGTATTTGTACAATTAAATGTAGGGCCTTGGGGTTAATTTTGTCGAACAGAGAGACCTCAGGGCTCAGGCCCTTAATTCTGTGAGGTTGGCATCACATGTAGAAAGGGTGGTTCAGTCGGTGTTTAGCCTGCTTGCCTTCACTGCTCAGACCTTTTGAGTACAGGAGGTGGGACGTCATGTTGAAATTGTGCAGAACATCAGTGAGGCCTCTTCTGGAGTAATGTGTCCACTTCAGATCTCCTGTTCTTCAAAGGATATCATCAACCTGGGGAGGATTCAGCAAAGATTTAGCAGGAAGTTGCCAGGAGTGGAGGTTGAGAATCATAAGGAGAGGCTTGATTGGTTGAGGCATTTTTCCATTGCAGTCTCAGAATGGAGGGGTGATTTATATGTTTATATAATCATGAAGAGTACACCTAAGGTGAATGGAAGATCCCTTTTCATTTGGGAGGGGAATTTCAAGACAAGGGAGCTGGACGAAGCAAGCTGAAACATTCCCAGTTCATGCCTGAATCTGGACAGTTCTTATTGCCAGAGTATTTGACGAAGGGCCAAACAGATGGAGGTTAGGTGATGCTTCTCGTGGCTGGATTAGCTTTCTACTCTGTGTGGCTTCATGCTACACTTACAGTCTATAGGTTACCAGTACTGGAGGGTATGAATTATGTGGAGAGACTGGGGCTTCACTGGAAAATAGGAGGTTGAGCAGTGACTTTTGAGAGGTTTATTAAATCGTGAGGGGTATAACGTGAACAGCAAGGGCCTTCTCCCTTGGATAGGGGAGTCCAAAACTAGAGGGTATTTTTTTTAACGGGAGAGGAGAAAAATTTGAAGGGCAGTAAAGGGGAACTGTTTCAAACAGAGGGTCGTTTCTATGTGGAATGAACTGCCAAAGGAAGTGAAAGATGTAGGTACACTTCCAACATTTAAAAGACATTTGTACAGGTACATGAATAGGAAAGCTTTAGAGGGATATGGACCCAACTCAAGCAAATGGGACTCGTTCAGTTTGCGAAGCCTGGTCAGCATGGACAAGTTGTAATGAAGGAGGCGAGAGAACGCAGAAATTTTTTTGATATTTTGAAAATAGTTCACATTACAGGAGATGAAGTGCTAAATGTCTCAGAAAATATAAAGGTTGATAAATCTCCAGTACCTGATCTAGTGTATCTGAGGATATTGTGGGAAGTAAGGGAGGAAGTTGCAGAAATATTCGTATCATCTATAAATATGGGTGGGTGTGACATGACTGGAGAGTGGCTGATATTATCCCTTTGTTTTAGAAGGGATGTGGGAGAAGCCTGAGAACTATGAACCTTAGCCTGACACTGGAAAACAGTGACAGAGTTAGGTTGGTATGGATTTATGAAAGGGAAATCATGTTGGACAAAACTGCCGGAATGTTTCAAAAATGCAACATTTAGAGTTGAAAAGGCAGTGGATGTGGCTTATGTAGGCTTTGAGAAGGCATTCAAAGTCCCCACATAAGAGATTAGCACGTAAATTTAAAGCATGAGAGATTGGGTATTCACAGGGATACAGAACTGTTTGGCACACAGAAACAGTCAGAATAAACAGTCATTTCTTGTATGCCAATCAGTGACCAGTGTGGAACTGTGGTCCATGGTGGATCCCAGGTATTCATACAATCAATGAGTCATTTAAATGAGAAATGCGTCTCAGTTCGAGATTATCCAGTTGGATTACAAAACTAGGATAACACAAGTCACTGACAGTAAGCATGCAGGTGTAGCAGGGGGTGAAGAAGGCAAATGGTATTTTGACCTGCAGAGTTAGAGCATTTGAGTACAGGAGCAGGGATGTCTTACTGAAATTGTACAGGATCTTGGTGAGACCACACCTGGGATGGTATGTGTAAATTTGGGATTTTTATCTGTGGAAGGAATTTCTGGCTACAGAGGCTGTTCACAACAGTTGATCAGACTGATTCCTGGGATGGCAAGACTTACATATAAGGATAGGATGGATTGGTTAGGATGAAATTCACTGGAGTTTAGAAGAACGAGGAAAGATTTCTCAGAAACCAATAAAATTCTAGGTAAATACAGGAAGGATGTTGTCAATGACCAGGGAGTTGGAGCTTAGGGGCATGGACTCGGCTGTTAAGAATTGAAATGAGGAAATTTTAAAAAAAATACAGAGACTGGTGACCCTGTGAAATTTGCTGCCACAGAAAGCAGTTAAGGCCGAACACTGGATGTTTCCAAGAAGACGATAACATGTATAGTTGTCGTGGCTTAAGGGATCAAAAGATCTGGCTCTAAAGTGGGAGGAGGCTGAGTAGAATGATCAGCCATGATCAAAGTGACTAGCGGAGAAGGATCGAAAGCTACAATGGCCTGCGCCTGCTCCTATTTTCTATGTTTCTATTCTGTTGAAGGTGGAATATAAGAACAAAATGACAACAACAGACACAAAAAACAGCACGACCTTATCACCACTGGATGAAAATCCTACAACTCCTTACCAATTTGCAACATGGGAGCTACATCACCACGTGGATTGCAGCAGTTCAAGAAGGTGCAGAGTGATTTTGGAAGCTTCTGCAGTGGCTGCTCTGTCTCTCATTTTCAATCCAGTTTTCAAGTTGTTGAATGCCCTGAGAAACGTAACAGAGTATGTCAGAAATATCTTTGGAAGTTTGCTGATACTGGGGGAAGCAAGGGGTGGGATAGGGGCTGGAGGTACAGAAGGTGGTAAAGTGGGGGAAGAGGGACAATGAGAGAAACAACTGGCTGATTTTGTCGGGGGGGGGGGGATGGGTGAAGAATAACCCCAATATCCAAACCACACGGCCCCAACCTGTTCAGCTCTCTCCCTCCACTTTCTCTGAGCCTCTATCACACCAGCAGCCAGCTCAGCATCAAAGATGTGCATTTGGCCCAGTTTTAAAGTCCTTCTGTTTGACAACATTCTCTCCCAGACTTGCTGGCACCAGTTCCCAGATGCTGACCTTATTAATGGCCAAAAGAGTATACACAGTTTTCCAATAAGAAACAACCTGCAATCGACTTCCAGGCCTGGCCTCAGAAACCAATAATTGATTTTGTATTTTTTGGAGCACAACAGCTGCTCACAGTCCAGACGTCACCGTTCAACTCTCAGATTCAAGCCAAAAATGACTTTTTAAAAACTCAAAACAAAAGTCAGCGAGGGTGCTAACACAATACGCAGTGGAAAGACCTCTGACCAGTGAGTACACATTGGAGTTCTGCTTTACTGAGAACACCTCTCATTGCGGTAATCACATTCTGAAGTGGCTTGACAGGGTAAAAGCTGACAGGACTTTCCCTCTCACAGGGCAGTCTAGGCCTCTTTCAGGGAGGAAGCCTGAGGCTCTCTGAAAACTAAACGCAGCACTGGAAGACCCCTGTTTGAGACCTGAGACCTAAACTGAGCAATCACGCAGCCCTCTTGCTGGAATACAGCACCGAAGCTGCCCTCCCCTTTAACCTGTACTCACCGCTTGTGGCTCTCATGGAGAACCATTTCATTCCGGCTATCTCTCCCAGTACACATGCTCACAATCACAATGAGCTGTGCGCATGCTCCATAGCTGAATACGCCGGTTTGAGACAATGGGAACTGCGGAAGCTGGAGAGTGTGAGATAACAAGCTGTGGGGTTGGATGGACACAGCAGGACAAGCAGCATCTCAGGGGCACAAAAGCTGGTGTTTCGGCCCTAGACCCTTCTTCAGAAAAGGGGGATGGGGAGGAGGGTTCTGTAATAAATAGGGAGAGAGGGGGAGGCGGACTGAAGATGGAGAGAGGAGAAGGTAGTTGGCTCTTGGTTTGTTCGCTGAGTTTGGCAAATGAATTGCAAACGTTTCGTCTCCAGTCGAGAAGACATCATCAGTGCGTAGCTGCTGCTGCGTAGGAGAAGATAGGTGGAGAGGAGGCAGGCAGGTCAAAGAGGCGGGGATGGAGCCAGTAAAGGTGAGTGTAGGTGGGAAGGTAGGTAGGGGATAGGTCAGTCCGGGAAGGACGACAGGTCAAGCGGTCAGGATGAGGTTTGTAGGTAAGAAATGGGGGTACGGCTTAAGGTGGGAGGAGGGGACAGGTGAGAGGAAGAACAGGTTAGAGAGGTGGGGACGAGCTGGGCTGGTTTTTGGATGCAGTGGGGGAGGGGAGATTTTGGAGCTTGTGAAATCCACATTGATACCATTGGGCTGCAGTGTTCCCAAGCGGAATATGAGTTGCTGTTCTGTAACCTTCAGGTAGCATCAGTGTGGCGCTACAGGAGGCCCAGGATGGACATGTCATTTGCAGAATGGGAGGGGGAGTTGTTTAGTGCGAACCGAGCATTGATGATCTGCAAAGTTGTCCCCAAGCCTCCGCTTGGTTTCTCCGATGTAGCGGAGCCACAATGGGAACAGCAGATGCAGTCTAGCACATTATCAGATGTGCGGCCTGGGATCGAGGTGAGGGGTAGGGGCAGCTGGAGCACTTTCTGCGGTTGCAGGGAAAAGTGCCGGGTGTGGTGGGGCTGGAGGAGAGTGTGGAGCAGACAAGAGAGTCACGGAGAGAGTAGTCCATCCGGAAAGCAGACAAGGGTGGGGACGGGGTGTGAGGGATGAGTTGTTCAAAATGTGGGAGACGCGGTCGAGGGAGTTCTCAACCACTGAGTCGGGGGAGGTTGCCGTCCTTGATAAACGAGGACATCTGAGATGTACAGGGGTGGAACTCATCAACCTGGGAGCAGTTGCGGCAGAATTGGGAATAGGGGATGGCATTTTTGCAGGAAGGTGGGTGGGAGGAGGTGTATTACAGGTAGCTGTGGGAGTCAGTGCGTTTGAAATGGATATTGGTTTCTGGGTGGTTGCCAGAGATGGAGACAGAGAGATTCAGGAAGGAGGGAGAGGCATTAGAGATGGTCCAGGTGAACTTAAGGGTGTGGTGGAAGGTGTCAGTGAAGTGAATGAACTGTTTGAGCTCCTCGTGGATGCAAGAGGCGGCGTGGATGTCGTCATCACTGTAATGGAGGAAGAGGTGGAGTTTAGGGCCTGTGTAAGTATGGAAGAGGGATTGTTCCACATAACCTACAAAGAGGCAGGCACAGCTTGGGTCCATGTAGGTACCCATGGCCACCCCTTTTGTAGGTAGTGGGAGGAATTGAAAGAGAAGGTGTTGAGGGTGAGGACGAGTTTGGCAAGGCGGATGAGGGTGTCAGCGTTGGGGCACTGGTTGGGCCTGCGGGATAGGAAGAAGCAATGGGAATGTGGGTGTATAGGAACTGGGCATCCATGGTAAAGATGAAGTGTTGGGGACTGGGGAATTGTAAGTTTTGTAGGAGATGGAGAGCTTGGGTGGTCTCACAGACATAGGTAGGGAGTTCCTGGTCTAAGGGTGAAAAAATGAATTCCAGTTCGGTGGAGATAAGTTCAGTGGGGCAGGAGCAGGCAGAGATAATGGGTCAACCAGGGCAGGCAGGTTTGTGGATTTTGGAAAGGAGATAGAAGCGGCCATTGCAGGGTTGGGGAATGATGAGGTTGGAGGCTGTGGGTGGGAGGTCATCTGAGATGATGAGATTGTGGATGGTTTGGGACATGATGCTTTGATAGTCAGGCGTGGGGCCATGATTAAGGGGTCAGTAGGAGGTGGTGTTGGAGAGTTGGCGTGTAACCTCAGCGATGTAGAGGTCAGTGCACCGTACCACAACTGTGCCTTCCTTGTCCATGGGTTTTATGGTGAGGTTGGGATTGGAGCAGAGGGCTGTACGTTCTGCAGGGAAGAGGTTGGAGTGAGTGCGAGGGGTGGAGAGGTTGAGGCATTTGATGTCACGATGGCAGTTGGTGATGAAGAGGTCGAGGGAGGGTAGAGGACCTTCGATGATGCCCAGGAGGAGGGGGTGCATTGGAGGTGAATGAAGGGGTCAGTAGAGGGAGGGTTAGGCTCACGGTTAGAGAAGTAAGCATGGAGGCAGAGGCGGCGGAAAACCTACTCAACGTCCAAGCGTGACCAGTATTGATTGATGTGTGGGTGAAGGGAGACAAAGGTGAGCCCCATACTGAGGACTGATCGTTTGTCCTCAGTAAGGGGGAGGTCTGTGGGGATGGTGAAGACTCGACACGGCTCAGTGTTTCTGTCTCCTCTGGAGCTGCTAGCTGTGGAGGCTGTGGGTGGAGTGACATCGGAGATGGTTGTGGGTGGAGGTGCATGGGCATGGGCGGAGTTGGATCGGTGGTGGGCAGAGTGCCGTTTGCGCTGGTGGTGGGAGGAGCAGGGTAGGAGGAGGCAGCTGCGTTGACGGTAGGTGTGTCCTCAGTGTCTATGGTGTTGGACATGGAAATGGAGGTGGTGGCATTCGCTGTCCCGGAAACGGGGTATCCTGCGGCGGAGGATGTGCCGCCATCCCCAGTTGCTCCGAGAGTGGCCACATGGCCAAAGCTGGCGGGCACATTGTGGGCGAGTTCTTGTGTCGGGTTGGGGATTTGGGAGGTGTAGGTTGCCCGTTTTGGATGGTAGGCACCAGGAAGTTTACTGTACTTACGGTTTTTTGTCTCTACTGAAGCTGAGTAGAATTGTGAGTTCAGGTTCTAGATCCTACGAAGAATAAAAAAAAAACAGGTGAGGTCCTTTGCAGGTCTGAGAGAGGGAGGCTCTGAGCTGGGGTAGGCTGGATTGCAGTGCCTGGAGTTGCCATCGCATTTCTGCGAGTGTGTGTTTCAGGAGTCACAGGGAAAGGTGCTTCTGAAGTGTCTTAATGTTCTGGATGTAGACATTGTCACATTTGGGACCAAATTGGGAAGGCTTGAATGTGGACTGTAGTCCAATGGGGATGATCTGGTTCCGTAGGCAGGTACTAAGGAAGGTGATGTGGCTGTAGTACCTGGTTTGCTGCAGGGCATGGTCGAGCAGTTTCAAGGCCGAAGAGGACACTTTTTGGCCACTTTTCCAGGGTAATGGTGAGACTGCATTAGGCTGTGTGCATGATGAAATCAGAAGCCATCCAGGGATGATTCACCGAACTGATTCCTTTGAGAAGTATTTATCTTCAGAGGAAATCATGACCAGACTGGCCCTGGATTTATTGGACTTTAGGCGAAGACACGCCATCTTGTTTAAACGCAAAATATTCCGAGCAGTCTTTTCAAGTTGAATGCTGAAACATTATTTCCATTTGTGCACGAGATTACCACCAGTGGATGAACTGTAAAACTGGAGAATATCTCAGTTAGACAATGGTGACTTATTTCTTTTACCCTTTCAAAGGATTGTGTGTTTATGGAAATCTTTCCAGAGAGAGATGGAGGATAAATCATTGAATATTCTTAAGGGAGAGGCAGACAGATTCTTGACTGAGAATAACACACCAATGTTATAAGGGGTGGAGAGGAACGTTTATTTGAGGCCACATCATTCAAGAGCTCACCGCATGGAGGACTTGGTTTGATTTTTCTCATCACTTACTGCTGATCCAAGTTTTCACATGGCCACGAAGGCTCTGCCTTTCAGAATGATGGGTACAACTTCCAAATACGATTTTTAAACGACACTATGAAAATACTCAGGAAAGCTTCATGGTTTTTCAGCAAGATCAGAGAGACAGATCAAAGTTAATATCTCAATAAAACTGCTTGAGTAAACAGATTGGGCTGAATATATGTCTTTAATAGTACAGATTACTTTTATTTGGAGTGTTGAGATGACTTTTGTTCGCAAGACAAGCATTTATTGCCTCTGTCTAATTTCCATTCAGAATATGATGGTGAAACCCAGGGACACTAACATATGTTTCATGGAGACTTTCAGGATTCTGAAGAAGTGTCAGTGAATGGACAATGATATAGATTCAAGCCAGGATGCTGTGTGGTCTTGGAGATTGTAATCCTCACCACTTGATGCTCACATCATATGGAAATTGTGATCAGAGATAATGGGAACTGCAGATGCTGGAGAATCCAAATAACAAAGTGTGAAGCTCGATGAACACAGGAGGCCAAGTAGCATCTCAGGAGCACAAAAGCTGACGTATTATGGAAATTGTGAGACTGCTTTTTCTGTTTTCAAAAATTAAGGTCAGAGAGCCATTCAGCATAAAAACAGGACCTTCACATCAACAAGTCTATTCCAATCAAAAAAACAAAACTACATTAATCACACTTATCTTGAAGTCAACACCCACTGGGCATAGCATTTTGAGTGCTCCTCCAGCTGCTTCAAAACAATGCTGCGTTATCTTTAATGATCTGTGACCTGAGCTGTGATTTGTCTTTTTCTTTCACATTATGCATGAACTGCGTTTTGCAAATATATCCGAAAACCTCAAAGACAGCAATTAGCTCCATAGATCAATATTTTTTTCTGGAAAATCAGACCTTTTTAATTCATTTGGGATTTTAGTGTAGCTGGACCGGCATTAATTGACCTTGAAAAATTCCAGCTGGAAGTTCACCAAATTGGAAATGTAGTGGACATTTTAAAAGGTTACTTCAGAGTACAATGGGATCTTGATCAGATGGGACAATGGACCAAGGAATGGTAGGCAGATTTAAATTGAATAAATCTGACATGTTGCATTTTGGAAATCAAATTGGGGCAGCACTTGTACTCTAAATGGTAAGGCCCTGGGGAGTATTGCTGAGCAATGAGTCCTGGTGTGCAGGCACTTGGTTCCTTGAAAGTGGATTAAGAGATAGATAGGATAGTAAAGAAAGCATTTAACATAGAACATAGAATATTACAGTGCAGTACAGGCCCTTCGGCCCTCGATGTTGTGCCGAAATGTGAAACAATCTAAAGTCCATCTAAACTACACTATTCCATGATCATCCATATGTTTATCCAATGCCCATTTAAATGCCCTTAAAGTTGGGAGTCTACTCCTGTTGCATTTGGTACAACTTGCCTTTATTGGCCAGTGCATTGCGTGTAGTTGTTGCGAGGTCCTGTTGCGGCTGTGCACTGGTTAGGCCACTTTTGGAATATTGCATGCAATTCTCGTCTCCCTGCTATCGGAAGGATTTTGTGAAAACTGAAAAGGTTCAGAAAAGATTTATAAGAATGTTGCCTGGGTTGGACGGTTTGAGCTGCAGGGAGAAACTGAATAGGCTTTTGCCTGGAGATTCGGAAGCTGAGGGGTGCACTTACTGATATTTATAAAGTCAGGAGGAGAATAGATAGGGTATCTAGACAAGGTGTTTTCAGCGGGGTGGGGGAGTCCAAAATTAGAGGGTGCGAGTTTAAGGTGAGCTGGAAAAGATTTAGAAGGAACCTCAGGGGTAACTTTTTCAGACAGAGGGAGGTGAGTGTTTGGAATGAGATGCAAGGAGATGTAATGGAGTTTGGTACAATAACAACATTTGAAAAGATGGGTCTGTGATTAGGAAAGGTTTAGAAGGATACGGGTCAAAAGCTAGCAAATGGGACAAGATTTATTCGGTATATGTAATTGGTATGAATGAAGTGAACTGAAGCCTCTGTTTCCATTCTTCACAACTTTCTGACTCTATGATTTGGTGAATTTCTGATGAATAGTTACACACAGGATATTTGTCACTGGAAGTTGATTATCTCATTGAATATCAAGGTGGTGCTTTTGGATTGCCTCCTGTTGGAGATAATTCCTGCCCGGCAACGTTGAAGAACTGTTCGTGTTAGCCATTCATCAGCTAAACCTGAATGGTGCCACATATTTTGGAATAACGACATAGACTACTGCAGGAACTGAGGACTGTGAAGTGGTGCTGAGGAATATGATCTGTTAGTTTGTAAGCATTCACAATCTTGGCTCAAACAGAAACATTCTCTTTGGAAATGTATATTCGAGTGGCACGAACATGGAACCAGATCATGGAAACAGCAGTGGAGTGGAGTGGGGATTAAAAACCGGCAGGAAAACAAATACATTCTCAAAGTGTGTGCATGGGAAGAAGGAGCTTATTCATCTTTTAGGAATGACGCCATAACAGCTAAAATATTTTATTCTAATGAAGGGAAAGCTGTATCCATTTTATTGGTTTCATTAAAATAATGACGACAAACTGTTGGAATAATCTTGCACTGACCATTTGAAAAATCCTGTATGTCTTCAGAGATAGCTGGGCTGTCCTCGGCTGAGTAAGTGCTGATATTTTCTGAGTGATGCTGTTTTGAAACACATCTTGAGCACAGTTGATGGAACAGACAAACAAGTACCATTGGCCAGTACTTCAGAATACATCAGATCTTTCATGGCTGCTCCCACACAGAACCATACAATTGAGAAAAGGCCCATTGAGACTACACCAAAAGGTGCTGATCCAAATGCTTTTAAAGTTTGGGATGTTACCTGCCTCAACCACGCTCCTAAGCAGTGCAATCCAGACACCAACTAGCCTCATCACAAATAGGACAAACATCTGCTGACAGAATCGGAAGTCCGTACCGAAAAAAAAGCTTTGGAATATTGTGAGAACAATGAGCACAGTGTTCTGCACTTTCACTCTTTAGTGTTTTAACTCATGTTCCAACATCATTTGAAGTGAGATCAGAGTAACTTCCCATGCCACCCATGTTACTTCACTCATTATGGCATTGTGGACCCTGAACAAAAATGTGATCAATGCAAATTGGAGACAATCCTGCACTGGTAATGTCCTCGACTCGACAATGGGGAAATCAGTCTCTGAAAGTAGTCATTCAAGTCACTTGTCGTCCTGCATAGGCACTAAATTGCTGTTCCTTGACTATAATGTATTGAAAAAAAATCCTGGAATCCCTAACAAACAGCTCTGTGTGCATGTCTGCAGCATTTGGATTGGAAGTGTTTCAGGAAGGCAGCTCACTATTACTTTCTCCAGAGCTATTGGTGATGACAAATAAACTCAGCCTTTGCTGGTGCCTGCTAAAACCCATGGTTGAGTGCGTCCTATTAAAAATATCAGGAAATTTTATGTTTTCAAAGTTGAGCCCAAAGTCTCAGAAAGGTAAGACTTTGCTGGATGAGTGTGACCCCAGCGAAATCAGGAGCACGGTATGTCATTGAGTTAAGGATCCACATCGTTTTCAAGAAGAGGACTGATTGTGCGATATCAGTGCCACTGAGTTCAAACTTTTCATGGCAGTTTATCTCAATGTAACATGCCATCGAAACTTGGGATCTTTATTAAAGAAACTTTGCAATGTCTCCTTTAATGATCTTTCACAAATACTTGAAGGTCAACTCAAATGGCAGCTTCACTGTTGTGATTCAGATCAGACAAATTGTGACAGTCTAAAAGAAAGAAAAGAAATGCTGGAATAAAAATTATCATGTCTAGCAGCATCTGCAATATGACTTTTTTCAGAATAGATTCATTACAGACCAGATCTGTTAACTCAATATCTGTCTCCAGATGTTGCCTCATATATTGTGTTTCCCCACTAACTTCTATTTCAGGTTTCCTTAATCTCCAGAATTTTGCTTTTCTTGATAGGTCCAGATGTTGAACTTGGTTATATTTGGACAATATCGTCCATCCCTGATTCTGTGAGAGCCATTGGGCTGACAACAGGTGTATTACACCAGTGTCTGTTTCTTTCTTAAAAATATTCTGTGAATATCGTCCTCAATGCAGGAATTTCAGGAAATTGATTTTGATTGAAAATAAATTTCCAAGGCAGCTGCACTTCATGAGACAACAGAAATAGATTACTCATGATGGCACAATCTGTGACCTTCACTGAAAGTGTTTCCCCTCAGGCTCTGAAGCATTTTCGTACAAATCTCAGAATAATTACAGCAAGATGGAGGTCACTCAGCCCATCATCTCTGCACCAGCTGGCGGTGAACTATATCCCTACCATCATTATCCTGTAAAATCCCTATACACCTAACATTTTGAAATCCCAAAATGTCAGCTTTTCTGCTCCTAAGATGCTGCTTGGCCTGTTGTGTTCATCCAGCTCTAAACCTTGTCATTTTGAAATCTTTGTCTGCTTTTATTTCTGAATATCCTGTTCGTATATGAACAATTTTATCATTCTGCATGCCCCATGATTAAACAGTGTTTACATAAAATATAGTTTCCTATTATATTTAAAATTATCATGGTGTGTTCATATTGTTGTTTGGCAATCCATCTCCCAAATATAATCTCTTTCCTTGCTCTGCATTACATTTTTTTCCATCTGTCAGAATAAGTGCTAGCCAAATACTGGTGACATTGGGATATCACTGTGCTCCGGTCCAGTCACAACAGCCACTGCCCCCATTCCTCTCTGTCTCCGAACCAATGTCACATTCCTTCTGTCCCTGGCTCTTTAGTCCATGGGCTTTAATGAACAGCATCATTGTACACAACACATTTGATTTTAGTTTTGGTATATTGAATCAAGAAATGTAAATGTTACTGCTTTAAAGCACATAAACTGCAATGAAGAACTTTGTATCTTCAACATACAATGTTGTTTTATTGCAGCAATGAGAAACCTACACTTTCTCTACAAGGCCAACCCAATTTTGCTCAGCATTTTTTTGTACAATCAGCACAGGAATGACATTTTGCTTGTCTTTTTTTGGGGGGGTCGTGTATTGATGCAGGTGGTTACAGCATTGCACGTGGACAACAAGGCAGAGCCACTTAACCTGCAAAATGAAAACATCCATCATTCTCCCTCACCACATACATCTTTAGAGCAATTGGTGATGGAATGTACAACAAATAGACAACGATGTTAAGATCCAATCCAGCCCAGTTTCAATTGTGAACCAAAGGTTCACTGAAGGTGTATTGAAAGGGGTTAACTGGAACTATTTGTTCAGTGACTATGATTGATGTCAGTCTCTATGGATTCTAACTGCGTCACAGAAAGCTTTCCCTCTCCTATAAATAAGGCTCTCTGGTCTATGTCTTATCCCATATATAAGCAGGAGCATCAGTGACAGCACTAACAGGGATTGTCAGCTGCAGAGAGAGGGGGTGGAGAGATCAGAATCTGAGGACAATAGACTGGAATGTAACAACAATGGATCAGAATCTGAGAACAATAGACTGGAATGTTAGAACAATGGATCAGAATGTCAGAACAATAGTCTGGAATGTAACAACAATGGATCAGAATCTGAGAACAATAGTCTGGAATGTTACAACAACGGATCAGAATCTGAGAACAATAGTCTGGAATGTAACAACAATGGATCAGAGTCTCAGAACAATAGACTGGAATGTCATAACAATGGATCAGAATCTGAGACCAACAGACTGGAATGTTACAACAATGGACAGGGGTTTATCCTTGGGTCTTTATTATCTTACTGCATCTTGGTCACCGTTACCACTTCGAATACTATGTGCACTGATGATTATTCAGGCTGGTTACTATCCCATTCTCGCTGTTGGTGGTGTTCCTGGTAAGCCTTTCTATCTCTGTCCAGTCATTACTGCCGCAAGGCATGTCCAACTTTGTTGCCATTTCTGTTACCTGTATTTGGAAAAGATGGAAACAACTATCTTCAGTTTCAATTAAAACCTCGCTTCATTGTCCATGAATTTCAGACTCATCCTTCGCAAGCATCTGAAAACAAGGCTTGTTCACAACATTGAGGGCCTTTTTTGATTTATGTCTTACTATTGTTTCCATCATCAAATTTGTCCAACACCAGCTCCATAATATCTGCAATCTCCCGCCCTGCCTCTGTGCTGTGGCTGGATAAACCATTATCTATGCCTTGGTAAAATTCAGGCTGAATGTTTCCAGCTGTCTTCTGACCAGTCTTCCAAGTTACAAATAATTTGATCACACCCTTGTTCTTGCTTTCAAAGTAACTAACGATAGGGACTCCATATTAGAGTAGTTAAGTCACTCAGCAGGTAATGCAGAGACACTGGTTATTACATTGTTTATTACGGGTATTGTTTCAAATCTTATCACAATTGGTGGTAGGACTTTCATTCTAATGATAAGAATTGTAACCATGGCCAATTTCACTAATAGCAACCATAAAACCAGCAGCAATTTGTCAAAAAACCTATCTCATTTCACTGATCTCCTCTGACAAAGAAATCTAACGTTATTACCCGGGGTGAATTAAGTGTGAATTCAGACCCACAAAATGTTTCTGGCTTCAAACTGTCATGTCGAATGGTCACAGCTAAAGGTAATTAATGATGGGCATTAAATGCTTCTTTTGCCAATGATTTTGTCATACCATGAAATTTATTTGAAAAAAAACCAGTAAAACCAAAGAAAGAAATATGTCAGAGGTCTGAAACAAAAATAAAACTGAGGAAGTGAACAGTGCTGAGGAAAGTGAACAGTTTGGCAGTCTCTGATGAAATAAAAATTGAGTTAACATTTCAAGTCGACTGAATAAACATCAGAACTGAAATCTGCTGGCAGAGATTGTGATTTATGCTGGTGACAGGGATATTTGTTTTGAAGGGGGAAGGAATGAGTTGAATAAATTGAGAAAGAGACAGTGAGAGAAAAATACAAGCGAAAAAGGGGATTGTTGATGATCAGGCCGGATGGAAATAAAATGTGGAATTAATTACTTTTTTTACCTTTTCCCATATTCCTGAATATCATGCCCATGTTGATGTACTTCTAAGTCCCTGCTGAAAGTAAGCTGTGTCACCTCAGTCTGTCTTTCCTGAATGTGGTCATCTTCTTTATGCATTAATGGTTTGTGGGTGTGACTGGCTGGGCCAGCATTTACTTCCCTTTCCTCGTTGCCCTTGAGAAGGTGTTTGTGAGCATTTTTCTTGCATCTCTACCATACACATGCTGTGTATTGCTGTAAATAGGTCTGTGCTGTGTCATTTCTGTGAGACTTTGTGGTGCTTGATATAACTGAGTGGCTGGTTTGGTCATTCCAAATAGCAGTTGAGAGTTCAACACATTGCTGTTGGTCTGGAGTCACATGTAGGCCAGGCCAGGTAGGGATGGCAGATTTCCTTCCCTGAAAGCCATTAGTGAGCCAGGTGTTTTTTTTTCCCAATGATCAATGATGGCATAATAGTTCCATCATTCCAGGTATTTCAATGAATTCAAATTCCACAATCTGCCGTGGCGGGATTTGAATTGGGGTGTGGGTCATGACCTGGATCCTTGGATTAGTATTCAGAAATAATTCCACAAGGCCATCTCATCCCCAACATCCCCTGTCAACTCCAGCAGCAATAGTGGTGTTGCTGTTACTGTGACTGTGGTACAGAAAATTGTGCAATTACATTGTTAACTGCTTCTATTCAGTGTGGGCACATTAAAATTTCAGTTCATTGTGACCGTACAGAGATATAACGGTTTATCAGCCAGAAAAATAAACTAAGGAGAGGAAGGCATTTTCAACACTGAGAGAGTGCGCCCTGTATGCACCAGGGAGAGGCCAGTACTGACAATGGCCATCAAGTGAACTGGTTTCATTCCAGAACTTCCTCAGAGATAGTAGGAACTGCCGATGCTGCAATCTGAGATAACAAGGTGTAGAGTTGGATGATCACAACAGGCCAGGCAGTATCAAAGGTTCAGGAAAGTTGATGTTTTGGGATTTGAAAAGGATAGGTGTATATTCTGGCTGGGAGGTTTGCTGGTGTCACTCAGGAGGATTGAAATTAGCTTGGCGGGGGTGTGGGAATCAATGCAAAGTGAATGGACTGAAAGGGAACTAGCGAAATAGGGCCAGTAAGACTCAGAGAAAGAACAAACTGGGTGTAGTTGCTGATCAAAGCGGATCTAGTAGACTGAAGTTCACCTGTTTCAATGCAAGAAGTGTAACAGGTAGGGCAGGAGAACTTAGAGCTGGGATTAGTACTGAGAACTGTGATTTTGTTGCTATTACAGAGACTTGGTTAAGGGAGGGGCAGGATTGATCGCTTAACGTTCCAGGATACAGGTGTTTCAGGCAGGATTGAGGCAGGTAGATAATGGTTGGGGGAGTTGCACTACTTGCTAAGGTGAACATCACAGCTGTACCATGGGAGGACACCTCGGATGGCTCATACAGCGAGGCAATACGGGTAGAACTCAGGAACAGGAAGGGTGCAATCACAATGTTTGGGGTTTACTATAGGGCTTCATACAGTCAGCAGGAGATAGAAGAACAGGTTTGTAGCCAGACTTTGGCAAGATGTAAAAGTACAACGTTGCTATTGTGGGTAATTTTAGCTTCCCATACATTGACTGGGACTCACTTAGTGCTTGGGGCTCGGATGGGGCAGAGTTTGTCAAGAGAATCCAGGAGGGCTTTTTGAAACACAATGTAGACAGTCCATCTTGGAAAGGGGCCGTACTGGACCTAGTATTGGGAATGAACCTGCCCAGGTGGTCGATGTCTCAATGAGGGAATAGCTCAAAGACTGTGATCACAATTCAGTAAGTTTAAGGGTCCTGATGGATAATGATAGTTGTAGTTATCGAGTGAAGGTGCTAAAGTGGGGAAAGGCTAATTATAACAATATTAGGCCGAAACTGAAGAATGTAGATTGGGACAGATGTTTGAGGGCAATTTCACATCTGGTATGTGGGAGGCTTTCAAGTGTAAGTTGCTGGGAACTCAGGACAAGTACATTACTGTAAGGATGAGGGAAAGTACGCCAAGTTTTGGGAATCTTGAATAATGGGAGATATTGTGAGCTTAATTAGAAAGAAAGAGAAAGTATTTATTGAGGCTAGGAGGCTGGGAATATATGACTCGAGGGGGGAATATAAGGAAAGATTAAAGAAATTTAAGCGAGGAGACAGGGCGGCTATAAAGTGGTCATGAAAAGTCATTGACCAACAAGATTAAGGAAAATCCCATATATACATACAAAGAGCAAGAGGGTAGCCAGGCAGAGGGATGGCCCACTCAAGGACAGGGAAGGGAATTTATATGCGGAGCCAGAGGAATATGGCGAGGTATTAAATGAGAACTTTGTGTCAGTATTTACCATAGAGAACGATGTGGTGGATGATGAGTCTGGGGAAGGGTGTTTAGATAGTTTGGGTCATATTGAGATCAAAAGTGTGGCATTCCTCAGGAATCAGTATTAGGACCTTTGCTATATATATATATATATATATAAATGATTTGGAGGAGAATATAACTGGTCTGATTAGTAAGTTTGCTGATGACACAAAGATTGTTGAAATTGCGGACAGCGATGAGCACTGTCAAAGGACAAAGCTGAATATCGATAGCTTGGTGACTTGGGCAGAGAGATGGCAGATGGAGTTCAATGTGGAAACATGTGAGGTAATGCATTTTGGAAGGTCTAATCCAGCTGGAAAATATCCAGTAAATGGCAGAACCCTGAAGAGCACTCATGGGCAGTGGGATCTGGGTGTCCAGGTACACAGGTCACTGAAAGTGGCTACGCAGGTAGAAAAGGTCGTCAACAAGGCATACGACATGCCAACCATCATTGGCCTAGGCATTGAGTATAAAAATTGGCAGGTAATGTTGCAGCCTGTCCTGTCTCAGAGACCATTGAAGAGTTCAACACTGGTCTGGAGTCACTTTTAGGACATACCAGGAAAGCACAGTAGATTTGCATTCTGAAAGTACATTGTTAAAGCACATTGGTTTTTACAATCGATATTGGTTTCAAGGCCCACTTTTACTGACATCAGATTTGAAATTTTGGTCTTTTGTTCATTGTCTTAACATTCCTTGGCTGCCAAAGCATTAGCCTGGTCTGGATTAGTAATCTAATGATATATCCACAACAGCAACATCTCCACATGGGGACCCATCAAAAACCACACTGAGCAGGTTATTTCTGTGCTGCTTGACAGCTCTGTCAAAAACAACTTCCAACAATTCGACGATCTTGATGAGACTGAGGGTGTGTCAGTTGGTCAGATTGTAACTATTCTCCTCTTTGGGGACTGGGCACAGCTGAGTGATTGTCCACATTGACAGGTCGGTGTCAGAGTTGGGGCTGGAATGAAACAGCTTCCCCAGGGGCACGGCTTGTTGTGCAGCACAAGCCTTCAGTCCCATTGCAGGAATGGCGACAGGGCCAGTTATCTTCTTCGTGTCTTTAGTTTATCATCTTTTTCTTGGTATCATGTGCAGTGAATTGAATTGGTTGAAGACTGGCATCTGTGATTTTGTAGGAGATCATGACGAGGGCGAGCTAAGTCATCCACTCAATACTTCTGGCTGAGGATGGCGCAGATACTACATCCTTGACTTTTGTACTGATGTGGAGGGCTGTTCCATTGTTTCGGATGGGGATATTTGTGGACCCCTCTCCTCCAGGGGGTTGTTTAACTGTCAATCACCATTTATGACTGGTTGTGGCAGGACTTCTGGTCTGTTGGTCATGCAATCACTTTGCCCTGTCTGTAATGGGTTAGTTCTGCTGTTTGGAATGCAAGCAGCCAAACCTGGCATTTATAATGGGCTGGCATCAGTTTAGGTTCAGATGGTTCTGACCCTGGCGTGTTTGCCTGCATTTGTCACTGAACCATTGATCAGCTTCATGGTAACCATAGACTGAGGGATTCTCTGGGACAAAAAGTTCCAGATTGTGGTTGAACACAATTCTGCTGCTGCTGCTGCTGTGGTTTACATCACCACATGAATGCCCAGGTTTGAGCTGCAATATGTGCAATGTAATTGTACTGCCTGTCCCCCAGTTCAGTCCGAGTCCCCATCGCTCCTGTACTCAGTGACCTACTGTGGGTTCTGATGTGGTAACACTTCTATTTTAATGTTCTTATTCTTCTCAGAGTGATGTCACGCCTCCAATTTGTCACATTCCTCAAAGCACATTTAACATATTCATCTGAATCTTTTCGCTTGCCCCAGTGAAATCTTCTGTTTTTAAAGTGAATGTGCTTCTCCCTGTTTATCTGCCTGACCATGATGAAGTGCTCTGTAGTGCCAGTGATGCCAGCCTTAACCAATGAATTAGTGCACCTTGCTGTGCCATTCACTTCCCAGTGTATGATGCTCCATGTTGGACAGGGCGTTTGTGCAGCTTTGACACACACTGTTGGAATTTATTTGAAAATAGAAATTGCCGAAGAAACTAAGCAGGTCTGGCAGCATCTGTGGATTGAAAGCAAAGTTAATCTGTCAGATCCGGTGACACTTCTTCAAAGCTCTCAGTTTCATCAGCAATTTTTGTTTTTGTTTCAGATTTCCAGTGTCCACAGTTCTATGTTTTGTTGAAAATTTATTTTGTGCTGATTCATTTCTGGAGAAACTCAGCAAGTCTGGATGCATCTGTGGAGATGGAGAAACAGAATTAAGATTTCAAGTCCAGCGTGAGCCTTTTTCAGAACTGAAAAGGATTGAAAAAGTACCTTGACAGATGTGCAGGAGGAGTGACAGAAAACAGAGGGTGTGGTGTACAGTGCAAAAGACAAATGGACATTTAGTTGTGGTGAAAGAGAAACAGATGCAAAATGGGAGTAAATGCAGGTGTGAATGGGGGAAGATGGTTTCTTTCCATTGAGTGCAAGTTAAACAAACATGACAAGGTCACACGGACGCCGGGAGGGAGAACGTACAAAAAATGGAGAACATTCCCAATGGTGTCAGGCTGTGAAGTTATGGAATTGAATATTAAGGCCTACAAGCTAGAAAGCTCAAAGCGTAAAATGAGGTGTAACTCGAGCTTGGGATGCCCTGCGTTGAAGCTTTGCAGGAACCCATGATCGAAACGTTAGCATGAGAACAAGGTATAGTATCGAAATTGGAAGCAACAAGAAGGTTAGGTTTATTCCTACAGACAGAGTGGAAGTGTTTGGCAAAGCAGTCTCTCTTTGGTCTTGCCAGTGTAAAGCAGGCAGCACTGTGAGCAGCAATGACAGTAGACTGGATTGAAAGAGTACAAGTGAAATGCTGGTTCTCCTGGAAGGTGTGTTTTGGGTTGCTGAGGAAGGAGGAATAAGTGCGATCTTTTCAAATAACCGGCTTTATTTCATCTTCAATATTGATGACATTGTTGTACATCAGGACCTCTGCAGCAACAGCTTTCATTGTGCTTTTCAGACTTTTTTAAACTCAATTTACTCACAGGCAGTTCCTGACATCCTTAGCGACAGGGTCTGGGCAACAATTTGTTTGTCATGTGCGCTCCTGTATGCTTTAAACCGATTTCCTTCATTTCAACTGCACTTTCAAGTCTTCTGTTTGTAATACGATTTATAAATTTAACCCTTGTCATGCTGTAGCTTAATCAAATATTGTTTCAATATACTCCACCACTTCCCTGCTTTTATACTCTGGATCTCTACTCATAAAACTAAGGATCCACTCAGCCTTATTCAAAATATTTTTCATTGCCCCATCACCTATAATTTCCTGATTTCTGTGTCTCTCTCTCTTTAAACAGCGGGGTGATATTTGCCAGTCTTCTGGGACCCTCTCTGACTCCAGCGATTCCTGGAAGATCACCAGCAAAGCCAAACAAACTTGTCTGCTATCTCCTTAGAACTATGGCGCACAGTCCATCTGATCTGGTTAATTTATCTACCTTCAAATCTTTCAGCTTCCCCAGCACCTTCTCCTTACTGATGGTCACCTCATTTACCTCTGCCTCTGATTCGCTTTATGTTCTGGCTGGCTGCTGGTGTCTTCCACCCTGAAGACTGATGCAAAGTCCCTCTTCAGATACACCACCATTTCTATGTTTCCCATAAGTACTCCAGCCTCATTTCCAGCAGTCCCGTGTTTGGTCATGTTTCCCTCTCTTCCTTGTTATATATCTAAAGACCTCTTGCAATCTTCTTTTATATTATTAACAAGCTTGCCATCATATTTCATCTTCTCCTCCCTATTGTTTTTATCATTTCCCCTAAGATGGAGTTTCAAGTCTTACTAATCCTTTGGATTTCCAATAGTCTTCACCACTTGAACGCTTTCTCTTTTGCTCTTATGCTGTCCCTGACTTCCTGTATTACCGACAGCTGCCTTGTCCTCCCTGAGTATGCTTCTTCTCCCTTGGGAGGAATTTAAAATGTGCCTTCGAATTATCCCAAGAAACTCCTGCCATTGCTGCTCCACTGTTTTCCCTGCTCGGCTTCCCTTCCTATCAACTCTGGCAACTTCCTTCCTCCTTTGTGGTGATGTTCCTCAATTATAATCACAAATGAGCAACAGATCTAACTGAAAGAGGGAGGTTTGAGAGATGTGATACCGGGCACTATTGGAGGATTTATTAACAAGATATAAATAGAGAGGGAGACTGAAACAGAGAGGGAGTATGGATTAAGAGGTGTAAAAATAGAGAAAAATAGATTGTTGACAGAAGTAAATGTACTTCGCTACTCTGGCAATTTCTGTGTGCTGTGTTGCTCAGTATAAC
Source organism: Stegostoma tigrinum (assembly GCF_030684315.1). Classification (NCBI taxonomy): domain Eukaryota; kingdom Metazoa; phylum Chordata; class Chondrichthyes; order Orectolobiformes; family Stegostomatidae; genus Stegostoma; species Stegostoma tigrinum. Next base: position 1,479,527 of record NW_026728430.1, on the reverse strand, counting down.
GAATGTGCAACAGAGTGATATGTTCGCATTCTCTGTCTGATGCCAGAACTTTTATCTACACTAATATGACAGACGCCAGCCATTGACAGAACCCAGCAGGTCAGTATATTTGTTTCCGTGTCGTGTGTTAATTAATTGAAATAAGGTGGGACACACGCAGCAGGAATTTATAACAGACAAACTGATAAGAATGAGAGAGGAGAGCATGGAAACCCAGAGAGGGGAAATTCTTGAGAGAATGGGAACAGAACACATCAGCTGACAATCAAACAATGTTTAAATGTTTTATAAATTTCATACATCGTCTGCATCATATTTTGTGAACTATGTCTCAATTATTAACTCTGCATGTCTTGTGCATACCTGAACAGTCTTTTCTATCTGCACACACTGACCGAGTACATATCAAATCATTTCTCCTCTATTCCAAACTATTGTGTTTTGTTTACATCGTCACTCGCCATTCCTTTGGACAAGGATATTCTTTTTCCTTCTCTGCACTTTATTTTATTCTGACTATAAGAAGATATTGGTGTCTGGGGGATAGCGCTTTACTCCTGCCCAGTCTGCATTTCCTATTCTCCTATTCCTTTCTGGTTGCTAACCAGTCACATAGATGCTGTCTCTGACTCTTTAATCCCAATAAATACAGCAATTGGAAATGTAATGCTAACTTTTAAGCTAAGGCCAAAGGAAACGGGAAAGAAAATGTGTATAAACCGTGAAAAAATGATTGCAACTTTAGAGGCAAATTATTGAATGTATTGTGTTAAAGATAAAATGTTGCCTTACCAGGGAAATGAGAGGAAAGTTCAGCATTTCCTGTCTTTCTTCAGGGCAATTGTGTCCAGAGACAGGGCTTACATTGGCACTTATAGTGGAGGAGGCTTCAGCGCAGTGACAACCTCTTGAATGGCTCTTAGGAATGTGGTTGCACCGAACGCCTCATGTGGATAACACAGTAGAGTCATTGAGCCTGTGAAAAGAAATCTTCACCTTTCCCCTTTATGTCTAATAGTGTGAGAGTAATTGGAGATGAGCACAAAGACCAATAGCAGGCAATGTCAACTTCCCACCCAGAACAGGTATTTATGTTACATTTAAAGTGTTGTAGTGAAAGGGGTTAACTGGAACTGTTTGTTCCGTGAATCAAATTAATGTCTGTCCCCATGGATACTGACTGTGTCACTGGAGGGTTTCCCGCTTCTATTAATAAGTGGTTTCTTTCAATGTGTTATCAAATAGTATCAGTGGCTGTGTCATCCTCAATACGATTGTGATCAGCAGTTCCAGAGAGGAGCGAGATCAGAATCTGTGAGCAGCAGATTGGGATGTTCCAATATTGGATCAGAATGTGAGAACAATGGAGTGGAAAGTTACGACAACGCACCAGAATTTGAGAGGAATAGATTGGAATATTCCAATAATGGACAGGAGTTTATCTGATGGCCTTGACTGGCTTACATTCAATTGGATACGATTAACATTGCGAATAGAAGCTGTCCTGATAATTATTCAAGCAGGTTACTGTCTCATTCTCACTTTTGTTGGTGTTCCTGGTAAGTTTCTCTGTGTCTTTCCATTTATTAATTCTGTAAGACTTTGTGAACAGCACCTCGACTTCTATTTTCTGTATTTGACAAAGATGGAAACTATTGTAAGATAATAAAATGTGAGGCTGGATGAACACAGCAGGCCAAGCAGCATCTCAGGAGCACAAAAGCTGACGTTTCGGGCCTAGACCCTTCATCAGAGAGGGGGATGGTGGGAGGGAACTGGAATAAATAGGGAGAGAGGGGGAGGCGGACCGAAGATGGAGAGTAAAGAAGATAGGTGGAGAGGGTGTAGGTGGGGAGGTAGGGAGGGGATAGGTCAGTCCAGGGAAGACGGACAGGTCAAGGAGGTGGGATGAGGTTAGTAGGTAGCTGGGGGTGCGGCTTGTGGTGGGAGGAAGGGATGGGTGAGAGGAAGAACCGGTTAGGGAGGCAGAGACAGGTTGGACTGGTTTTGGGATGCAGTGGGTGGGGGGGAAGAGCTGGGCTGGTTGTGTGGTGCAGTGGGGGGAGGGGATGAACTGGGCTGGTTTAGGGATGCAGTGGGGGAAGGGGAGATTTTGAAACTGGTGAAGTCCACATTGATACCATATGGCTGCAGGGTTCCCAGGCGGAATATGAGTTGCTGTTCCTGCAACCTTCGGGTGGCATCATTGTGGCAGTGCAGGAGGCCCATGATGGACATGTCATCAAGAGAATGGGAGGGGGAGTGGAAATGGTATGCGACTGGGAGGTGCAGTTGTTTGTTACGAACTGAGCGGAGGTGTTCTGCAAAGCGGTCCCCAAGCCTCCGCTTGGTTTCCCCAATGTAGAGGAAGCCGCACCGGGTACAGTGGATGCAGTATACCACATTGGCAGATGTGCAGGTGAACCTCTGCTTAATGTGGAATGTCATCTTGGGGCCTGGGATGGGGGTGAGGGAGGAGGTGTGGGGACAAGTGTAGCATTTCCTGCGGTTGCAGGGGAAGGTGCCGGGTATGGTGGGGTTGGAGGGCAGTGTGGAGCGAACAAGGGAGTCACGGAGAGAGTGGTCTCTCCGGAAAGCAGATAGGGGAGGGGATGGAAAAATGTCTTGGGTGGTGGGGTCGGATTGTAAATGGCGGAAGTGTCGGAGGATAATGCGTTGTATCCGGAGGTTGGTGGGGTGGTGTGTGAGAACGAGGGGGATCCTCTTGGGGCGGTTGTGGCGGGGGCGGGGTGTGAGGGATGTGTCGCGGGAGATGCGGGAGACGCGGTCAAGAGCGTTCTCAATCACCGTGGGGGGAAAGTTGCGGTCCTTAAAGAACTTGGACATCTGGGATGTGCGGGAGTGGAATGTCTTATCGTGGGAGCAGATGCGGCGGAGGCGGAGGAATTGGGAATAGGTTATTCCTCACACCCCGCCCCCGCCACAACCGCCCCAAGAGGATCCCCCTCGTTCTCACACACCACCCTACCAACCTCCGGATACAACGCATTATCCTCCGACACTTCCGCCATTTACAATCCGACCCCACCACCCAAGACATTTTTCCATCCCCTCCCCTATCTGCTTTCCGGAGAGACCACTCTCTCCGTGACTCCCTTGTTCGCTCCACACTGCCCTCCAACCCCACCATACCCGGCACCTTCCCCTGCAACCGCAGGAAATGCTACACTTGTCCCCACACCTCCTCCCTCACCCCCATCCCAGGCCCCAAGATGACATTCCACATTAAGCAGAGGTTCACCTGCACATCTGCCAATGTGGTATACTGCATCCACTGTACCCGGTGCGGCTTCCTCTACATTGGGGAAACCAAGCGGAGGCTTGGGGACCGCTTTGCAGAACACCTCCGCTCAGTTCGTAACAAACAACTGCACCTCCCAGTCGCATACCATTTCCACTCCCCCTCCCATTCTCTTGACGACATGTCCATCATGGGCCTCCTGCACTGCCACAATGATGCCACCCGAAGGTTGCAGGAACAGCAACTCATATTCCGCCTGGGAACCCTGCAGCCATATGGTATCAATGTGGACTTCACCAGTTTCAAAATCTCCCCTTCCCCCACTGCATCCCTCAACCAGCCCAGTTCATCCCCTCCCCCCACTGCACCACACAACCAGCCCAGCTCTTCCCCCCCACCCACTGCATCCCAAAACCAGTCCAACCTGTCTCTGCCTCCCTAACCGGTTCTTCCTCTCACCCATCCCTTCCTCCCACCACAAGCCGCACCCCCAGCTACCTACTAACCTCATCCCACCTCCTTGACCTGTCCGTCTTCCCTGGACTGACCTATCCCCTCCCTACCTCCCCACCTACACCCTCTCCACCTATCTTCTTTACTCTCCATCTTCGGTCCGCCTCCCCCTCTCTCCCTATTTATTCCAGTTCCCTCCCCCCATCCCCCTCTCTGATGAAGGGTCTAGGCCCGAAACGTCAGCTTTTGTGCTCCTGAGATGCTGCTTGGCCTGCTGTGTTCATCCAGCCTCACATTTTATTATCTTGGAATCTCCAGCATCTGCAGTTCCCATTATCTCTCATGGAAACTATTGTATTCACTATCAGTCACAAACTCAATTCTAATGCCATGGCTTCACTTACAAACATCTGAGGATGAAGAAAAGTATTCATAGCCACCTTCGGCCCATTTTGCCCTGTGCTGATCTGTATCATAATATTCACTTTATCACCAATAATATCCCCAGTCTTCACTTCTGCCTCAGTGCTGTTTATAAATAAATCATAATCTGCTCCTTTCCAGTTGCAGTTCTCTTCTGGACACACTTGCAGTTACTAAAATTTTGACTGGAGACTGATTCTTGTCTCTACCTGGACCTATGCCAGTTGCAAAGTGTGAAGACAGATTGATTCGAAAATGAGGTGGTCACGGCTTTGTGTCACTGGTTTCAGCATAACCCATCGATGGTCATCAAATGACAGTTTCACTGAACTGTTTAGATTCTAGAACTCTCCGAGCAGGAGTGGGTGCCATGTCCATCATCTCCTAAGTGCAGTGCTCCGATGTATTCACTTGGTGACAGAGGCCGTCTCTCTTCACCCCAACCCCACTGACCCACTGTTGAGTGAAATACATTAATTCTGTCTCCACAGAAGATGATACAGAAAACCTTCCAGAAATTCTACAGGACAGTGACTGTGAAAATGAGAAACTGTGCGAGATTAGAATTAATAAAGAGGAATTGCTCAAAACTAATTGATCTGAAGTTTGGTACTTTGCTCTGGTATGCCCCAGAGAATACATGGAGGTGGGAATAGAGCTAGTGAAAGAATTACAGGGTCAGACAGCTCTTCAGTCCAACCAGTCCATATCAAACATAATCCCAAACTATCCTAGTCCCACCTGCCTGGGCTTGACCAGGCTTGGAGGGCTGAATTTTCTTTGTTTTTTGATCTTTGTAAGTTCACTTCGAAGTTGTTCCCCTCTCAGCTTTGAACTTAGCACTTGACTTTTGGCCACCCCTCCCCCTGAGAAATGGACCTTGGTTATTCAGAATATTCATGGAATTGAAATTTTATAAACCTCTGTCATGTCAGCCCTCAGGCTTTGACACTCCAGGGGAAAACCTTTCAAACTATTCGGCCTCTCCCTACAGTTCAAACCCTCCAGTCGAGGAACATCCTTGTAAATCTTTTTTCTGCGCCCTCTCAAAAATAACAACTTTCTTCCTTTAGCAGAGCCAATCGATATGTGCGCAGTATTCTTAAAGTGACCTCATCAATGTCTTGTACAGGAGCAACATGCCATCCCAACCCCTATACCCAATGCCCTGACTGATTAGGGCAATCATGGCAAATGTGTCCTTCCCTACCCTGTCTCACATGCTACTCCACTTTGAAGGAACTATGTGAGTGCAGCCAAGGTCTCTTTATTCAGCAACAGTCCCCAGGGCCCCAACATTAACTGTATAAGACCAGAAGTCTATAAGACATAGGAGTGGAAGTAAGGCCATTCGGCCCATCAAGTCCACTCTGCCTTTTAAATCATGGCTGATGGGCATTTCAACTCCACTTCCCTGCACGCTCCCTGTAGCCCTTGATTCCTTGTGAGATCAAGAATTTGTCGATCTCTGCCTTGAAGGCATCCAACGTCCTGGCCTCCACTGCACTCAGTGGCAATGAATTCCACAAGCCCACCACTCTCTGGCTGAAGAAATTTCATCTCATTTCAGTTTAAAATTTGTCGCCTCTAATTTTAAGGCAGTGCCCATGGGTCAAAGAACAAAGAACAAAGAAAATTACAGCACAGGAACAGGCCCTCCGGCCCTCCAAGCCTACGCCAATCAAGATCATCTGTTAGTGAGTTTTGAGAAGATTTGTAGCTCAAGTTGAGTTTCTGGATGTGACTTTGCTCGCTGACCTGGAAGGTTAGTTTTCAGACGTTTCGTCACCATTCTAGGTAACATCATCAGTGAGTCTCCGATGAAGCACTGGTGTTATGTCCCGCTTTCTATTTATCTGTTTAGGTTTCCTTGTGTTGGTGATGTCATTTCCTGTTCTTTTTCTCAGAGGATGGTAGATGGGCTCCAAATCAATGTGTTTGTTGATGGAGTTCCAGTTGGAATGCCATGCTTCGAGGAATTCTCGTGCATGTCTCTGTTTGGCTTGTCCTAGGATGGATGTGTTGTCCCAATCAAAGTGGTGTCCTTCCTCATCGGTATGTAAGAATACTAGTGATAGTGGGTCATGTCGTTTTGTGGCTAGTTGATGTTCATGTACCATGGTGGCTAGCTTTCTGCCTGTTTGTCCATTTGATTGTCCATTTGTCCTGTTTGATTTGGACAACACATCCATCCTGGGTCAAACCAAACAGAGACACGCACGAGAATTTCTAGAAGCATGGCATTCCAACCGGAACTCCATCAACAAACACATTGATTTGGAGCCAATGTACCATCCTCTGAGGAAAAGAACGGGAAATGACATCACCAACACAGGAAATGACATCACCAACCCAAAGAAACCGAAACAGATCAAAAGAAAGTGGAACATAACACCAGCGCTTCATCGGAGGCTCACTGATGATGTTACCTAGAATAGCGATGAAACGTCTGAAAACTAACCTTCCAGCTCAGCGAGCACACTCACATCCAAAAGATCCTCTGTCTAACATGTCATCTATTTTCTAACGGTCTGGGTCCATTTTCTCCCTGCCCATCCATATGCCTGTCCAAATATATCTTAAAGGACGCTAACGTGTCTGCGTCTACCACCTCCGCTGGCAACGCATTTAAAGCACCCACCACCCTCTGTGCAAAGAACTTTCCACGCATATCTCCCTAAAACTTTCCTCCTCTCACTTTGAACTCATGACCCCTAGTAATTGAGTCCCCCATTCTGGGAAAAAAGCTTTTTGCTACCCACCCTGTCTATACCCCTCATGACTTTGTAGACCTCAATCAGGTCCCGCCTCAATCTCTGTCTTTCTGATGAAAATAATCCTAATCTACTCAACCTCTCTTCATAGCTAGCACCCTTCATACCAGGCAACTTCCTGGTGAACCTCCTCTGCACCTTCTCCAAAGCATTCACATTCGTTTGGTAATATGGCGAACAGAGCTGTACACAGTACTCCAAATGTGGCCAAACCAAAGTCCTATACAACTGCAACATGACCTGCCAACTCTTGCACTCATTACCCCGTCCAATGAAGGAAAGCATGCCATATGCCTTCTTGTCCACCCTATTGACCTGTGTTGCCACTTTCAGGGAACAATGGACTGAAACACCCAGATCTCTCTGTTCATCAATTTTCCCTCGGACTTTTCCATTTACTGTATAGTTCGCACTTGAATTTGATCTTTCAAAATGCATCACCTTGCATTTACCCAGATTGAACTCCATCTGCCATTTATCTGCCCAACTCTCCAGTCTATCTATATTCTGCTGTAATCTCTGACAGTCCCCTTCACTATCTGCTACTCCACCAATCTTAGTGTCATCTGCAAACTTGCTGATCAGACCACCTACACCTTCCTCCAAGTCATTTAAATATATCACAAACAGCAGTGGTCCCAGCACAGATCCCTGTGGAACACTACTGGTCACAGGTCTCCAGTTTGAGAAACGCCCTTCCACTACAACTCTCTGTCTCCCGTTGCCTAGCCAGTTTTTTATCCATCTAGCTAGCACACCCTGGACCCCATGTGACTTCACGTTCTCCATCAGCCTGCCATGGGGAACCTTATCAAACGCCTTACTGAAGTCCATGTATATGACATCTACAGCCTTTCCCTCAGCAATCAACTTTGTCACGTCCTCAAAGAATACTATTAAGTTGGTAAGACATGATGTTCCCTGCACAAAACCATGTTGCCTGTCACTGATATGCCCATTTTCTTCCAAATGGGAATAGATCCTATCCCTCAGTATCTTCTCCAGCAGCTTCCCTTCCACTGATGTCAGGCTCACCAGTCAATAATTTCCTGGATTATCCTTGCTGCCCTTCTTAAACAAGTGGACAACATTACCACGTCTCCAGCCCTCGGGACCTCACCTGTGTCTAAAGATGCTGCAAAGATATTTGTTAAGGCCCGGGCTATTTCCTCTCTCGCTTTCCTCAGCAACCTGGGATAGATACCATCCAGACCAGGGGACTTCTCCAGCTTAATGAATTTTAGGATACCCAACACTTCCTCCTTCCTGATGTCAACTTGACCTAGAGTAAGCAAACATCTATCCCTAACCTCAACATCTGTCATGTCCCTCTCCTTGGTGAATACCGAGGCAAAATACTCGTTAAGAATGTCACCCATTTTCTCTGAATCAGCACATAACTTTCCTTCTTTGTCCTTAAGCTGGCTAATCCTCTCTCTAGTTACCCTCTTGCTCTTTTCATATGAATAAAAGGCTTTGGGATTTTCCTTAACCATGTTTGCCAGCAATATCTCATGACCTTTCTTAGCCCACTTAATCCTTCGTTTCAGATTCGCTCTGCATTCCCGATATTCTTGCCAAGCGTCGCCAGTCTTCAGTTGCCTAGACCTCATGTATGCTTCCTTTTTTACTCTTGGCTAGTCTCACAATTTCAACTGTCATCCATGGTTCCTTCATCTTGCCATTTCTATTCCTCATTTTCACAGGAACATGTCTCTCCTGCATGCTAATCAACCTCTCCTTAAAAGCCTCCCACACACCAAATGTGGATTTACCTTCAAACAGCTTCTCCCAATCTACATTCCTCACATCCTCCGGAAACTTGGTATAGTCAGCCTTCTCCCAGTTTAGTACTCTTCATTTAGGACCACTCCCATCCTTGTCCATGCGTATTGTAAAACTTACGGAATTGTGGTCACTATTTCCAAAGTAGTCCCCTACTGTAATATCAACCACCTGGCCAGGTTCATTCCCCAGCACCAGGTCCAGTATGGCACCTTCCCGAGTTGGACTACATACATACTGCTTGAGAAAACTCTCCTGAACACACCTGACAAATTATGCTCCGTCTTGACCCCTAACACTGAGTGAATCCCAGTCAATGTTGGGAAAATTAAAATCTCCCATCACCACCAGCCTGTTTCTCCTACACCTTTCCATTATCTGTTTCCATATTTGTACCGCTATCTCACGCTCGCTGTTGGGAGACCTGTGGTACAGCCCCAACATTGTTACTGCATCCTTCCTATTTCTGAGTTCTACCCATATTGCTTCATTGCTTGAGTCCTCCATGGGGCCCTCCTTCAGTATGGCTGTGTTATCGTCTTTGACAAGTACTGCAACTCCTCCACCCCTTTTATCTCCCTCTCCAACCCCACTGAAGCATCGATATCCTGGGACAACTAGTTGCCGAGCATACTCTTCCCTCAACCAAGCCTCAATAATAGCAATAACATCATACTTCCAGGTACTGATCCAAGCCCTAAGCTCATCTGCCTTATCAACTACACTTCTCGCATGAAAACAAATGCACCTCAGACCACCTGTCCCTTTGTGTTCATCATCTGCTCCCCGACTACTATTCCCTTTAGTCACATTGACTCCATTAACTTGTTCCCTCCAGGCTTTCGTTCCTTCCTCTTTTCTGTCCAATATTCGGTTCCCATCCCCCTGCCACATTAGTTTAAACCCTCCCCCACAGCATTAGCAAAAGTACCCTCAAAGACATTGGTTCCAGTCCGGCTCAGGTGTAGACCATCCAATTTGTAATAGTCCCATCTTCCCCAGAACCGGTTCCAATGTCCCAAAAATCTGAACCCTTCCCTCCTACACCATCTCTCAAGCCACGCATCCATCCTCGCTGTTCTTTCATTTCTGCACTGACTCGCATGTGGCACTGGTAGCAATCCTGAGATTACTACCTTTGAGGTCCTACTTTTTAACTTGGCTCTTCACTCCCTAAATTCTGCTTGGATGACCTCATCCCATTTTCTGCCTATATCATTGATGCCTATATGCACCAAGACAACTGGCTGTTCATCCTCCCCCTTCAGAATGTTCTGCAGCCGATCGGAGACATCCCTGACCCGTGCACCTGGGAGGCAACATACCATTCGAGAGTCCCGTTTTCGACCGCAGAACCGCCTATATATTCCCCTTACAATTGAATCCCCAATGACTATCGCCCTTCCATTCTTTTTCCTGCCCAAATAAATGAAGACAGCCCCCGCTCGAGGTAAGCTTTTTAAAGTGGGAACAAAAAACGTTACCTTCCCAGCAACCTCCTGGCGCTCTCTCTGTCTGGCTCTCGCTCTCCTCCCGCCTAACAGAAACAACTTAGTCTCCCCTAGTCTCCCGCCTAACAGAAACAACTTCTGAGCGTCCACCCCTTCTCAGCCATCCATTATTTTGTAAGTTTCTATTGGGTTTCCCCTCAACCTTCTAAACTCTAATGAGTACAATCCCAGGATCCTTAGCCATTCATCATACGTTAAAATTCCAGGGATCATCTGTGTGAATCTCCGCTGGACACGCTCCAGGGCTAGTATGTCCTTCCTGAGGTGTGGGGCCCAAAGTCCTGCCCTGCTTTACTCTACCAAATGCAAAACCTCTCATTTATCTAAATTAAACTCCATCAGCCACACCCTGGCACATTGGCCCATCTGATCAATGTCCCTTTGCACTCTGAGATAATCTGTCCACGGCGCCACTTTTTGATGTCATCTGTAAACTTACTAACCATGTCTCTGACATTCACATCCAAACCCTTTATATTAATGATGGAAAGCAGTGAACTCAGCACTGATACTTGTGGCACACCGCTGGTCACTCGTCTCCAGTCTGTAAAACAATCCCCTGCCTTCAAGCCAATTTTGAATTCAATTGGCTTGCTCCCCCAGATCCCATGTGATTACCCATGACTAATCTGTCTACCATTTGGAACGTTATGGAACACCTTCCTGAAGCCGATTTGGAAAATGTCTGCCACACTGCCTTCATCAACCTTCTTTATCACCTCTTCAAAATAATCAAGTTAGTGAGATGTGATTTACACTTCACAAAGCAATGTTTTCTATCCCTATTCACTTCTTGCTTTTCCAAATGCATGTAAATCCTATCCCTCAGAATCCCCTCCAACAACTTATCCAGCTCTCATGTCAGGCTCACTGGTCTCTGGCGCACTGGCTTGCCGGGTCAGTGTTTCCTTTTCCAGTCCCACCTCTCCCCAGATCACTACAAATTTTAAATGTAGCCAGGTTGGAGATGTGGCTGATAATATAGGTCTCAGACTGGGTCAGGGTCAGTGTAAGGAAAGAGTCAGACAGTTTTCTTGAATCTGCTAAAATGACACATTTATGACCAAACTAATTTTACTCAAAATATGATGCAAAGAAGAAAGACACACACACACACACACACACACACATACACACACACATATTTGATGACAAGCTGAAATATTAATTTGAAAGAACTTTGTCCATGTAACAGTTGAACTCATGATAAAAGGAAAAATGTGAGAGATTGTCCCAAATGTTATTCTGCTTCCAAATTTATTCTGCTCGCACAAGTTGTTGGCAATGGGATTATTTCCTGGAACTATTAGATTTGGCTGAATTCCCTTTGCTACTGGCAGTGGGAGATTCCAATTAATCCTCATCATGAATCCTCCATGAGTGGTAAAGATGATTAGTGCATTTTCAGCTCTCATACATTGATGCGATGAGGAACAGGGAAGTAGAGAGGGAGCGATAGGCTGTTGCTTTTCAGGTAGGTTGCGTTTCTTTTCCCCTCTCTGAGTTGAATCGCGCAATAATGCTATCCAACCCCCAAACATGAACATGTGAGGTCCTCTTGAATATTGTCCGAGCTATTAGTTTCCATCACATTCCCTGCTCCATGTTGACGCATCATTGCTGCTGTCATACACAGAGTCATTTCCTGAGCAACAAAAGGGCCGACTTGATTTAAAGACATGTTTATATGTGCCTGCATAATTTAAAAATAACACGTCTTGATGTCTTCACAACATCTATATTAAAATGAATGTGTCTTACTCCTAAAGAAATACAGAAATTAGTGGAAAAATGTCAGCAGCCTGGCAGCATCTATGAAGAGAAATTAGAATTAATGTTTCAGGTCAAGTGAACCTTCCTCAGAATCTGTTTTATTTTTTAAATTATTTCCCCAGTTGTATTCTCCCAATCAAGACAAATTATCCATCAGGTATTCACCATTTACACTCTCCTCAAGTTCTAATATAGTCAAGAACATTTCTGGTTCTCAGAACTAAACTGTTAATCCTCCATAACATAATGCCTTCATCACAGGACAGTCTATGGAGAACCATCTTTGAAAAGTTTCAAAGGCCATTGTGATTCATTTTAGTTTCAGGCATCATACCTACAGACAGAGCATGAGTTGGATTCTCAGCAATGCCCTGTACAGAAGCAGGGAAACATGCCTAACATCATACCCAGCACCCTTTTCAAGAAACGGCACTGTTCCATTTACTTTCCAAATCACTTGCAACATCTTCAGACTAACTTTATATGATTTCTGTACGAGGACACACAAATCACTCAGTAGCACCGATCTCTGCGTTACTTCTCCAGTCATACAATTTACTGCTGTTTTATCCTTTCCCCAAAACACAAGTGTCCCATAACCCACACTGTACTGTTTTATGTGCATTGCCGGAAGTTTGCTCCCAAACACCCCCTGTCTACACACCAGTGTAGATCGCCTCCATCCACTTGTCATCTTATTGGGTGACTATAATGCTGTACTAGCACATTGAGCTCCAATCCTATCAGCCCTTCATCGAAATTGTTAATCTGGGTTGTAAACTGTTGATGAACTCACAACATTTCTTGAGGAATTCCATTAGTCGCTGCTTTCCAACCTGAAACTAAACAATTATCTATATTCTGCATTTCTTCTTAATGAACCAGGACTCGCTGTGTAGCAGCTGGGAAAGGTTGCAGGGCCTCTCCTGTGGTGTGGTTGTCGAGAAGTATCTGAGCTCAGCATTACACCATTAGGGCCATTTGTTGTCAGATCATCAGGTAGAGGTTGTACTCTCAATGATTCTGATCCTTGAGTGTTTAAAAAACAAGCACAGGATATAGACTGACATTTGAGTAGAATGCTGTAAGGTCAGAAATGCTGTATTTTAGATGCAGCAATAAATCCCGTCTGACCTCTCAATCAGGAGCTCAATTTTCCCCGGACATGTATCGAGGAGAAGGGAAGGTTTCCTATCAGTCTGGTTAACATCTGTCCCTTTAAGAACATCACAAATATAGATAAGCTTATGGTTAATTTCATTTTTGGCTGTGGGTGCTGTGTGGAAAAATTGCCACAATTGGTACGCATTAAAAAAAATATCGTTGACGAGTGACCTTACAGACGTTTGCAAAGCCATAAGGGACACAGGAGTGTAAACAGCCAAGGTCTTTTCCCCGGGGTGGGGGAGTCCAAAACGAGAGGGCACAGCTTTAAGGGGAGAGGGGAAAGATTTAAAAGGGACTTAAGGGGCGACATTTTCATGCAGAGGATGGTGTGTTTATGGAATGAGCTGCCAGAGGAAGTGGTGGAGGCTGGTACAATTACAGCATTTAAATGGCATCAGGATGGGTATATGTTTTGGAATGGTTTAGAGAGGAATGGACCAAATGCTGGCAGTGATTTCACGGAGTTAGGATGGAAGCTGCAGAGCAGGACGAACAGAATAGTGTTCTCTGGTTTACTACCAGTGCCACGAGATAGCGAGGCGAGGAACAGGGAGCGGGCGCAGCTGAACACGTGGCTACGCAGCTGGTGTAGGAGGGAGGGCTTCAGATATGTAGATAATTGGGATGCGTTCTGGGGAAGGTGGGACCTGTACAAGAAGGATGGGTTGCATCTGAAATGGAAGGGGACCAATGTCCTGGGTGGAAGGTTTGCTAGAGTAGTTCGAGAGGGTTTAAACTAGTATGGCAGGGGGATGGGAACCTGAGCTGTATACCAGAGGTGAGAGTTGATGCAGGTGAGGCAGTAGCAAGAGGTAGACCAGCTAGTGGGAAGGATTTTCCTGGGAAGGAACCAAGGGATCGGTTAAAGTGTGTTTACTTTAACGCAAGGAGTATCAGGAATAAAAGTGATGAACTTAGAGCATGGATCAGTACCTGGTGCTATGATGTTGTGGCCATAACAGAGACATGGGTTTCTCATGGGCAGGAATGGTTGCTGGATGTTCCAGGGTTTAGAACATTTAAAAAGAATAGGGAGGGGAGAAAAAGAGGAGGGGGTGTAGCACTACTCATCAGAGAGGGTATCACAGCTACAGAGGCTTCCATTGTCGAGGAAGATCTGCCTACTGAGTCAGTATGGGTGGAAATTAGGAACAGCAAGGGAGTAGTCACCTCGTTAGGGGTTTACTACAGGCCGCCCAATAGCAGCAGGGAGATTGAAGAAAGCATAGGTCGGCAGATTTTGGAAAAGTGTGGACGCAGTAGGGTTGTTGTAATGGGTGACTTTAACTTTCCTAATATTAATTGGAACCTCCTTCGAGCAGAAGATTTGAACGGAGCTGTTTTTGTAAGGTGTGTTCAGGAGAGTTTCCTAACGCAGTACATTGACAGGTCGATGAGGGGAGAGGCCATTCTCGATTTGGTGCTCGGAAACGAGCCGGGGCAGGTATCAGATCTTGTGGTGGGAGAGCATTTTGGTTATGGTGACCATAACTGCCTCACATTCTACATAGCTATGGAGAAGGAGAGGATTAGGCAAAATGGGAGGATATTTAATTGGGGAAGAGGAAACTATGACGCGATTAGACATGAGTTAGAAAGCATGGACTGGGAGCAATTGTTCCATGGTAAGGGAACTATGGACATGTGGAGACTGTATAAGGAACAGTTGTTGCGAGTGATGAGTAAATATGTCCCTCTGAGACAGGGAAGAAGGGGTAAGATAAAGGAACCTTGGATGACGAGAGCGGTGGAGCTTCTTGTGAAAAGGAAGAAGGTAGCTTACATAAGGTGGAGGAAGCTAGGGTCAAGTTCAGCTAGAGAGGATTACACGCAGGCAAGGAAGGAGCTCAAAAATGGTCTGAGGAGAGCCAAGAGGGAGCACGAGAAAGGCTTGGCAGAAGGAATCAGGGAAAACACAAAGGCATTTTACACTTATGTGAGGAATAAGAGAATGGTCAAAGAAAGAGTAGGGCTAATCAGGGACAGCATCGGGAACTTGTGTGTGGAGTCTGAGGAGGTAGGGGAAGCCCTAAATGAGTTTTTTGCTTCTGTCTTTACGAAAGAAACGAACGTTGTAGTGAATGAAACCTTTGAAGAGCAGGTGTGCATGCTGGAATGGATAGAGATAGAGGAAGCTGATGTGCTGAAAATTTTGTCAAACATTAAGATTGACAAGTCGCCACGCCCGGACCAGATTTGTCCTCGGCTGCTTTGGGAAGCGAGAAATGCAATTGCTTCGCCACTTGCGAAGATCTTTGCATCCTCGCTCTCCACTGGAGCCGTACCTGAGGACTGGAGAGAGGCAAATGTAATTCCTCTCTTCAAGGAAGGAAATAGGGAAATCCCCGGCAATTACAGACCAGTAAGTCTCACGTCTGTCGTCTGCAAGGTGTTAGAAAGTATTCTGAGGGATAGGATTTATGACCATCTGGAAGAGCATGGCTTGATCAAATACAGTCAACACGGCTTTGTGAGGGGTAGGTCATGCCTCACAAACCTTATCGAGTTTTTTGAGGATGTGACTAGAAAAATTGATGAGGGTCGAGCTGTGGATGTGGTGGATATGGACTGCAGTAAGGCATTTGATAAGGTTCCCCATGGTAGGCTCATTCAGAAGGTCAGGAGGAATGGGATACAGGGGAACTTAGCTGCTTGGATACAGAATTGGCTGGCTAACAGAAGACAGCGAGTGGTAGTAGAAGGAAAATGTTCTGCCTGGAAGTCAGTGGTGAGTGGGGTTCCACAGGGCTCTGTCCTTGGGCCTCTACTGTTTGTAATTTTTATTAATGACTTGGATGAGGGGATTGAAGGATGGGTCAGCAAGTTTGCAGACGACACAAAGGTCGGAGGTGTCGTTGACAGTATAGAGGGCTGTTGTAGGCTGCAGCGGGACATTGACAGGATGCAGAGATGGGCTGAGAGGTGGCAGATGGAGTTCAACCTGGATAAATGCGAGGTGATGCATTTTGGAAGGTCAAATTTGAAAGCTGAGTACAGGATTAAGGATAGGATTCTTGGCAGTGTGGAGGAACAGAGGGATCTTGGTGTGCAGATACATAGATCCCTTAAAATGGCCACCCAAGTAGACAGGGTTGTTAAGAAAGCATATGGTGTTTTGGCTTTCATGAACAGGGGGATTGAGTTTTAGAGTCGTGAGATCTTGTTGCAGCTCTATAAAACTTTGGCTAGACCGCACTTGGAATACTGCGTCCAGTTCTGGTCGCCCTATGATAGGAAAGATGTGGATGCTTTGGAGAGGGTTCAGAGGAGGTTTACCAGGATGCTGCCTGGACTGGAGGGTTTATCTTATGAGGAGAGGTTGACTGTGCTCGGTCTCTTTTCATTGGAGAAAAGGAGGAGGAGAGGGGGACTAATTGATGTATACAAGATAATGAGAGGCATAGATAGAGTTGATAGCCAGAGACTATTTCCCAGGGCAGAAATGGCTAGCACGAGGGGTCATAGTTTTAAACTGGTTGGTGGAAAGTATAGAGGGGATGTCAGAGGTGGGTTCTTTACACAGAGAGTTGTGAGAGCATGGAATGCGTTGCCAGCAGCAGTTGTGGAAGCAAGGTCATTGGGGTCATTTAAGAGACTGCTGGACATGCAGATGGTCACAGAAATTTGAGGGTGCATACATGAGGATCAATGGTCGGCACAACATTATGGGCTGAAGGGCCTGTTCTGTGCTGTACTGTTCTATGTTCTATGTTCTAAATGGGCCCAGATTTATTTAGGATATTTGGATGGAATGGATGAGTTGGACCGAAGGGTCTGTTTTCATGCTGTCTATCTCTGTGTCTCTATTATAGCAACCATGACTGTTTGAATGGGGACATCCTTTTCCTCTGTAACAGCTTTGAAGTTTGGAGTGAGACAACAACAAACAGGATACGAGCTGCAGTTGGCCAGTTGGACCCTCGAGCCTGCTGCTTAATTTAGAAAGATCATGGCTGATCTGTTTGTGGCTGAACACCCCTTTCCTGTTTATTCTCAATAATGGACTCTCTTGTCCATGAAAGGTCAGTTGAGCTCCGCCTTGAATATCTTCACTAACCCAGTGTTCAATATTCCCTGGGGATGAGAACACCACAGACAGCACAATGTTAAAGAGAAAGATATATTCGTATCTCAGTCTTAATTGGGAGACTCCTTAAAGTGTGTTAGCCTCACAGCAAATTACCTCCTCTAAATATTCCCGATACCTTCAGACCAGACAGTGTAAGAAATTGGAGCAGAATTTGCCATCTGGCCCATCGAGTCTGCTCTGCTGTTCGATTATGCTTGACATATTTCTCAAAACAATTCCCTTGCCTTCTCACCATAACCCTTGAACTGCTTATTCATCAAAATGATTCCATCTCCACGGCTGTGTGCGTGTATGCAAGTGTGTGCATGTGCGTGTGTGCGTGTGTGTTTCTGCTTTATGGCAGGAGACAGGGTGGTCATGGAGGATTGTCCTTCAGACTGGAAGCCTGTGGTTAGCAGTGATCCACAGGGATCGGTGCTGGATTTACTTTTGGTTGTCATTTAAATGAATGATTTAGATGAAAATTATAGAAGGCAAGGTTAGCAAGTTTACGGATGACACTGAGATTATTTGAACCATGGACAGACAAAGTTATCCAAGATCACAAAGAGATCCTGAGCAAATGAATGAATCATAAAGATGTACAGTATGGGAACAAATCCTTTGGTCCACATGTCCATGCTGCCCAGGTATCCGAAATTGATCTCATCCCATTTGCCAGCATTCGGCCTACATTCCTCTGGACCCTTCCAATACATATCCCCATCCTTTGAAATGGTGTTTTCACAAGCCTCCAGCACTTTATCTGGAAGTTCATTCATATGGTTTTTAAATCTTTCCCGTTGTTCCATAAACCTGTGCCTTCTAATGTTTGACTCCCCATACTCTAGAAAAAGACGCTGACTATTCACCCTATCCATGCCCTTCATGATTTTATAAACATATATAAGGTGCACATTTTACTCCAGTCAACACGAATGGCTGTGCTTTCTGTTATCCCAGGCCTGAATTCTGAAATTCAACACTGGTCCTTCTCAATCAAGTCACAATTCTAGAATTCACAATTTCTATCTCTGGAAACCACCTGGAAACTAATATCCATTTGAAGCCTACCAACTCCCGCAGCTACCTAGAATACACTTCTTCCCACCCATCTTCCTGCAAAAATGTCATCCTCTATTCCCAATTCCTTTGCCTCCTCTGCATCTGTTCCTGATATGAGGCATTCCACTCCCAGACATCCCAGATGTCTTCGTTTTTCAAGGGTTGCAACTCCCCCTCCACAGTGGTTGAAAATACCCTCGAACGCATCTCTCATGTTTTCCGCAACTCATCCCTCACACCCCCTCCCCTCAATAAAACCAAAACAGAATATTCTCGTCCTTAGGTACCCCACCCGCCCCGACCACCCCCACCAACCTCCGGATCCAACACATCATCCTCCAGCAACTGCGCCATCTGCAATCTGACCCCACCACCAAAGACATTTTTCCCTCGCCACTCTTCCCTACTTTCCGGAGGGACCACTTTCTCCATGAATCTCTTGTCCGCTCCACACTCCCCTCCAGCTCCACGTCACCCGGCTCTTTTCCCTGCAACTGCGAGAAGTGCGGAACCTGCCCCTACCCCACCACCCCGTACCCTCCATCCCAGGCCGCAGGAAAACCTTCCACATCAAACAGATGTTCACCTGCACATCTGCTGATGTATATTGTATTCCCTGTTCCTGATGTGGCCTCCTCTTCATTGGGGAAAACAAGTGGAGCCTTCGAGACCGCTTTGTGGAACATTTACGCTCCACACCCTGGATGACATGTCCATCCTGGGCCTCATCCAATGCCACAACGATGCCACCCAAAGGCTGCAGGAACAGGACCTCATATTTTGCTTTGAAGCCCTGCAGCCTAATGTCATCAATGTGGACTTCACAAGCTTCAAAATCTCCCGACCCCCAACTGCATCCCAAAACCAGCCCAGCTCGTCCCTGCCTCCCTGACCTGTCCATCCTTTCTCCCACTGATCCACTCCTCCCACCTCAAGCCCCGCCCCTACGTCCTACCAACCAGTCTCATCCCTGTCTCCTTGACCTGCCTGGCTTCGCTTGACTGACCAAACTCCACCCTAACTCCCCGCCTACGCTCACCTTTACTGGCTCCGCCCCAGCCTCCTTGACCTGTCTGTCTCCTCTCCACCTACCTGCTCGTTTATCCATCTTCCATCTACCTCCCCCTCTCTCTCTCTATTTATTCCAGAATCCCCTTCTCCTCCCCCATTTCTGAAGAAGGGTCCAGCCCCGAAATGTCAGCTTTCCTGCTCCTCTGATGCTGCTTGGCCCGCTGTGTTCATCCAGCTCGATACTTCGTTATCTCAGATTCTCCAGCAGCAGCAGTTCCTACTCTATCTGGAGACTGCAATGTCAGGGAAAGAAATTCTGCAGACATGTTCTGCACTATGAAGAATCTCGATCAGCCATTACTGAACACCAGACATGACAAAAGAGCATAATTTCCAACCCCAAAAGATCATATTGCAGATCACTATTTCCCACCTCTAAGGTGTGACTGCCCTCCTCCTAAAAGCATTAAATGTTACACAGCAACAAATTATATTCTAGGATCAAAAACAAAGTTGCTGGAAAAGCTCAGCAGATCTGGCAGCATCTTTGCAGGAAAAAAAACAGAGTCAATGTTTGGGGTTCAGTGACCCTTCCTCAGAATTGATGGTGGCTGAGAAAATGTCAGTTCATATGCTGAAAATAGGGAGGTGGGTGGGGTAGAGATTAAACGAGACGCTCGGGCCCAAAGAGAGAGAAAGAAGTTGGACAGACAAAGGAGTTAATAACGATCAGGCTGGGAGGGTGAGTAGTTGCTAATAGGGACTGTTAGTGACTAACAACAGGGAGTGTGTAATGGCAGGGTATGTGGTAACAAGGCCTGGTGTGTGCAGTGGGGTGTGGGACATGGGAGAGTTTAGGCCCTAAAATTATTGAACTCAATACTGAGTCCGGAGGGCTGCAGGGTCCCCAAGTGGAAAATGAGGTGTTGTTCCTCCAGCTCGCTTTGGGCTTCACTGTAACACTGCAGCAAGCCAGAGACAGAGATGTTGCCCAGGGAGCAGGGTGATGCATTAAAGTGGCAGGCAACAGGCAGTTCAGAGACTTTTTTTTCAAGCCGAGCATAGATGTTCTACCTCGCGTTCACCAAGTCTTCACTTCATTTCCCAATGTAGAGGAGACCACGTTGTGAGCAGCGAATGCAGTAGCCTAGATTCTGGGAAGTGCGGGTGAAGTGTTGCTTCACCTGGAAGGGATGTTTGGCGATACTGGAGAGGGAGGGAGTAAATGGGCAGGTGTTGCACCTTCACCGGTTACAGGGGAAGGGCCGTAGGGCTGTGGGGAATTGTTGGGGGTGAAGGAAGTGTGTACCAGGGCGTCCGGGAGAGAACGGTCCCTGCGGAAGGCAGGCCTGTGATGCTGCTTGGCCTGCTGTGTTCATCCAGCTTCACACTTTGTTATCAAGGGAGAGGTGGTCTGGTGGTGGCATCTCACTGAAAGTGGCAGAAATGGCGTCTGATGATCTTCTGGACGTGGATGCTGTTGGGATGGTTGGTGAGGCTAAGGGGAACCCTATCGTTGTTGCGGGAGGAAGGAGAAGGAGTGAGAGCAGAAGTGTGTGAGATGGATCGGACCTGGTTGAGGCCCTGTCAACAAAGGAGCTGGGGAATCCTTGGTTGAGGAGGAAGGTGGACATGTCGGAGGCTCTCTTGTTGAAGTTAGCCTCATCTGAACATATGTGCTGGAAACGGAGGAACTGAGAGAATGGGATGGAGGGAGTCTTAGCGAAAATAAAGACCGGAGTTTGTAGGCCTTCTGGAGCTGGGAGGGTCTTTCAAAACATGACAGGATTGTGTGTGGGTGCAGTGGGAATATCACTCACTGGGCTGTGGTGTGGCAGATTGTGTTTAATTTGCACAAATGCAAGACATTTACCGGATTTTATCGGAAGGTGGGTGTGAGGACATATAGCCCAGGTAGCTGTGGGAGGCACTGGATTTGTAATGAATATTCGTGGCCAGTCTATCCCAGAAATGGAAACAGAAATGTTGAAGAAGGGAAGGTCAGAGATAGACCAGGTGAATGTGAGGGCAGGGTGGAAGTTGGAAGCAAAATATGTGAAGCTTTCCAATTCCAGACGAGAGAGAGAAGCAGTACTGATGATATCTCAGATTCTCCAGTATCTGCAGTTCCTACTATCTCTGGTGATATCATTGATACAGTGGAGAAAGAGCTGTGGGTGGGGGAGGGTAGCAGAATAGGACTGGGAAAAGGAATGTTCCACGTACCCAATGAAGAGACAGGCATAACTCGGGCCCATCTGGGTGCCCATTGGCAAACTCTCTACCCTGAAGAAAATGAATCTCCCCATCACAGGCTGGTCTGCAATCCACACTCCCACCACCACCACCCCACGCCTCCTGCTGCCCGCACAAGGCAAACCAAGCTCAGGGTCTTTGCCAAAATAAAGGCAGGAAAGTGTAGGCCTTCTGGAGATGGGAGGGTCTTTCAAAACATGTCAGGGTTGTGTGGGGGGTGGGAATATCACTCACTGGGCTGTGGTGTGGCAGATTGTGTTTAATTTGCATAAATGCGAGACATTGCTTTTGGTAAAACAAACAAGGGCAGGACTTACACAGTTTTAATTAGGGCCTTTGGTAGTGTTGCAGATCAGAGAGGAGGCCATCAGGTATAATTCTTCGAAGTCTGTGTCACATACAGACAGGCTGGTGAAGAAGGCATTTGGTGTGTTACCTTCTTTGCTCAGACCTTTGAGTTTGGGAGTTGGGATGTCATTTTCATGTTGTACAGGATGTAGGTGAGGCATCTTCTGAAGTACTGTGTCCAGTTCTGGTCGCACTGTTATAGGAAGGATAATATTAATCTGGAGAGGGATCAGCAGAGATTTACCGGGATGTCGGTGGGAATGGGTGGTTTGAGATATAAGGATTAGATTAGATTCCCTACGGTGTGGAAACAGGCCCTTTTGCAGAACAAGTCCACACCACCCCTTGAAGCATCCCACCCAGACCCATCCCCCTATACCCCACACACTCCTGAACACTGCGGGCAATTTAGCATGGCCAATCCACCTAGCCTACACATCTTTGGACTGTGGGAGGAAACCGAAGCACCCGGAGGAAACCCACGCAGACACGGGGAGAACGTGCAAACTCCACACAGACAGTTGCCCGAGGCTGGAATTGAACCCAGGTCCCTGGTGCTGTGAGGCTGCAGTGTTAACCACTGAGCCACTGTGCTGCCTGTGCCAGGACAAGGGGTGCCATGGGTGTCACTGCCAGAGAGAGATGGTCTGGAATCGGTTTAAATATGAACAAATGGGATGGGTTGGATATATAGATAGAGAGGGGCAGATAGAGAGACAGTGCCATGGAAGGATGTGTTCGCAAGTTTCAGAATGCTGTCATGTAGACATACTCCCTTACACCGAAAACACTGCATGGGTCCAACACTGTCGCCTGATTCAATCCGGATACATCACCCCTTCAGAGTGTTTACAGAGGCTGGATAGGCTGGGACTTTACTGACTTATGCACAGGGAGGATGAGGGGTGACCTGATTGAGGCTTATAAATCATGAGGTGCACAAATAAGTTGAATGTCAGTTACCTTTTCTTGGGGATGGAGGATTTCAAGGCTGTGGGGATGTTTCAAATTTTGAGGATCAAACATTTTAAAAGAGACATGAGGGGCAATTATTTTACAGACAGTGGTTCGCGTATGGAATAAAATTCCAGATGAACTGGTGGAAGTGAGTGCAGTTACAACAATTAAAAGACATTTAGATAAGTACATGAAGAAGAAATCAGTTTGGATGGTGTTGTGAGCTGCTGCCCTCCCAGTCCCTCTCTGAATAAATCCCTGACGGTCCCCCATCCTCTGCTGCTGCCTGTGCATTGGCTTGTGGAGACCAGCAGAGGGTGGCATTGCATCACATCAAACAGCACAGAGGCTGTCAGACCTGCCCCACACAGAGACACACAGATACACACACAAATACACCGATACTTACACAAATAAGGGGAGCCTATCAGAATTTCCCTGGGTCTGTGGTTTGTCAATATTTCATTCATTCCATCTGGTGTGTGTCAGGATTTCTGTTATTCCGTGGACAGCATTTCATTATTTGAGTCACTCCATGAGAGTACATCAGTATTTGCTCTCTCCAGTGAGTGTGACAGTATTTCAGTTGTTCCATGGGGACTGTGACTTTGTGAGGTTTACAATACTGTATTATTGAAGACGTAGGGACAATTTGGGAGACGAGTAAATATTACAGGTTAGTTTCAGTATCTGAGCTGTCTGAAGGAGGAGGTGTAGGAGGGAGACTCCGTGCTCCCTTCCTGGGAGCTGGTGGAGACGATGTGTTGTGAGCCCACCCTCCTGCCCACCGAGACCGTGGGGATTCCATTTGTACCGGCTCGATATAAAAGGGAGATGGCATCAGGGGCACGGTTTCTCAGCTGTGCCAGGTGGGAATGGAACTGACAGTGGGGTTAAAGTGAGAAATACCCTTCACTGAACATTGCTCCTTACTCGGTCGGTGGGGCATGTATATTTTGAAATCTCCACACAGGTCGCCTGGTTCTCTCCGGTTCATTCCAGGGCCCTCCCCATGCAGCCGGGGAAGGTGGGTGAGGGAACTGATGTGGGGAACACCACCGCCCTGCTTGGCCTTTTCTGTCCTATTCCAGGCTGCTCTTCCTGGAATGAGGGAAAGTGAGGGAGGGAATGAAGTTGAATGTGCGTGGCCCTGCTGTTAGTGATGGTGTAGGTGAGGGAGAAGTGGTGAGGAATCCGGATTGAATCAGTCGACAATGTTGATTCCATGCAATGTTTTCAGTGTAGGGGAGTATGTCTACATGTCAGCATTCTAAAGTTGTCAACACATCCTTCCATGACACAGTCTCTCAATCTCCCCGTCTCTGTCTGTTTATCCAACCCATCCCATTTGTTCGTATTTAAAGTGATTCCCCACCATCTCTCTCTGGCAGTGATTTTCACACCCATGGCACCCCTTGTCATGGCACATTGGAGATATGGAGCTGTCAACGGATGGGAGCCCCACACCCTGTCACTTCCAGCATGGGCTGCAAGTTTCCCCAGGCTGGGAGGTGATTTAACACAGCGTTACCAGGGACTGCACTGGGGTGGTCTGTACAGATCTACACGCTGGGAGAGTAACTGCTCCGGGTTTACAGATCAGTTCAGTGGTGTTCACTTCACAACCCCCTGTGCTGGAGAGATACCTGGTCCGGGTTTATAGATCAATGCACTGGTGTGGTCTGCACAGCTCCCCGTGCTGGACTGATATCTATTTGACTGGTGAGGCCTGCACAGTGTCCCACTCTGGACAGATTGCCGGGTTGTATTGAGCAGGACACTAGCCTGGTCTGCACAGTGCTCCATGCTGAACAGATATTTCATCTGGGTTTGTGGTGCCTGGGCTGGTTCTGTGAGGTGGATTGAGAATGTGGGATAACTGACAACTTCAGCTGATCTGGCAATGCCTTTAATTTGTGTTTGCCAGTTGTGTTGAGTTTGGGGAGAGATTTCTACTTCGAGGCTGAGTGGGTCTCACCAAAACTGATGGACAGAAGGGCCTTTGTGATGTGGATGTTTGTGACTCCATCACATTCTGTAACCGACATTCCCTGGAACATTCTGTAACGGACATTCCCCGGAACATTTTGTAACCAACATTATTTGTGAACGATTAGATGTCACTTAACTGAACAAAGGATAAGATCCCGAGGGAAAAGATCCCATTCCAGGTAGAAGGATACACTGTTTCAAAATCTGCTCAGGCAGTTAAAGGGGTGAGTACATTTTTCCTGTGTTCATGTTTCTTCACAACTGAAAATTTACCACAGTTTAGACTCAAAGACAGAAATTTCCAAACTCTGTTTGTCTTCAAGAAACTGGGAGACAATCCTTCAGGACTGCAACGTCTTCACCCTCTGTATCAGGAACTGTAAAGAAGTGACCTATGCCTGCTCTGGACCGATCGAGTGTGTGGGAATGTTTTAGAAACCATCTGTTCTTATGGATATCTGTTTGTGTCTTCAGGGAGGGAGAGTTTCTTGTGTTTTACATTACATTTCTTATGAGAAAAATGAGACATTACTATTTGTTATTTCAGCTTCATTTTCTTTTCAATATATCGGTGATACGTTTCAAAATGTGACTGGGTCTTCAATCAAACTGGTAACTTTGCCTCCAGACTGATGTGTAATTTATTTATTTTCTTTCCTCACAGTTAACGTAGTGACGATCTACATCCTGCTTTTCAAAGATTGTGGATTGTCTCCATGTGTCAGACGTTACCTGGGGGCCATGGCAGTGGCGGATCTACTGGTCATTATCCTCGACCTGATATTGAGACACATTCCCATTGTTTATCTGGAACAGTTTTATTTCCTGTGGTACATCCCAGTGTGTAATATCCACGCCGTCCTGCTTTTTGCAGCCACTGACTGTTCTGTCTGGTTCACCGTCACTTTCACCTTTGATCGATTTGTGGCCATTTGTTGCCAGAAGCTGAAAAGTAAATATTGCAGTGAGAAAACGGCGGCTGTGGTTCTGGGAACAGTGACTGTGCTGAGCTGTTTAAAGAACATTTTCTGGTATTTTATGCTCACAGCTCGCTATTGGCTGGCGAACCCCCGCTGGTTTTGTGAGGTAACAGACAGTGTTTATGTGTCTCGTGCCTGGGTCACAATCGAGTTCCTCCACCACATTCTAACCCCGACTCTCCCATTTCTCCTGATTCTGCTGCTCAATGTTTTCACCGTCAGACACATTTTAGTGACCAGCAGAGCCCGCAGGAGACTCCGGGCTCACACCAATGGGGACAGTCAGTGTGACACAGAAATGAGAAATCGAAAAAAATCCATCATTTTACTGTTTGTGATCTCGACCAATTTCATCCTGTTATGGTCAATGTTAATGGTGTATTCTATCTGGGGCCGAATGTGGATGATTGGGTATGACTCTGTGTACCTCGATGCCTTTGTGCAGGAATTGGGCTTCATGCTGCAGCTCCTCAGTTGCTGCACAAACACCGCGATTTATGCCGTGACCCAGACTAAGTTCAGGCAGCAGCTGAAGAATGTGCTGAAATATCCCTTTACCCAAATTCATCAATCAATCAAATTCACTCATTAATCAATCCATCCAGGATTTTCTCATTTCAGTTCAATGTTTCAGCAATGAAGCAGCCTGTCGCTATGGTAACAGACTGAGGGTAGTGCTGGTTTATCCAACCTTATCCCACAGGGGGTCACAGGGAAACATGTCAATGTTTCTCTCAACTCACAGGCCGAAGAGAAAAGGCACCATTCCACTGACTCTATCCATAACTTCAATTTGTAATTTAATCAAGATATTCATTAAAAAGTGCCAAGCAGCATAGCAAAGAACATTGTTGTTTCTCTTTGTGTTGTAGAAGCTGAGCTGGAGAGAGACAGACCCAGCCCCAGGTCCTGCCCTCAGGGAAGGGGAGGGGAATGGGGTCAAGCTCAGGATTTGGTTTTAAGTCACTCTGTCCTTGCTTTCACCTGTGGGTCACCCATTCTGACCTGGCCTCTCCCTTGTTCCATCTTCCTCCATATGTCCCTTCGAATCTCATCATGTCCCTCTCTCTCCTCATTCTTTTTACTCTCCTCTTTTTTCATGGACCCTCTCTCCCGCATTCTCCTTCACACTCTCCCCTTCCCTATCTCCCTCTCTCTCAGCTTTTGACAGCGTCCATGGCTCACTTCATCTAAATCTTCTCTCACCTCCCATTGCAGGGGGATCAGTGTGGATTGGGGAATAGGATGGTGCTAGGGTTTGGGTGAAGGCCACGCCTGTTGTTAAAGGATTAGTGTAGTGGGGGTGCAGCAGGCCAGTGGTTGGGGAACAATGTGGGTGTAGTATCCTTGGCATTTTCCAGGGGAACAGTGTTGTTGTGTGGCTGAAAGTCATCTCCGTGTGGGTTACGAACAATGGACACTGCTGTGGGAAACATCTTGGTGTGGGTCCACATGCCATTGCCGTGGTCAAGGACTCAGTGTGTCAATCTGGTGGTATTAAACATAGGAGTTACTTAAGAATAAACAGTGAAAGCAGCTTGTGATTGGCACAGCTCAGAGACGACCCAAACAGCAGACCAGGTCTGAGCTATGCAGGTCTGCCAAGGGGGATTGTGAATGGAGGTGGGCAATTAGAGCCATAACAGGAAGACGCATCTCCATAAATATTCCCAGAGGCAATGCTGAGGGAACACAGGACATTATTCCACTGACAAGGCAGTACTGTTTGCTTCCATCCTCAAACAGAAGTTTTGAGTTGATGACCCACCTGTTTGATTTGGTTTGATATATTACTGTCGCATGTACCGCGATACAGTGAAAAGTTTTGTTTTGCATGCAGTACAGGCAGATCACACAGGTATATCTTTTGTATCTTCTTGTTGTGGCCACTTCCTGAAAACCTCAATGTCATTGATGTTGATCTTGAACTAATTTGACTCACTCCATGGAATATCGGGAAACAGCTGAAGGAACTGGATATGACAAAAGCTGTAGGCGCTGACAACCCTCCAGCAATAACACTGAAGGGTCATGCTCCAGAACTGGCATGGACACGAGCCAATCTATGCCAGTATATCTACAGCATTGTCATCTACCCAGAAATGTGGGCAATTGCCCAGCAACGTTCTGAGCGCAAAAGCAAGAAAAAAAACCCAGTCGAGTGAATTTACATCCAGTCAGTTGTCTCCCAATGTTCAATGAAGTGATGGCAGGGAAGTGGACAGGACTCTCAAGCATCACATTCTCAACAATTCGCTGCTCACTGACACTCTATACCTTCTAATGCTCGCTGTCTTTGTTCATAGTCTCAATTTGCTTCTCGTTTTAGATTTATCACCTTCCTTCCGGCAGGGAGGTGGCGTTCAAACACAATCACATCAAACATGAGCTTTCCGAATGGTGGCCCAGAGCCAAGGGACGAGACAGAGAGGGAGACAGAGAGAGAAAGAGAGAGAAATGTGGAGAGAAAGGGGGGTGGAAGAAAGGGGAGAGATGGTGAGAGAGTGGGTGAGGGGGGGGATGGAGAGAAATGGAGAGGGTGAGAAAGGGACAGAGAGAAGGAGAGAGAGAGGATGTGCGAGCTCAGAGATAGAGAGAGGGAAAGAAAAAGCCCCTGTCTCACCACTGACTGGTCCCTTTTGGTTAAAGTGACACAATGCCGACATCTGCTGGCGTCCCCCGCCACTACACAGGGGATGGTGAAGGGTGAAAAGCATCAGAGGTTCAGTCAGAGAGAAAGAGAGAGGAGCTAGCTCACAGCAACAGCAACACACATACAGAGTGTGCTGGTGTAGAGAGGATTGCAACTGTACTGAGACTGGTCTGAATAAATATGCTAATGTTCAGAAATGTTTGTGTTCCCTCTGCAAATGAGGAAATGGTTTGCCTTTGGGCATTGTTCTGACATTACACACAGTTAATAGAGTATTCCCTTTGCAAGTGTATTCAGGTACCTTCGAGTAAACAGTTTTGTGAGGAGGCATGGTGAATCTTAATGCACTTTCTGCAATTTGTCATGTTTTGGAATCTACTCTCCCAGATCCTAAGCGGGAAAAAATTCAAATGTGAAGGGAGTGAGATACGCAGTGGGTTTATTCATGCCTCATTCTGTTCATATCTCAAGGACAACATCTACCGGACAAAACTGCTTTGTGTCTCCAAAGACATTGGTTGAAGAACAAAACAACTGCAACCAGAGAGGTTCGGAGACTGTGATGCCTTGTGAAGCGAAAAAGAAAATCGGTGGCTTGTGTAGTGTCGTGGGGAGGCAAGAGGGAGCGAGAGAATGAGTCTTTGATTCATGACTTTTTAATTCCTTCATGATTCATTTGTTCAAATTTCCCCCCAGGGAGTCCCACTGCAGCCAGAGATAGAAATACAGATGCAAACACACAGAGACACACATTAATAGGACAGGTGTATCACTTTAAACAAAAGAGGGAGCGACATAATGAAAGAGGAGTGGGGGCAAAACACATTTCAATGGATTCACCCTCAAGACAAGAGATAGCCCATTGCACAGAGACACAGGCACAGAGACACACACAAACAGAGAGACAGATACTAATGCACATACTCAGAAACACTAAACAACAACTCATATTCCGCTTGGGAACCCTGCAGCCCAATGGCATTAATGGGGGTTTCACCAGCTTCAATATCTCCCCTTCCCCCACTGCATCCCAAAACCAGCCCAGCTCCCCCGCAGCTGCCTAACCTGTTCTTCCTCTCACCAATCCCCTCCTCCCACCTCAAGCCGCACCTCCATTTCCTACCTGCTAACCTCATCCCATTCCCTTGACCTGTCCGTCCTCCCCGGACTGACCTATACCCTCCCCACCTCCCCACCCATACTGTCCTCTCCTCCTATCTTCTCCTCTGTACGTATTCAGTCTGCCTTCCCCTCTTCCTATTTACTTCAGAATCCTCTCCCCATCTCCCCTTTTCTGATGAAGGTTCTAGGCCCGAAACATCAGCTTTTGTGCTCCTAAGATGCTGCTTGGCCTGCTGTGTTCATCCAGCTCCAGTCTTTGTTATATCAGATTCTCCAGCATCTGCAGTTCCCATTATCTCTCTCACACTCACACATACAGTTACAGAGACACACAGGCATATTTATACACTGACACAAACATACACAGACCTAGAGACACACAGCCACATTTATACACACAGAAAAACAAAAAAAAAACAAAAACATTGATAGACACAGAGGCACACACTGAGGCACAGACATACAATCCGATACTGACATCCACACAGACACACTAACACACAGAAACATACACACATACAGCGAAACACAGCCACATATATACCGACACACAGAAACACACACACAGGGAGACAGAAACAAAGCATACACGGACAGATTCTATATGCAGTAACTGACACTGCGCTGAGATT
Organism: Stegostoma tigrinum; assembly: GCF_030684315.1. NCBI lineage: Eukaryota > Metazoa > Chordata > Chondrichthyes > Orectolobiformes > Stegostomatidae > Stegostoma > Stegostoma tigrinum. The sequence goes on along the minus strand of NW_026728430.1, from coordinate 1,449,294 downwards.
AACCACCGTTAACATAGTTTTTGTTAATCAGATAATGCCCAGTTTTTCATGATGAAATGTCAATGAGAAAGTGGGAAAGCGCCTTGATGTCCCTTACTTTATTGTCAGGGCAAAAGTGAATGTAAACTCACTGACTTTACAAGATACCACGATGTGAAGCTGGATGAACACAGCAGGCCAAGCAGCATCTTTGGAGCAGGAAAGCTGAGTTTTCGGGCCTCGACCCTTTATCAGAAATGGGGGAGGGGAAGGGGGATCTGAAATAAATATGGAGAGTGGGGAGGTGGATCAAAGATGGATAGAGGACAAGATAGGTGGAGGAGACTGACAAGTTAAAGAGGCAGGGATGGAGCCAATAAAGGTGAGTGTAGGTGGGGAGGTAGGGAGGAGATAGGTCAGTCCAGGGAGGACGGACAGGTCAAGGGGGTAGGATGAGGTTAGTAGGTACGGAATGGGGGTGCAGCTTGAGATGGGAAGAGGGGATAGGTGAGAGGAAGGACAGGTTAGGGAGGCAGGGATGAGCTGGGCTGGTTTTGGGATGCGCTGGGGGGGATTGAAGCTTGTGAAATCCACATTGATACCATTGGGCTGCAGAGTTTCCAAGCGGAATATGAGTTGCTGTTCCTGCAACCTTCGTGTGGCATCATTGTGGTATCGTTGTGGTACTGCAGGAGGCCCAGGGTGGACATGTTATCTTAAGAATGGGAAGGGGAGTTGAAATGGTTCGCGACTGGAAGGCCTGGTGGTTTCATGGTGAGGTTGGGGTTGGAGCAGAGGGAGCGGAGGGCTGCAAGTTCTGCAGGGGCGAGGTTGTAGTGGGTGGGAGGGTGGAGAGGTTGAGGCGATTGATGCCTCAATACCTCCCTCACCTTCCTCGACCTCTCTGTCTCCATCTTGGGCAACCACTAGAATCCGATATCTATTTCAAGCCCACCGACTCCCACAGCTCCCTAGTATACACCTCCTACCACCCACCTTCCTGCAAAAATGCCATCCCATAATCGCAATGCCTCCATTGCATCTGCTCCCAGGATGAGGCATTCCACTCCGATACATCTCAGATGTCCTCGTTTTTCAAGTGCCACAAGTCACCCCCCGCAGTGGTCAAGAACGCCCTCGACCATGTGTCACACATTTCCTGCAACTCATCCCTCACGCCCCATCCCCGCAATAACAACTATTGTGATGAGAAAAGGGTGGGCATTGGTTCATAGGTCATTGCCAGGAGAAGAGATTGGGGTGTTTTGCACCCTGTAGCTTGTGGAAAAGAGTGAACATGAGTTCACACAACGACATAAGTCATAGCATGAAGGAAGTGTGAATGCTCTCACAGGCTGTTACTAAGGGAACAGTGTTGGGATGGTTTTGTAGACTATAGCAGGAAGAATATTGTGGGTTCCGGTTCGCAGCATGTTGGTAGGGGAACTGAGGAAGGATGCGTTCACAGGCTGTTGCTTGCAGAACAGTGGAGATGTGCTGATAGGCCGTTACTAAGTTAACAGAGTGGGGCACGTTCACAGGGTTTTGCTGTTAGAGAAGAGAGGGGATGGGTTTACTTGTTGTTGCTGTGAGAAACGATTGCGGATGGTTCACAGGTCAGAGAGAGGGTAACATAGACAGGATGGGCTCACAGGCCACCGCGAGGGTGTCCAAATGGAATAATTTCACAGGTACTTGCTGAGGAAATGGAGTGTGAACGTGTTCACAGGATTTTGCTATGAAAGGGAGTAGGGTGGGTTCAGAGGTTGTTGATTGGAGAACAGAGTGGGGAGGGATTAACTGGCTGTTAGTGTGAGAACAGATTGTGGATGGGATCTCAGGTCACCGTTAGGATGACAGAATGGGGATGGGATTATAGGTCACTGTTAGGATGACAGAGTGGGGATGGGTTCGCTGGTCACTGTTAGGCTAACAGAGTGGTGAAGGGTTCACAGGTCACTGCAGGATGATAGACTGGGGATGGGTTCACAGGTCACTGTTAGGATAATAGAGGGGGATGGGTTCACAGGTTACTGTTAGGATAACAGCGTGGGGATGGGTTCACAGGCCATTGGCAGGGGATCAGAATAATGAAGGGTTCACATGCTTTTTCTAGGGGATCAGCATGGGGATGGGTTTGCAGGCCGTTGCCAGGAGAACAGAGTGGGTTATCATCTCCCAAACCATTCACAACCTCATCACCTCAGGTGACCTCCCACTCACAGCCTCCAACCTCATTGTTCCCCAAACCCGCACCGCCCACTTCTATCTCCTTCCCAAAATCCACAAACCTGCCTGCCCCTGTCCGACAAAACTCATCTCCACCTATCTGGACTCCATTTTCTCCCCCTTGGTCTGGGAACTCCCCACCGACATACATGACACCACCCAGCCCCTCCACCTCCTCCAGAACTTCCAATTCCCCGGTCCCCAACACCTCATTTTCACTATGGGCGTCCAGACCCTATACATCTGCATTCCCCATGCAAATGGCTTATAGGCCGCCCCGCTTGTTCCTGTACTGCAGACCCGACCAATCCCCCTCCACCGACACCCTCATCCTCACCCTCAACAACTTCTCTTTTGATTCCTCCCACTTCCTACAAAGGGGGTGGCCATGTGTACCCGCATGGGCCCAAGCTATGCCTGCCTCTTTGTAGGTTATGTGGAATAGTCCCTCTTCCACACCTACACTGGCCCTAAACCCCACCTCTTCCCGCGTTACATTGATGACTGCATCGGCGCCGCCTCTTGCTCCCCAGAGGAACTTGAACAGTTCATCCACTTCACCAACACCTTCCGCCCCAACCTCAAGTTCACCTGGGCCATCTCCAACACATCCCTCACCTTCCTAGACCCTTCTGTCTCTATTTCAGGCAATCACCTAGAAACCAATGTCTATTTCAAGCCCACAGCTACCTAGAATACACCTCCTCCCACCCACTTTCCTGCAAAAATTCCATTCCCTCTTCACAATTCCTGCACTTCCGCCACATCTGCTCCCAGGATGAGGCATTCCACTGCCGTACATCCTAGATGTCCCCGTCCTTCAAGGACTGCAACTTCACTCCCGCCCCCCTACCACCCCCCACCCCGCAGTGGTCGAGAACGCCCTCATCCATGTCTCCCGCTTTTCCCACAACTCATCCCTCACATCCCGCTCCCGCAATAACCGCCAAAAGAGAATCCCCCTAGACCGCACATACCATCCCACCAACCTCCGGATACAACGCATCATCCTCCGACACTTCCGCTATCTGCAATCCGACCCCACCAACAAAGACATTTTTCCATCCCCACCCTTGTCTGCCTTCCCGAGAGACCACTCTCTCCATGACTCACTTGTCTGCTCCACACTCCCCTCCAACACCACCACATCCAGCACTTACGCCTGCAACCGCAGGAAATGCTCCAATTGCCCCCACACCTCCTCCCTTACCCCCATCCCAGGCCCCAAGATGACTTTCCACATTAAGCAGATGTTCACCTGCACATCCGCCAATGTGCTGCATCCACTGTACCCGTTGTGGCTACCTCTACATTGGGGAAACCAAGCGGAGGCTTGGGGACCGCTCTGCAGAAATCTATGCTCGGTTCGCAATAAAGAACTGCACCTCCCAGTCGCGAACCATTTTAAGTCCCCCTCCCATTCCTCAGATGGCCATCATGGGCCTCCTGCAGTGCCATAACGATGCCACCCAAAGGTTGCAGGAACAGCAACTCATATTCCGCTTGGGAACCCTGCAGCCCAATGGTATCACTGTGAACTTCACCAGCTTCAAAATCTCCCCTCCCCCACTGCATCCCAAAACCAGCCCAGCTCGTCCCCGCCTCCCTAAACTGTTCTTCCTCTCACCTATACCCTCCTCCCAACTCAAGCCTCACCTCCATTTCCTACCTACTAAAATCATCCTGCACCCTTCGCCTTTCCGTCCTCCCTGGACTGACCTATCCCCTCCCTACCTCCCCACCCATAATCTCCTCTCCACCTATCTTCTCCTCTATCCATCTTCGGTTGCCTCCCCCTCTCTCCTTATTTATTTCAGAATTCTCTCCCCATCCCCCTCTCTGATGAAGGGGCTAGGCCCGAAACATCAGCTTTTGTGCTCCTAATATGCTGCTTGGCCTGCAGTGTTCATCCAGCTCCAGTCTTTGTTATCTCAGATTCTCCAGCATCTGCAGTTCCCATTATCTCAGACAAGCCCAATAGGTCTGGCAGCATCTGTGAAGGAAAAAACAGAGTTAATGTTTTGGGTCCAGTGACCCTTCCTCAGAGCTTTGTTTTTGTTCTTGCTTCACAGCATCTGCAATTTTTTCAGTTTTTATTTAGTATTTAACTCACTGCCACATCTCTTCCAGGCATGCCCACCTTGAAGAATTTCTGCTCCTCTCTCTAATGGGATGTCTGTTCCGATCTTTCTTCTTGTCCACCGACATCAATTTCACTGTCACTCCTGGTGTTTGCCCAAGTATTTGCTCAAACCTCCTCGCACGGACATATCACATTCTTCAGTGAATACCTCCAGCTCAGACTTCCCTCACGTGGATTCCAGCTGAAGTTTTATCCATCATGTTTTGAATCCTCCCACTGTCATAGATCTCTGAGATGTTCAACGTTCCATAGATAGCTGCTGTTGCCGCACCCAGAGATTCACACTCACTGCCATGCGGTGCCACATACACACTCTCAACCTTTCTTTCCAATAGCATTGCATCACATGGGCTCAGGGCTGCACCACTCTGTAGTTCCACTTCATCCTCCGGCTTATTCGTTGTGCTAATAAGAAACTTCTTCTTTTCCTTTCAGGCATCAAGGCCCACAAGATGCAACAACTCAGAGATACCCATGAGCCTTTGGAAACTTCCTCTCCTCCCTGTCCCTCAGCCTCCATCTCCTCCCCAACTCCACCTCCTGTCGGGTATTCACCATCCTGCCTAACCTTCTGCTCTCTGATGCTGAACGTTCTGTACTCAGCAAAGGCCTCAGCTTTATTCCTCTGCGTACTCACCCAGTTCTGAGGAAGGGTCACCGGACCCGAAACACTAACTCTGTTTTTTTCGTTATAGACGCTGCCAGACCGCCTGAGCTTTTCCAGCAACTTTGGTTGTTCCAGAAAATCTTCAACTGTACTTTCCTGCCTTATCCCCAAAACTGCTGATTCCCAAATTAAACAGAAATTTGTTTAATATCAAGTGTGCATTGCCAAAAGAGCTTTTAAATATCTGATTGCAGGGTGTGGTGTGTGTGTGTGTTCTGTGGAGCTGACTTGCCAAGGTGCTCACATTGACGAGACCATTCAGGTGTTCTCACCATGGGAAAGGCTGGAGACGATCATGGGAATTCACTGTCCATCTGCAAATTCATACAGCAGGGAGAGAGCCATCATCTGTTCTGCGTGTGGCAAAGGATTCAAATCAATCATTTATCTCATTGTATAGCGACTTGCTCATTTTGATAAGAAAACTTCTCTATATTCTGTGAACATAGTCTTAAAAGCAAAATGGACTTGGTGTCCACAAAATCCCACAGACACTGGTGAGAAGCGGGTCACCTGCTTCGTGTGTGGGCCAATAGTCACTCAGTCATCTCACCAACTGAGATACTTGTGAGTTTGCTAGTGACTGCAGGGATTTAGATCCTGCAGTTAGTCGCTCCTAGAGTAAATAATGTTCTGATCGCTGGGTTTTGCTTTTGCTCATATTGACAATTCTTGGTATTCTAGATACATGGTTAGTACTTCAGTTTTACTGAATTAAAAACATTATTGTTGATATTCTTTCCCAAATCAGTGTTTAACATCATCTGTTGGATCTCAAAGGATAATCTGGAGAGGGAGCGTTGGTAGGAACAGAACCCGTAGCCTGGACACACTCCTCGGGGACACACTGTGAGAGGCAAATAGCACATTGGTCTTTCCCATCTCTCTGTTCTCACAGAAAAGTCCCCACGTGGGTTAACAGTGAGGTGTGCTGCAAATGTTTTCCAACTGTACTTTTTAATGGTTCCAACTCCTAGGCACAGAACAGAAGCCACTTTCTAAGTCTGTTTCGAGTCAGGAAAAACATGACTGAATCCTGGAAATGTGTGTCAGTTCAGATACTGATGTCAAACTGTCAACTGTTCCAGAATAAAAGTAAACATGTTGAAACTTCTAATCTGAAATTGACTGTTGCCATTACAATGTAACCATGCCTGGTGCTCACTTTTAAAATAGACCTGATCAAAGTCTGTATTAAAATAGATGGAGAATGTTAACCTCAGACACGATGATACAATTGGCATTTCATCTGCCAGGTGAGCAAGGACTTCTAGCATCTTTCTAGGATTGCTCTGTTTTATTTTGTTAAATACCAGAATAAAGAAAAGTACATTAAAAAACATTACAAGTCATAGCAACACGGGAGTAGACTATTCTGCCCATCAGATGCCTCTGCATGTGGGTTATAGTAAACAACGGCGCTTGTCTTAAATGGTATTACGTCCTGTCCAGTCTGTCCAAAGGCCTCAGAAACTGATAGTCAGACTTTGAGGCACACAGTGACTACACCTAGAGAAATGGTGGTTAGCAGCAAGAAAATGCCTGAGGTCAAGATCAGCAGCAGGACAGCAGTAGGTGAAGGGCTCAGAGGTGAAACCTAGCAATCAGACTGGAGGGAGGACTGTGGTGCGGACAGCCCTGACTAGACGAGAGAACACCTCGAGATTTGACTTTATTTATTTACTACCATATGTACGGTGTAAAACTTTGTCTTGTGACCACTGCAGGCAAATCATAGTAAGCAAGGACATACAGGTCAAAGGATGCTGGGACAGAGTGAGGTGTGTAGCTTACGTCACACAGGAGATGTGCTGAGCAAGATCAGCATTTGAACATGATTTGAAGTTAGATAGCCCATTCATCAGTCTAATAAAGTCCGGAAAAAAGCTGTTCTTGAACCTGCTGGTGCGTTTGTTCAAGCTACTGTATCGTCTGCCTGATGGAAGAGGTTGTGGGAGAGCATTACACAGTGGGAGGGGTCTTTTATGATGTTGGTAGCCTTTCTTTGTAGGCATGTAGTCCATGGGTGGAAGGTTGGCTTCCGTGATGGTGTGGCCTGCGCACACCATCTTCTACAGTTAGTTCAGTCCTGGGCAGAGCAGTTGCCGTACCAGGGCATTTTGAACCCAGGGCAGTATGCTTTCTATGATGCATCTGTAAAAGTTGGTGATGGTCCTTATGGACTTGGCAAATTTCCTAAGCTGCCTGCAGAAGAGATGTCATTGTGCCTTCTTGACCGTCACATCTAACTGGTAAGTCCAGGCCAGTTTCTTGATTTTTTATCATCACTCCTGGAAACTTAACTCTCAATTTCCGCTCTGTTGACTTAGATGGGAATGTGTTCTCCTCCCTTCTTCCTGAAGTCAATGATTCGTTCTTTTGTTTTGCTGACATTGAGGGAGAGGCCGTTTATCATTGCATCATGACACCATGCCTCCAGTCTCCTTTCTGTAGGACACAAACCTCAATTCAAGTGGGCAATATTTTCACACTTTGCCACTGAGCAACTTTACAGAAGGTCATGGGCCCAAACAGGCCAAGTAAGGGCAGGGCAACAGGAACTTTTTCAGGCCATTCAGCTCCGAGGCTGCAGAACAGAACTTGCACTGTGTTAGTTACAGGGAATTGCTGAACAAGCACTAGCCTCCACTCGACAGTGCCCCAATTGTAAGATGCAGAGGGAAATTGATACCAGTTAACAGTCTGCACTGGAGGGTTTATTATTGAGGGAGTGGGGAGATGGAAGCTGATGGTGGCGCTGGTGCTGGTCCCTGAGTCTCAAATCAGCAATTATCAATCCTTCAGCTACTTCCTGTAACATTCGGGTGACCACCTGACACTGAAATTCACCGAGTGACAATCTCCTCTTGTAAATCTCCAGTAAATCTGCCTCTACCACCCTCTCTGGCTGCACATTTCAGATAATAACCTTCCCCATTATTTAAGATTTTACTCTGACATTCGAGCCACTTGTGTGAAACAATGTGGAACGGAATGTTTGTCAGTGTTGTCATGGCGACCTGTCTGCAGTGACATGACTGGGTTTCAAACTTCACCCTCTCCGCCGCTGCCTCCTCAATCAGCCTGAAACTATGTTCTTTCAAGCACTTGCCCAATTTCCTTTTGATTGCTCCTGAACCTCGGCATTTGAAAGATTTCTCCCCAGCGTAGATACTGGTGTACTAGCAGCTTGGACGAATTAATGAATCCCTTCCCACACACAAGAGCATGTGAAAGCTCTCTCCCCAGTGTGAATTCGCTGATGTATCGACAGGCTGGATGATCGCCTGAATTTCTTGCTGCAGTAAGAGCTTTGGAATGGGGAGTATCCTATGGGAATGTGCTGGCTCTCCCTCAGTCCACACGGACATTTAAAGCTCTTATCCCAGTCACAGCAATGATACTGTCTCAATTTTGCAAATAAAAATATGTACCTCTTCCCACACACAGAAAAGTTAAATGGCCTCTCTCCAGTGTGAACCTGCTAGGCCATCAGCAAGGTGGATGAATGAACAAATGCTTCACCACATTCACTGCAACAGAACAACCTCTCTCCTGGATGACTGCGTCAATGATATTCCAGCTCATATGAATAATTGAATACATTCTCACAGTCTCTACATTTATATGGTTTCTCCCCAATGTGACTCTGCTTGTGTTTTCGCAATCCAGATGATCAACTGTAGCCTCATCCACATCCACAACGTGCTGCAGTTTCTTCACTCTGTGAATGGGGTGCTTTCTGTTTCCAGGAATCAAGCATCACTGTCAGATCCTGATGTGATATTTGAGTTTTCCACTTGTACATGTTCCCCATCTAATATCTGGTGAAACGAATTGAAAAAAGGGAATGAGAGAGAGAGAGGGAGAGAGAGAGAGAAACAACAAAAATACAAAATAAAAACTGAAAGAACACTGGATGCTGTAAATCAGGAACAAAACTGGAAGCTGCTGGGAAAGATCAGCAAGTCTGGCAGCGTCTGTGAAGATAAATCAAAGTTAATGTTCTGGGTCCAATGACCCTTCCTCTGAACGTCCGGGTCACCAGACCTGAAATGTTAACTTCTGTGAAGAAAAATCAAAGTTATCAGATTTGCTGAGCCTTTCCAGCAACTTCTGTTTTTTAAACAAAAATTCAAAGCAAGATTGTGAAATTGAGCTGAATAAAGCTGCTCTTTCATGGGGTCAGCAGGTGAAAGGAAGAGTCTGAAAGCTGCCAGATTTTACCAACTTACATAAGTGTCCATCAGGAAGTGCAACCTACCACCAGGTTTTGGCCGACACAAGAGAAGTTGGGAAGTCAGCAAGGAAGGATTTCTATATTTGCATCTCAATGTGAGGTTTGATGGAACCTGTCACCTCCACAAGTTGGAAAGCCAAGAGCAGCAGGTCTGTGTAAACATTATCTCCAAATTCCCTTCAAGTCACATTCTGATTTGGACATAAGTTGCTGTTCCTGAATTGTTGCTGATGAAGATTCTATAAATCTTTATCAGAAAGCTTATGGTTGTACCTTCACCACCTTGTCTGCAACAGTTCAACAACAAGAATACTATCACCTTCTCAGTGGGGAACTTGGATTAGACAGATCTCCTCAAGTTCCATTTATTGCAATTTTTCTTTGGATTTGGGTTAGTAAGCAGTGTGTTTCCTGTGCATCTGAAATTAATAATTATCTCGTATTACTGTAGCCACAGCGGTTTACTTTAAAACAGGTTTTTGAGGCCTGGCTGTAAATTGGATATCTTTGCGAGCACCTCTTACGGATTTTTTGTTCTTCTTAGATTATTTTCTAACCCGTTAAGGAAAATAATGGGGCCTCAAGGTTTGATAGAGATTTACAAAACTTTCTTTTAAACAGTTGAGCAAAACGCTCATTGCTCAGAGAGGGAGACTTCAGCTTTCACTTTTACTTTGAGTTTTGAGCGGACTTGTGAAGTTATTGGATGAGGAATGCCCTGCAGTTCAGTTCACTAAATAGTGAAGGAGATATCGTGAACTAGATAACCTTAGAATGAGGAGTTAGAGTTTGCCCACACCAGACGTGTTGTAACTAAACCTTAAAGCCGTTATTTTAAGCTGAGCATATTTAAGCTTGAGTACATAATAGCTCCAGGGAGAAGCTGTAACATTAAAGCATTAAAGCCAAAAGTGTGTTAAACCTACAAAGGTGCAGACACAGAGGCTCTGGTGTGAGTACTGCATAACTCTTGGATACAGGCTAGGCCATTTAGGACTGAAATGAAAAACACTTATTCATTGAAAGGGTCGTGAACCTGTAGAATTTTCACCCATAGAAGGCTGTGAAGCCAAGTCTGAATATATTCAACAGACAGATGGATTTTTTTAAGACTTTAAAGGTGTCAGCAAGTGCAGGGCAAAAGCAGGAATGTTGTACTGAGATGAGGATCAGTCACGATCACGATGAATGGCAAGGCAGACTCAAATGCTGAATGGTCTGTTCCTGCTCCCAGTTACTATGTTTCAATGAGTGCTGTATTGGGTAATGTACAAAAGCTATTTTGTTTCTTTTTAATTTATGACTGGGTTTTTGCAATTTGTGTGGTTATATATTTACTGTGTTTTTAAAAATAAATTACTCAAATTGTATTATAAGTGAATAGTTTGTTTTATTCTATTTTATATTCATCTCTTTTGCTAGTTAGTTTCTATTTAATTGTTAAAGCAAAATCTGCAGCACTATATGCTTATGTTTTAGTGAGAGATAACATTGTTAAACTATTAGATTTCTGCCTGGCTTGTCTAACAATGACTTCAGCTGGGATCATAACATGTGGAGGGTCATGCGGTCTCTTGATGGGATTTTGGAGTTCCTTAGCTTTAAAAAGTATCTGTGTCTTTCTTGTCCAAATAACAGCTACAGAATAGTTCCAGGGCATAAAGCAGAGTGTAGTGGGCATGTTCATTGCACAAAACCTAACAATGGTTTAGATGTGGCTAAGAGTTTTCCGGAAGTGAAAGATAATTCACTGATCAATCTAAAATCTTTGAAAACTAAACCAAGAGAATTAGAAAATAAATTGAAGGTAGAAGTACAAGTAGGATCTTGTGAGGATGAGAAACTTCAAGTCATTTTTCAACATTTAGAATTGGAAGAAAGGAAACTTTGAAGCAGGATATCACAGTTGGAATTGGCTGATATATAGTTATAAATGAAAAGAGACAGGACTTTGAGAAAAATATAAATACCTGAAATTATAGAAAATGAAAAATAGAGAGTAATGAAATTAGAAGGCAAAGTGAACAGGGAATAATGGAGACAGAAAAGCAAGGAGAAATGCAAAAGGAGGTGGATTTTAAAAATCAAACTCCAAAGAGATAAAGAAATTGGAGAACATGAGTTTGTCAAGGAAAAGGTGAGAATAGAGAAGGAAGAAACAGGTAATACCCTGACGGGTAATAATGATTCCATTGAGGGAACTGATTTACCCAAGAATCTATGCTTTGTATCTAAATTAACAAGGATGGAGCCAAGACATGCTTTACCCCATTTAAGAAGGTCGTTGCACAGATTAAATGACGAAAAGTGATTTGGACTCCCATGTTACAAAGTATTTTGGCATGCTATGACAGTATACACCAGCTCCCCAGGAGAACAGTCTGCAATGTAGGAAGCTTTCTAAGTGACAACAATGAATGCTTATCTGCTCGTCTCTAAAGCTTATGAATGGAGGGTGACATTTACTGATACCCCCCCGAAACCTCCATTAGTGTACATGCGCAAAACACACACGTGCAGTACACCAGCCTGTACTGCCAATGAATTCTTACCAACCGGTTGTTAATCTTCAAGCTTACTTGGGCCCCACCGCATTTTGTTTTGTAACTAGTAGGGTTTTCACAAAGTCTGCACAAGTAGAGCTTTCTGCATTGCGTATGTCAGGAAACTCAGCTTTAGTTGAAGTTAGAGAAACATTTTGAGAAGTTATGGGAAATTACCATCATGAAATAATTCAAATAGCAGTCTTTCAAATTTATAAACTTATTTTGATAAGCACCAAGTATTCACGACCAGTGAAGCAGCAAATCTGGCAGATACTGTTACTATCTCACACAGACACATATGTGGAGAAATGAATGTATGGCGATATTTCATCTCACCTGATTTTATGTCACTGGAGATGTTCTTTTCTCTCTCTTTCTCAGTCAATTCTTGTTGGAACCAAAAAGAATGTATTATTTCCTCAGCATGAGGAAATCCTTCTAACACACAGCCAGTATGTTATCACACCCAAAGTGATGGTACAGGATTTAGATGATTGGCACACATAAGAAATGTGAGAATTCAAACAGTGTGAAAAAGGTAGTATTTGCAAACAAGAACAAGGGAAGGTCTCAGACCTGAGAGAGTGAGGTTTATGGGCTGTCATAGAGTCAGATACACAAATGGACTGAAGCTGAAGCTCAAAATGCAGCTTCGATGGTTTGACAGTGACATCACAGGCAGTCTGGCCAGAAGGTGGCCATAACTGGGTGTTAAATATCACAAGTTACAATGAATTTGAAATGAAAATAAAGGATGCAGCAACTGGATAGAAGGAAGACTGGTGCACTGGCACAAAAGAACTGTAGATAATCAAAGCAGTATGGAAATTTCATTTCAATAAAACAAACCCCTGTGAACATTGGAAATTTTAAATTAAAACAGCAATCGGACAAATGCGGCAGGTCTGGTAGCATCTGGTGAGGAAGAATAGTTAACATTTCAAACCCTGTGACTGTAGTCCTGTATTCTTTGTTTCCAATTATGCAACGTCTGCAACATTTTGCTTTTATTGGTGGCATGAGGCTTTTCTCCTTGGAGAAGGGAAGTTAACTTGAGATCTGATTTGTGTGTGCAGAATCCTGAGATATCAGAACAGAGTCGATAGTGAGACATTGTTGACTGTGTTGGTGAAATCAGAAGCAGAGGATACCAGTTCAATGAGACTAACAAAGGAATTCTCACATGAGGAGGGTGAAACACCTTTCCCATTGCAAGTGGGAGAATGCATTGTCAGGTTCATTCAGCCCCTTTAGAAAAGAATTGGACAATTCCGTGAATGGAAACGATGAGGGATTGGGACACGATGTGGTGCTCATGCACAGACATTGGGGATCAAATTCTGTCCTTCGATTCTGTAACAAGATGCAGGGAATTCTGGGACTGCATGTGGCTCTCATAACCTCCCCTATCCCCAAACATTCAAATCAGATTAGAGAAATGAATGTGTGCATCACAGGCTGGTGAGAACAAGTGGGTTCAGGGCTGTGTGGGACCTGCACCAGCACCAGCACCAGCACCAGCATGGTGGGAAATGAGGAATTTAAACTGCACCTAAACTGGAAAAATCAGATGCGCTAATGTAGCCTTGATGAAGAGTTCATAAAATGTTCTCAAAATAGTCGCTTTGAACAGCATATTCTAAAGCTAACCTGAGAGCCAGTTGTACTGGACTTGATGTTGTGCAATGACAGAGGTTTAATTAACAACCTCACAGTGAAGGCACTCAGAGGTAGCAGTGACCCTAATCTGATGGAATTTTACAACCATTTTCAGGGACAGGAGTGGGTCTCAGACTATTATTTTAAACTTTAATTAGGGCAGTCATGTGGGTGTGAAATCAGAGCTAGAGTGAAGTGGCAATTTAGCTTCAGAGGTCGGTTGAGATACAGTGGCAAATAATTAAGGGGATACATCAGTATACACCCATCAGATACATTTGAGTGAGAAAGAAAAGTTCCAAGTCAATAAGTATGCTCCAGTAATCATCACACAGATATGGTTACAGGATGACATGGATTTGGAGCAGGATATTGAAGGATTCATGACATTGGAGGATAGGAAACTGGGAAAAAATGGAGGAAATACGACAGCATCTGCGGGTAACTATAAAATCCATTTAAGATGATGTCAACTACAAAAAAACATGCAATTGCTGAAGTATGGGTGGCAGATTAGACAAGACAGAGGGTATAAAATGGCAAAGAATGATTTCAAGATTAATAAGGAGGGAAAAAAAGAGTAGGAGACAAAGTTAAGCAAAATACGAAGACAGTTTAGCGGTTTCTCTGCATATTTCAAACAAAGTTCAGAAAGGAAGTGTCTGGACTAAAGTAGAAAAGCCTGACGAATTGCTAATAGAAAACAAATAGATGGTAGGTGAATTGAACGGGTATTTTTCATTGGCCTTATTCAATAAGCAGGAATTAATCAGGAAACGGAGGAACTGAAGAAAATTACAATCACCAGAGAAACATATTGAGTGAATTGGAGGAGCTACATGCTGAGACACGCTTAGTCCTGATAGACAGTATCCTGGAATTGAAAGGAAATGACCAGAGAGTTGATGTGTTAGTTTTGGTTTTGGATTTGAAAATTCCCTTGATTTGGGGAAGATTCATAGATTGGAAAACAAAGAAATTTAAATCCTTTATTCAAATGGGTATAGACAGTGAATGCAGGTAACTGCACACCAATTAACTTATAACGTATTCCCTGTGATGTATGTTATGATCAAAGATGACATAGCAGGGCATGGAGCAAATTTTAAGGTAAGCAGTCAGTGGTTCGGTAAGAAGAAATCAACTTTAAATAATTTATCGTCATCCTTTCAGGAATTAACACATTCTTGATGAAAAGGAGCCAATGGAGCATAATGGCACAGGTTTCTTGGGATAATTCAAGAGACACTGCAGAAATTCATTCCAAGGAAGAAGAAACTTGCTAAGGTGAGGGGGAGACATTCACTACCGCACGGGATGGTGGGTAAAGATATTCCCATTGGTGAAATTGTTAGCTATGCTGTGAGAGTGAATTGGGATGGCAATCAATATAACCTAAAACAAAATAGTATAGAAATAAGTGTAAAGTACAAGAATTCCTAAATATTTTCAGGGAACTGTTCAACAGCATTGTTTTATTCATTCATGGATTTGCACTTTATTAACTGGGCTAAGTTTTGCTGCCTGTCCTCAAATGATCTTGACATGGTGGCAGTGAGCTCGTGTGCGTTTGGTTTGGAGACACCCACAATGCTGTAAATGAGGATTTTAATCCAAAATATGTTTTCAGTCCAGCGAGTAAGGTTGTACGCCTAGACTTGGTTTTTGGAAATGACGAGGGCTAAGATTACGCAAGGGATCTAGTATTAATCCCAATGGTACACCACAGGACACTGGCCTCCAGTCACACACACAGCCTCCTCCCATCACCCACTGTCTCACCAGTCAGCCAATTTTGTATCTAACTTATCAAGTTACCCTAGATCCGCTGTACTTCGATCTTTAATTTTATCATGTGGACTTTCCTGTTTGGTCTCACTGGTTAGCTCCTTTTAATGGTTTAAATGTTACTTTACTGTCCATAAATAATATAAAGAATGGGTGGTTGGCCCTGGTGTATTAAAATGTGTAACACCATCTTTTCCACTGCCTGTACCAGGGAGCAAGCAGAGGTTTTTTGGAGGGTTGAAGAAACTGATCTGATGATCCTGAGTCTGATGAGTAGCGAAAGGGAGTGGGATCCCAGCCATGGGAACAATCTGATTTGGCCAAATTGTCTTGAGCAGTGACTAGAGAGTGAACAGGAGTGGAGAGCTTGATGATGAACGCGGCAGGCAAGACACTGATCTTGACCATATCATCAGCTCCCTGTCAACCATCTGACTGGAGTTTAAGTGTTTAGAGATGTACAAACGTTGTATTTCTTCAGCTGTTGCATTATTTCTGAGTTAACTTGGCCCCACGTTAATAATGTCATGGCAGGATATTGGATGTGAAGATTTATTGAATTAAACTCTGAGGTACTCTGTGATGAAATAAAGAGTGAATACTGAACATATGTTGAGTACATGGAGGTATTTGTCAATCTATGGGGTTGACTAGGTCTGAAAAGTAACCAACTGGAAAACCTTTTCCAATCACTTCTTGCATTACTACAGCAGACAGGCCTTGTTTTAACAGCAAGTCAATTGTACTACAAATGTTGTAGTAGTTTAAACATACTGTATGTTTAATATATTTGAATTATTTGACTTTTATTGAGAATATTAATCCCTATAACTGGAATGAGATTTATCCAATATTATCACAAACTGGCCTCAATTAACACTGTTCATCCCCAAATGTGCTTAACAGCAAATTTCTGTCACGGAAGTAACTTGTGAATTGGCTGGTGTCTTAGCAGATTGGATGAGTGAGTGAATCTCGTTCCACACTTACACCAAATGACAAACAAGAAGCTGTCACATTTCAACCTCAGAAGTGCCCTGTGTACCTCAGATTACCCAGGAATGGCAAGGTATCTTAAATTTTTGGGCATTAAATGAAACCAGCTGATTCAAACTGCCCCTGCCATTCAGAATTACAGGACTGGTGTTCAACAGTACTGGAATGCTTGTTCTGCCATTCACATAACTATGTAATATGAGATATGTGTGACGCTAGGCATGTCTGCCATAATCCCAAAGACTGGCTGATCATGTCAAACAGCATTTCCTTTTGAATGTTTGCAACGGCAAGATACTGATCACACTCAACTAGTCCATGATTGTAAAATGCAAATGACAGTATGACATGCAATTGTGCAATTTGACAACATTTTCAAAATATTTCATAGTTATTAATTACAGTTGCTAATTGCTAAGAATTACACTGACAATCAATTTAGAGTTGTCAGTCCAGCTCACAGTGTGGTCCATTTGCATGCACTGGAATCTGTGTGTTAGTACACAAGACCCTGTTATTTGTTGACAGGCAAAACATGTACAGATGCTGTACCTGTTTCAACTCAACAAAATAGGCATCAGCCATTAGGTGGTTAATTTTTCAGGTCAATGCCAATCACAGGCAATCTGCCTGGTTTAAAATGTAAACAAAGCCGTGAAATGTCTGCTCCAGGCCCACAGGGTTCCTTCTGTTTAAAAATCACAAAAAGTTTCCAAGTGAGGCAGAGTTTCAGCCAATAGGGGAGCTCCAGATCCAGCCCCACCACTCAGTCACCCCAAAGGGTTGGAGGACCGGCTGTTCACGCTTGGTCCTCCAACTAACAAGAACATCATGAACACCCGATATGGGAGTTGGAAAAGATTCCTTCCCCAATCCTTATAAATTAATGGGAAAATAAATTATATTTGGTCTTTTCCATTATTTCTTAAATTCTCCCATTTCTTGGAGTTTTACTACTCGATTATTTAGTGATAATTAACTGAGCTTTTAAAACTTTTCACTTCTAAGTGACTGAGCATAGTTCGCAAACATTAAGAGTTCACTAGATAGTTAAGTACACAGTACTGGGAGGTGTTTCATTCAATAATTCTGTTCTATTTTTAATCTTTCATGAGCTGTGTGCTCACAGTCAAGTTGGGGATGTCCTTACTTTCCAGGTGTTTGTTTTGCTGAGCTCTTCTCATTCTCAGCAGTTATGTTTGTATTTCCTCTGTGTGCATCAGTGACATTCAGTTCCGCATTTTTAAAAATATAAACTTGATTCACTGAGGTGTATGGGTTTGATTTAAAATGTTACCAGGATAAAATAGCACAAAGATCTAAAAGATGCAAGAGAAAAATTGGTTTTCTTTTTTAGTGGAATGTGCTTAGCTAATGAATGCTTGTTGGTTGATCGACAACAGTCGAACAGCAAACTCCTATGGTTAAGTGGTTAAGCCAACAGACACAGAGAGAATGATGTAAATATAAATATTCCAATCTGAATCCCTCAGATCTGAAACATTTCTGAATGTGTCGTAATTCGCAAAGGCTAGGAAAGTAAAAGTTCAACCACAAATATCACATGAAGGAATAGGTTATACTCACTAGGAAAGCCTGAAGATCTTTTCCTTGGAAAAGAGAAGGCTGAGAGATGCCATATTAGCAATGGAAGGTTTTGTTCCAGTTTTGTGTTTACTAATGTACGGAAAGCAGAAATGTGCCCATTAACTTCCAGCCAGGAAAGGTCATCGTTCTACATAAATTTTGATTTGACTGCACATTTCCAGCTTTCATCATTGTTATTTCTGACTTTATACACAATTGTAAAGGGTTTTCTGATCAAGGGCTAGGATTTCTGTGCCATGGAAGAAAATGGCTGGAACGCACTTCTTGCTCTCCTCAAGATCAACTTGCTAGTTCAGTCCTGGCTGTAACGACCAGCAGCAATACTGTCAGAATCTGACTCCCAGTCAGTTGTGAACTCGCTGATGTTGCAGCAGATTGGATGACTCAGTGAATCCCTTCCCACAAACAGAGCAAATAAATGGCCTGTCCTCTGTAGGAGTGCGTTGGTGTTTCAGAAGGTGAGATGCACATGTGAATTTCTTTACACACATGGAGCAGGTGAATGGTCGCTCCCCAGTGTGAATTCGCTGGTGTGTGACTAGGGTCGATGATCGTGTAAATGCTTTCCCACACACAGAGCAGGTGAATGGCTTCTCTCCAGTGTGAGTGCGTTGGTGTCTCAGCAGGTTATTGCTACTTTTAAAAGTCTCCTCACAGTCAGAACATTTAAAAGTTCTCTTCGCAGAATGAACTCGCTGGTGTCTCAACAGGTTGGATGAATTAATGAACCCCTTCCCGCATGCAGAGCAGGTATATGGCCTCTCCCCAGTGTGGGTGCGCTGATGTACACAGAGTTCAGATGATTTTCTGAATCCAGTCTTGCAGTGAGAGCACCTGAAAGGTTTCTCATTGGTGTGAACACGTTTATGGGACATCAGGTCCCCAGAACATTTGTAGCACTTTCCACAGTCTGAACATTTAAAAGGTCTGTCATTAGTGTGAACCCGCTGGTGAGCAAGCAGGTTGGTTGACTCTCTGAATCCTCTTCCACACTTGGAGCAGGTGAACGGCCTGTCCCCCGTGTGAGTGCGTCCATGTATTTCCAGCTGGGATGGCCAACTGAATCTCTTCCCACAGTACTCACATTTCCATGGTTTGTCCATGGTGCTGGTGTCTTTGTGTCTCTCCAGGTTGGATGATTTGCTGAAACCTCTTTTACATTAAAAAACGTGTAATTTCTCTGGGTTGAGAATGGTGGAATGCTTATTCAGGCATCGTAATTGGTTAAAGCTCTTTACACAGTCAGTGCACGGTAACATTCTCATTTGGGTGTTTCTGTGTCTCACGATGAAGTTTTCCCCAACAGACAGAAGAGGCAAGCATTTCTATTTCCACATTGAAAAGCTGATGATAATCAGATCCTGACTAGTGATGTTTACTTTGCATTTGCCATTCACAAATCAGCTTCTCCCAATCCTCTGTAAAAGAAATACAGAATGTCAGTATTTTGCAACGATTTGTAGCTCAGGTCGTGGGTGAGATTGTTGACTTGCTCACCTTGAAAACAAAAACAAGCCAGCTCGGTGAGCAAGTCAACAACCTCAATGCCAGAATCATGATCAGTCCATTGATGGCAATGTAGAGTAAATAATTCTAGCTTCTCAGTCAGTCAGATTGATATTGTGAAGAGCCAGTGCAGACATGGCTGGTCAAAAGGTCTCCTTCCACACTGTAATATTTCTGTGACAGAATGTTCTTTCCACTCAAACTAATAAAAGCAAAAATAAAGAACAAAGTCATGAGGAAATTCCCAGTGTCAATGGGACATTTTTTTTACTCCATATTCCTTCCTGGGATGAGGGCACCGCTGGCTAGGCCAACACTTATTGCCCATCCCTAATTGCCCAGACGGCAGTTACGAGTCAACCACATTGCTGTGGGCCTCGAGTCACATGTAGGCCAGACCAGGTAAGGATGGCAATTTCCATCCCTGAAGAACTTTAGTGAGCCAGATGATTTTTCCAACAATCGACAATGGATTCACGGTCATCATTAGACTCTTAATTCTAGCTATTTATTTAAATCAATTTCCACCATCTGCCGTGGCAAGATTCAAACCCAGGTCCCCAGAACAACACCTGGGTCTCTGGATTAACAGGCCAGTGAGAATACCACGAGATGATTGCCTCCCCTTATGCTGACATGTTACCATTGTGGAAGGTATCAAATGTAATGGTCAGCAGTGTGTGCCCAGGGACAGCTGGGCATGGAAGACACTTCTCATGGAGGGCAGGCAGGAAAGTAGAATTAAAGTAACAATCTGATCAGCCATGATCTTACCAGAATGATAGAGAAAGCTCGCTGGGCTGACGACTGTTCCAGTTTCTTAAATAAGAATGCTCAGTAATAATACATGTCCCACTCCTATGGGTTTACCCAAGTATTACAGAATGCTGTTTTAGCCAGAATTCCCTGACTCACCAACTCTTCTCCACGTTGAGCAGCCACAGATGAGAAATCAGGGCTGAAGTGACACAAAACGAGAAGTTCAGCTCTCCTACGTATCAGGAGTTGCAGCCACAGCCACTCAACTGAATGTATCCAAGGCCCATGGCAACTCGAGGCTGCATAGGTCAGCTGTGGCTGGGAATGGGTGAAGCTGCTGAAAACCCCATTGTTAATTACGGTTACACGCCTGGCGCTAGGACCCAGCTGAGACCGTTGGAACTCCACTCACGATGTGACGTTTGGTCGCGCGTGCGCGGATCCCGGATAAGATGGCGCCCACTAAACTGGAACCACTTCCTGGTCAAAGGCCTGTATCTGGAAATACAGCACCTGCAGATTCATTTTTAGTTTTCATCACCTTCCAGAGGTGTTTAGAAACCCCTCCTGAGCCACCGTGGTTTCCATCTCTCCCTTCGCACTTTCAATCTTTACTTTGAACGTGACAAAAGAGCAGAGCATCATCCCCCATCGCCATTACTCGCAGCGGATACATTCCAAAGAGCGCAACGGCACGACGCCTGCGCAGTGCTCGCCTGTAATGTTAATCAGCGACCTTTACCAGCGCGGGGACTGCTGGGTAAAAGTCCTGCCATTGAAAGCCCTCAATCAATAAAAATTTTACTCTGATGGAGCTGATGGAAAAGGGCGCAGTACAAAAAAAAATACAGCACAGAAGCAGGCTCTTCAGCCCTCCAAGCATGCGCTGACAGGTTTTGCCCTTCCATATTAAAACTGTCTTCTCTTACATCCCTCTGTTCCCTTCCTATTCATAGACAATGTATACATAATATTTACTTTTTCAAAATTTCAAGTCTGAATCTATAAATAAGATAATTTTTAAAATTTATTTGAAATAAATCTCTAGTGCTACCCATCTAAAATTAAATTTGTAACTACATGGCAATGGGTAAATGGAAAGGAGGTGATGGGATAGTGCTCATGTGTAAGTGGTCAGTACTCCAGAACCCTCCCTCTGACACTTTTAGGCTGTGACTTTCAGATAGTCACTCACCTCCTTTTGGAAGAATTTGTTTTCCCTCAAAACCACTTAAAACCTCCAACGACTTATTTTAAAAGTGTTCTCAACCACCACCCCTCCCCCTCCGTTATTGATCCCTGTACTAAGGGGAAATGATTCTCCCTATCTAAGCTGTCAATGCCCTCTACAGCTTTGTTCACTTCAATTAGGTCCCCACCCAGCCTCTCTACTTTTTCTTCAAAACTCCATCACTCCGGCCCAGGCAACATCCTGCTGGATCTCTGCATTTGTGCAGTCACATCATCCTTTGGTGTTATTTATATAACTGATACTTAATGGTAAGGTCCTGGGGAACATTGCTGAACAAAGACTTTGGGGTGCAGGTTCAAAGAGTTCCTTTAAGGTGGAGCCAAAGTTAGATAGGAAGACTTTGGTATTCTTGCACTTATTGGTCAATGCATTAAGTATAGGTGTGTTGAAATGTCATATTGTGACTATATAGGATATTGGTTAGGCCACTTTTGAAATGTTGCTGTCAGTAAAGACACTTGAAGTGGTTCAGAAAAGATTTAAAAGGATTTCACTGAAGTTGGAGGGTTTGGGCTATAAGGAGAGGCTGAATATGCTGGGGCTATTTTCCCTGAAATGTTGGAGGCTGAGGGGTGGCCTTATAAATGTTTATAAAATCGTGAGACATGGATAAGGTGAGTAGCCAACGTCATTTTCCAAGGCTCGTAGTCCAAAACTGGAGCACGTAGCTTTAAGTTGATACCAGAAAGATGTAAAAGGAACCTAAGGGGCAATTTTTTTTTCATGTCAAGGGTAGTGCGTGTATGGAATGAGCTACAAGAGGAAGTGGTAGGGGCTGGTACAATTACAACATTTAAAAGGTATCTAGATGGGTGCACGAACAGGAAGAGTTTGCAGGGGTATGGGCCAAATGGTATGAAATGGGACCACATTAATTAGGATACCCGGTTAGCTTGGACGCATTGGACCAAAGATTCTGATTCCATGCTGTACAACTCTGTGACTCTAAGTTGGAGAGTGGTAGAGTTGCTTCTGAGACTAAGATCCTGAATTTAAAAAGAGGAAACTGTGATAGCATGGCACACAAACTGGCCATAATAAATTGGGGAGTTTTACTTAATGGGATAGAAGTGGAAAGGCAAGTGAAAATACTTAAAGAAAATATTGGGGAACTGCAACAGTTGTTCATTCCTTTCTGGCACAAAAATGAAATGAGAAATGTGGCCTAGCCATGACTAGGAGGGAAATTAAAAATGGTGATATAGAGTCTTAGGAAATAAGAACATGAAGTGCTGGTGTTGGACTAGGGTGGACAAGGTCAGAAATCACACAACACCAGCTTATTAGTCCAACAGGTTTATTTGAAAACACAAGCTTTCGGAGCCTCAGACCTTCTTCACGCACAGATCGCACTTTAGCCCTTGAGATGTTCTGCCATTCATGCTGATATTGCTGATCACCAACTCAGTACCTTCTCACTTTCAACACCCTTTGATCCCTTTGTCCCTCTGAACAATAATCTAAACCTTCTTTACAACGTTCAATATTTTGCCACAACCACTTTCTTTGGTATTTGAACTCCACAGATTCACTCCTCTCTGAATGAAGAAACCCCCTTCCCAGAATCAGTCTGGTATACCTTCATAGCACTGTGTCTACAAAGCCAGACTATCATTCCTTAGATCACGAGAACAATACTGCACAGAATACTCCAGGTGCGGTTGCACCAGTGTCTCAAACCCCAAATCAGACTCATTGATTTGATTTTTCAGTCAGCAGAAAGGAGTTAGGAATTTAATCCAGAGGGGAGAGGACGGAGAAAGGGAGAAAACTGGAAGCGGAGGACAGAAATGGGGAGGTTGGATGTGGATTTCAGTCGAAAGAGGAAGGAGGGTAGAGCCAGGAATTTACAGATTTGAGAAATAAGAGAGGAGAATAATGTTCCTCAGGATCTGGACTTGTCTGTTTTGAATTTCTATCCTGCAATGACAGTAAATGACTTGTGAGTTCCTTTTGCAGGACATTAGAAGAGAAGGATTTGCAGATATTAAACACAAACTGCATTACCTCACTCTTCTCTAAATTCAAGTCCATCTGCCATTTCTCCATCCAACTTTCCGATTGATGTACATCCTGCTGTGTCCTTTGACAACCTACCTCACTATCCTCACCTGCACCAATTTTCACAACATTAGCAAATCTATTAAACAGACAGCTTAGATTTTCATCCAAATCTTTGAAAAAATGACAAACCTTATGGAACACCACTGGTCACAGATCTCCAATCAAAAAACACCGTCCCCACCCACCCTCTGTCCTCTAACCCAATCCAATTTAGCAACTCACCATGGATTGATCTCATATGACATAATCTTCTGGGCCCAGCTACCATGAGGGAGCTTGTCGAATGCTTCAGTAGAGTACA
Source organism: Stegostoma tigrinum (assembly GCF_030684315.1). Classification (NCBI taxonomy): domain Eukaryota; kingdom Metazoa; phylum Chordata; class Chondrichthyes; order Orectolobiformes; family Stegostomatidae; genus Stegostoma; species Stegostoma tigrinum. Next base: position 1,425,557 of record NW_026728430.1, on the reverse strand, counting down.
TGCAGACAACATCCACTGCACTGTCTTCATCGATCATCTTCACCACTTATTCAAAAAAAAACACAATCCAGTTTGTGAGAGGCAGGAAGCCAAGATGCATGTTATCCACATGAGCTTCAGCAAGGCCTTTGACAAGGTCCCTTGTGGCAGGCTGATACAGAAGTCTAAGTGACCCAGGTTACATCGTGAGTTGGGTACAGAACTGGCTTTGTCATAGAAGATGAAAAGTAGCTACAGATCTGTGACCAGTGCCTTTCAGTAGGAATCAGACCCCTGTTGTTAACAGATAATAAAATGTGAGGCTGGATGAACACAGCAGGCCCAGCAGCATCTCAGGAGCACAAAAGCTGACGTTTCTGGCCGAGACCCTTCATCAGAGAGGGGGATGGGGTGAGGGTTCTGGAATAAATAGGGAGAGAAGCGGAGGCGGACCGAAGATGGAGAGAAAAGAAGATAGGTGGAGAGGAGAGTATAGGTGGGGAGGTAGGGAGGGGATAGGTCAGTCCAGGGAAGACGGACAGGTCAAGGAGGTGGAATGAGGTTAGTAGGTAGGAGATGGAGGTGCGGCTTGGGGTGGGAGGAAGGGATGGGTGAGAGGAAGAACAGGTTCGGGAGGCAGAGACAGGTTGGACTGGTTTTGGGATGCAGTGGGTGGAGGGGAAGAGCTGGGCCGGTTGTGTGGTGCAGTGGAGGGAGGGAACGAACTGGGCTGGTTTTGGGATGCAGTGGGGGAAGGGGAGATTTTGAAACTGGTGAAGTCCACATTGATACCATTGGGCTGCGGGGTTCCCAAGCGGAATATGAGTTGCTGTTCCTGCAACCTTCGGGTGGCATCATTGTGGCACTGCAGGAGGCCCATGATGGACATGTCATCTATAGAATGGGAGGGGGAGTGGAAATGGTTTGCGACTGGGAGGTGCAGTTGTTTATTGCAAACCGAGCGGAGGTGTTCTGCAAAGCGGTCCCCAAGCCTCCGCTTGGTTTCCCCAATGTAGATGAAGCCACACCGGGTACAGTGGATGCAGTATACCACATTGGCAGATGTGCAGGTGAACCTCTGCTTAATGTGGAAAGTCATCTTGGGGCCTGGGATAGGGGTGAGGGAGGAGGTGTGGGGGCAAGTGTAGCATTTCCTGCGGTTGCAGGGGAAGGTGCCGGGTGTGGTGGGGTTGGAGGGCAGTGTGGAGCGAACAAGGGAGTCACGGAGAGAGTGGTCTCTCCGGAAAGGAGACAAGGTGGGGATGGAAAAATGTCTTGGGTGGTGGGGTCGGATTGTAGATGGTGGAAGTGTCGGAGGATGATGCATTGTATCCGGAGGTTGGTGGGGTGGTGTGTGAGAACGAGGGGGATGCTCTTTGGATGGTTGTGGCAGGGGCGGGGTGTGAGGGATGTGTTGCAGGAAATGCGGGAGACGCGGTCAAGGGCGTTCTCTACCACTGTGGGGGGAAAGTTGCGGTCCTTGAAGAACTTGGACATCTGGGATGTGCAGGAGTGGAATGCCTCATCGTGGGAGCAGATGCGGCGGAGGTGGAGGAATTGGGAATAGGTCATGGAATTTTTGCAGGAGGGTGGGTGGGAGCAGGTGTATTCTAGGTAGCTGTGGGAGTCGGTGGGCTTGAAATGGACATCAGTTACAAGCTGGTTGGCCTGAGATGGAGACTGAGAGGTCCAGGAAGGTGAGGGATGTGCTGGAGGTGGCCCAGGTGAACTGAAGGTTGGGGTAGAAGGTGTTGGTGAAGTGGATGAACTGTTCGAGCTCCTCTGGGGAGCAAGAGGCGGCGCCGATACAGTCATCAATGTAATGGAGGAAGAGGTGGGGTGTGGGGCCTGTGTAGGCCTGTTGTTAACATATTTATTATAAAAAAAATTTGGAGGAGAATGTAGGTGATCAAATTAGTAAGTATGTGAATGACAAAGATCATGGGAGCTGTGAGGTAGTGAGGAGGAATGCCAGAGGAGACAGCAGGACATAGATTGACTGGAGACTTGTGTGGAAAAAATGGCAGGTGGCATTTAATCCAAACAAATGTGAGGTGATGCATTTTGGAGGGTCTAGTGAAGGAGGGAAGTGTACAGTAAATGGCAGAATTCTGAGAAGCACGATCATAGAGCAGTATCTAGGTCTACAGTTTCACAGTTTCCTGAAAATGGCAACCCGAGTGGAGATGATGGTCAGGGCAAAGTGTATAAAAATTGGTCATGTTGCAGCTCGCTAGAACTTTAGTGAGGTTATATTTGCAATGTTGTGTACAATTCTGCTCGTCAAACCACCAAAGGGTACAGAAACAGGTTACCAGGATATCACCTTGTTTGGAGGATATTAGTTATGAGGAGATGTTGGATAAATTTGGTTTGTTTTCATTTGAATATCAGAGGCTGAGGGGCAACCCGGTAGAAATTTACAAAACTGGGAGAGACATGGGTAGTTGGAGTCGAGAGTAGAAATGACAGTTTGTGTAGGGGACATACGTTTAAAGTAATAGGGAAACATGTAAAGGAGGTGTGAAAGGTGAGTTTTTACACACAGAATAGTATGTGTCAAGAATGCATTGCCAGAGGAAGTGGGATAAACAGATACAATCACAATACTTAAAAGACATCTTGATGGATTCGTGAATTGGCAGGGAATAGAGAGATACAAACTGTGCAGGGGAAAGAAAGAGATTTCATGATTAGAAAATCGTGCGTTAATGGAGGCTTGTGGTTTAAAGGGACTGTTCCTGTTCTGTAGTATTATTTGAGACCTCAGTTTTTCAAATACAGACTGGAATATTGCTAGAGTAACAGGCAGTGACAGTAAGTTTTTCTGGATTGTATGCATGACAAGTTTCCAAAAACAGTGCATTCAGTTCAAAAAGAAAGAGCGCTCGTTTGATCATACTTCTTGGGAATGATGGGAGCCAAGTAGATCAAGTGTCAGCGGCGGATCATTCAGGAGACCATGATCACGTGTAGGAAGGTACAGAATAATATCAGATAATAACCAGCATTAGTTCAGAATAAGAAAGCTCAGTTGATGGAAAGTTGTCTTCAACAGAGCAAGGTCAAAGCTGGACAGCAATGACTGAGTGGAGGTTGACGGGACAAAGTACAATTAATAATTGCAATACTTTCAAAGAGAAGATGGTTCAATTACACTCAGAAAGGAAAGGAAGGGCAAACATTCACGGCTGCTTGTATGACAATTAGAATTTAAGAACAAAAAACAAGCACCTATGATAGGTGTCAAAGAGAAAAGTCCAAATTGACAGTCACGAGGAATACAGAAGGTTCAGAAGTTGGGGCAAGCAGATGAAAAAGCACACAAGGAAGGGAGAGAATTAGGAGAGAAAATGTTGGCAGCCAGTTGAGAGGGGCTCATAACACATTGGTTTGTCTCCTACATAGTTATAGCCAGAGGAACATGCAGGTTCTGGGTTCAGACAGGGGCAAACTTTAGGAGTCCCTTGGAATCATTGGAAGCAGCAGAGGCAGTGGATCAATTGTCACCATGAGTCAGACAATGAAGCTCTTTGAGCTCCTCACTGTTGTTGTTGTAGGTGAGGATGGAGAATACATGGGGGAGGGGGAAGAGATGTTCAATGAGAACAAACTTTTATTAGACATATCATTAAAAATAAACATACTGCAGGTCACACAGAAAGCTGTTTGATTTGACTCTAATGCTAAATATAACGACTGAGAACTGGAGTTATTCAAACCAATGGAAACAGATTCCATTGAAACGGTTCAGTACTGACTGTGATTGAAAGCAAAATACAAACATCCAACAGCTACCGACAAACTCACTTCCGTGTCAGCAAATGAGATAAATGAGTGAATCCCTTCCCACCCTCAGAGCAGACGAATGGCCTCTCTCCAGTGCGAACTCACTGGTGTAAATGGAGTTTAGTTGATCATCTGAACACATGGCTACAAAAAACACACAAATGGTCTCTCAGCAGTGTGAACATATTGATGATTCATCAGAACATTTAAAGCACTTCCCACAGTTTGGACATTTAAAAAGGTCTCTCATCAGTGTGAACAGCTTGTGTGCCAGGACTGTAGTTAATCAAGTGAATCCCTCCCCACAATCAAGGCTTGCATTGTGTCAGTCCTGGTAGTTAATTAAAACTGGTGTCCACACACACACAATACGTGTATGGTTTCACACTGTGAATAATGCTTTCTCCTTCCATGTTCAAAATCTGATAATGTTCTGTTTACAATAAACTGAGGGGCCCATAAAACGCTGGGATTATGCCTGGTGTCAGTTTCCCTTTGAATACTCTGTGAAATAAATTTAAAACAGAACAATGCAACGAAGAGAGAGTCCACACAAACACCAGGCTGCCTATGAAATCAGCTGGTAATAAATCTGGTAGTTTGATTAGATTGGATTCCCTACAGTGTGGAAACAGTCCCTTCAGCCCAACAAGTCCACACTGCCCCTTGAAGCATCCCACCCAGACCCATCCCCCTATATCCCACACAGCCCTGAACACCATGGGCAATTTAGCATGGCTAATCCACTAATCCACCTAGGCTGCACATCTTTGTGGGAGGAAACCAGAGCACCTGGAGGAAACCCACACAGACACAGGGAGAACGTGAAAACTCCGCATATACAGTTGCCCGAGGCGAGAATCGAACCCGGGTCCCTGGTGCTGTGAGGCTGCAAAGCTAACCACTGAGCCACCGTGCCACCCCATAGGATTAATGATGTACTGTAAAAAAGAAGTGACCACAAAAGCCAGTGATTCATTAATGTCGATCAGGGAACAGAACCTACCACCTGGTCTGGGCTTACACAAGACTCTGGCCTCCTAGTGAGTGGTCAGACAAAGAAAGAATGTGGAGAAAGAGGTGAAACACAGGTATTGAATAAATCCACATCTCAATCAGGACTTTGACATCATGTCACAAACCCTTAATCTTCACTGTTGTGAATGTCCAGTGTGGAAGATCTATATGGAACACCATCACGGTGACGACCCCCTCCAAGTCACACATCATCCTGACTTGTCTGAATCCGGTGCAGGATGAACTGAAATTTCCTCCAATTACCCAGCGAGACAGCTTCTACACTGATTGCAACCTTCTGTCCAGTAACTGTGTGAAGCTGAACCAGACTGTTCACAACTCTGATGAAATACTTCACACTAAGATGAGCTTTCAACCACATCATCACCAAACCAACTGTTTCCATCTCAGTAACATCACCTGACTCCATCCACGTCTCAGCTCATCTGCTGCTGAAACCCTATCCATTCTTTGTTACCTCTAGATTTAACTGCCCTGACACTGACCGGTCCCCCATACTCAAGTGTCCCATAATGTTGGAGTGATTAAAATCTCTGCTCTCTCAGTTGTAGTGTTATTGGCCCAAAGTGTATCACAGGTGCTGAAAAATAAGTCAGCAGATCTGTTAAAAGACTATCCAATTTAGCATCGTGATAGTACCATGCAGCGTGAGAAGTTTTTCTCAAAGTGAGAATGGGACCTACTTTCCACAGGACTATGCAGTGGTTACTCTCACCGAATGCTGTTCTGGATAAATACTGAGGATGAGGTAATGTAGGTTTTCCCCTCCCTCTCTCTGTTCTTCCTCATCCCTGCTGTACCTATTTTGTTTCTATGTCTCCTGTACACTCAAACATGTCTGTGTAGCTGCTTGAAAAATAACTTTAATAGAACTTCAAGTCTATCTTTATTTTTTCTTCACGCAGCAAATTATGTGTATTGTCTCCTCTTTTCTTACACACAGCAAAATCCTGCGGAGAAGAAAATGCCACTTGCTCATGGGACATTCGCAGCAGTGAGATTCAAACCCACATCAATGAAAAGACTGGAGTCTTAATTCAGCACCTTAGACTGTTCAGCCACAGTAACTGACAAGTCATGGTCATCCTTATTGTCTTCGATGATAATGTCGCGACACCAAATTTTAGTCATGGAGCAGGAGAGGCCTCGAGACTGCATTACCATTTCTCAAATCTCTAATGGGTTCGCAACCTCAACACCAATTTTGCCTCAAATCCCTGCAAAGTCTCCAATTTCTCTCAGGTCACCTATCAAGCTTTTCTCTTCAAGAAAAGAACTTTTTGCTGTTTAACAGAAAGTGCTATAGAAACAAAGTAGGTCTGGCAATGTCTAAGACAAATGAAATCATGTTAGTTTCAAGATCTTAGAACTATTTCTCTCTCTCTCTCTCTCTCTCTCTCTCTCTCTGCAGGAATGGCTTCACTACATCCCACACAGTTGTTACAATTTTTAACAATTATGTAGCAATTAAAGCTAAAATTCTATTTTCTTTCTTTATCATTTGCAGCACCAGCAAAGGACTTTAGACCCATTTTTGTCCTTTTCCATACCCATCCTGAATCAAAAAGAGCTATAATAACTAACTGAGAGACCTGCTGCATTTATCCAGCACTTTTTTTTGGACAATTTGTGTTTCTAAATTAATTCCCTCAATGTGTCAAATGCCTTAAATACTTGCTGACAATGTCTAGGTGTCTGTCGTTTGAACATTGCACTGTGAAGACTTCAAATCATCCATTTTATAAGAAGCAAGCACACAGTAACTGAACTCTACACTTAAAAATGCAAAAACATATTTCCTTCCTAATCTTTAAGCCTGTTTATTTCTTTGTACCGCTTAGCAGTAAGTCATGCAACTGCACCAGAAACCTCTGATCCTTAGAATTTTTTTAACCAGTGTCTGAACATGTAGTCCATAACATGAGAATTGGCAAAAGTTGTTGACACACAGAACAAAGAAAATGTTGTGAGAGACTCAGAAAATAAAGGAACATTTCTTATACTGTAGCTGAAAAGAATTGGTTTATTGAAACAGATTTATTCACCATTTGACCGAGTGACTGGCGTCATACAGGCTGCTTAAAGAGGAGGGAAACAACATCACGAAATTAATTTTGAATGTTAAATCATGGAGCAAGTACTGAAAATGGATTGCAATGTCAATGAGAAGAATACATTGGAACCTTAGGATTTTCTAAAGCAATTACCTTTTACTTCCTTGGACTGCAGTGGCATCAGTGAAAAACCCATTCGTCACCTTATGACTGTGGGAGGCCAAGTTAGCTCAGTTGTCAGAACATACGCTGCTTAAGTGCAGGGTTATGAGTACAAGTCCAACACTGGGCACCACCTGTTTAATTATTTAGTATTTCCTCTCTGCAAATTCCCTTCCTCCAGCTATTCGTGACAGGCTAACCCTTTCATCCCATGAATCAGCTTAGTGAATCTTTTTTGCACTGCATTCAACGCCAGCATATCCTTCTTAAATACAAGCACCAAAACTGTAAATAATATACCAGTACGGCTTCACCAACATCCAATACAGTTGTTACAAGATGTCCCGATCCTCAAACACCAATAATTCGCAATTAAGGCCAAAATTCCATTTACTTTCTTCATCACTTCAGCATCAGTTTAGGACTTAAGGCCCATCCTTTTCCTTTTCTTACAATCCTGAATCGAAAAGTTATAATAACTGCCTGCAAAATGCAATCCCACTGAAACTTCAACCACTTGCTCAACTTTGTAACCTAAAGTCAAGTCCAGGACCTTCCCCTTCCTTGTTGGGACTTCTCCTTAGTGGCTGAAGAAGTGCTGTCCTGGATGTATTTTAAAAATTCTGATAAATCTTTCCCACTGTGATGACTCCATTAATGCTGAGGAAATTGAAAGCTCCTGCTACCACAATCCTGCTACTTTTACACTTTCTCAAAATTTGCCTCCTTATTTATTTGTGGAGTTTTCAAAGATGCCAGCCCTCCTTATTGCTGTAATTGATTCCCTAAACAAAATAACAATATCCCCTCCTCCTTTACCACCTCCACTGCCTTGCATGAAGGCCCTGTAACCTGGAATACTGAGCTGCTAACCATGTCCAATTGACAGCAATGTCTTTATGGCCCCATTAATTTGTATCCTCAAATCATCTGCCTTATTCATCTGAACACCATTCACCCTTAACAAACTCCCTTGTACCTTAAACTGGCCTGTGACAAGGCCTTCCAGACTCTCGTTTCTTCTCTTTTTGGCCCTTATTATTATTTTGAACATTCTCCCTGGATTTCAGCCCACTGCTCAGGGATTTACAAGGCCCTCAACAGTACTGGAAACGCACCCCCACCCCCCACAAGGATGCAGGTCCCATTCTGGTTTAGGTGTAACTGCTGTGTGTAATTCTAGTCTTCTTGCTAAAGGAAGGGTGTTGTAAAACTTGAAAGGTTCGGAAAAGAATTGTAATGGTTATTACTGTAATAATGTACCATTAGTACACTAAGTTTCAAGCATTATGGGATGACCCTGTTCCCATTTGCTCACATGAAATGTACTGACTGTCATTGAGTGAAAAATAAAAACCACCGGTTCCTTACACTTGGGAGGTGAGGATGGAAGAGTTAGGGGAGATGGAGAGCCTTTCAAAATAAACTAGTCTGCTTTTGAGATGAAGACGCAATGCACAGTAGTTTTAATAAAAGGTTGACTTGTATTGTTTTTTTCTCCCAACTAGGTAACCAGACACGTGGTGTTTTCAAACATCATGAGAAACATGCCCAGATAACATGACGTGGACACAGATAATAGGAGCAACATAAAAAATTCCTACAGATTCTTGGGAACTCATTGGTGGTTATCCACAGTGGCTCAGCGGTTAGCACTGCTGGCTCACAATGCTAGGGACCCAGATTTGATTCCACCCTTGGGCAAATGAGTGTGTGGAGTTGGCATGTTCTCCCTGTGGCTACGTGGGTTTCCTCTGGGTGCTCTGGTTTCCTCCCATGTGTTGGTTAGGTGGATTGGCCAAACTAAATTGCCCAGAGTGTTCAGGGATGTGTAGATTAGGTGGGCTACGGGGAGATGTGTCTGGGTGGCATGCTCTGAGGTTTTCTGTGGAATTCTTGGGCCAAAGGGCCTGTTTCCCTACTGTAGGAATACTCTGAATTCTATGAAAACCAGTCCTAATGATCTAGGAAATCCCTTTTCACACAGTGTGCAGGTGGATTGTCTTTACCCAGTGTGAAGGTGTTGATATACAGCAATAAAACATCATCATTTTCAAAACCTACCCTACAGTTACATAATTGTTATTAAAATTAACGCAAAAGGACTAATAAATTAAACACCATTTATCTCAATGCCAGAGGCCTAACAGCTAAGGCAGATGAACTCAGGGCAAGGTTGGAAACATGGAACTGGGTTATCATTGCAATTACAGAGACAAGGCTCAAGGATGGACAGTGATGCCAGCTTAATGTTCTAAGATTATAGATCCGATAGAAAGGATAGAAAGTCAAAGCGGGAGGGGAAGCAAAGCAAGAATGTGCTTTGTGAAAAGTGGCATTTTTGAACAAGGATAACATTATGGCTTCACTTAGGAGGGATATATCTGAGAACACATCCAGGGAAGTTATTTGGGTGGAACTGAGAAATAAGAAAGAGATGATCACCTTATTGGGATTATACTATAGGCCTCCCAATAGTCAGCAGGAATCTGACAAACAATTTTGAAAGAAGATCTCGGTTATCTGTAAGAATAACAGGGTGGTTATGGAAGGGATTTTAACTTTCCAAACACAGACTGGGAATTCCATGGTGTAAAATGCTTGAATGGAGAGGAATTTGCTGAGAGCGAGTGTCCAGGAAAACGTTCTGATTCAGTATGTGATGTACCGACTAGAGAAAGTGCAAATCTTGACCGGCTCTTGACAAATAAAGCAGGACAGGTGACTAGGGTATCAGCGGGGGAGGACTTTCGGGCCAGTGACCATAATTCTATTAGTTTTAAAATAGTGATGGGAAAGAGTAGACCGGATCTGAAAGTTAAAGCTCTATATTGGAGGAAGGCCAATTTTAAAGGGATTACACAAGAGCTTTCAAAAGTTGATTGGGGCAGATATTGCAGGTAAAACGGAAAGATTCAGAACTGGGAAGCCTTCAAAAAAAAAACATGAGTGTTCAGGGACAGTATATTCCTGTTCGGGTGAAGGACAAGGCTGGTAGGTGTAGGGAATTCTGGATGACTAGAGAAATCAAGGTTTTGGTCAAGAAAAAGGAAGGACATGCCAGGTATAGACAGCAGAGATTGAGTGAATCCTTATAAGAGTATAATGACAATGGTATACTTAAGAGGGAAATTAGGAGGGCAAAAAGGGGACATGAGGTAGCTTCGGCAAATAGTATTAAGGAAAATCCAGAAGGATTCTACAAATAGATTAAGAACAAAAGGATAACTAGGGAGAGAATAGGGCCCCTTAAAAAGCAGCAATGCCGCCTATGTGTGGAATTGCAAGAAATGGGGAATATAATAAAACAAGTATTATGCATCAGTATTTACTACAGAAAAGGATATGGAAGATATAGACTGTGGGGAAATAAATAGCAACAACTTGAAAATTAGCCATATTTCAGAGGTAGTGATGCTGAACGGCTTAAAACGCATAAAAGTGGATAAATTCCTGGGACCTGATCAGGTGTATCCGAGAACTCGGAGGGAAACTAGGCAAGAGATTGTTGGGCCCCTTGCTGAGATATTTGTATCATCGATAGCCACAGATGAGGGATCAGAAGTTGGCTAATGTGGTGCCACTATTTCAGAAAGGTGCTAAGGAAAAGCCAGGAAACTATAGGCCAGTGAGCCTGATATTAGTGGTGGGCAAGTCATTGGAGGGAATCCTGAGGGATAGTACTTGAAATATTTGGAAAGGGAAGGACTGATTAGGGATAGGCAACATGGCTGTGTGTGTAGGAAATCATGTTTCACTAACTTGATTTTTTTTGAAGAAGGAACAAAGAGGATTGATTAGGGCAAAGCAGTGGATGTGTTCTATATGGATGTCAGTAAGGCAGTTGACAAGGTTCCTCATGGTAGACTGATTAGCAAGGTCAGATCACATGGAATACAGAGAGAACCAGTCATTTGGATACAGATCTGGCTTGAAGGTAGGAGACAGAGTGCTGGTGGAGGGTTGCTTTGTAGACTGGAGGCGTGTGACCAGTGGTGTGCCACAAGGATCAGAGCTGGGTCCACTCATTTCTGTCATTTATAAAGATGATTTGGATGTGAATGTAGGAGTTATAGTTACTAAGTACCAATCCTTGCAGCATACTGCAGGCCAAAGGCCTTTCCAAATGGCCAGCTCTCCCTGGATTCCATGTGATCTCACCTTGTTAATCAGTCTACCATGCGGAATTTTACTTACTGAAATCCATATCGAAAACATCCACCAGTCTGCCATCAATTTTCTTTGTAACTTCTTCAAAAAAAAACTCAATCAAGACATAATTTCCTATGGGCAAAGACATGTTGACTATCCCCATTCAGTCCACGCTTTCCAAATACGTAAATCCTATCCCTCAGACTTCCCTCCAACAACTTACCCATAACTGACATCAGGCTCACCAAAAGTTTATTGTTCCCTGGCTTTATGTTACCACCTTTCTTAAACAATGGCACTGGAATAGCCAACCTCCAGCCTAACAGCTCACCTATGACTGTCAATGGTGCAAATATCTGAGCAAGGGGCCCAATCGCAAGCCTAACTTCCCGCAAAGTTGGAGAATACACCTGAAGAGGTCCTGGGGATTTATCCACCTTTATGCTCTGTAAGGCATCCAGCACCACCTCCTCTATAATATGGAACTTTTCAAGATACACATTCATTTCTAAGTTCTCTAGCTTTCATATTCTTTTCCACAGTAAATACCGATGTAAAATACTTGTTTTGCATGTCATCCATCTTGTGCATTCCCATACATAGGCGGTCTTACTGTGCTTTTAAGGGGCATAATAGTGTCAAAATTGGCCTTAGTCCCATTTAAAACTTTAACTTTTAGACCAAGTCTATCCTTCTCCATAACTATTTTAAAACTAATACAACGATGATCATAGGCCCCAAAATATTTCTCCCACTGACCCCTCAGTCACCTGCCCTACCTTATTTCCCAAGAGAAGATCAAGTTTTGAGCAGGGACTAATGACACCAGTACAAACAGCCCAAAGATCCAAGTTCAATCCTTGATTTAAAAGCAAAATCCTTCAAATGTGGTTGTGGTGAACTTGCTGGTGTGTTAACAGTTTGGATGATTGAGTGAATCCCTTTCCACACATAGAACAAGTGAATGGTCTGGCCCCAGAGTGAACTCGCTGGTGTCTCAGCAGGTTGGTTGAGTGAGCAAATCCCTTCCCACATTCGGAACATGTGAACGGTTTCTCTCCAGTGTGAATTCATTGATGTGTCAGCAGGTGAACTGTCTGAGTGAATGCTTTTCCACACTCCGAACAGCTGAATGGTCTCTCTCCAGTATGAAGTCGCTGATGTGTCAGCAGGTTGGATGAGTGAGTAAATCCCTTCCCACACTCAGAACAGGTGAAAGGTTTCTCTCCAGTGTGAACTCGCTGATGTACCAATAGTTTGGAATTGCGAGTGAATCCTTTCCCACATTCAGAACAGATGAATGGTCTTTTCCCAGTGTGAACTTGCTGGTGTTCCAGCAGAGAGGATGACTGAGTGAATCCTTTCCCACACACAGAACAGGTGAATGATTTCTCTCTGGTGTGAACTTGCTGGTGTCTCAGCAGGTTGGTTGACGAAACGAATCCTTTCCCACAAATAAAGCAGGTGAACAGTCTGTCCCCATTGTGAATTCGCTGATGTGTCAACAGGCTGGATGACAAAGCAAATTCTTTCCCACATACAGAGCAAGTGAATGGCCTCTCTCCTGTGTGAATTTGCTGGTGTTTCAGCAGGTGAGATGTCTGCGCAAATCCTTTCCCACACACAGAGCAGGCAAACGGTCTCTCCCCACTGTGAACTTGTTGGTGTTTCAGCAGGTTGTTTGACTGAGTGAATCCCAGCCCACAATCAGAGCAAATGAACGGTTTCTCCCCAGTGTGACTGCGTTGGTGCATTTCCAGCTGGGATGGGTAAATAAATCCTTTCCCACAATCCCTACATTTCCACAGTCTCTCCCCAGTGTGACTGCGCTGGTGTTTGGACATTTCAGATGAATCTTCACAGACTCTTCGGCACACAGACAATACGCATTTCTCCCTGGTGAACAGTGCTTCTTCCTTCAATGTTCAAAATCCTGAGATAATTAGGTTATGACAAACAGATTGAGTGTCAGATCTGGATGTGGTTTTGTTTGATTTCTCTGAATGCAATCAAAATTTCAAACAGAAAAGTAGAGAGAGAGAAACCAGAAGAATACACACAAAGATTGTGAAACTCTGAAATTAATCTGGTCAATTGTGGATCCAACACCGAGGGGCACTGCTGGATTATCAGTAAAACTGAACCGGTTCATTTAATGTCCTTCAGGGAAGGAAAACAGTCAGCGTTTGCCTACAAAAAAAAAAGAGATAGAGTTTGGACAGACATGAAGGGCAGGCATTTTATACATCAGAAAATGAATCCAATTCCTGTTTTCTCCCCATACCCTCTGATGCTTCTGAAGGGCTGAGAATACACAGCAAAATACCTGAAATCTGAAATAAAAACAGAAAAGGTAAGGTAAGGTTCATTCTAAACTTTCTCTATTGAACATAAGTTTGTTATTAATTTGTTATTATTACTTGAAGTGAGCTTTCTGCTTTAGTATTGAGTGGGTGTTCAGATAAGTGGGGTATGGATGCTAGGGCAGTTGCTTGCTCCTCCTGCAAAATGTGGCAGTTGGGAGATGTGGCACACGTCTCCGCTGGCTACATCTGCGGGAAGTGCACCCAGCTACAGCTCCTTGAAAACCGTGTTAGGGAAATGGAGCTGGAGCTGGATGAACTACGGATCATTCGGGAGGCAGAGGGGGTAATTGAGAGGAGTTATCGGGAGTTGGTCACTCCTAAGGCTCAGGACGAGGATAGATGGGTTACAGTTAGGGGGAGGAAAGGGGACAGACAGACAGTGCAGAGATCCCCTGTGGGCATTCCCCTCAGCAATAAGTATACCGTTTTGGATACTGCTGGGGGGTTGACCTACCAGAGGAAAGCCATAGTAGTCAGTTCTCTGGCACTGAGCCTGACACTGTGGCAAAGAAGGGAAGGGGGCAGAATAGAAAAGTACTCGTGGTAGGGGACTCGATAGTTAGGGGAATCGACAGGAGATTTTGTGGGCAAGATCGGGATTCCCGGAAGGTATGTTGCCTCCCTGGTGCCAGGGTCCGGGACGTCTCCGATCGGGTGTATAAAGTTCTGAAAGGGGAGGGTGAACAGCCAGAAATCGTGTTACATATTGGCACAAATGATATAGCCAGAAATAGGTTTGAGGATATAAAAAGTGATTTCAGGGAGTTAGGATGGAAGCTGCAGAGCAGGACGAACAGAGTAGTGTTCTCTGGTTTACTACCGGTGCCACGAGATAGCGAGGTGAGGAACAGGGAGCGGGCGCAGCTGAACACGTGGCTACGCAGCTGGTGTAGGAGGGAGGGCTTCAGATATGTTGATAATTGGGATGCCTTCTGGGGAAGGTGGGACCTGTACAAGAAGGACGGGTTGCATCTGAACTGGAAGGGGACCAATGTCCTGGGTGGAAGGTTTGCTCGAGTAGTTCGAGAGGGTTTAAACTAGTATGGCAGGGGGGTGGGAACCTGAGCTGTATACCAGAGGTGAGCGTTGATGCAGGTGAGGCAGTAGCAAGAGGTAGACCAGCTAGTGGGAAGGATTTTCCTGGGAAGGAACCAAGGGATCGGTTAAAGTGTGTTTGCTTTAATGCAAGGAGTATCAGGAATAAAAGTGATGAACTTAGAGCATGGATCAGTACCTGGTGCTATGATGTTGTGGCCATAACAGAGACATGGGTTTCTCATGGGCTGGAATGGTTGCTGGATATTCCAGGGTTTAGAACATTTAAAAAGAATAGGGAGGGGGGAAAAAGAGGAGGGGGTGTAGCACTACTAATCAGAGAGGGTATCACAGCTACAGAAGCTTCCATTGTCGAGGAAGATCTGCCTACTGAGTCAGTATGGGTGGAAATTAGGAACAGCAAGGGAGTAGTCACCTCGTTAGGGGTTTACTACAGGCCCCCCAATAGCAGCAGGGAGATTGTAGAAAGCATAGGTCGACAGATTTTGGAAAAGTGTGGACGCAGTAGGGTTGTTGTAATGGGTGACTTTAACTTTCCTAATATTGATTGGAACCTCCTCCGAGCAGAAGATTTGAATGGAGCTGTTTTTGTAAGGTGTGTTCAGGAGGGTTTCCTAACGCAGTACGTTGACAGGCCGACGAGGGGAGAGGCCATTCTAGACTTGGTGCTCGGAAACGAGCCGGGGCAGGTATCAGATCTTGTGGTGGGAGAGCATTTTGGTGATAGTGACCATAACACTCTCTCATTCTACATAGCTATGGAGAAGGAGAGGATTAGGCAGAATGGGAGGATATTTAATTGGGGAAGAGGAAACTATGATGCGATTAGACACGAGTTAGGAAGCATGGACTGGGAGCAGTTGTTCCATGGTAAGGGAACTATAGACATGTGGAGATGGTTTAAGGAACAGTTGTTGGGAGTGATGAGTAAATATGTCCCTCTGAGACAGGCAAGACGGGGTAAGATAAAGGAACCTTGGATGACGAGAGCGGTGGAGCTTCTAGTGAAAAGGAAGAAGGTAGCTTACATAAGGTGGAGGAAGCTAGGGTCAAGTTCAGCTAGAGAGGATTACATGCAGGCAAGGAAGGAGCTCAAAAATGGTCTGAGGAGAGCCAGGAGGGGGCACGAGAAAGGCTTGGCAGAAGGAATCCGGGAAAACACAAAGGCATTTTACACTTACGTGAGGAATAAGAGAATGGTCAAAGAAAGAGTAGGGCCGATCAGGGATAGCATAGGGAACTTGTGTGTGGAGCCTGAGGAGGTAGGGGAAGCCCTAAATGAGTTTTTTGCTTCTGTCTTTACGAAAGAAACGACCTGTGTAGTGAATGAAACCTTTGAAGAGCAGGTGTGCATGCTGGAATGGATAGAGATAGAGGAAGCTGATGTACTGAAAATTTTGTCAAACATTAAGATTGACAAGTCGCCAGGCCCGGATCAGATTTGTCCTCGGCTGCTTTGGGAAGCGAGAAATGCAATTGCTTCGCCACTTGCGAAGATCTTTGCATCCTCGCTCTCCACTGGAGTCGTACCTGAGGACTGGAGAGAGGCAAATGTAATTCCTCTCTTCAAGAAAGGAAATAGGGAAATCCCCGGCAATTATAGACCGGTAAGTCTCACGTCTGTCGTCTGCAAGGTGTTAGAAAGGATTCTGAGGGATAAGATTTATGACCATCTGGAAGAGCATGGCTTGATCAAATACAGTCAACACGGCTTTGTGAGGGGTAGGTCATGCCTTACGAACCTTATCGAGTTTTTTGAGGATGTGACTAGTAAGGTTGATGAGGGTCAAGCTGTGGATGTGGTGTATATGGACTTCAGTAAGGCATTTGATAAGGTTCCCCATGGAAGGCTCATTCAGAAGGTCAGGAGGAATGGGATACAGGGGAACTTAGCTGCTTGGATACAGAATTGGCTGGCCAACAGAAGACAGCGAGTGGTAGTAGAAGGAAAATATTCTGCCTGGAAGTCAGTGGTGAGTGGGGTTCCACAGGGCTCTGTCCTTGGGCCTCTACTGTTTGTAATTTTTATTAATGACTTGGACGAGGGAATTGAAGGATGGGTCAGCAAGTTTGCAGACGACACAAAGGTCGGAGGTGTCGTTGACAGTGTAGAGGGCTGTTGTAGGCTGCAGCGGGACATTGACAGGATGCAGAGATGGGCTGAGAGGTGGCAGATGGAGTTCAACCTGGATAAATGCGAGGTGATGCATTTTGGAAGGTCGAATTTGAAAGCTGAGTACAGGATTAAGGATAGGATTCTTGGCAGCGTGGAGGAACAGAGGGATCTTGGTGTGCAGATACATAGATCCCTTAAAATGGCCACCCAAGTGGACAGGGTTGTTAAGAAAGCATATGGTGTTTTGGCTTTCATTAACAGGGGGATTGAGTTTAAAGAGTCGTGAGATCTTGTTGCAGCTCTATAAAACTTTGGTTAGACCGCACTTGGAATACTGCGTCCAGTTCTGGGCGCCCTATTATAGGAAAGATGTGGATGCTTTGGAGAGGGTTCAGAGGAGGTTTACCAGGATGCTGCCTGGACTGGAGGGCTTATCTTATGAAGAGAGGTTGACTGAGCTCGGTCTCTTTTCATTGGAGAAAAGGAGGAGGAGAGGGGACCTAATTGAGGTATACAAGATAATGAGAGGCATAGATAGAGTCGATAGCCAGAGACTATTTCCCAGGGCAGAAATGGCTAGCACGAGGGGTCATAGTTTTAAGCTGGTTGGTGGAAAGTATAGAGGGGATGTCAGAGGCAGGTTCTTTACGCAGAGAGTTGTGAGAGCATGGAATGCGTTGCCAGCAGCAGTTGTGGAAGCAAGGTCATTGGGGTCATTTAAGAGACTGCTGGACATGCATATGGTCACAGAAATTTGAGGGTGCATCCATGAGGATCAATGGTCGGCACAACATTGTGGGCTGAAGGGCCTGTTCTGTGCTGTACTGTTCTATGTTCTATGTTCTATGTTCTATGTTCTAAAAAGATGGAGATACACAGCAGATCTGACAGCATCTGAAATGGTGACAGATGCAGGAACCATTGCAATCTTGAAGAAGTGTTGAGATGATCATCCATTGCACCATAATATAGGTTACACACCGAGTGCCAGAAAACGGGCCTAGCTTCAATAGGTGCTTGATGGCCAGCACCGATACAATGGGGACAGTGTGTTCAACAATTTTACCCGAGTGTCTGACCCCATTTAGTTCCATGTTTCTCTCCTGTTCTCTTTTAGGAAACAGGCAGCAGCAAGTAGTGAAGAATGCAAATGATATTTTGCCCTTCATTGTGAGAGGATTCGAGTACAGGAAGAGGGATATCTTTCTATAAGGGCCTTGGTGAGACCACACCTGGAGTCGTGTGCACCTTTGTTCTCCTTTCCAAAGGAAGGATGGCCTGGCTACTGAATGATCGTAAAGAAGGTTCACCAGACCAATTCCTGGGATCTCAGGACTGATGCATGATGAGAGAGTTTTGATCTTGATTAATCCTTCTTTCTTTTAATCTTTCAGCCACCGACAACATCATGAACTAATTTCACGTCCCATTTGCTGATCTGAGTCTCTTACTACTGAAGCTATACTTTGGTTCCCATTCCCCTGTCATACGAGTTTAAATCCTCACCAGTGGAACTAGCAAAAGCATCAACAAGAATATCTGTCCCAGCTCTGCCCAGGACAATTGTTCAAGCTTGTGCATGTCCCACCTTCCCCAGAAACAAACAGTCTCAAAGCCTCAGGAATCTAAACGCTTTAAGTTATATCTCCAGCCATGCACTCATCTCATCTGTCCTCTTATTCTCGCTTTCACAAGCACGTGCATTGTAGCAGCTCACACTGTTACTGGATTAGATCACGAAAGGTCCTGTGGGGGTCATAAAAGAGTCCTGTTGAGAAGGAACATTTGGGAATTTACTTGGGTTTCTGTAAACAGGCAGTTCAAAACACATAAGCATTTTGATAAGAGGCAGTTTTTAAAGGCCTGGTCCAGCCACAATCACAAGTTTGTTACTTAATTAAAAAGTAGAAGCAAAAGTCTGATCCTACAGCATTCTGAACTGTTTAGGTAATTGTAACCAGAAATGCAAACAACCAATTAACATGAAATGGTTAGCTGAATTCCTTGAGCGAATGTTTGTCAGCAATAAAAGCAGCTCACTGCATCATTATGGAAGGCAAAGCAATAAATGGTGTAAACACAACCTGTAAAAGACCAACAACATAGGAAGGGGCAAAGAAAGGTTATAAAAGAGAGAAGTCAGGGCTGCAGAGAGATAAAACAATTGAAATGTAGATATGGATAATTTGAATAAATTCTTACATGCAAAGATCAACGGAAGAGTGACAAAGATAGATTGCAAAATCCGAAGTGAAGACATGATTAGTGCCTTAGTTATTTGTGAAATCTAAACAAGTTTTGTTTAATGGCTTGGTAAAGCTCTAAAGTGACTGAATTTCATCCTCAGTGGAATTTGAATAGATGCTTTTTATTAAAACAAGAAAGTAATAATGGAAAGCGCTTCGAGTGGAAAATGAAACTTCAATTTAAAAATCATTTGCAGCATGCAAATCGTTGGGGTTGTAAACTGCAACAGCAAGTCAGAAACACTGTTTGTTTGGTCTCTTAAGCTGAAGTGAGAGAGGGATTTTTCCACAATTTTCAACTGTATTACAAAATTGTAGTTACTTTATATCAGAGTTGAGTTTAAAAGACTTTATCACAATTCCTAACAATCCACACTACAGTTAGTAGAGAATTTGGAAAAGTTCTCAGTGATAAGCTACTATTTTGTTTTTTGGCAAAAAACATGGTGCAGCTGGCAAATGTCTGAGGAGGAATATAACTGTCAAAAGCATTGTCAGGTCCCAAAGACAGATGAAGTCATTTTCTAGCTAACCTCCGGAGATTATAGGAGGGTTTAAGGCTGAACATAGTATTGTCCATGATTGTTTGCTTACTGGATTGGATATATTGATTTGGGGTGTGTGGCTAACAATGACAACAATATTGCATGTAAATAACACCTAGCAAAAGGAATAAAAATATTACAATCAGCCAGGGAAAGTTTGAGTATCATTGCCCACTCTTCCAATCTGAGCTGTATTTAAGAGGGGAATTAGGCCTCACGTGAAAGCCAGGTTTGGAGTGGACTCTGGCCTCTCCCACACATGCGGTAACAGAGCTCTGAATAAAGGTCGCTTGTACAACTGAACACAACACAAAACTCCTCCCTACCACAATGTGGCAATGGGTGTAAGCTTGACAATACTACATTTGAGATCTTGTATTTTAATGTATCTCTTATCTTCCTATCTTCAGCTTTCAGGTCCTCCTATGTCACTGGTACAATCGGATGTTCACCCTCCCACTCCAGAATGTCCTGAAGCTGTTCCATGTCATCGCTGATCCTGGCACCAGGGAGGCAACATACCATCCCGGATTCATGTCTCTCTGAGCCCCGTACTATTGAATCCCCTGTCTCTACAGTCATATTCATCATTTTCCTCCCCTTCTCCGCAGCAGAGTCACTCCAAGTGCCATGAACTTGACTGATGCTGCTTCCCGATTGGCCACCCCACCACCACCAGCCCTCCCCCGACCAAACAGTACCCAAAACAGTATATTTGTTTGAGGACGATGACCACGAGGGACTCGAGCACTTCATTTCTGAGCCTTTTACTTGTCTGATGGCCACCCATTCCCTTGCTGTCTGTGTAATCTTCACCTGCTTGTGACCAATCTGTTGAGAATGCTACCACAACCTTCTCAGTATCATGAATGCTCCATACTGACTGCACCCACAGCTCCAGCTCTGAAAAACAGCTAACCAGTAGCTGCAGACGGATACACTTCCTGCACAAATAGCCAATAGGGACACTGGTAATATCCCGGAGTTTAACGCGGAAAAGTGTGAGGTGATTCACTTTGGAAGGAGTGACAGGAATACAGAGTACTGGGCTAATGGTAAGATTCTTGGTAGTGTGGATGAGCAAAGAGATCTCAGGATCCGTGTGCATAGATCCCTGAAAGTTTCCACCCAGGTTGATAGGGTTGTTAAGAAGGTGGATGGTGTGTGAGGTTTTATTGGTAGAGGGATTGAGTTTCAGAGCCATGAAGTCATGTTGCAGCTGTACACAACGCTGGTGCGGCCACACTTGGAGCTCTGGTCGCCACATTATAAGAAGGACGTGGAAGCATTGGAAAGGGTGCACAGGAGATTTACCTGGATGTTCCCTGGTATTGAGGGAAGGTCTTTTGAGGAAAAGTTGAGGGACTTGAGGCTGTTTTCGTTAGAAGAAGGTTAAGAGGTGACCTAATAGAGACATACAAGCTGATATGAGGAGTAGATAGGGCGGACACTGAGATCCTTCTTCCTCGGATGGAGGTGGCCAGCACGAGGGGCCATAGCTTTAAATTGAGGGGTGATAGTTGTAGGACAGATGTCAGAGGTAGGTTCTTTACTCAGAGTAGTAAGGGCGTGAAATGCCCTGCCTGCAACAGTAGTAGACTCGCCAAGTTTAAGGGCATTTAAGTGGTCATTGGATAAACATATGGATGATCATGGAATAGTGTGGGTTAAATGGGCTTCAGTTTGATTTCCCAGGTCGACACAACATCAAGGGTCTATGTTCTATTGTGCTAGACAAGGACAACACAGACCTGAGGTCTTCTGTTGTGACTTCTCTCCAGATTAAGCCAGTTTCTGCCTTAAAGAGAATTTAATGAAGCTAGGTCCTTCCCCTTCATTTCAAACATTACTATTATAAAATCAAAAGTCGCTAACTTTATATAAGCTAATATATACTTTAAAAACTGTAAGAAAATTCTTTCCAGTATCAATTATCAATTGACTGTTTCCGTTAGGACGGTGAGACTTTCTGAACTGCCCAAACTGAGACTGAGCATCACACTCAATCTTTCAGTTTCACTTTCTTTCTGTTTCACCCAACTCCAAAGCACTCTCATTTAGCCAAGCAGCACTCACAGTGCAGCCTTTTCATTTTCATTTTCATTGTCTGCTCACACCCACTCTGATCTCAGCCTCCCATACTGTTTCAATTCAGCTCAATGGGAGCTCAGGGAACAGCATCTTCACGTTAAATGCAGTAATTTATAACCCTCAGGACTCCACACAGACTTCAGCAGTTTCAGGATCAAAAGAGTTGTCAGGATCTGGAAGATTCCACTTGAAGGGGTGCTGGAATTTGTGCCCATAAGGAATTTTAAAAGGAAGTTTGCAGATATTCAAGAATGAAGAATATATAGATTAAAATCATGAAGTGGGCGATTGGGACTAAATATGACAGTTCTTTCAAGGAGACGAGGTGTTGTTTGGACAAATCTGCCCCTCTCAGGCCAATATCTCCTTTCTCAGCTGCAGGGTATAGAACTCAACACTTATCCCAGGGGTGATCAAACCAAAAATTTGAATATTCTGCTTTCAAGTTACAACCTTACCAGGAATATTCTCCCATGGATAGAATGGTTAAACCTCTTCCCTTTCGCATTTAAGTGTCAATGATACTCAGATCCTGATCACTCTGCTTAATGGAGAACTTGCATGGATCCTGGTCTGCAAATTATTCTCAATTAATACCCTGTAAAACAAATCCATAAGAGACAAATAACTGTCAGCCCTGGATAGAAATCCAAAAAACACCACAAGATTGTTTGGAAAAGGCAAACATTTCTCTTGGTTTCCGTTCGTTATGTATAAATCCTCCTGTTCAAATTACCCTGCTCCCCGACACAGAAAGATGCAGAGGGAAAATACACCCATTATTAGAGACGGAGGAAGTCAGATATTAATGAATTTGACCAGGGAGCACAAGGGGACTCAGAGCACGTTCAGTGATTTGATCCCAATCATATGAATACTGGGCAAACGGATATGTTTTAATAGATCATAATATTTAAAGCAGGACTTCCGAAAGTGAGAGTGCAACAGGTAACATGAAGTTCTGAGCAAGGGTTAGCGGATCCGAAACGTTATTTTTTTAATTCACGGATGCTGCCAAACCTACTGAGCTTTTCCACCAACTCTGTTTTTGAACATGCAGTTCTGAACGCGTTTTCGGCATTTCTCCTCCACTAAGTATCTAACGTGTAACTGCAGCAATTTATACTGCCTGAAGCCAGTACTCCGCCAGCGTCAAAAGTCCTTCCCAGGAAATACACGCCACGTCTCAGTCTGGGGAAGAAGTCCAGAAAAAAAAAACACATTTCGCTTCTATATACCCGCCCCCCCAAAGAAAGGCTGCGCTGGCGTTCCACTGCAGGCTGCCACCTATAAATATGGCGATCCGGCATGAGTCCCAAAGATCATTGCCCCTAATAAAGATGGTGGCAATCACCTCTGCCTATCGCAGCCTCAGGTCCGCAGCAATTCTTCCATTTGCTGCAAAACACGGGGCCGGCATGTTAAAATGTATGTTTTCTGACATGCATCGACCGCAATTAAAACCTCTCAGTCAATACCGAAACTATTTCCCTCCCGGTTTTTGCTCCTTTCCTTTTTGTCCCGTGTACTGTACCTTCCGAAAGCAGCTGACCTTCAGTCGCAGAGATTTTGCGCCCCCGAACAAGGGCGATCACGTGATTTTCACACAGACAAACATCTCACTCGCTCTGATTGGTTGGAGGGTAGGCCGCTTCCATTGGGTCCTCCAAGCCCCGCCCCGTGCTCCGATTGAACCAAAGCTGACATCGCTCACAGGGAGACAGCAAGAGCTGCAGGTGCTGGAGTCAAGGATGACACAGTGTGAAGCTGGAGGGACACAGCGAGCCAGGCACCATCAGAGGAGCAGGAAAGTTGATGGTTCAGGACCCTTCTTCAGAAATGGGGGAGGGGACGGGAACTGAAACATAAACAGAGTGGGGGCTGGGGAAGGTAGGTGGGAAGGTGATAGGTGAGTGCAGGTAGTCAGTGGTGAAGATTTTTCCTGCTGTTCATCAGCTCTGTGAGTGATGGTGAGTGTTCATCCCGAGATGAGGGAAAAAATGGGCCACTCCTGATTCTCCTAATGTAAGGCAAAACAGCTTGTATTTTATGGAAACTTTTACTCTGTCATTCTCCTCGATGTTTTGGCTGTTTCGGAGACATGGATAGAGCAGGGTCAGGAATGGATGTTGTAAGCTCCAGGGTTTAGATCTTTCATTAAGGACAGGGAAGGTGGTAAAAGAGGGGGAGGTGTGGCTTTGTTAGCCAAGGGCAGTACAACGGTGGCTGAAAGAACTCTTGATGAGGACTCGTCTACTGAGGTGTTATGGGCTGAGGTCAGAAACAGGAGAGGAGAGGTCACACTGCTGGGAGTTTTTTATAGGCCCCTGGAAAGTTCCAGGGATGTGGAGGAGAGGATTGGCAAAACTATTCTGAGCAGGAGTGAAAATAACAGGGAGATTAGCTATGGCAGACATTAACTTCCCTAACATTGACTGGAAATGCGATAACTCTAGTATGTTGGATGCATCAGTTTTTGTCCAATGTGTGCAGGAGGGTTTCCTGACTCAGTATGTTGAAGGGCCGACAAGAGGGGAGGCCACACTGGATCTGGTACTTGGTAATGAACCAGGCCAGGTGTTTGATTTAGTGGTAGGTGAGCACTTTGGACAGAGTGACCATAATTCGGTTATGTTTACTTTAGCAATGGAAAGGGTTAGGAATATGCTCCAGGGCAAGAGTTATAGATGGGGGAAGGGCAATTATAATGCGATTAGGCAAGACTTAGGAGGCAGAGAATGGGTTAGCAAAATGCAAGGGATGGAGACAATCGAAATGTGGAGCAGGTTTAAGGAACAGATATTGCTGTCCTTGATAGGTATGTACCTGTCAGGCAGGGAGGAAGCGATTGAGGTAAGGGAGCTGTGGTTTATGAAAAAAATTGTATCTCTTGTTAGGCAGAAGAGGGAGGCTTATGTGACGATGAGACAAGATGGTTCAGATGAGGCGATGGAGAGTTACAGATTAGCTAGGAAGGATTTAAAGAGAGAGAGAGAGTTAAGAAGAGCAAGGAAGGGACAAGAGCAGACATTGGCAGGTAGAATAAAGGAGAACCCTAAAGCGTTCTATAGGTGTGTGACGAATAAGATGATGTCTCGGGTAGATATAGGGCCAGTCAAAGACAGAAGTGGGAAGTTGTGGAGATTGGAGAGGTACTAAATGATTATTTCTCATCTGTTTTCACTGAGGAACAGGAGAATATTGTAGAGGAGATGACTGAGTTATGGGCTACTAGAATTGAAAGGATTAAGGTTAGTAAGGAGGAGGTGTGATCAATTCTAGAAGGTATGAATTAGATAAATCCCCTGGGCCAGATGGGATTTTTCCGAGGATTGTCTGGGAAGCTAGGGAGGTGGTAGCGGAGCATTTGGCCTTGATCTTTGAGTCCTCATTGTCTACAGGTTCAGTACCAGAGGTCTGGAGGATTGCAAATGTTGTGCCCTTGTTCAAGAAGGGCAGTGGGGCTGACCCAGGTAATTATAGGCCTGTGAGCCTTACATCAGTTGCAGGAAACATTTTGGGAAGGATGAGAAGAGATAGGATTTATAGTCATCTAGCAAGCAACAATTTGATTGGAGATAGTCAGCATGGATTCGTCAAGGGCAGGTTGTGTCTCACAAACCTCATTGAGTTTTTTGAGAAGGTGACCAAGCATGTGGATGAGGGAAGGGCAGTTGACATGGTGTACATGGACTTCAGTAAAGCCTTTGATAAGGTTCCACATGGTAGGCTATTGAAGAGAATACAGAGACACAGGATTGAGGGAGAAATAGCAGTTTGGATTAGAAACTGGCTTTCTGTAAGAAGACAACGAGTGGTGGTTGATGGAAAATATTCAGCCTGGAGTCCAGTTACTAGTGGTGTGCCTCAAGGATTTGTTTTGGGACCACTGCTGTTTGTCATTTTTATAAATGACTTGGACGCAGGCATAGGTGGATGGGTTAGTAAATTTGCAGATGACACTAAAGTCGGTGGAGTGGTGGACAGTGTGGAAGAATGTTGCAGGTTGCAGGGAGACTTGGATAAACTGCAGAATTGGGCTGGAAGTTGGAAAATGGAGTTTAATATGGATTAAATGTGAGGTGATTCACTTTGGGAAGAATAATAGGAAGGCAGAAATGGAAAGATTGTTGGTAGTGTGGATGTGCAGAGGGATCTTGGTGCCCATGTACATCGATCCCTGAAAGTTGCCACCCAGGTTGATACTGCTGTTAAGAAGGCTTACGGTGTGTTAGGTTTTATTGGGAGAGGGACTGGGTTCTGGAGCCATGATGTCATGCTGCAACTGTAGAAAATGCTAGTGTGGCCTCATTTGGAATATTGCGTGCAGTTCTGGTTGCCCCATTACAGGAAGGATGTGGAATCATTGGAAAAGGTGCAGAGGAGA
The DNA here is from genome assembly GCF_030684315.1 of Stegostoma tigrinum. Taxonomy (NCBI): domain Eukaryota; kingdom Metazoa; phylum Chordata; class Chondrichthyes; order Orectolobiformes; family Stegostomatidae; genus Stegostoma; species Stegostoma tigrinum. Next base: position 1,399,576 of record NW_026728430.1, on the reverse strand, counting down.
TTTACCAGGATGTTGCCTGGTCTGGAGAATAGGCCCTATGAAGAAAAGCTGAGGGACTTGGGTCTGTTCTCAATGGAGAGAAGGAAGCTAAGAGGGGATTTAATAGAGACATACAAGATGTTCAGAGGATTAAATAGGGTGGACAGTGAGAGCCTTTTTCCGAGGATGATGACGTCAGCTTGTACAAGGGGACATAGCTACAAATTGACGGGTGGTAGATTTAAGACAGATGTCAGAGGCAGGTTCTTTACTCAGAGAGTGGTAAGGGTATGGAACGCCCTGCCTGCCAGTGTCGTTAACTCAGCCACATTAGGGGCATTTAAACAGTCCTTGGATAAGCATATGGATAATGATGGGATAGTGTAGGGCGAGGGGCTTAGATAGGTTCAGAGGTCGGCGCAACGTCAAGGGCCGAAAGGTCTGTTCTGTGCTGTATTGTTCTACGTTCTATGTTCTAGGTGCTTCACAGATGAGCAAAACATCGATTAAAGATATCGATTTTTATGATGTATCATAAAGAATGAGAGAGAGAGGTTTAGGGAGGAAATTCCATAGTTTGGGTTGTCAGCAGCTCCATTCCTGGAGGGTTGTAAGTCGGGTGGGTCAGAAAAACGTCTGGGAAGGGGAATTGCAGGAGTGAAAAAAACACATATGGCCTTAAGGATGGCAAAGATTTCAGAGACTGTCATTAGAGAGTACGGTTGTCTCATGGAGCTTAAGGCATGGCACTGCACTCAATCCATTGCAAGTCATGACCGCAGAGGTACAGAAGATTTCTGCTGCCTTAATCAGGCTGACCAATATTTGTATCAATGGGCTTGTAAAATGTCAGTAATCTCCTCTACCTCAGAGTCAAGGTGTTGATGGGATGCTGCTACAGAAGAGGAGACAGGAAGCAAGGAATGTCACACAAAGATCTCTCCTCTTCTCACTATTTTCACTGCAAAACCAAGGGAGCACCTAACATATCACCTCTATCTCCCATCACAACACTTTGCCCCACAATAACTGTGTCTGCCCCTGCACAAGTAGAAGTGGGAGTCTTTTCCAGGACCATGTGGTACCCTGAAACTCTGAGCGAAGACCAAAAGCATCTGAGCGGTGAGAGCAAAGATTTGAGAAGACTGTCTGCACCTTTGCTGAAACTTATAGGGTCACTAGGTCAAAGCAATAGGCAGCATGCGGAATACAAACTGGAATTGATTAAGTGTGCGTCTGTACAAATTTGGACAGGCCGGGGGTGTGGGACACTTGACAAAATTTTCAGTTTCCTTTTTGAATAGTCCCCTGAAATGCCTTTTTGGAACCACTTCTAACCCTTATCCATGCTCCGATCTGGAGGGCCAGGTCACTCTTGCTCTGGTTTCATCCTGCAATTTTATGAAGTCAGCAACAAGATGAGTTTCAGCATTGAATTTGAAGATTATTAAAAGCTAACATTGATTGCCATTAGAATGTTTTGATTTTGATTTATGTTGTCTTGTGTACCGAAGTACAGTGAAGTGTTTTTGAGAGCGGCACAGGCAGATCATAGCAAACAATGATTTACAGATCAAAGTGTGCTTAGACAGAGCAAGGCATGCAAGGTTATGCCTGCACAGGAGGTGTGCAAAGCAAGATCAACACTATTTGGAGTGACAGAGTCCATTCATCAGTCTAATAATGGCAGAGAAGAAGCTGTTCTTCAACCCCTTGATAGAACATAGAACATTACAGCACAGTACAGGCCCTTCGGCCCTCGATGTTGTGCCGACCTGTCATACTGATCTCAAGCCCATCTAACCTACACTATTTCATTTATGTCCATATGCTTATCCAATGACGACTTAAATGTACCTAAAGTTGGCGAATCTACTACCGTTGCAGGCAAAGCGTTCCATTCCCTTACTACTCTCTGAGTAAAGAAACTACCTCTGACAGCTGTCCTTATCTTTCACCCCTCAATTTAAAGCTATGCCCCCTCATGCTCGCCGTCACCATCCTCGGAAAAAGGCTCTCCCTATCCACCCGATCTAACCCTCTGATTATTTTATATGTTTCAAGTAAGTCACCTCTCAACCTTCTTCTCTCTAATGAAAACAGCCTCAAGTCCCTCAGCCTTTCCTCATGAGACCTTCCCTCTATACCAGGCAACATCCTAGTAAATCTCCTCCGCACCCTTTCCAAAGCTTCCACATCCTTCTTGTAATGCGGTGACCAGAACAGTACACAATACTCCAAGTGCGGCCGCACCAGAGTTTTGTACAGCTTCACCATAACCGCTTGGTTCCGGAACTCGATCCCTCTATTAATAAAAGCTAAAAACACTGTATGCCTTCTTAACAGCCCTGTCAACCTGGGTGGCAACTTTCAAAGATCTGTGTACATGGACACCGAGATCTCTCTGTCCATCTACACTACCAAGAGTCTTACCATTAGCCCAGTACTTTGCCTTCCGGTTACTCCAAAGTGCATCACCTCACACTTGTCTGCATTAAACTCCATTTGCCACCTCTCAGCCCAGCTCTGCAGCTTATCTGTGTCTCTCTGCAACCTACAGCATCCTTCGTCACTATCCACAACTCGACCAACCTTCGTGTCGTCTGCAAATTTACTAACCCATCCATCTACGCCCTCATCCAAGTCATTTCCAAAAATGACAAACAACAGTGGACCCAACACCGACCCTTGCGGTACACCATGGGTGTGTTCTATCTTCTGCCTCATGGAAGAAGTTGGATGAGAGCATTACCGAGATGGGACGAGTCATTGATGATGTTGGCAGCCTTTCTGTGGCAACGAGACGTGTAAATGAAGTCCATGGAAAGGAGGCTGTTGCCGTTGTGGCCTTCTCTATACTGGGGAAACCAAGCAGAGGCTTGAAGACTGCTTTTCAGAACACCTACGCTTGGTTCACACAAAACAACTGCACCTTCCAGTTGTGAACCATTTTAACTCCCCCTCCCATTCCTCAGACGACATATCCATCCTGGGCCTCCTGCAGTACCACAACGATGCCACCCGAAGGTTGCAGGAACAGCATCTCATATTCTGCCTGGGAACCCTGCAGCCCAATGATGTCAATGTGGATTTCACAAGCTTCAAAATCTCCCCTCCCCCCACTGCATCCCAAAGCCAGCCCAGCTTGTCCCTGCCTCCCTAACCTGTCCTTCCTCCCACTTATCCCCTCCTCCCACCTCAAACCCCACCCCCATCTCCTCCATACTAACCTCATCCTGCCCCCTTGCCCTGTCCATCCTCCCTGGACTGACCTATCTCCTCCCTATCTCCCCACCTATACTCACCTTTACAGGCTCCATCCCCGCCTCTTTGACCTGTCAGCTCTCCACCTATCATCTCCTCTATCCATCTTCAATCCGCCTCCCCGTCTCTCCCTATTTATTTCAGAACTCCCTTTCCCTCCCCCATTTCTGAAGAAGGGTCTAGGCCCGAAATGTCAGCTTTCCTGCTCCTATGATGCTGCTTGGCCTGCTGTGTTCATCCAGCTCTACACCTGTTATTCTATGGATAAGAGGTTGGCTTCTGTGATGATCTGTGCTGTGCACACAACTTTCTGCAGTTTCTTATGCCCTTGGGCTGAGCAGTTGTTGCACCAGGCCATTATGCACCCGATAGGATGCTTTGTATGGTGCATCTGTAAAGGTTGGTGAGGTCCTTATGGACATGCAGTACAGTAGATAAACAAAACATAAAAAAAAGTTTAAAAAGATGCCAAGTTAGACATGCTGGGATTTTAAGTCGGATTTGAAACTGTTTTGTGCAGCTAACAGTTAAGGAAAGCTCTTGCAGTTCTTTTGTCAGTGAATAGAGAAATGCTGGTGAAATAAAGGATTATATATGTAGCAGCCCTGAGTTAAAAGGAAAACAGAACAAGCATGAATATGCAGAAGATCACGAGGTTGACTAAGGTCAGTGTTGCTTATATGAACTGTGACTGGGCACAGTGGGGAGTTAATCAGATAAGAACAAGGATAAAGTAAGACCATAAGACATAGGAGTGGAAATAAGGCCATTCAGCCCATCAAGTCCACTCCGCCATTTAAATCATGGCTGATGGACATTTCAACACCACTTCCCTGCACTCTCCCCGCAGCCCTTGATTCCTTTTGAGATCAAGAATTAGTTGATCTCTGCCTTGAAGGCCTCCAACGTCCCGCCCTCCACTGCACTCTGCAGCAATGAATTCCACAAGCCCACCACACTCTGGCTGAAGAAATGTCGTCTCATTTCAGTTTTAAATTTACCCCCTCTAATTTTAAGGCTGTGCCCACGGGTCCTAGTCTCCCCGCCTAATGGAAACAACCTCCTAGCGTCCACCCCTTCTAAACCATCCATTATCTTGTAAGTTTCTATTAGATCTCCCCTCAACCGACTAAACTCGAATGAGTACAATCCCAGGATCCTTAGCCGTTCATCATACGTTAAACCTACCATTCCAGAGATCATCCGTGTGAATCTCCGCTGGACATGCTCCTGGGCTAGTATGTCCTTCCTGAGGTGTGGGGCCCAAAATTGGACACAGTATTCTAAATGGGGCCTAACTAGAGCCTTATAAAGCCTCAGAAGCACATCGCTGCTTTTATATTCCAACCCTCTCAAGATAAACGACAACATTACATTTGCTTTCTTAATTATGGACTCTACCTGCAAGTTAACCTTTAGAGAATCCTGGACCAACACTCCCAGATCCCTTTGCACTTCTGATTTGCGAATTTTCTCACCGTTTAGAATATAGTCCATGCCTGTATTCTTTTTTCCAAAGTGCTAAACCTCACATTTACTCACATTGAATTTCATCAGCCATTTCCTGGACCACTGTCCTAAACTGTCTAAATCTTTCTGCAGCTTCCCCACCTCCTCAGTACTACCTGCCTGTCCACCTATCTTCGTATCATCATCAAACTTCGCCAGAGTGCCCCCAGTCCCTTCATCCAGATCATTAATATATAAGGTGAAGAGCTGTGGCCTCAACACTGAACCCTGCGGGACACCACTCGTCATCGGTTGCCATTCCGAAAAAGAGCCTTTTATCCCAACTCTTTGCCTTCTGTCAGACAGCCAATCCTCAATCCAAGCCAGGAGCTCACCTCGAACACCATGGGCCCTCACCTTGCTCAGGAGCCTCCCGTGAGGCACTGTATCAAAGGCCTTTTGGAAGTCTAGATAGATAACATCTACTGGGTTTCCCTGGTCTAACATACTTGTTACCTCTTCAAAGAATTCTAACAGGTTTGTCAGGCATGACCTCCCCTTCCTAAAACCATGCTGACTTGTTTTAATCTGACCCTGCACTTCCAGGAATTTAGATATCTCATCCTTGACAATGGATTCTAGAATTTTACCAACTACCGAGGTTCGGCTAATCGGCCCAGAATTTTCCATCTTTTGCCTTGATCCTTTCTTAAACAAGTGAGTTACAACAGCAATTTTCCAGTTATCTGGGACTTTCCCTGTCTCCAGTGACATTTGAAAGATCACAACCAAAGCCTCCGCGATTTCCTCAGCCACCTCCCTCAGAACTCTAGGATGTAGCCCATCAGGGCCAGGAGATTTATCAATTTTTAGACCCTTTAGCTTTTCTAGCACTTTCTCTTTTGTAATTCCTACCATACTCAACTCTGCCCCCTGGCTCTCCCTAATTGTTGGCATACTACTCATGTCTTCCACTGTGAAGACTGACGCAAATTATATATTAAGTTCTTCAGCGATTTCCTGATCTCCCATTACTAGCCTTCCAGCATCAATTTGGAGCGGCCCAATATCTACTTTTGCCTCTCGTTTGTTTCTTATGTATTGAAAGAAGCTTTTACTATCATTTCTAATATTACTAGCTAGCCTGCCTTCATATTTGATCCTCTCCTTCCTTATTGCTCTCTTTGTTATCCTCTGTCTGTTTTTGGAGCCTTCCCAATCTTCGGATTTCCCAGTGTTCTTGGCCACTTTATAGGCTGTCTCATTTTCTTTGATATATTTCCTGACTTCCTTTGTCAGCCATGGCTGTCTAATCCCACCCCGGATAATCTTTCTTTTCTTTGGGATGAACCTCTGTACTCTGTCCTCAATTACACCCAGAAACTCCTGCCATTGTTGCTCTACTGTCTTCCCCACTAGGCTCTGCTTCCAGTCGATTTTCGTCAATTCCTCTCTCCTGCCCCTATAATTATCTTTATTTAACTGTAACAACATTACATCCGATTTTGCCTTCTCTCTTTCAAACTGCAGACTGAACTCTACCATATTATGATCGCTGCCTCCTAAGTGTTCTCTTACTTTAAGGTCTTTTATAAAGTCTGGCTCATTACATAGCACTAAGTCCAGAATAGCCTGCTCCCTTGTGGGGTCCATCACAAGCTGTTCCAAAAAGCCATCCTGCAAACATCCCATGAATTTCCTTTCTTTGGATCCACCAGCAACATTATTCAGACAATCCACCCGCATATTGAAGTCCCCCATGATCACTGTGACCTTGCCTTTCCGACATGCCCTATCGATTTCTCGGTGCATCTTGCGCCCCTGGTCCTAATCACTGTTAGGAGTTCTGTACAAAACTCCCATTATAGTTTTTCTTTGCCTTTGTGGTTCCTCAATTCCACCCACACAGACTCCACATCTTCTGACCCTATGTCATTTCGTGCCGTAGATTTAATTCCATTCTTAACTAACAAGGCAACCCCTCCCCCCCTCCCGCCCACCTCCCTGTCTTTTCGATATGTTGTGAATCCTTGGATGTTTAACTGCCAGTCCTGCGCTCCCTGCAACCATGTCCCTGTGTAATAGATCTGTGTCTGTGCAGTGGAGAACAACCAGAGTCAGAAGATGAAGGCCCAAGAGAGACACTTTGAAGATCAAGGCTGCAAAAATTATCAAAAGTCTTTTTAACACTCTGCTGTTTAGTCACTGACAGGAACAGTACGACTGTTTTCGAGTGTAAGTTGTTGTCTGCATTTATCACTGCAGTTTGCCTGACAGCAGATCACCTTCTACTGACTCTGTCTCAATAAAGTTGATTGTTGCTTCACAGCCCAGCTCTGCTGCCAAGCCTGCTCCTGCCTGAAAAGTGTAGATGACAAAAGACAATGCTTATTTGCCAGTCCAGGCTGGGAGTGATTGTGGATGAGTGGCTGAAGGAATGTTCAGTGCACAGAAAATGGGCAGTTTATATTGGTGCTGGGAAATGTTCATTCTGAAGAGATTGACCTGAAACAGTGACCATTAGTCTACTACTTTGCTGCTATGCCTTTCCCCATGTTTGATATGTCAGTTCAAACTGTGGTGGTTTTGCTGAGTGTTCAGATCACAAGACCATAATGCATCCGAACAGAATTGTGCCATTCCGTCGTGACTGAACGGTGTGCAGTTCTGGTCTCACTGCTATAGGAAGGATGTTGTGAAACTTGAAAGGGCTCAGAAAACATCGACGTGGATGTTGCCAGGGTTGGAGGGTCAGCGACTCGCTTGTCAAACTGACTTTATTTCTGTTTATTACAATCGTAGTTCTGCTCCAGTTCATATTTTAATCAGATGTCGATAATAGTGCCCAGTTATTCGAACGAGAATTCCGTACAAGTCAGAATAGATCTATCTCCATTAGCAGGGTATCAACCCCCTAATGTTTCATCATTTCGAATAAGTTTTTTTCGATCTCACTCTGCTGTCCGGTTGCATATCTCTTTTTTTTCGCCACTTCGTCACTTTCCAGCCTGGAGGAACATTGAAATCGATAACTAAACTGACCACGTGATATCTGTTCTCCGTCTGTCTTCCACCTTCCACACACCTTCCTTCCGTTGATGTTTGGTGAGGATTTCATCAGTGCCAGCAGCCGTGATCGAATCGGAGGAACAGGTTACATTGCAATTACATTTAAATCCTCCCCCAGTTGAGAAATCCCTCGAAAATTGAACACAATTTCAAGGAAACTATAAAACACATATGGAGCAATGAATTGAATTATTAATAATGTTTAATCCGTGTGATAGGATTATAGAACGAAAAAACACTGCTGATGGTTCGAAGCTGAAAGAGTAACAGTGAAATGCAAGAGACACTCAGCAAAGCGGGACACAGTCTGACACACACACTACAAGATAACCAGGGGAATGGGGAGGGAATTTGTTGGTTATACCGGGATACAGGGTCAACAGCGAAAAGTGGGAGTCACTGGATTGGGAATCGCGGGATAAAGACACGTAACGGGGTCAGAGAATGGGGACAGCACAGCGAGGCTCCCTGTGGTACTCGCCTTGGACTGCCCCGCTTTTGGGCAGGTCTGAGTTCAGTTTCCGGAAACTGCAAGTTCTGTGAAGTGGGCGGGACTAATGTTGTGATTGACAGGTAGAGGGTGTTTTTCAGTCCAGAAACAGCCTCTGCTCCGCCTTTCCTTGGTGAATGTTTCCCTGCAGTCGAGTTGGTGAGTGTTTAGAACTCTGTCGGTTTCCCGGTAATGTAGGTGAACTGTAGCTCACTGTGTGTTAGATCAGATCGCCAACCCTCTCTCATCCCCTTTCTCCCAATCCCCAGTTACACGCTGCCGGCTCAGGGAGCTCTGGCGGATGCGGGGCTGTGGTCAATCTCGGCGCTGGTTTCGGTTCACAGAAGACGGTTTAGTTTTTGAGGTAATGACAGATCATTCTGCCCAGCAGGACAGATTCTAATGTTGTCAGCAGGGACCATACAGCCCTCACAGACTGGGGTTAGTTTCTTTCCAGCAGAACAGACCGAGGAAGGGTCATCGGACCCGAAACGCTATATCTTCTTCCCAGATGCTGCCAGACCTGCTGAACTTTTCCAGCAACTTCCGTTTTGTTGTAGACTAAGGGGGGAACATGATTGAGATGTATAAATTTATGAGGGAAATAGAGAAAACAAGAACAAATCTTTCTGCTTAGTGGTGGAATCAGTATCGGGGACATGGATTGATGGTCAGCGGCGGGAGATTTTGATGAGATGAGAGGATTTTTTTTCATTCAGATAATGGAGGGAATCTGAACCTCACTGCCTGGCAGCCTGGTCAAGGTAGAAACGATCATAACATTTCCAGAACGATCTAAATGTATTTAAACACAAAAGAACTACGGATGCTGTAAATCAGAAACAAAACAGAAATTGTTGACAAAGTTCCGCAGGTCTGGCAGCATCTGTGCAGAGAAACCAGAGTTCAGGCTTCGGATCGAGTTTCCCTTCCTTAGATCTATTCTCTCCGCAGATGCTGCCAGGCGTGCTGAGTTTTTCAGCAAATTTCTGTTGAATTGTGATGCTATTACGGGCAAAGTGCTGGAAACGGTACTTGAATAGCTGGAGGGCTGTATTTAACCTCCACCGATTCGATGGGTCGAGGGCCTTTTTCTGTATCGTGGACACTGAAACTGTGAAAGGTTCAGGTCGGTGAGCAAGGGGAGGGGGACGGTGAACAAAGCGAATGAGCGGGGAGAGGGCGGGAGAGTTTCACTGACAAAAGGTTTCATGTTGCGAAATCAAGGGGAGTGGTGATGAAGAAATAAAGACACAAAAGAAGTGTCTGGATGAGGTGTGAATGGGGCATTAGTAATCGGGAATGCAGAGTAAACATAATCAGCGAGATAAATACAAAAAAAGGAGCAGACGTAAACCATTTTGTCCGAGAGGAGGAGTTTTCTCCAGAGAGTGAGGAACCTGTGGAATTTGTTGCAACAGGAAGCAGCTGAGCCCAGAACTTTTGATTTTTTTTCCGAGAAGGAGTTACATATCGTTCCGAGGGCTGAAGGGATGAAAGGATATGCAGATAAAACCGGAACAGGGTATTGATTGGTGCAACAGACATGTGGAGCCGCATGGCCTAACATGCTGTATGGACCAATTACTGCAGATGCTGGAGTCTGTACTGAAAACAACAAATGCTGGAGATCACAGCAGATCAGACAGTATCATGTTGTCCAGCATAACAGGGTCATAGAGTCCCTACAGTGTGGAAACAGACCATTCGGCCCAACAAGTCCACACTGTCCCTCCGAAGAGCATCCCATTGTGCCTCCCCTAGCTTTTCCCATGCCGAACACACCTCACCTAAACGTGCCTGGACACTACGGGCAATTTAGCAGGACCAATCCATCTACCCTGCACATCTTTGGACTGTGGGAAGAAACTGGAGCAAACCCACACAAACAAGGGGAGAACATAGAAACTCCACAAAGCCAGTCGCCCCAGGGTGAAATTGGAATGGGATCCCTGGCACCATGGGGCAGCAGTGCTAACCACTGAGCCACCATGCTGCACCAACACAGCAGGCCAGGCAGCATCTTCATTTTTCTGAAGAAGGGTTCTGATCTGAAACATCAGCTTTCCTGCTTCTCTGATGTTGCCTGGCCTGCTGTGTTCCTCCAGCTCCACGCCGTGTTATCTCTGACTCCAGCATCAGCAGTGCGTGCTATCTCATCATGTTTTCTAGTGTTGCTATGATGACCAGGAAAATGGGGAGGAATGACCAGGATAAACAGGGAGCCAGAGACTACCGCAGAATGTGCAAATCACCAGAAGAGAGTAACAAGAAAAGATTCAGAGAATGGGTACAGTACAGATGGGTGCCATACTGCACTATATCTGCCCAGAACAGTGATGCCCACCAAGGTCCATCAAGCAAATGATTTCAGTATTTACATTGCAATGGTGAGGTGGTGAGGACAATTTTCCACACAGCACAAGGCAGGATATCATCAATCCCCTGGCTGCTGGTTCCATAGAGACTCCCCTTGGGCTGTTCTACTCCGAGGGAGGTGGCGGGCAGCTGGGTGAAGGTTCAGGAAGCTGCCAGCTGGTAGGTAGATCTGTGAGTTGGGTTGGGGACTTTGTTCCTCCTCTTGGTTGTGGTCGTTTCACTGGAGTCTTGGTGAGTATTTCCAAACTTTGTCACCCCCATCCCTGGAATGTGGCTAAGTGTTTGCTGTGAGTAAGATAATTTTGTTTCTCCTCATCCTTCCTTCTACCAATCTGAGAACCAGTTTGCAGGCTCTGGGCAATCTGATAGGGATGAGGGCTGCTTGGCAGTTTGTTTCTTTGTGAAGCAGTTTAAGTTGGAGGGGAGATGGAGAAGAAGCTGATGGGTTTAACATTGATCCCAACTAGATTCAGCTATTTCCACTTTGTGATTGTCAAGGAAGGGAGATTGTAGGGAGCACTGGAATTTTAAAGGAACATTGTCGAATCAGTTTTTATTACACTGTTCTTGTTACACTTATTTCGACATGGCCTTTTAATCCATTTGCACCAACTGTCTTTATTTTAAATAAAGCTCCGTTTTTGGATGTGGACAAGCAAAGGTAGAGCAAGACTGTCAGATGTTGTCAATCCTGTTGAGCAGGTGAGAGTGTTCACATGAATTACTGCCACCCCTGTGCTGAAGGTGCTGACATGATGCTTTCTTTCTCAGGGTTGTTACAGTGCAGGGATGAATGATACGTTTCTAAGTGACATCACAAGTGGCATGAACATATCACCCAAGTTCACCAGCATTTTACAGACATATTACATCACAAGACTATCACTGAGGAACATAAAGTCAATCAGCAAAGAGCTTTTTAAAGATGTCTGCTGAAAGAACAATCTTGAAAAGGAGACAGAGTCAGTGAGGTATATGGAGAGAATTGCAGACCATACAGCCTAAGGTTTTGATCAGTAATATATTAAAAGAACGATTCAGCTGCTGCTTAACCTGCTGAATATTTCAACATTTTCTATCTTCAGATTCCCAGTATTTTGCTTCTGCACTTGTTCTTAGGGATCAAAACATCTGGGGAGAGAATGGGAACAATCGAATTGCAGGCACATATAATGCTACTTTCATACCTCATTGTCCAGCTCTGCCTCCCATTTATAGTTTGTGCAAACACTGATTGGTTTTGCTGTGTTAAACACTGTTGTGTTTTAATGATAATCCAACAGTTTAGATCATAATTTTTCTCCCCAAGTATTGGGGTGAATTTCTCTCAATTTTACAAAATGCGTGTGTTATTCTGCTTTCTTTCTCTTATAGCTGTTTTTATTTCCTGTTGGAAATGTTGATTTATAATTAAAGGATTCAGATGAAAATACATCCAGCTTTGACAGTCATTCTGTTTATCGGACCTAATTATCAAAGGATTTTGAACGGGAAACAGTGACATTCACACAGGGCAGAAACACGCCTAAGCTGTATGTGCAATGGCCTGCAAGAATTTATCCTAAAATGTCAGAACATGAGCACAGTCACACCAGGAGGAGATTGTGGAAAAATGTGAAGTGCCTGAAAGGGACTGTTTGCCCATCCCAATTGGAACTTCACCAATACAGTGACACTGGTAAGAAGCTGTTCTCCTGTCCTGAATGTGGAAAGGGATTCACTCAGTCAAGACATTTACTTGCACATCAAAAATTTCACACTGGAAAGAAACCATTCACCTGGTCTGAATGTAGGAAAGGATTCACACGGACATCCAACCTGCTGAGACACCAAGACAATAAAATGTGAGGCTGGATGAACACAGCAGGACCAGCAGCATCTCAGGAGCACAAAAGCTGACGTTTCGGACCTAGACCCTTCATCAGAGAGGGGGATGGGGTGAGGGTTCTGGAATAAATAGGGAGAGAGGGGGAGGCGGACCGAAGATGGAGAGAAAAGAAGATAGGTGGAGAGGAGAGTATAGGTGGGGAGGTAGGGAGGGGATAGGTCAGTCCAGGGAAGATGGACAGGTCAAGGAGGTGGGATGAGGTTAGTAGGTAGGAGATGGAGGTGCGGCTGGGGGTGGGAGGAAGGGATGGGTGAGAGGAAGAACAGGTTAGGGAGGCAGAGACAGGCTGGGCTGGTTTTGGGATGCAGTGGGTGGAGGCGAAGAGCTGGGCTGGTTGTGTGGTGCATTGGGGGGAGGGGATGAACTGGGCTGGTTTTGGGATGCGTTGGGGGGAGATTTTGAAGCTGGTGATGTCCACATTGATACCATTGGGCTGCAGGGTTCCCAAACGGAATATGAGTTGCTGTTCCTGCAACCTTCGGGTGGCATCATTGTGGCACTGCAGGAGGCCCATGATGGACATGTCATCTAAAAAAAATGGGAGGGAGAGTTGAAATGGTTCACGACTGGGAGGTGCAGTTGTTTATTGAGAACAGAGCGGAGGTGTTCTGCAAAGTGGTCCCCAAGCCTCCGCTTGGTTTCCCCAATGTAGAGGAAGCCACACCGGGTACAGTGGATGCAGTATACCACATTGGCAGATGTGCAGGTGAACCTCTGCTTAATATGGAAAGTCATCGTGGGGCCTGGGATAGGGGTCACCAACCTCTGGATACAACGCATCATCCTCCGACACTTCCTCCATCTACAATCCGACCCCACCACCCAAGACATTTTTCCATCCCCACCCTTGTCTGCGTTGCGGAGAGACTACTCTCTCCGTGACTCACTTGTTCGCCCCACACTGCCCTCCAACCCCACCACACCCGGCACCTTCACCTGCAACTGCAGGAAATGCTACACTTGCCCCCACACCTTCTCCCTCACCCCTATCCCAGGCCCCAAGATGACTTTCCACATTAAGCAGAGGTTCACCTGCACATCTGCCAATGTGGTATACTGCATCCATTGTACCCGGTGTGGCTTCCTCTATATTGGGGAAACCAAGCGGAGGCTTGGGGACCGCTTTGCAGGACACCTCCGCTCGGTTCGCAATAAACAACTGCACCCCCAGTCGCAAACCATTTCCACTCCCCCTCCCATTCTTTAGATGACAAGTCCATAATGGGTCTCCTGCAGTGCCACAATGATGCCACCCGAAGGCTGCAGGAACAGCAACTCATATTCCGCCTGGGAACCCTGCAGCCCAATGGTATCAATGTGGACCTCACCAGCTTCAAAATCTCCCCTTCCCCCACTGCATCCCAAAACCAGCCCAGTTCGTTCCCTCCCTCCACTGCACCACACAACCGGCCCAGCTCTTCCCCTCCACCCACTGCATCCCAAAACCAGTCCAACCTGTGTCTGCTTCCCTAACCTGTTCTTCCTCTCACCCATCCCTTCCTCCCACCCCAAGTCGCAACTCCATCTCCTAACTACTAACCTCATCCCACCTCCTTGACCTGTCCGTCTTCCCTGGACTGACCTATCCCCTCCCTACCTCCCCACCTATACTCTCCCCTCCACCTATCTTCTTTTCTCTCCATCTTTGGTCCGCCTCCCCCTCTCTCCCTATTTATCCCAGAACCCTCACCCGATCCTCCTCTCTGATGAAGGGTCTAGGCCAGAAACGTCAGCTTTTGTGCTCCTGAGATGCTGCTTGGCCTGCTGTGTTCATCCAGCCTCACATTTTATTGTCTTGGATTCTCCAGCATCTGCTGTTCCCATTATCACTGCTGAGACACCAGCTGGTTCACATTGGGGAGAAACAGTTCAGCTGCTCCCAATGTGGGAAGGGATTCATTTGGGCATCCAACCTGATGAGACACTGGTGAGTTCACACAGGGGAGAAACTCCTACACTTGTATCATGTGTGGGAAGGTATTCACACAGTCGTCCAGTGCTGAGACACTGGCTGGTTCACACTGGAGAGAAACCGTTCAACTGTTCTCAATGTGGGAAGGGATTCATTCGGTCATCCCACTTGCTGAGACACCAGTGAATTCATATGGGGGAGAGACCGCTCACTTGCTCAGTGTGTGGGGAAGGATTCATTCAATCATTAACCTGCTGAGACTCCAGTGAATTCACACTGGGGTAAAGCCACTTACTTGCTCTGATGTGGGAAGGGATTCACTCACTCATCCAAGCTGCTGACACAGGTAAATGGAGGTGCGGCTTGAGGTGGGAGGAGGGGATAGATGACAGGAAGAACAGGTTAGGGAGGCGGGGCCAAGGTGGGCTGGTTGTGTGATGCAGTGGGGGGAGGGGTCGAACTGGGCTGGTTTTGGGATGCGGTGGGGGAGATGGAGATTTTGAAGCTTGTGAAGTCCACATTGATACCATTGGGCTGCAGGGTTCCCAAGTGGAATATGAGTTGCTGTTCCTGCAACCTTCAGGTGGCATCATTGTGGCACTGCAGGAGGCCCAGGATGGACATGTCGTCTGAGGAATGGGAGGGGGAGTGGAAATGGTTTGCAACTGGGAGGTGCAGTTGTTTGTTGCGAACTGAGCGGAGGTGTTCTGCAAAGCGGTCCCCAAGCCTCCACTTGGTTTCCCCAATGTAGAGGAAGCCACACTGGGTACAGTGGATACAGTATACTACATTGGCAGATGTGCAGGTGAACATCTGCTTAATGTGGAAAGTCATCTTGGGGCCTGGGATGGGGTTGTGGGAGGAGGTGTGGGGGCAAGTGTAGCACTTTCTGCGGTTGCAGGGAAAGGGGAGGCTTGGGGACCACTCTGCAGAACACCTCCGCTCGGTTCGCAATAAACAACTGCACCTCCCAGTCGCGAACCACTTTAACTCTCCCTCCCATTCCTTAGACAACATGTCCATCAAGTCCATCACGTCCATCACTGCATCCTGCAATGCCACAATGATGCCTCCCGAAGGCTGCAGGAACAGCAACTCATATTCCGCTTTGGAACCCTGCAGCCCAATTGTATCTATGTGGACTTCACAAGCTTTCAAGTCTACACCTCACTGCATCCCAAAACCAGCCCAGCTTGTCCCCTCCCCCACTGCATCCCAAAACCAGCCCAGCTCGTCCCCGCCTCCCTAACCTGTTCTTGCTGTCATCTATCCCCTCCTCCCACTTCAAACCGCACCTCCATTTACCACCTACTAACCTCATCCCGCCTCCTTGACCTGTCCGTCCTCCCCGGACTGACCAATCCCCTCCCCACCTCCCCACCTATGCTCTCCTCTCCACCCATCTTCTCCTTTGTCCTTCTTCGGTCCGCCTCCCCCTCTCTCCCTATTTATTCCAGAACCCCCACCCCATCCCCCTTTTCCGATGAAGGGTCTAGGTCCGAAACGTCAGCTTTTGTGCTCCTGAGATGCTGCTTGGCCTGCTGTGTTCAACCAGCTTCACATTTTGTTATCTAAAGTGCTCCCATGTTCTCCACAGTCCTGTGCTGGTGGCAAATTGGGAGCAGAGAGGTGGAATTGTGGGTGTTTGAAGGGCAGAAATATGATCAACGCTTTAAATTCTCAAAGTCTACTGATGTATTCTCGAGGAGGAGAAAAAACAATGTTTTGAAAGTCAAGTAGAAATGGCTGTATGTAGTGCAGGCCAGGGAGAGACAGGGGCAGAAGAGAGCGAGAAAGAGAGTTTGATTCTGGGAGCCAAACTAACTCAGGAAAATCTTGAGAGATCCTCAGCAAATATCCCCACTATCTTTCCGCTCCTGTCTCTTGGGCTGTAGGTTCTCAGGTGCTATTATGAGACTGATGTTAAATATTTTCAAGCTGCATTGCTACTATGATGCTGCTTGGCCTGCTGTGTTCATCCAGCCCCACACTTTGAGAACAGGGCTTTAAAAAGAGTTTCAAAGAACAAGGAATGGTAAAGCTTTGCTGCCCTAGAATTAACATGTCAATGGCCAGGAAAATCCAACAAAAGACTCCAATCCTGGAAATTACCATCTCTATCACACAGAGGCCTTCCTTATGAGCAGACTGAGGGACATTGCAGTCTCCACCTCGACACATTGCAAACGACTCACTGAGGAATGAGTCAGATTCATCCTGACACACTGTGAGATGGAAATTGTATCAGTGATAATGGGAACTGCAGATGCTGGAGAATCCAAGATAACAAAGTGTGGAGCTGGATGAACACAGCAGGCCAAGCAGCATCTCAGGAGCACAAAAGCGAGATGGAGCAGCTCTCCCTGTTTGGTTGAGATTGTGCATGTGTATGTGTGTTTATTAATCTTTTAAGCCTCTGGCTTATTACCGGCTTATGATTTATTTGGTAGTTTGATGTTGCTGTGATGTTTTGTAATGCCATGGCAGTGGGGTAGTAGATAGGCCTGGCCTCTGGTTGTGTAATTTTACTGCAAAATGCTCTAGATCCTCCTTTCAACTAATCTTTTCTGTTTTATCCCCAGGAATTTCTGGTTTGGGAAGCTGCAATGTGAAGATCCAAAATGTCTGGGGCCGGGAAAGCTTTCAAAAAGAATTACTTCCAGAGGGGGACAACAGTGGCCTGATGCCTGTTCCCACTGCATCCCATGAGGGGCCCGCATCAGTCGTATCTCTTTCTGACCCTGAGGTTTAAGGTGGGTTATGGAGGAGGGCAGCATGATAAAATGTGACAGTGAGAGAAAGATTTGAAGAATTGAGAGAGCAGGAAAAACAGGAGAGCCAGGGAGAGCATTTGAGATTGTGAATTAACTGTATGTCAGTTTCTGGGGTTACAGAAAATAATTAAACTGAGCCAGCATCACAGGAGGGGAAAGAACATCAGATTATCTGGCTGTTGGTACACTGCTGCATGTGGGATCTTGCTGTGTATTATTTGTCCCAGTGTCATTGTTACAGGCTGTGACTGTTTTAATCGGGTAACCCACCATTTCAAAGCTTCACAAAGGGACTGGCATGGAAACTCAACGCATCACCCGATATGTTTGTGTTCAGAGGTTGCCAAGAGATTGTCCGTGTGACAGAGAGGAAATCCCAGGATCTTGCTGCACTGTCTCTGCTTTGCCTTTCAACTAATGCTGTCTCTTTTTTTTCCTCTCCAAAGGGATCAGTTATTTTTTGAAGAGCCAAAGGGGAAGTGTTTGGGGCCCACAAGACATAGAACAAGGGCTTTCTCCAAAGGGGGATATCGTCCTGAGGCTTATTGGACAGGCTGCGCCCCAGGGTTAGAAGCCTGGGGTTAAAGTAAGCAGGGCCTTGGGATTTGACACAAACATGTGTCAGGACTCCCCAGGGAGGAAATTAAAACTGTAAATGTGAAATCTCACAAAAGACTGGTTCTGTTGTCAGAGTAAAAATGTGTGAATGTGAAGTTGACATTGGGAGTGAGAGACAGACTTGCAACAGGGAGAGGGGCAGGAGAAAAGGGAGAGGGAGGGAGTGAGAGGCTTTTGACATTCTTAAGTATCTATCATGGTAGTGCCTGGAGATACAGAAACTATTTACCATTTAACCAACGTGCTATCACAAAAATTGAGTTTATCTTTTTCCTGACACATTGCTGGCAGTGGGATCTTGCTGTGCCTCATTGTCCGGCAGCAATGCGACTGTCTCGATAATCTCCTCCTTTTAACCTTGCCTCCTTGGTCTGGGATTGAAATTTCCCAAAGTTTTCCTCAATTTGATCAGAGCCTGGCATTGATGAGGGATGGCTTGTGTGAAGGAGAGACATCAAATGGTGCTGTGCGATTTCTTTAACAATGTCCTTCCTTTCCAGTTCCAATAATTTTCCCCCTCTTGTTCTATCCATTTATTTTGAAGCTACAAGGGGAAAAGTAATCCTTCCCTTGGACACAAGTTTCCTCCAGAGTGAGGAGGGGTGGGGGGGGCAGGCATTGGCCAGAGGCCTGTTCAACAGGCTGCACACCGCGGGGCCCATGTGATGTGTATTTGTTTATTACCTCAAGATTTGAATTCCTCTGGTGTACCCTGGTTTTCTTTTAGGAGCCTCCAGGTAACTTTTAAAAACAAGTTTGAAGCCTGGGGTTAAAGTAAGCGGGACTTTGGGATTTGACACAAACATATTAAGTCTCCTCCCAGTGAGTGTCTGACAGACAGGACTCTCCAAGGACGAAATTAAAACCATAAATGTGAAAGTTTCTCCTCAGACTCATTCTCACGTCAGAGTAATGTGTGATGTGTGCAGGCCAGGATGAAAAAAATTGATAATCACATAAATAAAACATTGTTTGGCCATTTTACCTCAATCCCCTGAGTATCTGCGAGGGCATCTCCGTCTTTCATAGAACATAGAACAATACAGCGCAGAACAGGCCCTTCGGCCCTCGATGTTGTGCCGATCTGTGAACTAATATAAGCCCCTCCCCCTACACTTTCCCATCATTATCCATTTGCTTATCCAAGGACTGTTTAAATGCCCCTAATGTGGCTGAGTTCACTACAATAGCAGGCAGGGCATTCCATGCCCTTACCACTCTCTGAGTAAAGAACCTGCCTCTGACATCTGTCTTAAATTTATCACCCGTCAATTTGTCGCTATGTCCCCTTGTACAAGCTGAAGTCATCATCCTCGGAAAAAGACTCACTGTCCACCCTATTTAATCCTCTGATCATGTTGTATGTCTCTATTAAATCCCCTCTTAGCCTCCTTCTCTCCAATGAGAACAGACCCAAGTCCCTCAGCCATTCTTCATAGGGCCTGCTCTCCAGACCAGGCAACATCCTGGTAAATCTCCTCTGCACCTTTTCCAATGCTTCCACATCCTTCCTGTAATGGGGCGACCAGAATTGCACGCAATATTCCAAATGATGCCGCACTAGCGTTTTGTACAGTTCTCTCTGTCTCCATTCCTGAATCCTCTGCAGCTTCCTTTAATTGTTATTTTTTGTCAAACAAATAGAAACATCTCACGCACAGCAACATGACCCGTCATTATTTGAAAATGGGGGAGTTAGAAATAATTTGCAATACAAAGTTTGTTTATAAACTAAAAACACAGACGTAGACAAAAAGAGTGAGTGGGAGGGTGCGAGGGATAAAGGGACAAGATGTGTCTTTGTACCTGAGCTGGGATAGGAGACAGGATCTGGGGGAGGGGGCGTGTTGTGGGGGAGAGAACTGGGGTCTCCATTATCTCTTCACTGCCCAGCTCCAATCACTTTGTTTGAGAAAGTGCTATCCACCAAATTACATCCTGGGATGGAGGCAGTGATTTTTATTTCAAAAAAGAAGAGTCCCGAAGAAACTGATAGCCTCTTGCCTGAATGGAAATTGTGATTTCAACACATTTTGGAGCAGGAAGGGGTGACCTGTAGGATCACACTGTGTATCAATGACCTGCAGCATTACTGGCACAGAATGCTAGGAAACAGTGCCCCCGTTTATCAAACAGAATATCCTCAAATATCAATGTCACAGACTTTTTGAATGATAAAGATTACAATGCTCAAGATTAAACCTGGGAGAGAGAGAAAAAAAGATTAGAGATGTGGGGAGGGGAGAGGGAACAAATGAGAGAGGAACAAAGACAGAAAGATCAGAGATTTAGAAGGGAGAGAGAGAACGCAACACACAAAGAGGTGGGAAAGAAAGAGTGAGAGAGAGATATCAGAGGGGCAGGGGAGAGAGACAGAGAAAGAAAGAGAGAAGTGTGTTGAACTTCGTAAATGGCAAGATTGGTCCCTCTTTGTCAGCCTGGAGCCAGAATTGAACCCTTAACCAGCATCAGTGAGACACACAATCTGTCAGCAGCCACACTGCTGCCTGTGGGATCTTGCTGTGTGTCAAATTACCTGCAGTGTGGCCTACATTGCAACAAGATGCCCAGTGTCCAAATGGTGTTTACAGAGCCTTTGCTATTACATTTTCTTTGTCTCTCTGTCTCACTCTGTCCATCTCCTTCTCCACGCACCTTCCTCAGGCTGGGATCTTCCTCACTTCTCTCTGACCATACTCTGGCTCTTTCTTTCTCTCTTACTTTATCTCTTCCCCCTTTCCCTCTCTCCATTGCCATTCCTCAGTTTAGGG
Source organism: Stegostoma tigrinum (assembly GCF_030684315.1). Classification (NCBI taxonomy): domain Eukaryota; kingdom Metazoa; phylum Chordata; class Chondrichthyes; order Orectolobiformes; family Stegostomatidae; genus Stegostoma; species Stegostoma tigrinum. Next base: position 1,378,983 of record NW_026728430.1, on the reverse strand, counting down.
CTTCCCCACTCCCACCACTCTCTCCAGACCGTCCCACCATTTTAGACAGTCAATGCCGCAGTGTGACAGGCCAGGGTTACTAAATGGCAGGGGTGACAACATTTCAGACACAGAGGTATAATTCAGAGACAGTGTTGGGGGGAAAGGGAGATGGAGACAGAGAGGAAAAGCTTAGAAAGGCAGGGATGGGAGTGAGATCGGAGGGCAGTGGGAGTGGGGAGGTGGGGATGTACAAGAGGCAGGGAATAGATACAAGGGCTGGGGGAGGCGGGGGTGGGGTCTCCAGTCATTGAATATTTAAGATGCAGAGAAAATTGTTCACAACACCTGAGTAAGATGGCAGCCTGAGATAGAGAGAATGAGACAGAGACAAGTCGGAGAGATACACAGACATGAGGGGAGGGGGATGAATGTCTCAACCTTTACAGCCTCTGGTTTCGAACTGTGTTTGTGATGTGTTTCTACTGGAATGCAGTGAGACTGTGTTGGGATCTTGCTGTGTGGTTGCTCGTTCATTCCAATTTTAGCCACATCTGGGTGTTGTGTATGGGGATGGGGAGAGGGGAGGGCGGGGGGACATCAGGAATCCTAAACCTATGAAGCTTTGTGAGTCATTTCTGTGTTTCAGATGGGGCCATGAGGCAGCAAGCAATACATGGAAGGTACAGGCACCACTTGAATGAAGTGTATTGCTGAGCTGAAGGCAATAGGGGAGGGGAGGGGAGGGGTGAGCTGGATACTCCTGTCCATCCATCAAACTGTTTTCTCTTCTGCATTTCATCTTGGAATATCTGGGAGAAACTCTGCTGGGACTTATTGCCATTTTAGTGGAGAGTTTGGGGTAGGATGGGGATGCCAGGATGTGGGGAAGGAAGAGTAGGATCCCACGACCTCCCCCAACTATCCCATGACCCAATCCCACCTCTTGGCCCGTCTTGGCCTGTCTGCGAGGTTTGGGGGTGAATGGAGGGAATTGTTCCCATTGACTGGGACCTTATTCTGATATGTGGGAGGGGTGGGGGTGAGGGAGTGGGGGTCACTGCAGGCTCCGGGACAGGGGAAGGGCTCAGCGTTACAAGGGTGTAGAAACTGCAGGGTATGACATCCCACCCCCACTCCCTCTACATCAGTGCTCGGAATGAGCTTAACCTTCTCCATCAACATGTGGCCATTTTCACATTTTGCTCTTCGTGGGACCCTGCACAGCAAGGAGTGTGGGGGTGGGGTTGGGATGAAGATGGGAGTGTTGGAGGGAAAAGGAATACAGCTGAACCAGGTAGAGGTGGGCATGTTTAGGGGGGCTAGGTACAAGATCTAGGGAGGTGCTGGTGAGAGGTTAACTACCGTGTTCAGTCCGAGCCAGCTCCAAGTTGAAATGGGGGAGTGTAATATTTGTTGGTGGGTTCAGTGGGGGAGAGGCCTGTTTTCACATTGCAGACCGTGGAGGGGGTGGGCCTGGCTCCGACAAAGTGTTGAGGGAATCCCTCAGCGGTCCCACACACAGCTGCCGGTGGGATCTTACTGTGCACCACTGCAGCCTGTAGGTCACCCTCACATGTGATGCAATGCTATCCACAGGGCCCTGGGCTGAGTCTGCTGATGGCCTGATAGTGACTGTACTGAGTGGGTGTGTTGTCCCTCTATCACCCCCACTACCTCAGCCGAGACCCACCCCATCTCCCATCACCCCCTCAACCTCCAAAATGTGACATTGACATTGCAGATATCCATGAGACACAGCGGGGAGATGGGAACACATGGCAAACGTGAGGCAGGAGAGGGCATTGCTACTGAAACATCGAGGAAATGGGGGGAGTGAGGGACATTGATCATTCTCGAGCAGGAGACAGTCAACAGAGATGGATCCATGGATAGGGGCAGAGACAGAGACGGGGAGGGAGAGAGACAGGCGACTGGACACTTTGAAAGGTTCATCATTAATATTTCATGTAGAAACAGCACCAATCCCAGGTGGAGTGGGCAAGAGGTTTGTGCCTGGTTAATGGGAGTGGGCAGAGGGGAGCATTGGTCATTTCTTCGTGTTTTTTTACTGCCTCGCCAGAGTGTCAGAGAACAAGCTGGTGGGGACAGGTTAAACTCTGAGTGGGGAGATGGAGATGGACAGAGACACAGGCTCCGGGGAGTGACTCCCACCACTGAGTCTCTGCCCAGCCTCTCAGGAAATAAACCCTGGGGGCAGTCAGAAAGCATCTGCCCCTTGATCTCAGTTGAAATCTCTTCCATTTCTCTGGGTTCAAACCCAGGGGAAATGCTGATAAAATGGGGAAATGTTGGAGGTCAGTCAGTGGCGGGATTCCCTTTGTTTCTGTTTGTTTTTATTTCCATTTAATTTGATCAATTTCTGTCTGTCTGTTTTTCTCTCTCTCTTCCCCCACATCCCCTCCCAAAAAAACAGGGCACCTCTGTCTCTGTCTCTCTGTCTCTGTGCTGGGGCAGGCGGGGAGATATCTGACACTGAAGCTTGCAGACAGAGTGAGGCACACAGATTCTGGGAGTGGGGATGGCGGATGTGTGAGGGGTTGTGAATCTCAGCCCTGGAGTAAATATCTCTCCTGCCCTTCCCCTCAAACAGAAACACTGGGACAGTCCTGAGGCAGTTTGAGACATCTTCCTGTTCCCCGTTCTCTGGGTTTAAAATCAGGAGCTGTGCTGGTGTTAGGGTGGGGAGGGCGGGGTGGGGTGAGGTGAGGAGAGTGTGAGGTTGTGGGTGTTCAGGCATGTTCAGCAGTGGGATCTTGCTGTGCTGGGTGGGGAATGTCTCAGATTGCTGAAGTCAGCAAGTGGTGAGATTTTGCTGTGCTTTCAGTGCTTTTTAAAAATATTAGTCCATTTTCATTTCTCTCTGTCTTACCTCCACTCCCAAGGAGATTTTATTCAGGAGCTGAAACTCGGGATGATGCAGAGACAGAGAGAATCAAAGCATTCTGCCATGAGGAATCGTCAGACAGGAGCTGGGACCAGAGAGAGCGAGACCGAGAGAATTATAATAAACCATCCCGTGTCCTTGTCGTTCAATTCCACACTCACATGCTCACGGGGGAAATGAATTATGGGGTTCAGGCAGTCTCTGGAGTTTGGACCACAAGGGCGTGAGACCTGGGCTGGGGCTTGGGGGAGACAAAGGGATAAAAATGGGGCTGCTGCACAGTCTGATCCCACAGATTTCACTGCCTTCCTCTGCCTCCATATTCACAGCTTCTTAAATCTCTCACAGCTTTCTATAAATCTCCACCTCCGCCACATCCTTCAAATCTCCCCCATCAGCTCTCCCCCGACCCTCTGATATCCATTTTTCAAATCATTTGCTCTCTTCCAGTTCCATCGTTCAATCTTTCTGAACTCTGACCTTCCCCATTCACCTCTCTCTATACTTTCACTCTCTCGCTGTTCTATGGGATCTTGCTGTTCCTGCCTGACGGTCATTCTATCTGCATGCTCCCTCACTGTCTCTCCATTACCTACTCTCGATGGTATCTCTCTGCCTGCTCTTCTTTCACTCGATTTCTCTCTGTCCCTCTGTCTCTCTCTCTCTCTCTCTCTCTCTCTCCCTATCCTTTCCTATTTTCTCCCTGGGATTTCTCTCTCTCTCTCTGTCCGTCTTTTCTTGTTCTCTCCCTCGGATTTCTCCCTCCCTACCTGTCCTTTTCCATTCTATCCCTGGGTTTTCTCTCACTCTAAGTTGCTTTCTGTTTCTCTCCCTGAGTTTATTTCTCCCCCTCTCTCCCACTCTCTCTCTGCCCTTTTTCTTGTTCTCAATGGGATTTCTCTCTCTTCCCTGTCTGCCCTTCTGTCTCTCCCTGTGGTATTTTTATTCTCTCTTGCTCTGTCTCTGCCCCTGGGTTTCCTCATTATGTCTCCCTCCCTGGGATCTTTTGGCTCCCTCTGTCTCTCTCCCTTTCTGTTCCTCTGTCTCTCTCCTCTATCTTTCTCTGTGTGTCCTGTTTTCCCAGCCTCAGGTTTCACTGTCTCTCGGTCCATGTTTCTTTCTCGCTTGTCTGTCCTTCTGTCTCTCTCTGGGGTCTCTCTGTCCCTCTGTTTCTCTCTCCCTATCTTTCCATCTCCCTCTGTCTCTGTCCTACACCCTGGTATCTTTCTCTCCTTCCCCCTCCCCCCGCTTCTCTCTGTCACTCTCTCACTTTCCCTCCCTCCCTGGGTTCATCTGCCTGCCTGCCCATTGGTCTGTCTCCCTCCCTGGGGGTGTGCCACTCTGACTGCCTGCATCTCTCTGTCTCTCTCCCTAGGGTGGATTTGGGCCTTGTGCCAGAGAGCAGAGGGGTGAATAGTTGTTGGAGTGGGATCCTCCCTGTTTTCCTCTCTCCCTCTCTCTCTTTGTCTGTCCCCCCTCCTCATGACCTCATTCTTCTTCTGTCTCTCTATGCCTCTTCTCTCTCTCTCTCTGTCACTCTCTCGCTCTGTCTCTCTCGCCCTGTCTCTCACCCTTCTCCCTCCCTCTGTCTATTCCCACCTCTCACTCCCCATGTCTTGTCTCTCCCTTGGCCTGTCTGTGCCTCTTTTCTCCTCTGAGGTTCTCTCCCTCCCTTTCTATCAATGACCTTCTCTCCCCATCACTTGTCTCACCCTCTGATCTTCCTGTTCCCTGCCCCACCTGAGTTTCACCCTTGCCTGCTCTCTCTAAACTGAAAGGGTGGGGGCTTACCTGTCTCAATGAGGGGGGCAGGGTCTGCCTGGGGACCAGGATCTTGCTGTACTGTAAGGCAGTCAGTGAAAAGGCCCCTGAGTGTCTCGCCCTATGCCCTGTGACCTCTGCCCCCAGGGTGGGTGCAACGACTTGGTGATGTGGAGGGGGGAATTGTCCACAGAAGGAAATGCAGAGGGCCATTTATATACAGTGGAGTTGTGGTCACGAAGGAACTGGGAGGGGAGAGAAGCTCTATGGCGGGGTGGCAGTTACAAACTGAGCGTTGAAACATTTTGTGAAGGGCAAAATATTTGTGGGGTAAAACTCAAGATGGGGCATTTTGAAAGGGGTTGCAAACATTTGTTGAGGGGGCAATATTAGAAGGAGTGCAAAGTGGGGGAGTCCCAAAATTGGGAAGGAGGGCAAGCTTTGGGGGCAATATTGTGGAGAGTAACTGAAATGGGGGAAATAACAATATGAGGGAACAATATTTGACAGGTCGGGGCAAATTACTTATAGGGGGGGAGTGCAATATTGTTTTGGGGAGGCACAGGATTTGGAGATGGGGTACAATATTGTGATGGTAGGGAAAAAGTGGAGGACACATTTCTGGGGAGGTAAAAAGGGGCAAAACGTGGAGGCTGTGAAACATGTTGGGCAGAAGATTTGGGCAGGAGGCAGAAAATGGAGGAGAGGAGAATGTGAAATGAGGATGGCTCAAAATTGCATGCCACAAAATTCTAGGGGTCATTTTTGGCAGGGGTCATTTTAGGGGAGCATATTGGGAAGCATACATTTAAGGAAGGCGTTTGATAAGGTTCCCCATGGTAGGCTCATGCAGAAAGTAAGGGGGCATGGGATCGGGGGAAATGTGGCAGATTGGATTCAGAATTGGCTGACCCTTAGAAGACAAAGAATGGTAGTGGATGGAAAATATTCAACATGGTGCTCAGTTATAAGTGGTGTACCTCAAGGACCTGTTCTGGGTCCTCTTCTATTTGTGATTGTTGTGAATGATTTGGATGAAGGAGTGAAAGGGTGGATTATTAAGTTCACAGACGACATGAAGGGGTGTTGAGTTGTGGATAGTGTGGAGGACGGTTCTAGGTTACAAAGGGACATTGATAGGATGCAGAGCTGGGCAGAAAAGTGACAGATGGTGTTGAACCCTGGAAAGTCTGAGGTGATTCATTTTGGAAGGACAAATTTGAAAGCAGAATAAAGGGTTAACAGAAAGATTGTTGGCAGTGTGGAGGAGCAGAGGGACCTTGGGCTTCATGTCCACAGCTCCCTGAGAGCTGCCACCCAGGTGGATAGAGTTGTTAAGAAGGCACATAGTGTGTTAGCTTTCATTAATAGAGGGATTGAGTTCAAGAGCCGTGAAGTTATGCTCCAGCTGTACAAAAGCCTGGTCCGGCCACATCTGGAGTATTGTGTCCAGTTCTGGTCGCCTCATTACAGGAAAGATGTGGAATCATTGGAAAAGGTTCAGAGGAGATTTACCAGGATGTTGCCTGGAATGGAAGGAAAGTCTGACAAGGAAAGGTTGAGAGAGCCAGGGCTTTTCTCTTTAGAACGAAGGAGAATGAGAGGTGACTTGATAGAGGTGTACAAAATGATGAGCGATATAGATAGTGTGGACAGCCAGAGACTTTTTCCTAGGGTGGAGGTAGCTGTTACAAGGGGGCATAGATTTAAAGTGAGTGGCGGCAGATATAGAGGAGATGTCAGAGGGAGGTTCTTTACTCAGAGGGTGGTTGGGGCATGGAATGCATTTCTGGAGCAGAGAGTGGAGTCGGCCTCAGTAGGGACATTTGAGTGGCTATTAGATAGGCATGTGGATGACAATCTCAGGTAGGGTTGGAGGTTAGATAGGCCTTGGTTTTCGGGTAAACGTTTGGCACAACATCGTGGGCCGAAGAGCCTGTACTGTGCTATGTTCGAGGTACACTCGAGGGGGTGGCATATTTGAAGGGAGCTACTTGTGGGATCTCACTGAGCTGAGTAGGGTAAGGGGAGGATGGGGATGAAGGAGGGAAAAGGGAAACAGCTGAAAGAGGGAGAGGTGGGTGTGGTGGGGGGGGGGGTGATAGGTACAGGATCTGGGGTGGGGGGATAGGGGAGAGGAGGTTACTGCAGTGTTCAGGCCGAGCCCAGCTCCAAGTTGAAATGGGAGAGTTCAGTGTTTGCTGGTGGGGGAGGCCCTTTTTGCACTTTGCAGCCTGTGGGATCTTGCTGTGTGGGGACAGCCTGCAGCTGTTTCTTTACAGTAGCGAGGCTACACTTTCCAAATTCAGATGTGGTGGGGCGGGTGAGGTGGGAGGGCTTCCGAAAGTGGGTGGAAATGATGCAGAAACGTTCAGGCTTCTTCAGTGTGGGGTAAGGGCATTGCAGGGGACAGCAGGTGGGATCCTGCTGTGCAGAATGTCCTTCATTCCTATGTCAGCTCCTCTCCTTGTGGGGCGCTGTGGGGGTGGGGGGATGGGGTCCTGCAGGTTGTTAAGGGAATCCATTGGAGGTCCTGCATACCGTAGTCTGTGGGATCGTGCTGTGTATCCCCTTTGGCAACATGTCACCGTCAGGCTGTCTGCAGGAACTCAGGCTGAGTTTTCTGACAGTCTGATAGTGGGTAGGGTGCATCATCCCTCCTTTTACCCCCCCAAGGTCAGACACTCCCCTCCCCAACACCTCTCGTCACCCCCTCACCCTCCAAAATGTGACAGTGACATTGCGAATGTCTCCCAGACACAGCGGGGAGATGGGAACATGTGGCAAATGTGAGGCAGGAGAGGGCATTGTTGTCAAATAGAGAGGGAATAGGGAGAGAGTGAGGCATTGAGCAATTATCGAGCAAGAGAAAGCTCAACAGAGATGGAGACAGTGATAGGGACAGAGAGAGAAAGCACAGGGCAGAAGGGAGAGAGAGAGAGAGAGGGGTGACTGTACCAGTGGAAGCTCATTTTTAATATTTCATGTAGAAACAGCACCAATCCCAGACAGAATGGACACGGGGGCTGAGCCCAGTGAATGGGAGTAGACCGGGGGGAGGGGTATTGGTTTTGTTTTTCAACATCCCCCACCCCATAATATCAGAGAACCAGCTGGAGGGGGCAGGTTAAACACGGAGGGAGGGAGAGACACAGGCCCTGTGGGGTCACTCCTACCACTGTGTCATTGCCCAGCCTCTCAGAAATTAAACCCTGGGGGCAGTCAGAAAGCATTTGCTCCTTGAATCCAGATGAAATCTGTTCCCATTCTCTGGATTTAAAAGTCAGGGGGAAGTGCTGAGAAATTGGGGAGATTTTGGAAGTCAGTCAGTGATGGGACCTCGTTTCAATCCTCGTTATTTTTGTTTCAAAATATATTGGCTTTGATGGGAGCAATTTCCATCTCTCTCTCCCTGGGAGATTTCTGAGAGACTGAAACTTGGGCACAGACAGAGGGAGACAGAGTCTGGGAATGGGGATGGGGGTGTGAATCCCAGCCTCTGGAGTAAACATTTCTCCTGCTCCCCCTCCCCTCAAACAGAAACACTGGTACAGGCCTGAGACAGGTTGAGACACCTTCCTGTTCGCCGTTCTCTCAGTTTAACATAAGGGGCTCTGCTGGGGGAGTGGGAAGATGTCAGGTTGTGAAGTCCAACCAGCAATGGGATCTTTCTGTGCTTTTGATGCTTTTATTTATTTATTCAATTTTCATTTCTCTCTGCCTTTCCACACCTGCCCCTGAGGGGATTTGATTTGGGAGCTGAATCTCAGGATGATGTGATGTCGCTGCACAGTCTGATCCCACAGATTTCACTATCTCCCTCTCTCTCTGCCTCCATACTCTCAGCTTCCTGTACCTCCCACTGCTTTCTATAAATCTCTGTCTCCCCCACATCTTTCACATCTCCCCGTTCACCAATACCCCACCTCCTCAAGTCTCCTCCAACTCTCTCACCCCTTTCCCCAGTTTTTGCAGGAACTGTTTTAACGTTCAGCCTTTCCCATTTCTGAACTTCCCTGTCCACCTCTCTCCACACCTTTCTCTCTGCCCAGTGGGATCTTACTGTTCCTGCCTGATGGTCATTCTATCTGCGACCACCCCTCTCTGTCTCTCCATCACTCACTCTCCATGGTATCTATTTGCTCTCCTCTCCTTCGATTTCTCTCTGTATCTGTCCTTTCTTGTTCTCTCCCTGGGATTTCTCTCTCTCTCTCTGTCAGTCCTTCTCTCTCTGTACTCTGGATTTATTCCCCACTCTCACCTCTTTGCCCTTTTCCTTGCTCTGAATGAAATTTCTCTCTCTCACCGTGGCTTTATTCTTCTCTCTCTGCTCCTTTCTTTGGGTTTTGTCTTGTCTCTCTCGCTGGTTTCTTTTGCTCTCTACTCCCTCTCTGTCTCTATCCCAGGCCCGTGCCTCAATCCCTTCTGTCCTCCCAGATCCCAGTCAGTTCCCAGCTGTCTCTACCTGACATGTACCTCTCTCAGGCACAGAGCAGAGTAAGAGGCTTCTTTGTGAGATTAAAGCAGGATGTGAGGTGGTGTGAGAGAAAGCAACAACTCAAATGTTCTGTCCAATGGCTCCTGTCTGTCTCTCCCTTCCCCCTAAAACAGTCACTCCCTTTCTCTCACACTCCTTCTCTCTCTCTCTCTCTCTCTCTCTCTCTCACACACACAGAGACAGACACACACACACATTTCCCCAGGCCTGAAATCCACTCAGAGACAAAGCTGCAGTTTCAAACTAGCTACAACGCCCTTTCATTCAGACAAGGGAACAGAATTTTCTGCAGCCAGGGAACCCAGATTTATCCCACAGGGGAACACAATACTTTCACACAAACACAAGATGTGAGTGGGATTGAAATTAACCAGTACAGTTGGCGAGTTTACTTTTAATGATTTTCTGAGAATGAACATCAATCAGTTTCACAGATGGACATCAAGTGATGACATGGATCTGTTGTACCATTGGGCGTATGTACATTGCACAAATGCTCATGTGTTTGTTAAACACATTCACTTTCTCCCTGACAGTAGCCAAGGGGCATCACAGCACTGTCCCACTTTCTCATTGGCATTTCATTTGTAAAAGCTCGGCCATATCTGATTCACAAGAACTGTCTTGAAGCTGGTTAATCTCAGGGCTGTGTCTGCTACTGCACACGGAATCTGTATGTGTCATTTTGTTTCTTTGTGTCTGTGTTTCTGTGTGTTTGAGGTGTGTGCTTCTGCGTTTGTGTGTGGCTGTGTCTATCTGTGTGTTTCTGTCCTTGCATGACTGGGTCTGCATGTACATACGTGTGCATAAATGTATCTGGATGTCTCCATGTCTGTGCGTATATGTGCATATGTCTCTGTGTCTAAGTGTGTGTGTGTGTGTGTGTGTGTATTGACGCTGCTGTGGGCGACTCTCCCTCTTTGACTGAGTCCCTGCTGGCTTCCACAATCTACCATCCCTGTGCAGTGGCATGAGGAGGCCAGCAAGGGGTAGTATTGTTTCACTTTAAACACGAGGGAGCAATCGGGATCAGAGACAACAAAGTGTGGAGCTGGATAGACACAGCAGGCCAAGCAGCATCAGAGGAGCACAAAAGCTGATGTATCGGGCCTAGACCCTTCTTCAGAAAAGGGGGATGGGGAGAGGATTCCGAAATAAATAGGGAGGGATGGGGAGGCGGACCGAAGATGGATTGCAGTGGGAGAGAGATTCCCTGAGTTGGTCCAGAGGGAGGAGGGTAACTTCTTCAGGTTAGGTATCCCTGGAAGAGGCTTCGCAGTGAGGTTAAAATTGTATCAGAGATAATGGGAACTGCAGATGCTGGACCAGTCGGGAATGAGATGCAGATCCTTCTCTCTCTCTCACTGTCCCCCACCTCATTCTGTTTCTGCCCCCTCTCTCTCTGCCTCTCCTGCTCTCTCACTTCATCTCTCTCCTCCCTCCTTTGCTCTCTCCCTCTCTCTCTCTCTCTGTCTCATCCCTGGAGTTTGGCCCACCATGAGGAAAGCTCATGTTTGATGTGATGGTAGGTGAACGCCCCCTTCCTGCCAGAGATTGCGGAAGGAAGGTGATAAATCTAATTTGAGAAGCAAAATGGGACAATGAACGAACAAAGACAGCGAACATTAGAAGATAGTGAGCGTCAGTGAGCAGCTTATTGTTGAGAATGTGATGCCTGAGAGCCCTGTCCACTTCCCTTCCATCACTTCAGTGAACATTGAAGATGACTCACTCAGAGATAGTACGAGCTGCTGATGCTGGAGTCTGAGATAACACAGTGTGGAGCTGGAGAGACACAGCAGGCCGGGCAGCATCAAAGGAACAGGAATGCTGATGTTTCGGGTCGGGACCCTTGTTCAGAAATGGGGGAAGGGGAAGGAGGCTCTAAAATAAATAGAGTGGGCGGCGGTGATAGCAGGTACGTAGTAGAGGGATACGGTGGGAGAGAAGACGGACAGGTCAAGGAGGGTGGATGAAGCCAGGAGAGGTGAGTGTGGTTGGTGGGGATGGTCAGTGAGATGGAGGGAGTGGATAGGTGTGAGGAGCGGGTAGGTGGGAGGAGCGGATATGTGAGAGGGAAGATGGATGGGTCAAGGAGACAGTGATTGGGGGTTGATGCTGGACTTGGGATGAGAACTAGTGGGGAGTGTGGAGGATATGAGGGATATACTTCCCTCTCCACCCCATCTACCTTTTGAGGAACTGCTGTCTCCGCGATTCCTTCGTGCGCTCCACACCCCCCACTAACCCCACCAACTCCAGCACATTTCCCTGCAACCGCAGGAGGTGCTACACCTGCCCCTGCACCTTCCTCCTCACCCCCATCGCAGGCCCCAAAATACCGTCCACGTTAAACAGATGTTCACCTGCACATGCCCAAATGTGGTTGATTTTATCCGCTGTTCCCGATGTGGGCTCCTCAATGTCAGGGAAACCAAACGGAGGCCCAGAGACCGCTTTTTGTGGAGTACCTACGCTCGGTTTGTGACAAACGACTGCACCTCCCCGTAGCGAACGAGTTCAACATTCCCTCCCACTCCTCAGACGACATGCCCATCCTGGGCCTCCTCCAGCGCCACATCGATGGCACCTGGAAACTGGAGGAACAGCAACAATAATACAGTTCACTCTGCTGCTTGGCTCTCTTTAATGTATATATTTATCAATTACATATTGAAGTAATAGTTACAGTCAGTGGAATGGTGCCTTTTGTCACTGGCCCACTGAATTGAGAGAAACATCAAAATGTTTCCCTGTAACCCCCTGCAAGATGAGTTTGGACCAGCGCTACCTCCAGTCTGTTACCATAGCGACAGGCTGCTTCATTGCTGAAACATTGAACTGAAATGAGAGAATCCTGGATGGATTGATTAATGAGCGAATTTGATTGATTGATGAATTTGGGTAAAGGGATATTTCAGCACATTCTTCAGCTGCTGCCTGAACTTAGTCTGGGTCACGGCATAAATCGCGGTGTTTGTGCAGCAACTGAGGAGCTGCAGCATGAAGCCCAATTCCTGCATAAAGTCATGTAGATGCACAGACCAATACCCAAAATCCCACATCCGGGCCCAAATAGAAAACACCATTAACGTTGGCCATAACAGAATGAAATTGGCCGAGATCACAAACAGTAAAATGATGGATTTTTTTCGATTTCTCATTTCTGTGTCACACTGACCGTCCCCATTGGTGTGAGCCCGGAGTCTCCTGCGGGCTCTGCTGGTCACTAAAATGTGTCTGACGGTGAAAACATTGAGCAGCAGAATCAGGAGAAATGGGAGAGTCGGGGTTAGAATGTGGTGGAGGAACTCGATTGTGACCCAGGCACGAGAGTCATAAACACCGTCTGTTCCCTCACAAAACCAGGGGACGTTCTGCAGCCAATAGTGAGCTGTGAGCATAAAATACCAGAAAATGTTCTTTAAACAGCTCAGCACAGTCACTGTTCCCAGAACCACAGCCGCCGTTTTCTCACTGCAATATTTACTTTTCAGCTTCTGGCAACAAATGGCCACAAATCGATCAAAGGTGAAATTGACGGTGAACCAGACAGAACAGTCAGTGGCTGCATAAAGCAGGACGGCGTGGATATTACACACGGGGATGTACCGCAGGAAATCAAACTGTTCCGGATAAACAATGGGAATGTGTCTCAGTATCAGGTCGAGGATAATGACCAGTAGATCCGCCACTGCCATGGCCCCCAGGTAATGTCTGACACATGGAGACAATCCACAATCTTTATAAAGCAGGACGTAGATTGTCACCACGTTAACTGTGAGGAAGGAAAACAAATAATATATGTATCAGCCTGGAGGCAAAGTTACCAGTTTGATTGAGGACTCAGTGGCATTTTCAAATGTGTCACTGATTTATTGAGGAAAAAAAAGCTCAAATAACAAATAGTAATTTCTCAATTTTGTTTGCGAGAAACGCTACGTGAAACACAAGAAGCACTCCCACCCGAAACACACAGACACACATCCATAAGAACGGATGTTTTCTGGAACATTCCCACCTGCGCAGTCACAGGTCACTTCTTCACAGTTCCTGATACAGAGGGTGAAGACGTTGCCTTCCTGAAGGATTCTCTCCCTGTTCCTTAAGGACAAACAGAATTTGGAAATTTCTGTCATTTCGTCTAAATTGTGGTCAATTTTCGGTTGTGAAGAAATGTGAACACAGGGAAAATGTATTCACCCCTTTAACTGCCTTAGGAAATTTTGAAACAGCATCTCCTTCTCCCTGGAACAGGTTCTTTTCCCTCGGGATCTTATCTTTTGTTCAATTAACTGACATCCAACCGTTCACAAACAATGTCAGTTGCAGAATGTTCCGGGGAATGTCAGTTACAGAATGTTCCGGGGAATGTCGGTTACAGAATGTTCCGGGGAATGTCGGTTACGGAATGTGATGGAGTCAGAAAGACCCACATCACAAAGGCCCTTCTGTCCATCAGTTTTGGTGAGATCCACTCAGCCTCGCGGTGGAAATCTCTCCACAAACTCAACACAACTGGCAAACACAAATTAAAGGCATTGCCAGATCAGCTGAAGTGGTCAGTTATCTTACATTCTCAATCCACCTCACAGAACCAGCCCATACACCACAAACCCAGATGGAATATCTGTTCAGCATGGAGCACTGTGCAGACCAGGCTAGTGTCCTGCTCAATACAACCCGGCAATCTGTCCAGAGTGGGACACTGTGCAGGCCTCACCAGTCACATAGATATCTGTCCAGCACGGGGAGCTGTGCAGACCACACCAGTGCATTGATCTATAAACCCGGACCAGGTATCTCTCCAGCGCGGGGGGCTGTGAAGTGAACACCACTGAACTGATCTGCAAACCTGGAGCAGTTACCCTCCCAGCGTGTAGATCTGTACAGACCACCCCAGTGCAGTGCTCGGTAACGCTGTGTTAAATCGCTGCCCAGCCTGGGGAATCTTGCAGCCCATGTTGGAAGTGACAGGATGTGGGGGTCCCATCCACTTACAGCTCCATATCTCCAATGTGCCATGACAAGGGGTGCCATGGGAGTGAAAATCACTGCCAGAGAGAGATGGTGGGGAATCAGTTTAAATATGAAAAATGGGAGCGGTTGGATATACAGACAGAGAGGGGGAGATTGAGAGACTGTGTCATGGAAGGATGTGCTCACATGTTTTAGAATGCTGGCATGTAGACATTTTGATAGCATCTTGCAACATGGGTCAGTTTTTCAGGAATGATGTGTGAATAGGATATTACTGTGAGTTCAGATGATGGAGAGTTTTGAATGAACATTTGTTCTGCATTTGTGACTGAGAGTGTGGTGAGCACAGTCTTTGGCTCATTTTGCCGAATCTAACAATATTTTGTCTCAGTGACATTTTAATTGAGTGTGACAGAGGGATAGGCTGCAGGAGGCTGAGCTAGTTTTCTGATGCTATCTTATCAAACTCCCCTCAGTAGCTACCTACCCCAGCACATGCCATTCCTCTCATTCAATGCCAGCCTGACTCTCCCACCCATCATGGCTGGTAATAGCTCCCATCGCCTGGACGGCCCAGGTATTCCATCCCTGGTGCAGGTGCCATCTTTAAAAGGCCAATGGGCACACATCTGAACTTTCTTAGTTTGGAGCCAGCCTGCACGGTTTACCCCGAGCCTGGCAGATAAGGGGCAATTGCTGCAAGATTTGTCAAAAGGGGCTCGGAAGTGCTGGTGGGTGGGCGAGTACAAAGGAGGACCATTCTTTTAGCAGAGGAAACCACACCACCAGGCCCACCGAGCATGGTCTGAGCTCACCACCCAGCTCAGTGCAGTACCTGCAGTCTGAAGAAATATCCAGCAACACAGGACAAGCAACTATAACCTTCCCCGCTCTGTCAGGGTAAGTCTCACCATGTTCTCTCTGCTCTATCTCTCTCTCTCTCTCTCTCACACACACACACACACACACACACACACACACACACACAAGCATGTAGAGACACAGACATAGTCATGTCTTTAAGACAGAGATAGATACATTTTGATTAATAAGCAGATGGTGGGTTACAGTGAGAAGACAAGAGAATTGTTTTGAGAAACATGTCAAACATTATCGAACAGCAGACCAGACTTGATGGGCCAAATGGTTAATTCTGCTCCAATTTCTTAAACTGCCTGGTCTGAAGTTGTCGGGAATATTTTCCCAAGAGAGCAGTGATGGCAGAGATTGACTGATACTTTACTGAACCGAGTCAGTCAGAATACGGAATAGCTTTGAGGGGGTGAATGGCCTCCATCTGCTCCCATGTGTTGTGCCCTTTAAAGAGGAGGTAACTTGCTGTGAGGTTAACACACTTTATGGAGTTTCCCCATAAACACTGAGATAAGAATATTTCATTCTCTTTAATATTGTGCTGTCTGTGTGTTCTCACCCCCAGGGAACAGTGAAGACTGGGTTAGTGAAGATATTCAAGGTGGAGATCAACTGACCGTTCATGGAGAAGATTGTCCATTATTGGGAATAAACAGGAAAGGGGTGTTCAGCCACAAACAGATCAGCCATGTTCTTTCTAAATTGAGCAGCAGACTCGAGGATCCGAATGGCCAACTGCAGTTTCTATCCTGTGTGTTGTTCTCTCACTCCAACCCTCAAGGCTGTTACAGAGGGAAACGAAATCCCCATTCAAATAGTTGTGATTGTGACAATGAGATAGGAGATCATTCTTCCTCTCTCAGGAGTCACACAGGACTAGAATGAAGTACTCAGACATCGAGTCAAAGAGACACAGAGATATACAGCATGCAAACAGGCCCTTTGGTCCATCTTGCCCATGCTGTTCAGATATCCAAAATAAATCTAGGCCCATTTGCCAACATTTGGTCCATACCTCTCTAAACCCTTCTGAAACATATACTCATCCTGATGCCTTTTAAATGTTGTAACTGTACCAGCCTCCATCACTTCCTCTGGCAGCTCATTCCATAAACACACCACCCTCTGCATGAAAATGTTTCCCCTTAAGTCCCTTTTAAATCTACCCCCTCTCTCCTTAAAGCTGTGCCCTCTCGTTTTGGACTCCTCCACCCCGGGGAAAAGACCTTGGCTGTTTACACATCTTTGCCCCTTATGGCTTTGCAAACGTCTGCAAGGTCACTCGTCAAAGACATTTTATTTTATTTTATTGTGTAGCAATTGTGGCAATCTTTCCACACAGCACCCACAGCCAACAATGAAATTAATCGTGAAGACTATCTGTATTCCTGGTGTTGTTAAAGGGACAAATGTTAACTAGGCTGAAAGGAAATCTCCCTTGCTGCTCAATATGTGTCCAGGGAAAATTGTGCATCTGATTGAGAGGGCAGACTAGATTTATTGCTGCATCTGAAAGACAGCATTTTTGACCCTGCAGCATTCTACTCAAATGTCAGTCTATATTCTGTGCTTGTTTTTGAAAATGCTCAAGGATCAGAATCTTTGACAACCTCTACCTGATGATCTGACAACAAATAGCCCTAATGGTGTGTTGCTGAGCTCAGAAACACCTGGACAACCAGCTGCACACCACAGGAGAGGCCCTGCAACCTTTCCCAGCTGCTACACAGCGAGCCCTGGTTAGCTAACAGGAAATGCAGAGTAGAGAGAATTATTTATTTTCAGTTTGGGAAGCTGCAATTCATGGAATTTCTCAGGGATCAATGCGAGGTTCATCAACAGTTTACAAACTAGATTACCAGTTTGGATCAAGGGCTGATAGGATTGGAGCTCAATTTGCTACTACACCAGCAGAGTCGTCCAATAAGATGCCAAGTGGAGGCAGAGCATCTGCAATGGGCTGTAGACAGAGGATGAGAATGAGCAAACCTTCGGCATTGCAATTAAAACAGTACAGTGTGTGTTATGGGAAGTTTGTATTTTGGGGAAAGGATAAAACAGCAGGAAATTATATGAGTCGAGAAGGTACACAGAGGTCGGTGCCACTGAGGGATTTGTGTGTCCTGGGACATAAATCATATAATATTGTTCTGAAGATGTTGCTATTGATTTGGAAAGTGAATTGAATGATGTTGTTTCTTGCAAAGGGTGCCGGGTATGATCTTAGGCATGTTTCTCTGAATCTCTACAGGGCATTGCTGAGACCACATTTGATGCTCTGTGTGTAGTTATGATGCCCTAAACGGGAAAAAAAAACTGTGCTTGAAAATTTTCAAAGATGGTTCTCTATACACTGCCCTGGGATGAAGGCATTATGCCATGGAAGATTCACAGCTCAGACCTGAGAACAAGAAATGTTCTTCTTGGACAATATAAGACTTTGAAGGCAGTGTAGCTGGTGAATGCCTGTTGAATATTTTCTCGTGTATGGGAGAATAAAACTGAGGAAGTAATTTAAAAAATAAAACAGGTTCTGAGGAAGGTTCACTGGGCCTGAAACATTAACTCTGACTTCTCTTCATAGATGCTCTCGGCCTGGTGAGCTTTTCTAGTAATTTCTGTGTTTATTTCGGAATAAGACGCTTTCATTTTAGCAGAGATATTGTGAAGACATTAAGCATTTTATTTTTTTAAATTACGCAGGCACATATAAACATATATTTAAATCAAGTCGGCCCATTTGTTGCTGAGGAAATGGCTCTCTGTACGGCAGCAGCAATGATGCACCGACATGGAGCAGGAAATGTCACGGAAACATATAGTTCAGACAAAGTTCAAGGAGACCTCACATGTTCCAGTTTGGGGGTTGAATAACATTATTGTGTGATTCAAATCAGAGAGGGAAATATATTGGAACCTCCCTGTTTAGCAATGGCCTATTGCTCCCTCTCTGTTTCCTTCTTCCCCATCACAGCAATGTATGAGAGCTAAACACCGGTCAGCCATCTTTACCGCTCGTGGAGGATTCATGACTCGGATTCACTGGAATCTCCTACTGCCTGGAGCAATGGGAATTCAGCCAAATCTAGCTGTTCCAGGAAGGAATCTCATTGCCAACAATTTGTGCTAACAGAACACATTTGGAAGCAGAATAACATTGGGGGCAATGTCACATTTTTCCTTTTATCATGAGTTCAACTATTATGTGAACAAAGTTATATCAAATTAACATTTGTATGTTAATGTGTGTGTGTGTGTGTGTGTGTGTGTGTGTGAGATATACCTACTTGCAGATCCAGACTGTTTTACATTCTTCTTTCCAGCACAGCTTGAGTAACTTTATGTTGGGCATAAACGTGCTTTTTAGCAGATTAAAGAAAACCGCCTGATTCGTTCCTTACACTGACCCTGACCCAGTCTGAGACCTATATCATCGGCCACATCACCAACCTGGTTACATTTAAAATTTGTAGTGATCAGGGGAGAGGTGGGACTAGAAAAGGGAACACTGACCCGGCAAGCCAGGGAACCATAGACCAGTGAGGCTGACATGAGAGCTGGGTAAGTTGTTGGAGGGGATTCTGAGGGATAGGATTTACATGCAATTGGAAAGGCAAGCATTGATTAGAGACAGTCAACATGGCTTTGTGTGGTGGAAAATATGCCTAAATAACACGATTATTTTGAAGATGTGATAAAGAAAGTTGATGAAGGCAGTGTGGCAGACGTTGTTGATATGGACTTTAAGATGATGTTTGGTAATTTTCCAAACGGTTGACAGGTTAATAATGGTGGGACACATGGGATCCGGGGGAGATAGCCAATTGAATTCAAAATTGTCTTGAAGACAGAGGATTGTTTTACAGACTGGAGACCTGTGACCAGTGGTGTGCCGCAAGTATCAGTGCTGAGTTCCCTGCTTTCCATCATTAACATAAAGGATTTGGGTGTGAATATCAGAGACATGGTTAGTCAGTTTCTAGATAACATTAAAACATGGTTCAGTGGACAGTGGTGAAGATTATCTCAGAGTGCAATGGGACATTGATCAGATGGGCCAAGGGGCCAAGGTGTGGCTGATGGAGTTTAATTTAGGTAAATGAGAGGTTTTGCATTTGTTACGGTGAAGCATGGCAGGACGTGTACAGTTAATGCTAGGGCCCTGGGGAGTGTTGCTGAATAAAGAGACCTTGGGCGCAGGCACTTAGCTCCTTGAGAGTGGAGTTGCAGGTAGACAGGATGCTGAAGAACACATTTGTCGCGCTTGCCCTAATCAGTCAGAGCATTGGGTACAGGGGCTGGGATGGCATGTTGCTCCTGTACAGGACGTTGATGAGGACACGTTAAGAATACTGTGTACATTTCGGTTGGCTCTGCTAAAGGAAGGACGTTGCTAACCTTGAGAGGAGCAGAAAAGATTGACAAGCATGCTCCTGGGTTGGAGGGTTTGAGCGAGAGGGAGATGCTGAATAGTTTGAAGCTTTTTTTCCCCTGCAGTGTTGGAGATTGAGGGGTGACATTACAGAGGCTTATAAAATCATGAGGAGCATGAATAGTCTGAACAGCCAAGATCTGTTTCCCAGGAGTCAAAAAGTAAAGTGCCTATGTTGAAGGTGAGAGGGGAAAGATATAGAAGGGAACGTGGGACAACATTTTCATGCAGAGAGTGGTGTGCGTACAGAAAGTGCAGGCAGAAGTGGTGGAGACGGGTGCATTTACACAGTTAAAGGGAACCTGGGTTGGTAAATGTATAGGAAGCATTTAGATGGATATCAGCCAAATACTGGAAAATGGGAATAGATCAGATTACATATCTGGTCAGTGTGGACAAGGTGGACTAAAGGGTCTCTTTCTGTGCTGTGTGAGTTTCTGATTCTATAATATGGATGAGAAGAAATTCTAAAAGGGCATTTTGACTGGGAATTCTCTTCCCCAGAAATCTGTGGTGCCTTTCTGTTTACATTTATTCAGAGCTACAGTCGTGAAATAGTTGACAGATGTTGCGAAATAAACTGAAGCCTCTCAAGCTGTTTACTCAAGTTTTATTAAGTAGACAGCTTTGTGCATCTCGTTGAATCTCGCTCTTGAAAGAAACCAGGACAAAACAATTTCTTACAGCTACAGCATTGTCACACAAATTCGCACATCGAGCTGTTACACGGGAACCCTGGGAAGCCCAATGAGGCATTTGGCCCTGCTGTGCAGCCCCTTGCGTCACTGACATATGAACTGGAGGAGGCCATTCAGCCCCTACAGTCACTTACATGGAAACAGAGTGAGGCAACTGATACTCCAACATGACAAGCAAATGGGGCAGGGGCTGCACAGATAGTCAGCTTCATGCTGTTCCTCATGTGTCCATTGCTCGTGGTACACATGTGGTACTTTAAAATGGTTTTATAGCAGTGAGGTGGGAAGCTTTATGTTTTGTGCAAAATCTCAAGGTGGCATCCTCCAACACGACAGACTTGTGTTCTCTATGGACACCAGAATCTGGTTGGAATGACTTCTGTTTCAGAAGTAAGGTATTACGGAAAATGTTGGGATTGTGAACAACAAGACATTAAGTGGAGAGTCACACATCAATGTGGCGAGATTTCATTAAGAGTCTGCATTTCTGTCTCAATTGACATAGGGCTCTATATAATTCTACACGTAAAATCTACTTGTATTTAAATAAGCAAATTATGGAATTTCTTATCTTATCAATGCGTTTCTTTGGACATAAGTCTTCAACACGAACTCCAAGTTCTAATGGAATTATCTGTTACTCTTTCACAGCTTTAGAGATTAAACAGTCAGTTTCCTCATGGGACCATCATCTCAGGGATGAGACTGGTGATACTCGTTTGCACTGAGCCTGTGGGAAGGTGATCTTTCCTTCCAAAAGAGACCAAATGTGTACCAATGCCCCTAAATACTCTCTGTTCAAGGCTCTACAAGTGCAGAAAGATGGCTTTATTTATGTACTGGAATAATTTACAATGAAGGACAATATACCATTTACTTCCCTTGTTGCTGATACCCCGATATGTACTACGTTTGGCAACCTATGACGAAGGGCAGGCAGGTCATTTTGGACAACAAGACTTCCCAACCTTGCACCATTTAATCAACAGAAAATGAGATGCATGCTATTGCTGGCCACATCCAAGTTGTTTGAATGCCTTTCAAATTCCTGTGATCCAAACACTGGTACATGTTATATACCAAAAGTAGCAGCGTTCAGCCTGGAAAAGGGCTTGACTCGCTGTATGGTCTCAATCAACAATTCTCAATCCATGTAGTATATTTCTACCTACCCCTCGACTCCAACTTTTGTCACACACCTATGTGCAACCATATCAAAAGTGTTCTGTAAATTTAAATACACCCCCCCCCCCCACCGTTCTCATGTGTGGATGCTTCAACTGTTATATACATATGACTCAGTCGTACATGCACTGGTCAAAGGATCACAACACACAGGAATTGCCAAAACAAATAGCAAAGTACATCTACTTCTGTCGATAATATTGTTTTCTCTATTTTTACATCTCATCATCCACGTTCTCTCTCACTTTTTCCCTCGCTCATTACAGATATTGAGTTAATAAATACTCCATTCTTTCTCCATATATTAGCTGTTAAACCTCCATCTTTCAGTTTAAATATATTGCTCACGTTTGGATGTGACACAATTATAATTGAGAACTAAAACTACAAAGACATGAGGGAGGAACTAACCAAAGTTAACAGGAATACAATCTTAGCAGGGAAGACTGTGAAGCAGCAATGGAAGATATTTCTGGGGATAATTTGGACGCAGATCCGAAATTTGTGGATACTTTAATTAACACAGGCTTACCAAACATGATTTCCTTTTTCTGAATCTAAGTTGATTCTGGCAAGTCATCTTATGATTCCCCAAGTGTCTAGTTTTCACAGCCCTCATAAAAGATTCCGATATTTTCCTAATAACTGGCATCAAGTCGTCCAAATTTTAGTTTTTTTTGTTTCCCTCCCATTCCGGATTTTATCTGGGTTACAATAGCTATTTTCCATTCTGCAGGAAACAGAAAATCCACAATCTTAAGAATTTTGAATGGTGGCCAATAATTCTTTCTTGTAGTTACAAGTTTTAAACGACATTTGGATAAGTACATGAACAGGATACAAGTGGAGAGATATGGGCCAAACCCAGGCAGGTGGGACTAGGATAGTTTGCGATTATGTTTGACATGGACTGGTTGGACTGAAGAGCTGTATGACCATGTAGCTCTTTCACTAGCTCTATTGCCACCTCCATGTATACTCTGGAACATAGCAGAGAAACGTACCAAGCTTCAGTTCAATTAGCTTTAAGTAATTCCTCTTTATTTATTTAAATCTCCCACAGTTACTCATTTTCACATTCACTCTGCCCTGTGGAATTTCTAGAAGATTTTCTGTATCTTCTTCTGTGGACACAGAGTAATGTATCCCACTCAGCAGTGGGTCAGTGGGGGTGAGGTGAAGAGAGATGCCTCTGTCACCAAGTGAATACATTGGAGCACTGCCCTTAGGAAATGATGGACATGGCACCCACTCCTGCTCGGAGAGTTCTAGAATCTAAACAGTTCAATGAAACTGTCATTTGATGATCATTGACAGGTTATGCTGAAACCAGTGACACAAAGCTGTGACCACCTCATTTTAGAATCAAACTGGCTTCACACTTTCCAACTGGCATAGGCCCAGGTAGAGACAAAAATAAGTACACAATCAAAATATTAGTAACTGCAAGTGTGGCCAGAAGAGAACTGCAACTGGAAAGGAGCAGATTATAGTTTATTCAGAAACAGCGCTGAGGCAGAAGTGAAAGCTGGGAATATTATGGGTGATAAAGGGAATATTATGATATAAATCAGCTCAGGACAAAATGGGCCAATTTGTTTGTTTTCCCTCCCACTCCAGCTTTTATTTGGGTCATAACAGTTATTTTCCACTGTGTAGGAAAGTTATGAACACTTATGAACACTTCCTCCTCAGATCTTTGTTAATTGAAGGTGAAACAAAGCCACGGAATAAGAATTGAGTTTGTTATTGAAAGTGAATACGAAAGTTTCTATTTTTGCCAAATACAGAACTTAGAAATTGAGATTCTGTTCACAAAGTTTTACAGAATAAATGAATGGACAGAGATAGAAAGGCTTACCAGGAACACCAACAATAGCGAGGATGGGATAGTAACCAGCCTGAATAAGCATCAGTACAGCTTGTATCCATGATGTTAATGGTAACCAATTGATAGAAAGCCAGGAAAGGCCCAAGGATAAACTCCTGTCCATTGTTGGAACATTCCAATCTATTCCTCTCTGATTCTTGTACATTGTTGTAAAGTTCTCACATTCTGATCCATGATTGGAACATCCCAATCTGCTGGTCACAGATTCTGATCTCTCCCTCTCTCTGGAGCTGCTGATCCCAATTGTGTTGAGGATGACACAGCCACGGATACTATGGGATAACGCATTGGAAGAAACCCCTTATTAACAGAAGAGGGAAATCCTCCAGCGACACAGTTGGGATCCATGGTGACTGTCATTAATTTGAGTCACAGAACAAACTGCTCCAGTTAACCCCTTTCACTCTGACACTTTTAATGTAACAACACTACCTGGTCTGGGTGGGAAGCTGACATTGCCTGCTATTGGTCTTAGTGTCCATCTCCAATTACTCTCACAGTGAGAGAAGAAAAGGAGAAAGGTGATGCTGTCTCTGTACAGGCTCGGTGATTCTGCTGTGTTATCCACATGCGATGCCATATGTAACCGTTTACCTCAGAGCCAATCGAGAGGTTGTTACTGCACTGAGCTCTCCTCCACCACAACAACTGCCAAACTAAACCCTGTCTCTGGCCACAACTGCCTGGAGAATTACAGGGTTTTGCTGAACTTTCCTCTCTCTGCTCTGAGAAGGCAACATTTTATCTTTAACACAATACTTTCAATAATTTGCTTCTAAAGTTGCAAAAGTCTTTTTTTTGCAGGTGATACAGCTTTTGTTTCCTGATTTTTTGGCCTTAGCCCCAAAGTAAACATTACATTTCCAATTGCTTTGCTTACTGGGAGTAAAGGGTCAGAGACAATATCTATGTGAGTGATTAAGGAACCCTAAGGAAGAGGAGACAGTGTGTATGCAGACTGGGCAGGACTAACGTGATATCGCCCAGTAGGCAATTTCCTCTTCATAGACGGAATAAAATAAAGTGCAGAGAAAGAAACAGAACAAATTTGGCTGAAGGAATGGGGACTGACAGTGCAAACAAAACACAATAGTTTGAAATGGAATGGAGGAGAAATGATTTTATATTCACTGTTTAATCAGTGTGCGTGTGCAGATAGATAACATGCATAGATAAATGTTCACATTTGTGCAAGACATTCAGAGTTATTAATGGAGACGTGGTTAATACAATATGATGCAGATGAGATAACAAGGTGTGGAGCTGGATGAACACAGCAGGCCAAACAGCATCAGAGGAGCAGGGAAACTGATGTTTTGGGCTGAGACATTTCATCAGAAATGGAGGAGGGGAAGGTGTCTCTGAAATAAATAGGGAGAGGGGGGAGTTTGAACAAAGATGGATAGAGGAGAAGATAGGTGGAGAGGAGACAGACGAGGCGGGGATGGGTCTAGTAAAGATGAGTGTGGGTAGAGGGGTAGGGAGGGGATAGGTCAGCCCAGGTAGGACGGACAGGTCAAGGGGGCGGGATGAGGTTAGCAGGGAGGGAATGGGGGTGCGGCTTGAGGTGGGAGGAGGGGATAGGAGAGAGGAAGAACAGGTTAGGGAGGCGGGGATGAGCTGGGCTGGTTTTGTGATGCATTTGGGGGGAGGGGAGATTTTGAAGCTTGTGATGTCCACGTTGATATCATTGGGCTGCAGCGTTCCCAAGCGGAATATGAATTGCTGTTCCTGCAACCTTTGGGTGGCATCGTTGTGGCACTGTAGGAGGACCAGGATGGACATGTCATCTGTGGAATGCGAGGGGGGTGTTGAAATGGTTCACGACTGGGAGGTGCAGTTGTTTATTGCGAACCAAGTGTAGGTGTTCTACAAAGTGGTCCCCAAGCCTCCACTTGATTTCCCTGATGTCAAGGAGGCCACAACAGCTACAGGGGATGCAGTATACCACATTAGCAGATGTACAGATGAACATCTGCTTGATGCGAAAAGTCTTCTTGGGCCCTGGTGCGGGGGTGAGGGAGAAGGTTTGGGAGCAGTTGTAGCACTTCCTGCGGTTACAGGGAAAAGTGTTGGGTGTGGTTGGGCTGGAGGTGGGTATGGAGCGGGAAAGGGAGTCACAGAGAGAGTGGTCCCTACGAAAGCATACAAAGGTGGGGAGGGAAAATTGTCTTTGGTGGTGGGGTCGGATGGCAGATGACAGAAGTGTAAGAAGATGATGCATTAGATCCAGAGATTGGCGGGGTGGTATGTGAGGATGAGGGGGATTCTTTTTTGTTGCTATTGTTGGGACGGGGTGTGAGGGATGAGTTGCAGGAAATGCGGGAGGCGTGGTTGAGGGTGTTCCCGACCACTGCAGGGGGATGTTGCGGTTCTTGAAAAACGAGGGGCATCTGAGGTGTGCAGGAGTGGAATGCATCATCCTGGGAGCAGATGAGGCAGAGGCGAAGGAATTGGGAAAAGGGGATGGCATTTTTGCAGAAGGAGGGTGAGAGGAGGTGTATTCTAACTAGCTGTGGGAGTCAGCGGGCTTGAGATGGATATTGGTTTCTAGGTGGTTGCTGGAGATGGAGACAGAGAGGTGCAGGAGGGTGAGAGAGGTGTTAGAAATGGTCCAGGTTACCTTAAGGTTGGGGTGGAAGGTGTTGGTGAAGTGGATGAGCTGTTCGAGCTCCTCTTAGGAGCATGAGGCAGCTCTGATACAGGCATCAATGTAACAGAGAAAGACGTGGGGTTGAGGGCCAGTGTAGGTACGTAAAAGGCATTGTTCCACATAACCTACGAAGTGACAGGCATAGCTTGGACCCATGCGGGTACCCATGGTCACCCACTTTGTCTGTAGGAAGTGAGAGGAATTGAAAGAGAAGTTGTTTAGGGTGAGGACGAATTTGGCGAGGCGGATGAGGGTGTTGGTGGAGGGGGACTGGTCAGGCCTGTGGGACAGGATGAAGCGGAGGGCCTTTAGGCCATCTGCATGGGGAATGCAGGAGTATGGGGACTGGATATCCATGGTGAAAATGAGGTGTTGGGGGCTGGGGAATTGGAAGTTCTGGAGGAGGTGGAGGGTGTGTGTGGTATCATGGATGTTGGTGGGGAGTTCCTGGACCAAAGGAGAGAAAATGGAGTCCAGGTAGGTGGAGATACGTTTGGTGGGGCAGGGGCAATTGGAGACAATATGTCCACCAGGGCAGTCAGGTTTGTGGATGTGGGAAGGAGATAGAAGCAGGCAGCTCGGGGTTGGTGAACAATGAGGTTGGAGGCTGTGTGTGGGAGGTTGTGCATGGTTTTGGAGATGATGTTTTGGTGCTCTGGGGTGGGATCATGATCCAGGGAGCGGTAGGAGGAGGTGTCAGGGAGTCGGTGTCTGGCCTCTGTGATGTTGAGGTCAATGAGCCATACTAAAACCGCACCTCCTTTGTCCGTGGGTTTTGTGGTGAGTTTGGGGTTGGAGCGGAGGGAGCAGAGGGCTGCCTGTTCTGCAGGGAAGAGGTTGGAGTGGGTGAGAGGGGTGGAGAGGTTGAGGCAATTGATATCTTGATGGCAACTGGAGATGAAGAGGTCAAGGGAGGGGAGGAAACCTTGGAGTGGTGCCCAGGATAGGGGCTTGTGTTGGAGGTGGGAGAAGGGGTCAGTCGAGGGAGGGTTAGGTTCACAGTTAAAGAAGTAAGTGTGGAGGTGGAGGTGGCGGAAAATCTGCTCAATGCCCAAATGTAACCGATATTCATTGATGTGCGGATGGAGGGGGACAAAGTTGAGCCCTGTACTGAGGATTGAACGTTCATCCTCCGTACGGGGAAGGTCTGCAGGGATGGTGAAGACTCAACAGGGCTTTGGGTTGTTGTCTCCTCTGGAGTTGCTGTCTGTCGAGGTTGTGGGCGGAGCGATGTTGGCTTCGGCTGTGGGCGGATTTGCGTCGGTCGTGGTGGGCGGAGTTGCGTCGGCGTCAGCTGTGGGCGGAGCTGCCTCCACGCCACCGCCCTCACTGCCATCCCAGGCCCCGAGAGGACTTTCCACATCAAGCAGATGTTCACCTGCACATCTGCCAATGTGGTATACTACATCCGCTGGAACCATTGTGGCTTCCTCTACATTGGGGAAACCAAGCGGAGGCTTGGGGACTGCTTTGCAGAACACCTATGCTCAGTTTGCAATAAACAACTGCACCTCCCAGTTGCAAATCATTTCAACACCCCCCCCTCCCATTCCGCAGACGACATGTCCATCCTGGGCCTCCTGTGGTGCCACAACAATGCTACCCAAAGGCTGCAGGTACAGCATCTCATATTCCGCTTGGGAACACTGCAGCCCAATAGTATCAATGTGGATTTCACAAGCTTCAAAATCGACCCCCCCACCCACCGCATCGCAAAAGCAGCCCAGCTCATACCCGCCTCTCTAAGCTGCTCCTCTCTCACCTATACCGTCCTCCCACCTCTAGCCACACCCCCATTTCCTACCTACTAATCTCATCCCGCCTCCTTGACCTGTCTGTTGTCCCTGGACTAAACTATCTCCTCCCTGCCTCCCCACCTACACTGGCTTCTTCCCCATCTCTTTGACTTGTCTGTCTCCTCTCCACCTATCTTCTCCTCGATCCATCTTCAATCCACCTCTCCCTCTCTCCCCATCTATTTCAGAACTCCCTTCCACTCCCCCATTTCTGATGAAGAGCCAAAGCCCGAAACATCAGCCTTCCTGCTCCTCTGATGCTGCTTGGCCTGCTGTGTTCATCCAGCTCTACACCTTGTTATCTCAGATTCTCCAGCATCTGCAGTTCCTGTTGTCTGTGATGCAGACGATGTGACTTTGTCTTGTTTGTGTCTTGTTAACATTGCACTCAATAGAGAGAGCCCATCTCCCGCATTCACACCTTTATTTATTCCCATTGTACATCTGCTTCTCTTTCACCGGAATTAAAAGCCCATTTGTATTTTGCACTGTTCCCCCACACCCTCTGTTTTCTATCACCCCTCCTCCACCTCTG
Organism: Stegostoma tigrinum; assembly: GCF_030684315.1. Lineage (NCBI taxonomy): Eukaryota > Metazoa > Chordata > Chondrichthyes > Orectolobiformes > Stegostomatidae > Stegostoma > Stegostoma tigrinum. The sequence goes on along the minus strand of NW_026728430.1, from coordinate 1,350,794 downwards.
TCAAGTTGTAAAAAGTTTGTTTTCATACCCTTTTCAGTCTGAAGAAGAGTCTCGCTGGACTTGAAACTTTAACTCTGTTTCTCCAACTCCACAGATGCTCTAGGCCTGCTGAATTTCTCCAGAAATGAATTAGCACTCACTGAATTTTCAACAAAACAAAGAACCGTGCATGCTGGAAATCTGAAACAAGCAAAATTGCTGGAGAAACTGGGACCCTTGAAAAGACATCACTGGATCCAACAGCTTAACTTTGCTTTCACTCTGCAGATGCTGCCAGACCTGCTGAATTTCTTCAGCAATTTGTGTTTTTGAATAAATTCCAAAACATACGTCAAAGTTTCTCAAAAACCCTGCCCAACATGGATCACCATATACTGAGAAGTGAATGACAGCACAAGGTGAACAAATTAATTGGTTCTGAAACTACATAACACTTGCATCACTGACATTACAGAGCTCTTAATCATGGTCAGGGTGAGAAACATTCACTTAAAAAAAAACATTCCTATGGTTTGGTAACAAGCCCCCAGCCGAACAAGCCCACACCGACCCTCAGGGCATCCCATCCAGACCCACTCCCCTATTACCTACCTAATCTACACATTGCTCAACACAATGGGCAATTTATCATGGCTGATTCAACTCGTCTGCACATCTTAGGACTGTGGGTGGAAACCGGGCCACCTGGAGGAAACCCACACACAGACACTGGGAGAATATGCAAACTCCACACAGACAGACACCTGCAGGTGGAATTCAGCCTGCATCCTGGGCGCTGTGAAGCAGCAGTGCGAACCACTGAGCCACCGTGCCACCCAAAGATGCCTCTACTGGAGGGGTAAACGTTCAGATGAATATGTTTAAAGGGTTTTGAGGAATGTGACAAATTGGTGGTGTGTTATCATGGAGAGAAGAATGAGAATATTAAAATGCAAGTGTTACCACACCAGAAAACAAAGTAGGTCACTGTGTACATTGGGGACTCGGTCTGAACTGGGGGACATTACGTTGCACTTATTGCAGCTCAAAACTGGGCATCCATGTGGTGATGGAAACCACAGCAGCAGCAGCAGCAGCAGCAGCAGAATTGTATTCCACCAGAATCTGTGACTCTTTGTCCCAGATAATCCTTCAGTCTATGATTCCCATGAAGCTGGTCAATAGCACAGTGACGAATGCAGGCAAACACGCCGGGGTCAGAAGCATGTGTACCTGAAACTGATGGCAACTGTGATAGATACTGCATTTGACTGCTTGCATTACAGACAGCAGAACTGACACATTACAGACAGGGTGGAATGATTGCAAGATCAACAGACCAACTATCCTGCTAGAGCCAGTCATGAATGGTGATGGGGGCAGCAGGAACTGCTGATGCTGAAGGCTGAGATAACAAGCTGTGGAGTTGGATGCACACAGCAGGCCAGGCAGCATCGGAGGAGCAGGAAAGCTAACATTTCGGGTCTGGATCCTTCTTCAAAAAGGAGGGGAAGAGAGCTCTGAAATAAATAGAGAGAGGGGGAGGTGGCAACAAAATGGAATCAGTGGAGGAGATAGGTGGAGAGAGGACGGGCAGGTCAAGGAGGCGGGGATGAAGCCAGTAAAGGTGAGGGGAGGTAGGGAGGTGTGACGGGGGTTGGTCAGTGAAGGGGAGGGGGCGGGTAGGTGGGAGGGAACATGGACAGGTCGGGGAGGCGGGGATGAGGCTAGTAGAGGTGAGGTGAGTGTAGATAGGAAGTGGGGGTCAGGGTTGGTCAATGAGGGGGAAGCGTAGGTGCTTCACAAAGCAGTCTCCAAGCATCCTTTTGGTTTTCCCGATGTAGAGGAGGCCACACCGGGAACAGCGGATACAATAGACCACATTAGCGGACGTACAGGTGAATATCTGTTTAATGTGGAAGGTTTTCCTGGGTCTGGGATGGAGGTGATGGGGGAGGTGTAAGGGCAGGTGTAGCACTTCCTGTGGCTGCAGGGGAAAGTACCAGGCCTGGTGGGGCGAGTGGGGAGTGTGGAGCAGACGAGGGAATCGTGGAGAGCGCGGCCCCTCCGCAAGGCAGTAAAGGACAGGGAGGGAAATATATCCTTGGGAGTAGGATCAGATTGCAGATGGTTGAAGTGGCGGAGAATGATGCATCGGATCTGGAATTTGATGGGGTGATACATGAGGACAAGGGGAATTCTGTCTTTGTTTTTATTGCAGGGAGGGGGTGTGAGGGCTGAGGTGTGGGAAACACAAGAGATGTGGTTGAGGTCATTTTCAACCACTGTGGGGGTGAAATTGCACTCCTTGAAAAACAAAGACATCCGGGATGCCCGGGAGTGGAACGCTTCATCTTGGGAGCAGATGTGGTGGAGGTGAAGGAATTGGGAATAGGGGATAGCATTCTTGCAGGAAGGCAGGTGAATAGGGAGCTGTGGGAGTCGGTGGGCTTAAAATAGATATCAGTTTCCAGACACTTACCAGATGGAGACAGAGAGGCCCAGGAAGGAGAGAGAGGTATCAGAGATGGTTCAGGTGAGCTTAATGTTGGGTGAGAGGTGTTAGTAAAGTGGATGAACATTTCAATCTCCTTGTGGGAGCACGAGGCAGCGCTAATACAAGCATCGATGTAATTGAGGAATTGGTGGGGATGGGGCCAGTGTAGCTGTGGAAGAGGGACTGTTCCATGTATCCCACAAAGTCGCAGGCATAGCTTGGGTCCATACGGGTACCTATGGCCACCCCTTTCGCCTGTAGGAATTGTGAGGAGTTGAAGGAGAATTTGTTTAGGGTAAGGATGAGTTTGGTTAGGTAGATAAGGGTATCGGTGGTGGGGGACTGGTTGGGCCAGTGGGAGAGGATGAAGCGGAGGGCTTTTAGCCCATCTGCATGGTCAGTTACACAACTCCCTGGAGGAGAGGGTTCCAGAAATATCCCCATCCTAAATAATGGAACAGCCCTGCACATCAGTGCAACTTCAAGGATGTAGTATCCCCACTTTCCTCAGCCAGAAGTATCGAGTTGATGATTCACCTCACCGGCACCATGACGTCCACAAAATCACAGAAGCCAGTCTTCAAACAATTAGATTCGCGGCACATGATACCAAGAGAAAAGATAATGATAAAGTAAAGACACGAAGAAGATAACTGGCCCTGTCGCCATTCCTGCAATGGGACTGAAGGCTTGTGCTGCACAACAAGCCGTGCCCCTGGGGAAGCTGTTTCATTCCAGCCCCAACTCTGACACCTACCTGGCAATGTGGACAATTACTCAGCTGAGCCCAGTCCCCTAAGAGGAGAATAGTTACAATCTGACCAACTGCCACATCCTCAGTCTCATCAGGGTGGTCGAATTGTTGGAAGTTGTTTTTGACAGAGCTGTCAAGCAGCACAGAAATAACCTGCTCAGTGTGGTTTCTGATAGTTCCCCATGTGGAGATGGTGCTGTTGTGGAAATATCATTGGGTTTCTAATCCAGACCAGGCTAATGCTCTGGCAGCTGGGGGATGTTAAGAATAATTAATAAAACATCGAAGTCTCAAATCTGGTGTCAGTAAAAGTGACCTTGAAGCCAATATCGATTGGAAACATCAATGTGCTTCACCAACACACTTTCAGGATGCAAATCTACCGCGCTGTCCTAATCTGGCCGAAAAGCCTCTCCAGATACACAGACATGTGATGAACACTTCAATGTTCTCTGGAACAGCCAAGCAAGGGACTCAATTGTATCAAACTGCTCTGATGCCTTCAAGGATAAAATCGGATGGAACACCCAGCCGTGGTATCGGAAAAGGGACAAAGAAACACTGTTGTGTTGAACATACACAGGCCTCCTTCCTGATATCTGAGAGCTTGTGGGAACATTTAAAGAGCTTTCCCACGGGCGGTACAGAAATATCAGGAAAGGAGAAGGCCATTCAACCCATTTAGTGTCCCCCAATCTAGTTCATGGCTGAACATACACAGGCCTCCTTCCTGATATCTGAGAGCTTGTGAGAACATTTAAAGAGCTTTCCCACGGGCGGTACAGAAATATCAGGAAAGGACAAGGCCATTCAACCCATTTAGTGTCCCCCAATCTAGTTCATGGCTGAACATACACAGGCCTCCTTCCTGATATCTGAGAGCTTGTGGGAACATTGAAAGAGCTTTCCCACGGGCGGTACAGAAATATCAGGAAAGGAGAAGGCCATTCAACCCATTTAGTGTTCCCCAATCTAGTTCATGGCTGAACATACACAGGCCTCCTTCCTGATATCTGAGAGCTTGTGAGAACATTCAAAGAGCTTTCCCACGGGCGGTACAGAAATATCAGGAAAGGAGAAGGCCATTCAACCCATTTAGTGTTCCCCAATCTAGTTCATGGCTGAACATACACAGGCCTCCTTCCTGATCTCTGAGAGCTTGTGAGAACATTTAAAGAGCTTTCCCACGGGCGGCACAGAAATATCAGGAAAGGAGAAGGCCATTCAACCCATTTAGTGACCCCCAATCTAGTTCATGGCTGAACATACACAGGCCTCCTTCCTGATATCTGAGAGCTTGTGGGAACATTTAAAGAGCTTTCCCATGGGCGGTACAGAAATATCAGGAAAGGAGAAGGCCATTCAACCCATTTAGTGTCCCCCAATCTAGTTCATGGCTGAACATACACAGGCCTCCTTCCTGATATCTGAGAGCTTGTGGGAACATTGAAAGAGCTTTCCCACGGGCGGTACAGAAATATCAGGAAAGGAGAAGGCCATTCAACCCATTTAGTGTCCCCCAATCCACTTCATGGCTGAACATCTCTTCAATGCACTTCTCTCACATAGTGCACATAGCCCTTACAGTGATTAATCATTGGGGAAACAATATTAATTAGGAACTGTAGTAATTCCTTCGGTCGATTGATTTTCCTCCACCACTCAACATAATGACGCTGATACTCTTTCTCATACTTCTGTTCTCTGCCATTTAGTGTCTAGAAATCCATATTTATATTCAGTGCCTGGCTTCTACAGCCTTGTGTGGCAGAGTGTTCCCAAAGTTCACCAGTCTCTTTATGTAGACATTAATGCTTATCTTGTTGTACAGTGGCCTGCCTGTACCTAATACTGTGGCCCCTTATGTTAGACGTCCTAGCCAAGGGCATTATTCTCCCTGCTTCCAAACTGTCTCACTCTGAGAGAACTTAATGCATTACACTGAGATCTTCAGTCATTTCCCTAAACCTCATGGAATTTCGGCTGATTTGACTCGAACTCAGCTCAAACAATGAGCCTGTCATCCCATTGATCATAGAACATAGAACATAGAACAGTACAGCACAGAACAGGCCCTTCAGCCCACAATGTTGTGCCGACCATTGATCCTCATGTATGCACCCTCAAATTTCTGTGACCATATACATGTCCAGCAGTCTCTTAAATGACCCCAATGACCTTGCTTCCACAACTGCTGCTGGCAACGCATTCCATGCTCTCACAACTCTCTGCGTAAAGAACATGCCTCTAACATCCCCTCTATACTTTCCACCAACCAGCTTAAAACTATGACCCCTCGTGCTACCCATTTCTGCCCTGGGAAATAGTCTCTGGCTATCAACTCTATCTATGCCTCTCATTTTCTTGTATACCTCAATTAGGTCCCCTCTCCTCCTCCTTTTCTCCAATGAAAAGAGACCGAGCTCAGTCAACCTCTCCTCATAAGATAAGCCCTCCAGTCCAGGCAGCATCCTGGTAAACCTCCTCTGAACCCTCTCCAAAGCATCCACATCTTTCCTATAATAGGGTGCCCAGAACTGGACGCAGTATTCCAAGTGCGGTCTAACCAAAGTTTTATAGAGCTGCAACAAGATCTCACGACTCTTAAACTCAATCCCCCTGTTAATGAAAGCCAAAACACCATCAGTCTGGTCATCCTTCGCTGTGCTCCCTCAATATAAGGCTTATCCTTAATGAGGCAAGGAGACCAAAACTGCATACAATACTGCACAATGTTCAAGATATGGCTCATCAAGGACCTGGTCTCTAGTAATATAAATAGCCTTCTCACACCATCCCCTGACTCCTGCCATTAAGACAATTTTGAATGTGACTTGCCAAATTACCATTGATACCATTGCGTTTTACTTTCTTTATCAGTTTCCCATGTGGGGCTTTGTCAAAAGGCCTTGCTGAAAAACCATATAAGTGATCATCTTGAAAGAAATCAATGAAATTTGTTAGGCATGACTTCCCGCTAATAAAGTCGTCCTGACTATCCCTGATCAAACCTTGTCTCTCTAAATGCAGAACATTTTTTTTTTGCTTTCCTATTTTCTCCCACTGTTTCCCTAACACTGATCTGATACTCACTGGTCTATTATTGCCCAGTCTATCTCTGCACACCTTCCTGTAAAGAGGTACTACACTAACTGTTCTCCAATCCTCTGATGCCTCCCTGCGGCGATTCTTATAAATCTGGATCGGGGTTTCCCTCTCCTGTCTCCGACAGCTTCCTCTGTTGCAAATCAGCCAGGTTCGGGGATTTGTACAATTTTGTACCTGCCAAAACCATCAATCACTGCTTGCATCATATATCCATCTGCTAAAGGGCTTCACAGTTCATCTTCTTGAATTCTGTCCCCGAATCCTCCTTCTCCCAATTAAAACAGGCATGAAATACTCATCTATCATGGTTCTCCAGCTTCACACACACATTGTCCCTTTGTTTCTGGTGGGCCCTATTTGTTCCCTGATTATTCCATTCCACTTGATGTACATGTGGAATATTTTCGGATTCTCCCTCATCTCACCTGCTTGCTGTTCTCCATGTCCCTGTGTTAGTCAGTCCCGTCTGTGTGAATTTTCTCAGTTTCACTGTGATCACTCTCACTCTTTTAAACTTGGAGAACACAGAATGAGTTTTCTGATCAGACAATTTTGCCATCTGTGGGAGTAATCTCGAGAATACCCACTGCATTTCCTCATTGTTCAGTATATTCTTTCTCAGCAAACTGGACACAATACTTCAAGTACCGTCTCACCGACATTCTATGGAACTGCTGCAAGACATCATTATTGCTGTATTCCAATACCCTGCAAATGAAGGGAAACCTAACTTTCACTTTTCAGTTTGCATATGTTCCTCCCTACACCCTTTGCTTCAATTTCCTAACTCACTGTGCGATCTCTTGGAAAATCCTTCTGAATATCCATATGTACCACATCCACTAGTTCTCCATTACCTATGCCTATCAGAGAAATATCTTCAAACAGTTTGAAATGGAAAGCTCATCAATTGTAATTTTCATTTCATAACTGTCTAATATTGCTGCCTGCGACTTCTTAGTGCTTGCATTAAATTTACAGCTGGAATTTTTGGCTTCCCATTCAAATTAGGTTTAAATGTATTTTTAAAGAACTGATCATATTGATTTTGAAAATTTCCTATTTCCAGTTTCCCCTCTCTTACAAACTGCAAGAGTTCCCCTCCTGTGATTACATCAATTCCGGCTTTGGAACATTGACAGGCAAAAAACAGTTTGAACTGCATTGCAACTTCGAAATGCAGGCATTAAACTAGCTCTGACATACGACCGTAGGTCAATTTCCAAGGATTAACTAGTTGCATTGTACACAAAGTCACTGAGAAACTTTACATTTTCACAAGTTCGTGATTAATCCCAAAGTGCACAATCCCTTCAAGTTTAAGATGATTTGTTTTATTGTTGTGCCTTTAGCTACTTACATTGTCGATCAGAAAGTGAAACCATGGTGGTAGTGTCCTTAATTCTGAGCCTGGAGTGCTGCGTTCAAACTCCACCTGCTCCAGAACTGTGTTATGATTTCCCTGAACATTTTAGTTAGGTTTATCAAGAAGTAAGTGGATATCAATATGGTGTCGGAAAAGGACTGAGGTTTGATTCCGGCCTCAGGTGACTGTGTGAAGTTTGCACATTCTTCTCCTGTCTGTGTGGGTTTCCTCTGGGTGCTCCAGTTTCCTCCAAAGATATGCAAGTTAGGTGGTGTGGACATGGGCAATGCAGGTGGTTCAGGGATCTTCAGAATGTCGGTGTACAGTCGATGGGCCGAATAGCCTACTTCCATACTGTATTGAGTTACCTGGTTCACTTGAAGCTTTCTCTGACCAGCCAACACTACAGACCATTAACTGTTTCATTCTGCCAAATTTTCATTGCAAGACTTTACCCGTACAATATTTTAATAGTCTGATGTCAATTTTTATGAGGTGGTGCCATTCCCAAAGGGATTGAAACAGGCTGGGGTTGTTGAACTGGAAAGTTGGAGAGTTGTGGCTTTCCTAGTGGCTGTAAGTGTGATTCCATTTGTATCAGCATCAAATAGGCAGAACACTGATCTTCTTAGGACTGGCTCTGGTATATGGCATCGAAAGGTTGCATAAAACCAACACAGATTTACTTACATCTGTCACAAAGAGCCACAGTGTAGTATATCCACACAGCCATTTGAAGTTGGATTACTTTTATATTAATGCTTCTAAGTGAAGTTGAGAAGGGAATCTGAATGGGATTTGGACAGTTTATGTGACTTGGTAAGGACACGGCAATTGGAATGTAATGTGAAATTTTCCACTTTAGAATGAGGGAAAATGAAAGACAGAGCCTTTCTTAAATAGTGAAAGGTTGAGAAGTGTTGCTGTCTGTAAGGACCTGGCTATCTTGAGCCTTCCAGTGAGCAGCAGGTACAGCAAGCTGTTGGGAAGATAAACCATTGGCCCTTATCACAATGGGATTTAAGCACAGGACTTGAGGCATCTTGCTGCAACTGTTTTGGGCATTGGTGAGACTGTACTGTGCACAGTTTTGGGCTCCTTCTCCAACAAAGGATAAGTAGAGACAGTGCAATGAAGGATCAGCAGACTAATTCTCGTGATGGTGTGTGTGTCTTATGAGGATAGATTGAGGAAGCTGACCTCCCTGGGGGAGGTGAAGGCCTAGTGGGTATTATTGCTGAACTATTAACCAACAGTCCCAGGTAATGTTCTGGGGAGCCCAGTTCAAATCCTACCATGCGCATGGCAGATGGTGGAACTTGATTTCGATAAAAATCTTGAATTGAGGATCTAATGATGTCTACGAATCCATTGTTAATTGTTGGGAAAATGATTCTGGCTCACTAATGTTCTTTGGGGAAGGAAACTGCCATCCTTACCTGGTCTGGCCTTCACGTGACTCCAGACCCACAGCAATGTGGTTGACTCTTTATTGTCCTCTGGGCAATTTGGGATGGGCAATAAATGCTGGTCTCACCAGCGATGCCCTCATCCCATGAATGACTCAAAATAAATATTCTCTCGTGTTTCGATGAATGCTTGGAGATCTTATTGAAACGAATACAAATCTCATGGAGATTGTCAGCATGCATGCAGATAAAATGTTTCTTCCAGCTGGCAAGGCTAAAGGCAGAGGATATAATCTCAGAATAAGAGATGGGCCATTTAAGACCAAGGTATGAAGAATTTCTTCACTCAAAGCTTGCTGAATTTTTAGAATTCTATACCACAGTGTGTTACGGAAGCTCAGACATTAAGCACACTCAAGACAAAAATGGAAAGATGTTTGTACACTGATGGCATCAAGGGATAATGGAGCTTTATTGTAGATGATGAAACATGTTCTAATTGAATGACAGAGCAGGCTGAGGGGTCTGACTAGCTCACTCGTGTTCCTACATTCTGTTAGAAACTGAAAAGATGTATTTTCCAGTTCTCAGTCTAGTTGACAGTACCACAATTCCCACAGGACCAATTTGGGATTCTAAAGGTAAACATCAGGAGGTCATCCAGGAAACTAAACTGTTTAGAACATGCTGCAGACTCCTGGACTATTAGTCTTTTTTTCCATGCAGTATATTTCAATAGCAACTAACTGTGGACAGGACAGAGACAAACATCGAGGGCCGAAGGGCCTGTACTGTGCTGTAATGTTCCATGTTCTATGTAAACCATGTGGAGCCTGACTTAGCTGCATTGAATCCTATTTACGTTTCAAGCCTTCATCAGAAAATATGTTGTTTGCTGCTCCAACTGTTTTAGCTATCTCTGCGGAAATGTACAATATGTGCTGCTACAATGCAATCCTCTTCCAAATTACTTTTGGTTTTCAATTCTTCATTCACTACACATAATCACTGTAGGGGCCAAACCAACCCTGTGTGAAGAACTGAATATTCTGCTTGTTGTGAATTGCATATTCCAACAGAAATTTAACAGGGATGAAGAATGGCTGTTTCAATAGTTAAGGGTCTGCTGTTGAAAGACTAATGTTTTCCAACCTGTTTGATCCTACTGGGACAGTATTTTTGTTAATATGTAACAGTTAATCATGTATTTCACAGGCTAACTCAACCTAAATGAAATTAAAGCAAAATACTACAGAAGCAGGAAATCAGAATGTGGGGAAATTGGGGAAAACAGAAAGTGCTGGAAATACTCAGGCAACATCTGTGAAGCGACAAAACTAACATTTCAGCAAACATTTCAGCTAACATTTCCTTCGCCCTGCTTTGGTCCTAGATGCATTTTCCGATAAAACAGCCTCACCACCTCAGAGCTCAGTCACTGCAAAAATAAACATGCAGCTTTCCTTTTTAGAAAAGGGAAAAAGCAATGAGCATCAAACAACATTTTGATAAAAATCTTGTGAGCAAAGCATCATGACCAGGGATTTAGCTAATGCTCTAAACAGAGGTCAGTATGCAGAAGTTATAAGATGCGGAATTCCACCACTAACCTTGAAGAATAATTTCCACTTTATATAAAATATTAAAGTTCTACGGACAGGGAGCCTTGCTGAGCAATTCAGTAATGAGCAGAAACTGGTTGAGTAGCATTATCAAACATATTGTGATCATCTGATTTGATAAATACCACAATTTACGTTAATGAAACTGCCATTTGTGTTCTGAAACTATGCTGATGACTGCCAAGCGTGATGCAGCTGAGATTATATAAATACCCTCATGTTGGAACTATTGAGAAAATCCCCCATATCAGCTGCCATGGGTCACCTTCACAACGTAAGCCATTACCTGGTTTCCCTGCAGAACAGGACACATCACATTTGCCACTGCAGCCAAGTTAAATCTTTTGGTGGGGATGTCTGAGCTCAGATTTTTGCAAACATCTACATCAGGCCATGGGAAACATACATTACTGAAAGCAAGTTTGCTTTTAATATTTTCACTTCAGGATTGCACGAAAATCTACTAGTTCCAATAATGAAACGTAGTAATATAAACATTCAACTTAGAGCATTTATTAGAGTCACAGAGTTATACAGCACAGAAATAGACCCTTCAGTCCAACTTGTCCGTGCCGACCAAGTTTCCCAAACTGTACTAACCTCATTTGCCTTTATCCCCCTCTGAAGCTTTCCTCTTTGGGTAACTGTCCAAATGTCTTATAAATGTAGAAGCAGAATTCAGCTGTAGTTGTCTGTACCACTTCCTCTGGCAGTTCATTCCACATGCAATCCACCCTCTGTGTGAAAATATTGCCCCTCAGGTCCCTGCTGCTTCCCTCATGCAAGTAATATGTTTAGACTTTCAGAAAGCATCAGTAAGATTTTATAAAAAGGATTAAATAGGTTAATACTCAAAATTAGACCTCCGGATTGGGGTTAAATATTGGCACATATTGGGAATTTATTAAAGGGCTTAAATTTGACAGCAGGATTAAACAGTTTTGTTAGTGGACAATACGAGGGACTTAAGGGGAGGAAAGAGAGGAGGGGGAATGGTGATTTTGGTTTGGGATAACATTATGGCTGTACTTAGCGAGTACTTAGGGAGGATTTCTGGGAGTTTGCCCAAGGAAATTATTTGGGTTGAACTATGAAATAAGAAAGGGGTGACCATCTTGTTGGGATTGTACAAAAGTCACCCCCAGTCGTCAACGGGAAATTGAGAAGAAAATATCGAAGGAATTCTCAGATATCTGTGAGAATAATAGGTTTCTAATGGTTGGGGATTTTAACTTTCCAAACATAGACTGGGCCTGGCACAGTGTTAAGAGGTGGGATGGGAAGGAATTTATTGCATGTGTGAAAGAAAACTTTCTTATTCAGTATGTGGATGTATGTACAAGAGAAGGAGAAAAACTTGACCTATTGGGAATAAGGCAGGTGAAATGATTGAGGTCACAGTAAGGGAGTACTTTGGGAAAGTGATCATAATTCTATAGTTTTAAAATAGTTCTGGAAAAGGACAGATTGATCAAAAAATTAAATTGGAAAAAGCCCTATCTTGATGGAATTAGGCAGGAACTTTCAAAAGTTATGAAAACAGAAATCGCTGGTAAAGTTCAGCAGGTGTTGCAGCATCTGTTGAGAGAAATCAGAGTTAACGTTTCAGGTCGAGTGACCCTTCCTAGATTCTGAAGGAGTGTCACTCGATCCGAAACGCAAACACTGATTTCTCTCCACAGATTCTGTCAGACTTTTCCAGCAATTTCAGCTTTTGTTTCCAATTTAAGCATCCGCAGTTTCTTCAGGGTTTTTACTTTCAAAATTTGACTGGGAGAGATTATTTGCAGGTAAAGATTGGGAATCAGGACTCCTTTAAAAAATAGTTAAGGAGAGTCCAGAGACAGTTTGTTGACGATAATGTGAAGGGTAGGGCTGGGAGGTGCCAGGAATGCCGGATGAATAGAGAAATTGAGGGTCCGGTTAAGAAAAATGAGCCATATATTGGGTTTGGACAGCTGGGATTGAGTGACTCCCTGAACAAGTATAGGGGCAATAAGTATATATTTAGGAGGGAAACCACGAGTGCAAAAAAGGGACATGGAATGGCTTTGGCAAGTGCAGTTAAAGAGCATCCAAAGAGATTCTATAACAATAATAAGGGCAAAACAGTAACAAGGGAGATAGTAGAGCCCTTTAAAGATCAAAAAGGCCGTCTGTGTGTGAAACCGCAGGAGGTGGGTGAGATACTAAATGAATATTTCACATCAGTATTTCCCCTGGAGAAGGACGTGGAAGCTAGGGAACCTGGGGAAATAAACAGTGATGTCCTGAAAACAGTCCATATTACAGAGGAAGTGCCGGAGGTTTTAAAATGTATAAAGGTGGATAAGTCCCTGGGACCTATCAAGTGTAACCCAGAGCATTGTGGGAAGCTCGGGTAAATTACTGGGCCCTTTGCTGAGGTATTCATATCATCAAAAACCATGTGCGAGTTGCCAGCAGACTGGAGGTTGGCTAACGCAGTGCCATTATTTCAGACAGGTGGTAAGAAAAAGCCAGGGAACTATAGACCGGTGAGCCTGACTCCAGTGGTGGAAGTGGGTACAATGACAGTTAAAAGGAATGCGGATGGGTATATAAATAGGAAGGGTTTGGAGGGATATGGGCCAAATGCTGACAAATCGGACTAGATCAGTTTAGGATATTTGGTTGGCAGGGACAATTGGACCAGACGGTCTGTTTCTGTGCTATAGAGCTCAATGACTCCATGAGTACCAGAGACTCTTAAGTCTCAGAACAAATTCCTCCTCGCCTCAGTCTTAGGCTGAGGAGTAGGACCTGTCAACTCTGGCCATTTCTTTTCTGTTTTGTTTTCCCTATTTTGGCTTCTTTCTTCTCGGTGATGCCCTGAATGTCCAGCCTCAGTGTAGGCCCAGCAAGGTGATCCATTGGCTGACATGCCTTAGCATGGACTTCTGGCCTTGAGGTGATTCCAGAGCAGTCTCCCGGCCTCGAGAGGCTCAAAGTGAAGCCTGGCATGGTCAGGAGTTTAGGCTCAGACTGGAGGCTCGGTGCCAGCGTGAACTGAGTTAAAAGGACTGACATTCTGAACTTCTTACTGATATTTTAAAATTTATTCCTGTGAACTATCACGGTGAATTTCTTGCTTATTGTTCTCCCTTATTACTCTGATCAATAATCCTGAAACTTTTCTTTCTTTATTTTTCTAATTGTCAATCTGACCAAGAATTTGTACTTAAGAATCTTAACCTGGGTACCTCTGTACCTGAAATGGCCCGATCTGTGACATTTGAGTATATGTGACAATAAAGCTACTTCTCAGATTCAATTCTAACGTGGCACCTTTTATTTGGGGACTATACCTTCTGGACATATAGTCTCCCATGAAGGAAACATCCTTTCCACATTTACCCTGTCAGGCCTCTTAAGAATCCTGTACGATTCACTGAAATCACATCCTCATTTTTTAAAAAGTTCCGGACAGTAGAGTCCCAATCTGATTAGCCTTTGCTCATAAGGTCATCCCAACACATTGGAGATCATCTAGTGAACCTTCTTTGAGCTGCCTCCAGTAAAATGATATCTTTTAAATAAGGGAGGAAAAACTGCTGACATAGTCCAAATGTATCCCACCAGCACAACTCCCTCATTTTAAGTGGTTGGAATGTAAGACAAGGGCCAATATTCGATTCGTCTTCGTGTTTATCTGCTGCATCTGTGTGCCAACTTCCTGTGTTTTGTGCACAAGGACCTCAACTGCCTTTATTGCAGATTTCTGCTTTTTTTTCTCCATTTGAATAAAACAACTCTTTTGTTCTTCCTTCCAAAATTAACAACTTTGCATTTTCCCACATTATACTGCATTTGCTTTTTGTCTATTCAGATATCAATATTTCAATGTGAAATGTGTGTACATCTCTCACAACCCACTTTTCTACTTTTTTTTTACATTTTCTGCAAATTCGGCCCAGGTACTTACACTTCATTACCCCAAGTTATTTATATTTGTTGTAAACAGTTGCCGTCCCAGTACTGATCCCTGTGAAACTCCACTGGTCGCAGGTCACCAAGTTGGAAAAGAACCTCTAATCCCTGCTCACTGCTTCCTGGCTGTTAGCCAATTCTCCATCCATGTCAACTTATCACCTCCAACACCATGGTTTTTACTGTAAGGCTTAACCTTTTGTGAGGTACCTTGATGAACGCCTGCTCGAATTCCAAATATAACACATGTACTGGTTCCCCCCTAACTGCTCTGGTTCAGCATTCTTCAAAAAACTAATAGTCAGACATGATTTCTCTTTCATGGAGTCATGATGACTCTGTTTAATTAGATTATTGCTTTCCAAATGCACTGTTATTATTTCCTTAATGATTGATCCCAACACCTTTTCAACATTAAATGTTTGGCCTAAAGTTACCTGCCTTTTGCCTCCCTCTCTTTTTGAATAGGGGTGTCACATTGGCAGTTTTCCAGATACTTCCCCAGAATCCAAAGATGAGGAAAACTACAACAGTACAGCCACTATTCCTGGAGCTAACTCTTTTATCTGTCCCACCAATGCTTGTGCCAGCACGAGTTGCCCCACAGCGCTGATGTGACAGTCACTGCAAACACCATTATTCAACAGTCTTGCACAGAAATTCTTTGAAAGTGCATCAAGACCAATGTGGCCTTTGCACTGAGGCTTGCATTTTACAAATGGCATGGGGTCAGTGATGCAAGTGAGTAGACGGATGTCAGAGGCCATTTTTAATGGAGGCACCTTTCCCACGTATTGCAAACAAACTGTTCCAATCCTGGCAGAGCCATTATTTGTTCAACCAGTTTGTCCATCAGCTGCCCCCCCAATAGAGATTTCCTGTGTGATGCCAAGGTACCTGCCTTGCTCTCTAGGATTATGACTATCAATTGCCCCAGATACATGGTTCGTGGAGGTGAGCTCTCAACACAAATTGCTGATAGGAGGTTATATTTAGTGAAGCAGCACTAATTAGAGATGAAGTATACTCCCTCAGCCTAGAATTTGTCTTCTACTTCAAAAGAATGAAACAAAAAATTGCAATTTAAGTTTTTTAATTTAAAACAAATGTAAGAACATTGAAAACATTTACTGAACACTATTTTTAGAAACAAACTTAGACAAAGAACTCAGATGATTTTCTCTTCTACCTGTGGCTGGTATTGTTGGCATAGCCTCGACGGTGAACCATTTTAATTTTAAAGTGGTTATGTGTAAATGTCTAATTAGTGAATCCTATGTCGAGCACCAAGCGATTTACAGGAGGAGAAGGAAATAAAATACATATGACCTCTCAAAAATCAGGGCAGTGAGCTCTCTAAAGCCCTTCCTCACCAGAGCTCATTGATTCACATTGGGAAGGAGGCTCGAACATTGCCTGTGGAAGAAAGGAATGCCAGAAATGTTAAAGTGCTTGTTGTTCCTGGTGTTAATTTATACATCGTGCAAATGTGAATTTGACAGAGACTCAAATACTGTTAAAAATTCCTGATATTTTGCTACTTTGAATGGATTTTTGTTTTGGATCCATTTGAAAAGTGAATATACATAACCAACGCTGTCCTGCACGTGAGATGTGATTGCATGAAGATGAAAAGGTCAATGAATGAGTTTCAAATTGGCTGTTAACCAATGAGACCCACTTGAAACAATGACAGGTCTGAGTAATGGAACATGAGCAGATAAACTAGGAACAACAAGTGTCTTACAGTATTCATGTCTGAGGTGATCTGGTCCCCTGTACATCTTTTAAATACCTTTTATCCCCAAAATGGTTTGCACTTTACAAATATATATTCTCTTACACACGCACGCACATCTCACAATATAACCATTCAAAATAAATTCATTATAAAGCTGAGCATTAATTAAAGTCTCAAACAAGTGCAATACCACTGGCAATAATAAACAGTGCTGTTATTTCTTGCAGTTGCAGTGAGTTAAAAAACATCAATGGGTTTTTAATGCAGAATTAGTTAAAGCCTCTGGAAACAAAAGGTTGGCTGGAGACTTTAAAGGCCGAGCCAAACAAACCAGCTGAAGTACTCATCATCCCACCTAATGGTCTGGATAAATGGTTAGTTTGTTAGTTTTTTTTTCCCCTGAGATGGCTTGCACTTTACTCTCATATATCCTCTCATACACACACTCCCTCACTCTTACACTCTGACAGTTTCATTCGCAGTCTCACACTTACACACACAATTTCTCACTCAGCCTGTTATAGTCGCTCACACACACACTCAGTCAGTCTGACTCACACTTCACGCAGCCTCACTCACACTCAGTTTCACTCACAAGTATGGACTCATTCACACACATGGACTGACTCCCTTCCCTCACACTCTCAAACAGTCTCATTCACACTCAGTCTCACACAGTATCACAAGCACAATCTCAAGGGTGGCATGGTGTCTCAGTGTTTAGCACTGCAGCCTCACAGCGCCAGGGACCCGGGTTCGATTCCAGCCTCCGGTGAGTGTCTGTGTGGAGTTTGTACATTCTTCCCGTGTCTGCGTGGGTTTCCTCTGGGTGCTCCGGTTTCCTCCCACAGTCCAAAGATGTGCAGGTGAGGTGGATCGGCCACGCTAAATTGCCCGTAGTGTTTGGGAGTGTGTGGGTTGTAGGGGGATGGGTCTGGGTGGGATGCTTCAAGGGGCAGTGTGGACTTGTGGGGTCAAAGGTCCTGTTTCCACACTGTAGGGAATCCAATCTAATCTCACACGCTCTCACTCATACAGTATCACGCTGACTTTGCAGCTTCAGTCACACGCATACACAGTCTCACTCTGACTTTTTCACTCACACACATGGTCTCAGTCTCACACATACAGTCTCATTCTCACTTCACACAGTCTCACACATGTAATTTGACTCCCTCCCACACAGACACTCACATTGTGTCACATGCACAAACTCAGGCTCAATAACACACATGCCCAATTTTGACTCTCACGCACCAACTCAGTCTCACTCACACAGGCTGTCTCTGACACTCTTAGCCAGTCTCATTTGAGTGCACAGTCTCACCCACACAGAGACTCACTCACACAGAGTCTCACCTGCGCACAGTCTCACTCGCACGCAGTCTCACCCGTACATAGTCTCACACACACAGTCTCACTCATAACGCTGTCTCACTCGCATGCAGTCTCACCCGTACATAGACTCACTCGCACACAGTCTCACCCTCACACGGTCTTACTTGGAGGTTCAAACACACAGTATCACTCTGACTTCCCACGATTTCACTCTCACACACCTTGCCTCTCACACTCACACAGTCTCACTCATACACAATCTCACTCTGAGTTCACAGTCTCAATCACACATGGTCTTGTTCAAACTCACTCAATTACACATGCTCTCTCACTCATACATTCTCACACAATCTTATTCAGTCTGACTAATATTCAGTCTCACACTCAATCATACATTCTCAATTAATCTCACTGTGTCACTCAAACTCTCACTCACAGTCACACTCACATCGGATCACTCGCAGTCTCACTAACACAGTCTCACTCACACACAGTCTCTCTCAGACTCTCTCACACACACATTCTTATTCACACACATGGCCTCACTCTCACAAATGCACGGTCTCATTCACATACAAATTCCTACTCTTTCTCTCTCAGTCTCACTCTGACTCACTCACACACGGGCCCACTCACACACGGGCCCACTCACACACGGGCCCACTCAGACTCTTTCACTCACACACATGTTCTTAGTCACACACATGTTTTCACTCTCACAAATGCATGGTCTCATTCACATACAAATTCCTACTCTCTCTCTCTCAGTCTCACTCTGACTCACTGACACACAGACTCACTCACTCACCCACAGACCCACTCACACACAGTCCCACTCAGACTCTCTCACTCACACATGTTCTTAGTCACACATATGGTCTCACTCTCACAAATGCACGGTTTCATTCACATACAAATCCCTAGTCTCTCTCTCTCTCTCTCAATCTAACTCTGACTCTCTCTCTCACAGTCTCACTCGCACACATGCTCTCACTCACAGTCTCACTCTGACTTCATACAGTCCCACTCTCTCACACCCACTCACACAGAAACTCTCAGTATCACTCACACAGTCTCACACTGACTGTCATTCAGTCTCACTCACACGTACAGTCTTACTCTAACTTCACAGTCTCACTCTTACACACACTCACAGTCTCACTCACACATCGCTTACTCTGACTCTCACTCACACAGTCTCACTCATATGTCCCACTATGACACAATAATTTTATGTTAAATTGTTGTAAAATTGAACATTAAGTAAAAACAGTTAAGGTCTCAAACAAGTGCAATATGACTGGCAGTAATAAACAACTCTATTATTTCTGGTAGTTACCCTTTGTTGAAGGCATGTCAATGGCATTCTGTCCAAATTAGTTTAAACCACTGGAGAAATAAAAATATTGAAGGCAGGAATGGAGTGCTGAAGAGTTTAAAGGCCAAACCAAACACTTCAGTTGAAGTATTCATCATCCTGCCATTGGCTGAACAAATGGCTGGTTTGCTTTTTAACCAAACAACCATTGAGGAACCCAAGCAAATTCAATCACAATTGGTCAACAAGATTGATACGTAAACGATTCTTTTTCTCATCCAACCAATTGATACATGACTGTGATGTTCATAGAAGACCGGTGGCAGGGTTCAATTCTCCAGCATTCCAGAAAAAATAGCTGATGTGCAAGATGTTTGAAAAGGACAAACAAGCACTGGACTCAAAAGTTAATGTTAAGCAATTGTCTGAAGTCAAGTCACTCTCTCCAAATTGTCCAATAATTTAAAGTAGAACACTGCCAAAGTAATTTATTCATATATTGCAGGGTTTTTGGTACTGAGCAGAGATTTTAGATCCAACAGAGTCCCATGAAACATTATGTTCCTTACAGCTAAAACTTGCATAGACATGAAGATCTTCTTTCAGTGAATCTCAGGATGAAGTCATGATTCACTTTCTTGTTCATTGCATAATACAGGATGGCATCGGCCGGAAGTATGAGCACTGAAAAAGCAGAGGGAAAGCACATTATTATTCACACGTGTTTTCATCATATTAATTGTGCACAGGTCCAACTGCTTCCTGGATACGGAAATATCAATGGCTGGGAGGAACAGAACAAATGTACTGCAAGGATTCAGAACGTATTACAAAACACAAGAGAAAATCTTGGAGTTATACCAAATTAGGTAAACTCAATAACTGAAAACCATTATATCTGAGACCCATTCTCAGGATGAGCATTGTTGGTCAAGACTAAAATCCATTTCAAACCTCTCACTGTCCGATGGCACATGCCTTCTTCATGACAGTTTGTACAATTGAGTGGCTTTATTAGGCCACAGATGAGGCTGTGAAGAGTCAGCATACAGTAGCCCAGGTAAAGATGTCAGATTTTCCTTACTACAGAACAACGCAAAACCCCAATTGATTCACGAATGACCCAGCAGCTACATGGTCACTTCTGCTGATACCAGCATCAAACACAAAAAGGTGCAGTGTGATCAATGCGAAAACACTGAGAAAAGCTATCCTCTCCTTCAGCATTGTGTTGGAATCATGAAACTAACACCACTGAGGGCACCTAAATCAAACACGAGTTAGTGATCCAGTGAATGGCCATTTTCTGAGGGCTATGATGGATGCAGAATAAATTCCAGCTTTGTCAGTGAGACTTACGTCCAGGGAACTGATTTTTCTTTTCTGTGAAATCTGACAGGGATAGCATGCTGCAAAGGCATTGGGACCTTTCATTTTCATAAGGCATTCTGCTTAACACAGCCTGGATGGCAAGTTTTACACCACAGCAGAATTAAACCCATGAGACCTCGTTTCTACTTTTCACCAGGAAATGGTTGGGGGAGGGTTGCGACAGATTAGCAACTTGACAGCAGTGACCCCAACCATGTTTCTGGTCTCTCAGCCACGGGCCAAAAAGAGGGGAAGAACAGATTAATTTCAGCAACAGGAAACATTTATTTTGGAATAACCAGTTAAAATAAGAATGAACAAAGCAGAACAATGTGCTAACAATGCGAATAATTCAGGATTTAATGCCACACCCAAATCCCGATGTACATCCTTCACTCAATATGGCTTTAGGTAGTTTTACAAAAGGGCTACTGGACTCTAAACACTACCCCTGACTTCTCTCTACATGTGCTGCTACTGCTGCTGTTCTTTTCCAGCAGTTTCTGATTTCCAGCATTTGTGGTTCTTTGTTCTGATTTGGCTTTAGGGCAATCTGATGAAATAATTTGCTTTTATTAGGTGCAGGTATTAGTTGTTTATTGGCTTTACATTCCTCAGAGTTGAATCCTGCTGAACATGCTTGGGTATGTTCAATGATACAAATTTAGATATCTGCAGCTTTTTGGTGAAATCAAAAGAAAATATCAATTCCCTTGCAGTGGTTATGCTGTTCAGAAATAGATTTAACTTAAATTGAAGCAATTTCCACTGCTCACCTTTATTTGATTCAATGATCTGTGCTAGATCAAATTCCTGAGGACGCTCGGGTTCAAATTTGAGCGCGGTCATGGCTTTGTTGACAACTTCAGATACACGATCTTGATTAGTCACCTAATTAAAACAACATTCACTTTTCATTAATGCATTAGACACACACACCAAATGAAATATATAATGCCTCAATTTCCAAAGGGCTTATAAATATTGCTGCTTTCACCCAGAAAACTAATTGGGACATTACACTGTAAGCTGTAAAAGTTACATTAATGAAATAATATCTGGTAGGACAGTTATTGTAAAATCTGCATTCGATGCTCCATAACACAGTTACTGTGAACAGTAAAGGTTGGAATTTGAATGGAAACAGAGCCCAGTGATCAAGTTTACCTATACACACAGTTTGAAACAAGTAACTAATGACGAAATTCATAATTTAAATAATCCACTTCCATCCCCTCCCACCCAAAACCCCCATACCATTTGACATAATGGGAACTGCAGATGCTGGAGAGTCCAAGATAACAAAATGTGGAGCTGGATGAACACAGCAGGCCAAGCAGCATCTCAGGAGCACAAAAGCTGATGTTTCGGGCACAGATCCTTCAACAGAAAAGCTTTGTTTCAAGGCTGAAGAGATTACAAGAGAGTTGCAGTGGGAGAAAGATCCACTGAGGTTTTTCCGGAGAGAGGAGGGTAACTTCTTCAGGTTAGGTATCCCTGGAAGAGGCTTCACAATGAGGTTAAAATTGTATCAGAGATAATGGGAACTGCAGATGCTGGAGAATCCAAGATAACAAAGTGTGGAGCTGGATGAACACAGCAGGTCAAGAAGCATCTTTGGAGCACAAAAGCTGATGTTTCAGGCCTAGACCCTTCATCAGAAAAGGGTCTAGGCCTGAAAGGCCAGACTGTGTGCTCCTGAGATGCTCTGCTGCTTGGCCTGCTGTGTTCATCCAGCTTCCCACTTTGTTACCCCCATACAATTTGCCTGCTTTTAACATTTATTGTCATTACAGCAAATGGCTCAATGTTGTTTGTGAAGTCTGACATTTCCTAATGTTATGCTTATTCATATAAATTATTCATAAAATTGCTTTAACAGTTTGAAACAGTTAGCAATTTGTGATTTGAAGACAGTGCAAATATTTAATCATAATGTGACTGTACAGGAATAATATTTGATAGGCAGGATATTGAGAAGACCAGTTTTTTGGGCAATTGTCTGCTTTTGTTTAATTCTCTGTTATATTTGGAGAATGCTTTTCTCAGCTCAAGTTTGAGCAATGACCTGGAAGATGAAATGCACCAGTAAATTTTCTGTTTCTTCTGGAGAACTGCAATGTTTTCTGGTTGAGTAAACTCACACTTAATTCTACTTTAATTTTGCTATAGTTCATGGCTAAAAAAACTACTTTTGCCACCCAGTCAAAAGCAAAGATCATATTAAATATATTAATGGATAGCAAATCTGAAAAATCCAAAAAATGTAGTGGAATTAAATTCCTGAGCAAGTGGCAGATGTAGACACAATTACAATGTTTAAAAGACATTTGAATAAGTACATAAATAGGAAAGGTTTGGGGGGATATTTTGTTCGGTACGTCTCGACAATTCTATAAGTGGTAGAGTCAAATATTACACAACTAGAGATTAGATGAACTACATTATCTTTCTAAGGAAGGGTCTAGGCCCGAAACGTCAGCCTTCCTGCTCCTCTGATGCTGCTTGGCCTGCTCTGTTCATCCAGCTCGACACCTTGTTATTTTACATTAACTAACATCCCCAAAAGTGATCTTTTTTGAATAACCAATACCTTTTCCACTCTGTATGCTCAGACTTTAAATGATTAATCACTAATTTTAGTGATTCATTGGTGATAAATTGGATTTTCTAAATTATGTTCGAAGAAGTGCCACACAAGTGTGCAAGCAAAATTGAAGCCTGTGGAATGAAATGGGCAGTGGCGGTATAGACTCAAAATTGGGTAAGGATTAGAACATAGAATCATGAAGAACAGTCATTTGCTCAGGCTAACTAAAGTAAATGAGGGAAACTGTTTACTGGTCCTTCTGACACTATGTACCAAGGTCAAAATCTAAGGTCATTGGTGGGGAGAAAAAGCAAAAACAAAAAAGAATCCTGCTTTTTCCAAACCGCAATGTACGAATAGGTGGTTAAAGCAGATTAAATAACTTTCTAAAGACAACTGAATAATTGCATGGAGCAAAATTTGCAGGGCAGGGCTAAAAAGGGCAATGGTGGTTGTGGTGGGGGAGGTGGGTGGCGAATTAGGCTACTTCTCACTGAGATTTAACACAGACACAATAAGTCAAGTTTTTGTTTTGCTTTGTGATAACATTCCACGATTTTCTAGTTGGCCTCTCATGACTGTATTAGTTGGCAACAATTTGTTGCACATTCAGCAGGAGACATTTTCGTCATTTTGGTTGAGAATTTTGTTTTCTGTGTTTCATAGATGTTCAATTTAAACAAGCTGTTTGCCATTTGCTTATCCAAATTCTGCCTCAGATCTTAGGCTGGTTCTGCCCCATCTCCAACTCACTGACAAGCTAACAAATGTTCTCTTCACCAGAGTAAAGAGGCGCTGTTTGTTAACAATATTTAAACACTAGAAGCAATTTCCACACATCACACTGACCTCTGTGGAGGCACAATCAGAGTACGACTGATCCTGTCAAGGAAAATGCATGATCAAACAAAACAACCTATGTGCCTTCTAATTTGGCCAATATTCCTTCGACTTCCCTGAACTAGCCAATAGGCAATTATTCTGTTTTGGATTGCACTCTTGCTATTGGAACGCTTTGCCTGCAACGGTAGTAGATTCACCAACTTTAGGTACATTTAAGTCGTCATTGGACAAGCATATGGACGTACATGGAATAGTGTAGGTTAGATTGGCTTCAGATTGGTATGACAGGTCGGCACAACATCGAAGGCCGAAGGGCCTGTACTGTGCTGTAATGTTCTATGTTCTTCTCCAACCCATTTTTGATGTGCTTTCTTCCATGCACCAGCCTTTTAAATTTCACATGAGCCAAAGCCAGGAAAGAAATATTCAATATCTCTGTTAGTATTACTCGATTGGCTTACAGATGGACCAAAGTGCCTGTGGTCAGCTAACTGAAGATCTGGTACCTCCTTGCTGATTTATTGTACAGTTAATGGTGCGTGTTAATTTGTGATATTTCCTCTTCAATAGTTATCAGCCAGTCCCCAAAATGGGGCAACAGAGCGCTGCACCTTGCCATGTACACTTAAAGGAGAAATGCAAGGAAAATGTGTTCAGGCCTAAAACCTAAACATTGCTACTGCATTACAAAACAGGATCAAAATGATGGTCAAAGCACTCTCATAGAGCAAAAAAGGCTTCAGCAATGTGGAAAATACACACTGAATATGACTGCATCGCAACAAATAATTGGGATAAAAATTCCTCTTGCGATACTGGCAGGGAGCAATGGCAATTATTTGGACCGAGCATGACGAGAGCAACCAGTCCAGGGACTTACCAAAATAGTTTTGAATTCTTGTGCTCTGTCCTCCTCTAATCGGACTCGGATGAGGCAGCTTTTCTCATTCTGGCGGTTGTCCCTCCGACGTGTTGCACACCAGCAGCTGCCCAAACCCGCACGCCTACCAGACTTGGCTTTGTCATAATTTGATTTTGCTGGTGCACCACTGTTGGATAAACCTCCACAGGAGGCAGTATCCACGGATTTTAATGACTGTGGAATAATTATTTTATTTAAGAAAACGTTTGTCAATTGTTGCATATTAGATACTTCCCCCTTTCCAGTTATATTTATTATGACACAAAATATGCTCTCCTGCTGCCCATAAAGGTGAAGGCATTCTGTGCAGGACAGCTTAATTGTAAGAACATGAAGTTGCACATGAATTCTTGGTTGTTGCTGTCTTGTGAAATATTTAACTTGCAGTTCTTTCCTCTACCAGTAAAGATCACTTCTGAGGAATTATACTCCCGCTTGTGTTTACTAGCTGTTCAGTCAACATCAACAATTCAGTACTTAGCATGCCCATAAATTACTAATTAGTTTCCCTCAGCACAATAACATTGTGGTCATTTCACTTGACCATGTAAACTGGTGCTTCAATTCTAAGTTTGTCAGATAAACCCTTTGGGGTTTCAGTTTGCACTCAGTATGTGAACATGCTTACATAAATATTTATTTGCCCACTTCACCCTGCTACGCACCAAAATCTTGAATACAACTACACTGTTTGAAGTTAAAACACACATTTATGAAGTGCGGGTGACTGCGAATGGGCCAACCAGTGCATTGTGCAGGTCAGAATGTGTGCGGCACAGCACCACTGGCAGAAAGAAAGACAGACAGCAACAGCAAACCATACAGCAGAGAACTAAAGAAACCAGAAGTGAAATCATCCAAGTCACTGCAGCTCTCAGTTTATGATTAACATACAGGGAGTCACAACACTAAACAGGAGAATCCATAAAAAGGAAGAGGGTATTTTGAAACAAAGAAATACCACTCCAAAACACCTAAATGGGACCTAATAATACTTAGCCCAATTCTTAGGGGAATACATTATGAAAATATCCCTGGGACAAGTCCTAGACATATTCTGTAAACAATAACCATAACACAACTTTGATAATCTCCCAAGATACAATGGTCTTCAGCAGAGAATGCACTAATCATCAGCTCAAAGCCCAAATATTGAAGAAAAACAAAACGTGCAGTCACGAGGACTCCATGCAGAGAGCTACATTACTTTGTTGCAATTGCTGGATCAAGACCTATCCAACATACTCCAAATACTGTTTTTGTGGGCAGTGCGCTTCAAGCTGCGACAGATGTACCCCATGCACTAAAATTTACTGTGTAGAAATTAAACATGCTGTGAATAATTAAAGACGAAATATTTTGGCTATTAGTATAAAATCATATAAAATATCTAAGCAAAACAAAGCCAACAGCACAACTCAAAAAAAAACCAAATAAAATCAGCTCTCACTTCGTGAGCGAATAATACCTTTTCTGGAATCAAATGCTTCAGTAACCAGCACAAAGGTTGAATTTTGCTGGGAATTGCACAGCTGTCTTGCCTTCGTTCTGAAAGCAAGTAACCCAACTTTGGCAAGTGGGACCTGGGATGGAAAATTGCTGGCAGCAGCCAGTTATGAAGATGCTTGGTGGAACGGCATTCACATTAAGGATTTCAGTCTGGCTGAAACATCAAAATGGCTATTCGGCTAATAGCTCTTAAAAGAAAGGCGAAGGAGATTGGCTAGGCAGCCATCTAGCTCCAGTGGCTGGGACGGTATCACTGAGTACCCTTGTATCCTCTTGACTGCCAAAGTGTAGTCAGGATAATAGACGGCAGGAAGGCAGAAGAAAGGAAGGAAAGAAAGAAGAAAAAAAGGGTCTCGACATTATTAGACAAACCAGAGTCTCCAAGAACAACATATTTTACGTGATGAGTGCCTCACTGTCTCACCTTTTCCGGCGCTTTTTGCGAAGTGCTCGGCTCTTCCATTTCCAAGTGGCTGGAATCGGATAAAATGCTGGCTGCGGTAATGCTGTCGTCTGAATCCTCATTCTGAAGGGATGCTCGCTGCTCAGAGCTTTTAGTTTGAGTGTTGTGTATTTTAACACCTCTCTTTGAAAACAGGCTGCACAAGGGAAAGGGGACACAACAAACATGAAAATGTCATTGCATTCTAGAGAAACTGTTTAAAAAAATTAAACTAGAATGAAGGTATATTGATGATGTGAGTACCAGGAGTTTGATGTTCGCCACATTTGACCTGTGAGAAGTTAATAGTGGCACACTCATACCAAGAGCTCGCATTACTAGTATTGAACACCGTTACATTGTCTAATAGTTAGGGAGTATATGAATAGGTTACAATGTTTGCATATTCCAATGGCACAAGAATCTGGGCTTTTTGCAGTGTTTGTTCAACCTACTACCAACCTCAATCTCATGAAAGGCAAAATGTGGATTTGAATACCCACAGGGTGGAAAATTTCCCCCAACCTGGCCACATGCTAATGTGTATGTAATTTCATCCTGAAAGCCGCAGTTTATTAAAAATAAAACGTAAAACAAAGTAACACCATTGATAATTGATAGAAAACTGTATACAACACTTAGTAAGGTAGGACAGTGTACTCTGAATTTGGCCTTCAGTATATTGGTACTGCAAACGTTAGGATTTCTATTCAGCAATTTGCATTTATATTGCATGATTAACATCGAAAATTTTCCAAAACTCCCAAAAGAAGTACAGCAGATGGCATGATAAAAAAATTCCCACACAGAAAATCCCGATTGTTGGTATATTAGGCATTAAATAGTACAGGGAGCAAGAGCAGATGGCTGCTGAAATGTGAGATTGCACAATAATGCCGCAATGTTGATTGCCTGCACTTCGAGAATCACAATTAAGCCACGGAAGCCTAAATCACATCCATGTAACATCCACACTCATGTAAAGAGAAGATATCCTAGGAAGTGAATAAGTGTTTCCCTTCTCTTTCTTGGTTTCTATATAACAATAGTCACATGTCACAGTCCAGATCACTGCAAGGCACAACACAGCAACAAGGCATGTTTTTGCTTCTCTGAAACTCTACACGGGTAGGTGGTGGAAAATCTGACTTTGCTGAGTTCCGGTCTGTCCTTACCTATTGAACAGAAATATAAGATAATATCCCCAACTCAGGAAAATTATCAAAAACAATAACTTTGAAGTCTTTACACATGTATGCACAACAACACAAACACATACTTTCATGTCACCTACATGGAAAGAGATTTGAGTTTTATAGACAATAGACAATAGGTGCTGGAGTAGGCCATTCAGCCCTTCGAGCCAGCACCACCATTCATTATGATCATGGCTGATCATCCACAATCAGTATCCTGTTCCTGCCTTATCCCCATAACCCTTGATTCCACTATCTTTAAGAGCTCTGTTTATCTCTTTCTTGAAAGCATCCAGAGAGTTGGCCTCCACTGCCTTCTGGGGCAGAGCATTCCATATATCCACCACTCTCTGGGTGAAGAAGTTTTTCCTCAACTCTGTTCTAAAGGGCCTTCCCCTCATTTTTAAACTGTGTCCTCTGGTCCTGGACTCACCCATCAGCGGAAACATGCTCCCTGCCTCCAGAGTGTCCAATCCCTTAATAATCTTTTACGTCTCAATCAGATCCCCTCTCATCCTTCTAAACTCAAGTCTCCAAGTCCAGTCGCTCCAATCTTTCAACATATGATGGTCCCGCCATTCTGGGAATTGACCTTGTGAACCTATGCTGCACTCCCTCAATAGCAAGAATGTCCTTCGTCAAATTGGGAGACCAAAACTGCACACAATACTCCAGGTGCGGTCTCACCAGGACCCTCTACAGCTGCAGAAGGACCTCTTTGCTCCTACACTCAATTCCTCTTGTTATGAAGGCCAGCATGCTATTAGCTTTCTTCACTACCTGCTGTACCTGCATGCTTGCTTTCATTGACTGATGTACAAGAACGCCTAGATCTCATGTGCTTTTCCTTTACCTAACTTGACTCCATTGAGATAGTAATTTTGAGGTGGAGCTTCAAATGTGAGAAGCATGGCTGATAATTTTTCAACAGAAGATATTTCTGCTGCCTGCTGACCCACAAAGTAGAACACAAATCTGATTTTTCACTCAAAATTGTTAAACATTGCTAGTTTTCATTATACAGGCCCACAAATATGCCAATTTAATTCACTGTAAGACCTTTTTTGCTTACTTGTCTCTCATAAACAAATTTATTCCGGTGAAATTTAGCCATGGTGCAGAAACTTCTCTGAATAAATGAGAATCGCTAGGCAATACCAAGCTCATCACAGGTCCACATTCTACACTCATGGTCATAGCAAAGAATCTCTATCAATCAGTCTACACTAGACACATGCACGAGGTGAGAATAACAGCACCACTCCTTGCATCATCTCAAATTACTCGAACAGTTATTAAAAAATCTCACTCCAATGAAGCAATAATGACCACACATCAAATGTCTCTATGTGTCAAGGAACAGATGTAATTACCTTTCTGTCCATTCATCCCAATAATAAAGGAAATAATGAGATATTTGCGGTGCTTAACATGGGATACTTACCAGCTGAGGTGTTTAAACACACTCTTTTTGGGCTTTGGCGGTTTCTCGAGTTCAGAGGAGCTGCAGGGTGGCAAATAAACATTTTCAGACAAGATTCATTCAAAAAGAATCAGATGCTTTTGTTCAATATTCTTATTTTTTGTGGCAAAATCAATCATTTACATAGATTTGAAATTGCAGAATGATAATTTTGTTTGCAAAAGGCACGTGTTTTCAGGCAGGAGGACACTGAACATTACTTAGAGTAATGAGCGACAAAAGTTTTCACTGTAGGCACATCGATCTTTTCTGCTTTATGAACAGCAGATCAAGACAATAAGAGTTCTGAAGAAATGTCATCAGACCCGCAAGATAACTCTGCTTTCTTTCCACAGATGCTGCCAGACCTGCTGATTGTTTACAGCAATTTCTCTTTGTGTTTTTGATTCCCAGCATCTGCAGTTCCTTTGCGTAATTTTTTACCAAGACGATAACCCCCTCAGTCTTTTTGCAGAACACGTGGAATTGAACAAAATACTTGAACTTCTACAGCAGGTACAGAAAAAATTAACGAGGACTGGGCTTGAAAAAAGTTAACTGGAAAACATGAGAATCAAACTTCCAGTGCCGAAGGTGATACAATAGGTTGTAAAGTTATACAGGAGTTTCTCTGGGCCTCATCCACACTGTCATGTGAATGTACAGACAATGTCAAGCAATGAAAGTTAGTCATGAATCAGTCACTTCCGGTGACTAAAACACCACATGCCACATCTTGGAGGTAGTAAAATTACGAGTATATCTCTTGACCAGACTTTCTGTTGCTGATATTTTCAGACAAACTGTCCGAAAATCAACCAAACTATCCGAGAGATCCAAAAGAACTTTAAATATAACTTATGATCCATGCAAAGTGAATTTCGGTAACATTTTGTAATTACTGTTATAAATAAATACCAGGTTTGAAGTTGGCCCAATACTGACTGTGCCACTGATGGAATTGACGATAATGCCAGGTGCTTGCTGCACATGGTCATCCATAGCCTGAGGATGGGCTTAATAGTGAGCTTTGATTTTCAAAGCAGGAATGTAAATTGCTACATCAGGTACATTTTAAATAATAACTTCTGCCCACCAATTTATGAAGAAGCAAACTGTTTTCAAACAATGTAATTATTACAAAGCCTGCTCTGTCAAAACTAAAAAATAGTTTCAGTGATATATAATCTGGTTCTTTAATCAACTCTGGTCCAGGAATGGCAAAGTGTTTTGTTTTTCAGTTGGAGATTATTTTTGGTTGCATTATTAAAAATATACTGTGGCTATTTCGAGATGAGGGAATGATGTTTTTAGGCAGCCATTGAAAGATACTTTAAAATGCTGACCAATTGTGTAGGGTTATTGTTTATTTTATGTTAGTAATAGGATTATGTATTTGAAAAGAAATTGGAAGGAAAAGAAACATTTCTCAAAACTGGTACAATTTACATCTGGATTTGTAGGTGCACCCAGAACAGGAGCTCTTGGACATGTTGCTAAAATTGGTCACTCATCAAGTTTTTTGCATTTTCCTGCAATCATTGGCTTAGTGGTAGTATATTCTGCACTATTATATACCTTTGAAACGCATTTTGATGCACTACAACAGAATTGATTCATTGAGCAACTGGCTTTATCCTCATAGGTCAGAATTCATTGTCAAAACTTTGAAACCAAGGAAAAGGAAGACAGTAAGTAAACTGGCAGCTCACTAGCATTAAACAGCAATTATAACTAGAGAAGATTTCACACACAACCCTTAACTGTTTTACCTGCACACTCCTACAATACCAGTTACGTACTCGCTATCCTCACTTAAGTATTGTTGCATAAAGAACAAGTCTAGAAAATTCTCGTTTGGACGAAGGGTGTAAGATGAGCAAGCAAACTGCAGGGATTTGATACTCAAAATTATTTCATATTCCTGAAAGAACACAAATAAATAATGAGCTGTTAAGGCAAGTTTAAACTGCTATAATTGCTCCTGCTAAATCCGAGTCCGTGGTATTTTGAACAGCATCGATAACTTTATTCAAAGTGCACAGTACATCATGTCACAAAAATATTTCTGCTTTGGAAATAAATGACACAAATGTGACTTTTCAAGGATAAATTTCTGTACAGATTATCCAGGATGGTTTCAGGACACTAATTCCCAAAACAGCGCTTCAAAGATGGATTATTTTTAAAAAATGATTCACTTAAGAACCATAAGCTGATTTAGGGTGAAGACAAGAAATGTTATGAAAGATCGTTCATCCAAGCAAAAGGAAGTCTGCCAAGTACAAAATAAGTGGCTGATCTATAGTAACTGATACCAAGACAGACGGTGAAAATGTTCAGTTAATTTTTCAAATTTGCACCACCATGAAATTGAATGGACCATGAGCAGCTCGAAGTTACTGGACTATTTTCTTTCAACCACAGTGGCTTCTTGGTTGAATCTTGTCACAATTTCACATGTAAAAAGGGGCAGACCTTTCTAAGTCAAACTCTGACAACATGTTACTGCCAACTTGTAAAGTGCGTGCCAGTTGTCAACAGGTCAGTGAAAAGAAACACTTCACTACATCCACATCAGCTACTACAAATGGCGGGCCATTTGACAGATTACATTCCGAGCTGGTGAATTGGAGTCACACAGCGTTGGATGCCTATTTTAACACCCAGCTGATTTTACATCACATGGCCCAGTTTGGCAAATTCAGCATCAGCTGCTTCTGATCGGAACTTATTCTATTCATAGGGACCTCAAGTTACAGCTCTGGAAGCAAAATTTCATTGTTTGCCATAAGGTCAAATTCCACTCAAATTAATATTCTCAGGTTGCCTGCTGAATGTTGCAGTACAAGGTGAAAATACAATCTGAGTGGGTTTCCTTGGGGTGCTCTGGTTTCCTCCCAAGGTCCAAAGATGTGCAAGATAGGTGGATTGCCCATGCTAAATTGCCCGTAGTGCCCAGGGATATTTTGGGGTTCAGTGATTTAGACATGGGGAATGGGTCTGGGTGGGACCCTCTTCAGAGTGGCCCTATGAACTTGTTGGGCCGCAGGGCCTGTTTCCACACTATAGGGATTTGATGACACCCTCAACAGTAGCCGTGACAACAGGGATGTTTGAGAATTTGGTATTACCAAATTCAGAAATATGGAGTAAAAAATAGTGCCCAGTCAGTGAGAATCCAAACAGTTGTACTCCCTCAATTTCTGGCATCCCATGACGAAATGATGCCTCTCATCTAAAGGAAAATACTGACTAATATGGAGAGATTGTTTACCCAGTGTCTTCAATAATGAAATAGCTTCCATGGCACTGAGATTAATTGAACAACATCCTCATTCACATAACACCTGGCATATCCTGTACGTAGCTGTGACTGCTCAAAGGCAAATTGCAGCACATTAGCAGGGCAAAAACAGGCCATTTGGCTGAACTGCTCCATGCTGATCTTTACACCTCTCCCACCTTGCTTCAAACTCTAAATATGCCGTTGTGTCCTTTCTGACATCTAACTTTCTCTCAAATACATCTGTGCTCATCCTCTCAACGAGTCCTGGTAGCAGCAGCTTCTGCAATCTGGCTGCTCTGAGCCACAAAGCATCTCCTGAATTCTTTATTGGATTTATTAGTGACCATATACATTTAGGATGCAGTTGTAGACCCCCGCTACACCCGCATCAAGCAAATAAAGCAGCACAAGATTGAAAGGCATGCTTCTCCCCTTTCATACAATTCCAAACATTTTGCACAGTGCAATTTTCAGTACTAACTTTTTGTCTCTTGTCAAAGTTGATCAAGCCATTCTGTAAGAGATAGACAAGGACAAAGAAAATTAGTTCAAATGTACAAAGGTCAAACAGTCCTACAAGATCATGAAATTTAAAAGATCAGAAGTGAAATACAAGCTCTGTAAACTTGGTTCCATTTTAGTAAATCGTCAAAGGCCAATCACAAATGATCTATCATACCACCAGGTCATATCTTGGACACTACATAGAGCCCTTTGCTCCAGTCAAGTAGATCAGTACCAAGCTGAAGACATTCTCAGCTGTTCAACTGCTCAATAGGCAGTGACATCCAGGTAACCAATTTACCTGTACAGAATAAAAATGATGTGCAATTTATCCAACCTTTTGGAAAACTAAACCCATATTCAATTAACTGCAAAGTGATTTGCATGTTCCATTGTTTACAAATTGTTTGATTCACAGTACAAAGGATCAAATTATTCTGGTTGGGATTATTAATCAAACTCATTTGTTTTTTTATTGCTTTGGTTCTCATCTACAAGCAGCTTGCAATGAAACCATAATAATAGCACTCATCAGCAAATAAGGAATCCAAATCTTGTAAGAGAGACTTACTGAATGGCAATTCGGGAAAGCCGAATCCAGCGCTGAAAATTCTGTTAAGAAAGTTCCCAGGGACGGCACAATTCCCTGAACGATATCCTAGAAAAAGAGAGTGAATTTGTTTAATCCATTGTGAACTCATTGTCCTATTTCTCAAAATTACTACTCCATGTCTTATTTATTCCCTTGATCATACAACTAAATCTATTTAGAATCAAAATTTAGGACTCAAAATTTTAGACAGTTACACAGTGGAATGCATAGTTAGATCTATAAAGGCCAGGCAAGTTCAACGTTTGATCCCTGATCTGTGAACTGGAAACCAAACTTGTGTAACCTCA
Organism: Stegostoma tigrinum; assembly: GCF_030684315.1. Classification (NCBI taxonomy): domain Eukaryota; kingdom Metazoa; phylum Chordata; class Chondrichthyes; order Orectolobiformes; family Stegostomatidae; genus Stegostoma; species Stegostoma tigrinum. Next base: position 1,316,686 of record NW_026728430.1, on the reverse strand, counting down.
TCATTTGGAGATTGGAAATTTTCTACGTAATGTGCAATTTCGCTTGAAGATAAAAACAATTTACCTCACCAGATCTCCAAAACTTTGTCTCAACAAGTTTAAACGTCATTTTTTTCTAAACTCAAGAATATAATTCTTCTCAATGTCTTTTCATAGACACCTCTCTTACCCAAAGAAAAAATTTAATGGTCTCAGACGGTGGGTTGGTTAAGAACCTAACAGCCTAGGAGATCTATCGGAATTGGCAAATTGGAACCAATATTGGGTTTGTGGCAGGAAGTAAATGCGATTTTTGAGGGGCTTTTCGGCAACTTGATGCTTTCATCCAGCAGCATGCCAGAGGGTACAGTAATATTTCTTACTGTGCGTACATTAATGTTGAAGACACGAAAGCTCCAAGTATGAACAGCCGGTTCACAGATGACACAAGAATTGGACGGTTGTAAACAGCAAAAAGCCTTAGTCTCTCGGGTTACACATATGGGCTGGTTAGTAGGCTTGAACAGAGGCAAATAGAATTCAATCCAGAAAAGTGTGAGGTGAAGCATTTTGGGAGTCTAATAAGTCAGGACAATATATGTTCAATGAGATAATAAGATGTGGAGCTGGATGAACACAGCAGGCCAGGCAGCATCAGAGGAGCAGGGAAGTTGATGTTTTGGGTCTGGATGACAGAGGATCAGAAGGACCTTGGTGTGTGCATAAACATATTCTTGAAAGCAGGAGGACCTGTGGATAAGTTGATAAAACATTGGATACTTGCCTGAATATGAGAGCAAAGAAGTAATGACGGAACTGTAAATAACATTAGTTGAGCCACAGCTGGAACAATGTGTGCAGAGAAACTAAGGCATTTTGCTACTGACTACCACTCCAATTCTTGTGTCATCTGTGAACCTGCTGTTCATAGTTGGAGCTTTTGTGTCTTGAACATTAATGTACTCACAGCAAGAACTATTGCGGTGCCCTGCACCATTGCCAAAGCACATTTGTGTAAGATGCTGCAAGATTAGCAAACCATGCACTGTCATTCACCGCATAATCTGGGAGAAAGCTTTATGGAAGTTATACAACTGTCCAATCATGAACTCACATTTTCCCCTGTATACTTACAGAATTTTGCACCACAAAAACAATCATCATGCAGAGCACACATTTTTGATTACAAAAGCAAACCTACTTTTAGATTCAATCTAGATCAGAAAAATATGTTGAAATTCTGCACAGTGCACCAATCACAACACACAATAAACAAAGTGTGACAGCAGGGCAGTAGAAATTCTGGGGCAAACATCTGGAAAGCAATGTAAAAAGATAGTTCACTGCAACTGGAACATTGAGCAGTTTGAAACATGGAGTGTCTGTCAAACTGACAACATGCGAGCATGATTACTGCATTTCTCCCTCTTCAAATACCAGCTTAAAAATGCTTCAATTCCATCTAAGAATGATTTAGAGAATAAGAAAACTTTGAATATTTTCTGAGCTGGACAACTAGTTTGGTATAGTGGCACCAAAATATTTATATCTGACCAATTATTTTGTTCTTTTATCAAATTCAGGAGCAAAATGAGTGGACAAAGAGCATGATAAAAGGAGTGAGGAGGAATGGCTAGAAACTTGTCAGTTTTCGTCCACGCTAGTAAAACTAGATAGTTGATGTCTGAAATACTGAACGAACAAAGAGATATGAATATCTCTCCATTCCTACGCAGCAAATAGTTCTTACTGCGGAGAACAATAAAAGGAAGACATGGTAATTGAGTAAAAACACTTATGAGAACCAGTTAAATCTCTTAATGTTTTGCCTTGGCTTTTATTAATTACAAGGCCCTTGAAGTGTACAAAGCAAATGAAAAAGAAATTGGCAGATATCGCACTTTAGACATTGCTTCAGTTCAAATTTCCAAGATAATGAACACAGAGAAAGATAATCTATGAAGGCTGCATCACTGCAGCATAACCACATTAGATGTTGATTAAAACGTTAACTGCAATATCATCAGCAATTGTAAGAATCATGGCAAAACAATCTTGGAAGACTTGAGCCAAGCCAGACCACCTGGACTGCAATACACATATTCCTGTTGCAGTATTGATTGACAGAATCTGTAAGCATTCAGTCACCAACTGAGTTCATTGCAGATATTTTACTGGAAACTATTGATCATGCCCTGAATATAGTCACACTGCGCCAAGTGCAACACCTTACCTCCATTAGCAGCTCTCTACTTGCTATAAAGTTATCTTCTTCATTATTTGAAAGGTCTTCAAATGTTGTCTTACTGCTCCTAGTCAAGGGAATGAGACACATTACTCTTGACAGAATAGAGTCAAGATAACAAACAGCTGATAAGGAACCTGACAAATAAGCAAGTAATACAGACAGTGAATGGCAGTGAAGCATTTTTACAATAAGTATAGTTATTTTAGCCAAATTGTTCAGAAATGTTTTGGCAATCTCTGGGGCAGGTAGAACTTGAACCCTGATTGTTTAAACCCAGGGATGGGGATACTGCCATTGTGCCGCAAAAGCTCTTGAGTGCAGTCGTTTTGGTGAATCTCATTGCAGCAAGAGAGATTTCATTCCCAAGCTGCCTACAAAAAACAACCATGATCAAATGGTCTGAGGCACACGAACATAAACTACAGGTGTGCACTTCAAAGTGTTATAGAGTGCTTTCTTGGGAGATTAAAATAATTGTTGTCTTTGTATTTTCGTATCCCACACAAACCTCCGGCTTATATCACCCCATCACAGCATATCCACAGGAAACTGTGTTACGTTCCATCCAACAGCAGATCAGTTTTTGAACACGATAGTTAAATATTTCGAGTTGCCAAACAGTTTTCTTTTTCCACTTAAACAAATTAACTCTTCGCTCCTTCGTGAAAGAATGAAAGATTCTGCCAATTAGCCAATTGTTACGATTGCACTGTAGCGCCTCTGGTAATCCTGTTAATGCACCGAGCGTGTGAAGATCACTTGGGCAAGTAAACCTGGAGGTCAAACCTGCAATTTCCTACCTCATATTTGTTAAATAAAAATTACATGGCTCTTTCTGAACAATGACTTACTTTGACACGGCTGCCCAAGTCTTCTTCAAATTGAACACACTATTCAATTGCAATGCCGTAGTAATTGCATGCACTGACGAGAAATTCTGCAAAATCCTACATTCCTGTCAGAGAAAAAAAGCCGTGAGTTCTGTGGAAAAATCAGTGACTCCCCATTACCCAACACCTCAGACTTTTTAAAAAGGTTCTATCAGAAAAATGTTAGCTGAGAAAATAACAGCATTAACAAACAAACTTTTTGAGGGAAAGAATTCCATGATTCTTGGCAACTCAAACCTTGATATTCGTTTTGTATCCCTCTGAGACAACCTCTTCAGTTGCCTTGCTGCCAGCCTGTGACTGGTTAGATATGATTACTGACAGCAAAGGAGAGCTTAAAATGAGTAGGATTGAGACAGGGACATCTGAGTGGTAGAAGTCGCGAAGGTAGGGGGGTGGAGGCGGGGTAATCATCTTTGTTATATCCATCACATTTCGCTCATAAATGAATGATAGGTTGTATTATCTGACAGAATAGGAGGGCAGGACCAGTCACGTGAGATACTCATTCGAGGGAAAACAGACAAATCAGGAAATTGGGTCTACTTTTATGAGTCACTACGTTATTGATACTGAGTTAACTAATCTTACATAGATTAGCAGCTGAATGTCCTTCATCTGTTTGCCACCACCCCCCCAACCTGTTGGAGGCAGGGAGAAAACTGGATCAAATCAAACCTCCCAAATGTGTACTTTGGGGTGTGGTGGAGACGAGGAGGAAGCCTGCAAGTGTTTGTTATCAGGTCTCAAAGCCACTTCTGCTTGGGGAGGAAGGCCAGGGAGGGGCAGGGTGATCACACCATTTGGGATTTCTTTGGAGGTGCGTCAATTGGCATAATCATAAGTGCCTTATCTGATTAAGGCCAGCAGGTAGGTTCTCAAGCCCAGAGTCTTCCGGCTTCAGGGAAATAAAGCTGCTGCAGTAAAATGGAAGTAACGGAGGGCACTTCAACATGGAAGCCACTCCTTGTCAACTATTGTAAAAACTCAAAATCAGAACTAGAAAAGTCAGCCAAGTGATCAAGTGATTCCTCTTCAGAATAGCCTTTCATCCATGTCTACGACTGGGTGTCAGCCTACATTCGGTTGAACTGCTCCATATTGTAAAACTGGAGACAGACTTTCAAATCCCCATCAAGGTCCCATTAATGCCTCAAGACTCTTAACGAGTCAAAACTGATGCAGGCAGTGTTGCCAAGACCCAAACCAGACTTCTCTAAATTAGCTGGCAACAGAATTATTGTGAACTTTCATTCCAAACCTTAGTAATCAATGAATATTTTGTTGTCACGTGTATACGGGAAAATACATTGAAAGTACAGTTTTGTTGCAAAATCCAGTGCAATTTAGGATTACAAAATCAGTAAGAATCAATTACTTCCTTTACTTAATTAGTTAATTACTCGGTTCCTATCCTGATCCTTTCCAAATGTACGAGTGGGAATGCCACATGTTGGCGACAAGTACAAACCTGGTATCAGATCTGACAGCCCATCCTCACTCTTTTACCGATTGCTGACTAACATGCTGAGACAAATTCCTTTGGCAAACACATAAGAAACAGACAACCAGGCAAGTTACTGAAGTGCCGTCATGTAGGCATACAGAATGCAGAACATTGGGAATAAAATGTACACTGTTTCGTAGACTGATTACAGCTTGGAAGGGAGGCAAATAACACTATGTAATGCCCAATAACTAACTTCATTTTTGAAGGGCCAGTAAAAATCTGAAATAAGTTTGCCTTTTTTATCCACATAAATATTTTTGATGAGAAAAAAATACATTAATACTTCAATGCAACTGTAAACTGAGGCAAGAACTATTAGCAGCCAGCACTACAGAAATTATGAATGCTAGGATTTTCCATGAAGCATTCAACTCTTATTCAGAAAAGTATTCTGCTTGCCAGTTCAAGAGGCTTTCAAACCTTGGACATATCAACACATAGTGTTAATGGCTTGCTCTCTTCCACCATGGTTGTTTCATGCACTGTGGACTTTAACATGTCACAAAGGCTAAAAACCAATAAAGAATAGTGTACCTGGGCAACATCAATCCATTTCTCAATGATTTTAGCCCTCTGCCGTGGTTTCAGCTGTTGAGGTCTTAATATGGTGCTGGTGACACATTTTGTAACATTATTGAACTGTGTAATGGTGGCCTGGACGGTTGATACCAGATGCTGTTTTTCTTCCTTCCCTCGTTGAGACCAGATGGACCCTAAACATTGGCTGGGCACAAGTTTCCGAAAAAGATCCTGATCAAAAATAAAAAGGAAACAAAGGGTAAAGGTATCAGTCGTGCCATGTTTTTAGCAATGAACGACAAACAAGATTTGTCCGTCCATGGGTACATTCGTCCTGCTAGTTTGCAATTGTACATTAAAACTGCGTGCTATATTGTCAACGACTGGCTACATAAAACTCACATTGATACACAAGCGCACATTGGCTATTCAGACAGATCAAAACCCTCGAATTTTCAGTCATCTGCTTCCTATTTGTAGGTTAGATTTAAAATCACTGGTTATCTCCACCCAACTCCGACTGGGCTCCACGCACACCATCATGCATGGCTCTGCTGGCAATAGTCACTGCTACAGATGCTCAGCCCTGGTGGCCCACAGGCTAGACAGGCTGGGCATCAGTATAGCAGCCCTGCATCATGTCTACTTCTCGCACCAAGGCAGGTTGACAGAACACAATGGCAGCCTGGCCCTCTGTTGGTTCAACAGATCTCAATGTCAACACTTCCCCACTGTTGGTTTCATGCTGAACACGAATATTGCCAAACGTCCAAGCTTGTCAACTGGCCATTCAGATTGCATAATGTCCTTCTGTCTCCCTCTTCAAGATGAGCAACTCCCATCAACAATTATGCCCCAACAGTGAAAGTTAACACAGCTGGCAAATAGTTCCTTCAGATCCCCGTAAACTCATTCAGAATGGAGAAATTTGTCAGTCTCGTCACTTTCAAAGCCAGAGTTGGCTGTGACAGGTTGGAATAGAATGGAATGCTCAGAAACCATCGAGTGGGAAACTGTTGCATGTTTATGCAAGCATGGTGGGCTCTCACTTTTAACAGTCTGATCACGTCACAATGATGTCATCGATCATTTCTGGCAAGGAATAGCTTAGGGTAACCCTGCTGCCTCGACAGCAAACTACATAATAAAACTCCTGCTGTTTAATGCTTCAGCCCCCTGGACCTGTGCGGTAAAGGAAAAAAAAAAGAACTGGCAATGAGGATCAAAAAAAACCGCTTTGAGATTCATCAGGTCAAACCACTGATTTGAAAAAAGACTCTCAGCCCTCACTGCAGATCTCTATGATTCAACAAAAGAAAAGCAGCTACATTCCTCGACAGACACCCAACGAGGTTGCTGCCCACCAAAAATGGCTGCTGTCATCATTATGTCACATGATTAGACTCTAAATGCCAGTCGGTATATACATACACATATGCAACAGAAACTGCAGTGAAAACAGACTGTTACCTTTGGAACTCTGTGCAGAAAAGCAGCTGCCCCTTAACAAACTGAGATAACAAAGTGTGGAGTTGGAGGAACACAGCAGGCCAAGCAGCATCTTAGGAGCAACTGTGCTCACCCAGCTCTGCACTTTGTTATCTCGGGTTCTTCAGCATCTGCAGTTCCCATTATCTCTTATCCCATAACCAAAACCAACTTTTGACAAAGTGGTCACTTCCAGATGAGATCGCTGCACCCCTGTTCTGAACACTAACATATGCTTGGGATTTTTGAGACCTAGAGGACTACTTACATTCTAGAGTCACACCCAATGCTGACACACAGACCACTGAACTTCCACTTCAAGCCTAAGCCTATGACCAGACTTTGACATAACTCAAATTTTGATTCAGCAACTACGAGTCTCATTTTTTAGAGGTAGACATCAAGCCACCTTGCAGACGAGACTGGAATACCCTGTGGCTGATTCCACTCCAGAAGATTCTGGGAAAACAACAAAATTGCCATCCTGGATACTTCAAACAAAATCACTGGACTCTTGAAGAAACAGTGACTGTTATGATGAAACAATTAAACTTTTACCCTGAAATACTATTCATTTTGTAAAGGTTCAACACTAAGTTACAAAGGATTTTCAGTGCTCTCTCAGGTCACTTATTTCACATGACGTTCATTCAAAACAAATGACAAGTGCTGAAGTATTAGTTGGCAGGTATTTCAAGCGAGATACTGAAGTTACACGTCAAACAACACATTTTAACATCTTGGAAGACTGCATTTTGAAGGGAATTCAGTTATAACGACTGGTGGAGCAGTAATAGCATTAAACAACACAGAGAGATTCAGATGCCTACTGCTGACTGAAATATCTTATTCAGAATGACTGGGCCCCAGATTCCTGTTTACTCACAGCATCCATAAAAGTCAGCTGCTCTGCAATGAAGCGTGATGGGTAGGACAGGAGCTTTTCGTCAACTTGTTCGATGGTTTGGTCGTGTTCTTCTCCAATATAGAATCTAACTCTTCTACGGTAGCCTTCTGTGCAAGTGAAGATAGACATTTATTTTGTGCCCAAAGTTCACACTGCTCTAAAATATCTCACAAACTTGTGAATAGAAGTCATGCATTGGTTTACAATAGTTATCTAATATTCATACTTCGAAATCTAGATTTGGTGAAATTAATATGATATTGCACTGAAATCCTCTTGTTGGGAGCATCTCAATTGCAAAAGAAATTGTATTTAATGACAGATTCCCATCCCAATTTCTAGCTTTAGGAAATCTTCCGAATCACAATCTATTGTTTCACAATAACTTGCAAACTTATTACATCAGATTATAAAATAAAATGTCATTGACGGCAACAGTTCAAAAGGAAATTGTCCAGAAAGTCGTATTACATGCTGCTGGGTCTTAGCGGACCATATTAGAGTATCAAATCTATGCAGAATTTGGTCTTGTACATCATGTAGTACAGGGGTAATCATTCAGCAATAATTTTAATTAACTTCGTTTACCCAAAAATTTGGAAGTAATTTTGAAGCTTGTCAAAGGAAACCAAAATGAACTAAATCCTGAGACAGAGGGGCAAGCCGCACACAAACTTGTAGGGAGGCACCCTGAATTAAAACCACATTTTTGCAACATAATTATAAATCTTACTGAACATCTCTTTCTCCGCTGTTTCCTCCGCCAAAAACCGACTCAGGAGTTTCTGGGCCCGATGTTCAGCATCTGACCCCGGCACTGTCTGGTTCAAGTAGCAAAGTACCTTCCGGAGACAAGAGTAAGTTGGAACTTGACGAAAGTCTTCGGCAGACTCCTCCAGCCAGATTTCAAGAATTTCAGGTATAGCACTGGAAATAAAGTCAGAGTTTATATCTGTTTATCGGGGAAGCAAAACGTGTGGGAAAAAAGCTTCTAATTCTACAAATGTAAATGCAATAGATTAAAGTTGGAATATGGGGTCATCGTGCTCACACAGGAGATATGAGCTGCCATCTTGAGCTGCTGCAGTGCACATGGCAATGGTGATCCTGCTGTGCCATCAGAGGGGGGCTGTGTGGCACTTTGACCCAATGATGAAGAAATAACTGTCCAAGTTCGAATTACGCTGGCCATGGATGGAAACTGCAAGTTGGCCATGTTTCCAAGTTTTCTTCTAGGTAGATTGCACAAGTAAGCTTAAGGCTCACGTATAAAGTGATTTCACATGTGTCTGAGGTTACTTATTACACCAGCAGGACCTCTTGGTGTTTAGAGTTTGCTAGTAAAGAGAAAGTGAGCTTTAACAAAAAATCTTCTTTATAAAAGTCAAATGGGACAAATCAGATGAACAAAGAAAAACACAAGGATAATGATGATTTGTTTGGCTTTGTTCTGGGAGTTGCATTGCCAGCAGTTGGATACCTCGGTAACATGGATAAATTGGGTCCAGCTGAGGATGAATAATGAAATACTCCAACATAGTCAGCTTTCAATTCACTTATTTTAACTGCCTGCCTGGCTAATACTGAGAGGCCACGTAGCATTATTTCACAGGTAAATCAATGGTTACTTTTTTGCAACAAGACGTCAGCGGCACAGAGAAGTCATCACACCACTGAAATCGAACCCTTTGCACAGAAAAACTCCCCAGGGCACTTCACAGCAGATTAACCATTCAAAAACTGACAAAGGAGGAGATATTCAAACAGGTGTCCAAACATTTGGTCATAGTGACTCTTCATGAGTTTCTTAAAGGCGAGAGATGGTGATGTCTAGAGGAAGAAACTATACATCTGCAGGAAGAAGCACTAACGGTGGTGGGCTGATGAAAAAAATAAGAAGTACACAGCACACTGGACGTGGCAGAACAGAAATGTACCAAGCAAAGTTTGGGACTTAAAATAATTCCAGACAAAAGCAAAATAAGAACGTGAAAGGATGTGAACACAAGAATTGAAAGTTTTTTTCGAAAAAAAATCTAAAGTTCAGACATTGGTCAACCGAGAGACAACGTGGGCCAGCATGGACTGAGTTGCAGCTATGGTCTATGATGCAATAGGCAGAAGAAACCTTTGATGTTCCAAAGACTCCAAAAAGTAAACATTTGTTTGATTGGCATCCCCAATTTACATGGAATATTTTACACTGAAAGTGCTGTTCTAGTTTTTAATTTGGAATTTCCTTATCTGCAGCCCTACACTGAAACAGATGATCACTTATTTGAGTCCGTTCATAATAGATCATTACAGCACAGAAATTATATGATGTGAAACATTACACACAGACATTGGGGCTTCACTCAGACTTTAACAGCTCCACTCCTGTTAAACAGTGGTTGGTGTAGGAAGTGCTAGGCAGCCATAGTGCCATATGCAGCAATAGCCTCTTGTTGTTTGAGAAAGATATACGACTTAGAAATAGTTTACACTGGAGGGACTATTTTGACTTCATCTGCTTTCAGGTCAGTTGGCATAGGTCGTACTCTTTTGCAATGATTCAAAAACACAGCTGGCCCACACTGCTAAGATGCTGAATGATATTAACTAGTGAACATGGCAAATTATGAAATGAAGTGACTCATTTTTGGAAATGTCAAGAGATTGTTTTTCAGTGAGGTCAGAAGAATTATGAAAAGCTTGATAAAAGGTGAAGTTTTTAATCAGCTTTTTAAAAAATGGAGAAAAGCATACTGTGCATTTCAGATTTTAGAGTCTAAACAGCTGAAGCCATGGCTGGTAACAACAGGACAAACATAATCTGGGATAGGCAAAAAAGTGAAACTGGACAGGAAAAAAGAGAAACGTCTGAAGTAGACACAAGGAAATTGCAGAGATGGAGGGACAAGGCTGTGGAAATGTTATTTGTTATGTTACCTCTCGGAAACAGTGACTAACTGAAACACACTGGAAATGTGACTTAAGGAAGTTGCCTGGGCTCATTTGGTCCTGAATCTTTCAGAAATGCTTCGATCACATTACAAACACTCGAACAGTAACCCTCCAAAAATATATAGAAAGAAAAATCAATTCAAAAGATCACAAAACCAAAAAATTCCATATCCTACTGAAAGCCTTCGTGGCTGGGAAATAGGTTGCTGAGCTAAAGAGCCCTTACCCTGCTGACAATATGGTAGAACTTAATTAGTACTGTGCAGAGTCCAAAATTTGACCCAAAACACTTTTCTGTCGTCCCACTAGAATTAAAGTCTCTGTTTCCAATAGATTCATTAACAAGTTACTACATCCCTCCTGAGTAATCTGAAGCCTCTAATCAGCTGCAGTGTACAACATCATTTCATTTAATTACTCATTATCATCCTTCCACCACCTAAAAGGATCATTTCCTAAAGCGAGCACAACATAAACTTAGATTGCAATGGCACTGGAGAGAAGTGTATTCTTAAAGTATTAGAGTCTTCCAGAATTGAAATAATTATGTACAGGTGCACTTTTGTCTTTCTTTTCAATTCTGGCCACTTGCGCATCTGAGATTAATTGTTTCATCGATGACAACTTCACTGGATATGTTCCTGCCACTTCTGCTCTCACTCAAGATGTTCCTTTAAAACCATGTTTTGACCATGCTTTTACTCAACCCCCAAAATATCTGTGTTTTCTTCAATGTCAAACTGACAGGTTGTAAGCTACTATTCTGTAGAAAACAAAAATGATATTTTTCTACATTACTCAACCCAAAAAACTTGAATTCAAAAGGAGATTAACATACCAAATAACATGCCAAACCAGCACATTACTTTCATGAGGATTACACTGTCCTCAATCGGGGATCAGGATAATTTAGGTTCCTTCATACACTTCATCCCTATATGTCTCTTGAGACATTAGTACAGGAATATTGTGAAATTAATCAGGACCAATTTGGTATCCACAATTAGCTGTGTTCATCCAGACATGAATAGCTAGGTGTTGGAGAAAAATGTCCAGATAACCACCAAGCCCTGTGGCTTAGATTTCTAAAACTTTGTTTCATTTACCCAAAAAGCCAACTGGGTGGGTTAGAGTGAATAGCAATGCACAAGGCATCCCAACTGTGTTCTGAGTTAGTAGGTACTGCTGATGCTGGAGTCTGAGATAACAAGGTGTGGAACTGGATGAACACAGCAGGCTAGCAGGCTAGGGGCTCAGGAAAGCTGGCATTTCAGGTCTGGACCATTCTTCAGAAAATTTCTGGTGGAGGGCCCAGACCCGAAACATCAGTTTTCCTGCTCCTCTGATGCTGCCTGGCCAACTGTGTCCTATTTGTTTGATTAACAAGAGGGATTTTTCCTTTGCTGCATTTTTCATAAATTGTTTGAGCTTTCTTTCAAACTTCAGTGCAGCCCAGTTGTGAACGCTTGCTATTGCATCTGAAGTAAAAATATTCCCTGAAAATCCTCACTCCCTCAAATTGACCATTTTTCTCAATGCAATACTGCAAAAATTTGCCTTTGTATTTGCTCACAAGTAATTTATCTGTGCTGGGCCCTTCAGGCATTGGCTTTCTTGATTATAAAAATGACAAACAATATCAACTCAAGAAAACAAAATAAATGAATAAACAAACCATGCACAAAAGAAAATAAATCACTGTATATATAAAGATAAGAATTTCAAACTTTAAAGTCCCCAAGTCCAGTCCAGCACTCAAATCTATTGGATAAGTGTTCTTTTGTCTTAATCAAAAAACACAGAGTTTAATCGAACGGCCAGACAAACCAGAATAATCCCATCTTTAATCCCATGCTGCCAAAGTGTCATGCAGGGCAGCATGGTGGCTCAGTGGTTAGCACTGCCACCTCACAGGTCCCGGGTTTGATTCCAGCCTTGGGCGACTGTCTGTGAGGAGTTTGCACATTCTCCCCATGTCTGAGTGAGTTTCCTCCAAGTGATCCAGTTTCCTCCCACAGTCCAAAGATGTGCAGGCTGGGTGGATCAGCCGTGTGCTAAATTGCCCTTCGTGTTCGGGGAATGGGTCTGAGTGGGATGCTTCAAGGGACAGTGTGGACCTGTTGGGCCGAAGGGCCTGTTTACACACTGTAGGTAATCTAATCTTATTCAGAGCAGTAAAACAACCTCAGCAATCTGGTATAGCTCAAAAACAACTAGAATTCCAGCTAGAGATGCATTTGTGCGATGCTTTCTACAGTCAAATATCTTTGAAAGCACTTCGTTGACAAACTTCAAACATGAAAAATGATTTCACGAGATTATTTGGATTTCATAGATTCAGGAAGTATTAATTCAAGATCGATTATGTGCAAAACGTACAACAGCAGCATGGAGTCGGAGGGCTACCAAAGTCAGGACACCACAAACAAACCACTTGCCAAGTATCTGACTGCTCTAGATAGCGGTATCATTTGGTTTCAACTATTCACAGGAAGTTTGCAGGATAACTTCTAATAAAGTGGTGTGAAGAGGAAAACCATTCCTGCAATAATGCATCATTATCACAAACTAGACTAATGACAATCTGAGATAAACAACCCCAAAAGCGTGATAATGTACGACAAACAATTCCAAAAGACAAAGAATTTTGGATGATTTACACTGAAAAATATTAACAAGCCAATCTCTAGGAATAATGCAATCATTGGACATGCAAGGCAAGCAGCTTCTTTAATGCAAAAACAGAGTTAATATTTTGGGTCCAGCGACCCTCCCTCTGAACTGGAAGGGTCACACAGACCTGAAACATTAACTCCGTTCTTACCTTCACAGATGTTGCCAGAAATGCTGAGCTTTTCCAACAACTTTGTTTTTGTCCCTGAGTTGCAGTGTCCGTGATTCTTTCAGTTATTATTTAGCTTCTTGAATGTGATTGTTATGGGTTGGAGTGCCGTTTGCCATCCTGTTCTGGGTGCCTTATATCTTCATGACAAAGGCTCTACATTATTTTACAGGTCTTTCTGGCTCTCCAGCAATTCTTCTCACATTCTTAAATTTCACATTGAAAATACAATTTCACTACATGTCAAATCAAACTTACATTTTCATTAGTGTTTCCTTTTCTGCAGGACTGAAATTATATTCTTCCAGAAAGCTTGATCTGTTGAAGTCTATGCTTCTGCAATTGATCATAAACCACAAAAGAAAAAGCAAATTGAAATGGTGTTTAGGTCTACAATTGGTTGCCAGACGTAAAATAAAAAAATGAAGTCTCAAAATTCAGCATCCCAAACTGTGATCAGCTAACTTTATGAAACAAGGTCACACTCTAAATGTAAAACTGCATAAAATAGTGAATACGTTCTTTAAATTTCCTCAGGAAGTTTACCAGAAATGCCCTTGAGGGCCAAAGCAGCTCACCAGCAGTGGTGGCGGCTGGTGGTAACAGGGGAAAGGAGCAGGTGCAAGGAGTGAAGCCACTTCTTCAATAGCTTACATTTGCTACTAGTCCAGAAATTTCAGTCTGAGATAAACTCAACACCTTCACACGCAACTGCTGCTTGTGCTTTGTATTGCTTGTTCCTCAGAATTAGGGAGAGAATAGGCAAAGAACTCAGAAGCTGTTTCTTCATCAATGTGCCATGATCTGGAATGATATCCGTGTTTTTGTTTCTGTGGTATGTGTTACAGAGTCATACAGCATGGAAACATCTCTGCCTTCATGAAGAGATTTCTGATTATCCAACCTATGGCCACCAGCTCTCCAGCCATTCCCTTTATACACTACTGTATTGCAAATGAAGCATAACATGGTCACATTTTGGATCAAACTCACTTCTTGACTGTCGCTCCCTTTTCTGGTGAACTTAAATTCTGAATTTCATCAGAATTCGGACAGTGTTCAGACTCAATGCTTTCACAGCTGCAAATGAACATGAAGAACAATTTAAAACACCTCAAGCAAACCCTTTCATCTTCAGTTAAATCCAGTAAAATACCCATGAAAATTGAAGATTCAGAATTACAAGCCTCCATCAGATGGTTTTATTAAACAGGTTACACACCAGATGGTGAAGATTTCTGAGTCAGCATAAAATGTTAGCCCATATGCTCCCCAAGTATTCTTGCTTGAGACTGGGATTACAGTTCCTGTGATGCTGTCCCACCAATAAGATGAATCTAGTTGCTGGATTTATCCACACACTTTTGAACATAAACATAGTACATGTTGTAATCCTCCAGTCCTCTGATACCACCCCCTGTATTCAAACAGGATTAGGTTGTTGTGCAAAGTGCCACTGCAGCCTCAAGCTATTTTTTTCTTTCTCAGTATCCTCAGTTGTCTACAATTCACTTCCTTCTGAGTTACCAACACCAGGGACAACCAGCCGTTCTAATCAAAGCAGAAATTGCTGTAAAAGCTCAGTGGTTCAAATTACTCAAAAATGTTAACTCTGCTTTCTCGCCACAGATGCTGCCAGACCTGCTTAGCTTTTCCAGCAATTTCCATTTTCGTTTCAGTTTTCCAGCATCTGCAGTTGTTTAATGTTCACATTTCTAAAATGCTGTCCAACCTCAGCTCATCCTTGTCTCAACTATTTACTTTTCATCGTGAATTGGGCATCAACTTCTTCTGAATAGTATCGCAGCCAGGCCCTTACCTCTGTGAAGATTAAACAGTGATTTATG
The DNA here is from genome assembly GCF_030684315.1 of Stegostoma tigrinum. NCBI lineage: Eukaryota > Metazoa > Chordata > Chondrichthyes > Orectolobiformes > Stegostomatidae > Stegostoma > Stegostoma tigrinum. The sequence continues at coordinate 1,301,510 of NW_026728430.1, read as the reverse complement.
ACCATTAGCCCCACTTTTGCGACCCTTTCACTGCTCACAATGGAGGACGACATTCGGATTCCCTGTTAACATTAGCTGCCAGCATCATTTAGTTCAACACTTCCCTTCTGAACTACTTATAATTAACTCGGTACACATTGGGGTCATCAATAACCCTCATCATTTGTACCATTTGACACTATTTCCTGCTTGTGGAAACATTCTGACACTGTCACTAAACAACCTCCTGCTGTAAGACAGACTATTGTTTCATTGCAGTTTTGCCTAAACTTGTGTTCAAACTTACTTGCTGCAAACACTTTCTTGCTCCTTTTGAAGTTGGACCTCCTCCAAATCAAAATTATTCTGGATTGTTCCTTCCTCTTTTCTGTAGCCAAAATAAATATCTTATGATATGGTGCTTCCTGAAATGATCCATGTCTGATATTTGATCGATAGTGTGTGTGTGTGTGTGTGCACAATAATTATAGAAGTGGTAGTGCAGGTTGAAGATATCATCAGGATTCTGAACTTTAAAAATTGGAGCATTGTATGAAAAACAAATATGTTCTGACTAATCATGATTAAACAAAAACCTCCTGATTTCCCCTCAACTCTGGTATTTACCAACCACACTTCAGGAAGGGATTTGAGAGGGTGCACAAAACATTCACAAAAAATATTACCATAGATGACAAACTAGACAGCCCTGTGGAGAGGCTGAAGGAGCTTGGGCTGCTCTTGGAGAAGACTAAGAAGTGATTTTAAAAGTGTTCAAAATCATAAGGGATTTGGTTAGAATGGATAAGAACAATCGGTTCCTTGTGACAGAAGGCTCAAGAAGAAAAGGACACTGATTTAAGATGATCAGCAAAAAGAACCAATGGTGACAAGGATTTTTTTTAAAATAGCATCATTAGAAACTGGAAGCTCTGCCTAATAGTATGGTGGATGCAGCTTCAATTGAGGTCTTGAAAAGTGAACGACAATTTTCTAAAGGAGAGCTTTCGCAGTGTTACACAGTTAAAGGACTTCGGACTGAACGTCGGCAAGTCCCTCTTTGAGAGCTGGTACAAACATCAAATCATTGTCTCTGGGCTATTACCATTTGATGGCTGTGTAACATTGCACAAACTGCTAGCTCCCCAGCTATTTCCTACCGCTTTGTCATATTTTGAATAATGATTCACTTTGTCATGCATGCAATTAAACTTACTGAGCAATTATTTCGCTGGATCCTGAAGAACCACAACTTCCATTTTCCTCACCATTTGCACTGTCAACATTTCCAGAACTGCAATTGATCAAAGAGGACAAATTAAGTCATTCAGAACAGGCAAACTCGTCCAGAATTAAATCCAACAACAAAAAATCACAGTCTTGAGAGAGGGGTTCTTTTGACTTCCACAGGATGCCCACAGGCCTTCATACTGAGGCAGTGCTGGGGTGGGGGTTGGAAGAGACAGAGCAGGGCAATAAGGAGAGAAAACCATTTCTTCAGAAATTCACCCTTGTTGAAAGCCGTTCCTGCGCTGTGGAAGAACTTGATACTGAAAGACAAGCAAAATTCAGCCTACCATCGAAAAGCTTTGAAAGCTTTCTGCTAATTCAACATTATCTCACCTCCCAAAATAAGCCAAACATTGTAGAAGCAGTGAAGCAGTTGCTTCATGTGATTGCTATTCTCTGGCTTGGTGCTCACTGCACTGCCAATTGGGGTATCTTACTGAGGCAACCCTGACATAATCCTACAGCAAATCCCAACAGTTTGCTTTCACAGTATTAGATCCCAAATACTGAACAACAGGTTTAATCTGTCATCACATCAAATTTACTTGTCAATTACTCCTTCAGTTTCTCACAAACTTAGGTTTCCACCCACTACACAGTGTGACATGTCAACATTTTCACAGCTGCAACAGGTCACAAAACACCAAATAAATCATTTTACTTGTGCATGTGATCACATTTTTAATTACTGGCACTCTTATCAACATTGGGATTTTTGGCTGTGAGGGGGAGCCAGTGGGTAGATGGGGTGTAAAGATGTCAAATAAAGAACCTCTGCACTGGGACAGACAATAAACATCCCAAAAGAGAGGATTTAAGTTTAACTTCCTCATCTCTGACAAAGAAACTCAAGCCCTTTACAGAATATTGACAATTCAACCCTCACAAGCACAGCTTGTAACTCATAGTTTGATTCGGAGCACTGATGTAGGAATTTGTCATTGCTCAAATTCACTGAAGCTTAAGGTCAGATTAGTCACCAGTGGCTGTTTTGCTGAAAAAAAAATCATTTTTCTTTCCTGCTCCTTTAACAGTTCTGAGTTTCCTTAAAGACCTGGACAGAATAAACTCAGGATTAATTCCAGGTCTCTGACTTCGGAAAGCGCCTGACTCAATGGATACAAATTGCAGATGGCCAACTTTGATAATTAAAAATGCAAATTATTCAATGGCAATATTGTATGGGAGAAATACCAAAGCTCGGACACGGGGAGCAGGTCACATTCTTAATTGTAGAAATATTTCTTCAAATGTCACAGACGTTTGGAGGACACTTCAATGAACTTGGAGGAAGTTTGTGGGGAGGGTGTACCTGAGCAGGAAGGAGGAACACAGAGAAGTGCTGAGGTTGGGGTAGAGGAGATTAACCCATTTCTTTAGCAATTTTACCAGAGCCACATTGTCCAGAAATATAACCTCAATATTGATCTGAAAACAATTTCCCATTTATGTGTTTTAGATGCTTCAATGGTGATGCTATCATTTCAGACAACAGTCTCTGTTATAAATTTTCTAGGGAGGCAGCCCAGCAGACACTTTAATGTGAGTGCTATTGTCTGGAGTGGCATTCATCACATTGCACTAAAAATTTTGAAGAAATCAATGATTCTCCATCATTCCTTTTTCACACTGCTGCATTCCAAATGAAGCATCATGAAAACATATCAAAATTATTTCCGATCAACCTTGCTTCCTCATGGTTACACAGATGCCTGGCAAACTTTGATACCCACCCACCCGACAATCTATACAGCCAAAATATCTGCAGCTGTAAGTGCACATGAAGCACAAATTAAGAAAAGGATTTGCATCTACAAATGACTTGTAAACATTGAAAATAAATTTTGATTCCCAAAATGCTCAGTATTTCAAGTCCCCATTAGGTCAAAGTCCACATGAATGACTACACTAGATGGTTTGCTTTCCAAATTTTCAGAGAAAATATGTAGGACACTCCAGTTACATAGGCTGGTGCATTTGACGGGAGGTGGGAGGTTTCACAGTTTAGCATTGTTGCAAGTTAGACCACAAGGTCTGGATGTTGAGGGCCAATCAAATTTTCACTGAACATTTTAAAATGTTTTCTATGGATCAAAGGCTGAAATGTGTCATTGATTTAATTACTGGCAATGGCCTCGGAGGGATTAAAGCTGTTTCTTTAATGTGATTTTTATCGTCTCGAATGGTGACATAATCTCTCAAGAGCTACTATATTCACAGCAATTTATTTTCATGTTATGTATTACGAATGAAGCACAGAAGGATGAAACTTACTTTGAAATGTCTGCAGTCGCTTTCGGTGAACTTGGTTCTTCATCTTTCTCAGAGTTTGGGCCATCAAAGGTTTTGGACCTGCAATTAGTTAAGACCATAAGACCATAAGACAGAGGAGCAGAAATTAGGCCATTCGGCCCATTGAGTCAGTTCTGCCATTCAGTCATGGGTGATAAGTTCCTCAACACCATTCTCCTGCTTTCTCCCCATAACCCTTAATCTCCTTGATAATCTGTCTCTGTTTTAAATGTACTCAATGACCTGGCCCCCACAGCCTTCTGTGGCAGTGAATTTCACAGATTCAACACTCTCTGGCTGAAGAAGTTTCTCCAAATCTCCAATTGAAAAGATCTCCTCTTTATTCTAAAAGTGGGCCCTCGGGTCCTAGTCTCTACTACCAATGAAAGCATCTTCCCAACATCCACTCTGTCCAGGCCATTCAGTATTCTAAAAGTTTCAATTAGATCACCCCTCATCCATCTAATCTCCAATGAGTGTAGTCTCAGAGTCCTCAAACATTCCTCATCTTTTAAGCTTTCCATTCCCTGGACCATTCTCATGAACCTCCTCTGAACCCGTTCCAGGGACAGTGCATACTTCCTGAGATATGGGGCTCCAGTCTGTACGCAGTACTCCAAATATGGCCTGACCAGAGCATGATAAAGCCTCAGAGGTACAGCCCTGCTGTTACATTCAAGTCCTTTCAAAATAAATGCCAACATTGCATTTGCCTTCCTGACTATATAAGGCAAAAATTAAAGACATTGTAAACAAGCACTTGCACCCAGAAATGGCTTCCTTACAAAATGAACATTGAAAAATTTCATGTGGAATCCATAAGACCATAAGATAGGGGGGCAGAAATAGCTCATTTGGCCCACTGAGTCTGTTTTGCCATTCGATTCTGGCTGAGCTCTTTCTCAAGCCCAATTTCCAGCCTTCTTATCGAAACCTTGATCCTCTTATTAATCAAGAACCCTTCTCTCTCTCTTTCTTGAATAGACCTAATGACTTGGCCTCGATGGCTTTCTGCAATATTTTCCTCAGATTAGCCACTCCTTGACTGAAGAAATTCTTTCTGACCTGAGTTCTAATGGTTGGTCTCTTCACTCCACGACTGTGCCCGCATGTCCTAATCTCTCCTACTCTACATTGGAAACATCTTCTCCGTTCCACGTGCAATCCTTCCAGGCCTCTCAGTATGCTGTAAGTTTAAATGAAATTCCATCCCATCCTTCTAAACTCCATCCTGTACAGAACCAAAACCCTCAACCACTCTTCAAATGACAGGCCCTCCCAAGTTTTCAAGTACTTCTCAACTGGATTTGTTAAACAGGCAACATTTCTGATGTATGTAACTACAATAGATCGAGATTTGTTTTTCCCCCTCCAAGCTTTAACTGGTGGTTATACAAGTGATTGTGACTGAGTCTGGAAGAGTAGCTGGGGGGAAGCTGCAAGGAAGAAGGAATTTCACCTTTCACACAAGTTTTCAGAACACCATGGTCTGTTTATTTTTGGGCAATGGGGGAGGTGGGGCATGTAATAACACTGGAAAGCAGAGAGTTAGAGAGTCAAGTTGTTCAATACGTTTACCTGCATTGCATAGTCCAATGTTTGGAAAAGAAACATTCCAATAAAGACCGTGTGTAATGCATGCCCAATTATTCACTGGCAATTAAATTGGAGGCGGGAGGATTAGGATAATGGCATGGAGGGAGTTTACCACCGACACATTGCAAAGCTATGTTGACATGGGTCAGTTCTCTTTGACACCTGGACTCTCCTTGACTTCTAAGGTCTGCCTCCCTCATTTCCCTGACGGCGCCCACCTACACAACCTCAGTGACAATCAGCATTAACAGTTGGGCTGAGAAAGATGCTGATCTGCCATCCCTTTCTCTGGACCAGCAGCTGTCAAAACTGAGCCAAACCGTCAACTGGTGAGTAATGCCGGCAGCAATCTCTGTATTGGTCACCGCTGGAATCGGCCAAGGCCTCCAGGTTTCAGATCCAGCAGAAGGCCTGCAGCATGAACCACAAGCTTCCATCTAAAATTTCTTTTTACAACACTAAGAACAGAGCAAATATTAGAACAGCCAACTGTTTCTTTAATGTAAAAAAAAACTACGGACGCAGACAATCTGAAAGAAAAGCAAACGTTTCAGGAGAAACTCTACAGGTTTTGCAGCATCTACAGACAGAAAACTGAGTTCAAGTGAAGCCAGGTGACACTTCTTCAGAGATGTGAAGTTCGGAACAGGGGAACCTCAACTCAAAGCGTCCACTCTGCTTTCTCTCCACAGATGCTGCTCAGTTTCGGGAGACAGCCTCTACGTAATGCTCCTGAAAATGCCAGACCTCCAGCAGTTGCCCTTCACATAGTTGTATTCTGATTAAAGCATCATTTCCTCACACATTGGATCAATACTTACTTTCTGATCTCAGCAAATGTCTTTGGAGGATTTGGATTTTCAAGCTCCTCACAGCTCAGAATGTTAGCATTGTTCCCGTTGCTGAAATTAGTTGTGAAAAATGTCATTTTAAACAAACACTTGTACCCAGTAATTCTTAGCTCATCGGCAGTTTCCTTTGTATTCCTTGTACTCTGAATAAAGCAAACCTTAACCACATATTGTATTCAAATTTACTCTTTCATGACAGATTTTAGAGTGCAAGGTTTCCCATCTACCTTGTAGTCTGCACTTTCAGGCGATCTGCAAATGGTCCTAAAAGTGTTATCAAGTAAATTTGAGCAAACATCCACATCCACAAAAAAATTATCTCCACACACCTGAAAGACATTGAGTCGGCATTTTGTGCCACTGACAGCTAATTTTGTAGCAGCAGGTCAAGACGCAACTACAGAATATGACAGAGATAATGGGAACTGCAGATGCTGGAGAATTCCAAGATAATAAAATGTGAGGCTGGATGAACACAGCAGGCCAAGCAGCATCTCAGGAGCACAAAAGCTGACACTTTGGGACTAGACCCTTCATCAGAGAGGGGGAATGGGGCGAGGGAACTGGAATAAATAGGGAGAGAAGGGGAGGCGGACCGAAGATGGAGAGTAAAGAAGAAAGGTGGAGAGAGTATAGGTGGGGAGGTAGGGAGGGGATAGCTCAGTCCAGGGAAGACGGACAGGTCAAGGAGGTGGGATGAGGTTAGTAGGTAGATGGGGATGCGGCTTGGGGTGGGAGGAAGGGATGGGTGAGAGGAAGAACCGGTTAGGGAGGCAGAGACAGGTTGGACTGGTTTTGGGATGCAGTGGGTGGGGGGGAAGAGCTGGGCTGGTTGTGTGGTGCAGTGGGGGGAGGGGACGAACTGGGCTGGTTGAGGGATGCAGTAGGGGAAGGGGAGATTTTGAAACTGGTGAAGTCCACATTGATACCATATGGCTGCAGGGTTCCCAGGCGGAATATGAGTTGCTGTTCCTGCAACCTTCGGGTGGCATCATTGTGGCAGTGCAGGAGGCCCATGATGGACATGTCATCTAGAGAATGGGAGGGGGAGTGGAAATGGTTTGCGACTGGGAGGTGCAGTTGTTTGTTGCCAACTGAGAGGAGGTGTTCTGCAAAGCGGTCTCCAAGCCTCCGTTTGGTTTCCCCAATGTAGAGGAAGCCACACCGGGTACAGTGGATGCAGTATACCACATTGGCAGATGTGCAGGTGAACCTCTGCTTAATGTGGAATGTCATCTTGGGGCCTGGGATAGGGGTGAGGGAGGAGGTGTTGGGGCAAGTGTAGCATTTCCTGCGGTTGCAGGGGAAGGTGCCGGGTGTGATGGGGTTGGAGGGCAGTGTGGAGTGAACAAGGGAGTCACGGAGAGAGTGGTCTCTCCGGAAAGCAGACAGGGGTAGGGATGGAAAAATGCCTTGGGTGGTGGGGTCGGATTGTAAATGGCAAAAGTGTCGGAGGATGATGCGTTGTATCCGGAGGTTGGTAGGGTGGTGTGTGAGAACGAGGGGGATCCTCTTAGGGCGGTTATGGCGGGGGCGGGGTGTGAGGGATGTGTTGCGGGAAATACAGGAGACGCGTTCAAGGGCGTTCTCGATCACGGTGGGGGGAAAGTTGCGGTCCTTGAAGAACTTGGACATCTGGGATGTGAGGGAGTGGAATGCCTCATTGTGGGAGCAGATGCGGCGGAGGCGGAGGAATTGGGAATAGGGAATGGAATTTTTGCAGGAGGGTGGGTGGGAGGATATGACGATTGGTCTCCCCGAAACCCTCAACGGTAGTTTGCAAGATAAGACCATGAGACTGGAGTGTGGAAGTAAAGAGAGAGAGAGAGAGAGGGAGAAGGATGCAACAAATCCATTTCTGAAACATTTTATATTTGTTGCAAAGTCTAAGAATATCTCAAACAAGGAGCTCCAGGCCCAAATATAGAAAGGCAACCAACTTTCCAGTGAAGAACTTCAGACAGCGTCTCTACATACAGGGCTGAACGTCCCAAGTCAACTGGCCTTGGCCTGAGACATGACATTCTTGGCAAAGTGGAGGGGAATTCAGGAGGAAAGCTGAACTCTCTTCTGTACCATTATACTGTATTGTCAGAGGTGGGCAAAGTAGCTGGTTTAATGACTCACTGGGCATGAATCACGTCACCAGCTGACAGCCACTTGTGTCTGTCTGTCTGTCTGGTAAATATTAGAGTTCCTCAACTCCCGCAGTGGACATTGGCCTGCAAATCTCTTTTGTATAAGCTCGGCAATGACACTTGTAATGACAGCTAAGAAAAGATTGCAGCTCTGCCTCTGTTTCATCCTTTTGTCAACTGTTTTTATGAAAAAAAGATCACCCTTCAGATTTAGTGTGTTCATGGACAGCAGGAGGTTTTTCTTCAAAACCTTCACAGGAGATTTGAAAGACACCACAGGCAGACTGAGGGGAGGGGATGAGGTAGGAACCTCAATTCTTCAACATGTTGTATCCTTAATTCAGAGTTCAGCGATCTAAATGTTTGGCGACAAATGAAGATCTGAATAGTGAATGGATGAGCAATTTTTTTCACTGAACACTTTTGGATCTTTTCTGTTGACACAGCTTTTCTTTTTAAACAAACAAAATCTGTGTAGATTTTTGATACAATCAAGCAACTTTGTTCATGTGACTGCTGCTGTCTAGTGTTTGCTGCATTGCTGTGGGAGGAAGGCCCTCCACAGATCTTACCGGAAGTGCCAACAGTTTTTTTAACATTGTTGTATTTTGGATGAAACTTAATTAAGTCACACATTGGACTAAAGCTTACTTTGTGCTCACTGAATCGATTACTGGAATCTCTTCTGCCTCTGAAGTGTCAAAGCTTCCATATCTGCAATTGGTCAGACAGCACAAACTCAGTGATTTTAAACAAGCTTGAATCTACAATTTGCATTCAACCACTGAAAAACATCTGAAGGTTTGGGATTTCGGCATTTGAAGCCTTGATTACCGAGTTTGTTAAAACATTACATTGAAACTTCAATTTGGCATTTTACAGCATACCTGCCACATCCCATACAACAGAGAAGAGTAAAACATTCAATGTGGTTCTGTCTCATCTGATCGTAACTTCAAATCTACATTCCTTCCTATCTGAGTGACCTTTCACTCCCTTGCTCTCAACAAGTATCTATTTATCTTTGCATTTACAGTATTCCAGCGCTCTGCTTTTACCATCTTTTCAGGAAGAAAACTTAAAAGAATACCCACATTTTGAGATATTTTTAAAAACCACTGTTTTAAGTTGACAACCACTGAATTTTAGACACTCGCCCTTCATTCTAGTCTCTTCTGTAAGGGGAAACACCGTCTGCATATCTACCCTGTACAAATGCTCAGGTTTTTTTCTTTCAATCACATTGCGCCTCCTGCCCTAAACACCGACTGATGCAAGCCTTGTCTGTACAAAATTTCCTTGTGAGGCAAGTCACTTAGTCTCGGTATTATTCTGGGAAACCTGTTGTGAACTGCCTCTCATATATTTACTTCCATCCTTAAATAAGGCTGGCCACCACAAACAAAAACATTCAAGATATGGGCTCACCAGTGATCCCTAATTTTGTGTTTAAGTTCCTTCATGATAAAATGAAAACATTTATTTGCTTTCCTAATTACTTAATGTATCTGTACATAAGCAATTTGTGATTCATGCACGAGGATACCCAGAATCCACTGGATCTCAGAGCTATGCAATCTCCTTCAACAAAAAAAAACTGCTATGCTTCCTGCCAAAATGGACTTCAAATTTACCCATGTACAACTGTCTTTGTCAGATCTTTGACTACTTGCTCAACTTCTCTTTCTCTGCAGTACTCTAATGTCCTCTGAGGTTAATTTTTTAATGCATCTTTGTCTCTTCAGCACATCTGTCAGCCATAAATTCATTCCTTCGTAAGTCATCGACTGTTCGTCAATACTTCGAAAACTTGGCCAGAAACAGATTATTAAAATTATATTGAAATTATGTGATCCGAACAATTTTGAGCTCCAGTTAATTCTCTGTCTCAAATAAACACCTAAGTAAATGAGAACATTCATGCAAAAAGGGATGAATTCCTTGGATCTAATTACAGAAAACTAAAATAACTGTAGTATCTAGTCAGCCTGTTTCTCCCTTTCACGACGGATATAGGAAAATCTTGAAAGGTAGGATGTGTGTAAGGTGAATGGATACTATTAGCATCCATTGAATTATGATGATCTTTTAGCCGAATTCAAATGGTTGACTCAAACACGAATCTTAAACACAACATCTGTCCAATTAGTAAAATGGATTTGAACTTTCGAATGGCATGGAAGCCATTTTGTTGTTGACTTTTTAAAATCTCGCAAGGATCTCCCTGCAAATGGAAACATTTACCAAAAGACAATAGACAAGTCAGTGATCTAAGCAGCCAAAGTAATACACAGTTACACTGTGAAAGGAGGAGATAGTAAATATAACAGATGATTGTCTTAACCAGAACTATCTCAGAGCTTAATGAGAGCCAACCTCCTCAAATTTCAACAAACCACATTTTGCTGAGATTCCTTCATTTTACAAATTTTTCGCTTGACCTTTAAAAGAATACCATCATCTAAGATGACTACAGGCACAACACAAAAGCAAATAAGAAAGTAATAACCTGCGAAGAATCTTTCTGCACTATTGAACCTCTGAGAGATGATCTGAGACACATGAGTGAGCTGTCATGTTTAAAATTCGAGGGCAAGTATGGGTCATCTTTTTCTTTAAAACTCAAAAGCTTACTGCTGGAATTATTCTGCTGGAACATTTATTTACTTGGGCAAAGAAAGAGAATATTTTGGCCACAGGCAAAAAGAGAAACCCAAATTCACTTTTGAAAGGACCAGCTGGATCATTTCTGCAATCCATTGGGTTCATGCAAGCCAGCTCATTAGCTTACTGCTTTGAAGAAAAATCTAATCACCTCTGGTTATTTGCTGATCTTCTCAAATTTTATAAGCATAGCACATTTGTGAAACTTTTCATCCCCGGGGTGTCCCTATAATGTCAGAGGCACATCAATTGAAGGTCAGCAGTGGTGAGAATCGCTTTGTCTCTGAACTGAGTTTTGATCAGTTACCCCAAAAAACCATTTGTGAATTGCATAAACTGTTAAATACGCACCAACATTCGGAAAACTAATGTATTAAAAAAAACTGAGGTGACAAGAGAAACCATCACTGATGTCATTTGAAAAATATGCAACCCATTATTACAGAATTGCGGTACTCCTGCATATTTCAGTGGTAAACAGACATTCATTTGACCAACATTTCAGTTTTGCAAAAAGGCTCCTCATACTGCATTCAGCTTCCAAACTTTTATTGTTATGCCCAACACAGACTTACAGAAATTGATAGATTTTTTTCAATTAAAATAGCACTCTTCCATTCACTACATGCAGAAACTTAGACATCCCAAACATTGTTTCAGGAAGCTCCAAACTACATAAAAAGCATTGAAGGAAGTCAACGTTACATTTTATCCTTAATCTCAAGGTCTAGTCATTGTCCTAACACATTCACTGCACTTATTAAACTTTGTGTTGTACTGGGTCAAAATCACTTCATTACTGCGAAAAATTAATCAAAAATACTTTGCCACCTGTCTCTGTATTATGTTTTGTGAGTATGTTTTATTCACTATTGTCCCAAACCACTAGCGGGGTGCTTAATCATGATTTGTGCCACCATTTGGAATCAGGTATATTGGAAGGGGATAGGGGCACAAAACAGGAGAACTGAAGGACTGCTTTGCCTTGTTGTAAGCAAACAAGTTCATCACAGGATGTTGTCAAGGATTCCTGCAGGAAATGGGAGAGCCCAAAGTAGTTACAAGTTCATCTTCGAGAAAATAAAATCTAATGTAAATGTCGGGGAAGCAGAATGAACGTCACACACTGGATTTCCACATCTCTTTTCTTTTCATTTTGAAAATTAGAACAGTTGTGTATTGCCCGTGAAATCATTCTGACTGCACTAATATGGCACAATATTTTGTGGGTCCTTTAAATCTCTTATGCATGCAAATCCACATTTAGCAAGAGATTACTGAATGCTGCAAGGCACCTGAAAATGTTTGCCAGTCTCCTTTCCTTCTACACTTCCCTTCTGAAGTACCTATATTTAACTCTGCACACATTGGGGTCATCAATAATCCTCATCATTTGTACCATTTGCCACTCTCTCCTGCTTGTGGGAACACTCTGAGATTGTCACTAAACAACCTCCTGCTGTAAGACAGACTGCTGTTTCATTGCAGTTTTGCCTAAACTTGTGTTGAAATTTACTTGCTGCAAACGCCTTCTTGCTCCTTTTGAAGTTGGACCTCCTCCAAATCAAAATTATTCTGGATTGTTCCTTCTTCTTTTCTGTAGCCAAAATAAATATCTTATGATATGGTGCTTCCTGAAATGATCCATGCCTGATATTTGATCGATAGTGTGTGTGTGTGTGTGTGCACAATAATTATAGAAGTGGTAGTGCAGGTTGAAGATATCATCAGGATTCTGAACTTTAAAAATTGGAGCATTGTATGAAAAACAAATATGTTCTGACTAATCATTATAAAAAAAACTCCTGATATGCCCTCAACTCTGGTATTTACCAACCACACTTCAGGAAGGGATTTGAGAGGGTGCACAAAACATTCCCAAAAAATATTACCAGAGATGACAAACTAGACAGCCCTGTGGAGAGCCTGAAGAAGCTCAGGCTGCTCTTGGAGAAAACTAAGAAGTGATTTTAAAAGTGTTCAAAATCATAAGGGATTTGGTTAGAATGGATAAGAACAATCGGTGCCTTGTGACAGAAGGCTTAAGGAGAAACGGACACTGATTTAAGATGATCAGCAAAAAGAACCAATGGTGACAAGGAATTTTTTTTTTCAATAGCCTATTCAGGAACTGGAAAGCTCTGCCGAATAGTGTGGTGGATGCAGCTTCAATTGCGGTCTTCAAAAGTGAACTACAATTTTCGAAAGGAGAGGTTTCGCAGTATTACACAGTAAAAGGACTTAGGAGTGAACGTAGGCAAGTCCCTCTTTGAGAGCTGGTACAAACATCAAATCATTGTCTCTGGGCTATTACCATTTGATGGCTGTATAACATTGCACAAACTGCTAGCTCCCCAGCTATATCCTACCGCTTTGTCATATTCTGAATAATGATTCACTTTGTCATGCATGCAATTAAACTTACTCAGCAATTATTTCGCTGGATCCTGAAGAAACACAACTTCCATTTTCCTCACCATTTGCACTGTCAACATTTCCAGAACTGCAATTGATCAAAGAGGACAAATTAAGTCATTTAGAACAGGCAAACACGTCCAGAATTAAATCCAACCCAATTCAACAACAAAAAATCACAGTGTTGAGAGAGGGATCCTTTTGACTTCCACAGGATGCCCACAGGCCTTCATACTGAGGCAGTGCTGGGGTGTGGGTTGGAAGAGACAGAGCAGGGCAATAAGGAGAGAAAACCATTTCTTCAGTATTTCACCCTTGTTGAAAGCCGTTCCTGCGCTGTGCAAGAACTTGATACTGAAAGACAAGCAAAATTCAGTCTACCATTGAAAAGCTTTGAATGCTTTATGCTAATTCAACATTATCCCATCTCTTAAAATAAGCCAAACATTGCAGAAGCAGTGAAGCAGTTGCTTCATGTGATTGCTGTTGTCTGGATTGGTGCTCACTGCACTGCCAGTTGGGGTATCTTCCTGAGGCAACCCTGACATAATCCTACAGCAAATCCCAACAGTTTCCTTTCACAGTATTAGATCCCAAATACTGAACAACAGGTTTAATCTGTCATCACATCAAATTTACTTGTCAATTACTCCTTCAGTTTCTGACAAACTTAGGTTTCCACCCACTACACAGTGTGACATGTCAACATTTTCACAGCTGCAACTGGTCACAAAACACCAAATAAATCATTTTACTTGTGCACATGATCACATTTTTAATTTCTGGCACTCTTATCTTATTTTGGCTGTGAGGGGGAGCCAGTGGGTAGATGAGGAGTAAAGAGGTCAAATAAAGAACCTCTACACTGGGACAGACAATAAACATCCCAAAAGAGAGGATTTAAGTTTAACTTCCTCATCTCTGGCAAAGAAACTCAAGCTCTTTACAGACTATTGACAATTCAACCCTCACAAGCACAGCTTGTAACTCATAGTTTGATTCGGAGCACTGATGTAGGAATTTGTCATTGCTCAAATTCACTGAAGCTTAAGGTCAGATTAGTCACCAGTGGCTGTTTTGCTGAAAAAAAATCATTTTTCTTTCCTGCTCTTTTAACAGTTCTGAGTTTCCTTAAAGACCTGGACAGAATAAACTCAGGATTAATTCCAGGTCTCTGCCTGACTCCATGGATACACATGGCAAATGGCCAACTTAGATAATTCAAAATGCAAATTATTCAATGGCAATATTGTATGGGAGAAATACCAAGGCTCGGACACGGGGAGCAGGTCACATTCTTAATTGATAACATATTTCTTCAAATGTCACAGACGTTTGAAGGACACTTCAATGAACTTGGAGGAAGTTTGTGGGGAGGGTGCAGCTGAAGCAGGAAGGAGGAACACAGAGAAGTGCTGAGGTGGGGTAGAGGAGATTAACCCATTGCTTTAGTATTTTTACCAGAGCCACATTGTCCAGAAATATAACCTCAATATTGATCTGAAAACAATTTCCCATCTAAGTGTTTTGGATGCTTCAATGGTGATGCTATCATTTAAGACAAATGTCTCTACCATGAATTTTCTAGGAAAGCAGTCCAGCAGACACTTTAATGTGACTGCCATAGTCTGGAGTGGCATTCATTACATTGCACAAAAAGTTTTGAAATCAATGATACTCCATCATTCCCTTTTCACACAGCTGCATTCCAAATTGCAGAATTAAAACACATCAAAAGTACTTCTGATCAAACTTGCTTCCTCATGGTTACACAGATGCCTGGCAAACTTTGATTCCCACCCACCCGACAATCTATACGGCCAAAATATCTGCAGCTGCAAGTGCTCATGAAGCACAAATTAAGGAAAGGATTTGCATCTACAAATGACTTGTAAACATTGAAAATAAATTTTGAATCCCAAAATGCTCTGTATTTCAAGTCCTCATTTGGTCAAAGTCCAGATGAATGACTACACTAGATGGTTTGCTTTCCAAATTTTCAGAGAAAATATGTAGGACACTCCAGTTACATCGGCTTGTGCATTTGAGGGGAGGTGGGAGGTTTCGCAGTTTAGCATTGTTGCAAGTTAGACCACCAAGGTCTGGATGTTGAGGGCCAATCAAATTTTCACTGAACATTTTTGAATGTTTTCTATCGATCAAAGGCTGAAATGTGTCATTGATTTAATTACTGGCAATGGCCTCGGAGGGATTAAAGCTGTTTCTTTAATGTGATTTTTATTGTCTCGAACGGCGATATAATCTTTCAAGAGCTACTATATTCACAGCAATTTCTTTTCATGTTATGTATTATGAATGAAGCACAGAAGGATGAAACTTACTTTGAAATTGTTGCTGTCTCTTTTGGTGAACTTGGTTCTTCATCTTTCTCAGAGTTTGGGCTGTCAAAGGTTTTAGACCTGCAATTATTTAAGACCACAAAACCGTAAGACATAGGTGCAGAAATTAGGCCATTCGGCCCATTGAGTCTGTTCTGCCATTTCGTCATGGCTGATAAGTTCCTCAACCCCATTCTCCTGCTTTCTCCCCATAGCCCTTGATCCCCTTGATAATCAGGCACCTATCTGTCTCAGTTTTAAATTTCCTGGCCTCCACAGCATTCTGTGGCAGTGAATTTCACAGACTTAAAACTCTCTGGCTGAAGAAGTTTCTGCAAATCTCCAATTTAAAAGGTCTTGTCTTCATTCTAAGGCTGTGCCCTCGGGGCCTCGTCTCTCCTACCGATGGAAGCATCTTCCCAACAACCATTCTGTCGAGGCCATTCAGTGTTCTGAAAGTTTCAATTAGATCACCCCTCATCCTTCTAAACTCCAAATGAGTAGAGTCTCAGAGTCATCAACCGTTCCTCATATTTTAAGGTTTCCATTCCCTGGACCATTCTCGTGAACCTCCTCTGAACACGTTCCAGGGACAGTACATCCTTCCTGAGATATGGGCCCAAGTCTGCACGCAGTACTCCAAGTACGGCCAGACCAGAGCCTTATAAAGCCTCAGAGGTACAGCCCTGTTTTTAGATTCATATCTTTTCACAATAAATGCCAACATTGCATTTGCCTTCCTGACTATATAAGGCAAAAACTAAAGACATTTTAAAAAAACACTTGCACCCAGAAGTGGCTTCATCACAAAAGAACCAATGAAATATTTAGTGTCAAATCCATAAGACCATAAGATATAGGGGCAGAATTAGCTCATTCGACCTCCTCAGTCTGCTTTGCCATTCAATTCTGGCTGTGATGTTTCTGAAGCCCAATCGCCAGCCTTCTTCTGAAACCCTTGATCCCCTTATTAATCAAGAACCCATCTCTCTCTCTATCTTAAACAGTCCGAATGACGTCGGCTTCCTGCAATGTTTTCCTCAGATTAACCACTCCCTGTCTGAAGAAATTCTTTCTTACCTTAGTTCTAAAGGTTGGCCTCTTCACTCCGCGACTGTGCCCGCATGTCCTAATCTCTCCTCCTAGTGGAAACATCTTCTCTGTTCCATGTACAATCCTTCCAGGCCTCTCAGTATTCTGTAAGTGCCAATAAAATTCCCTCCCATCCTTCTAAACTCCATCCTAAACTGAACCAAAACCCTCAACCACTCTTCAGATGACAAGCCCTCTCAAGTTGTCAAGTCCTATTCAACTGGATTTGTTAAACAGGCAACATTTCTGATGTATGTAACTACAATAGATCAAGATTTGTTTTTCCCTTCCAAGCTCTAACAGGTGGTTTGCAAGTGACAGGAGTTGAGTCTGGAAGAGGAGCTGGGGGAGTTGCAAGGAAGAAGGGATTTCAACTTTCACACAAGTTCTCAAAGCACAATGGTCTGGATTTTTTTGGGCGATGCGGGGAGGTGGGACATGTAATAACACTGCAAACAGAGTTAGAGAGTCAAGTTTTTCAATATATTTACTGGCAGTGCACAGTCCAATGTTTGGAAAAGAAATATTCCATTAAAGACTGTGTGTTAATGCATGGCCAATCATTCGCTGACAATTAAATTGGAGGTGGGAGGATTAGGAAAATGGCAGGGAGGGAGTTTACCACCTACACATTGCAAAGCTATGTGACATGGGCCAGTTCTCTTTTTCACCTGGGCTCTCCCTGACATCTAAGGACTGCCTCCCTCACTTTCCTGATGGTGCCCACTTACACAACCTCAGTGACAATCAGCATTAACAGTAGGGCTGAGAAAGGTGCTGATCTGCCATCCCTTTCACTGGACTAGCAGCTGTCAAAACTGAGCCAAACCGTCAACTGGTGAGTAACCCGGCAATGATCTCTTTGTTGGTCACCGCTGGAATCGGCCAAGGCCTCCAGGTTGCAGTTCCAGCAGAAGGCCTGCAGCATGAACCACAATCTTCCATCTAAAATTTCTTTTTACAACACTAAGAACAGAGCAAATATTAGAACAACAGCCAACTGTTTCTTTAATGTAAAAGAACAAACTACAGAAGCCGACAAGCTGAAAGAAAAGCAGGCATTGCTGGAGAAACTCAACAGGTTTTGCAGCATCTACAGACAGAAAACAGAGTTCAAGTTGAGCCAAGCGACACGTCTTCAGAGATGCGAAGTTCTGAACATGGGAACCTCAACTCAAAATGCCCACTCTGCTTTCTCACCACAGATGCTGCTAAGTTTCAGGAGAAAGTCTCTAAATAATGTTCCTGAAAATGGCGGCCTCCAGAGGTTGCCCTTCACATAGTTGTATTCTGATTAAAGCATCATTTCCTCACACATTGGATCAATACTTACTTTCTGATCTCAGCAACTGTCTCTAGAGGAATTGGATTTTCAAGCTCCTCACAGCTCGGAATGTTAGCATTGTTTCCGCTGCTGAAATTAGTTGTGAAGAATGTCATTTTAAACAAACACTTGTACCCAGTAATTCTTAGCTCATCGGTAGTTTCCTTTGTATTCCTTGTGCTCTGAATAAAGCAAACCTTAACCACATATTGTATTCAAATTTACTCTTTCATGACAGATTTTAGAGAGCATGGTTTCCCATCTACCTTGTAGTTTGCACCGTCAGGTGATCTGCAAATGGTCCGAAAAGTGTTATCAAGTAAATTTGAGGAAACATCCACATCCACAAGAAAATTATCTCCATACACCTGAAAGACATTGAGTCGGCATTTCGTGCCATTGAGAGCTAATTTTCTAACAACGGGTCAAGACGCAACTACAGAATATGGTGATTGGTCTCCCCAAAACCCTGAACAATAGTTTACAGGATAAGACCGTGAGACTGGAGTGTGGTTGTAAAGACAGAGAGAGGGACAGAAGGATGTAACAGATTCATATATTCAACATTTTATATTTGTTGCAAAGTCTAAAAATATCTCAAACAAAGAGCTCCTGGCCCAAATATAGAAGGGCAACCAACTTTCCAATGAAGAACTTCAGATACTGTCTGTACATACAGGGCTGAATGTCCCAAGTCAACTGGCCTTGGCCTGAGACATGACATTCTTGGCAAAGTGGAGGGGAGTTCAGGAGGAAAGCTGAACTCTCTTCTGCACCATTATACTGTATTGTCAGTGGTGGGCAAAGTAGCCGGCTTAACGACGCACTGGGCATGAATTAAGTCACCAGCTGAGAGCTGCACATGTCTGTCTCTCTGACAAATATTGGAGCTCCTCAACTCCTACAGTGGACATTGGCCTGCAGATCTCCTTTGTATAAGCTCAGCAATACCAACCGTAATGACAGCAAAGAAAAGATTGCAGCTCTGCCTCTATTTCATTCTTGGTCAACTGTTTTTATAAAATAGATCACCCTCCAGATGTACTGCGAGTAGGTTTTTCTTCAAAACCTTCACAGGAGATTTGAAAGACACCACAGGCAGACTGAGGGGAGGGGAGAAGGTAGGAACCTCAATTCTTCGACATGTTGTATCCTTAATTCAGAGCTCAGCTATCTAAATGTTTGGCGACAAATGGAGATCTGAATAGTGAATGGATGAGCAATTTTTCACTGAACACTTTTGGATCTTTTCTGTTGATACAACTTTTCTTTTTAAACAAACAAAATCTGTGTAGATTTTTGATACAATCAAGCAACTTTGTTAATGTGACTGCTGCTGTCTCGTGTTTGCTGCATTGCTGTGGGAGGAAGGCCCTCCATAGATCTTACAGGAAGTGCCAGCAGGTTTTTTAACATTGTTGTATTTTGGATGAAACTTAATTAAGTCACACATAAGATTAAATCTTACTTTGTGCTCACTGAATCGATTACTGGAATCTCTTCTGCCTCTGAGGTGTCAAAGCTTCCATATCTGCAATTGGTCAGACAGCACAAACTAAGTGATTTTAAACAAGCTTGAATCTACAATTTGCATTCAGCCACTGAAAAACATCTGAAGGTTCAGGATTTCGGCATTTGAAGCCTTGATTACCGAGTTTGTTAATACTTTGCATTGAAACTCCAATTTGGCATTTTACAGCATACCTGCCACTTCCCATACAAGGAGGGAAGAGTAAAGCATTCAATGTGGTTCTGTCTCATCTGATCGTAACTTCAAATCTACATTCCTGCCTCTCCTAATGACCTTTCACCTCCTCTCCCTCAACAAGTATCTGTTTATCTTTGCATTTACAATATTCCAGAGCTCTGCTCTGCATTTAATTGCTTTCCAAATTACTTAACATGTCTGTACACGATCATTTTGTGATTCATGCACGAGGATACCCAGATTCCACTGTATCTCAGAGCAATGCAATCTCCCTCAATAAAAACAAAACTGCTATTCTTTCTGCCAAAATGGACTTCAAATTTACCATATACAACTCTATTTGTCAGATCGTTGACGACTTGCTAAACCTATATTTCTCTGCAGTATTCCGAAGTCCTCTAAGGTTAATTTTTTAGCGCATCTTTGTCACGTCACCAAATCTGTCAGTCACAAATTCATTCCTTCAGAAGTCATGGACTGATCGTCAACACTTGGAAAACTTGGGCAGGAACAGATTTTTAAAATTATAGTCATACTATACGATCCTAACCATTTTGAACTCAAGTTAATTCTCTGTCTCAAATAAAAACCTCAGTAAATGAGAACACTTAAGTAAAAAGAGATGAATTCCCTGGATCTAATTACAGAACACCAAAATAACTGTAGCATCTAGTCAGACTGTTTCTCCCTTTCACCACGGATAAAGGAAAATTTTGAAATGTAGGGTGCGTGTAAGGTGAACGGATGCTATAAACATCCGTTGAATTATGATGATCTTTTAGCCGAATTAAAATGGTTGACTCAAACACTAATCTTAAACACAAAATCTGTCCAATTGGTAAAATGGGTTTGAAATTTGAATGGCATGGAAGCCATTTTGTTGTTGACTTTTTAAAAACTCCAAGAATCTCCCTGCAGATGGAGACTTTCACCAAAAGACAATGGACAAGTTAGAGATCAAAGCAGCCAAAGTAATAAACAGCTACATTGTGAAAGGAGGAGACAGTAAATATAACAGATGACTGTCTTAACCACAGCTACCTTAGAGTTTAATGAGAACCAAACTCCTCAAATTTCAACAAACCACAGTTTGCTGAGATTCCTTGGTTTTACGAAATTTTCGTTTTACCTTTCAAAGAATACCATCATCTAAGAATGACCACCGGCCTAACACAAAAGCAAATAAGAAAGTAATAACCTGCGAAGAATCGTTGTCCACTATCTCACCTCTGAGAGATAACATGAGACACATGAGTGAGCTGTGATGTTTCAAATTCTACGGCAAGAATGGGTCACCCTTTTTTAAAAACTCAGAAGCTTATTGCTGGAATTATTCTGCTGGAACATTTATTTAGTTGGGCAAAGAAAGAGAATATTTTGGCAACAGGCAAAAAGAGAAACCCAAATTCACTTTTGAAAGGTCCAGCTGGATCGATTTCTGCAACCCATTGGGTTCATGAAAGCCAGCTCATTAGCTTACTGCTTTGAAGAAAAATCTAATCATCTCTGGTTATTTGCTGATTTTCTCAAATTTTATAACCATAGCACATTTGGGAAACTTTTCCTACCCAGGGATATCCCTCTAATGTCAGAGGTACATCAATTGAAGGTCAGCAGTGGTGAGAATCGCTTTGTACCCGAACTGAGCTTTGATAAGTTACCCCAAAACACCATTTGTGAAGTACATAAACTGTTCAATGCTCACCCAACGTGCAAAAAACTAATGTATAAAAACTGAGGTGACGAGAGAAACCATCACTGATGTCATTTGAAAAACATTTCACCCATTATTACAGAATTGCGGTATTCCTGCATATTTCAGTTGGAAGCAGACATTCATTTGACCAACATTTTAGTTTTGCAATGAAGGTTCCTCACCCTGGACTCAGCTTCCAAACTTTGATTGTTATGCCCAACACAGACTTACAGACAATTGATCAGAGATAATGGGAACTGCAGATGCTGGAGAATCGAATTAACAAAGTGTGGAGCTGGATGAACACAGCAGGCCAAGCAGCATCCTCAGAGCACAAAAGCTGGCTCTAGGCCTGACACGTCAGCGTGTGTGCTCCTAAGATGCTGCAGAGCCTGCTGTGTTCATCCAGCTCCACACTTTGTTATTACAGACAATTAATAGGCTTCTTTCAATTAAAGTAACATTTTTCCATTCACTACATGCAGAAACTTAAACATTCCAAACATAGTTGTAGGAAGCGCCAAACTACATAAAAAGCATTGAAGGAAGTCAACGTCACTGTTTATCTTTAATACCAAGGTCTAGACATTGTCCTAATACATTCACCACACTTTTTAATCGTTGTATTGTACTGGTTCTCGATCGCTTCATTATTGCGAAAAAATAATCAAAAATACATTGGCACCTGTCTCAGCATTATGTTTTGTGAGTATGTTTTATTCACTTCTGTCCCAAATCACTAGCCGGGTGCTTAAACATGATTTGTGCCACCATTTGGGATCAGGGATATTGGAAAGCGATGGGGGCACAAAACAGGAGAGCTGAAGGACTGCTTTGCCTTGTTGTAAACAAACAAGCTCATCAGTCCCACTGCAGTCTCTCTTTATGAAGGACTTCAAGTCTAATTACTTTTAATCAAGTTATTCAAACTTATTATGGCACATGACATAGGAGATAGAATTTGAATCTGGACCTTTTGGGCAGAAGGTGTAGGATAAAACCATCTGTGTGGAGGATAAAATCCTCCAGAATACTTTAAAAAATGTGGACTTTTCTGATGAAACTGGATGAAAGTTAAAGCCCAAATTTGCAGAGCTTAACGTCCGAGGGATTTGGGTGCAGGTAAGTTCATGTCTTCAATGAACAAAAAATCGTCTCCCTGACTGAGGGTTGGATGGAGATTCTCAGTTTCCTGAGAGTTGTTTCCATATGGCTAGTTTCAGCGATTCATTGCCAGAAGGATTAATAACAAAAATTACTCGAAAGAACATACTTTTCTATCATTACCATTAAACAAAGGAGATGCTCATTAGATTTATGCTCACTTGTCCAGGAGGATGTACAACACACTTTCAGCAGTGGTATATGCTTGGTATGTCGAAAAGAATGTGCAGATGTAGAAACGCTCCTTGTTCATGAGAGCGATTACAAAATTTTCGACGAGTCTTTTTGAGGTCTCAGAGTTAAGAATTTGAACGTTGGAGGTATTGACAGTGAGATGTGATGGAAGCTCATCTCCTGATGCCTACAGAGAGTACGAATTTAAAAAGTAAATGTGATGCAGGAACAACGTTTATTTGTACAGATCTCTGACATGGTAGAAACATTTCAAAATGCTTCACATTTACATAATCATTTAAAAATCACTCCAAGATTCATGAAGCTAAAACTAGGACAGGCCACCAAAAGCTTGGTCAGAAAGATTGGTTTTGAGGACAAAGAGGAGATGTTTTGGAAGAGTGTCGCAGAACTGGGTAGCTGAACACACCAATGACAGAATAAAGAAGATCAAGCATGCAGGGAAAATCAAAGTGGCCAGAATTAGAAGTGCAAAGATATGAGCATTGAAGGGCTGGAGGGGAATACCATTGATGAGGAGATACAATATGTTCAATCCAATGATAAAGCAGCTGGTCACTTCATGTATTACTTGAACCATTCAAAGAAAATACAAAGTTAAAGTCAAAACATCACAGAAACATGGCCAGCTAGATTCATATAAAACAGAAATTTGAGCCTTGGAGTTATTTTGTATCGATCTCAAGAATATTAAACCATCATTTTAAGTAAATAAACATTTAATATTAAATCCCTTCAGCTGACCACCCACTATTTCTCAATTTCTACTTCAATCCAGTCATCAGATGGGCCAGCAAGTTTCCACAACAGAGTAAATGTGGAATTATGTACAGCAACTTCTGTCTACAGCTCGAGGCCACAGCAAGCTACCGGAAATTAGACAGTCTGGCTTCAATCCTGTTTGAATTCTCTGCTAACAATATCACTGACTTCACATTTCTGAACAATATTGTTTTTAGGAATCTAATTACTCTTGAAAGCAAGCTTACATAACTGGTAGGAAAACAGAGAGGTGTAAAATGTTTGCTGACTTGGCGGAAAATAGAAGGAGGGAGAAACTGAAGAAAAAGGAAACCTCTGTTTTTTTTTGTTCCACAGCTCGTGCTATGCAAGGTCTCTTCCAATGTGCTGCCTAAGGGTTATCATACTTGATACTGTGGAGTGTGCAAAAGAAATTAAGAACTCTCACAAAGAACTTCATAGTTCAAATCGCATCAAGCACCCCTATATCAAATTCAGTTTCCTTCATGTCAGCAGATGAATATACCTTTGGGATTGGGCAGGGGTCAGGGTGCAGCATGTCAGCAAAGGAGGGAATTGGAGCACTCTTTAAGGAGCCTGATTTGAAATTTGAAATCCAATGTGAACCTCTCAACTTTGCCAGAGTAGCTGGCCGGTTCAGTCAGAATGATGAATTGTCTGTAATCACAGGAAATGTATTTCCAAGACTTGTTCCAAGTAATAGAAAATTGTACAAAATGTGTTTCAATTAAATGAAGTTGTCGTTTTAAGAACTTTACCCCACACAAGTATAAAAAAGCATGACTGAAGAAAAGCATAACCTTCAAACAAAGATAACAAAGTGTGGATAATAAAATGTGAGGCTGGATGAACACAGCAGGCCAAGCAGCATCTTAGGAGCACAAGATGCTGCTTGGCCTGCTGTGTTCATCCAGCCTCACATTTTACTATCTTGGAATTCTCCAGCATCTGCAGTTCCCATTATCTCTAACAAAGTGTGGAGCTGGGTGAACACAGGAGGCCATGCAGCATCTTAGGAGCACAAAAGCTGATGTTTCGGGCCTAGACCCTCCATCAGAAAAAGGGGAGGGGGAGAGGGTTCTGAAATAAATGGGGAGAGAGGGGGAGGCAGATCGAAGATGGATAGAGGAGAAGTTCGGTGGGGAGGAGACAGACAAGTTTCGAGGCAGGAATGGAGCCAGTAAAGGTGAGTGTAGGTGGTGAGGTGGGGGGGATAGGTCAGGCTGGGGAGGTCGGATAGGTCAAGGGGGCGGGATGAGGTTAGACAGAAGGAAATGGGTGTGTGGCTTGGGGTGGGAGGAGGGGATAGGTGAGAGGAAGAACAGATTAGGGAAGCGGGGACGAGTTGGGCTGGTATTGGGATGCGGTAGGGGAAGGGGAGATTTTGAAGCTCAAATTGTTTATGTGTCACCATATTTTGATCCAGTAAGACAAATAACATTAAAAATAAATTGATGTTTTATGACCATGCTGACAATCTCAGCAAGAGAAATTACGTAATGTCCATGTTTAAATATTACAAGAGCAAAACTATTGAATGGTTGCAATACGTTACTAAAATAAAGGCTACCAGCTGTCAATACATTGCTTTCACCATTTTTAATGGTGAAATCTCTGTTCCTTCCTCTCTCACCCTACTTCTCATTCCTTCCATCTGTTCTGTTGTTGTGGTACCAGGCTATCAGCTCCCCTACTCAAATTTACTTCATAATCATTCTTCCCGCTCCTTTCCTTCCCATTCATCGCACGGTGTAACAGAAGAAAGGGCAGGATATCTATGGAAGGATGTGCCCTTCAGTGTTCTAAGTTTTCACAATGCCAGCAAAAAGGAAAAAAAAATAATCGAGCACAGTAAATCACAGTCCCTCAACGCACAGTTTTTGCGGCGATAATTCAAAACTGGTGCATTTTCACAGCATATTGAACATATGCAATTAGTAAGCAATCAACAGGCATGGAGGAAATCTCTCAAGCAGATATTAACATGTCAATAAAAGCAGGATGGAAGAGTTGAAGTTAATTATGCAGTGGAGAAAATCAACTGAAGTGTGCACATTCAGGTTTCAAATATTAAGTAGAGTTCCACATGAACATTGTTTTATTTACCTCTCGTAGTCAAAATGCCACAACACACTAGCTTGCCTGACAGATGACATGTTCTCTTCTTGTTTCAAATTCAGGAACTGGTTTGCAAATCTGGTTCAAATTTGGACTTTGTTAACTGAAGGTTGCCAGGCACAGCATGTGGCAGAGCAGTGGAATGTGGGCAGTGATTGAAACACCATCTAATGTCCACACTTAACTCCTATTAACACACTCCAGTTTGTGGCTATAAGTTAGTTCTAGTCATGATGATTGTCAAAAATTTACGAAAAACATGACAGTTATGTTCACCACCCCCACTACACTACATCAAGGGACACAATTCCTCTTCATGATTATGTCGTTGTTCTATGTTCATCATGAATGTAAATTGGGTGACTATTCTATCTCAGTCTTAAATTGAAAAGAAGAATTTGCACGTCGCTTACTTAATTAATACCAATTAGAAAAGTTGAACAGATCTCTATCCTAGTACACAGCATACTTTTGTTACTCCATTTGTCTTACAGTTTGCTTGCTGAATATCTCAGAACTTAAACGATATTTTCTGAATTCATAGGAATAAGGTCTCTTGAGCTTGCTCCATTGTATCACATCATGATGTGTTTCTCTCTTAACTCCATTTATCCACCATTTATCCATTTACCGTGAATACACTGGCATAACATAAATGGCAGTCTTGAAGTTCTGAATGAACCCAACAGACTCCAACTTCAGAAGCTCCAACGGACAACATTTTTGGAAAAACGTCTGTCGCCAGATTTCACACCCAACGGACATAGCTTGGATTTGAAAAGTGCAGCAATAGATATTTCCTGACATAAACAGTCAGTGATTATCACAAGAAAAACCCGCTTGTCTGTTTCAAAGTGACCCACCTTTCGAAAAAAAAAGTCACCATTATCACACCACATCATAGGGCTGTGCTCACATGAGTGAGAGAGAGAGACAGCTGGTGGTTGTTTAACCAGCATGTCAGGCACGGGGAGAAGTTGAGAAGGACAATCCCTCATGGTCAACACAAATGTTGTTTACTCTTTCAATATCATCTTGCTCTTCCTTAGAACAATTGAAACTTTAAAAGGCCAAGTGAGCAGACGAGAGCATCAGCCTTCAAATATTTCAGCTCCCTCAGAATGAAATGGGACAAACCTGTGACCAAATATATAAAACATCTTGCACATCGTGGAAGAACGTGCGAGTGAGTGAGTGTTGGATGGTATATTGGAATATGAAGAATAAGTAATCGGGGATTGGAATTTGTCATGTGTAAAAAACCAAGGATAGTACAAACCATTTTTATTCAGAGTAGTATGACGGAAATCTGACTGCTTCGGCAAGCTGACTGACCGGAAATAACAGTCAAATCTATAAGATAAATGAAAACATCATGACAGACAAAACAAAATTAAACATGTAAAGAGAAAGACTGCCATAAAAATTAAATACTGGACCAAAAAAGATAAAATGCTGACTTCAGTGTAGTTACATCTGTCCATGATCTGTTTGCTCTTCTGATATCACATTGCTCTTGCTTAGAAAACACAACTCTAAAATCCTAACTAAGCCAACACGGACGTCAGGTTTCAGACTTTTTAGGCCACTCAAAATAAAAATCAACAAAGCTTTCACATCAATATATAAATAAAAATCACTCTACACACCCTGGAAGCACTGTCTCAGAATCTAAAGGGAGTAACCCACAGTCGAGGCAAGGTAGGCTGCCTTCATGCAGGATAGGTTCACCAAGAGCAGTCTCTGGCATTAATACAGGGTAATGGGCACTGCCAGATGGACACCCGAGGCAGTCAGCTTCTCAGAGTCCACATCTCTGCAGTCCAGTGAGTGGGACTCAGTCAGCCCAGTGGGAGACTGAACCCAGTGTGGGGAGTGGGGAGAAAACAGCTGGGAAACTGTAGAGACATCAGTTAGATGTCGGGTCACCTATTGCTCAGTCTGTCAAGGTCGCTCAAGGGGGCTGCCACATCAGTCCTCATTGTGCTCAGTGATATTACACTGAGAACTGTCTGACTCCAGGGTCAGGCTGCTGTCATTGATGCAAGGCTGACAACTACTACTTTTCAGAGGTGTCAATGGACCGCTGCTGTTTTAATCTCGTCGGATATGGGAGGCACGGTGGCTCAGTGATTAGCACTGCAGCCTCACAGTGCCAGGAACCCGGGCTCGATTCCAGGCTCAGGCTGACTGTGTGGAGTTTGCATATTCTCCCCGTGTCTGCATGGGTTTCCCCTGGGTGCTCCCACAGTCCAAAGATGTGTAGGCTAGGTGGATCGGCCATGCTAATTTGCCCGTAGTGTTGAAGGGTGTGTGGGTGAAAGGAAGATGGGTCTGGGTGGGATGCTTCAAGGGGCGGTTTGGACTTGTTGGGCTGAAGGGCCTGTTTCCACACCGTAGGGAATCTAATCTAATTTAATATGTCACAGATGAGTATGAGCAAATGGAACAAAGGAGCAGGAATATTTCCAAGATAACAAAGTGTGGGGCTGGATGAACACAGCAGGCCAAGCTGCTGCAGTTCCCTGCTGTGTTCATCCAGCTCCACACTTTGTTATCTTGGATTCTCCAGCATCTGCAGTTCCCATTGTCTCGAAAGGCAAATTTCCATGTGAGGTCTGGAATAAGTGAGTCGATGCCTGACTGAACACAGGGAGACAAGGAACTGGATTGAAGCTTGTGCTTTGTGAAAAATTAATGATAACTCATACCTTTCAGAATCAAAGTGGGTTGGAGTCTGAGGAATGAGAAAGGTGAAGTATCGTCAAACCTAAAAGACAAATGAAAACACCATAAAAGTAAAAGCCAAATTCAACATGAAAAGAGAAAGAGTACGATCACACTTAAATACTAGACCAAAAAATATCAACTGCTGACTTCAGCCTCATTATATATGTCAAATATTCATTTGCGCCTTCACTGTCTACTTGGTCTTCCTTCAACAATTTAACATTTTAACTTGTCAACTGAGCAGCCAGGACATCACCCTTCAGATACTTCAGTTCAAAATGAAACTCAACGAAGCTTTGCTCTAATTCAACTCCTTGAACATCGGGAATGATTTCCCAAAGGGCCTTTTTCATCCAAATACTATTTTTTGGCTGCTGTAATGTAGGAAAGGCACTGGTTAATGTGCAGAAAGCACGTTTTCATGAATAACAATTGGTAATGACTAGTTTCTCCATTGAAACAACATTCACTGAGGGATAAATCGTAGATGATTTATACGGGAGAATTCCATTCTTGTTTTTTTTGCGAATTGTTGTGATAATGGGATCTTGTGGTCATCCGAGATGAACATTTTCCCTGCTAATATCACCTTCAGCAAAGACCAGAAGAAACATTTTGCTCCATCAAAGAGTGGACACAAAAATGTGGCCAATATAATTTTGGTTTTGGCAAGTACTGGAACCATTGTGACCCACAACATACACGCATCAATTCAATCGGGTTACCCCACATTCACATCATTTTTCCAGTTTTCCCGTCTTTGAAATTCGTACTAAAATCCAATTTCTTTACAAATAGTGTCCAGTATATATTGAATTCAAATTACCTCAAAACTCTTCTCACAACCAAGAGTGATACCACGAAGGTATTGCTCCTTTCCCTCCGCTTCAATTCGTGTTAGTTCTAATTACACTGATGAGGGAGAGAAAAGAAATAAGCGATGCGCACTTGAAACTGCAGAGCTACAAGTCTGCAATGTTCACCTCACGTTGTCTCAACATGAAGTGAAGACACACAGCAGTTATTGTTTATTCTTGTTTGTGTTTATGACATCACAGGCAAACCATTGTGATGTCACTGGGCTTATTCTTTTTTAAAAGAAAACCTTCCCGAGAAAGAACACAAAACCTGTTCCAGCAGTTACCTGCTGTTTTCCACTTCATCTCCATGTACGCGGTTGTCATGTGGGGAGGGCTTGTTTGTAAACGTGGGCATCATGTCATGGATGCAGTTTCCCATCTCCGCCATCTTCCCATAACAGCCTTCCTGGTATATTGCCCATGGAGGTGAAGGCACCAGGAGGCCTGCCCACATGTGACCAATACGTCTATTAATTTATTTGGTGGCCAGACTGGCTGGTCAGCTGTCAAGAGGAAGGATGGTCTCATCTGTCCTGAAAGTCCATTAAAAACATCCTGGAGGTTAATTCAACGTTTACATTGACCTTCGAATCCTTTGCACTCCTCTCATCACAGTCACAACAACACTTACTGTTATGTCCTGCATGTTCACCAACTCTCTATTCATGCTCATACATTACCTTCAGTTCCAGAGCCCTTCCCTTATCTATTAGCCACCAGTGTGACACCCTACAAAGTGCCTCTTGGGAATCCAAGTGCTATGCAGCTGTTGGTTTCCTCTTTGCGACCTCACTTGTTTGACTATCAAAAAGGAATGAAATTGTCAAACATGCCTGGCCCCAGGGTGACCTTGAACTTACCTGCAACTGCCCTGTCTCCATCATGGAAAGTCTTCTTCTGGATTGACCACGTTGATTTAATCAGATGATACGATTTTTGTTTTAAAAGCATTGCTAAAACATACTTAATGAAGAGACATTATTAAGCACTTTCCCAACTGATTGAAATCATGTTAACTGGCTTTATTCCTTATTTTTGCTCCTCCTTCTTTCTTACATAGCAGTGTTACAACTGCTAATTTCTACTGAACTCAGACTTTTCCAGAATCCAGGATGTTTTGGTAAACCAGAAACCAAAATATCTACGATGTCTGAAGCTGGGCTCCAGGGGTATTCAGTTTCTTGGAAGGACTGACAAGAAGGAGGAGGTAGGTCAGCTTTGCTGGTTACGGAATAAAATTAATATGGTAATGACAATGGATATTAGTTCTGGTGAAATGGAGTCTGGGTACAGTTTAGAAACATCAAGGGACAGAAATTGACAGTGGTCGATGTATATACACCCCAGTCAACTCGCGTGGTACTTTTAGCAGAAGGCACTAAAAAGGAAATTGAAGACACCAGCAGAAAGGGAGAGCTCTACTACGATGAAAGGTCACTGACTTCAAGAGTCAGGTGACTTCAGTTGGCATAAAGATTGGGCAAAGCAAATCAGTTATCATTGCATACAGGAGGAATTCCTGACGTACTTTTTAAATTCATTCACGGGATGAGGGCATCACTGGCTAGGCTAACATTTATTACCCATTCCTAAATGTCCAGAGAGCAGTTAAGAGTCAACCACATTGCTGTGGGTCAGGAGTTACATGTAAGCAAGAATGGCTGTTTACTTCCCTTAAAGGATAACGGATTCATGCTCATCATTAGACGCTTAATTCCAGGTTTGTATTGAATTCAAATTCCGCCGTCTGCTGCAACTGGATTCAAACACAAGTCCCCAACATAGTATCTGGGTCTCTGGATTAAGTGTCCAGTGATAACAACCTCAGGCCATTGTCTCCCCAATGAAGTGTGTGCTGTGCGGGTTTCTGGGTCAACACTTTGAGGAACCAACAAGCAAAACTGAAGTTTGAGGTGGGAAGACTGTGCTCATGCCCCCTCGGGGAAGTGAACCTCATTTTCACCCACAGAAGGAAACTAACAAGGACACCTTCCACCGAGAGTGCCAGAGGCTTTCGGAGAGAGCAACCCCCAGAAAGCAGAACGTCACTCACTTGGCTCTACTGTCCCATTCCAGACTCCAAAACTAGAACCTATTTACAGCAACAAATGGAAGTATTTGATGGATGCCCTGGGTTTGTGCTCCTCCCCCATTGCTCACCTACAGTTTTCCTGCTTCACCTTGTACTTCCAGCCAAACATCACTGATGTCAGCTGCTTCCTGCCATTCCAAATGCTCCTCCTCAAGTGGAAGGACAAACAGCAATGTGGAAATTCAAACACATTTCCGACCTGTGGAGGAAATGATACTGTTATAATTTCAGATAATTTTTAAAGGGCTCTTTTTGACCTTTGAAGCAGGGTGTGTACAAACACTATCACAGGCTCGAACTCACAACCACTTGTTTCTGAGACCAGTGCTCTGACCACTGAGCTGTGCAGCCAGGCACAAGACATGGAAAGAGGGTCTCATGTATTGGAAATAACAAAAGAATAGATAACTGGAGACTGTTATATATCAAGACGTAACAAAACCGAAACAGAGCAGAGGGGCATCATGTGCAGAAGGTTGGGAGAATGCAAGGCCGAATCAGACAGTGTCCTGAGTGCCATAAACTGATCTTTCCTGCTGGTCCAGAGATTACGATTCAGTGCCTTCACTGTCGTAGCCTGTTCATGGTTATCATTTAAAGTAATAAATCTGAAATACTGACTGATCTTGAGAAGGAGAATTATGTCATTGATCAGTCAAAATCGATTCACTCCATGTTACAGTTCCACAGCAGCAATGCCAGCTGAAACTGCCTGGCATGCAATCAGTTTAAAACAAGAATAGAGGGGAGGTCAGGAAAAGTGAAGTGCCATGGTAGTTTGTGAGAGGTGACTGGAGGCCAAGTGGAGCCAGGTTCAATGTGGGTGTTGAAGACCAGTCTTCACTGTTACCCTGGCATACAGATCACATTGGATCAATCACACAAGGATCCTCCTTTGTGTGTTGTCCTTTGCACATCACAACTCGGGTCAGTGCCTTGAGGGGCTCGGATAATTTTAATTTTGAACATCAGCCGGCAGCAAAATGACATGACAAACTTTCCCTAATATCAGTACACCCGGATAATGAAGGCCATCAGTTTAACTGGGACAACATAACCGTAGTAGTGCAATCCAAACATAGCCACACATGGGAATTCCTAGAGGCATGGTTCTCAATCCATAATGCAGTCGGCATACAAATAGAATTGGACCCCATATGCAACCCATACAGAACAGAATGCGAAATGACACAAGTTGCCGGAACAGACCGGGCAGTATAAATTTCAAGTGGAGGAGAACAACATCGCTTCTTCGGAAGTCTCACTCATGACGTTACCTTGCGTGGTGACGAAAAGTCTGAACGAAAACAAGCCAGCTGGGCGAGCAAGTTTACAACTTTACTTGTTATCTTTACCGTTTAATGTGTGGCTCAGTGTCAGTCTTATACACACAGTGTTCTACCCGCTTCTCCTGCTGTACACAAGGTTTCCCAGCAAAAGGCAGCTTTGTGTGGAACACATGCAGTTTCTCCTGACAATAGGTACTGTTGCCATGAGCTGGGATATGAAATATACAATGAGCTGAAGTAGCCCCACACTCAAGTTACTCATTTACCTTTTACTTTCAATTTTCAATTTCCAAAACCCAGCAATCCATTCACTTAAGCTGCTGGGAACCTGACAAAAACAGCGTTGGCCAGACATTCCTCTTCGGGAGTGTCTGTCAATTTGCAAGGGTAGAAAAGCTGTCAACTTCACTCGAGTGAGAGAGGATACAATATTCCAAACTTCCAATTCAAAATCAGATGCCGTATCAATTACACCACTGGCTCCACACGTCTTGCTGCAGCTTTCATCCTGTCGATTGCGATGTAATCAGGGATACTGGCGGAAAACCCATTTGCAAGGTGAATATCCTGCAAAATAATCACTGTCGCTGCTGCACTTCAACGTTCTCCACTTTGTGAAGCGGTGAATGTCACTGGCAAACGAAACACATTAGCCCTCACATGCCTGGCTGTCACCTGTTTCTTTGCCACCTGTTTCTCTGCTGGAACTTGCCATTGCTTTGTTCACAGTCACTGCAAAGTTCTGCCTTGCATTTTTTTTTATTAAATTATCTCCTCCCAACTTAAAAACATTCCCTAGTCTTGAAATCTCCCATCCTTGGGAAATGACGACCACAATTCATACTATCTACATGTCTCATTATTTTATGAACTTCTAACAGGCCGCCTCTCAACCTCCTAAGCACCAGCAAGAAAAGTCAAAGTCTACCCAACCTTTCTTTATAAATCAAAGCTTCCATACCAGGCAACATCCTGGTAAACCTCTTCTTAACGCTCGCCAGCTTCATGATATGCCTCCTGTAATTGTGTGACAGAAACCGCACATTGTATTCCAGAAGAGGTCTCATCAACATCCTGTGCAACCTCAATATGACTTCCCAACTCCTAAACTGAAACAATTGAGCAATGAAGGCTGCCGTGCCAAAAGACTGTTTAACCACTGTCTAAATGGGATGGAAACTTCAAATAATCATGTACCTGGATCCCCTAAGTCCATGAGTAGGCACCTTAACAGTGAGAGAAAGTCTGAGGGAGGATGAGGAATAGTTTTGAATTTCTTTGACCTCACATCTGAAGAAATTTATTGTACACATGCAGCTGAATAAGTTCAACAATTCATACTCCGTGAAGAACTATAAATGAACCTGAAGATTTTTCAATTAAAAAGTAAAGTTAGACCCTCTCGAGTCAGAAGGAAGCCATCGCTGTTCTGTTTCTGAACTTCTCTTACCCAACAGGTTCTGCAACATGTCCATATGAAGATGGATAAGGGAGAACCAGTGGATGTAGTGTACCTGGACTTTCAGAAAGCCTTTGATAAAGTCCCACATAGGAGATTGGTGAATAAAATTAGGGCACATGGTACTGGGGGCAAAATACTGAGTTGGATTGAAAATTGGCTGGCTGACAGGAAGCAAAATGTAGTGATAAATGGGTCCCTTTCAGAATGGCAGGCAGTGACCAATGGGGTACCACAAGGTTCAGTGCTGGGACCGCAGCTGTTTACGATATATATTAATGATATAGACGAAGGCATTAGAAGTAATATCAGCAAATTTGCTGATGACACAAAATTGGGTGGCAGTGTGAAATGTGAGGAGGATGTTATGAGAATACAGGGTGAGTTGGACAAGCTAGGTGAGTGGACGGATACGTGGCAGATGCAGTTTAATGTGGATAAACGTGTGGTTATACACTTTGGTGGCAAGAACAGGAAGGCAGATTACTATCTCAATGCAGTCAAGTTCGGTAAAAGGGAAGTACAACGAGATCTAGGTGTTCTTGTACATCAGTCAATGAAAGCAAGCATGCACGTACAGCAAGCAGTGAAGAAAGCTAATAGCATGCTGGCCTCATAACAAGAGGAATTGAGTACAGGAGCAAAGAGGACCTTCTGCAGCTGTACAGGGCCCTGGTGAGACCGCACCTGGAGTATTGTGTGCTGCTTTGGTCTCCAAATTTGAGGAAGGACATTCTGGCTATTCAGGGAGTGCAGCGTAGGTTCACGAGCTCAACTCCTGGAATGGCGTCCGGGACTATCATATGTTGAAAGATTGGAGCGACTGGGCTTGTATACACTTGAGTTTACAAGGATGAGAGGGGATCTGATTGAGGCGTATAAGATTATTAAGGGATTGGACACTCTGGAGGCAGGAAGCATGTTTCCGCTGATGGGTGAGTCCAGAACAGAAGACACAGTTTAAAAATAAGGGGTAGGCCATTTAGAGCAGAGTTGAGGAAAAACTTCTTCACCCAGAGAGCGATGGATATATGGAATGCACTGCCCCAGAAGGCAGTGGAGGCCAACTCTCTGGATACTTTCAAGAAAGAGATAGATAGAGCACTTAAAGATAGTGGAATCAAGGGTTATGAGGATAAGGCAGGAACAGGATACTGATTGTGGATGATCAGCCATGATCGTAATGAATGGTGGTGCTGGCTCGAAGGGTCGAATGGCCTACTCCAGCACCTATTGTCTATTCATTCACCATATCCAGATACATGAACGTTGGATCACTCTCCAAAGGTATCAGTACTATTGCCAATCCTCAGTTACATCTGGAGAACTTGATGTTTGACCTTTCTGAACCAGTGCAGGTCATGTGGTGAAGTCGCACTTGCAATGCTATTAGGTAAGGAGTTACCAAATGATCGTGAAGGATTAGTGATGTTTTCCAAAAGAACAATTTAAATGTTTTCACATATTTGATTCAATCCAATGGTCTGACATATTACACAAGGTTGTCACAAAACAATATTTGATACCAGGTACTTATTAGGACAAGTGACCCAAAACTGGCCAAAGAAGTAGGTTTCAAGGAATATCCTGAACAAACAAGGGGACTTTGAAAACCACGGATGTTTAGGGAGTAAATTCAAGAGCTTATGGCCTTAGGAACTGAAAACATGAAAAAGGTGGGAGTTAAAACCAGAAATCCACAGGAGGTTGGAAGTCAGGGAGAACAAATGTCTTGAAGGAAAAAGCAAAAGGACAGTAGATGCTTGAAAGTTGTAACACAAGCAGAAATTGATGTAAAACTCAGCTTATCTGGCAGTGCTTGTGGAGAGAGAGAGCAGCATTACTGTTTTGTGTCCAGTGACCCTTCTTCAGATATATCTCAGAGGGGTTTGCAGCTGGACGGACTATCAAACGAAAGTGGTGTGATGCCAAAATTTCAAAATAAGGATATGAATTTCAAAACCTTGGTGCTTTGCCACTCAGAAAATGTTTATGTTAGTGAGCACAGAATGGCAAAACTTGAAGATGTTAAAATCGGTGAAAATAAACACATGGGCAGCAGATTTTTGGATCAGTTCAAGATTTCAGGGAAGTAGTATTAAGAAGCCGGCCGGGAGTGTGTTTGGGGAGTTAAGTCGAGAGGTAGCAAAGGAATGGATGAGAGTTTCAGCAGCAGATGACCTGAGATGCTGTTGAGGTTGAAATTGTATGTGGTCTTTGTGATAATGAGTGTGGGGGTGAGTAATGTGGTTAGAAGCTCATCTTGGGGTGAAATATTGCACCCTGACTGTGACCAGTGTGTTACCTGCCAGTTACCAGGGGCAGGGATGGAGTCAGTGGCGAGGGAGTAGAATTTTGCTCCCAGCCTGGATTGACATTTTTCATTGTCTATTTAAATGTGATCTATACCCCTTTTCAAACAAGAACGGACTTGGCAGCAGAACTAATTGGTGAACCAACTGTCAGCTTTATTGAGACAAAGTGTGGAGTTTATCTGTTATGAAGTAAACTACAGTGACAAACTCAGATAGCTACTTACAGTTGAATGTGGATTATACTGCTTAAGTCAATAACTAGGCAGTAGAGCAGTGAAACAACTTATTGGAGTTTCTGCAGCCGCGGTCTTCAAACTTTTTCTTGTGTTGGGCTTTTATCTTCTGATTCTCGTTGCTTTCCATTGCACAGACCTTTCTTGAGAATCTCTTTTCTGCTTGTTCTTTTTTGATTAACCTCCCTCTCTGCCCAATCACAGTTCATATGAACAACACTCACCTCACTTCACCACGTGATGTTCTTCATATTCATAATTATTCCCTTTACATCTTACCTGAGGACTGCTAGACCTGTATTTATTACCCTTATTTCACCGCTATTTCTCTATTGGCTGACAGAGCGGTATCAAGAGTACCTTCAGCTTTGAGCGGCAGGAAGCCTTTTCAATCGCGACTTATTAAAAAATAACAAAAGAACTGGGATGTTGTCAATCAGGAACAAAAGCAAAGTTGCTGGAAAAGCTCAGCAGGTCTGGCAGCATCTGTGAAGGTAAAAAGACAGATCCAGTTTTCAGTCTCATTCGTCTCAAAATGAAACATTGCGACGACGTTCATTTGCTTCGAACAATAACACAAAGCACTGCGCATGCTCCAGCTCACAGTGAAGTCTGGCTGATTGATGTCAGTGCGCGACCAATAGGAGCACAGGTGTGCCGTGCATGACCGGACGGATGTCGCCCAATCAGAATGAAGGGAGGGCGGGATCAGTGAAAACCACGTGATCATCCACGAGTGCGGTGCAGAGTCGCTGAGAAAACCGGAACGGCAGATGCTGGAGAATCCGAGATAACACGGTGTGCAGCTGGATGTACACAGCAGGTCAAGCAGCATCAGAGGAGCAGGAAAGCTGACGTTTCGGGCCTAGATCCCTCGCTGAGACCAAGATTTGTGCAATTGAGGTAAGAGCAGGCCACAGTAAAGAAAGCAAAACGGTAGAAAGCTGGAGGGAAGTGATATTCGTATGGGTTTGGAAGTTTTACAAACAGTTAGTGCACGTCCGAAAACACACCCATTTGAAACTCCCAGACTCACGTTTGCAGAAAACAAATCAACGCCTCAGATGGCGATAGGCCCGTGTGATCGTCACCATCTTTATTGGGGGCAGTGATCCGCGGGGCGCATGCGCGACAGCTTTGAAACTTTAAAAGGGCCGGGGGTGAAGCTGGAGGAACACAACAGGACAGGCAGCATCAGAGAAACAGGAAAACTGACGTATTCGGGCCCACACCCTTCAGAAATGGGGGAGGGGAAGGGGATGCTGAAACAAACAGGGAGAGAGTGGGAGACAAGTGGAGAGGAGACAGACAAGTTAGAGGTGGGGATGGAGCAGGTAAAGGTGAGTGTAGGTGGGGAGGGGATGGGTCAGTCTATGGAGGACCAACAAGTCAAAGGGGTGGGATGAGGTTAGCAAGTAGGAAATGGGGGTGTGGCTTGAGATGGGAGGAGGGGATAGGTGAGAGGAAGAGCAGGTTAGGGAGGTGGGGATGAGCAATTGTTTATTGCGAACTGAGTGTAGGTGTTCTGTAAAGCGGTCCCCAAGCCTCTGCTTGGTTTCCCTGATGTAGAGGAGGCCAGAACGGGTGCAGCGGTGCAGTATACCACATTAGCACCTGCATACCCCATACAGATGGCCTCAAAGCCCTACGCTATTTCCTGTCCTGCAGGTCTGACCAGTTCCCCTCCACTGACGCCATTATGTGCTTCGGTGAACTCGTCCCACTGCCTACAGACAAAGGGGGTGGCCATGGGTACCTGCATGGGCCCAAGCTTTGCCTGCCTCTTTGTTGGAACAATCCCTCTTCCGTACCTCTTCCTACAGTCATCCATGTACTGGATCGGCGCTGCCTCGTGCTCCTATGAGGAGCTCGAACAGTTCGCCCACTTCACCAACACCTTCCACCCCAACCTTAAGTTCACCTGGACCATCTCTAACCACCTCTCTCACCTTCCTGGTCCTCTATTTCCATCTTGGGGAACAATCTCAAAACCGATATATATTTCAAGCCCACTGACTCCCACAGCTACCTAGAATACACCACCTCCCACCTGTCAAGTTTGTTTTCGGAGACCCTCACGGACGTGCTGCAATAACAAGACACTGACCTGTTTAGAAAAACACCAATCATTTTCTTACCAGGCAAGTACAAGCTGTGAAGAATCACTGTACTCAACCCGGCACACAGTGCAAAGTCTCACAAGGAGTTCTCTCCGGACAGTCCCTGCTTTTTATACTTTACAAAAGACATGATACAGAAAACGATTTCACAACCTCCAATGACATGATACATAAAACAATTACTACAACAGACAAAAACAGGATACCAAGCAATTATTACATCGATAACATAAAAGACCAGGATATAGTATCGATTGCTTGTGAAGTAGCTGCTCATGGCAGGAGGTGATTTTGAGTTGTTGTCCGGGACAGATTGTGATTTCAAGTTGCCAGTATGTCTGGCTAGGACAAAGTCAGTGCCCTGGCCCCTTAGTCAGCGACAGAAGTTACATGCTTTAGAGGTTTCACACCTTTACAAAATTTCCCCACCTAACCCTATTTGATACAGATTGATTCTAATTTCAGTTCAGTCAGGAAACTTAAGACAGTGTCTGCATGCCGATGTGTGAGAAGATAAGGAGTTACAAAAGCTTTACACTGAATTCCTAGCTGGGCAGGAAGCTTCAGGGCAGTGTCTGCATACCGATGTGAGTAGATAAAAGACTTTACTTCTATAAATCAAAGTCTCTGTATAGGAATCAAATGCAGATGAAAGACTTTGATTTCTATACTTCTTTAAATTAATGGGATGTTATCACATTAACATCTCACACCCACCCACCGTCCTGCAAAAATGCCATCTCCTATTCCCAATTGCTTCACCTCTGCCGCATCTGCTCCCAGGATTCCACTCCCGTACATCTATGATGCCCTTGTTTTTCAAGGACCGCAACTCCACTCCCCACCTCCCCACCAGAGTGGTCAAGAACACCCTTGACCGTGTCTCCTGCATTTTTCTACAACTCCTCCCTCGCACCCTGTCCCTGCAATAACAACTGAAAAAGAATCCCCCTCATCCTCACATACCACTCCACCAATCTCCGGATCGAACACGTCATCCTCTGACACTTCCGCCATCAGCAATCCGACCTCACCATCAAAGACATTTTTCCCTCCCCACCCTTGCTTGCCTTCCGGAGAGACCAGTCTCTCCGTGACTCCCTTGTCCGCTCCACACTGCCCTCCAACCCCACTACTCCCAGCACCTTCCCCTGCAACCAAAGGAAGTGCTACACTTGCCTCCACACCTCCTCCCTCTTCTCTTCCCCCCCCCTCCCCCCCCCCCCCCCCCCCCATCCCAGGCCCCAAGAAGACTTTCTACATCGAGCAGATGTTCACCTTCACATCTGCCAATGTGGTATACTGCATCCCCTCTACCCGTTGTGGCCTCCTCTACATTGCGGAAACCAAGCGGAGGCTTGGGGACTGCTTTGCAGAACACCTACGCTCAGTTCGCAAGAAACAACTGCATCTCCCAGTCGCGAACCATTTCAACTCCCCATCCCATTCCTCAGATGACATGTCCATCCTGGGCCACCTGCAGTGCCACAATGATGCCACCCAAGGGTTGCAGGAACAGCAACACATATTCTGCCTGGGAACCCTGCAGCCCAATGGTGTCCATGTGGATTTCAGAAGCCTCAAAATCTCCCCTCCCCCAACTGCATCCCAAAACTAGCCCAGCTTGTCCCTCCCTCCCTAACCTGTTCTTCCTCTCTCCTATCGCCTCCTCCCACCTCAAGCTGCACCCCTATTTCCTGCTTACTAACTTCATCCCACCCCCTTGACCTGTCTGTCCTCCCTGGACTGACCTATCACCTCCCTACCTCCCCACCTCTCCTCATCTTTACCTGCTCCATGCCCGCCTCTTTAACTTGTCTGTCTCCTCTCCAAATATCTTTTCTCTCCATCTTTGATCTGTCTCCCCCTCTCTCCCTATTTCGTTCAGAATCCTCTTCCCCTCCCCCATTTCTGATGAAGTGTCCAGGCCCAAAACGTCAGCTTTCCTGCTCCGAAGATGCTCCTTGGCCTGCTGTGTTCATCCAGCTCCACACCTTGTTATCTTGGATTCTCCAGCATCTGCAGTTCCTATTATCTCTTATCCAAGAGAAATGTTTGTTTCTTATGGATTTTTTTTCCCAGACTGTTGGATCATAGCAGCTCACACTGCTCTTGCTCACTTCTGTGCTCCCTGATCACCTTTGTCGGTGTCTAATCTCTTCAGTCTCTAATGATGGATAGATTTGATCTCTGTAGTATTTTACTGTAATTTCCTTGTACCTTTTTTGTAAATAAATTTTCCACTGCTGCCCACCCCCTGACCATGTGCTGCTCTCTTACCAGATTAATTTTTGAATGGTATCTTTCACAGTCAGGAAATATTTTCCCAGAAAGAGAGTGTATTTTTCTTCCATTTCAGACCACCAAATTCTACAGCGTTTTTATCTGTGTCATTCATTTTGCACTTCTGCAGCATTTACTGTGTGTTTCTCCTTCCACAGATACCAGCGATCGTTGCCAAAGCCCTGTTACCTGTGGAGAAGGTGATGTTTAACTTTCGTGTGCTACTGCAGTTTGTATGATAAAGGTGCTCTCACAATGCTCCATTTGAGAAGTTACAGATCATTCATCTAGCGATACTGAAGAGCTAATGGTGTATGTCCAAATCAACAAACTATTTGTATTTTTA
The DNA here is from genome assembly GCF_030684315.1 of Stegostoma tigrinum. Lineage (NCBI taxonomy): Eukaryota > Metazoa > Chordata > Chondrichthyes > Orectolobiformes > Stegostomatidae > Stegostoma > Stegostoma tigrinum. The sequence goes on along the minus strand of NW_026728430.1, from coordinate 1,260,160 downwards.
TCATGTTTTATAATTTCACAAAAATATTATCAACAAACTTTTGACGTAAGGCCATATTAGGTCAGGTGACCAAAAAGTTACCAAATCTACAGGTTTTCCTGACTCTCTCAAGGAAAGCAAACCTAAGAGGTTTATCAGGGGAATTCCAGATCACGTTTTCTGGCAACTTTAGAAACAGCCTCCAATAGTGAAGGGATGATTAAACGCATTGTTGGAGTCTGGAACTAAATGAGTTATCGAAGTCTTGAAGGTTGTTTGGTGCAGGGAGATAGGGCTCATCACAGCCAGGAATTAAATCACGGGTGAGAATTTTAAATTGTTGCTTATAAATAGGAGCCTTTGTGGTTCAGGGAGCACAGTAGTGATGGTGAACAGGTCTTGGTACAAATGAACTTGTGTGCAGCAGAATTTTAGGTATTCTTGAGATTGCAGGGATGTTGAATGTGGGAGGCCAACTGGCAGTGAATTTGGGTAGTTAAGTCTAGAGATAACACAGGAATAGATGAGAGGTTCAGCAGATGAGCTGAAACTAAGGTGTCACTGTCAGTCATTGTCACTGAAGTGGAAATAAGTGGTTTTTGTGCAGGGCTCTGCTGTTTACCCTCACCTCACCTCAGGAATTCAGCTGTTTGTGAATTTGCGGATCAAGTCTGTAATAAGATCAGGAACCGAGTGCCCACCATGGCCCAAACTGGGTGTCACTGAGCAGGTTACTGCTGAGTAAGTGCTGCTTAATACTGCTGTGACAACACCTTCTATCACTTTACTGATGATAGAGAGTAGATTGCTTGAGGGGAAATTGGTCGGGTTCGATTTTCAATGTTTTTGTGCTGAACAGACCTGGGCAGTTTCCCAAATTGTTAGTAGATGCCAGCGCTGTAGCAGGACTGAAATAGTTTGGCTTGGATGCTAGCAAGCTGTAGAGCACTAGTCAGAGTGTTGCCAGGGCCCATAACCTTTGCACTGTTCATTCATTTCTTTAATATTATGTGAAATGAATCAAATTGGATGAAAACTCACATCTCTGATGTTGGGGACCTCTGGAGAAGGCTGAGTTGGATCATCCAGTTGGCACTTCTGGCTGAAGATTGCTGCAGACTTGTCTTTTGCATGGATAGGTTGGGCTCCTGTGTCGGGTAAAGATGGGGATTTTTGGCATTCTTCCTCCAGTGAGTTGTTTAATTGTCCATCACTGTTCACGACTGGGTGTGGCAGAACTGCAGAGCTTGCATCTGATCTATTGGTTATGGGGTGGCTTAGCTCTAACTCTTGCTGCTTATGCTATTTGGCATGCAGATAGTCCTGTTTGGTGGTTTTACCAGGTTGGCACCTTATTTTTTAGGTATGCCTGGTGCTGCCCTTGGCGTGCCCTCCAATACTCTCCGTTCAACCAGTGTTGGTCCCCTGGATCAATGGCAATGGCTGTCTGTAGGATATGCTGGGCCATGAGGTTACAGATTGTGCTGGAGAAGGTCTGCTACTGTTGCAGTCTCTCTCAAAGCCTCATAGATATCTGGTTTTGAGCTCCTGTGTCTGTTCCAAGTCTGTCCCTTTTAGCCGAAGTTAGTGCCACCCAACGCAATGGGGGGTATTCTCAAGTTTAAGATGAGGCTTTGTCTCCACAGGACTGTGCGGTGGTTGCTGTTAACAATCCTGTCATGGACAGATGCCTCTGCAGCTGGGAAATTGGTGGTGATGAGATCAGCTATATTTTCCCCGTTTGGTGCGTCAGCACCTGCTGCAGTCCCAGCCAAGCAGCTTTGTCCTTCAGGACCCGACCAGCCTGATTGGTAATCCTCCTGCAAACTACTCCTGATGTGGACATTGAGTACATTTAGTGCTATTCACACTCGCAGTGCTTTCTCCAAGTGCTGTTCAACATGATGGAGTTTTTTGTTTCTTAAAATTCCCTCTTGGGATGTGGAAATCGCTGGCTGGACCAGCGTTTATTACCTGGAAGGCAGTTAAGAGTCAAGCACATCACTATGGGTTTGGAGTCACATGTCATCCAGACCAGGTAAGGATGGCACATTTCCGGAAAGGGCATAAGTGAACCAGATGGGTCTTTCCTGATAATTGGCAATGGTTTCATGGTCATCATGAGAATCTTAGTTCCAGATCATTATTTAATTCATGTTTCACCATCTGCCATGGCAGGATGCGAACCCAGGTCCTCAGAATGTTATCTGGGTCTCTGGATTAATAATCTAGCGATAATACTACTGCTGATTTATCAACCAAGGGAGGATGGTACATGGTAATCAGCAGGAGCCATGAGACTTCCAGGCGTCAGAGTCAATGTTGAGTACTCCCAGGTCAAATAATCTGGTCAGAATAGCACTGTGCTGTCACGTCTGCTGGGACAGGGCTTCACTAAGGACAATGATAGTGGTGTGTGTCATTGTTTGCCAGGTATGTTTCCATGAGTCTGACACTGTTCCTTGACTCGTCTTTGAAGCGGCTCTCCAAATTTTGCCACTAGCCCCCAGATATTATTAAGCAGGAGTTTGGGGGGCCGATAGGGCTGATTCTGCAGTTGTCTTTCCTAGTTCCCTGGTAGATGCCAAATGGGCCACCCAGCTTCATTCCTTTGTTGAAACTTTGCAGTGATTTGCAACTGAGTGGCTTGCTGAGGTTGGCAAATTTCTTTCCCCGAAGGACATTAGATTTTTTTTTCACTCTGTCATCAGCAATTGTTGCCATGGCAACCAGTTGATTCTTCCAGTTTTTTTTTTAATTGAATTCAAATTCCACCATCTGCTGAGATAGGATTTGAACCTGGACTTCTGTTGTACATTTTAACATTCTGGATAAAAGTTAGTCATCAGGTTTGTTCACTCATTTTTAAATATCACTAACACAGGCATTGTTTCTTTGCAAAACACTGTCCATCATCCTGTCTCCTCCATCCTCCGCTCCAACAGCAAGTGAAGGAGACACATGCAGTTTCTATGTCACTAAGATTGAGACAATCCAATCAGCTGCCTCTGCTGCTTCCCTCTCTTCCACAAGCCCACCAAACCAAATTGCTTAGCATGTTGCTCCTCGTTTTAGGCTTAAACTTGCATCTTTGTCCAGTTTCATGTCAAGCCTTATCAGAGCTCATCTTAACACTTTGCCCTATTCTCACTAAACTACAAATATTCCAACTCTTATTTCTCCTCCTCCTCCTCCTCCCTGCCTCTTCCCCCATGCCAATTCACAGATATTGTTACTTGTTCTGTCTGTTTCTCTTTTCTGGTTATGTCCTTCTCACCCATTCTGTTTAAAACCAATGTTCGACCTCACCGTCATTGGAAAATCCCACTCCATCTCTCTTTCCTGTCTGAAATTCATGTCGTAAATGTCCCTCCAGGATCTATCCTTGGCCCATGCTGTTTCTCACCAACATACTTCCAGGAGGTGAGATCTTCCACAAGCACTGTGTTAACTTTCACATGTATTCTACAATGTTCAGATCTAACTCGTCTCCATCACTTTGCTCCACTGTTACTCAGTTATAAAACTGCTTATCATGCTTCCACTACTTGATTAGTTGAAATTTCCTCCAATAACACTTTGTGATAGTAAAACACATTGCCTTCAGTTATTATTACAAATTATTTTTCCTTACTATTGTACTGAATCCATCCCTCTCATTGGGAACTGTCTGAGGCTGAACTGCACCCTTCTCAATAATGCTGTCATATCTGGTCTCAAGATGAACATCTTACCGTACATTTCAATCACAAATGCCAGATACCACAAATACCACAAATACATTTCAATCTCTAAAATGCTCCTTCTCTCCACCTCACTCCAGCTCATTCGCGACTGAAACCCCTTACCCATGTCTGTGTTGCCTTAAGCTTGACAATTCCAAAAGAGAACCCTCTCTTCTCTGCCTTATCGAGAATCTGCTCCCACGATGAGAAATATTTCCTCAGCATTTATCCTGTCAACTCCCTTGAGAATCCTCTATTTTTAATTAGAACATCTCTCATTCTTCAAAAAAATCTAGTTAGTATATTCCAGACCTGTTTCGTCTTAGCTTAAAACATAATCCCTCCAAACCAATGATCATCTTAGTTCATCTTCTTTGAAATGCCTCCAGTGAAGTTATATACTTGCTCAAATAAGTGGACCAAAAAAGCTGCTCACATTCTTCCAGATGTGGTCTTGCCAGCAAGTTGTACATTTGTCCTAAGACATGTATTCCAAACTCTTCTACTGCAAACACCTTGACATAAGGATAACATCCCATGACCCTTCCCGATTACCTGTTGCAACTGTATGCTCGCTTCATGCTTCCTGCACAATTATTCCTGAATCCCTTTTGTGTTGCAGTTTTCCACAGTTTTTACATTTTTAAATAACACTGTTCTTTGGTCATCTCCTCAAAAATTAGCAACTTCACGTTTTCCCAAATTATACTCCATTTGCCGACTTGTCGCCCATTTATCAATATCTCTCCATAAACTCTAACCCTCATGGAACTTGACTGTTATCCCTTTTTATGAGATCCTTCCTCATTCTTCTCATCTTTTTGTTGGGAGCACTGGGCAACATGACACATACGTAATTGCTGCCTTTTTAAGGGGTGTTTTTTCAAATGACTGGGAGAAGCTTACTGCCCATTTCTCAGAATCGAGACAACTTGTTCATCAAGTTGCATTGGGCCGGAAAAGCTGATGTCTCATTGTGGCAGTGCAGCAGCACAGAAGGAAAGAAAAGGAAGCAAATCCTGCTGCCTGCATCTCACTAAATCTTGGCCATTCTTTGCCTTGTGTCAAACACCTGTTGTTCTGTTCAGTGACATGAAGCCCCAATGTGGAAATTCCTAGAAATCCCTCGAATCAGCTGCTGACTCCCACAAGGAATAATGTGCAGCAGGAACAATGCACAGTTACCCTCGGCCAGGAGGAGGGGATGTTGTGGATTCCTACTCTGACAGTGATGGATTTTATGAATTTGTGTTACAGGATATTACAAGTGGACTTTCAGGTAGGAAGCTCAATAATTGTAACACCAAACTCTGACAGAATTACTCAATTCAATCAGGACCTGGATATTCGCATTGTGTGTGAGTATTGTGTTCCTGCTCATTCCCATTTGCCATGTAAAATTTCTTTCTTATTACCCCATTCTCTCAATAGATCTTTCCTACGACTTTTAATATATGTCCTGTAGCCCTTTTTTATGGCCAGTTGAGTGTACATTTTGCCGTCCTAATGTTTATCTTTTGTAAACACCTCCTATCAAAGGTCCCCTCAAAATCCTTTGTTACAAGGAGATCAATCTTAGTTTCCCCAAGCACCTGATTACCCAATGACAGTTTGTTTCCTGTGTGTAAGGCACTCATCCGGATTGTGTTGGAACATTTTCCACTTCCCTGCATGAGTACAGCCCCAACAATATTAAAGAAAGGTAACATCCTCCAGATGAAGCAGTGTCAGAGTGGTGTCCCATCCACCACATGCAACATTCCCCTCTACACCACCGAGGCACAGTGGCATCACTATGCCTAAGGTAAAGTCACCATTGTCCTACCTGACCATAGGGCTGGTTTAACCTGAAGATTACTGCACCCCAGGCGAGGAGAGAGATTGAGAGGAAGTCCATCTATTGTAGATGGATATTCTCAATATGTACCAGAAATGTCTAAGTCACACAAAATTATAATAAAAACAGCCCTAACCATGCAACTAAAAACCCTCTCCCTACAAACCATTCTGTTAAATCTCCTCTGCCTCCGATCAGGCACCCTCCCGTCTTTCACAGTGTGTGGGGGATCTTTGGTTTGCACAGACTCAGCTCGTCTCTTTTCCTGTCTGTAATGTCATCATGCTGTGACAATGGCACTGAACCTCACTGTCTGTGAGGGTGGTAGGCACAGAGATCCTCATAGCGTTTAAGATATATATAGATGCACACTTGTGATGCCAATGCAGAGTCTATGGGCCAAGTTCTGGAAAATTAGATTAGAATAGTTAGGTGGTGGTTTTTAACTGGCACAGGCTGGATGGGCCACAAAGACTTTTTCTGTGCTGTAGACCTCCGAGACTCTTCACATAGGAGGATACCCAGCAATATGTCAAGTCATTTCAGAATATGAGATATTAGAACAAATGACTCATGATTGGTCAGTATTTTCGGGAGAAAAGTGAGGTATAGACGTAATGCGGTTTACCTCGAAATTCAGGGGCCTGAAGCCCAGGAAATTGAAAGTACCGCCATCAAGTGGATGTATAAAAATAAGGATTGTATTAGAGGAAAGAAATATCATTCTTGTATCATCCATTTGTGAGGCTGGACGATATTAGAGACAGGAAGGGTTCTGAGACCGGAGAAGATTCCAAAAATAGGGAAAAGTGAGCTTGGATGAGATTACAGAAATGGGGAAGATTGTGAGGCTGGAGGAGACCTCAGACAAAGGGAGGTTTGTGAGGCTGAAGACAATTATAGAGCTAAAGAAGTTTGTGGGCTGGAGGAGATTAGAGATGAGGTGGTTTGTGAGACTGGAGGAATCTGAATAGATGGTGTGAGTTATGTGGCTAGTGGGGGATTCCAACGATAGGCAGGTAGTGAGGCTGGAGAGGGATTCCAGAGATGTGAAGCGTGTTGAGGCTCGATGGTAATGCCTGCAGTAATGCAGGTAGTGAGGCTCGAGGGCATGATCAGGTGGGTAGTGAAGTTTGAGGTATGATTCCTGCAATCGGGAGGGTAGTGAGGCTCCAGGGTGGATTATCATCATAACAACACAGTGGTGTACTTACAGCACATGGAGTGCAGCAGTCATAGAAAGTACCACTTTCTCCAAATCCAATAAAAATGGGCAATCAATATTAGTTTGTGCAGGAAAGACCACATCCCATAAGTCAATTAAAATTATGGTGGGTCTTTGGCTTGGAGAGAGCTAACAGAAGCCGAGATAATTCTCCATTGTAGCAATGTTTGGTAACCGTAGAATACAACATTCAGCTAATTGGCAAATAATGCAGGGTGAAAATGTGAAGATTGTTTGTTTGACTCAGCAAGTTCCCAGGATCTGGAACAGTCTGAATGGTAGCTGGATGCAGATTTAGCAGTTATTCTCAGAAGAGAGTTGGGATTTAACTTTTCAAGGAATGATGGACAAATAGCGGGGGAATTGGGTCAGATTTGCAGCACCTCCCAGAGTGAGAGTGAAGCCTTTGACCGGGTTCCACGTGGTAGACTAATGAGTAAAGTTAGATCACACGTGATTCAGGAAGAGCTCGCTTATTGGAAGCGGAATTGGCTTAGTTGTCGGAGAGAATGTGGTGTTGGGGGATTTTTCAGAGTGGAGTTCTGTGACCAGTGTGTTCCACAGCAATCTGTGCAGGGGCCACTTTTGTTTCTCATTTATATTAATGATTTGGATGCGAATTTAAGGGACAAGATTAGTAAGTTTGCAGACGATACGAGAATTAGTGGTTAGTGAAGGTTATCTAAGATGACAGTGAGATCTTGATCAATTATGTCAATGGGTTGAGAAGTGGAGGATGAAGTTCAATTTGAATAAATGTGAGATATTGTATTTTGGTAAAATGAACAGGGTAGGACCAACAATTGATGGTTGCACCCAGGGTAGAGTTGTGAAACAGAGAAATGCTGAGATTCAGGTACATAATTCTTTGAAGTTTATGTAGACAAGTAGTCAGGGTGGTTAATATGTTGTTTAGCACACTTGCTTTCATTGCTCAGACCTCTGAGTCTCAGAGTTGGGATGTTATGTTGAGGTTGTATAGGACATTGAGGCTTCATTTGAGGTATTGTGTGCAGCTCTGGTTGCCCTGTTACAGGAAGGACATTATTATTGAACTGGAGACAGTTCAGAACAGACTTGCTGGGATGTTGCCAGGATTGGAGAGCTTGATTATCAAATAGACAGACAAAGCTAGGACTTTTCTCACTGGAGTATAATGGGTTAAGGAGTGACCTTAGAGGTTGATAAAATCATGAGGGCACAGATTATGCGAATAGCAAGGGTTTATTCCCAAGGTTGGGTGATTTCAAGACAAGGGGACATGTATGTAAGGTGAGAGGAGAAATACATATTTAAAAAGACATGGATTTTTTTATTTTTACGAACTTGTCCACGTGTGGAACAAACTCAGAGGAAGTGGCAGATACAGGTACAGTCACATTGTTTAAAAGACACTTGAATAGGGACATAGATAAGAGAGCTTTAGAGGAGTATATGCCAGATGCAGGCAGATGTGATCAGTTTACATATAAAACTTATACATTTCAAAATTCTAAATATGCATTAAATTGAAGTAAGGCCAACTTTGACATTATTGGGCAAGAACTTCCAAAAGATGATCGGGAGAGGTAATATGTAGGTCAAGGAATGCTTGGAAAGTGGGAGGCCCTCAAAACTAAAATAAGGAGAGCCAGGCACATGTTCCTGTTCACGTGAAGGGCAAGGCTGGTAAATGTAGGGGATACTGGCTGACTGGAGAAATTGAGGCTCTGGTCAAGAAAAAGAAGGCAGCACATGTTGGGTACTGACATCAGGATTTGGGTCAATCCTTCAAAGTATAGGGGCAGTAGGAGTATACTTGAGGGAAATCAGGACGGCAAAAAGGAGACATGAGCTATCTTTGGCAAATTGAGTTAAGGGGAATCCCAAGAGATTCTGAAACTTCATTTGGGACAAAAAAACAACAAGGGAAAAAATAGGGGCCCCTTTAAAGATCAACAAGGCTGTCTGTGTGGAACTGCAGGCTGAGATAGTGAATGAGTATTTACTGCAGAGAAGGATATGGCAGTGAGAGAGCTTGGAATCATAAATAATGAGTCGTGAGAAGTGTCTATATTACAGAGATCTAGGTGCTGGATGTCTTAAAATGCATAAAGGTGGATAGGTTCCTGGCACCTGATCAGGTGTTACCCACAAACTCTGGGAGAAGCTGGGGAAGTAATTGCTGGCCCCTTGCTGAGGTATTTGTATCACTGACACTAGTGAAGTGCCAGAAGGCCGGGTGGCTAATGTGGTGCCATTCTTTAAGGAAAAGCCAGAGGACCATCGACCGTTGAGCCTGATGTCAGTGGTGGGTAAATTGCTGGAGGGGATTCTGAGGGACAGGATTTGCATGTGGTTAGAGAAGCAAAGACTGATTAGGGATGGTAGACATGGCTTTGTGAGTAGGAAATCTTGTCTCACTAACTTGATTGAGTTTTTTGAAGAAGTGACAAAGAAGATTGAAGAAGGCAAAGCAGTGGACACTGTCTATTATGGACTTCAGCAAGGCATTCACCAAAGCTCCACATGACAGACTGGTTAGCAAGATTAGATCAAATGGAACCCAGGGAGAGTTAGCTATTTGAAACAAAATTGGCTTGAAGGTAGGAAACAGGATCATGGTGGGGGGCGGGGAGCGGGTTCAGTCTGGAAGACTATGAACAGCAGTGTGCTGCAAGGATTGGTGCTGGGTCCACTGCTTTTTTTATCATTGATGCAAATCATGTGGAATGAATATTGGAGGAATGGTTAGTAAGTTTGCAGATGACACTAAAATTATTGTTGTTGTAGTAGACAGCAAAGGAGTTTACTTCCCAAGTACAATGGGAACGTAATCAATGGGTTGATGGGCCAAGGAGTGATAGAAATACACTTAGTTCAGATAAATGTGAGCGATTTGCATTATGGCAATGACAAATCAGGGCAGGACTTAAACAGTTACTGATGAGGCCCTCGGGGCTGTTATGCAACAGAGACTCCTTGGGGTGCAGGTGCACAGTTCCTTGAAGGTGGATTGCAGGTACAGAAGGTAGTGAAGATGATATTTGCTGTGCTGGCATTTATTGGTCAGTGCATTGAGTGTAGGAGTTGGGAGGTCATGTTATAGGCTGAACAAGACATTGATTATGCTGCTTTTGGAATATTGTGTTCAGTTCTGGTCTCCCTGCTATAGGAATGATGCTGTTAAACTTGGCAGGGTGCAGAAAAGATTTATAAGGATGTTGCAGGAGGTGGAAGTTTTGAGATGTAGGGAGAGGTTGAATATGCTGGGGCTATTTTACCTGGAGCATTGAAGGCTGAGGGGTGACCTTATAGAGGTTAATAAAATTATGGTGGGTGTAGGGTGAATGGCCAAGATTGTTTTCCCAGGTTAGAGAAGAACTAACCTGAATTAGAGACTAGAACTAATAACATTGGCTTAAGCTGAGAGGGAAAGTCTTTAAAAGGGAGCCAAAAGAACTGCAGATGCTGTAAATCTGAAAAGAAAACAAAGTTGCTGGAAAAGCTCAGCAGGTTTGGCAGCATCTGTGGAGGAGAGAAGAGTTTCGGGTTCTGAGGAAGGGTCACCGGTCCCGAAATGTTAACTTTTTTCCCCCTCCTCCACAGATGCCACCAGGCTTGCTGAGCTTTTCCAGCAAATTTCCTTTTTTTAAAGGGAAAGTGGGTGGTGCCTGTGCAGAATGAGGTGCCAGAGGAAGCTGGTACAGTTACAACATTTAAAAGGTACGTGAATAGGAAGCGTGTAGCAGAATATAGGTCAAATGCTTGCAAATGGGATTAGATTAATTTGGGATATCTGGTCAGCGTGGACAACTGGGACCAAAGGGATTGTTTTGTGCTGTACAACGCTGATGAAGCATTTTTTTTGTTTTCATTTCAGATTTCCACAATTTTACTTCTGCACTGCTCTTACTCTTTCAGAGGGATCGAAAGGTGGAGTTACAGATCTATACAATGACTGTCCTTCCTCGCTGGCTCTCCCAATTCTCTCTTTTGGTAGTTTGATGCAAACACTGACTGGATCCCTTACCTGGAGGATATTTATGAATGAATTTGTTCTAATGGTGATCCAGCATATTCCCCAAGTGTTGCTGCACACATGTCCAGAGAATTTCTCAGTTTCACAATCTGTGTCCTTCTGGTTTCTTACTTACTTTCTCTTTGAAAGTATAGTCTGCAGTTGGAGAATTTAAACAGGCCCACATCCAGGTCTGACGGTCACTTTGTTTATCACAACCCAATTTTCTCAGGATTTTGAACATTGAAGGAAAAAGCAGCACTCACATTGGGGAGAAATGCACATGGTGTGTGTGTTGAAGAGTCTGTGAAGATTCATCTGAAATGTCCAAACACCAGTGCAGTGACACTGGGAGACAGTGTGGAAATGTGCAGATTGCAGGAAGGAATTTCTTCATCCATCCCAGCTAGAAACTGACCACCAGAGTCACACTGGAGAGAGACCATTGACCTGTTCTGCGTGAGGGAAAGGCTTTGCTGACTCGAATTCCCCGCTGATACACCAGCGAGTTCACTCTGGGGAGAGACCTTTCATGAGCTCTGTGTGGGAAGGGATTCATTGTCATCCAAACTGTTAACACACCAGCGAGTTCGCAGACAACCACAGTTGAAGAACATTGCTGTCACTCTCACTATCAAATAAACCATGGTGTTGGGCTGTTTGTACAGATGTTACCGATACCTGCTCAATTAAAGGTGCTGGTATTGTGAATAAAATGTCACACTAACAGTTGTGTAAGGTAGAGCTTGGAAATAGTCACGTTGTCACAACACATCGACACATTCACACTGACTAAAGCCTATCCACCTGCATGATATGTGAAAAGGGATTTCCTGGTACATTCCTGGTTCCTGGTTAATGACCAGCAAATTTCTGAATAAGTTGATTGGTTTGAATATAGCTAACAGTAGAATCAAAAATAGTATCAGTGATAATGGGAACTGCAGATGCTGGAGAATCCAAGATAACAAAAAGTGTGGAGCTGGATGAACACAGCAGGCCAAGCAGCATCTCAGGAGCACAAAAGCTGACTTTTCGGGCCTAGAGAAGGGTCAAGGCCTGAAACGTCAGCTTTTGTGCTCCTGAGATGCTGCTTGGCCTGCTGTGTTCATCCAGCTCCACACTTTGTTATAGTCGATTCAAAAACCATGTGTTTTGGGCTTGTTTCTGGAGATCATAGAATCCCTCCACTGTGGGAGCAGACCACTTAGCCCATCAAGTCCGCACTGACCTGACGAAGATTGTCTTACCCAGACACTGTCTGCGTGAGTTTCCTCCAGATGCTCTGGTTTCCTCCCACAGTCCAAAAATGTGCAAATTATGTAGATTCACTATGCTAAATTGCCCATAGTATCTTGTGTGCAAAATGCAGGGATAGGGTAGGGTGTGAGACTGGTTGGGATGCTCTTTGCAGGGTTGATATTGACTGAATGGCCATCTTCCACACTGTAGGAATTCTGTGATGATCTCGATGGCCCTTTATTTGTTAGATAGGTCTGCACACCTTTACAATGACAGATTCTGTTGCTCTCCCACAGACATTTGTTTATTGGAAACAATGTAATCTTTCAGTTTGTGGATAAAAATCAAAGGAATGTTTTAAATCCAAACATAGGATTGGGTTGAGTCATGTCCTATAATCCCTGATTTGCATTTTCCCCGTCGGCTATGAAACCTGGTGACCGCTGTGACTCTGCCTGGGAGCATTGCAGTCTCGTCAGCTCTTTACCTGGTGTCCATAGCAGTGATGGATCTCATGACGGAAACATAAACCAAAACATTGTGTGATTTCTAGTACATATTTTCTATTTAGTCTTCTGTCCATCACTTCCCTAGAGGCTGAGATACTGGTCTGGGGACCTAGGTGTGAATCCATCTGGAAATAAGAATGTGATGATGACTGTCAATCCATTGTCTTTGTTGGAAAAACCCATCTGTTCACCGATGGCCTACAGGGAAGGAAACTGCCATTCTTATCCAGTGATGTGATCATCCCATGAATGAATTTTTAAAAAAAATTAAAAACTCCTGCAAATACGTTAAACTGTCTTAATTTATTTGACAGCTGACAGTTCAAACTGCTTGATGGTCACTTTCTCTTTTGATCAAGTTGTGGCCATTTCATAGTTGAAACCATAGTTATTCTCATACAAACAGTGCATGCTCTGACATGCCACTTATGAACCAGACATCCACGTTGACCATATCCTGATGCTGTGTACCACGAAAGCAAAATTCTTCACCATCTTATCTACTTGTGTTGCAATTTCAGAGAGCTATGGACTTGAACCTCCCGAACACTTTTTGAGAATTTCATCAAACTGACCTCCAATGGCAGGAATGGACAGGGTCAGCTTGGATTGATGATCATAATTCAGGCTCAACAAATCTGCTGGAGCATTTTGAAGATGTAACTGGTGACCATCTGCTGACTCGCCCTTGACTGACTGCTGGTAATAACAGTGATAAGCTGCATGGCTTATGCCTGCAGTAAACAGCCAGGCAAGACAGGAGCACTGTGAGACATTAGGTTCTAGTTGAGACATCAAAGTGCTAAAATGCCAGGGAAAGGCAGAGATATTGTGGCAGGCCCTAAGCAGAACATGCCTCAGGTGCTGAAAAGCATGTAGAGTTCTGACAGCAAGAATGTACTTTGTGGACAGGCAATTCTGCATCTTGATGTAACATTTTTATTTCACTCTGGCTCATTTTGCTAGATCTGCAAATATCTATTGGTCTGGCTAATTTGAGAATTGGCTTTCGGTGTAATATGCCACCTGACTTGGTCATTCGCAGTTGTGTTCCACATCAGTGAGTCAGTAATCTGATGAAACTCACAGGCCTCGACTTGAGAAAAATGAAGCAGTCACATGCACACCTGTTTGATTGGTTGCTCTTGCACTCACTTGAAAAACGTGCGTTGTATACACCATATCCTTTCCTGGCTCACAGTGTTCCCAAAATCTCTCGTTCAATACATCCAAGTCATCAACATCAAATTCAAAACTAGTGAACACTTTGATAGCATTTTTTTCTGAAATGCTATTTGTAGTGAGGTAGTGTTGGCAGGTGATTTTCTTTTACTTCTGATGTCATGTGTGAATATTCAGGGAGGGTGTTGGTGGGAAGGTGCAGCATGTACCAGGGATGAGGTGATAACTTTCAGAGCAAGTGCTGAACATGCAGAAAAGGAGAGATTAACGTTTACCTTGAAACAAGCATATTTAGAGAAAGTTGGGTGAAAGTACTGAGAGAAAGCATTTTAGTGGCACGGTGGCTCAGTGGTTCGCACTGCTGCCTCACAGCACTCGGACCCGGGTTCGATTCCAGCCTTGGGTGACTGCCTGTGTGGAGTTTGCACGTTTTCCACATGTCTGTGTGAGTTTCCTCCCACAGTCCAAAGATGTGCAGGTTAGTTGGATTGGCTGTGCTAAATTGCCTGTTGTATTCAGGGAGGGGTACATTAGGAAGGTTATAGTTCTGGCTGGGATGCTGTGAGGTATGGTGTGGACTTGTTGGGCTGAAGGGCCTGTTTCCACACTGTAGGAATTCCATGATTACGGTTCCAGAGCATTGAGCATATCCCAGCATTCTTCAAGGATTGTAGGAACTTCAAATGCTGGAGAATCTGAGATAACAAGGTGTTTACACCTCGGATTTCTCAAGTTTTGATCAGTCCGCTTTTAAAATTGGTTTAATAAGACTGCACCATTCCTGGGAACACTGCAATACCACAATAATGCATGGAGAAAGCTCATATTCCAACTCCCTGCTCCAAAAATCAGTTTAATATAGGGTCCCTAGGTAAAGGACATATGAGATATTACAGCTGAGAGAAACAAATGCTTTTTCAGCAGTGTCCTCTCCACACTGAAACCCAGGCCACGGTTCCACACATGTGATAGCCACTAACTCTGAACACTTGATATAACACACACTTGATCCTATTTTCCATCAGCCTGACTGTGTGCAAAGACTTGTAAATCACTGCTTACAGTTTTTACTGTTGTTCCCAAACTCCTGGACTTCTTAACCAGGGCAAACAAGTCAGTTTGCACCAGTGCTTTTTCATCACTTTTCTAGAAAAAAATCTTCGTAGTGAATGTAGGTCATCGGAAATGTACCAATCAGATGAGGTAGGGCGGAGCTGACGTCACCAACAAGCCTCATCAGCCAGCTCCATGACCAGCAGCGGGTCAGTGAGATTGCAGCAACAATCGGTGCAGAACCGCACACTCAGAGAATGTCCCAGCACAGAGGAAGGTGCTTCAGCCTGTCACTCTCTGCATCAGCTGTCTGTGTGGGTAACTTCACCAGTCCCACCCACCATGCTCTTCCCGATGCCCTGTAAATCTGTCATCATTCAACTCTCTCCTGAGGGCCATGAATGATTCTGCTTCCAGCACCCTCTCAGGCAGTGTACAGCCGGCAGGAAGGAACCACTCGCTGAAAATGGTGGATCTACCTCCCTTGATAAATGTGACTCTTTGTTACAAAAAAAAAGGCGAATCACCATCCCCTGCCCTCCAAACCCATCCCACCCCGTCTGTTTCTTTGGAATGTGTAACTGTCTGCAGTGTCAATGTGCCTGCAGTTGCTAAAAGGGTCTGATTTTTGTGCCGTTCTATTCTGTGCACTAAGCAAACTGAACTGTTAGCAATGCGTAAAAATGCCTGCCTCTTCCCAAATCAAATCAAATACTTGAAACAAATTCTAATTCTGATCAAGTAATATCCCTGTCAGGAAGTACTGGGTCACAGTTACAAAACAGAATTTCTTAGACTAATCCATCTGACCTGGAATATATGAAATCTGGTCCCCAAACCACTCCAACATCCCTAACGTCACTCCCCGCCCTTCATGGAAATGAGCAGCGTGATGCTGGATATTAAGTTCAGTACATTGAATAAGTCACAAATGGTTTGGCTTCGACTCCAAACATTCCAATTACAATCTGGTAATTTAGAATTGTAAATTAAGATCCAAGAGCTGTAGAGATATAAAGGATGGAAACAGACTGATTGCTGCAACTTGTCTATTCGAACCAGATATCCTAAGTTATTTTAGTCCCATTTGCCAACATTTGGCCCCTATCCCTCTGTCGCCTTCCTATTCATTTACCAATCCTGATGCTGTTTAAGAGCTGTGATTGTACCACCTCCTCCATACATGCAGCATTCTCTACGTGGAAAACTGTCCCTCAGGTCCCTTTTAAACCCTTCGCCTCTCAACTTAAACCCATGCTCTCAGGTTTGGATTCCTTTCCTTGAGGAAAAGATATTGACAATTCACCCCATCCAAGCCTCTCATGATTTTACAAACCTCTGTAAGGTCACGCCTCAGCCTATAACGTTCCAGGGAATCAGCTCCGGCCTATTCAGCCACCTCTTCCTGTAGCTCAAACCATTCAATCCAAGCACCACTCTTGTAAATGTTTTTTTTTCTGAAAACTTTCAGTTAAACAACTTCCCTGTAGCAGGAATATTATAACTGAGTGCAGTATTCGAAAAGTGGCAATGTTCTGTACACATGCATTATAATGTCCAAACTCCGATACTCAGTACATTGATCAATAAAAGCAAGCATGCCAAATGCCTTCTTCCCCACCCTGTCTTAACTGTGACTCCGCTTTCAAGGAACTATGCATCTGCACCCCAATGTCTTTGTTTGGTGACACTCCCCAAGACCTTACCATTAACTTATAAGTCCTGCCCTAGTTTGCCTTACCAAATCGCATCACATCACATTTATCTGAACTCGATCAGAGACTCCTTGGCCCATTGGCCCATCTGATCAAGGTCCCGTTGTACTCTGAGATAACATTCTTCACTATCCACAACAACATGAATTTTGGGGCCATCTGCAAACTTACTAACCATCCCTTCTGTGCTTCCATCTAAATCATTTATATAAAGTTATGGATAAGCAGTGTCCCAGCACTGATTCTTGTGACACACCACAGGTCACAGGTCTCCAGTCCGAAATATAACACTCTACCGTCACTCTGTGCATCCTGCCTTCAAGCCAGTCTTGGATCCAAATCACTAGCTTCCACTGGATTCCATGTGATCTAACCAGTCTACCATGAGGAACCTTTTCAAACACCTTTCCGAAGTGCATCCAAACAATGTTTACCCTCTCTGCTTTCATCAATCTTCTTTGTCACCTCTGCAAAATCCTCATGTTAGTGGGATATGATTTACATCACACCAACACCAGAGTCAGATGACTGAGAACAGTATGTGAAGCAAAATGTGTACATGAGATAACAAAGTGTGGAGCTGGATGAACACAGCAGGCCAAACAGTCCACAGTCAGCAGCCCCAGAGGAGACAGCCACGCTGAGCCCTGCCGAATTTTCACCATCCCCCCAGACCTCCCACTGACTGAGGTCAAACGGTTAGTCCTCAGTAAGGGGATTACCTTTGTCCTCATTCACCCACACATCCATGAATGGCAGTCACGTTAGGACATTGAGCAGTTTTTCTGCCGCCTTTGCCTCTCCAGCTATCTTCTCCTCGATCCATCTTTGATCCGCCTCTCCCTCGCTACCTATTTATATCAGAACCCTCTCCCCATTCCGCTTTTCTGATGAAGGGTCTAAGCCCGAAACGTCAGCTTTTGTGCTCCTAAGATGATGCTTCGCCTTCTGTGTTCATCCAGCTCCACACTTTGTTATCTCAGATTCTCCAGCATCTGCAGTTCCTATTATCTCTGATACAAAATGTGTACATTACTGGTTAAAAATACTGAAATAATTTCATTGTCTTCAACGTTAAAATCAAATGCTGGAGTCTGCAGCTCAAAAGATATCAGAACCACTGGGGTCAGAAGAAACCCACAGTTCATGAAATGCCCAGGATTCAGGGTGATGTCACTGAGCAATTGCCCGTGTGTGACAACATCACCCACTTGAACACAGAGCATTCGGGTCTGCACAAACAGGTGGTGTGCACAAAGGATGTGAGGGTCTGTGGAGTGATTGAAAGGAGATGGATCAGAATGATTCAGGAACTGAGGGATATTAGTTGTAAGGTCAGGTTGGAGAAACTGAAGATGTTCTGCACAAAGCAAAGGAGACTGATGATCTTTGACAAAGATGTCTCGGTCTATGATACTCCCAAACATCCCAGATGTCCTCTTTTTTCAAAAACCGCAACTTCCCCTCCACAGTGATCAAAAATACCCTCGACCATGTCTCCCGCATTTCCCGCAACTCATCCCTCACACCCATATTCGCAATAATAACCAAAACTGAATACCCATCGTCCTCACATACCACATGACCAACCTCCAAATCCAACGCATCATCCTCCGCCATTTCCGCCATCTGCAATCCGACCCCACCACCAAAGACATTTTTCTGTTCCTACCCTTATCTGCTTTCCGGAAGGACCACTCTCTCTGTGACTTCCTTGTCCGGTCCACACTGCCCTCCAGCCCCACCACCCCCGGCATGTTTCCCTGCAACCGAAGCAAGTGCCATGCCTGCCCCTATATCTCCCCCTTCACCCCCATCCCAGGCCCAAGGAAGACTTTTCACATCAAACAGATGTTCAACTGCACATCTGTCAATGTTATGTACTGTATCCGCTATTCCCGTTGTGGCCTCCTCTACATCGGGAAAACCAAACGGAGGCTTGGCGAATGCTTTGCGGAACGCCTATGCTCTGTTCGCAACAAACAACTACACCTCCCAGTCGCGAACCATTTCAATTTCCACCCCCCCCCCAACTCCTCGGATGGCATGTCCATCCTGGGCCTCCTGCATTGCCACAATGATGCCACCCGAAAGATGCAGAAACAGCATCTCATATTTCACTTGGGAACCCTGCAGCCCAACGGTAGCAATGTGGATTTCACAAGCTTCAAAATCTTCCCTCCCTCAACCACATGCCAAAACCAGCCCAGCTAGTCCCTGCCTCCCCAACTATTCCTCCCATCTCAAGCCCCTTCCCCATCCCCTATCCACTATCCTCACCCAACACCCTGCCGACCCATCCATCCTCCCTGGACTGACCTATCTCCCCTTAACTCCACACCTACAGTCACCTTCACTGGTTCTAACCCCAACTCTTTGACCTGTCTGTCTCCTTTCACCCTATCTTCTCCTTTATCCATCTTCTATCCGCCTCCCTGTCTCCCTATTTATTTCAGAATCCCCTTCCCCTCACCCATTTTTGAATCAGGGTCCCGACCTGAAACGTCAAAATTTCCTGCTCCCCTGAATCTGCTTGGCCTGCTGTGTTCCTCCAGCTTCACACTGTGTTATCTCGCATGTTTGGAGACTGCTTTGTGGAGCACCTACACTCCCTCCTCACTGACCAACCCCCGTCAAATCTCCCCACCTAGCACACCTTTATGCTTCATCCCCAACTCCTTGACCTGTCCATCCTCTCTCCACCTATCTGCTCCACTATCTACCTTCTATCACTGCCTCCCCCCTCTCTATTTCAGAGCTCTGTTCCCCTACTTTTTTTCTGAAGACGGGTCCAGACCTGAAACATCAGCTTTCCTGCTCCTTTGATGCTGCCTGGCCTGCTGCGTTCATCCAACTCCACAGCTTGTTATCTCAGCCTTCAGCATCAGCAGTTCCTGCTGTCCCCATCACCATTTATGACTGGCTGTAGCAGGATAGTTGGTCTGTTGATCTTGCAATCATTCCACCCTGTCTGTAATGTCTCAGTTCTGCTGTTTGTAATGCAAGCAGTTGAATGCAGTAGCTATAACGGGTTGGCATCAGTTTCAGGTACACATGGTTCTGACCCCGGCATGTTTGCCCGCACTCGTCACTGAGCCATTGATCAGCTTCATGGGAATCATAGACTGAGGGATTATCCGGGACAAAGAGTCACAGATTCTGGTGGAATACAATTCTGCTGCTGCTGCTGCTGCTGCTGTGGTTTACGTCACCACATGGATGCCCAGTTTTGAGCTGCAATAAGTGTATTGTCATGTTCCCCAGTTCAGACTGAGTCCCCATTGCCCTTGTATGCAGTGACCTACTCTATTTTCTGATGTGGTAACACTTCCATTTTAATATTCACATTCTTCTGACAGTCTCTTCATGGTGTCATGTCTCCAATTTGTCACATTGCTCAAAACCCTTTAACATATTCATCTGAACCTTTTCATTTCCAGTAGGGACATCTTTGGGTGGCACAGTGGCTCAGTGGTTAACACTGCTGCCTCACAGCCCCTGTGATGTCGGCTCAATTCTACCCTCAGATGACTGTCTGTGTGGTGTTTGCATATTCTCTGGTGTTTGCGTGGGTTTCCTCCAGGTGGTCCACTTTCCACCCACAGACCTAAGCTGTGCAGGCGAGGTGAATTGGCCATGCTAAATTGCCCATTGTGTGGATTAGGTGAGTAATAGGGGCCGGGTCTGGATGGGGTGCTCTGAGGGTCGGTGTGGACTTGTTAGGCTGGTGGGCTTGTTTCCACTCTGTTGGAAGGTTTTTAAAGTGAATGTTTCTCTCCCTGACCATGATTAAGAGCTCTGTAGTGTCAGTGATGCCAGCGTTATGTCGTTTGGAACCAATGCATTTGTGCACCTTGCGCTGTCACTCACTTCTCAGTGTTTGGGGATCCATGTTGGACAGGGCGTTTGAGCAACTTTGACACACGATTTTGGGATTTATTCAAAAACACAATTTGCTGAAAAACTCAGCAGGTCTGGCAGCGTCTATAGAGTGAAAGCAAAGTTAAGCTGTTGGATCCAGTGATGCCTTTTCAAAGCTCCCAGTTTCTCCAGCAATTTTTCATTTTTCAGATTTCCAGCACGCATGGTTCTTTGTTTTGCTGAAAATCCAATCAGTGCTGATTCATTTCTGGAGAAACTCAGCAGGTCTAGATGCATCTTTGGAGACAGAGAAACAGAGTTAAGGCTTTAAGTCCAGCGAGGCCCTTCTTCAGAACTGAACAGGTTCAGAAAATGGCCTTTTTAATACCTTACCAGAGGTGGAGGAGGGCTAACAGAAAACAGAGGGTGTTGGGATGCGGTGCAAAATACAAATGGGCTTTTAATTGTGTTGAAAGAGAAGCAGATGTACAATGAGAGTAAATAAAGTTGTGAATGGGGGAGATGGGTTCCCTCCACTGAATGCAATGTTAACAAGACACAAACAAGACAAGGTCACATCGTCTGTGCCATATTGTGTTCATCATATCTCCAATAATAACCCTGAATGTGTTGAGCATATGTGAACAATCTTATATGTCTACACACATACGCTGATTAAACAGTGTATATAAAATCATTTCTCCTCCGTTCCGTTGCAACCTATCGTGTTTTTTTCACCTTGTCAGTCGCCATTCCTTCAGCCAAATTTATTCTGTCTCTTTCTCTGCATTTTATTTTATTCCATCTATGAAGAAGAAATTGCCTAATGGGCGATATCATGTTAGTCCTGTCCAGTCTGCACAGCCACTGTCCCCTCTTCCTTACTGTTCCTTAATCACTCACATAGATATTGTCTCTGACCCTTTACTCCCAATAAGCAAAGCAATTGGAAATGTAATGTTTAGTTTTGGGCTCAGGCTAAAAAATTGGTCAGGAAAGGCTGTATAAACTGCAAAAAATTTGTTTGCAACTTTAGAAGCAAATTATTGAAAATATTGTGTTAAGGATAAAATGTTCATTTATTAGTGCAGTGAGAGGAAAGTTCAGCAAAACCCACATTTCCTGCCTTTCTCCAGGCAGTTGTGGCCAGAGATGTGTTTGGATTGGCAGTTGTTGTGGTGGAGGAGACTTCGGTGAAATAACAACCTCTCATTTGGCTCTGAGGAAAATGGTTACATACGTCATCACATGTGGATAACACGGCAGAATCATCGAGCCTGTGCAGAGAAAGTATCAACTTTCTCCTCTGTCTCTATCATTGTGAGATGAATTGGAGATGGGCATTGAGTCCAACAGTAGGCAATGTCACCCAAACCAGGTATTGTTGTTACATTAAAAGTGTCAGAGTGGAAGGGGTTAACGGGAGCTGTTTGTTCAGTGACTTGAATTAATGTCAGTCTCCATGGATACTAACTGTGTCACTGGAGGGTTTTCCTCTTCTATTAATAAGGGGTTTCTCCCAATGCGTTATCCCACAGTATCTGTGGCTGTGGCATATTCAACACAATTGGGATCAGCAGCTCCAGAGATGTGGAGAGATCAGAATCTGTGACCAGCAGATTGGGATGTTCCAAATTATGGATCAGAATCTCAGAACCACAGCCGGGAATGTGACAACAATGTATAAGAATCTGAGAGGAATAGATTGGAATGTTCCAACAATGGACAGGGGTTTATCCTCTGGCCTTTACTATCTTTCTATCAATTGGGCGCCATTAACATTGTCGATAGAAGCTGTACTGATGGTTATTCAGGCGGGTTACTATCCCATCCTCGCTATTGTTGGTGTTCCCGGTAAGTCTCTCTATCTCTGTCCATTCATTTATTCTGTAAGCCTTTGTGACCAGCGACTCAATTTCTGAGCTCTGTATTTGGCAAAGAAGGAAACTATTGTATTCACTTTCAGTTACAAACTCAATTCTTATTCGAGGGTTTTTTTCACCTTCACTTACAAACCCCCGAGGAAGAATAAAAGTGTTCATAACCACCATTGGCCCATTTTGTCCTGAGCTGATTTATATCACAGTATTCCCTTTATCACCAATAATATTCCCAGTCTTCACTTCTGCCTCAGTGCTGTTTATGAATAAATCATAATCTGCTCCTTTCCAGTTGCAGCTCTCTTCTGGCCACACTTGCAGTTACTAATATTTTGATTGTGTACTTATTCTTATCTCTACCTCGAACTATGTCAGTTGTAAAGTGTGGAGCCAGTTTGATTCTAAAATGAGGAGGTTACAGCTTTGTGTCAATGGTTTCAGCATAACCCGTCGATGGCCATCAAATGACAGTTTCCTTGAACTGTTTAGATTCTAGAACTTTCCAAGTAGCAGTGGTGCCATGTCCATCATCTCCTAAGTGCAGTGCTCTGATGTGTTCACTTGTTGACAGAGGCCATCTCTCTTCACCCCAACCCCCACTGACCCACTGCTGAGTGAATACATTAATTCTGTTTCCACAGAATAAGATATAGGAAATCTTTCAGAAATTCTACAGGACAGTGACTGTGAAAATGAGAAACTGTGGGAGATTAGAATTAATAAAGAGGAATTGCTCAAAACTAATTGAACTGAAGTTTGGTACTTTGCTCTGGTATGTCCCAGAGAATACATGGAGGTGGGGAAAAAGCTTGTGAAGGAGTTACAGGGTCAGACAGCTCTTCAGCCCAACCAGTCCATGTCAAACATAATCCCAAACTATCCTAGTCCCATCTGCCTGGGCTTGGCCCATATCTCTCCAACTGTTTCCTGTTCATGAACTTGTCCAAATGTCATTTGAAACTTGTAACTACGAGAAAGAATTATTGATTACCATTCAGAATTCTTCAGATTCTGGAATTGCCAGTTGGAAGTAACTGTTGTAACGCACATAAAAAAAACTGGACTGAGAGGGAAATCAAAATAAAAATACATTTTGGACAACTTGGTATCTGTTATGAGGAAAATATGGAACCTTTTTTGAGGGCTTTAAAAACTAGACACTTGGGAAATCATGATATGACTTGGCAGAGTCAACTTAGATTCAGGAAATGGAAGTTATATTTGGTAAACCTGTGCAGTTTATGTTAATTGAAACATCCAAAAATTTCAGATGTGTGTCCAAATTATCCCCGGAAATGTCTTCCATTGCTAGTCCACCATCTTCCCTAAGATTCTATTCCTATTAACTCTAGCCAGTTCCTTCCTCATGATGTTTTTTTTAGTTTCATTACTCAATTGTCATCATGTCACATCCAAATGCAAACAATACATTTAAACTGAAAGAGGGAGCTTTGAGAGATAAAACATGGAGAAAGATTGGAGTATTCATTAACTTTATTTATGTCATGTATGTATGAGATAGAGAGAAAGAGAGAGAGAGAATATGGGTGATGAGATGTAAAAATAGAGAAAACTAGATTATCGACTGAAGTTGATGTACTTTCCTATTTGTTTTGGCAATTCCTGTGTGTTGTGATCCTTTGCCCAGTGCATGTACGACTGAGTAATATGTATATAACAGTTGAAGCATCCACACATGAGAACCAGTGGGAGTGGTGTATTTGAATTTACAGAATAATTTTGATATGGTTGCACAGAGGTGAGTGAATAAAATTAGAGTTGAGAGGTAAGGTGGAATATACTACATGGATTGAGAATTGTTTAGTTGAGACATTACAGAGAATGGAGCCCTTTTCCAGGCTGAATGCTGCTACATTTAGGGTATCACATGAATCAGTGTTTGGACCACAGTAATTTAAAAGGCATACAAACAATTTGAATGTGGCCAGCAACAGCATACATCTCATTTTGTAATGATTAGATGATGTGAGGTTGGGATGTGTTGTGGTCACGAAAGGGCCTGTATGTCCTTGATCATAGGTCACCAAAATTAGTACATGCAGGGGTATCAGTCATGAGGGAAGTAAATGGTATGTTGTCCTTCATTGTAAGATGATTCATGTACATGAATAGAACCATATGTCTGCACATGTACAGCCTTGATGAAAGAGTATTTATGGGCACTGTGCACAGGCTTGATCTCTTTTGTAATGAAAGAACTCCTTGCCACAGACACGGTACAAATGGTCATCACCAGTCTAATCCCTGAGATGATGGTACCATGAGGAGCGAGTGAAGAAAGTGAGTGTTTAATATGTTGTGCTGTGAGAGAATCAGAGATTACTGCATTAAAATTACAAAGTTGGTGATGAACTCTTATATCCACAAAAGAAATTGATAGGGTGAGAAATCCCATACGTGACCCATGTAAATACATGTGGATTTTACATGTAAAATGACATAGAGCCCCACAGTGATTCAGAGAGAAGCGCAGGCTCTGAATGAACTCTCCCCACATTAATCTGTGACCCTACACTGAACGCCATGTTGTTCACAATCCTGACAGCAGCCATAATACCCTCTTTGTGACATTACCCAGACCAACCAGATTCTGATCTCCATAGAGAACGCAAGCATGTCTTTTCAGAGGATGCCACTTGTGATTTTGCACAAAGCATTAGGCTTCCCACCACACAACTGTAAAGCTGCATTAAAGTACTGCATGTGTACCATGAACAATGGAGGCACGTTGAACAGCGTGAAGCAGACTATCTGTACAGCCTAGCTCCATTTGCTTGTCATGTTACCTCAGTCTGTTTTCATGTAAGTGACTGTAGGGTCTCAATGGCCTTTTCCTTTCAATATGTAGGGGCTCAAGGGGCTGTAGAGCAGGGCCAAATGCTGAATTGATCCACCCTGGGTTCCTAAGGAACAGTTGGATGTGTGAACTCATGTGACATTGCTGTAACTGTGAGAGATTATTTTATTTTGGTTTCTTTTAAGAGAAGGATTGAACGAGAGGCACAAAGCTGTCTAGTTAAGACCATTGAGTAAACAGTCTTGAGAGGCTTTGGGTTTTTGTTTTAATGCAGCCTGAATGAGTGTGACGAGCTCGCACGGATCAGAATTTCTGAGTTTTGCTTTTCAGTTGCATCAGAAGCTACTGGTGTCTCAATGGAGTTGGAAGCTTCAGTGAATGTCTCCTGGCTGCAGAATTTTCTTTGGATGATTGGTTCCTCATCCTGAATTGGAGAACTGCATGTGAGAACCTGTGAATGAATTTTATTTCTTACCAAAGTGTCTGTTTATGGGCTGTTACTATGCTGGAACAGCTAATTAGTAATATTTGCTGTAGCTATTATACTATTAGGTTATCCACCAGAGCGAGGTTATTCTAAGTTCCTCTTTTTTGGTTCTACTTTGACTACAGTGTTTAAATAAATCATGTTTTGTTTAACATCTGTCAACTATTTCATTAACGTATCTCTGAATAAATGTCAACAGAAAGGCACCACAGACCTCTGGGGAAGAGATTTCCCACTCCAAATGCCCTTTTAGAATTTCTTCTCGTCCACCTGATGGAATCAGAAAGTCACACAACGCAGAAACTGATTATTTTCCCCCACTGACTTGATATGTAATCTGATCTATTCCCATTTGCAAATATTTGGTCCATATCCCCCTCAACTTTTCCTATTCATGTACCAATCCAGATACTTTTTTAGCTGTGTAATTGCACACACCTTCACCACTTCTGACAGCACTTTCTGATCACACATCTCTCTCTGCGTGAAAACTTTGCCCTAAGTTCCCTTCTAGGTCGTTCCCCTCTCATATTCAACCTTAGCACTTTAATTTTGGCCTCCCCTCTCCTGGGAAACAGACCTTGGTTATTCAGACTATTCATGTCCCTCATGATCTTATAAACATCTGTCATGTCACCCTTCAGCCTCCAGCACTCCAGGGGAAAACACTTCAAACTGTTCAGCCTCTCCTGACAGTTCAAACCCTCCTGTCCTTGAACATCCTTGTAAATCTGTTTTTTCTGTGCCTCTCAAGGTTAACAATATCCTTCCTTTAGCAGAGCCAACCGATATGTGCACAGTATTCTTAAAGTGGCCTCATCAATGTCCTGTACAGGAGCAACATGCCATCCCAACCCCTATCCCCAATGCTCTGACTGATTAGGGCAGTCATGACAAATGTGTCCTTCCCTACCCTGTCTCACATGCTACTCCACATTCAAGGAACTATGTGTGTGCACTAAAGGTCTCTTTATTCAGCAACAGTCCCCAGGGCCCCAGCATTGACTGTATAATGATAGAAAGCAGTGAACTCAGAGCTGATACTTGCGGCACACCGCTGGTCACTGGTCTCCAGTCTGTGAAACAATCCTCTGCATTCAAGCCAATTTTGAATTCAATTGGCTAGCTACTCGTCTGGATCCCACGTGAGCCACCATTACTAATCTGTTTACAATTCCGAACGTTACCGAACACCTTCCTGAAGCCCATATAGAAAATGTCTACCACACAGCCTTCATCAACCTTCTTTATCACCTCTTCAAAATAATCAAGTTAGTGAGACACGATTTTCACTGCACAAAGCCATGCTTACTATCCCTAATCAATACTTACTTTTCCAACTGCTTGTAAACCCTATCCCTCAGAATCCCCTCCAACAACTTACCCAGTACTCATGTCAGCCTCTCTGGTCTATGGTTCCCTGGCTTGGCTGGTCACTGTTTCCTTTTCCAGTCCCACTCCTCCACTGGTCACAGCAAATTTTATATGTAACCAGGTTGGTGATGTGGCCGATGATATAGGGCTCAGACTGCGTCAGGGTCGGTGTAAGGAGCAAGTCAGGCAGTTTTCTTTAATCTGCGAAAACAACATATTTATGATCAAAACAAATTTACTCAAACTATGATGGAATGAAGAATGACATATGCACTTCACAAACACACACACACACACACACACGTATATTTGATGACAAGCTGAAATATTAATTTGAAAGAACTTTGTCCATGTAACAGTTGAACTCATGATAAAAGGAAGAATGTGAGAGATTGTCCCAACTATTATTCTGCTTCCAAAATTTATTCTGCTCGCACAGGTTGTTGGCAATGGGATTATTTCCTGGAACTATTAGATTTGGCTGAATTCCCTTTGCTACAGGCAGTGGGAGATTCCAATTAATCCTCGTCATGAGTCCTCCATGAGTGGTAAAGATGATTGGTGCGTTTTCAGCTCTCATACATTGATGCGATGAGGAACAAGGAAATAGAGAGGCGATAGGCTGTTGCCTTTCAGGCAGGTTACTTTTTCCCCTCTGAGTTGAATCGCACAATAACGCTAGCCAACCCTCAAACTGGAACGTGTGAGGTCTCCTTCAACATTGTCTCCATTATATGCTTACATCACATTCGCTGCTCCATGTAGTTGTATCATTGCTGCTGTAATACACAGAGCAACATATGACTGCACTCGTTTTAAAGGTATGTTTATATGTGCCTGCATAATTTAAAAATATCATGTTTAAAATATGTTTAATACATATATAATTTGTGTTAACAAGAATGTGTCTTATTCCTAAAGAAATACAAAAATTACTGGAAAAGCTCAGCAGCCTGGCGGCATCCATGAAGAGAAATGAGAATTAATGTTTTGGGTTCAGTGGTCCTTCCTCAGAACCTGTTTTATTTTTAAAATTATTTCCCCAGTTTTATTCTCCCGTACAAGAGGAAATATCAGTCAGGTCTTCACCATTTACACTCACCTCAAGTTCTTGCATAGTCAAGAGCATTTCTCGTTGTCAGGCCTAAACTGTTAATCCTCCAGAAACTGAATGTCTTCATCACAGGATGGTATATACAAGTTAGCCAGGAAGGAGCTGAAGAAAAGGCTTAGGAGAGCTATAATGGGGCATGAGAAACGTTTGGTGGATAGCATCAAGGAAAACCCCAAGGCTTTTTTACACGTATGTGCAGAACAAGAGAATGAACAGAGAAAGGGTAGGGCCAATCAAGAATTGTAAAGGGAATTTGTGCACAGATCCTAAAGAGATAGGAGGGGTCCTTAATGAATACTTTTCTTCAGTATTCACACCTGAGAGGGACCTCGTTGTAGAGGAGGACGTTGTGAAATAGGTAGGCTAGAGGGGGTGGATGTTAGTAAAGAAGATGTACTACGAATTCTGAGGAAGTTGAAGGTAGATACGTCATCCAGCCCTGATGGGATTTATCCAAGGATTCTGTGGGAAGTGAAGGACAAGATCGCAGGGCCTGTGGCGATGATCTTTTCATCCTCACTCTCCACGGTTATATTGCTGGAAGATTGGAAAGAGGCAGACATCATTCCTTTGTTCAAAAAAGGCAACAGGAATAACCCCAGAAATTATAGTACGCTCAGTCTTACTTCAGTGCTGGGCAAATTATTGGAAAGGGCTCTGAGAGATAGAATTTATGATCACTTGGACAGGCACAGTATGATTCGTGATGTGCAGCATGGATTTGTAATGGTTAGATCATTCCTCACAAAACTTATTGAATTCTTTGAAGAGGTGACCAAACACGTGGATGAAGGTGGAGCAGTGGATGTGGTATATGCGGATTTGACCCAGGCCTTTGATAAGGTTCCCCAGGGTAGGCTCATGCAGAAGGTAAGGAGACATGGGATATGGGGAAATGTGGCAGATTGGCTGACCCTTCTAGGACAAACGGTGGTAGTGGACGGGAAATATTCAACATGGTGCTCTGTTACGAGTGGTGTACCACAAGGATCTGTTCAGGGTCCTCTTCTATTTGTGATTTTTGTAAATGATTTGGATGAACGAGTGGAATGATGGATTAGTAAGTTTGTGGATGATATAAAGGTGGGTAACTGTGGACTGTGTGGACGGCTGCTCTAGGTTACAAAGCGACATTGATAGAATGCAGAGTTCGGCTGAGAAGTGGTAAATGGAGTTTAACCCTAAAACGTGTGAGGTGATTCATTTCTGAAGGACAAACTTGAAAGCAGAATACAGGGTTAACGGAAAGATTCTTGGCAGTGCAGACGAGCAGAGGTTCATGCTCAAAGTTCCCTGAAAGCAGGTGGATAGAGTTGTTAAGGAGGCTTATGGTATTTTAGCTTTCATTAATAGAGGGATTGAGTTCAAGAGCCGTGAAGTTATGCTCGAGCTGTACCAAAGCTTGGTTCAGCCACATCTGGAGTATTGTGTTCAATTCTGATCACCTCATTACAGGAAAGATCTGGAAGCATTGTAAAAGGTGCAGAGGAAATTTTCCAGGATGTTGCCTGGAATGGAGGGAAGCTCTTCTGAGGAAAGGTTGAGAGATCTAGGGCTTTCCTCTCTAGAATGACAAAGGATGAGAGGTGACTTGATAGAAGTGTACAAAACGATCAGAGGTATAGATAGAGTGGAGAGCCAGAGACTTTTCCTGGGGTGGAGGTAGCTTTAATGAGGGGACAAATTTTTAATGTGAGTGGAAGTAGATATAGTGGAGACGTCAGAGGTAGGTTCTTTACTCAGAGAGTGGTAGAGGTGTGGAATGCATTGCCGGAGAGGGTAGTGGAGTCAGCCTCATTAGGGACATTTAAGTGGCGATGAGGCATGTAACAATGTGATAGTATAAGGTAGAGGTGGAGGTTAGATAGACCTTAGGTTTAGGGTAAAGGTCTGGCACAACATTGTGGGCCTAAGACCCGGAACTGTGCTGTACTGTTCTGTTCTATATAGAGACCCATCTTTGAAAAGTTTCAAAGGCCATCGTTCTTTTTTATTAGTTTAGGGCATGATACCTACAGACAGTGCATTGGGTAGAATCTCAGCAATGTCCTGTAGAAATGCAGGGAAATATGCCTAAGATCATACCCAGCACCCTTTGCAGGAAACAGCACCATTCCATTTCCTTTCCAAATCACTTGTGACATCTTCAGATTAACTTTATCTGATTTATGTACCAGGACCCACAACTCCCTCTTTCACACGCAAGCTCTGTGTTCTCCCTCCAGTTAAATAATTTACCGCCGTTTTACCCTTTCCCCAAAACACAAACTTCCCATAACCCACACTGTACTGTTTTATTTGCAATGCTGAAAGTTTGCTCATTATCATCCCCTGTCTACAGCCCGTTATAGATGCTCCGCCTCCACTTGACATCTTATTGAATGACTGTCCTGGTGTACTAGCAAATTGAGCTCCAATCTTGTCAGACCTTCGTCCAAATCGTTAACCTAGATTGTGAACTGGTGATGACCTCACACATCCCCGAGGAATTCCAGTCATTGCAGCTTTCCAAACTGAAAATAAATAATTATCTCTACTCTGCATTTCCTGTTAGCAAACCAGGGCTCGCTGTGTAGCAGCCGAGAAAGGTTGCAGGGCCTCTACTGCAGTGTTTAACTGGTAGACGAGGTGTATTTGAGCTCAGCAACACACCATTAGGGCTATTTGTTGTCGGATCATCATGTAGAGGTTGTGCTGTCAATGATTCCGATTCTTGAGTGTTTAAAGAACAAGCACAGAACATAGACTGACATTTGAGTAGAATGCTACACGGTCAAGAATGCTGTCTTTCAGATGCAGCAATAAATCTTGTCTGCACTCTCAGTCAGGTGCTCAATTTTCCCCGGACACATATTGAGGAAGAGGGAAGATTTCCTATCAGTCTGGTTAACATTCGCCCCTTTACAAACACCACAAATACAGATAATCTTAATAATTAATTTCATTTCTGGCTGTAGGTGCTGTGTGAAAAATTTGCCACAATAAAATAGAACAAAGTCTTTGATGAGTGACCTTACAGACGTTTGCAAAGTCATAAGGGGCACAGATGTAAACAGCCAAAGTCTTTTCCCCGGGATGGGGGAGTCCAAAACGAGGGGGCCCAGCTTTAAGAGGAGAGAGGGGAAATCTTTAAAAGGGACTTATGGGGCAACATTTTCATGCAGAGGGTGGTGTGTTTATGGCATGAGCTGCCAGAGGAAGTGGTGGAGGCTTTTACAATTACAACATTTAAAATTATCAGGATGGGTATATGTTTTGGAACAGTTTAAAGATGTATGAACCAAATGCTGCCAAAGGGGCCTGGATTTCTTTGGGATATCTGTACGGCATGGACGAGTTGGACCAAACAGTCTGTTTGGATGCTGTATATCTTGATGTCTCTCTGAATCCATGTTTGAGTGCTCCATTCGTGTAACTCCTGAGAGGGAAAGAATGATCCCCTATCTCATTATAACTTTCTTTCCCCCTGCAACAGCTTTGAGGGCTGGAGTGAGAGAACAACACACAGGATAGGAACTGCAGTTGGCCGTTCAGACCCTCGAGCCTGCTGCTCAATTTAGAAAGCTCATGGCTGATCTGTTTGTGGCTGAACACCTCTTTCCTGTTTACTCCCAATAATCGACCCTCTTGTCCATTAAAGGTCGGTTGAGCTCTGCCTTGAATATCTTCACTAACCCAGTCTTCACTGTTCCCCGAGGATGAGAACACCACAGACAACACAATATTAAAGAGAAAGATAAATTCTTATCTCAATCTTAATCGGGAGAACCCTTAAAGTGGGTTACATCACAGCAAGTTACCTCCTCTTTAAAGAGCAGAACACTTGGGAGCAGATGTAGGCCATTCATCCCCTCAAACCTATTCCATATTCCAATTGACTCTGTTCAGTAAAGTGTTTATCAATCTCAGCCATCACTGTTCTCTTGGGAAAACATTTCCGATACCTTCAGACCAGACAGCATAAGACGTTGGAGCAGAATTAGCCATATGGCCATCATGTCTGCACTGCTGTTTGATTATGCTTGACAGGTTTCTCAAAAAAATAGTTATCTCGCTTTCTCACCATAACCCTTCATCTGCTTATTAATTGAAGGGCATCTGTCTCTCTCTTAAAGACATGGCTGTGTGTGTGTGTGTGTGTGTGTGTGTGTGTGTGTGTGTGTGTGTGTGTGTGTGTGTGTGTGTGTGTGTGTGTTTCTGCTTTATGGCAGGAGACAGGGTGTTCATGGAGGATTGTCCTTCAGACTGGAAGCCTGTGATTAGCGGTGATCCACAGGGATTGGTGTTGGATTTGCATCTGTTTTTCATTTAAATAAATGATTTAGATGAAAATTATAGAAGGTATGGTTAGCAAGTTTATGGATGACAGTGAGACTATTTGAGCCGTAGACAGGGAAGGTTATCCAAGATTACAAAGAGATCCTGATCATGTGGATGAATGAATCATAAAAATGTACAGTATGGGAACAAATCATTTGGCCCAACATGTCCATGCTGACCAGATATCCGAAATTAATCTTGTCCCATTTCCCAGTGTTTGGCCTATATTCCTCTGAACCCTTCCAATGTATATAACCATCCACGTACCTTTAAAATGGTGTTTTCACAAGCCTCCAGCATGTCATCTGGCATTCATTCTTATGTTTCTTAAATCTTTCCCCTTGCAACTTAAACCTGTCCCTTCTAATGTTTGACTCCCCATACTCTGGGAAAAAAACCCTGACTATTCATTCTATCCATGCCCTTCATGATTTTATAAACATATATAAGGTGCACATTTTGCTCCAATCAACACGAATGGCTGTGCTTTCTGTTATCCCGGGGCTGAATTCTGAAATTCAACACTGATACCGCTTCCTTCTCCATCAAGTCACATTTCTGGAAAAAGTTTAACCAACTTTTTCAGACATTTTATGAAAAACATCTGTGGGATTTGATTCGAGACCTTTGGGCCCAAAGGTGGAGACATTACCACCACACTGCGATGGCCCCTGAATCTGCAACCTTACTCTCCTGTATATTTGCTCATCAACCTGTTCTGACAGGCTGTGACACACCTCTGCGACTGGCAGGAGTTGGATCCAGAACTTCTGGCCCAGAGCTAGTGACATTGCCACAGGTTCAAGGATGGAAATCGAATCCAGAGCTCTGGCACAGAGGCATTTTATCCATTACACAAGACCTAAGTCATGCCCAGATTTTGAGTCACATTTTGCCTGCCAACTGAGTTTGAGTTTATCAAATTCTGGTTAACTTTACTGAAGTACACAGGGAAGATTTTTCAGTGTTGACCAAATGCAAGGTACTTGCCTCAACTATAGCATGTTGGGTGCATGTGCTGTGCCATTTAGATAAACTAATAACATCTTGAATTGCTTGGCTGTGATTTCCAACCTTAATGGTTATTATCTGAAACCCTCCCTCGACTGACACCTTCTCTCCCTCCTCCTGGAAACCACCCCAAGGCGTCTTACTCTCCCTGACCTCTTAATTTCCAACTGCCATTGAGACATCAAACACCTCAACCTCTCCAGCCTCTCACCCACTCCAACCTCTCCCCCACAGAGCATGCAGCCCTTTGCTCCCTCCGCTCCAAGTTTGACCTCGGTATAAAACACACGGACAAGGGAGGTGCAGTTGTAATATGGTGCACTGACCTCTCCATCGCCGACGCCAGGACCAGCTCTCTGAAATCTCCTCCTACCATCCCCAGGATCATGACCCCACCCCGACCACCAAAACATCATCCCCAAGACCATCCAAAACCTCATCACTTCAGGTGGCCTCCCACCCACAGCCTCCAACTTCATCATTCCCCAACCCCACACCACCCGCTTCTATCTCCTTCCCAAAATCCACAAACCTGACTGACCTAGTCGACCAATTGTCTCTGCCTGCTCCAGCCCCACTGAAGTTGTCTCCACCCTTGTAGACTCAATTTTCTCCCCCTTGGTCCGGGAACTCCCTACCAACGTCTGTGACACCACCCACGCCTTCCACTGCCTCCAAAACATCCGAATCCCTGGTCCCCAACACCTCATCTTCAGAATGGACGTCCAATCCCTACATACGTGCAGTCCCCATGCAGACGGCCTGCAGACCCTCTGCTCCTTCATGTCCCGCAGGCCCGACCAGCCCCCCGCCACTGACAACCTTGTCCATTTAGTTGAACTCATCCTCAACCTTAACAACTTCTCCTTCAATTCTCCCACTTCCGACAGACAAAGTGGGTGGCCATGGGTAGCCGCATGGGCCCAAGCTATGCCTGCCTCCGTGTAGGGTACGTGGAACAGTCCCTCTTCTGAAGCAACACTGGCCCTATCCCCCACCTCTTCCTCCGTTACATTGATGACTGTATCGGTGCAGCCTCATGCTCCCACGAGGAACTCGAACAGTTCATCCACTTCACCAACTCCTTCCACTCCAACTTTAAGTTTATCTGGACCATCTCTGACAACTTTCCCTCCATCCAGGACCTCTCTGTTTCCATCTCTGGCAACCACCTGGAAACCAATATCCATTTCAAGCCTACTGACTCCTACAGCTGCCTAGAATACACCTCCTCCCACCCACCTTCCTTGCAAAAATGCCATCCCCTATTCCCAATTCCTTCGCCTCCGCCGCATCTGCTCCCGAGATGAGGCATTCCACTCCCGTACATCTCAGATGTCCAAGTTCTTCAAGGGCTGCAACTTCCCCTTCAAGTGGTCGAAAACCCCATCGACAGGACCTCCCGTGTTTCCCACAACTCATCCCTCACAACCCCTCCCCGCAATAACAACAAAAACAGAATCCCCCTTCTCCTCACGTTCCACACCATGAACATCCGGACCCATTGCAACATCCACCGGCACTTCCGCCACCTGCAATCGGACCCCGCTACCAAATCTGCTTTCCGGAGGGACCACGTTCCTCGTGACTCCCTTGTCCGCTCCACACTCCCCACCAGCCCCACCATCCCCGGCACTTTTCCCTGCAACCGCAGGAAGTGCTACAGCTGCCCCGACACCTCCCCCCTCAAACCCATCCCAGGCCTCAAGAAGACTTTTCACATCAAGCAGATGTTCAACTGCGCATCTGCTAATGTGGTATATTGTATCCTCTGTTCCTGATGGGGCCTCCTCTACGTTGGGAAACCAAGCGGAGGCTTGGAGACCACTTTGTGGAACACCTACGCTCGGTCTGCAACAAACGATAGCACCTCCCAGCCGCAAACCACTTCAACTCCCCCTCCCATGCTTTGGATGACACGTCCATCCTGGGCCTCCTCCAGTGCCACAGTGATGCCACCTGAAGGCTGCAGGAACAGCACCTCATATTTCGCTTGGGAACCCTGCAGCCTAATGGTATCAATGTGGACTTCATTAGCTTCAAAATCTCCCCTCACGCTACTGCATCCCAAAACCAGCCCAGCTCGTCCCTGCCCCCGTAAACTGTCTGCCCTTTCTCCCACCTATCCACTCCTCCCACCTCAAATCCTACCCCCACCTCATACCTCCCAGCATCATCCCTGTTTCCTTGAACTGTTCTTCTCCTCTCCACCTATCTGATCCTTTATCTACCTTCTATCTGACTTCCCCTCTCTGTCTATTTATTCTAGAATCCCCTTCACCTCTCCCATTTCTGAAGAAGGGCCCAGACCTGAAACGTCAGCTTTCTTGCTCCTCTGATGCTGCTTGGCCTGCTGTGTCCATCCAGCTCTAAACCTTATTATCTCCAATTCTCCAGCATTGGCAGTTCCAACTATGTCTGTAAACTGCAATGTTAGCGAAAGAAATTCTGCAGACATATTCTGCACTATGAAGAATCTCAATTAGACATTACTGAACACCAGACATGACCAAAGAACATAATTTCGAACCCCAAAAGATCATATTGCAGATCACTATTTCCTGCCTCTAATGTGTGACTGCCCTCCCCTAAAACCATTAAATGTTACAAGGCAACAAACTATATTCGAGGAATAAAAGCAAAGTTGCTGGAAAAGCTCAGCAGGTCTGGCAGTACCTGTGAAGGAAAAAAAAACAGAGTTAATGTTTGGGGTCCAGTGACCCTTCCTCAGAAGTTATGGTCACTGGGAAAATGTCAGTTTATATGCTGAAAATAGGGAGGTGGGTGGGGTAGAGAGTGACCGAGATGCTCGGGCCCAAAGAGCGAGAAAGAAGTTGGACAGACAAAGGAGTTGCTAATAATCAGCCTGGGAGGGTGAGTAGTTGCTAACAGGGACTGTTAGTGACTAACAACAGGGAGTGTGTAATGGCAGGGTATGTGGTAACAAGGCCTGGTGTGTGCAGTGGGGTGTGGGACATGGGAGAGTTTAGGCCCTAAAATTATTGAACTCAATATTGAGTCCGGAGGGCTGTAGGGCCTCAAGCAGAAAATGAGGTGTTGTTCCTCCAGCTTGTGTTGGGCTTCACTGTAACACTGCAGCAAGCCAGAGACAGAGCTGTTGCCCAGGGAGCAGGGTGGTGCATTAAAGTGGCAGGCAACAGGAAGATCAGGGTCTTTTCTTGGGAGCAAAATGTAGATGTTCTACAAAGCGGTCGCCACGTCTACGTTTCGTTTCCCCAATGTAGAGGAGACCACATTGTGAGCAGCAAATGCAGCGGACTAGATTCTGGGAAGTGTGGGTGAAGTGTTGCTTCGTCTGGAAGGTATGTTTGTGCCCTTGGATACTGGGGAGCGAGGGAGTAAATGGGCAGGTGTTGCATCTCCACTGGTTCCAGGGGAAGGTGCCGTAGGGCTGTGGGGAATTGTTGGGGGTTTGGACCAGGGTGTCCCAGAGGGAACGGCCCTGCAGAAGGCAGACAAGGAAAGGGAGAGGAATATGAGTTTGATGCTGACAGCTCGCAGAAAGTGGCGGAAATGGTTTCTGATGATCTACTGGATGTGGATGCTGGCGGGATGGTCGTTGAGGAGAAGGGGAACCCTATCGCTGTTGTGGGAGGGAAGAGAAGGAGTGAGGACAGAAGTGTGGGAGATGGGTCAGACCTAGTTGAGGGCCCTGTCGACTACGGAGCTGGGGGATCCTTGATTGAGGAAGGAGGTGGACATGTCGGAGGCTCCCTTGTTGAAGTTGGCCTCATCTGAACATGTGCGACAGAGACGGGGGCCCTGAGAGAATGGGATGGAGTCTTTACAGGAAGTGGGATTGAGGATGTATAGTCCAGGTAGCTGTGGGTTTGTCATGGACATTAGTGGCCAGTCTATCCCCAGGAATGGAAACAGAAATGTTAAAGAAGGGAAGGGAAGGGACAGAGGTAGACCAGATGAAAGTGAGGGCAGGGTGAAAATTGGAAGCAAAATATTTGAAGTTTTCTAATTCCAAATGAGAGAGAGAAGCAGTACCGATGATATTAATGATGCATTGGAGAAAGATTAGTGGGTGGAGGCTAGAATAGGACTAGAAAAAGTTCCACGTACCCCATGAAGAGGCAAGCATAGCTTGGGCCCATCTGAGTACCCATGGCAACCCCTCTTTCCCGAAGAAAATGAGTGTCCTCATTTGGTCTGCAGTCCATCCCCCATCTGGCTCCTCCTGCCCGCACAAGCACAGAGACTTTGTAAAAATAAAGACCGGAGTTTGTAGGCCTTCTGGAGACGGGAGGGCCTTTCAAAACATGTCAGGGTTGTTTGGGGGGTGGGTGTGGTGTGGGAATATCCCTCACTGGGCTGTGGTGTGGCAGATTTTGTTTAATTTGCATAAATATGAGACATTGCCTTTGGTAAAACAAACAAGGGCAGGACTTACACAATTTAAATTAGGGCCTTTGGTCATGTTGCAGAACAGAGACGAGGCCATCAGGTATAATTCTTTGAAGTGTGAGTCACACATAGACAGGCTGGTTAAGAAGGTATTTAGTTCGTGACCTGCTTTGCTCAGACCTTTGAGTTTAGGAGTTGGGGTGTCATTTTCATGTTGTACAGGATGTAGGGGAGGCATCTTCTGAAGTACTGTGTCCACTTCTGGTCGCACTGTTATAGGAAGGATAATATTAATCTGGAGAGGGAACAGCAGAGATTTACCGGGATGTCGCTGGGAATTGATAGTTTGAGTTATAAGGAGAGGCTGGACAGGCTGGGACTTTTCTCAGTTGTGCATCGGAGATTGAGGAGTGACCTGATTAAGGTTTACAAAGCTTGAGGGGCACAGATAATTTGAAAGTCGGTAATCTTTTCTTGGGGGTGGAGGTTTTCAAGACAATGGGGATGTTTAAATTTTTGAGGAACAAATATCTTAAAAGACATGAGGAACAATTATTTTACAGAGAGTTGTTCATGTATGGAACAAACTTCCAGACAAAATGGTGAATGTGCAGACAGTTACAACGTTTAAAAGACATTTAGGCAAGCACATGAAGAAGAAATCAGTTTGGATGGTGTTGTGAGCTGCTGCCCTCCCAGTACCTCTCTCTATAAATCCCTGATGGTCCCCATCATCTGCTGCTGCCTGTGTAGTGTCATGTGGAGACCAGCAGAGGGTGGCATTGCATCACATCAAACAGTACAGAGACCGTCAGACCTGCCCCACACAGAGACCCACAGAAACACCTGCAAATACACCGGAACTGACACAAATAAGGGGAGCCTATCAGAATGTCTCTGTCTCTGTGGTTTGTCAATATTTCATTCATTCCATCTGGTGTGTGTCAGGATTCCTGTTATTCCGTGGACAGCATTTCATTATTTGAGTCACTCCATGAGAGTACATCAGTATTTGCTCTCTCCAGTGAGTGTGACAGTATTTCAGTTGTTCCATGGGGACTGTGACTCTATGAGGTTTTCAATGCTTGATTATTGAAGATGTAAGGACAAGTTGGGAGACTAGTAAATATTACAGGTTAGTTTCAGTATCTGAGCTATCTGAAGGAGGAGGTGCTGGAGGGAGACTCCGTGCTCCCTTCCTGGGAGCTGGTGGGGACGATGTGTTGTGAGCCCACCCTCCTGCCCGCCGAGACCGTGGGGATTCCATTTATACCGGCTCGATATAAAAGGGAGATGGCATCAGGGACACGGTTTCTAAGCTGTGCCAGGTGGAAATGGAACTGACAGTGGGTTTAAAGTGAGAATTGCCCTTCACTGAACATTGCTCCTTGCTCGGTCTCGGTGGGACGTGGATATTTTGGAATCTCCACACGGGCCGTCCTGGTTCTCTCCGGCTCATTCCAGGGCCCTCCCCATGCGGTGGGGGAAGGTGGGTGAGGGAACGGATGTGGGAAACACCACCTCCCTGCTTGGCCCTTTCTGTCCTATTCCAGGCTGTTTCTCCTGGAATAAGGGAAAGGGAGGGAGGGAATGAAGGTGAATGTGCATGGCCCTCCCGTTAGTGATGGTGTAGGTGAGGGGGAAGTGGTGAGGTGTCCGGATTGAATCAGTCCACAGTGTTGGATCCATGCAGTGTTTTCAGTGTAGGGGAGTAGCGGAGGTGAGAGAGAGAGTGAGAGAGAGAGAGAGAGAGAGATGGAGCAGAGAGAATACGATGATACCTACCCTGACACAGCGGGGAAGGTTATTGTTGCTTGTCCTGTGTTGCTGGACATTTCTTCAGACTGCAGGCACTGCACTGAGCTGGGTGCTGAGCTCAGGCCATGCTCGGTGGGTCTGGTGGTGTGGTTTCCTCTGCGAAAAGAATGGTCCTCCTTTGTACTAGCCCATACACCAGAAACTCTGTGTCCGTTTCGATAAATCTTGGTGCAATTGCCCCTTATCTGCCAGGCTCGAGGTAAACTGTGCAGGCTGGCTCCGAACTGAGAAAGTGCAAATGTGTGCCCATTGGCCTTTTAAAGATGGTATCTGCACCAGGGATCATGGAATACCCGGGCCATCCAGGCGATGGGAACTATTACCAGCCATAATGGTTGGGAGAATCGGGCTGGCATTGAATGGGAGGAATGGCATGGTCTGGGGTAGGTAGATAATGAGGGGACTTTGATAAGATAGCATCCGAAAACTAGCTCGGCCTCCTGCAGACTATCCCTCTGTCACACTCAATTAAAATATCACTGAGACAAATTATTGTTAAATTCAGCCCAATGAGCCAAAGAGTGTGCTCACCTTACTCTCAGTCACAAATGCAGAACAAATGCTCATTCAAAACTCTCCATCATCTGAACTCACAGTAATATCCTATTCACACATCATTCCTGAAAAACTGACCCATGTTGCAAGATGCCATCAAAATGTCTACATGTCAGCATTCTATAACTTGTGAACACATCCTTCCATGGCACAGTCTCTCCAATCCTCCCTCTCTGTGTCTTTGTCCAACCATCCCATTTGTTTGTATTTAAAAGGATGCCCCACCATCTCCCTCTGGCAGTGATTTTCACACTCATGGCACCCCTTGTCAAGGCACATTGGAGATATGGAGCTGTAAATGGATGGGAGCTCCACATCCTGTCACTTCCAGCATGGGCTGCAAGTTTCCCCAGGCTGGGCAGCGATTTAACACAGCGTTACCGAGCACTGCACTGGGGTGGTCTGTACAGATCTACACACTGGGAGGCTAGCTGCTCCAGGTTTACAGATCAGTTCAGTGGTGTTCACTTCACAGCCCCCCGTGCTGAAGAGATACCTGATCCGGGTTTATAGAACAATGCACTGGTGTGGTCTGCACAGCTCCCCGTGCTGGACTGATATCTATTTGGCTGGTGTGGCCTGCACAGTGTCCCACTCTGGACAGATTGACGGGTTGTATTGAGCAGGACACGAGCCTGGTCTGCACAGTGTTCCATGCTGAACAGATATTTCATCTGGGTTTGTGGTGTCTGGGCTGGTTCTGTGAGGTGGATTGAGAATGTGACATAACTGACCACTTCAGCTGATCTGGCAATGCCTTTAATTTGTGTTTGCCAGTTGTGTTGAGTTTGGGGAGAGATTCCCACCATGAGGCTGAGTGGGTCTCACAAAAACTGATGGACAGAAGGACCTTAGTGTTGACTCCATCACATTCTGTAACCGACATTCCCCGGAACATTCTGGAACTGACATTCCTCGGAACATTCTGTAACTGACATTATTGGTGAATGGTTGGATGTCAGTTAATTGAATAAAAGATAAGATCCCGAGGAAAAAGATCCCATTCCAGAGAGAAGGAGACACTGTTTCAAAATCGTCTCAGGCAGTTAAAGAGGTGAATACGTTTTCCCTGTGTTCATGTTTCTTCAATGGAAAATTGACCGCAATTTAGACTCAATGACAGAAATTTACAACCTCCGTTTGTCTTCAAGAAACTGGGAGAGAATCCTTCAGGACGGCAACGTCTTCATCCTCTGTATCAGGAACTGTGAAGAAGTGACCTGTGCCTGCTCTCGAGAGTTCGAGTGTGTAGGAATGTTCCAGAAACCATCTGTTCTTCTGGATGTGCGTTCGTATCTTTAGGGAGGGAGAGATTGTTGTGTTTTCTGTTACATTTCAAAAAAAAAGATCCATTACTATTTTTTACTTCAGCCTCATTTATTTTCAATAAATCAGTGATACATTTGAAAATGTCACTGGGTCCTCAATCAAACTGGTAACTTTGCCTCCAGGCTGATGTATATTTTATTTGTTTTCCTTCCTCACAGTTAACATAGTGACGATCTTCGTCCTGCTTCATAAAGATTGTGGATTGTCTCCATGTGTCAGACGTTACCTGGGGGCCATGGCAGTGGCGGATCTACTGGTCATTATCCTCGACCTGATCCTGAGGCACATTCCCATTGTTTATGAGGAACAGTTTTATTTCCTGAAGTCCATCCCCGTGTGTAATATCCACGCCGTCCTGCTTTATGCAGCCACTGACTGTTCTGTCTGGTTCACCGTCACTTTCACCTTTGATCGATTTGTGGCCATTTATTGCCAGAAGCTGAAAAGTAAATATTGCAGTGAGAAAACGGCGGCTGTGGTTCTGGGAACAGTGACTGTGCTGAGCTGTTTAAAGAACATTTTCTGGTATTTTATGCTCTCAGCTCGCTATTGGCTGCTGAACGTCCCCTGGTTTTGTGATGTAACAGACGGTGTTTATGACTCTCGTGCCTGGGTCACAATCGAGTTCCTCCACCACATTCTAACCCCGACTCTCCCATTTCTCCTGATTCTGCTGCTCAATGTTTTCACCGTCAGACACATTTTAGTGACCAGCAGAGCCCGCAGGAGACTCCGGGCTCACACCAATGGGGACGGTCAGTGTGACACAGAAATGCGAAATCGAAAAAAATCCATCATTTTACTGTTTGTGATCTCGGCCAATTTCATCCTGTTATGGTCGATCTTAATGGTGTTTTCTATATGGTACCGGATGTGGTTTCTGTTGTATTACTCTGTGTATTTACATGGCTTTGTGCGGGAACTGGGCTTCATGCTGCAGCTCCTCAGTTGCTGCACAAACACCGCGATTTATGCCGTGACCCAGACTAAGTTCAGGCAGCAGCTGAAGAATGTGCTGAAATATCCCTTTACCCAAATTCATCAATCAATCAAATTCACTCATTAATCAATCCATCCGGGATTTTCTCATTTCAGTTCAATGTTTCAGCAATGAAGCAGCCTGTCGCTATGGTAACAGGCTGAGGGTAGTGCTGGTTTATCCAACCTTAGCCCACAGGGCGTTACAGGGAAACATGTCAATGTTTCTCTCAACTCACAGGCCAAAGAGAAAAGGCACCATTCCACTAACTGTAACTATTACTTCACTGTGTAATTAAATAAAAAGGAGCCAGGCTGCAGAGCAAAAATGTTTTTGTCTGTCTTTGTGTTGAAGAAGCTGAGCTGGGGAGAGACAGACGCGGCCCCAGGTCCTGTCCTCAGGGAAGGGGAGGGGACTGGGGACATGCTCAGGACATGGGTTTAAGTCAGTCTGTCCTTGCTTTCACCTGTGGGTCACCCATTCTGACCCGGCCTCGACAAAATTCATCTCTCCCTCCGTTACATCTCCCTCCATATCTCCCTCCGAATCTCATCATGTCCCTCTCTCTCCTCATTCTTTTTACTCCCCTCTTTTATTTGCAGACCCTCTCTCCCACATTCTCGTTCACACTCTCTACTTTCCAACCTCCGTCTCTCTCTGGTTTTTGCCAGCCCGTATGGCTCACTTCATCTCATCCTCTCTCACCTCCCATTGCTGGGGGAACAGTGTGGGTTGGTAATAGGATGGTGCTGGGGACCATCGTATGGGTGAAGGCCACGCCTGTTGTTAAAGGATTAGTGTAGTGGGGGTGCAGCAGGTCAGTGGGAGGGGAACAAAGTGGGTGTAGGATCCCTGGCATTTTTCAGGGGAACAGTACTGTGGTGGGGCTGAAGGTCATCCCTGTGTGTGTTGGGAACAATGGACACTGCTGTGGGAAACATCTAGGTGTGGGTACACATGCCATTGCCATGGGCCAGGACTGAGTGTGTCAATCTGGTGATATAAAGCATCGGAGTAACTGAAGTACAAACAGTGAAAGCAGCTTGTGACTGACACAGCTAAGGGACCACCCAAACCGCAGATCAGGTCTGAGCTGTGCAGACCTGCCGAGGGGAGCTGTGAATGGAGGTGGACAATTCGAGCCATAACAGGAAGAGACATCTCCATAAATATTCCCAGAGCCAATGCTGAGGGAACACAGGACATCTTTCCACTGACATGGCAGAACTGTTTGCTTCCATCTTCAATAAGAAGTGTCGAGTTGATGACCCATCGGTTCGATTTGGATTGAGTTATTACTGTCACATGTACCGAGATACAGTGAGAAGTTTTGTTTTGCATGCAGTACAGCCATATCACACAGGTATGCCTTTTGTATCTTCTTATTGTTGCCCCTCCTGAGAACATCAATGTCCCTGATGTCAATCTTGAACTAATTGACTCCCTCCATGTAATATCAGGAAATGGCTGAAGGAACTGGACATTACAAAAGCTGTAGGCGCTGACAGACTTTCAGCAATAACACTGAAGGGTCATGTTCCAGAACTGGCATGGACCCAAGCCAATCTGTGCCAGTATATTCACAGCACTGGCATCTACCCAATGTCCTGAGCGCAAAAGGAAGAAAAAAATCCCAGTCGAGTTAATTGGCATCCGATCAGTTACCTCCCAATGTTCAGTGAATTGATGGAAGGGAAGTGGACAGGACTCTCAAGCATCACATTCTCAACAACAAGCTGTTCACTGACACTCTATATCTTCTAATGTTCACTGTCTTTGTTCATAGTCTCGATTTGCTTGTTGTTTTAGATTTATCACCTTCATTCTGACTGGGAAGTGGCGTTCAAACACAATCACATCAAACATGAGCTTTCTGAATGGTGGGCCAGAGAGAGAGAGAGACAGCAAGAGAGAAATGTAGAGAGAGTGGGGGAAGGAAGAAATGGGAGAGATGGGAGGAGTGTGCGTGAGGGGGGATATGGTTGGAGATAAACGGAGAGGGTGAGAAAGAAAGAGAGAAAGGGACATAGAGAAGGAGGGAGGGAGAGAGAGAGAGGAGAGAAAGAGAATGTGCGAGCGCAGGGTAAGAGAGAAGGAAAGAGAAAGGCTCCCCTGTCTCACCACTGACTTGTCCCTTGTGTTAAAGTGGTAACACGCCACTATCTGCTGGCTTCCCCTGCCACTGCACAGGGGATGGTGAAGGGTGAAAAGCATAAGGGGTTCAGTCAGAGAGAAAGAGAGAGGGGCCCGGTCACAGCAACAGCAACACACACACAAAATGTGCTGGCACGGAGAGGAAAGCAAATATACTGATGCTTGTCAGAGTAAATATGTTCATGTTCAGAAATGTT
This sequence comes from Stegostoma tigrinum, assembly GCF_030684315.1. Lineage (NCBI taxonomy): Eukaryota > Metazoa > Chordata > Chondrichthyes > Orectolobiformes > Stegostomatidae > Stegostoma > Stegostoma tigrinum. The sequence goes on along the minus strand of NW_026728430.1, from coordinate 1,215,422 downwards.
GTGTTCCCCCTGCAAATGTGGAAATGGTTTGCCTTTGGGCATTTTCCTGACATTATATACATTTAATAGAGTATTCCCTTTGCGAATGTATTCAAGTACCTTCGAGTAAACCATTTTGTGAGGAGGCATGGAGAATCTTATTACACTTTCTGCAATTTGTCATGTTTTGGAATCTACTCTCCCAGATCCTAAGCGGGAAAAGAAATCAAATGTGAAGGGAGTGAGATCAGCAGTGGGCTTGTTCATGTCTCGTTCTGCTAATATCTCAGGGACAACATCTATTGGACAAAACTTCTCTGTGTCTCCAAAGACATTGTTTCAAGAGCGAAGCAACTGCGTGTCCGGAGATGTTAAAACACTGCGATGCCTTCAAAGGAACAAAAAATCAGCGGTTTGTGTAGAGTCGTCAGGAGGCCGCCAGAGGCAGCCATCGTATCACTTTAAACACAAGAGGGAGCGAGAAAATGAGTTTTTAATTCCTAACTTTTTAATTCATTCATGATTCACTCATTCAAACATCCCTCCAAGGAGTACGCCTGCAGCCAGAGATAGAAATACAGATACATACACACAGAGACACACATATGGAGACACACATTACCAGGACAGGTGTATCACTTTAAACAAAAGAGGTAGAGACAGAATGAAAGAGGAGAGGAGGTAAAACACATTTCAATGGATTGACACCCAAGGCAAGAGAGACCCCACTCATTCTACCCCTCCCTTCCCCCCGGCTCACTCTCCCCCCTAACTTTCTTTGTCAGTCCTACACTAACTTTCTCTCTCTTTATCCCTCTGTCTCTTTCCCTGGGGGTGTCACTCTGCCTGCCTGTGTCTTTCTATCCCTGTCCCGAGACACAGGCACAGAGACACACACAAACAGAGAGACAGACACTAATGCACACACTCATAAACACTAACTCACACTCACGCACACAGTTACAGAGACACACGGACATATTCATACACTGAAATATATATACACAGATCTAGAGAAATAAACTAGGGATCATTTGGACAATGAACAAATGTCCACTCGTGCAACAGATCCATGTCACCATTTGATGTACATCGCTGAAGTGGATTTACGTTCATTCCCTGAAGCTCATTAAAAGTAAACTCACGGACTTTGCTGGTCAAGTTCAGCCCCATTCACACCTCGTGTTGGTTTGTGTGAAAATACTATGTTGCGCTGTGGGATAAATCTGTGTTCCCTGGCTGCAGAAGATTCTGTTCCCTTGTCTGAATAAAAGTGTTTGGCAGCTGGTTTGAACCTCCAGCTTTGTCTCTGTGTGTATTTCAGGTCTGAGGCGAGTGTGTGTGTGTCTGTGTGTCCGTGTATCTCACTCTCTTTTTCTTTCTCTTTGTATTCCTGTCTCTTTCTCTGAAAGTCTCTCCTCTTGTCTCCCTTTCGCTCTTCCTCTCTCTCTTTCTCTCTCTGTCTCTTTCTCTTGCCTGTGTCTCTGTCTCTCACAGAGTCAACTCTTTATTTCATTCTCCCCCTCTCTCACTGGCAACTTCTCTTTTGGGCCCCTCCCTCACGCTTTGTCCCTTCCATCCCCATGTCTTTTCCCTCCACTTTTATTTGTCTTTTCTCTCTGCATTTTTCACTGCATTTTTCTTTGCCTCCTTCTTTCCCCACCCCCCACCCCAAAACGTGACGTTTAGATTTTTGTGTATTCCAGTTTTGACCCCCGATACTCTTTTCATTTCACATTCTCCCCTCCTCCATTCCCCCGATATTTCCCTCAACACGTTTCATTGCCTCCTAGTTTTGCCCGTTTCGCGACCCTCCGGAGGTGCATCTTCAAATATTGCCACCCCTTCACGGTATTGTACCCCATCTACACATTTTGTGCCCACCAAAACTATATTGTCCCCTTAGATACTGCACTGCCCCCGTACAAATATTTAGCCCCCACCTGCCAAATTTGCGCTCCGAGTATTGCATTTCCCACATTTCTGTTCCCTCCAAATACCGAACAAAAACAAAGTTACTGGAAAAGCCCAACAGGCCTGGCAGCATCTGAGAAGGAAAACGTTTCGGGTCTCGGGACCCAGCTCTGAGGAAGGAACAACGCACCCGAAACGTTAACTCAGTTTTCTTCTTCACAGATGCTGCCAGACCTGTGGGCTTTTCCAGTAACATTGTTTCTGTTCCTGATTTACAGCATCCGCCATTCTTCCGGTTTTTATTCACTGCAGATATTACCCCTTAAATGTGCCCTCCATCCCTATTTTGGAGCTGCCCCCGCCCCCACTTTGTGCCCTCACAAATGTTGCTCTCCCCCACCCACCCCCCCACACAGGTTTGGGCCTGACAGAGGCAGAGGGACAGATAGAGCCAGGAACAAACAGAAAGAGAGGGAGAAAGGGATAGGACAGAGCGACAGGGACCGACAGAGGGAAAGGAACAGAAAGAGGGAGGCAGGGAGAGAGGGAGACTGACAGCTGGAGAGGGAGGGAGAGAGAAAGGTAGGCAGGCAGACAGACAGAAAGAGAATTTGAGAGGATAAAAAGAGGCATTGACTGGGGAGAGAAAAGCCATCAGGAGAGAGGGAGACAGTAAGGAAACCATTACAATAACTATTCAGCACCTGCAATTCCGACATTGAGTACAAACCTGCTCCCAGAGAAAGGGACAGGGATAGAAAGACACAGGCAGGCAGAGTGACACCCCCAGGGAAAGAGACAGAGGGATAAAGAGAGAGAAAGTTAGTGTAGGACTGACAAAGAAAGTTAGGGGGGAGAGTGAGCCGGGGGGAAGGGAGGGGTAGAATGAGCAGGAAGGGGAGAGTGAGCGGTGGGGGGGAAGGGAGGGGGAGAGTGAGCGGGGTGGGAAGTAGGGGGAGAGTGAACGGAGTGGGAAGTAGTGGGGGAGTGAGTGGGGGAAGGGAAGGGGAGAATGAGCAGGAGGGGGAGACTGAGCGGGGGTGAAGGGAGGGGGAGAATGAGCGGGGGGAGGGGGAGAATGAATGGGGCGTGGGGAGAGTGAACGGGGTGAGGAGGGTAGGGTGAATGGAGCGGGAGTGGGAGAGTGAACGGGGGGAGGGAGGGGGAGAGTGAATGGTGTGCGGGGAGAGTGAATGGGGGGGGTTGATGTGAAGAATGTGGGAGCGGCAGGCAGTTGGGAATTTGGGGGGAGAGGGAGACGATGGTGTCAGACTGTTCAGCAAACCCCTTTGCCTTTCTGCTACCCCAGCCACCAGCCCAGTTCCAGCTCCCGTCTGTGGATTCCTCACGGCAGAACAATTTGATTCATTCTCTGTCTCTGTATCGTACAGAGTTTCAGCTCCTGGATTAATTCTCCTCAGGGATGGCGGGTGTGAAAAAGACGGAGTCTGAAATAAAATTTGAATAAAATTTTACAAAAAGCATCAAAAGCACAGCAAGATCCCAACCCCAGCTACATTTCACAATCTGACAACCTGTCCCCCCACACAGCAAGATCCCACCTCACTCTGGAACAAAGTGGAACACCTCAAAGTTTGCAGACGAACCCATTTGGATGAGAAGGTTAGCGGTGATGAGGATACTGAGATGGATGCAGAATATCTGGACAGGTTGGGTGGGTGAGCAAATCAATGGCAGATGCAGTATAATTTGGATAAAAGTGAGGTATTCAGTTTGGAAGCAAAAACAAAATGCAGATTACTACCTGAATGGCTGTAAATTGGGAGGGGGGAGTGTGCAGGGAGACCTGGGTGTCCTTGTGCACCAGATGCTGAAGGTAAGCATGCAGGTGCAGCAGGTGGTAAAGAAGACAAATGGTACGTTGTCCTTCATTGTGAGAGGTTTCGAGTACAGGGGCCAGACAGGGCCTTGGTGAGGCCACACCCAGAATACTGTGTGCAGTTTTGGTCTCCTTTTCTGAGGAAGGATGCTCTTGCTCTCGAGGGAGTGCAGCGAGGGTTTACCAGGCTGGTTCCAGGGATGGCAGGACTGGCAAATGGGGAGAGGTTGACCAGGTTAGAATTGTTTTCCATAGAGTTCAGATAAACGAGGAGGGATCGCATACACACTTACAAAATTCTGATAAGACTGGACAGGGTAGATGCAGGGAAGATGATTCCGATGGTGAGTGTGTCCAGAGCCAGGGGTCACAGTCTGAGGGTTCGGGGTAGGCCATTTAGGACGGAGATGAGGAGACATTTCTTCACCCAAATAGTGTTGAGGATGTGGGATTCATTACCACAGGAAGGAGTTGGTGGCAAAACATTGAATGTGATTAAGAGGCGACCAGATACAGCACGTGGGGTGAACAGGGTTAAAGGTGATGGGGAGAAAGCAGGATAAAGTTCTTGAGTTGGATGATCAGCCAGGATCACGATGAATGGTGGAGCAGGATCCAAGGGCTGAATGTTTCTGGAATCCGACACAGTCACCCAGCAGCACAGCAAGATCCCACCACACACTGCCTTCCACACTCTGAGGCTTCCACACCCGACCGCAATACAGCAGAGAAACAATTGAGATCCTATCACTGGCTGACTTCCCAAATCTCAAACATTTTGCAAATGAAACGAAAGGCCAAAAGCAGTGTCAAGACAAAAAGTTGCAAATATTGTGCGCACCTTCCTTTTTGGGATTCATCATTGCAACTGCTGTGTTCTCGGTTTGATTCTGAAATAGGAATGAAGATTTTATTGCTCCTGCCAAAACTCTTAAAATGAACACAAATTCCTGACCTTAAAAGACAAAAAGGAGATGGCTCTGTCAGTATCAGTGAAAGTTTTACATCAGGGATGAAACCAAAGAGGAGGAAGTCATGAAATCCAATGACTCCGCGTGCTCAGACACAGTATTACAAAAACAACACGTGGTGCTTATTAAAGCTTACCGGATTCTTTGAGATTTAGTCTGTTGGACACAAAAAATAGTTTTCCTTCTGGGCAATCTTGCACCAGAGTGCCTAATATCAGAATGAGGTCTTGCACATTTAAGATGACGAAACATTTATACTCTCAGATGGTGGTGAATCCATGGAATTCCTCACAGCAGAGGGTTGTCACATCTTGGTCATTAAGTGTATTCAATGGTGAGAGCGACAGATTTTTATTCAGTGAAGGTATCAAGGGTTATGGGGAAAGGGAAGAAAGTGCAGTTCAGGATTATCATATCAGACACAATATCAGTAAATGGTGGAGCAGGCTGAGTTGTTTGGATGGTTCCTTTCTACTTCTAAAGTTCAGGATCTTAATACAAGACTGTTAGGCTGACCTGAGTGAAATTTGCCAAGTTAACGTGCATGGATGCCCTCTGGGCTCTGAACCAAGGTGAGACGTGCAAAGGACAGCACACAAAAGCGAGTCATTGAGGGTGATTGATCCAGAGTGATGATATATCAGGGTAAAGAGTGAAAACCAGCCTTCAGAATCCCAAGATAGTAGGAACTGTCGATGCTGGGAATCTGAGATAACAAGGCGTAGAGCTGGATGAATACAACAGGCCAAACAGCATCAGAGGAGCAGGAAAGCTGACGTTTCCATTCTGGGACCTGAAGCATCAGCTTTCCTGCCCTCAGAACCTACATTGGGCCTGGCGGCATTAGGCCTACGGTTAACTCTCACAAACCATCATGGCCCTTCAACTTTCCTGACGTCCCCACAATGGATTGTTTTAATCTATTTGCACGTCAGACAGTTGCATCTGGCTTTGCTGATATGGACCTGTAATATGCAGTGAAGTGATTCTGACTGGTCCATGGCATAATTCTGCTTCTAAAGATGCATCAGTATTTTGTATTTATTGCTGTAAATGTTAAACATTAAAAGGCCATGCCAGCGAAGGCACTGAATCCTCATCACTAGACTACCAGAGTCGAGCTCTGTTCATCCTGGACACTGTTTGATTTGGCATTACAATCTCCCATTCTTCTGCACATGATAGCCTCGGCTCTGTATCGGATTTGTCACAATGTCTTCGTGTATGATGCACAGCTATTCTGTAACCTATTGCATTGCAGTTTCTAATGCATGACTTTGCAGTTTAGTGGTTTGTCCAGTGCTCTTGAGTTGCATTCTTACTGGGGAGTGAGAGAATTTTCATCACGTTCTGCAACCAACATCCGAAGGAGCTCTTTAAAATCATTTGAAATTATTTCTCATTAAATAGTATTAACACCACCATGTCATTTCCTCACCCAGCCGGAACTACATTTGAAACAGCACATTCCTCTTTGTCCTTTCAGGTACTTCAGGAAGATCATTCGGAAGGACGGAAAACAGCTGACGTGAGCAATGCTCCAGTCAGACAGAATAAACTGCAGAGTAACGGGGAAACAATTGGGGAGTAATACGGACAGGGGAGGGGTCGAATTTTTTTCTTTCTTTGCTGTAACCAGACACTGGTTTTGAAGTATAAATTATGGCAATCTAAGCTAGATGGGTGAAATAAAGGTAACAAAGTGTGAAGTTGGATGAACACAGCAGACCAAGCAGCATCTCAGGAGCACAAAAGCTGACGTTTCGGGCCTAGATCCTTCATCAGAGAGGGGGATGGGGTGAGGGTTCTGGAATAAATAGGGAGAGAGGGGGAGGCGGACCGAAGATGGAGAGTAAAGAAGATAGGTGGAGAGGAGAGTATAGGTGGGGAGGTAGGGAGGGGATAGGTCAGTCCAGGGAAGACGGACAGGTCAAGGAGGTGGGATGAGGTTAGTAGGTAGGAAATGGAGGTGCGGCTTGGAGTGGGCGGAGGGGACAGGTGAGAGGAAGAACAGGTTAGGGAGGCAGAGACAGGCTGGGCTGGTTTTGGGATGTAGTGAGTGGAGGGGAAGAGCTGGGCTGGTTGTGTGATGCAGTTGGGGGAGGGGACGAACTGGGCTGGTTTTGGGATGCGGTGGGGGAAGGGGAGATTTTGAAGCTGGTCAAGTCCACATTGATACCATTGGGCTGCAGGGTTCCCAAGCGGAATATGAGTTGCTGTTCCTGCAACCTTTGGGTGGCATCATTGTGACACTGCAGGAGGCCCATGATGGACATGTCATCTAAAGAATGGGAGGGGGAGTAGAAATTGTTCGTGACTGGGAGGTGCAAGTGTTTTTTGCGAACCAAGCGGAGGTGTTCTGCAAAGCGATCCCGAAGCCTCCGCTTGGTTTCCCCAATGTAGAGGAAGCCACACCGGGTACAATGGATACAGTATAGCACATTGGCAGATGTGCAGGTGAACCTCTGCTTAATATGGAAAGTCACCTTGGGGCCTGGGATGGGGGTGAGGGAGGAGGTGTGGGGGCAAGTGTAGCATTTCCTGCGGTTGCAGGGGAAGGTGCCGGGTGTGGTGGGGTTGGAGGGCAGTGTGGAGCGAAAAAGGGAGTCACGGAGAGAGTGGTCTCTCCGAAAAGCAGACAAGGGTGGGGATGGAAAAATGTCTTGTGTGGTGGGGTCGGATTGCAGATGGCGGAAGTGTCGGAGGATGATGCGTTGTATCCGGAGGTTGGTGGGGTGGTGTGTGAGAATGAGGGGGATGCTCTTTGGGCGGTTGTGGCGGGGGCAGGGTGTGAGGGATGTGTTGCGGGAAATGCGGGAGACGCGGTCAAGGGCGTTCCTGACCACTGTGGGGGGAAAGTTGCGGTCCTTGAAGAACTTGGACATCTGGAATGTGTGGGAGTGGAATGCCTCATCGTGGGAGCAGATGCGGCGGAGGCGAAGAAATTTTTGCAGCATCGCTTCCAATTCTTTCTGCATCTGTGTGGCTTCGAGAAGACTGAGCCTGTAGGAGTTTCTTTTTCCAAACAGCATTACCCACAGCATCTTCATGTAGGATAGAATTACTCTTCCCCATTCTATTCCTGTATATGTTCTCATATTGCTGCAACGCGTCTTTCGATTCAGTGACCTGTTCCTCAGGCAGATAGCTCACTGTCCTATCCCATTTCTGAAGGAGTTCCTTACCTTTTAGACTAAGTTGTGGCACATCAGAAGCAGGTAATTTGTATTTTGATGCACCTCGTTCTGAGTGTCAGTGACTAATACCTTTTCCTCAGTGTCCATTCCAAAGGCACTGATTTTATTCCTGCCTGTGGCTTTCCTACCATTTGACATGTATGACAGGAATGACAAAATTCAACCACATCTTTATTTAATTCAGACAACAGAATTGCTTTCGTATTTTAACCTCACTCTCCCTCACTCCCAAATGACTTCCTGTCAGTATTTCATGTGCTAGCCACATTACTTCCTGTCTTTATGCTCCCAGCAACAACATTTGGTGCATTTCCGCCAATTTCTCTTCTGCACAAACCTGTTGCGGACTCCATTTTTGCCTTCAGATTCTAACATTAAGATAATAACCATTTGGAATATGTTTTGATTCCTTTTCCGAGTTAGTCTCATGATATAAATATTTTCTTGTTTCATCTTTTTGATGTAACTCCAGGAATCATCAGAACTAAGCACCTCTGCCTGACCCGCTCCCTGTTCAGATGTTTCCTTTACCATTTCATCAAACACGGCAGCTAACTGGAACTTTGACTTCCTTTTTTGTTTTTACTTTTTTTTCCCCTTCTTGCTGTAACTTATGGCTGTGAGATCTTGTTACCATGCATTCCAGAAAAATTCCAGGCTATTTCTCTCTTACCTCCTCAGGCCCCGGTATACCTTTGGCTTCTCCACTACAAGGGTTTGCCTCCTGCCTTTGATCCTGCTCGGCTGTTTCCAATAACCACCTGTATTCCTGGAATTGATGCTCTTTCAATGTCTCCCACTGTCACTTCCCCAGTCTTGATAGGACTTTCCAACCTGATCTTACACAGTGGAATGATACATCTCTCTCCAACTATTCCACAGATTACCACTGTCACAGGTAACATTTCAGAAGGAGTGCAAATACTTTCATCTCTTACTGTTAGAGACTGATAAGATCCCATATCCCTCAATGTTTTTACTTCTTTACCCCCTCCTCCTTTTCTTCCTGAGTAAACCTTATCCACAGAGGTGAAACCTTTATAGAGTTCAGGTACCGTCTTCCTATCCAGTCTGTGACTCGGCTGTGCACTCTCTTGCAGCTTGTTGGGAATCTTTTGGGAATTCCTTCGCTGTCTCCATTAATTGCACTGGCTTAGCATCATTTACCGCATCCTTTTTCACCAGTGCCTTTCTTCAGCTACCAGCACTGTGGCTATGTGTGTCCCACCATATGACAGTGAAAACACCTTTTGCCGGTGCCTTTTTAAAACCACTGGCACTGTATGTTTATGTCTCCCTCTCCATTACAGTGTAAACACCTGGTGCCTCTTGCCTCCTTTACACCCGCATGGGTTTATTTTTTCACCAATGGTAAACCGGTCACTGTGTGATCCACGTTGTTTTTTTTCATTGAAGAATCGCCTGTTTTTTTCCTCGATTCACATCCCTCATGGAATGAAATTGCTGTCGGAAGCTAGATTTCGATTCATGCACGAATATGTATTCATCCGCCACCTCAGCAACTCTTCTCGGTGTTTGAACTTTCAGTTCCTCAACATGAGTTCTTATCACTTCTGGAAATGAGTTTTTAAACTTCTCCAACAGAATAATCTCTCGATCAACCTCATAAGCCTTTTCTGTCTTTAATACTCTCATCCATCAATCAAAGTTATCCTGTTTAATTCTTTCAGTTTCGACATAGAACTGACCAGGTTCCTTCCTTGTCTTTCTCAACTGTTGTCAATGTGCTTCTGGTCCCAATTTGTAGGCACTCACAATAACCTGTTTGACATCTCCATAAGCTCTTGACACCACATCTGACAGAGCTGCAAACACCTCACTCACCCTGCCTACCAATGTGGTCGAAAGTAACATTACCCACAGAGTTCCTGGCCAGTTTCTGAAAGGAAATGGTAAAAAAAAGCTTCTGTATTCTTTTCATCGAATTTCTACAATGTTTGGATATATTTGTATATATCCTTATTAGGCTGTTGGTTTGATGAGTTTGCTCATCCTCACTTCCAGCTTGTACTTCTCCTTCTGCCATTTGAAATTATTTTGTTTTAAGTTCCAACTTCATCTTATCCAACTCGAGCTGCCTTTGCCTTTCTTTATATCCCAACATGGCTCTTCTTTCCCTTTCTTTCTCTCCTGCCTTCAACCATAATTCAAACTCTCTCTCTTCCCTCTCATTCTCTAACTCCAGTTGTCTTATTTGCATTTTCTTCTCATTTTTCATCTGAACTTGCCTGTTTCTCTGATTACCTAAGTGCTTGACCAACTCCATTACAATTTCAGCCTTTCTCTGACCCGATTCCCTTGAATCCAATTTTCGCCTACATGCTAATTCGAAAATATATATACTTCCTCTGTCTTTCTAAACTTTTTGGGCAAATTTGGGAAGCATCTCCAAACCCCAGATTCTCTTTAGAAATGTTCAGAGACATTTCCCTCACATTTAATTTTACCCCCAACAAGTAAACAAAATTAAACAGATTTTTCTCACCTAAGTTCTATTTCATGATCTTGCACACAAATCTCCCACTCTGTTTAATTCTGTCCAAATGCGTCCATATCAATTCAAATCCTGTGCATGAACTGGCCATATTCCAGACTTGAGCCCCCAATCTGTTAGAGAGGGAATAAAGGCATCCCTTCGTTATTTAAACCAAAACAGAAGCTCCAGACCATTATGGAGGGAGTAGGGATTCCCCTCTAATGACTAAACGTGAGTCACACCGAAAAGCTCGCCTCCCATGTATGATGTTTTAAAAACAGAGATTAAATGAAATCAAATGCCTGATATCAACTTTATATGTAGCAAGTAACAATTTTTTTACTTAACCCTCACAGTGAACAAATAAAGAGAATTACTTGCAAAACCAAACAATATCTCCTGCACTTCCCATCTCACCCCCACCTCTCATACACCTTTTCAACCCAACCAGCATTGCCCCTGATATCAAACCCAGAGAAGAGAGCATATGAACGTGCCTCATATCGCCTCATAACTGCAGCAGTGTTTCTGTTCGAAGGTAGGACAGAAGAGTTATGAGCTCCCTACTCTCAGACACTGTGTGTCTTCCTCTCCCTGTGTCCAAACTTCCGTCTCTCAGAAAGCCCCCATGAAGAGTGAAGGAGAGAGATAGAAATCGATTGAATCAAAGTTAAGATGATTTGAAAGAAAAATAAACAGAGACAAATGAGATCCCATTGCTGACTGACTTCCAAAATCTTCCCAATTGTCGCCACTGTCCCCTGATTTCAAACCCAGAGAATATGAAAGGTTTCAACTGGAATTAAAGGGCAAATACTTTCTGACTGCCCCCAGGTTTTAGTTTCTGAGAGGTTGGGCAATGAGTTAATGGTGAGGAGTCAGTTTCTCCAGTCTCCCTCCCTCCCTAATAGAGAGGGGATATGTGATGGTCTTTTTGAAGCAGGTGGAGACTTTGTCTTGTAGGAGGGAGACATTGAAGATGTTGGTGAATACCTTGCATCTGTTAGTCTGCACGATCTGAGTGCTCGGCTGGGGACATAGTAAGAACCCCGTGCTTTCCTTGGGTTGACTCTCAGAAGACAGATCTGACATCTGCAGTGTGACAGTGGACACAGGCACATCCAGGGCTGTTGGGGCAGGCATCAGCCCCCAATTAGTGACAGTCACATAGTCATTCATAAGAGACATCTCTCAGTCATCATCAACACATGGCAATACTGGTTGGTGTGAGCACCACACAGTTTGTGTTGAGACAGAGAGACATCAATAGACCAGGGCCACGGTCCATCAATTTCTGCATCACCTTAATGGGGTAAATTCACAACAAAATGGGGGCAGCATGTGCTCCTACTGAGTGCCGCTGATGCAGAAAGTGAATATTTTGCAGATGTGATTCCAAGCAAGCCACTGCTTTAACCTGAATGGCACCAAGCACCCTGAGTGTTGTACCTTGTGGATGGTGGACAGTCCTTAGGGAGTTATGAGCTGCCGTATACATGAACAACTTGAAAGAAAGACCTGACGGCATTTCTGATACGTTTGCAGATGATACAATGATAGTTGGGCGGACAGGTGATGTTGAGGAAGTGGGGAGGCTGCAGAAAGACTTAGACAGGCTCGGACAGTGGGCACACAAATGGCAGATGGAACACCACGTGGGAATATGTGAGATTTATGCATTTTGGTACGCAGAATTATATGCATACACTCCATTCTGAAAGATTTTGTGAAATCAAAGGTATTTTGGAGTCCTCGTCCTCTCATATGTTTCATCTGCAGGTTCAGTTTGTGGTGGGAAAAGTAAATGCAATGTTTGCATTCATTTCAACAAGGCTAGAATGCAAGAGCAGAGACGTACTGCTGAGGCTTTATAAAGGCTCTGGTCATCTGCATCTGGAATATTGTGAGCTGTTTGGGCACTGTATCTATGGAAGGATGTGCTGATATTGGATGAGGTCTAGAATGATCCTGGGAGTTACAGCATGTCATATGAGGAACAGTTGAGGACTCTGTGTTTGTACCCAGTGGAATTTAGATAGATAAGGGGAGGGGTCTGATTGAAACTGGCAGAATACCAAGAGGTTGGGATACAGTGAACATGTAGAACATATTTCCACTAGTCAGATAGACCATGGTTCCAGGACACAGCCTCAGATTGAAGGGATGACACTTTAGAGCTGAGATTGGGAGGAAATTCCTCAGCTAGACGTTGGTGAATCTATGGAACATTTGCCCCAGAAGGTTGTGCAGGCCACATTATTTAAGGCAGAGATAATTGGGTTCTTGATTAAAAGCAGAACACGTGTTAAGGGAGCAAGCAGGATAATCGGGATTACAAACATATCAGCAATGATTGAATGTTGGAGGTGTTTCGATGGGCTGGTTGTCCGAAATATATTGCTTTCTCTCATGTCTTAATGAGCATTCCATCTATTATTCACTGTCGAATTGTCAGCTTCTGACCTGCTCTTGTACACTTGTATATTCATTTCAATTCGATCTCACATTCTGGTCAATGCTAAGCCCTATGATACAGATGGTGGGAAGATTCAGTGTCGGCCAGCAGTCCAATAATGTGTTGAATGCACGCTGCCATCAGTGAGTCCCATTTGCCAGCAGCACATTGTCTGTACGAAGATTGTCATTTCCAGTCTTTTTTTTCAAAGGATCAATCCTGTGGTGCCAGTGCCATTGAATTCAACACCATCGGTGACATCATTTATCACAGACTTCAGCAAGAATAAATTATGCAATATTTGAAACCTGTCTAATTATAGGAAAGTCTAAACTGAAGAAATTGAATCTTTACTTGCATAGTGTTCAGAATAATAAACACTTTTTTTTCTGTTTGTGTTCAAATCAGGCAACTTGTCACATCAAGGTGTTGAACTTGTAATAACTTGCAATGATAAGTTCTATTCTGTTCTCATTTCTTGTGCTGCTCTGTTCTTGTTTTATTATTTATATTATACTGTAATCCCATTCTTCATTAAGTCCTGATTGAAATGTTCTCCGGTGAATATCCTCCACCCGACTTAAATTACATTTAATCTATTTGAACAGGCATCTTGAGGCAGCTGCAGAAGAGAAGAACAGGAAGAGATAACGGCTGATTGTACACCGTGTCCACCATTCGACCAACTTTTCTCTCCAGCCATCTAAAGTTTTTTATTGTAGGTCAGAGAACCTCAGAATTATTACAGCACAGTTAGAGGCCATTCAGCCCATTGCGGTCCATGAGCTGTTCAACTGCACAATTTGGAGACAGAGAGTGTGTATGAAGGTGGACTGAAAGAGAGATAAACAGAGAGAAAGAAAGTGAAGGGCGATAAACTGAGTGAGAAGAGAAAGGGGAGCAACAGACAGAATGAGAATGAAAGGGGTGCGAGAAGAGGTGGAAGTTAAATAAATCAGAAGCCAGAATGAGGGGAGATAGACCGGGACAGAACAAATATCATTGTCCTTTCTTCGAATCTCAACAGCTGTGTCCTCCGATTCTCTGTATTCTGTATATTCTCCAAATTCGCAATCATTTTGGTCAACCCACAGCAGGAGGAATGCAACGATTCAAGAAGGCAGCTCCCCACCACCTTCTCAAGGGCAACTAGGGATGGGCAAGAAATGCTGGCCAGCCAGCAAGGCTCACATCCCACAAATAAATAGAAAATAAAATCACACTTTGAGTAAGTATCATTTATTAGAATTCACATGCAGTCCTTTGACATCGATGACATCAATGGCACAACTCTCATCTTCACTCTCTGATTCTGGAATAACAACCTGAATTGTGTTTGTCAGGTACAGTTCTCTGTTAACATATCCACACCATTTGTCTGTTATTTTACGCACATTTTCCCCTCAGATTAGACAATATTCAATAGGTGCAGGAGTAGGCCATTCGGCCCTTCGAGCCAGCACCACCATTCATTATGATCATGGCTGATCATCCACAATCAGTATCCTAATAGACAATAGGTGCCGGAGTAGGCCATTCGGCCCTACATTATGGACAATAAAATTTTTACTGATAGTGTCATGACTGATCAGTCTTTACAGGATGGATGTAACCATTTATGAACAGATAAGCATGTTTATGTTCCAACAATCCTTTGGCATTAATCCCATATCCAAAGCAGGTTGAATGATTGAGCACAATTGGTTGACTATCTCTAACATTCCTCCTCTCAGTTATGCTCACACGGCCCATCCAAAATGTCTAAAAGTTAAATGTTATTTTGAATTTGAATAAATCAAGAAAAGGGTTAATTGAAGCTGTTTGTTCAGTGTTTGCGATTATTGTCAGTCTCTGTGGATCCTAAACGTGTCACTGGAGAGTTTGCCTGTTCTATGAATAAGGGACTCCTTTCAATGTGTTATCCCACTGCATGCACAGGAACATCGCCTACAGCACCCACAGGGATCAGCTGCTCCAGGGAGAGGCAGAGTGGAGACTGGAGCCTGAGAACAATAGGCTGGAATATTCCAACAATGGACAGGAGTTTACCCGATAGTCTTTACTGGCTTTCTCAGCCTTGAATATCATTAGCATTGCGGATTTATGATGTACTGAAGGTTATTCAGGCTGGTTACTATCCCATCCTTGCTATAGTTGGTGTTCCCGGTAAGTCGCTTTGTCTCTTAAACCAGTTTGAACTGACTTGCGGCTCATGATGTATAAATTTTGGAAAGGTGGAATTCAACATTTTCCGTTCCAATCAAAAGTTCCACTCTTTACAAATTATAGCCAGCTGGTTACTATTTAAAGGTTACTCACCAATATGTGAGGAGGGACTAGATTGTTCTCAAATTCCATGACCCTTTTTTGCTCCCTGCACTGATTTGCGTCTTCATATCCTCGCCACTCACTGATCTTCCCCATTACCGCCATCATGTTTTCGCAGTGTCTTCCTCAGCCTCAGTGCAACTTTGTAAAAAGCCATCATTTGTGCCTTTATTAAATCCGGATACAACTTCAAGTCCCTTCTAACTATGTTTCTGTTGCAAAATAATGACGCCTGAGATGTTTAACTTGTTCTTGGCACAGAATCTATCAGACGGGAAGACAGTGCCTTGTGCTCAAGTCATTGACTCATAATCTAGAGGCACAGAATAAAAGCCTGTTGGTATTTCATAAAGGAAGTTGGCGACATTTAAGTGAAACCATGATCTTTGTTGTTTGAAAAAAAAACCCAAGCAAATGTCCTTTGGAGAATGTAATGCATCACCCTTCCCTGGGTATGTGACTTCCATGTGACTGCACACCCACACCCACAGCAAACTGTTTTATTCGTTCTTGTTATGTGGAACAGCTGAACCAGCCACTCAGTTCAGGACAGGTATAACATGCTGGCATGACCAGGGCTGCATACATCACATGAAAGTAGAACAAAAGTGAAAATAACTCCCTTCCGGTGCCTGTTTACCATATTCCTACAACTCATTTCCATTCAGGCATGTGGCAATTCCCTATTTCAAGTGCATTCTCTCTCACTGAGTCTCTCCCTGAGAGTGATGGTCATCTCCACAGGCACCTCTGGTGCTGGCTTTATTAATGCTGACATACCTACGCAAGGAGCTTTTACATTCTATATCAGCTACAATGCATAGAGAAGGAATGGCCTTACCCACCACAGGAAATAAACAGAGAGGTTTTTACAAAGATCTGTAGCTTGGATTGTGGATGAGGTTGTTGGCTTGCTCGCCAAGCAGACTTGCTTTTGTTCAGATGTTTTGGCTCTAGGACCAACCATGCACGTCTACTTTTGGCTTGAGCTCCTATGGTTACCTTGCCAAAATTAAATTGATAGCCTTCATTGTCGGAATATACAGACATTAAGGAGAGTTCATCGTGCCGTTTTGCTGCTGACTGATGTTCAAAAAGTCTGATGGCTAGCTTCCTTCCTGTCTGTCTGATGCATTCATTGCCTGGTATTTTGTAAACCATGTTTGTTCTGCATGTTGTGGGAATAGGGTCTTTAACCCTTGTCGGAGAGTGGCTTTGCGTTTGTGGGATACCATGGTTCCTTGTGCTCTTCAGAGTCTTGTTGTCAATTCTGATATGCTCTTGATGTAGGGCAGTGTGGCCGGTATGTTAGGTCGTACTGTGTCCTCCCGTTGTTGTCTGTTTTGTAGATGGATAAGTAAGGATAACAAAATATTATGAAAAACCTGTGAGTGTTACTGAGGCAGCACTTTCGGAATTTTGGACAGATTTTCTCTCTTTTATAAGGAATTATATCCTTGCCACAGAGAGAATGTAGCTTCACCAGGCTAATCACTAGTATGATGGTACCATGAGGAGTGAGTGAAGATTAATCTGTAGCACTGTGAGAAAATGAAAGATGATTACATTTAAACTTGAGGGTTGTGGTCTATCTATATGTTCTAAACAGACACCAATAAAGTGATAAATTCCATGACTCACTTTTTTTATTTTCTCAAGATGCATGATTTTGGATAGTTTAATTGCCTCTGAGGATGTTTCTCCAATCCCACCCCCACTCTCCAAGTATATATAGAGAGAGAGATAGAGAGAGAGGGAGAGAGAGAGAGAGGTGTCAAGACTTTGAATAAAATCTCACCACATTAATGTGCAGCTGGTGTGTGACCCTGCAGTGAGTGCTACGTTATCTGCAATCCCAGCAACAACCACAATACCTTCGTTCTAAATCAGTTAACGATTCCCACCAGCTTCTGATCTCTATGGAGAACACGGATCGTATGTAACGATCCTGGCTGGCTGAATGGAGTGGTCCTGTACTCTGTAACAGCCGTGAGGGGTGATTTGAGAGAACAAGGCATCAGTTAGGTGCAGCAGTTGTTTGCTCATGGCTGATCAGATTGTGTCTGACCATCTGAATGTGTCTGACGGTCCCGTTCCTATTTTTTTCCCAATAAACATTGACTGTCCAGTCCAGCAATGATCAGCCGAGTTCAGCCATGAATATCTCCAATAACCGAGGCTTCCCTGCTTCCTGTGGATGAGGGTACCACAGATAGCACAACAATAAAGAGGAAGGGACATCTTTATTTCAATGGAGGTCTGTTACGTTAAAGATGTGTTCACCTAACATCAAACCACCAACTCTTTTGAGACACAAGGACACAATAAGTAGACTAACCAGAAACCATTTGGCTCTCAAAACCTGACTCACATTACCACTGACTCTTTCCAATCAAATATGCATCAAACTCAGCCTTCACTGCTCTCTTGGAAAGAGAATATCAGATAGCGTAACACCATGGAAACATAAAAAAGGAGCAGAATTAGGCCATTTGGCCAATCGGATCTGATATGCTGTTCAATAATGTCTAACATATTTCTCAGCATTATTCTCCTGCCTTCCCTTGTAACCCTTGATCCCCTTATTACTGAAAAACCATCTATTTCTGTCTTAAAGATACTGGTGTCTCTGTACCTCTGTCTGTACCTGTGCATGTATCTCTTTGCGCATGTGTTTATGTGTCTGTGTACTTGTGTCTATGGTTATCCGTCTATGAATCAGCCTGTGTGGTTCTGTGTGTGTTTACGTCTATTTGCACTTGATTGTATCTGTGTGTGTGTGTGTGTGTGTGTGTGTGTGTGTGTGTGTGTGTGTGTGTGTGTGTGTGTGTGTATGTGTGTGTATGTATGTTTATCTCCGTATATGTATTGTGTGTGTTAGTATATTGGGGTGTTTACCAATAGTCTGTGTATTTTTGTATCTGCATCTCTGTGCAATGAGATATCTATATTGGAGATGAGACAACTGATGTCAGAAATGACAGTGGGTTTAATGTGAGAATTGCCGTTATTTGAACAAAACATCTCAGTTGGTGGAGCTTTGATCTTTCAGAATCTCCACACAAATCATTCTGGTCATCTCCAGCCTGTGCCAGGGTCCACTCAACAATGGGAGTGGGGGGTGGGATGGGTAAGAGAATGGATTTCGGGCACTGTACCATATGGCTTAGCTTTTACTGTCTTACTACAGGCTGTTTCTCCTCGAATGAGGGAAGGGACAGTTGTGAGTGAGGGTGAAAGAATGGCACTGGTGTAAGAGATAGTGTAGGCTGGGTGAAATGATGAGGTGTCCAGAGTGAGTCAGTCCACAGTGTTGACTCCATGCGTTTTATTTTTTGCAGGGACGTTGCTGAGGTGACAGAGAGTGTGAGGCAATAAAGGCTTTGCATTCAGTAGTGGGAGTGGTAAGAGCTTGAGCCTCGCTTGGTGATAGAGTGTGAACCTTGTTCGGAGTTAGTTGCTATAACAGATATAGAATGGGTGTGAAGGAGCAGAAAGAATACAGTGGCACTTCTTCTGGCAGTAATGGAATGGTTACAGATACTCGTCCTATATTTCTGGATGTTTCATCAGATCATCTCAGCATCAAGGTGGCCCCCACTGAATGTCTTGTCCAAGTCCATCACTAATAACACCACAGGCCACCCCCTCAGATTCCACTGAATCAGTTTGGGTGGAGCTTACAAACAGCAAGAAGAAGCAAACATTAACATGTTTTATAACTGAACCAAAACTGTAGGACAAATTTTGTACAACTTATGCTTTGAAGATTAGATACACAAGTATTGTGGAATCCGAAGTAATAATGGATTATCTCAAGTTGCATGTAAACTCCGTGAAGTAAGTGACTGCTAACGATATGAAAAAATAAAATCCACACGTGTATATGAGGTAGGTTGAAGAGAATGTTGTGAAACAAACCAGAGACCAAGTAATTTTGACTTTAGTGTTGTGCAGTCAGAAACGCTAATTAATAACTTTGGTCTGAAGGAGCTTTTGAGGAATAGTGACAACAATATATTGCATATTACATGACATAAACATTGAATTTTTAATTGTTACTGTCAAACATCATGGAATCCATGAGTCTAGATTGCCAGGTTAGCTGTAATGAATTGGGAAAGTTCAAGATAAAATTTAGTGGCAGGCAGGCAATCATTGTTATTTCTAGAAATATTCAGTCATAGAGTCATAGAGATATGCAGAATGGAAAGAGACCCTTTGATCCAACTCATCCATGCTGTCCAGATATCCTGAATAAATCTAGCCCCTTTGCCAGCAATTTGGTTCATACCTCTCTCAAACGTTCCTATTCATTTGTCCAACTTGATGCCTTTCAAATGTTGTAATTGTACCACCTTCCACCACTTCCTCTGGCGGCTCATTCCATCCACACATCACCCAGTTGCCCTGCAGGTCGCATTTAAATCTTTCCCCTCTCATGTTACCCTTTGCCCTCTGGTTTTGGATTCCCCCCACCCTAGGGAAAAAACCTTGACTCTTTACTCAGATTTACCATAATGTTACAAGCCTCTATAAGGTCACCCCTCAATGACAATTGTTTATTTTATTGTGTAGGGACTGCAGCAATTTTTCCACACAGCTCCCACTGCCAAAAATATCATTAATCGTTAACATTATCTGTACTGGTGGGACTGTTAAAGGGACAAAAGTAAACCAGGCTAGCAAGAAATTTCCCCTCCTGTTCAATACATGTCTGGGGAAAATTGAGAACCCGATTGAGGGGGCAGACTAGATTTATTGCTGCAGCTGCAATTTTTGACAGTGCAGCATTCTACTCAAGTGTTAGTCTATGTTCTGTTCTCAGCTTTTAGTTGCTCAAGAATCAGTATCAATGACAATACGACCTCATCCTCATTATCTGACAACAAATGTCCCTAATGGTGTATTGCAGAGCTCAGAAACACCTCAACAGCCGGCTACACAACACAGGAGGCCATGCAATCTTTCTCGGCTGCTACTCAGGAACAGGGAGCCCTGGGTTCTAAAATTAAATACAGAGCAGAAATAACTACTTACTTTTATATTGGAAAGCTGTATCCAATGGAATTCCTCAGGGACCAGTGTAAGGTCATCAACAATTTACAATCCAGATTTACGATTTTGGAGGGAGTGGTGAGAGCACGAGACAGGGGGCAGCCAGGAAGGCAATATTCTGCATTTAAAAACTTACCTCGTGAGTCGGCGGCCTCCTGATCCGAGTGGCGGGGGTGGTGAGAAGGCCAGCTGGGAAGTGAACTATTATATTTGGGCATTGTCCTGTATCAATGGTTTAGAGAAGCACAACAAAATGTACTCTAACTATATTTGTCAGTGATGCTAAGATTAGCAGGAAATTAAGCTATCAGGAGGAGGTAGAGAGAATGTAAGTGGATAAGCAATGGACAATTTGGCAGATAAAATATGATGTTGGTAATTGTGAACCTGTGAGACTTTCAGGAAGAACAAAAGGCTATATGTTACATGAGTGGAAGGAGATTATGGGACCTAGTGATACTGTGTGTGCCAGAGGGTTCTCTCTGAAACTTTCAGACATTGGAAGCATTGGTCGACCATCCTGATGGCTACTCCCTGATGGTCCGAGTTGCCTCATTACTCTCAGTACACACGGGATATTTTTATGTGGTTGGTTGGTGGTGAGCAGTCGTGAGGAGGAGAGTGTTTTGGAGTGTGTATCAAGGGCGTGGCCTTTATCCAAGATATCATCCTATATTTCTACATGAAGATCTTAAAACAATGGGAATGGCTGCCTGCTTCTGAATGAAGAGGCTGTGGGTGCTGCCAGGACAGTGGGTCTTCACCACCATGATGTAGTGTGTATGGTCACACTGCAATGTTAATGGAGTGAGGGTTTGAAGAGTTCAATCATAAGAAAGAAAACATTAAATGTAGGTATTTTCAGATCATCTGAAATGGTTAGGTATATCCCATTCTCTATTCCACTCCCAGAACCAGCCCGGACACTTTTCTCTGTTCCATCACAGGATGTGGGCTTCACTGACTGAGCCAACAGTCATTCCATCCCTCATTGCCCAGAGGGTAGTTAGAGCCTGTGACATTATTGGGTGTGTGGGGACACATTTAGGCCAGAGCAGTGAAGGATGGCAGTTTCCTTCCCTACAAGTTATGAGTGAATCAGATCGGTTTTCCTGACAATTGCCAATGGTTTAACCTTCACCATTCAACTTTTAATTCCAGACTTTTTTTGAATTCAAATTCCAACATCTCACTTGGCAGGAGTTGAACTCAGAGACCCAGAGAATTACGTGCATTTTTGGATTAATAACCAAATAACAACCAAAGTCATTCAGATATACAAGAATGAGAGGTATGAACAGTGTCAAAAGAAAGGAGCTGCTCCTTTCAGTAAAAGGGCAAAGAAAGAGGCAGCACACTTTTAAATTGAAGCGTTTGAGAGTTAAAGAAAATTTAAGTGTTGTTTTCACCCAGAGAGTGCTGGGGTTTAGAATGCACTTTCTGAGAGGAGTTGTCACGGGTAACCTCACAACCCATTAAACAGTATTTGGATGAGCGCTTGAAGTGTCATAATATTCAGGGCTACGGGCCTCGTGTAGGAAAGTGGGACGAATGGGCATGCTTCTGTGATTGGATGGCTGTGGACGTTCAACCATTGAGCAGCATAGGGCAGGAATTGTTGTGTTTCTGGAGACTATAATAACAAAGGCTATTAGAATGAACTGCAATTGCTTCCAAAAGGATGCCAGTTGGGAACACATGAGAAAACATTCTGAAACCAGACAGTGGAGAATAAATAACAAGGAAATGGCAGAAGTATGGCATAACTCCTTCAGTTTTTGATTACCAGACGAAAAGATATAAAGATAATCTTCTCAGCAATACTAGGAAATCTGAGTGTGGTGAGAAATAGAAGTAGAATGAAATTAGCAAATAAACTAATTTAGAGAAATTATTGCGACCAGTTTTAATGGGCACAGACAAAGCCAATGTTGGTTTATGATCTGGGATTCGTATTTGACAAACCAACCTGGAGATAAATTTTGGAGATGGAATAGATGCAATGCATTTGGAGTTTTGGAAAGGTTTTTGATAGATTCCCAAGCCCAATGTGTAAAGTAAAACACATGGGATTGGACCAAATATATGGTGCCATAATGGGAAAGCTGACAGGAAACAGTAAGCAAGAATAAATGGATGCTTTTTTGTTGGATTGAAAGGTTCATGGTGTAAATTAGAGATTCCAGATATTCACAAAACATATCAAAAGTTTGGTTGAGGGAATCAAATGCAATTTTTCCAAGTCTGCTGACAGTACAAAACTGGGGCTGTGAGTGATGCGGAGGATATAAAGGTTCTCCAAGGCAATTGAGACAAGTGGAATGACTGGGTAAACATCTGGCAGATGAAGAGCAATGAGGATGTATGTGACATTGTGCACTTTGGAGGGAAATAATAGAACAACAGCACAATATTTGAAGAGGGATTGTCTGAAAAATATTGATCTATAAAGGGACTTGTACTCCCTGTCTTTTGTGTTCTTCTGCGCAGACTCCAAAATCTATGCAGGGCGGTAACGTCTGAAGCTAGCTGCCATACGATTTCCACCCCTTGCCACCTAAGCTTGTCCTTTCTGAGCTCTAGGTTTCACCCTTGGCCCATCATGTGTGTGTTGGCTGGAATAGAACGAGCCAGGCTTTACAGCTTTCTGGCCTCATCATTGAGATCAACAATGTCAGACTGTGAACTCTGCCCCAATTTGTTTACATTTCTTGTTTCAATTTGTGTCTGGGTCCACTGCACACCTGGCTCCAGGCACATCTTTTGTTTATTTGTTTCGTTTCCAGCTCTAACTCCATTCCCTGCAGCCTTGAGGGACTAATAACATTTCTGCAATTTAATCTCTCATGCCTTCCCCCCATGACATGTGCCTTTTGCCCTTGTCTCACCCCCACCTTGCTCAGAATCTGTTACATTTCTGGTCCCAGGCCTCTGTCAGCTCACTGCGCCCCCGGGTCAGAGTTTTAAATTCACTTCCTCCAGAGAGAAACTGAAATCGTTGTGGGTGCAGCTTTCCCCAGATTTTAATTTTGGAAACAAAAACCATGAAGTTGTTTCAGAGTTGAGGTTTTTTGAGCCTTAATCCACAATCTCGCTTCTTTAGAGCTAAACTGTGATCTTCCCACAGTTGAAAAATGCAGGTTAGGTGGACTGGCCACGCTAAATTGTCCCCGAGTGTGCAGTTTACATGGTTGGGTTAGCTGCGGTAAATGTGGGGTTCATGGGAGTAGGGTGGGATAGAGAGCTAGTGCAGACTGGATGCACTGAATGACCTCTTTCTGCACTGTCGGGATTCTGTGATCTTAACCATTTGTGATAATGGTCACATTTTCCTCATGACAGGCCACACATCACCATGTTCTTTCAGCTCAAGCTTTCATGCTGCCTTTGTGTTTTGAGAAGCTCTGTTGTTGGAATGGGAGCTTTCTTTGATGTGGCCTCTCGTCATTCTTCCGCCCACGTCCCAGTTCCATGCGTTAATTCCAGCTTTCTTTCAATTTCCCAAATGGGGTTTTTGAAGAGCTCAAAAGGCGAGTGGATGGAAATTGAGAAATTAAAGAGTCAGAATGAAAGAGGAGGTGGAAATCATAAACGGATTTGATAGATCCCAGGGGAAGGAGGAAGGTCACAGATGCTTCCAGACCTGCTGAACTATTCCAGCAACTTTGTTTTTGTTCCAGGGGAATGAGACTCCAGGATCCTCCTGTTGTGACTGTTCACACAGTATTTTTTAAATTAATGTGTGGGATGTGGGTGTCCCTGGCTGCCCAGAATTTCTTGCCCATCTGTAGTTGCCCTTGGGAAGGTGGTGGTGAGCTGCCTTCCTGAACTGCTGCAGTCCTCCTGATGTGTGGTGACCCGCAATGCTATTAGGGAGGGAATTCCAGGATTTTGACCAAGCGACAGTGAAGGAACGGTGATATATTTCCAAGTCAGGATGGTGAGTGACTTAGAGGGGAACGAGGAGGTGGTGATCTTCCCATATATCTGCTGCCCTTGTTCTTCCAGATGGAAGTGGTTATGTGTTTGAAAGGTGCTGCCTGAGGATCTTTGGTGAATTTCTGCAGTCGAGACAAAATTCTGTGATGAGAGTCAAACCCGGGCAGGCGAAGATGGAGCACTGAATAGTAACAGACTGAGTTCAAACACAGGAGATTTGTTCAGCCAGTATTAGCACATAGTGTAACAGTCAGGAATGTGAAGTGAAGAGTGACAGGACATAATGCCACATGCTGCAGATGGAAAACTTTTATCGGAACAGAAGTAGACCATTCGGCCCCTCAAGCCTGTTCTGTCATTCAATTAGATCAGTACCTGATCTGTGGCTTAACTTTCAAGTTCCAAAACCGACCAAACCTACCAATGAGGCTCCTCTGAAACAAACAAAGTGAATATTGAAAAAAAAATTCCAAACAAATTGCAAATGCAGGGAAATCAGAAGCAAAAACAGATATTGCTGGAAAAATTCAGCAGGCCCGGAAGCATCTATGAAAGAAATCAGAGTTACCCTTTCGGGTCCAGTGACCCTTTGAGTGACCAGATACAGTTGACCATTCCCCCTTTCCTGTAACACCCTCCGGAACAGGTGATGGCGTGAGGGCCATGAGGTTGTCAATAACAACTGAGAAAACAGCAGGGTATGCTGAATCAGAGAGAAAAACAACATTTTAGCCTTTCACTTTTAAATCAATTGCACCAATTTATTCACTATTGTTCCAGAAACAGGACAAGAGACCAGAAAATCAACTCTGTGCCATTGGGCCTGGGAACCATTGTTATTCTGACCACCATGTGAATCCATGCTATATCAATTAGTTTGATTCTGAACCATCCTATGGGCAATTAGAAGCGATGATAAAAGCTTGCTGATCTTCAGATGCCATGATCCCATGAACAAGCAAAAGAAATATCCAATTACTGCAGTTACTTGTGAACCCACTGGTGCTTCTTCAGCAAGATGACTGAGTGAATTTTCTCCCATACACAGAGTAGGTGAATGACATCTCCCGCGTGTCTATTTTCTGGTGTATAGTGAGGGTTAATGATGCCCTGAACCCAGCCCCACAGTGAGAGCACATGAATGGCCTCCCTTCAATGTGAGCATGTTGAAAGTACATCGGTTCCCCCTGAGCTTTTATGGCACTTCCCACAATCTGTACATTTAACTCTGTTCATAGTGAACCTGTTGGGGTTTCAATAGGCTGGATGACCGGGAGAAATCCTTCCCACACTCGGAGCAGGTCAATGGTCTCTCCCCAGTTTGGACCCATTGGTGTGCCAGCAGGTGGGATGGCTGAATGAATTCCTTGCCACTCCCACAGCAGGGAAACAGCCCCTTTCCAGTGTGAAACCACTGTGAATGCCTTCTCACACATCAAGCAAGTCAATAATTTCTTCCTGATATGATTGCGCCGATGTGTTTGCAGCTTGGATGGGGAATTGTAACTCCTCTCACAGTCCCGACGGATCCACAGTTGGATGAAGGAAAATCCCAAGGCATTCTATATTTATGTGAGGAACAAGAGGATGGTGAGAGTAACAGTGGTGCCTACCAGGGATAGTGGGAGGGAACTTGCGCTCAGAGTCAGGCATGGTAGAGGAGGGCCTTGATGAATACTTTGCTTCAGTATTCACCAGTGAGAGGGGCCATAACATTTGTGAAGATAGCATGAAAAAGACAGATACACTCAAACAGGTTGATGTCAGGAAGGAGGATGAAGCGGGGGAAAGAATGCTTTGCCTTTGGTGATGACTTTTGCGTCCTCATTGCCTACTGGAATAATACCAAATGATTGGAGGGTGGCAAATGTTATTCCCTTGTTCAAGAAAGGGAATAGGGATAATCCTGGGAATTACAGAAGTGTCAGTCATTCTGTGGTGGGCAGATTAGTGGAGAGGATTCTGACAGACAGTATTTATGATTATTTGGACATGCACAATTTGATTAGAAATCGTCAGTGCGGCTTTTTGAGGGGCAGATCATGCCTCAGAAGCCTTACTGAATTCTTTGAGGATGTGGTAAATGACATTGATGAAGATCAAGCAATGGATGTGGTGCATATGGATTTTGGAGAAGCATTTGATTTGGTTCCCCAAGGCTGGCTCATTTAGAAAGCTAGGAGACATGGGATTCATGGAAATTTGGTTATCTGGATACAGAATGGAAGCCAGAGTTTTGTAATAGATGGAAATTATTCAGCCTGAAGCTTGGCGATCAGTGGTGTTTTGAAAGAATCTGTTCTGGGAACCCCGCTCTTTGTGGTCTTTATAAATGACTTGGATGAGGAAGTGGAAAGATGGGTTAGTATGTTTGATGATGACACGAAGTTTGGTGGCATGGTGGGTGGTGTGGAGGGCTGTTGGAGTTTGCAATGGGTCATTTACAAGATGAAAAGCTGGGCAAAGAAGTGGCAGATGGAATTCAACCTAGAAAAGTGTGAAGTCATTCATTTTGAAAGGTTGACTTTAAATACAGAATTTAGAGTTAACCTAATGTTCTTGCTAATGTGGAGAAACAGAGGGTCCTTGGGGTCTACATCGATAGACCCGTCAAAGTTGCTACCCAAATTAATAGTGTTGTTGAGAAGGTGTATGGTACGTTGGCATTTATTGGCAAGGGAATTGAGTTTAGAAGCCACAAGGATATACTGCAGTTGCTTAAAACACTCGTTAGACCACAAGTGGAATATTGTATTCAGTACATTACAGGAATGATGTGAAAGCTTCCGTGTGGGTGCAGAGGAGATTTACCAGGATGCTGCCTGAACTGGAGGGTAGGTCTTATGAGGAAAGGTTGTGGGAGCTCAGGCTTTTCTCTTTAGAGAAAAGAAGGATGAGCTGTGTCTTGATATAGGTAAATCAGATGATGAGAGACATAGATAGCATGGATACCCAGAGACCTTTTCCCAGAGCAGAAGTGACTATTATGAGGGGGCATACTTTTCAGGTGATTGGAGGAAGGTATTGTGGCAATGTCAGAGGTAGGTCCTTTCCACAGAGAGTGGTGGGTGCATGGAATGCTCTGTCGGCGGTGGTATTAAAGTCAGATACATTCAGGACGTTTAACCGAGTCTTGGACAGTTGTGAGGATGATTGTAAAATATAGAGTATGCAAGGTAGTTTGATCTTCGAGTAGGATAATATTTTGGCACAACATTGTGGGCTGAAGAGCCCGTGCTGTACTCTTCTGTGTTCTATGTGTTCAATTCACCTAGCCTGCATATGTTTGGACCATGGGAAGAAAGTGAAGCACTGAGACGCACACATGGTGAGAATGTGCAAACTCTATGCTGACATCAGCTGAAGCTGAAATCGAAGCTGGGTCCCTTTTGCTGAAAGACCCCAAAAATGCTTGGGTCGGGTCCAGTAGGAAATTGAACCCTGGTTTCCCTCGTGAAAGGTGGGGATACTGACCACAATGCTAATGAGGGCATCAGGTACAAATGCCCCTGAAGCCCTTTACATGTGCACCAATCACATACAATCGCTTCAGTATTCAAATTCTACTTCTATTGCTTCGCCCATAATCATCAATGCCACAGCATCACAAATTCACATCTGAATGCTTCTTAAAGTCATAAGGATATCTGCCTCTAGGACACTTGCAGGCAGTGCCTTCCAGATTCCAAACATCCACTGGCTAAAAGCGATTTTCTGTAAGTTTACTGAAAACTTCCTTCCTCTTATATTAAATGTATGGTCCCTGGTGATTGATCCCTCCCTCAAGGGAAAGCGTTTAGATAGTCCATCCTCATTATTTTGTACATCTCCTCTGCTCTGAGGAAAACGACCACAGTCTGATCGATCTCGCTTCATAACGGAACTCTTCAGCTGAGACAATATCCTGGTAAATCTCTTCGGCACAGTTTCTGGTGCTACCACATCCCACAATAATGTGAATTAATGAACTGCCCCCAATACTCTCGCTATAGCAAAATGAACAAATACAATGAATGCTGCAGAAAGCCACAGAAACTGGTCTTTTCTGATGCAGTCCATGTTGCTCATTATTGCCATTGGTCATTTTCCTAGGCCTGATGTTCCAATAATCACTGGTCCATGTCAGTAAAAGCTGCTCCATGAGTCTTGATCTGACCGTTCCAGTATCTAAATATTTCATCTGGTTTAGAGTTCCTGGTGGTGAGACAGGCCACGTTCATTCACCAACACAGACTGCAACAAGACAGAATGAACAATGTCAATGTGAAAATGGATGTTAGATTGTGCAGTGTCTCAGTGAAGTGGAGCGAGGGATGTAAAGGAGATTTAGTGATTGTGCGAGGGAGAAAATTCTCGAAGTGGTTTGAATTCTGACACATCAAATGCAGATATGTGAGAGAGC
This sequence comes from Stegostoma tigrinum, assembly GCF_030684315.1. Taxonomy (NCBI): domain Eukaryota; kingdom Metazoa; phylum Chordata; class Chondrichthyes; order Orectolobiformes; family Stegostomatidae; genus Stegostoma; species Stegostoma tigrinum. Next base: position 1,186,842 of record NW_026728430.1, on the reverse strand, counting down.
CGGGGTTGAGAGATGATTGTCACCACCTCAAAGAATATTTTCACGTAAAAATGTTTGATACTTGCTGTATTTCTGTGGCCCATGGCACAAGGAGTAAAGCAAAATACAGCAAGCATCCACTGTCATGTCTCAGATTCGAACCGAGGTTGCTGTGGCCACAACACAGAGTACTAACCACAAGACGATCACGGCACCACATGAGTTCGCTTGTGTGCAACAAGCAATAACTACAGTGGCTGAGGATATGTCAGGAACAGCACCAGATCGACAACTGGAATTCTTTCCATGCAGTGCACTGTAATGTGGAGATTCACAGAGGGCTGGAATCTGTAATTACGATGCTACCAGGGACTGTGGCGATTCCATCAATGATTATATTGAAGACTGAGATTGATAGATTTCTACGAAATATCAAAGACTCAGTGTATAGTGCTGGCTCTTGTTGAAATATACCTTTCAATAGTAATCTAGCTTAACATTGGATATTTCATCAGCTCCCTCACAAAAGGAAGTAACCATTGCTGCATACAACCATATAAATCGCAGTTCCCAGGCCCAGATCCAGGGAAACTCAGTGACCCAGCGCGAAGATATAACCGGAAATGGGGATGGCAATGAGCGTGCAGACATATGCTGTGATAGTAGATGACGGGATAGTCTGTGCATTATGAGCCAAGACAATGTGACAAAATCGAGATAGAGCCACGGGTATGCTGTGCAGAAGGATGAGAGATGCAATGGTGAATCAGACAGTGACCAGGCTGATACAGATAGAAGCGACACAATTGGTGAGTGCGCGATCCTTCTGTGATGATGTAGAGACGCGTGAAATGCCGAGTCTGTGAGCTCCAATCTCACCCGGAGCAGCTTCTATTGACATGGAGCAGGGATTATTGGGACCTCAAGCTGTTTGAAAAGATGCACAACAATTTTAATCTGAGGCAAAATAGTTTTTGGAATCACAGTTATTTGTGGATGGAGTGAGGATCTGTCCATGAAAATGTCACAATTATAATGAAAAATGCTGCAAATATTCAACTCGTCAAGAGAGAAATCTGTGCTGGGAGAAATAGAGGTAACGTTTTTGCTCTCGTACTTTTGTCATATGGCTGACCCTGCACTGGGTTGAACTGTGGGAAGGAATTTTTCACTCATTTCATATTATTCAATTTTTTGCAAACATGCACAGATCACTGATGTCATCCGAACTTCCAAAAAATATCGGTAATATATGATGTTGTGATTAGGCTCAAGTTTACCTCAGGTTATGGAGGAAAAGCATGAAAGCAGAGTTGACATTTATCAGATCAGCAGCGATCTCATTGACTGGCTGAGCAGACTCGATCGGGTGAATTGTAGCTTCCTGCCGACAAATGGCAGTGAAACTCACTGCGTCACAAAGGGGAGGCAATTGAATTGAAGTAGCGACTGTGATTATCTTTGCTGGTTGTGTACTTTGTGAATGTTCCCCTTACAGCTGATGTCCCTGCTAACAACACAACACAAAGGTGAGTAGCCTGACTGAGCAGTGATGGCTAAGGCACCTTTCCCCTCTTTTAGCGGCTGGAATATGGACCCTGATGTTCTCGGGGACAGGAACTGACATTGAAAGGATCACAGACAGAGCTGCACTGCCTTTGCGTTGTCACCATCAGGAAAAATAAAACTTGATTTCCTGACCAGGAATCGAATCCCGGCTGCGGCAGTGAAAGCGCCGAATCCTAACCACTAGACCACCAGGGATAGTGGTGGATATGTGTGCATCGTTTCTTAATGGCACAACTTCTGGCTTTCTTTTTCTTTCTACGACAGTTGTTTCTCCTGCAAAATGACTGAATCATCGTGTTTTTACAGCACAGAAAGGGGCTCAACGACCCAGTTTCCAGCCTTTGCCCATAGCCTTGTCTGCTACGAGACGATGGGCCGGCCGTTTGAGATGTTCACGTTCCCTTGGGGAAGTGGGCCACATGTTCACCCTCAGAAGGTAGCACACAGACACATTTCGCAGAAGGTGACAAAGGCCTCAGCAGAGACCAACCTCCAGAAAGTAGGATTTCATCCATTTGGGTTATATTGTCCCATTTCACACTTCAAAACCAGAATCTGATTACAGCAAAGAAATAAAGCATTCGGCCACTCCCCTCTCCGTGTTGCTCCCCCATTGTTTACTTGTCAACCTACAGTTTATAATACCTCACCTCACTGCTGGCCTGTGGAGGAAATGACACTGGCATAATTTCAGACAGTATTGAAAGTCCTCTTTCAGATGTTGGGTGCCGCAGTTGTACAAACATTCTCATCTCCTCCAGTTAGAAGTAAACTCATGACTGGTGCTTTACAAGAACATTGCTTTCAATACTGCGCTACAGAGCCGAGGCTGTGCCCTGTAAGGTAGGGTTTCATGCATTAGAAACTGCAATGTAATAGATGGCAGGATAGTCTGTGCAGTATAAACCAAGACAATGCGACAACACCGTGATGGAGCCGAGGGGATCATGTGCCGAAGGATGAGAGATGTAATGCTGAATCAGGCAGTGACCAGGGTGATAGAGATATACATCGCCCCTCGTAGTCTGCTGATTAGTATTCAGTGCCATCAATGCCATGGCGTGTTCGTGGTTAAAATTTGCAATAATAACTCTGAAATATTGACTGACCTTTAGAAGTCGAATTATGTCATAGATCAGGCGGTATCGCTTCAATCTATATCCCAGTTCTACATCAGCAATGTCAGCTGCATTTGCCTGATGTACAATTTATTTCAGACAAAAACAGGGGAGATCATGGAAAGTGAAGGGGCAATGGTGGTTTGAGAGAGTTGACTGTAGGCCTAATGGAGCCAGACTCAGTGTGGCTGCTGAAGACTGGTTTTTCCTGTTTATCCTGGTATACAGATCACTCTGGAGCAGCCCAAATGTTCTGGATGTGAGTTTGCTCGCTGAGTTGGAAGGTTCGTTTTCAGACGTTTCGTCAGCATTCTAGGTAACATCATCAGTGAGCCTCCGACGAAGCGCTGGTGTTATGTCCCGCTTTCTATTTATCTGGTTAGGTTCCCTTGGGTTGGTGATGTCATTTCCTGTTCTTTTTCTCAGGGGATGGTAGATTGGCTCCAAATCAATGTGTTTGTTGATGGAGTTCCGGTTGGAATGCCATGCTTCTAGGAATTCTCGTGCATGTCTCTGTTTGGCTTGTCCTAGGAGGGATGTGTTGTCCCAATCAAAGTGGTCTCCTTCCTTATCTGTATGTAAGGATACGAGTGATAGTGGGTCATGCCCTATAGAGGTGGCCTGCTTCCCCGCAAAGGTTGCAGCTTGTCTCTTGTGGGCAATCCTTTGCAAGGTGTCCCTCCTCCCTGCAGATGGTGGCTTTGCAGTCGGCCGCCACGTGACCGGACCTACCACAGGCATGGCAGACTTTAGGTTGCCCTGCACAGGTCAGGTATACTTGCTCCCACTGATAGCGAAACTGGACAGTGGGTGTTCGATGTTCCCGTCAGTGCCCGTCCTCTGCGTCACCTTGACCTGCCTCTGACTGGTCCAGATCCCGAAGGGGTCCATGATGTTGGTTAGGTCCCCTTCCACCTTCACGTACATTCCAACAAAGGTCAGGACATCAACTGCTGGCACATGCGGGTTGTACATGTGTACAGTCACCATACGGCTCCTCTGCACTGCCATCACAAACAGCGGGACAGCAGTTCATACAGAAAGCGTGTCCTCACCTCCTTTCTCCTTGAAAACCTCCAGGAAGCGCTCGCAAATTTTGGCACTCCTGAAGGTCACATTGTAGAAACCTCCTCCGGGGAAATCCTGCAGGCAGTAAATGTCCGCGGCAGCGAAACCACAACAGTCCAACGGGACCCTCTTCCCGAAGAAGGTGCAGTCCACAGGTGGACCTTCATCCACCTTCTTCACAGAAACACGGATGGTGTTCCGGACCCCCTGACCTGGGGCACGAGAACTTGCCGCAGCCGTCATTGCAGGTTTGCTGCTCCCCTGAACCAGCGTTCGGCCGAAGCCAGCATTAAGATCCATTGGTTGCAAGGGTGCACAGCCAACCCGACGTCTTCCTTCCACCTCCAACACAGCACTCTCCCCCACTCGGTCCACAAGAGAGTGTGTCTTTATTTTGTTCCAGATGTAAGCTGGTTCACTGAGCTGGAAGGTTTGTTCCCAGACAATCAGTCACCATTCTAGGTAACATCAACAGTGAACCTCCAACAAAGCGCTGTTGTCATGTCCTGCTTTCTATTGATCTGGTTTGGTTTCCTTGGGTTGGTGATGTCATTTCCTGCGTTGGTGATGTCATTTCCTGTTCCATTTCTCAGGGGATGTCAGATTGGCTCCAAAAGCCAAAGAAAAGAAAAGCCAAAAGCCAGAGAAAAAGAACAGGAAATGACATCACCAACGCAGGAAATGACATCACCAACCCAAGGAAACCGAACCAGAAAAATAGGAAGCGGGACATAACACCAGTGCTTTGTGGGAGGCTCACTGTTGATGTCACCTAGAATGGTGACAAAACATCTGGGGACAAACCTTACAGCTCAGTGAACCAGCTTACATCTCGAACACAATAAAGACCCACTCTCTTGTGGACTGAGAGGACGAGAGTGCTGTCTTGGAGGTGAAAGGAGGACGTCGGGTTGGCTGTGCACCCTTGCGACCAGTGGATCTTAATGCTGGCTTCGGCCTAACGCTGGTTCAGGGGAGCAGCCAACCTGCAACGATGGCTGCGGCAAGTGCTCGTGCCCCAGGTCAGGGGGTCCGGAACACCATCCGTGTTTCTGTAAAGAAGGTGGATGAAGGTGCACCTGTGGACCGCACCTTCTTTGTGAAGAGGGTCCTGTTGGACTGTTGTGGGTTTGCTGCTGCGGACATTTACTGCCAGCAGGATTTCCCCGGAGGAGGCTTTTACGATGTGACCTTCCGGAGTGCCAAGCTTTGCGAGCGCTTCCTGGAGGTTTTCAAGGAGAAAGGAGGTGAGGGCCCCCTCTCTGTATTGACCGCTGTCCCACTGTTTGTGATGCCAGCACAGAGGAGCCGTATGGTGACTGTACACATGTACAACCCGCATGTGCCAGCAGTTGATGTCCTGACCTTCCTCGGAAGGTATGTGAAGGTGGAAGGGGACCTAACTGACATGGTGGACCCCTTTGGCATCTGGACGAGTAAGAGGCAGGTCAAGGTGACGCTGAGGATGGGCGCAGATGGGAATGTCGCACACCCACCGTCCAGCTTCGCGATCGGCGGGAGCAGGGGCTACCTGACCTATGCAGGGCAACCTAAAGTCTGCCATGCCTGTGGTAGGTCAGGTCATGTGGCGGCCAACTGCAAAGTCACCATCTGCAGGAACTGCAGGGAGGAGGGACACCTTGCAAAGGATTGCCCACGAGAGAGAAGCTGCAACCTTTGCGGGGAAGCGGGCCACTTCTATAGGGCATGCCCGCGGCGGGGTACCACCTACGCCCAGGTCGCCGGCAGGGGAAATGCGGGGCCAGCCCCCCCGGAGGAGAGGAAGGCACCAGGGCCCAGCAAGGACCCCACTAATGTGCAGGAGGGCCAGGCCGTGCAGGAGGGCCCAGCCCTGCAGGATGGGCCCGAGGCCAGCAAAGCACCCCTGCAGGCTCCGATCCCCCCCCGACAACCCGGAGCCAATGGAGGCGGCGACTGGCGACCCAGGGGAGTGGACTACAGTCCGGAAAGCGAGGAGGAAGGTGCGTCGACGGGCCCAGGAACCGCAACAATCAGGAGGGAAGAGACAGCTACAGGGGGGCTATAAGAGCTCCTCTGACGAGGAGGATTCGGAGAGGGCCCACCCGAAGCAGAAGTTAAAGGTCTCGAGGGGGAAGGAAAGCAGCACCCCGCTTCCAGGTGACGGGAGGCGTCCGGAGGCTCACTCCGACACCCAGTCAAGTGCCGCTGGAGCACTGGAGGGCCCCCGCGAACTTCCAGGCGGGAAGGAGGAAACAGCACGTCCCCAGCCTGATCCGGAGCCGGACCCTCCTGCCTCCGCACCCCTGACGGGGGGATGCCACCCGGAAGGCAGCACAGACGGTTTCCTGAGCCCAGAGAGCGTCCAGCAGTTAGCCCGGGCAATGGGCATGAAGGGACAGATGGAGGGGCTGGACCTTGGACTCGGGGAGGGTACTGTGGTCACTGCCCACAATGGGGGTACGAATTGCGAGCATTAATGTGCGCAGCGTCAAGTCAACCGCGAGATGTGTGTCCACGTTGGCCTACCTGACCACCATCAAGGCGGACCTCCTGTTTCTGCAGGAGTGCGGGATACCGCACCTCGGCAGGTACGGGAAATGGTCCGGCGCCTGGACCTGTGGGCCTTCGATCTGGTCGGGGGGTAACGACTGTCGCTCCTCGGGCCTGGCTATTCTGCTGCAGGGGCACAACTTCACCATCTCTCAAGTTCAGGAGGTGGTGGGGGGGGCGCCTCCTAGTGGCTGACATCACCTACAGGAATGCTCCCCTGAGGCTGATCAACGTGTACGCCCCAGCGGTACGGAGTGAGCGGTTGGCTGTCCTGTAGCGGCTTCCACCCCTGCTGGCTACGTCCAGGCCGGTCATGCTAGGCGGAGACTTCAACTGCATCATTGATGCAGATGGAAGATCCGGCGTGGGGACAGCGGGTGGGGGGATTCAACTGGACGTCACGTCCAGATTCCTGATGGGCACGGTGAAGGACGCCAAGCTGCTCGACGTCTTCAGCACCCCTGCAGACGGAGCGCAGCAGAGGTACACCTGGTCGCGGCCAGACGGGTCTATCCGCTCAAGGATAGACTTCCTGTTTGTGTCACAGACGTTCTCGGTCAGATCCACTGGTGTCGAGCCGGTGTTCTTCTCTGACCACTGCCTCCTGCTGGCCGACTGTCACTTACAGGACGACCAGCCGGCCGGCAAGGGGACGTGGAAGCTCAACACGACTCTGCTGACCCCAGAGAACGTCGAGGAGTTTAAGAGGGAGTACACCGGTTGGAGGACCGTGAAACCCCTCTTTGAGTCTCCAGGCGACTGGTGGGAGACGGTGAAGGAGAACATCAAGAGGTTCTTTGTCCTCAAGGGTGTTCAGAGGGCAAGAGAGAGGCGGGGAAAGCTGCCGCGACTCCAGAAAAGGGTGCAGAACCTGCTCCTTCTGCAGTTGATGGAGGTCGATGTCACGGAGGACCTCCGCGAGGTAAGGGGCCAGCAAGCCTCGCTCTTCGCCGCGGAGGCCTCCAGGATAATCTTCCGGTCCAGGTTCCGCTCTGTGGAGCAGGACGAGACGCGCTCGCGTTTCTTCTTTCAGAAGGTGCACAAAGAGAGCTCTCTGCTTAGCCGGCTGAAGGAGGACGACGGCTCGGTGACTTCGTCTCGGCCCGACGTTTTGAGGATCAGCAGATCCTTCTATGCCGGACAGTACGACACGAAGCCCACGGACAGCACGGCCTCCGAGTCGTTCCTGTCGTCTATCACGGAGGTCTTAGATGACGGCACGAGGGAGTGGCTGGACCGGCCGATATCCCTGGACGAGCTGGCCAGAGCCCTCAAGTCCTTGCAGAGGAATAGGACTCCCGGAAGTGATGGCTTACCGGTCGAGCTGTATTCTGCTCTGTGGGGCCTGGTCGGCCAGGACCTGCTGGAGGTGTACGATAGTGCGCTTCGGCCAGGGGAAATGTGCAAGTCCATGAGGAAGGGCATCATCACCCTCATTTACAAGGGGAAGGGGGAAGAGGGAAGAAATTAAGAATTGGCGTCCCATTTCACTATTGAACGTGGGCTACAAAATCCTGGCCAAGGTCATTGCCAACCGGGTCAGGTCTGTCCTGGAGTCGGTGATTCACCCTGACCAAACCTGTGCTGTGCCGGGCAGGAAGATCGCTGTGAGCCTCGCGCTCATCAGGGATACGATCGCCTACGTACAGGACAGGCGGGTGGACACGTGCCTCGTCAGCCTGGACCAGGAGAAGGCCTTCGACAGGGTCTCTCATGCTTACATGAGGGACGTCCTCTCCAAATTGGGGTTCGGGGAGGGCATCCGCAATTGGATCCGGCTGCTCTACGCCAACATCGTTAGCGCAGTCTCGATCAACGGTTGGGAATCAGACAGTTTTCCTGTTAGATCTGGAGTCAGGCAGGGCTGCCCACTCTCTCCTGCCTTGTTCGTGTGCTGTGTGGAGCCCTTCGCCGCCTCCATCAGGAAGGACGTGAGCCTGAAGGGCGTGACTATCCCATGCAGCGGAGGCCTTCAGGTCAAGACCTCCCTGTACATGGATGATGTCGCCGTCTTCTGCACCGATCGTCGGTCGGTGAGTAGGCTGTTGGACATCTGCGGCCAGTTTGAACTGGCCTCGGGTGCCAAAGTCAATAGGGGTAAGAGCGAGGTCATGTTCTTCGGGAACTGGGACGACCGCTCCTTCATCCCCTTCACCGTCAGGACAGACTACCTGAAGGTGCTGGGTGTTTGGTTTGGTGGAGCTGGGGCATGCACTAAGACTTGGGAGGAGCGTATCTCCAAATTTAAGCAGAAGCTGGGCAGGTGGACGCTCTGGTCCCTCTCCATCGCGGGTAAGAACCTGGTTGTCAGGTGCGAGGGGCTTTCGGTACTGTTGTATGTGGCGCAGGCCTGGCCTATTACCTGGACCTGCGCCGCTGCGGTCACCCGGGCCATCTTCCACTTCATTTGGGGGTCGAGGATGGACCGGGTCCGCAGAGATACCATGTACAAAGACCTGGGAAATGGGGGAAAGGGCGTACCGAACGCCACCCTCGCCCTGACGGCTACCTTTGTGTGTGGCTGCATCAAGCTGTGCGTAGATCCTCAGTACGCAAACACCAAGTGTCACTACTTACTGAGGTTCTACCTGTCCCCGGTGTTGCGAAGGATGGGCTAAGCCTCGTTGCCACGGAATGCTCCGAGTAGTTGGACTGTCCCGTACCACCTGTCCTTCGTGGAGAAATTTTTGAAAGGAAACACCTTTGACCACAAGGCCGTCAGGCAGTGGTCAGCACGTAGTATCCTCAGGACCCTTCGGGAAAAGGAGAGGGTGGATCCCGTCGTGTGGTTCCCCACGCAGACTGCCAAAGTCGTTTGGCAGAATGCCTCATCGCCAGAACTTTCAAACAAGCACAAGGACATTGATTGGCTGGCGGTGAGAGGGGCTCTGCCAGTGAGATCCTTTCTGCATGCCCGGAATCTCTGCACCACTGCACGCTGCCCTCGAGGTGGCTGCGGGGGGGACGAGACTGTCGATCACCTCCTTCTGGAGTGTGCCTACGCGCAGGAGGTCTGGAGGGGGATGCAGTGGTATTTGTCGAGGTTCGTCCCGAGCAGCTCCGTGACGCGGGACTCCGTGCTCTACGGGCTGTTTCCGGGGACGCACACCGAGACCAACATCAACTGCGCCTGGAGGACCATCAATGCGGTGAAAGACGCTCTTTGGTCTGCCCGCAACTTGCTGGTCTGCCAGCTGAAAGAACTGACCCCGACCGAGTGTTGCAGACTGGCGCACTCCAAGGTCCAGGGCTACGTGCTGAGGGACGCGCTAAAGCTTGGGGCAGCCGCCGCCAAGGCGTGTTGGGGAAAGACCACCGTATGAGCCCCCTCGTCCAGAAAAGGGAAAAGAATCCTATCTGGTAACTGGGCCCAGCTGGCGCCTTCCCCAACTGGTCAGGGGGCCAACTGGGACTGTGCGGGGTGACGACTGCCGGGGCGGTTTCTTTGCTTTGTTTTTTTTTTCTCTGTTTTGTTTTTTTTTTCCCTTTAGTTGGTGTACGTACCCCCGGATAACCTGGAGTGGCTTGCATGACTGGGTAGGTGTATAAATGTTTTATTTTTTGTACATTCTATGAATAAAGTATATTTTTTCAAATAAAAAAAAGTGACAAAACATCTGAGAACAAACCTTCAACCTCAGTGAACCAGTTTACATCTGGAACAAAATAAAGACCCACTCTTCTGTGGACCGAGAGGAGGAGAGTGCTATCTTTGAGGTGAAAGGAAGACGTCGGGTTGGCTGTGCACCCTTGCGACCAGTGGATCTTAATGTTGGCTTCGGCCTAACGCTGGTTCAGGGGAGCAGCCAACCTGCAACGATGGCTGCGGCGAGTGCTCGTGCCCCAGGTCAGGGGGTCCGGAACACCATCCGTGTTTCCGTGAAGAAGGTGGATGAAGGTGTACCTGTGGACCGCACCTTCTTCGTGAAGAGGGTCCTGTTAGACTGTTGTGGGTTCGCTGCTGCGGAGATTTAATGCCTGCAGGATTTCCCCGGAGGAGGCTTTTACGATGTGACCTTCAGGAGTGCCCAGCTTTGCGAGCGCTTCCTGGAGGTTTTCAAGGAGAAAGGAGGTGAGGGCTCCCTCTCTGCATTGACCGCTGTCCCGCTGTTTGTGATGCCAGCACAGAGGAGCCGTATGGTGCCTGTACACATGCACAACCCGCATGTGCCAGCAGTTGATGTCCTGACCTTCCTTGGAAGGTACGTGAAGGTGGAAGGGAACCTAACTGACATCATGGACCGCTTTGGCATCTGGACCAGTAAGAGGCAGGTCAAGGTGACGCTGAGGATGGGCGCGGACGGGAACTTCGTACACCCACTGTCCAGCTTTGCGATCGGCAGGAGGAAGGGCTACCTGGCCTGTGCAGGGCAACCTAAAGTCTGCCATGCCTGTGGTAGGTCAGGTCATGGCGGCCGACTGCAAAGCCACCACCTGCAGGGAGGAGGGACACTTTGCAAAGGATTGCCCACAAGAGACAAGCTGCAAACTTTGTGGGGAAGTGGGCCACCTCTATAGGGCATGCCCACAGTGGGAGACCACCTACGCCCAGGTCGCTGGCAGGGGCAATGCGGGGCCAGCACCCCCGGAGGAGGGGAAAGCACCAGGGCCCAGCAAGAACCCCACTAATGAGCAGGAGGGCCAGGTCGTGCAGGAGCTCCCAGCCCTTCAGGATGGGCCCAAGGCCAGCCAAGCGCCCCTGCAGGCTCTGCTCCCCCACAACAACCCGGAGTCGATGGATGTGGTGACAGGCGACCCAGGGGAGTGGACGACGGTCCAGAAAGCGAGGAGGAAGGTGCGTCAGCAGGCCCAGGAACTGCAACCATCAGGCGGGGAAGAGGCAGCTACGGGGGTGCTACAAGAGCTCCTCTGACGAGGGGGATTCAGAGAGGGCCCGCCTGAAGCAGAAGTTAAAGATCTCAAGGGAGAAGGAAAGCAGCACCCCGCTTTCAGGTGACGGGAGGCGTCCTGAGGCTCCCTCCGACACCCAGTCATGTGCCACTGGGGCACTGGAGGGCCCCCCGGAACGTCCAGGCGGGAAGGAGGAAACAGCGTGTCCGCAGCCTGACCCAGAGGCAGACTCTCCTGCCTCCGTACCCCCGACGGAGGGATGCACCCGGAAGGCAGCACGGATGGTTTCCTGAACTCGGAGAGCGTCCAGCAGTTAGCCTGGGCAATGGGCATGAAGGGACAGATGGAGGGGCTGGACTTTGGACTTGGGGAGGGTACTGCGGTCACTGCCCACATTGGAGGTACAAGTTGCGAGCATTAATGTGCGCACTGTCAAGTCCGCCGCAAGATGTGTGTCCACGTTGGCCTACCTGACCACCATCAAGGCGGACCTCCTGTTTCTGCTGGAGTGCAGGATACCGCACCTCGGCAGGTATGGGAAATGGTCGGCACCTGGACCCGTGGGCCTTCGTTCTGGTCGGGGGGTAACGAATGTCGCTCCTCGGGCCTGGCTATTCTGCTGCAGGGGCGCAACTTCACCATCTCCCAAGTTCAGGAGGTGGTTGGGGGGCGTCCTAGTGGCTGACGTCACCTACAGGAATGCTCCCCTGAGGCTGATCAACGTGTACGCCCTAGCGGTACGGAGTGAGCAGTTGGCCGTCCTGCAGCAGCTTCCACCCCTGCTGGCTACGTCCAGGCCGGTCATCCTAGGCAGAGACTTCAAGTGCATCATCGATGTAGATGGAAGATCCGGCGTGGGGACAGCGGGTGGGGGGAGTCAACTGGACGTCACGTCCAGATTCCTGATGGGCACGGTGAAGGACGCCAAGCTGCTCGACGTCTTCAGCACCCCTGCATACAGAGTGCAGTGGAGATGCACCTGGTCGCAGCCAGACGGGTCTATTCGCTCATGGGTAGACTTCCTGTTTGTGTCACGGGCGTTCTCGGTCAGGTCCACCGGCGTCAAGCCGGTGTTCTTCTCTGACCACTGCCTCCTGCTGGCTGACTGTCACTTACAGGACGACCAGCCGGCCGGCAAGGGGACGTGGAAGCTCAACACGACTCTGCTGACCCCAGAGAACGCTGAGGAGCTTAAGAGGGAGTACGCCAGTTGGAGAACCGTGAAACCCCTCTTTGAGTCTCAGGGTGATTGGTGGGAGACAGTGAAGGAGAACATCAAGAGGTTCTTTGTCCTCAAGGGTGTTCAGAAGGCAAGAGAGAGGCAGGGAAAGCTGTCGCGACTACAGAAAAGGGTGCAGAACCTGCTCCTTCTGCAGTTGATGGGGGTCGATGTCACGGAGGACCTCCGTGAGATGAGGAGCCAGCAAGCTTCGCTCTTCGCCGCAGAGGCCTCCAGAATAATATTCCAGTCCAGGGTCTGCTCCATGGAACAGGACGAGACGTCCTCGCGTTTCTTCTTTCAGAAGGTGCACAAAGAGACCTCTGTGTTCAGCCGGCTGAAGGAGGACGACAGCTCGGTGACGTCGTCTCGGCGCGACATTTTGAGGATCAGCAGATCATTCTATGCCGGACTGTACGACACGAAGCCCACGGACAGCATGGCCTCTGAGTCTTTCCTGTCGTCTATCATGGAGGTCTTAGACGACGGCACAAGGGAGTGGCTGGAAAGGCCGATATCCCTGGACGAGCTGACCAGAGCTCTCAAGTCCTTGGAGAGGAATCGGACTCCTGGGAGCGACGGCTTACCAGTCAAGCTGTATTCCACTCTGTGGGACCTGGTCGGCCAGGACCTGCTGGAGGTATACGATAGTGCGCTTCGGGCAGGGGAAATGTGCAAGTCCATGAGGAAGGGCATCATCACCCTCATTTACAAGAGGAAGGGGGAGAGGGAAGAAATTAAGAATTGGCGTCCCGTTTCACTATTGAACGTGGACTACAAAATCCTGCCCAAGGTCATAGCCAACCGGGTCTGGTCTGTCCTGGAGTCGGTGATTCACCCTGACAAAACCTGTGCTGTGCCGGGCAGGAAGATTGCTGAGAGTCTCGCGCTCATCAGGGATACAATTGCCTACGTGCAGGACAGGCGGGTGGAGACCTGCCTTGTCAGCCTGGACCAGGAGAAGGCCTTCGACAGGCTCTCTCATGCTTACATGAGGGACGCCCTCTCCAAATTGGGGTTAGGGGAGGGCATCCGCAATTGGATCCGGCTGCTCTACGCCAACATCGTTAGCGCAGTCTCGATCAACGGGTGGGAATTGGACAGTTTTCCTGTCAGATCTGGAGTCAGGCAGGGCTGCCCGCTCTCTCCTGCCTTGTTCGTGTGCTGTGTGCAGCCCTTTGCCGCATCCATCAGGAAGGACATGAGCCTGAAGGGAGTGACTATCCCAGGCAGCGGAGGCCTTCAGGTCAAGACCTCCCTGTATATGGACGATGTTGCCGTCTTCTGCACCGATCGTCGGTTTGAACTGGCCTCGGGTGCCAAGGTCAATAGGGGTAAGAGCGATGTCATGTTCTTCGGGAACTGGGACGACCGCTCCTTCATCCCCTTCTCCGTCAGGACAGACTACCTGAAGGTGCTGAGTGTTTGGTTTGGTGGAGCTGGGGTGTGCACTAAGACTTGGGAGGAGCGTGTCACCAAATTGAAGCAGAAGCTGGGCAGGTGGACGCTCCGGTCCCTCTTCATCGCGGGTAAGAACCCGGTTGTCAGGTGCGAGTGGCTTTTGGTACTGTTGTATGTGGTGCAGGCCTGGCCTATTCCCTGGACCTGTGCAGCTGCGATCACCCGGGCCATCTTCCACTTCATTTGGGGGTCGAGGATGGACCAGGTCCGCAGGGACACCATGTACAAAGACCTGGAAAATGGGGGAAAGAGCGTACCGAACACCACCCTCGCCCTGACGGCTATCTTTGTGCGCGGCTGCATCAAGCTGTGCGTAGATCCTCAGTACGCAAACACCAAGTGTCACTACTTACTGAGGTTCTACCTGTCCCCGGTGTTGCGAAGGATGGGCCTGGCCTCGTTGCCGCGGAATGCACCGAGTAGTTGGACCGTTCCGTACCACCTGTCCTTCGTGCAGAAATTTTTGAAAGGAAACACCTTTGACGACAAGGCCGTCAGGCATTGGTCAGCACATAGTATCCTCGAGACCCTTCGGGAAAAGGAGAGGGTGGATCCCATCGTGTGGTTCCCTATGCAGACTGCCAAAGTCATTTGGCAGAATGCTTCATCGCCAGAACTTTCAAACAAGCACAAGGACATTGCTTGGCTGAAGGTGATAACTTTCAGAGAAAAATGTTCCGTAACTTTCCAAACAGGCAAAAGATACATGGTGGGTAGGATTAGGGATGTGGCTAATTTAGTTCTGGTAATGTACAATGTGGCAGGTTTAATGAATTACATCTCCTGGAGAAGAGTGCCCATCAAATAGTGTACTTAAGAGTACGGTGGTTGGGTTGTGGAGATGGGTATTTCAAACTAAAATAAAAACACTCATCCCAATGCTGTGTTTTCTGTTAATTAAACAATAGGATGTCCATGCATATTTATTACCCAACACACTGAACTCTGATCCTGTGCTATGTCATGTAAAAGGTCCCCTTTTTGAGTGGTCTGTAAAAGTCAAGTACACTTCACCTATGGGCTTCCTTTATGAAATCTGTTTTTAATATTAACAAACAACTCTTGGAAAATTGTCAAGGCAGGTTTCTTTTCAGAAAATGATGTTGACTCATTTTGACGGCGGTCATCTTTGGTGAATATTCTGCTACATCTTCCTGTACATTGAGCTCTAGCTTCTTCCACATGCCAGATAAGCAATTGGAGCAGATGGAAGCCATTTGGCCAATCAGGTCAGCTACTCCTTTTAATGAGGTCATGGTTGATTTGGTAATCCTCAACATCCCTGTTCTGCCTGATCCACGTGGCCCTTGACAACCCAAATGATTAAATGTCTGTCTCAGCCTTGAATATACTGAGCCAGGACAGACTCTGTTTTCAAAATTTTCACAGATTTGCTTCTCCCAATGTGTGCGAACATCCATCTTATTTCTGATTTAAATCAGCAACTCGTTTCCCTGAGATAACACACCTGAGTATAAATCAGAGCACAACCAGCCTCCAAAGTTCAGTGTGAACTCATCGGCATCTCCAGCACCAGTTGTATGTATTTAAAGCATTTTGGTTTTGGACCTCTGATTAAACCAACTGCCCTGATTTACATGTTAGATTTGCCAAAGACGAATCTGCTCCAAACGTACTTCATTGGCTGTGATTTAGGTAGCAGTGAAAGGTGCAATTAAAATACAAGGACATAATTCTTTCTCAATCCATTGCCCTGATAATTAATCGCTCTGCTCATGGAAATGGATCCTTTCCATCCACTCTATTGTTCATCAATGTGTTTAGTTCAATTCAATCCCAAAACAGCCGACTCCGTTCTGATCAAGTGCAGGGTGACAGTAAATAGTAGGGTCATGACACACATATCACAAATCGAATACTTGCCTTTCCGGTCAGATAGATTTCATGACAAATATTAAAAGTCAGTCAGCAGACTGTAGTCATGGCTGAGTGGTTAAGGTGATGGATTAGAAATCTATTGGTGTTTCCCTGCACAGGTTTAAATCCTGCTCTCGATGTTTCTGTCAAAACAAGCTCATGTTTTCTCAGGTAGGGCAATATGTTGATATTCAGGGAACACGTGTTCTGAACAAGAATCCAGCTGGACTCAAAGCCTCATCTCTGTTTCTCTTTCCATTTTTCAATTTTGGAAAAGTACAGCTGTTACAGACAATTATCATTCCAAGTGAGGTAGTTGGAAGTTTGAATTCACTCCAAGCCCGCTTTAAGGGTTCTTGCAAGAGCTTGCAATTTTCTGTGGTGCAATTGGCTGTCGCGTTTGACTGTGAAATGTGAAGTTGGTGGCTTGAGGCCACTGAGGAAGGAACAAGTGCTGTTCTCACTCCACCAGTTCCCTTTTGACTGTACAGTTATGGGTTTTACTGCAGTCAGGAAAATGTTGCCCAAACGGAAACCTTGTCTGGTGAGTGACCACAAAGGTATTTCAATGTTGCTTTTCTTGCTACCATAAAGAGCTGGGAATGCTTGGAATCAGAAACAAAAACAGAATCTGCACTACAGAAAGGAGAAAACAGAGTTCTGAAGAAGTTCTGAAACGTCGACTCAAATTCATGGCCCATAGATGCTCCCAGATCTGCTGAGCTTCTTTTCCTGCAATTTATATTTTGCTTGCGAATGAACGTCTATTTTATCTATTGAAATGAAACAACCAGAATCAAATTGTACCAAATTTAACTCTTTAGAAATCTGGGAAATGATTGAATTTTTAAAAAAGCAGTAATTCATTCTGCCACAGCTCAACAGGCGACAGAAAGCGACCTGAAAAGATATATGGCATCATAATTCTCCCAGTAGACATGGGCAAGTGTTTAAGGCAATGGATTTCAAATCAAGGGGGGCTTTCCTGTGCTGGCCCAAATCTTGCTGACTATGGGAGAAATCTGGGATCAAATGTGAGGGCTGCTTACTCTCTTCATTTTGCTTGTGACAAAAATCAAAGCATTGGGAACAAAACTTTTCACTCGGACCACCAATGCTGGGAGAAGGCAATTCACTAACTGTCATTGCAGAACAAGCACAAACCTTCATAAACATTAGAGCTTTAAGATATCCAATTGCAGGGCCAACCATGGTGAGGCTGTGAGCCATGTGCTGGGAAATAAGACAAAAACAGTCAGTTTTAAGGAAGGATCACCCGACCTGAAACATTAGCTCTGATTTTTCATCACAAATACTGCCAGACCTGTTGAACATTTCCAGCAATTTTGGTTTTGTTCCGAGAACAATCAAGGTCTTGAGTTCAACTGGTCAGACCCGATGGGCTGAACTGTCTTTTTCTGTGGTGGATACCACTGTAATCAGGTATAGTCAGCTTCGTTTGTGGAGTCAAACTGCCCGACTTTGGGATAGGGTAGAGGTCCCATTGCAATGAACATGGCCAAGGGATACACTTGTTCAAAGGAAGAACAAGAGTTTTAGAAGGTTCACACAGGCAATCCGACTCTGAATGGATCCTTAGGCTGAAGTATTTCTCAATTGTGAGTGTGAAACTTCAGAAAGTAGGAACGCAAAGTGATTGGTGATAGCGCTGAACAAGTTCATGTGAATAGTAGACAAAGAGGCGACTGGAAGAACAAAACAGGTCAGATTGCATCAAACGAATTGTTTCTGGAAGGCATTGAAGGGGTTGTGAGTATGGAGCATCGAAGATAGGTCCAAATATTGAAGGTTTAAAATGTACCTGTGTGTCAGAAATGAAGATGGGTTGGAAAGATTAGACAGTTCTTGGGGAACAGAAGGCTGTAAAGTGATCCGAATGAAGCTTTCCAAGTCATGAAGAGCATGGAGATGTTACAGGGAGAAGGCAAAAGATTGATACTAAAAGTGATAATTAGTTGCTTACTGTGGAGACGCAGCATAACTAAGGTAGGGTGCATGGCCTCCGTCTGAGCTGTGACAAGTTTTGTGATTTTGAGCGAAATTATAGATCGACCAACAGAATGTGAGAAATTAGACAGATTATATTTACACAGCTGTGACACGTCCATGCGACAAAACAACGGTGAAGACATTTTAACATCATCCTTGAATGAAAATGCTGCAGTCCAGATGAAAAACTGAATACTAGCCTGACAACACAATGTAGCAAGGTAGCAGAGTGGTGCAGTGAGAGTGTGCTGGGCCCATAACCCAAAGGTCGATGGGTCAGAACTATCCTCTGCTATTTGCTTTGTGTGAGTGTTTTGGCCTGTACCATACATTTTAATCAGCTCTCTGCTTCCCTCAGCTTCATGTCTCTGAAATAAGTATGTCATGTTGATGCACTGGCCAAGTTCACACAGGTGAGCTGATACACTTGTGAAGGTCTGATGGTCTTCTTCGAACTGAATTGTAAATCTTCCACTCTGAGATGGGAATAAACTGTTTCAGCAGGAACACATCACTTGCAGATTTTGCTTTCATGCCTGGCAGTAACTCCCCACGCTGTTTCAGACATGAATGACAAAAGGATCAGGATTTCAGAGACCGCATCATAACACAGATACAGTTCACCATTATTAGGGACAGGTATCACCAATTGTGAATAACTACAGAGAAATACAAGCGGCAGACAGTCACTGTGGGCTCGATGGGCTGAATGTGAATGTGAATGACGCCATGGGTTTATGACGTCACTCTCCCTGTGTCTGTGAGGGAGCGGGTCAGGGAGAAACAATGGCACATTATTAACCCTTCCTTCCACGTTGTACTGTCTGCAGCCCCGCAACTCAGGGCCCATGGGGATGTCTCTCAGTGAATGAGAGTTTCACTCAGATTCTCTTAACGTGGAGCTGTTGGTGTCAGACATTAACTCCTGCTGTGGATGGTCACAAACGAACAGACGCCGTGTGCACAAATTCTGAACATCAAAATGCTGCACAGAAGATCACATTTTAAGTTGATGAAGTGACTAATCTGTAGTTTCGACTTCTATCTTTCCGAGCAGCTCTCCATCTTTCTGTCTGCCTCTGATAAATGTCATTTGATCAAAGTTTCAAATCGCCATTTACAATTTGCTGCACAAGTCTGATTCTACCACTACTGCTCCTTCCTTCTTCCAGTGTTTGAGAGACAGCGACAAAGTGTATACCAGCCCCCAGACCTGCCTGCCTGTGGTCAAATGGTTCAATGCATCTGCCAATGGAGGGAGCTCTGTCCCAGAGGAATGGCGCCAGAAATGAGAAGAAGTTCATCGAAGCAATGGGGAATAGGAGATTTTGTTTTGAAAGCAACTTGTTCAGATATGTTGTTACATACCTCTGGAGCAGACAAAACTTGAACTCTGTCTGCTACATCCGAGGTAGGGAGACTATCATTGCATAATTGGCACATCATTTATTCTTAAGTGGGCCGGCAGCAGACTGCGTCATTGGTCTTGTGGTCTGATTTTCATATCAGGTGGCTGTTGGAAATGTGAGAAGTTGCTGGCATGAATCTTGCAAGAGCCGTTGTTGCCTCTGATGATTTTTTTTAGTGTTCGAGAGAGTACGGGGGTGGTTCTTTATGAAATCGATTTCAGTCCATGTTTTCAAAGGGTGTTTGCTGCGAATATGTCACATGCATCCACTTCACCTGATGATGTTTTAGGGTTAGTAATAGTCTGAAATTATGTTCACTGGATTGTTCGTAATCCAGCACAGTAACTGAATAAAATGATAGCAAGTCTCAGTGGAGAAAGAGGTGACAGTGAAGCAGGCATCTGAGGACAAATTTGTTTCTTTTGCAAGTGAAATTTACTGCTTCCCCAAGGGGGGTCCATTGAAGTGAAGCAGTGGCAGAGATGGCCTTTGCTGGTGCTCCCCTCCTGAATCACATTTCCACCTTGGTCCATGTTAACATCACAATTTGACAAGAAACTGCTTGCACACAGTGGGCCAGTGGTGTAATGGATAACATGCCTGACTGTGGATTAGCTAATTGTATGTTCGAATCCTGCCTGGCTTCAATGCAGCTGACAGTTTTTCTTCACTTGCAAGTTGAAATGTCCTTCCAATTCAGGAATGTTTTTGTTTTCAGATTCCAAGGGCTGAAGTGATCAGAAATGAAACGTTGCAGATGAGCAGGGTTTGGGACATTTTCAGCTCACTGTCTGTTTCATTTCCAAGCTCACAACAAAAGTTCTCATTGCCTGGAGAACTGACTTGTGGCCCATGTAACGCTGCCTCTGTCAGGATACGTGTGGGGACAGAGAGTGAACGTGAAGCACCTGGAGCAGGTGTAATCCTGAGGCCTCTGTCAAGCTCGGGGATGTGTCTGTGTGTTTCAGGCTGTGGCCAAACTTAAGGATGTGTTCCTTAAGTGGGCTGTAACACAGGTTTACTTTCACGAAAACTCAGTCCTGTTTGTAGATTACATAGCTAATCTCATTGATATCTGCACTTGATACGTCAGAAGGCACAACACAGTGGGCCAATAGCTGGAAATTGAGAGTAGAAAAGATAAATGTCTGATTACATGCACTGACACAATGGGCCAGATGGCCATTTTCCATGCTATAAAAACTCGAATACAGGGCCAAACTGATCTGTCACCAAAAGGAGCAAATATGGAAAGGCAAAAACAGTGTTGTTGAGAGATAATACAAGCAACTCCGGCGCCTTCCCCGGTTGTCTAGTGGTTTGGATTTATAGCTTTTGGAACCATGGCCCTGCTCTGAACTATTGAGTAGAAGTTCTTCCCTCCCAGCTTTTTGTGACAACAGCTTTGCTGACTCATTGCACTTTTATTCATTAACTGGCATCGCTGGCTGGGCAGTATTAATTCAATCAACCACATTGCTGTGGGTCTGGAGTCATATGTCAGCCAGACCAGGTGAGGGTGGCAGTTTCCATCCCTAAAGGGCATTAGTGAACCGGTTGGGTTCTTCCAACAATCAATTGCATGGATTGTATTGCCTCACCGGTGAGGAGAAGGAAAGGGGCTCTGAGGTAACTAACTGTGTCCCAAACGATATTCAAGCAGACACGAAACAAAGAATTGCGGATGCTGGAAATCTGAAATAAAAGCAAGAATTGGCAGAGAAACCCAGCAGGCCTGGTAGCACTGGTGGAGAGATACAGAGTTAACATTTCAGATCCACTGACCGTTCGTTAGAACCCCAGTTCAGTTTTGCCCTTCTATACTATAATGCCAGGGAAATTATCACTTTCAGCTGTCGAATCAGTATATTTATCAAAATATCGCATTCGTTTTCAGTCATCAACTTTACAACTTTAACAGACTTGTATCACCTGTAATGCTGTTTCCGTCGCCCTCAGGTGGTGAAAGCCTCTGCTTAAATGGTTCTTTTTGTCTTTTCCTTTCAGTTAGTTAGCAGCGGTGTCGAATGGAGAATTGGCCCTTTTAGTGTCTACCTCAATATGCGTCTCTATTTGTCTCTCTTAGTCTCTGGGCATTCACCTCACCCCCTTTTATATTCGTCCATCTATATCACTCATTTCCCATTTCTGCTCGTGTAAAGTCTGAAAATCGGGGAGTGTGTGAGAGTGGAGCTGCTGAGAGGCTTCCTCACCACAAGCACCACTCCCACCCCGAGTGTAAAGCCTGGAACTGGGCTCACATTCTCCAAATAGTGTTTCTGTCACTTAGGGACTGAGGCAAGGAGACATTTATTCCCCCAAAACATGATGAGTGTTTCGACTTTGAAATAGAATTCCTAATCCACCATAAAGAAACAAAATGCCACAATTATACGATGACAGTGATGTTTTTACTGTTGGTGTAAAATGAATGAATGGTGGCAGCAGAGAATGAGGGTGATCAGTTGCTGGTGTCTATCTCATTACCACAATATTCCACAGTAAGGCTGCAGTTTGTTCTGTTTCACCTTGTTATTCCTACCAAGCCTCAGGATGAATTAATTGTTCGCAGGAAACCATTCCCTGATGGGGAGAAAACAGGCGACACAGGAGTGCCAGCACCAAATGATAACTGTCTGCAATCAAACATAGGAACATGCTCAGTTCTCTGCACCGACAGGGCAAGTAATGGCCGAGTGGTATCATCGCTGGACTGTTTATTCAGAAAGCCAGGTAATGATCTGGAGACTGAGGTTCAAATATCACCCCTAGAAGATGATGGGACTTGAATTCAATAAATATCTGGAATTAAGAATGTAATGATGACCATAAATCTATCGTCAGGGGACCAAAACACATCTGGTTCTCTCATGTCCTACAGGCACCTTTGATCCTAACGTGATCGTGCCTACACCTGACTCCAGACCCACAGCAAACATGGTGGATAATTAGCAAGGAGCAATAGATGTTGGCCGAGCCAGTGATACCCTCATTCCATGAATGAGTCGTGGGGGTTGGGTGGGAATCTTTGCTATTTAAATCAACAATATGGCATTTCAGAGATTTTGAAACGAGGAATCTTCATTGTATTGCTCAGGCACCACTGGGATTTTAACTCAAGATCTGTTTTACTACACACTGTTTTTTACCCATCCATTGGGGCATTTCCTTAACCATGCAATCACAGTAACTTGGGGAACTTTGCTGTTTCAGTGTTACTCAGTGAAAATTTCAATCTAATCCTACATTTCAAACACATACCATTCACAGCTGAATATTGTCCTGTGAAAATACACGGAAAGAGACAATCTCCTCCTGCTTTGGTTAAAATCTGACATCTTCACCTGTTTAAGTTGACTGGATGAAGATCATGGGCTCATCCTCTCAGGGCCCATGAACAACATTAACACATGCTGAGGGAACCTGAGAAGAGAAATTGGTACTTATTGTACAAGAACTCCGGGGTTGGGGAACAATGACGTTAGAAGCTCTGGGTGGGAGGTCACCGGAGGTGATGAGATTGTGGATGATTTGGGAGATAATGGTTCACAAATGTAAGTAGGGAGATCCTGGACCAAGGGGGTTCATGGACATAGTTAGGGAATTCCTTGGCCGAGGGGGTTCGCGGATGCAGTGAGGGAGTTCCTGAACCAAGGGGGTTCACATTTGCGGACATAGGTATTGTATGTCTGATTTCTAACCTGGACTGACACTGTCTTTACTAAACATCTTTTACAGAATATATAGAAAAGATTTACAGACAGGAAACTTGAAACAAATATCAAATCAATATGTGGCATGATCACTCGATTCATCAGAAAATGGATATTACTAGCTTTTTGAGTGTAAGTATTGAGGTCCCTGTCATTACCACTCACTGCGTGTAATTTTTCCATTGTAACCTTCATGTTGATCTAAATCTGACTTTTGTATCCCATGATCCATTTCTTTTTAGTTAATGTGATCGCCTTGTTTTGTCTACATTGTCAAAACCAAAAGTAAACAGTACAGCTCTGAAAAACATCCCTTCACCTTCAGTTAATCCCTGACATCATAATTCTTTCAATTTTTAACCTTTCTGGCAAAGGAACAGGTCTGCTCCCTCTCATCGACCCTCCGTCCTTCCCAATGTGTGGGTGATCTCTGGTTTGCACAAATCCAGACGCTGTGTGTTCCCGTGTGTGATGTAATCATGTAGCAACAGTCGCACAGTGACATCACCTGTTCCTTAGGGATTTCCTCAACTGAGAGGTTTATCTCTAACGCCAGTATTTATGATATCTTTCCAGCTGCAGATGCAACAGGAGAATCTCAAATTGTCAACAGTGACGTGGTTGAGTATTTTTGGCCATTTATCAACAATGTTGAGTTTTAGTGCTGTGCCTGTTACCTACGAAAGGCTCTGAAGCTCTCAGGCTGGTGTGTCTGTTTCAGTATGGATCTGAATCCATTTCAGTACATTGCTCTGTTTCACTTCTGCCTTACCTCTGTCTCTAAGAAAGTGTCAGTATCTGTCTGTTCAATGCTTTTGTGACTCTATCACATTATGTCCAGATGAGGTTTCCACCACATTTCTTTGATCAACCCCATGGATTTAGAAGCTTTGTCTTCCCACAGTACGATTCATACTCAGGAATTATACGTAATGCAGTCCTTTTCTGTACTGTTTCTGAGCTTGTATTACCCAACAAGTTCTGCACCATGTCATTCATTCAACATATCCTGATAATTTAACTATGGATCACTTTCCACAGGTACTAGTAACTATTGCCAAACCTCAGTTACCTCTGGAAAATTTGATGCTTGAACTTTCTGAACGATTGCAGTCCGTGTGGGGAAGTCACACTTGCAATGATATTAGGTATGGAGTTACCAAATGATTGTGAAGGATTAGTGATGTTTTCCAAAAGAACAATTTAAATGTTTTCACATTTTTGATTCAATCCAATGATCTGACATATTACACAAGGTTGTCACAAAACAATATTTGATACCAGGCATTTATTAGGACAAGTGACCCAAAACTGGCCAAAGAAGTAGGTTTCAAGGAATATCCTGAACGAACAAAGGGACTTTGAAAACCAGGGGTGTTTAGGGAGTAAATTCAAGAGCTTATGACCTTGGAAACTGAAAACATGAAAAAGGTGGGAGTTAAAACCAGAAATCTACTGGAGGTTGGAAGTCAGGGAGAACAAATATCTCAAAGGAAAAACCAAAAGAACTGTCGGTGCTTGAAAGTACTAACACAAACAGAAATGTATGAAAAGCACATTATATCTGGCAGTGCCTGCGGAGAGAAAGCGGAATTATTGTTTTGTGTCCAGTGACCCTTCTTCAGATATACCTCAGAGTGTTTTGCGGATGGAGGGACTATCAAAAGAATGAGGTGGGATGACAAAATTTCAAAATAAGGTTGTGAATTTCAATATCTTGGTGCTTTGCCACCCAGAAAATGTGTATGTTAATGAGCACAGGATGGCAAAATTCAAAGATGTTGAAATGGATGAGAGTAAACACATGTACAACAGATTTTTGGATCATCTCAAGATTTCAGGGCAGTAGAATTAAGAAACTGGCCAGGAGTATGTTTGGGGAGTTAAGTCGAGCGGTAACAAAGGAATGGATGAGAGTTTCAGCAGCAGATGAAAAGAGACGCTGTTGAGGTTCAAATTGCATGTGGTCTTTGTGAAAATGGGTGTGGGGTGCGTAATGTAGTTGGAAGCTCATCTTGGGGTGAAATATTGCACCATGACTGTGAGCAGTTTGGAGTCAGTGGTGAGTGAGTGGAGTTTGGCTGCCAGCCTGGATTGATATTTTTCACTGTCTATTTAAATGTGATCTATACCCCTTTTTCAAACAGGAACAGACTTGGCAGCAGAACTAATTTGTGAACCAACTGCCAGCTTTATTGAGACAAATTGTGGAGTTTATCTGTGATGAAGTAAACTACAGTGACAAACTAAGACAGCTATTTCCAGTTGAAGATAATAAAATGTGAGGCTGGATGAACACAGCAGGCCAAGCAGCATCTCAGGAGCACAAAAGCTGACGTTTCGGGCCTAGACCCTTCATCAGAGAGGGGGATGGGGGGAGGGAACTGGAATAAATAGGGAGAGAGGGGGAGGCGGACCGAAGATGGAGAGCAAAGAAGATAGGTGGAGAGGGTGTAGGTGGGGAGGTAGGGAGGGGATAGGTCAGTCCAGGGAAGACGGACAGGTCAAGGAGGTGGGATGAGGTTAGTAGGTAGCTGGGGGTGCGGCTGGGGGTGGGAGGAAGGGATGGGTGAGAGGAAGAACCGGTTAGGGAGGCAGAGACAGGTTGGACTGGTTTTGGGATGCAGTGGGTGGGGGGGAAGAGCTGGGCTGGTTGTGTGGTGCAGTGGGGGGAGGGGATGAACTGGGCTGGTTTAGGGATGCAGTGGGGGAAGGGGAGATTTTGAAACTGGTGAAGTCCACGTGGACTTCACCAGTTTCAAAATCTCCCCTTCCCCCACTGCATCCCTAAACCAGCCCAGTTCATCCCCTCCCCCCACTGCACCACACAACCAGCCCAGCTCTTCCCCCCCACCCACTGCATCCCAAAACCAGTCCAACCTGTCTCTGCCTCCCTAACCGGTTCTTCCTCTCACCCATCCCTTCCTCCCACCCCCAGCCGCACCCCCAGCTACCTACTAACCTCATCCCACCTCCTTGACCTGTCCGTCTTCCCTGGACTGACCTATCCCCTCCCTACCTCCCCACCTACACCCTCTCCACCTATCTTCTTTGCTCTCCATCTTCGGTCCGCCTCCCCCTCTCTCCCTATTTATTCCAGTTCCCTCCCCCCATCCCCCTCTCTGATGAAGGGTCTAGGCCCGAAACGTCAGCTTTTGTGCTCCTGAGATGCTGCTTGGCCTGCTGTGTTCATCCAGCCTCACATTTTATTATCTTGGAATCTCCAGCATCTGCAGTTCCCATTATCTCTATTTCCAGTTGAATGTTGGTTATACTATAACTAGGCAGTAGAGCAGTGAAATAACTTATGAGAGTTTTTGCAGCCTTGGTCTTCAAACACTTTCTTCTGTCTTGGACTTTTATCTTCTGATTCTCGTTGCTTTCCATTGCACAGACCTTTCTTGGGAATCTCTTTTACGCTTGTTCTTTTTTGATTAACCTCCCTCTCTGCCCAATCACAGTTCATATGAACAACACTCACCTCACTTCACCACGTGGCGTTCTTCATATTCATAATTATTCCCTTTCCATCTTACCTGAGGACTGCTAGACCTGTATTTATTACCCTTATTTCACCGCTATTTCTCTATTCGCTGCCAGAGCGGTATCAAGAGCTATCTTTAGCTTCGAGATGCAGGAAGTCTTTTCAATCGCGACTTATTAAAAAATAACAAAAGAACTGGTATGTTGTAAATCAGGAACAAAAACAAAGTTGCTGGAAAAGCTCACCAGGTCTGGCAGCACCTGTGAAGGTAAAAAGACAGAGTTAACGTTTCGGGTGCAGTGCCCCTTCCTCAGAGCGACTTATTAAAACCCCAGGATCGCTAATGTAACAATCTTTCTCATCCAGTTCTCAGTCTCATTTGTCTCAAAATGCAACATTGTGACGACGTCATTAGCTTCTCACAATGACAACACAAAGCACTGCGCATGCTCCAGCTCACAATGGCGTCTGGCTGATTGATGTCAGTGCGGGACCAATAGGAGCACCGGGCTGCCATGCAGGACCGGGCGGATATCGCTGCACTTCTAACCAATCGGAATGAAGAAGGGGCGGGATCAGTGAAAACCACGTGATCATCCACGAGGGCAGTGCAGGGTCGCTGAGACAACCGGAACTGCAGATGCTGGAGAATTCGAGAGAACACGGTGTGCAGCTGAATGAACACAACAGGTCAAGCAGCATCAGAGGAGCAGGAAAGCTGATGTTTTGGATCTAGACCATTTTCCACCTTTTTCTGACGAGGGTCTGGACCTGAAACGTCAGCTTTCCTGCCCCTCTGATGTTGCTTGGCCTCCTGTGCTCATCCAGCTCTATACCTTGTTATCCAGGATAAAGTAGATATTATTAGTCAGAGAAATTATTGATTTAAAACAGGAAGAGGAAAAATAAAGTAGTTGCATCAAAAAGTATACACATAATAAGAATCTGAGTGTATCCCAGAGCCTCACTATGTTTAAAATGATTTCTTGATGAGAAAATGGAGACTACCACATGTTCAGACAAATAAGGAATGACTTGCTTAGGAATAGTTCATCAAGGTGTACTGTCGCTGGGTTACAGAAAACAAGTATTGGTAGCACATGAATTACTAATAGGAGGTGATAGAGTAAGCTCAAGTGCAAAATCATTTTCATTGGTCTGGGTACTGTCTGTCATTCTTGCATGTCATTGTATGTGAACAAAATATATCTTTTTAGGCTCTGATTACTCTGTGCTACTGCGTTCAGGCCAGTTGTGTAGCGTCCATAAGACCAGAAGATACAGGAGAAGACATAGGCCGTTCGGACCATTGAGTCTGCTCCATTATTGGTCATGGCTGATTTTGCAAAACATGTCATCGGGTCAGCTGTTTGGAACACCCCAGGCAGCAATATAAACAGTACCTTTAATGTCCATTTCTGCATTTGTGGAACCCTTCACAAGGCTTATAAATGATTGCATAGAACCCCTACCGAAAAGAAAATATTTGAAATCAGATTTTATTGACCATAATAGATATGTCCACTAGGTTTCCAGAGGTCATTCCATTATGCAGTATCATGGCTAAAAGAATTGTAGAAGAGTTGCTTAAATTTTTCAAGAGATACCAACCACCCACAGAAATACAATCAGATGAAGGGTCAATATTTACAGCAGTAATTCAAAGAGGCTTTGGATATCTTTGGAATAAAACAATCGATATCCACTGTATACCACGGAGAATCGCAGGGAGCATTAAAATGGTGGCATCGAACTTTAAAGACCATGTTGAGGGCTTAGAGTCAAGACTATCCAGAGGACTGGGATTAAAGCATTCTGCTTGCGCTTTTTGCAATTTGGGACGCATGAAATGAATCTGCAAAATTCAGTCTCTTTGAATTAGTTTCTTTTTCTGGGAACAAGGTGAGGGCAACATTGAAATGAATCAAGAATGTGAGAGTTCGCTGAACAGCATGTAAAAGTAGCACAGCATGTGATGAAATATCAAGCAGACAAGAAAACATCAGTTTGCAATTTTGCCAGTGGGGATAGAGAGTTAGTGTTACTGCCAGTGGTAAGTGAACATTTAAAAATGAGGTTTAGTCGGATTTATTAAATAGAAGGAAAATTCAGTGAGGTGAATTATTTGATAAGAACGCAAGATAGAAAGAAATCTCACAGCGAATGTCGAATGAATATTTCAAGCAGGAAAATGCTCTTGACTGCCTCTCTTGCGTTTCCCAAACCTCTGCCATCACATCCCCTCCCTGCAACAAAAACGAAGACAGAAAACCCTTTGTCCTCATGCATAGTCCAACGAACCTCTGGATTCAACGTATCATTCTCCGCCACTTCCGCCACCTGCAATCTGACCCCACAACCAAGGATATATTTCACTCCCCACCCCTATCTGCCTTCCATAGGGACTGCTCTATCCATGATTCCCTCAACTGCTCCACAGCCCCCAATAGCCCCAAACCCCCGACACCTTTCCCTGCAATTACAGGAAGTGCTACACCTGCCCCGACACCTCCCCCCTCACCTCCATCCAAGGACCCAAAAAAACCTTCCACATTGGACAGATGTTCACTTGCATATCCCCTAATGTGGCCAACTGCATTTTTCACTGACACTTTGCAAGCCAGCGTTTTATTTCTGCACTCAGTCATAATGCAAAGCCAGGAGACTGATAGACATGGGTAATTTCAGTCACAATGTGTCCAACAGTTCTGACAAGTGCCACTTGCACGCAGAAGAAAACAAACACTGAAGTTTAAAATCTTTCAAGTTTGAGAAACAGCCAAAAATCACAGAGATTACTTACGAGGATGGTAGCATTAACAGCAGCAAACTTCCTTTAACAGCATGAAGAAAACACGTGTGCATTTGCTTTCACCATCAACAGGACAGACCTGTGCTTCAGAAAACCGACAGCAGAGCAGATCGAAGTCGGCAGGATTACAACCTGCACCAGCTAAGTGTTAAACGTGGGAGGTATTGCACCTCAAAACGAACTAGTGAAGTCCCTGCAGCATTCATTTTTGCAAGCATTCATTCTTTTAAATGAATTTTTTGAGAAGTATGTGGATTGTGGCCCAGATAATTTCTAGCCATGAACATTTAACAGAGAAGGCAAAAAGAAACTGACTCAGGGATAACAAAAACTGCAGATACAGGAGTCAGAGGCTGTATCGAGCTGGAGGAACACAGCAGGCCACGCAGTATCAGGCAAGCAGAAACTGACTACTTGGTTTAGGGGATCCTGCCGATTGTGCACACACCTGTTATTGTGAAGCAGTTGCCAAGCACATTCGGCTTTTAATCAGAAGACTGAGTATTTCAGGCACAGACAGGGACTAAGCCAGGGTTTGTAATTGCCCAGCCAGCATTCTCTGACACCCGCTGGGCAGATTTTCAATCCGTGAAAATGTCTCCCAAATCATTGCAGTTAAACTGCCGATGATCCAACTTCCCCAGGTTCACTGATATTGTAATGGTGCCCTCAATCTCTTCTGATTTTATATTCCTGTTTCCTTTAATTTCACTGTCAGCACCTTCCACAGAATTAACCCTGTCCCTTACCATACACACAGACAACTGACACATCTGCAACCTCCCTTTGCTGTATATGTACCTGGTGACCGCAAGGATATTTCTTTGGTTTGTCCTATTTCACTTCAACATGCTGTCACTGATGGAATCACCCAAAAGTGTTGTTAGTTTTCACAGTCCCGCTGACAACATCCAGATCTTGCTCAAAGCCCTCCCTCTCCACTCCACCATTTCAGGAATACCGTCCATTTTAAACTTTGCAAATCCATGCCATAGTATTCGATTGCTGCTGAAAGCCCCATTCCCCAGTTTAAAAGCCCTCTCCTTTCCTGGCAACAAAAGCTGAAGGGTGGCCACATAGAAAGTGATTCTAACCGAGAAAACAAAAACCTGCACTGCTGTCTGACCCAGAAGTAACCTCTATAGATACTGCCTTTGCTGTCTTGTTTCGAGTATTGCTGGATATCGGAGCTCGTTCTGAGAAAAGTCATGCAACAACCAAATTCACATCAAACCTTGGAGGAACCTATGGGTGGGAACTCACAACTGGAGAACAGGTCAGTGGTCTTTTAAAATGTGACATTACCGTTTTTTTTTGTAAACCTACACTAGTGAGTAGAGTTTTTTTTGCGATCTGCTTCTTAATTAAACTCTAAAAATTTAACACAGAGGTATAAGCTCACCTGAATCAGTGATTTTAAGTAGTAAGACTGTACTACTTTCTGAGTCTGTAGATTGTTAAGATGCAAAGACGGCCTTCAGTAGAGTGATGTGCTCTTCATGTCGGATGTGGGAGCAAATGGAGAATTTCCATGTTACTGATGTTTAAACCTACAGGAGTGTGTTTGGTTTCAAATCCTATTAGATCGCATGGATTGGTTGGAGTGACAGTTAGAAGCAGTGACGAGTTTACAGGGCCTAGGGGATAGATGGATGACCGTTGCAGGGAGGGAAATAAACCGAAAATGCAATTATCCAGATGGGTGACTTCCAGGATATGGAGATGGAGGCAGGTAGTGCAGGAGTCTCCTCTGACCACCCCCATCTCAAATAAGTACGCTGTGTTGAAAAATGTAGGGGGTAATGGATTCTCTGGAGAATGCAGCACTGACAGCCAGGTTCTTGGTACAGTGCCTGTCTCTAGTGTGACACCAGTTCCAGGCCATCGATTGTGAGAGGGGGCTCTCTCGGTAGAGGCACAGACAGATGTTTTGGCAGCTGACAGTGAGCCATCAGAATGGCGTGTTTCCTCCCTGGGGCCAGGGTCAAAGATATCTCGGACAGAGTGTGAAATATTCTTCAAAGCTGAGAGGGATCAGCAGGGGCTCATTGGACATGTTGGAACTAATGACATAGGAAGTGAAGCAGATGATATTGTGAGGAGACAATGTAGCAAGTTAGGCAGGAATTTTTAAAATGTCCTCAGGGATAAACCTGTTTGGATTATTCCTAGTGCCACAAGCTAGTGAGAGTAGGAACAGGAAGCTAAAGCAGATGAATGCATGACTGAGGAGCTTGTGCAGGGAGAAAAAAATCATATTTTTGTATCAGCAGAATGACTTCTGGGGCAGGAGCCACATGTATAGGAAGGATGGATTGGACCTGAATTGGAAGGGAACAAACACACTGGTGGGGAGATGAGTTTGAGATGCTCAGGAAAATTTAAACTAGTTGGGTGGGGGAGGGTATGGTTTGTGAACCAGGGAGATAGTGACGAAAGAGATCAGTCTGAGACTGGAACAGTTGGGAAAATTGTAAGTCAAACAGACAGGGCAGGCAGGAACATAATAGAGGACTGCATATATTTCAATGAAAAATGTCCTGCAGGTAAGGCAAATGAACTTGGAGCATGGTTCGGAATATGGGACTGGGTTAGCGCAGAAATTAGAGATGTGACTCAGGGATGGACAGGACTAGCAGCTTAATATTCCAGAGTTTAGTTGCCATAGAAAATATCAAAAGTGGGTGGTGGGACATGTTAGGAAGAGAAGTGGCATTTTTGATGAAGGGTAACTTAACACCTGTATTTAGGGAACATATTCCAAAGAGTACATACAGGGAAGTTATTTGGCTGGAACTGAGAAATAAGGAAGATTTGATCGCCCTTCTGCCCGTGGCAATCGATAAACAAATTTGAAAGAACGTCTCAGCTATCTCTAAGAATGGTAGGGGATATGGTAGGGGATTTTAAATTTGCAAACACAGACTGGGACTGCCATAGTGTCCAGGGCTTGGATGCAGAGGAATTGGCTAAACACGGACAAGAAACTTTTCGGATTCAGTATGTGGATGTGCATTCTAGCGAAGATGCAAACCTTGACCAATTCTTAGGAAGTAGGGCAGTGCAGGTGACTGAAGTATTGGTAGGAGAGCATTTTGGAGCCAGTGACCATAACTGTATTAGTTTTGAAGTAGCGATGGAAAAGGATAGACTGGATCTACAAGTTAAAGTTCTGATTTGGAGGAAGCCACTTTTGACATTATTAGGCAAGATCATATCTGTGAGCCTGGAAAATTGTTGATTGAGTTTTTTTGAAGAACTAACAAAGAGGACCGATGAGGGCAGAATGGTGGACATGATCAATGTGGACTTCAGTAACACGGTTGACAAGCTTCCTCAGGTAGAGTGGTCAGCAAGGTTAGGTCACACAGAATAAAGGGAGAACTAGCTATGTGTATATTGTGTTGGCTCAAAAGTAGAAGACAGAGGGTGATGTGGGGACGATGTTGTTCAGACTGAAGGGTGTGATCAGCAGGATGCCACAAGGATTGCTGCTGGGTCCACTGCTTTTCATCATTTGTATAAATGATCTGGATGTGAACAATGGAGTTATAGTTGTAAGTTTGCAGATGACACCAAAACTGGAGTCATAGTGGGCAGTAAACAAGGGGATTTGCTCAGATGAACCAATGGGTGATGAAGTGGCAAATGAAGTTTAACTTTGGTAAATAAGAAATGCTGCACTTTAATAAATCAGGATGGAACTTATTCACTAAGTGGTCAGACCTTGGGGAGTATTGATGAACAAAGAGACCATGGAGTGCAGGATCAGTTTCCTTGAAAGTGGAGTCATAATGAGATGTTCAGAGATATTAGGAAATGCCGATGCTGGAGAATCCAAGATAACAAAGTGTAGAGCTGGATGAACACAGCAGGCCAAGCAGCATCTCAGGAGCACAGAAGCTGACGTTTCGGGCCGAGACCCTTCATCAAAGAGTGGGATGGGGAGAGGTTTCTGAAATAAATAGGGAGAGAGGGGGAGGCAGACCATAATTTTGTAGACGGAAGATAGGTGGAGAGGAGACTATAGGTAGGGAGGTGGGGAGGGGATAGTTCAGTCCGGGGCGGATGAGCAGGTCAAGGAGGCGGGATGAGGTTGGTAGGTGGGAAATGGAGGTGTATCCTGAGTTGGGAGGAGGGGATTGGTGAGAGGAAGAACAGGTTGGGGAGGCGGGGACGAGCTGGGCTAGATTTGTGATGCAGTCAGGGGATGGGACGAGCTGGGCTGGTTTTGGAATGCAGTGGGGGAGGGGGAGATTTTGAAGCTTGTGAAGTCCACATTGATACCATTGAGCCGTAGGGTTCCCAAGCGGAATATGAGTTGCTGTTCCTGCAACCTTCGGGTGGCATCATTGTGGCACCGCAAGAGGCCCATGATGGACATGTCGTCTAAGGAATGGGAAGGGGAGTTAAAATGGTTCACAACTGGGAGGTGTAGTTGCTTATTGTGAACCGATCGGAGGTGTTCTGCAAAGCAGTCTCCAAGCCTCCGCTTGCTTTCCCCAATGTCGAGGAAGTCTCACTGAGTACAGTGGATACAGTATATTGACAAATGTGCAGGTGAACATCTGCTTAATATGGAAAGTCATCTTGGGGCCTGGGATGGGTGTGAGGGAGGAGGTGCGGGGACAAGTGTAGCACTTCCTGCGGTTGCAGGGGAAGTTCCCAGGTGTTGTGGTGAGATGTTACTGGGATAACATCCAATTGATTTCTATACTTCTATAAATTAATGTCTTTTATCTGCCTACACATAGGTATGCAGGCACTGCCCAAAAGATTCCTGCCCAGCTAGGAATTCTGCGTTAGACTTTGTGACTCCTTATCCTCCCACACATGGATATGCAGACACTGCCTTAAGCTTCCTGATTGAATAAAATTAGAATTAAACTGTCTCAGTTAAGTGAGGAACATTTGTAAAGGTGTGATACTTCTGACATGTGTAACTTCTGTCGCTGACAAAGGGGCCAGGACACTGACTTTGTTCTAGCCAGACGCATCGGCAACTTGAAATCACAATCTGTCCCGATAACAAGTTGAAATCGCCTACTGCCATTAGCAGCCACTTCACGAGTGATCGACACTATATCCTGAACTCTTAGGTTATTGATGTAATAATCGTTTTGTTTCCTGTCTTTGTAATAATGGTTTCATGTATCATGTCATTGTGAAATATGAAATTGTTTTATGTGTTATGTACTGAGTAAAGTATAAAAAGTAGCGACTGTTCACTGCTCAGGGAGAATTAGGTACGAGACTCTGCACTCTGTGCCGGGTTGAGTACAGTGAATCTCCACAGCTTGTATTTGCTGGTAATAAAAGGATTTGTGTTTTTCTAAACAGATCAGTGTCTTGTTATTGCAGCAATTCCGTGAGGGTCTCCGAAAACGAACCTGGCATTTGGCGATGCGAGCAGGGTTCCAATATGTACTGCAGTCTTCCGTGGAGGGCGGAATAAGTGATTGTCCCAGTGTCAGTAGTTTGAGATGCAGTGAAGATGTTTGGAAGCCAAAGGATTGGGAACCCTTTAAAAGGAAACCAAAAAGAAAGTACTGATGGGAGAGAAGATGAAATATGATATTCTAATAGCTCGTAATAAAGACGAAGACTGCAAGAGACATTTTTTAGGTCTCAAGAAAGTATAACAGGAAGACAAGAGTGAACGTTGGACCTGTGGAGAATGAACCTGGAAGTGTTGGAATGGGAAACGAAGAAGTGGCAATGGAACTGAATACATACCTTTTATCAGTTTTCACAGTGGAAGCCACCAACAGCATGCCTGAAGTTGAAGATATGAGGGGAAGTGAGCGCACTGGCCATCAGTAAGACGGGTCTGGGGATGATGAGATGCCTGAAAGGTGGACTACTTCCCAGACTTCTGAAGAAAGAACTGAGGAGATTGTACATGCAAGGTGGTCGCCTTTCAGAAATCATTGGAGTCAGGAAGGGTACCAGATGGCTAAAAATGTTTAATGCAATTCCCTTGTTTTGGAAAGGAAGGAGACAATGGCAGAAACTATGGATGAGGTAGCCTGACTTCTGTTTCTGGCAAGGTTTTTTTTATTAAGAATAAGACGCCTGAGTGCTTGGAAGTGTATGGTGAAAATAAGGCAGAATTATTATGGCTTCATCAAGGGCAAATGTTGCCTGACAAATCTTTTAGAATTCTTTGAAGTAACAAGTTGGTTAGACAAAGGAGAACCAGTGGATGTGATCAATTCGAATTTCTGCAAGGCATTTAACAAGGTACCACACAACGGGCTGCTAAAAAAAAGTTAAGAGCATGGTGTTAGTGGTCAGTTTTTGGAATGGCTGACTGGCAGAAGGTGGGGAGTCAGGATAAGGGGTTTCTTACAGCGTGCCAGGGAGTGACCTGAAGAGTTACTTAGGAGTCAGTGTTGAGACTACAACTCTTCATAGTATGCATTAACTATCAGGAGAAAGGAACTGAGGGCATTGTTACCATGATTGCAGTTGACACAAAGGTCAGTGGATGGACAAGCAATGTTGGGGAAGAGGGGAAGCTGCAAAAGAACTTGGACAGGCTTGGAGAGAGAACAGAGAAGTGGCAGATGGAAACCAATATGGGAAAGTATGGGTTTAAGGAATTTCGTAGGAACAATAAAGCCATAGGCCATTTTCTAAATGGGCAAAGACTTCAGAAATCTGTAGTGCAAAGGGACTTGTGAGTCCCAGTTCAGGAATTCTTTTCAGATTAACAATATTAGCTCAGTTGGCAGTTGGGAAGGCAAATGCCATTTTAATATTTATTTCAAGGCTTAGAATACAAGAGCAGAGATGAACTACTGAGGCTGTCTCAGCTCTTGGCAGACCGTATTTGGAATATTATGAGCAGTTTTGGACCCTGTATTGAAGGAAGGCTGTAGGTCCATTGGAGGGGGTCCATAGTAGGTTTACAAGAATGATCTGGGATGAAGGGTTAATCAGAAAAACAACAGTGAGGACTCAGTCTACATTTGATGGAGTTGAGAAGTATGAGGGAGATGCAGGAAGGATAGACAGGGAGCCGCAGGAGGATGAGGGGCGTTTTTGATTAAGAAAATTGTTACTGTAACTCAAAAATATTTCTTAAAAATATCATCCAGTGAAAATATGGGATGGAATTAGAAATAAGAAGAAATGAATGATCACCTTGATGGGATTGTACTATTGACCTCCTCAATAGTAAGAGGAAACAGAGGAACAAATATATAGAGAAATCTCAGATATATGTAAGAATAATAAAATAGTAAAAGTAAATGATTTTAATTTTCCGAACATTGACTAGCACTAACATTTTGTTAATTGTTTGGAGAACAAAGAATTTGTTAAACATGTTCAATTTTTTTTGAACTGAAGGCCTGTCGCCAGGGGTGCTCCGCAGGGATTAGTTCTAGACTCTCTCTTCCCTGTCATTTATATAAATGATATGGATGAGAATATAGAAAGCATGGCCTGTAAGTTTGTGGATGGCACCAAAATTGGTGGCACAGTAGACATTGAAGAAGTCTTTCTACGATTATAATGGGATCTTGATCAAATGGGTCAATGTGCTGAAAAATGGCAGATCTGGATAAATGTGAGATATTGCATTTTGGTACAACAAACAAGGATCCGGCTTATGCACATAATGGTAGGGATTTGGGTAGTGTTGTAAAACACGCGAGCCTCGGCATGCGGGTACGTAATGCTTTGACGTTTGTGTCACACACAGATAGGATTGTTAAAAAAGGGATTTAGCACACCTTCTTTCATTGCTCAATCCTTCGAATATAAGAGTTGGAATATATGCCGAGATTGCACAGGACATTTGGGAGACCTCTCCTGGAATATTGTATCAAATTTCCATTGCCTGTTTATAGAAAGGATATTTTTAAGCTGGGCAGAGTTCAGAAGCGATTTATCAGGATGATGTCAGATATGGAAGGCCTGAGTAACAAAGAAAATCTGGATAGGCTGGGGACTCCTTTCACTGGAATGTAGGTGGTTAAGAGGCAATCTGATAGTATTTTATAACATAACAAGGGTATAGATAGGATTAATGATATTGTCTTTTCCCTGGGATGGGAGATTTCAAGTCTCAGCGACACATTTTTAAGGTGAGAGGAGAGACATTTTAAAAATACGAGGGGATTTTTTTCACAAAGAGGGTGGTTTGAATGTTGGATGAACTTCCTCAGGAAGTGGTGGATGTGAGAACAATTACAACATTTCAAAGATATTTTGCGAAGTAGATGAATAGGAAAGGTTCCAAGGAATATGGGCCAGGATTAGGCAGGTGGGACGAGTTTTGTTTTGGATCATGTTTGGCATGGGCTGGTTGGACTGTTTCCATGCTGTATAGTTGTAAATGTTCCGACTAGAAAAGGAGTAAGCTTTGACCTTCTCTTGGATAATAAAGCAGAAGAAGTGACAAAGTTACAGTACAGAAACAAATTGGCATTGGAATAAGATATAGAGATCAGGCTCAGTATTATCAGGAATTAATAAATAAGGATGGAGAGTGTATAAAGCACATTGCACAAGAAAATATTAAAAGCGAAAAGCAAATCAACTGAACTTATTTTAAAAATAAAGCCTTGTACCTCCATACACACAACATTTGGAAAAAATTTATGAGCTGACAGCACAAATAGTTATGACTTGGTGGGGACTACTGAAACATGGTGAGAGGAAAGTCCAGGTTGTGGAGTTAAATGCCCATGGGTACTCAGTATTCCGAAAAGATAGACAGAAAGGAGCAGGAGGTGGAGTTGGTCTATTGCTTCAGGACGATCTCAAGGCTGTATTAGAAAATGCTAATGGCAATAAGGGTAAAAATGATAAATTAGTCTGGTTGGAATTGAAATGTAAGGGAAGAAACATCTTGGTAGGACTAATTTTCAGCCCCAACCCACAGTGTTTCTAAAGTATAAGGCGTTGTATAAACCCAGAAATAACGAGAGCTTGTGGGACAGACACAATAGTAATTATGGGTGGTTTGTATGTGCATATCGACTGGATTAATCACCCTGGCAAGGGTCACCTCGAAGAACAATTCATACAGTGCATCAGGGATTGTTTCTCACAAAAATTTGTCATGAGACCAACCAGAGGATTGGCTACAAAAAAAACTGAAGGTGCTGGAAAAGCTCAGCAGGTCTGGCAGCATCTGTGAAAAAAAAACAGACAGACTTAATATTATTGGTCGATGAACCCTTCTGAGGTTTTTCACTCCCCCTCCCCCTCCTTCCTTACACTTCTATTTCCCTTGCACTGCTCCTTCTGCTGCTACATACACTTCCACTGACCATCTCCCCTTACACTACTCTTCTACCACCCCCATTGAATGTCACACCACTTCTCCAGTGTCCACTTTATCATACCTCACTTTCCCTTTTTATCCTCCAACCAGTATGATGGAAGCTGCTGATGTCCATGTTTGCTGTTGGTTATCTATGAATGCTGAGGTTGAAACGACGAATGTCCAATAGGAGCAGACAATAGTGTGTGTTTGCCACTGTCTGTTGCACTGGAAATGGGATTGTTCTATTCCCCATAGTACAGAGTGAAGCTTCGTTCTGTCCCTCTGAGATGGCATTTAACCAACTACCTCATTACAAGTTGGACAAACATTGCCCAGAATCGTAACTTCCTGCCCTAAAATTGCTTTGGAATATTGTGAGGCCAGTGATCACATTGTTCAAACAAACTGTGTTCTGACCTTTCACTCTTTATTGCTTCAGCTGATGTTCCAATGTTATTTGAAGTGAGATCAGAGTAACTTCCCATGCCACCAGCCGTACTTGAATCATTGCAGCATCTAGGACCATGAACGAAAATGTGATCAATGGGAATTGAAGAGAATCCTGCACCGGTACTGTTCTCACCTGAGCAATGAAAAGCCTAATCTCTGCAAGTTATCATTCAAGATACGTGTCATCCTGGACAGGGAATAAATTGTTGCTTCACTATAATATGATAAAATATCTTGGAATCCTCTTAGAAACAGCTCAGTGCATACATCTGCACCACTTCGATTAAAAGAGTCTCAGGAATACAGCACTATGACACCTTCTCCAGAGCTGATGATGATGACAAATAAACTTTGCCTTTGCTAGTGTTTTCCAGTTACCGTGGATGAATGTGTCCTATTAAAAATACCAGGACAATTTATGTTGTCAGAGCTGGGTGTAAAGTCTCAGAAGGTTAAGTCTTTGCTAGATGAGTGCAACTCCAGCAACATCGGGAGCATGGCATGACACTGAGGTAACGATTCTCATCGTTTTCAATCAGTTACATTTTCAGGACTAATCGTGTGATATCAGTGTCACTGAGATCAAACTTTTCATGGCACTTTATCTCAATACAAGATGCCATCGATATTAGGGATCCTTAATACAGAAACTGTGCAATATCCCACTTAATGACCATGACCAAATACTTGAGAGTCAACTCAATTGGCAGCTTTACTGTTCTGGTTCAGATCAGACGAATTGTGATCAAAAGTGGAAAAAAAATGTATTCAGAAATAAAAGTTATTATTTCTAGCAGCATCTGAGCAGAGAGAAACAGAATTAATTTTGTGAGTCCAATATGACATTTTCAGAACAGGTTCATGTCAGAATTGAAATGTTAGTTCCAAGTCTGTATCTCGATGTTGCCTCAACTACTGCATTTCTCCAACAATTTTGGTTTGTATTTCAGATTTCCATCTCTAACATTTTGCCTTTCTTAAAAGGTCCAGATGTTGAAAGTGGTTACATTTGGGACAATACAGTCTATTCCTGTTAGAGCTGTTGTGTTGGTTGTATTCAACCAGAATCTGTTTCTTCTTTACATTCCAAAAACAAAACAACTTTTGCCTAATATCCTCCTTAATGCATGAATTTCAGGAAATCAATTTTGATTGAGAAGATATTTTAGAGGCAGCAACAGCTTGTCAGGCAACAGAAATAGATTATTCATGACAACACAGTCTGTGTCCTTCACTGACAATGCTTGTCCCCTCAGGGTCTGAAAACTTTTCATGTATATCTCAGAATAATTACAGCGAAGGTGGTGGCCACTCAGCATGTCATCTCTGCACCTGCTGTGAATGAGCAACATCCCTACCAACATGGTCCTTTAATCTCCCTCTACCCCTAACAGTTTGAAATCTTTTTCTGATTTTAATCCTGAATACCCTGCGCAGATATGAACAATCTTATCAATTTGCATATTCTGTTATTAGACAGTGTATATTTAATATATAATTCACTACATCACATTTAAATGATCATGCTGTGCTCTCTCCAAAATATAACCTGATTCCTTGCTCTTTATTACATTTCATTCTGTCTGTTAGAATAAGTGCTGGTTGAATACTGGTGACATTGGGATATCACTGTACTCCCCTCCAGTCTCCACAGCCACTGCCCCCATTCCGCTCTGCCTCACAGCCAATGTCACACTCATGTCCCTGACACATTAATCCATGGGCTTTAAAAAAAAATCATTTTACATGTCATGTTTAGATTTAAACTGAACCAAGAAATGTAAATGATACTACTTTAAAGCACAAAAACTGCGATGAAGAACATTGCATATTAAAGACACAAAGCTGCTTCATTACAGCATCGGAAGAACATCCAGACAATCCACACTTGATCTGCAAGGTCAGGGAACTATACCCAGCGTTTTGTAGGACTGATCGCACAGTCGCAACATTTTGCTTGTGTACTTTTTTTTCAGATGGTCGGGGCGTTGGTACAAATGGTTAGAACATTGTACATGGGGAACTCAGCAGGTCCATCTAACCGACAACAAGAAATCATCCACCATTTTCCTTCACCAAAGACTCTCTTAGAACAATTGTTTTTGGGATACAAGACCAATAGCCAATGACATTAACGTCTATTTCAGCCCCGTTGTTATTGTGAACCAAAAGTGCTGTATTGAAGGGGCTTAACTGGAACTGTTTGTTCAGTGACTGTGATTGATGTTAGTCTCTATGGATTCTAACTGTGTCACAGGAGGTTTTCCATCTCCTATAACTGAAGGGCTCTGTTCAATGTTTTATCCCATAGTACGAGCAGGAGCATCAGTGACAGCACGAACAGGGATCGGCAACTGCACAGTGAGGGAGAGGAGAGATCAGAACCTGAGAACAATAGACTGGAATGTTATAACAATGGATCAGAATCTGAGAACAATAGACTGGAATGTTACAACAATGGATCAGAATCTGAGAACAATAGACTGGAATGTTACAACAATGGATCAGAATCTGAGAACAATAGACTGGAATGTTACAACAATGGATCAGAATCTGAAAACAATAGACTGTAATGTTACAACAATGGACAGGAGTTTACCCTCGGGTCTTTTCATTCTTACCTGGCGTTACGCAACATTACCAGATCGGATAGAAGCTGTGCTGATGATTATTCAAGCTGGTTACTATCCCATTCTCGCTATTGTTGGTGTTCCTGGTAAGTCTCTCTACCGATACCCATTTATTACTTCCATAAAGCATATTCAACTCCACTGTTCTTTCTGTCACCTAAATTTGGCGAAGACAGAAGCTATTACCTATAGTTTTAATTAAACCTCCTGTCAATATCCATGAATTTCAAACTTGCCCCTCACAAACATCTGACAACAAAACTATTCACAACATTGTAGACCTTTTTGACTTCCGTCTCGCTGTTGTACCCGTCACTAAATCTGTCCAAAACCAGTTCCTTAATATCCCCACTCTTTCCCTCTGCTTTTGTGCTGTTGCCGAATAAACCATTATCTACACCGAGGTAAAATTCAGACATTACAACTCCAGCTCTTTTCTGGCTTGCCTTCCAGTTACAAATATTTTGATCATAATCTTGTTCTTGTCTCTCAAGTTACTTCGCGATACTGACACCAGGTTAGAGGAGTTAAGTCGCTGGGCAGGTTATTCAGAGTTTCGGATTATTCCTGGAAAGATACTGTTTCAATTCCTACCACATTTGGAAGCAAAGCAATTTTCACTGACAGAAACTATAAAATCAACAACATTTTGTTTAATAACCTATCTTGTTATACTGATGTCCTTTCGAAAACAAAGTCTAACACTATTACGTGGTCTGGATTCAGGGTGAAGTCAGGCCTTGAACAAGGCATGCAATGGCCACAGTCAAGGGCAATTAATGCTAGTTTACAAATGCTGCTCTTGCTGGTGATGTCGACACCCCATGAAATAACAAAATTAATGGTTAAATCAAACAAAGAAAGATGCCTGAGATCTGAAAAAAAGAAATAAAGTGCTGAGGAAATTGAGCAGGTTTGGCAGGCTCTGTCGAAATAAACCCACAGTTAGTATTTCTAGTCCATATGTCAGTACTGAAATCAGCTGGCATACACTGTGATTTATGCTGGTGACAGGGATGTTTGTTTTGAAGGGGAGAAGGAATGAGTTGAATAGGTCGAGAAGGAGAGAGCTAGGCAAAAATAAACAAACAAAGGGATTGTTGTATGATCAGCTGGAACGAGAATGAAATGTAAGATGAATTACATTTATT
Source organism: Stegostoma tigrinum (assembly GCF_030684315.1). Taxonomy (NCBI): domain Eukaryota; kingdom Metazoa; phylum Chordata; class Chondrichthyes; order Orectolobiformes; family Stegostomatidae; genus Stegostoma; species Stegostoma tigrinum. The sequence continues at coordinate 1,144,225 of NW_026728430.1, read as the reverse complement.
TTTCGCCTTTTCCCATATTCCTAAATATAATTACCATGTAGATATGCATACAAATCCCTTTCTAAACTAATCTATGCCCCCCCAGTCTGTCTTCCCTGAGTCTGATTATCCTAATATATACATTAATGGGATGTGGGTGTGACTGATTGGCCCAGTAATTATTTCCCTTCCGAGGTTACCTTGGGAAGGTGTATGTGAGCTGTTTTCTTGAACCACTGCAGTTCACGTGCTGTGAATTGCTGGTACAACTGTCTGTCCTGTTTCATTCCTTTGAGGCTTAGTAGTGATTGATAAAATTGAGTGTCTGGATTGGTCATTTCAAAAGGCAGTTGAGAGGCAACCACATTGCTGTGTGCCTGGAGTCACATGTCGGCCAGACCAGGTTTGGATGGTAGATTTCCTTCACAAAAGAACATTAGTCAGCCCTGTGGGTTTTTTTGACGATCAATGATGGCTTCATGGTATCATCATTGCAGATATTTTATTGAATTCAAATTCCACCATCTGCCGTGGTGGGATACAAATTGTGGTGTGGGTCATTTGCTGGGTCCCTGTATGAATAGCAGAGATAATAGCAATTTGCCACATCATCCCAAGTCAACTCCACAAGCAAGAGTGATGTTGCTGTTATTGTGATTGTGGTACAGAAAATTGTGTAATTACATTGTCAACTGCTTTTCCTGAAGAGCGGACCCATTAATATTTCAGGTCACTGTGACTGTACAGAGATGTAACAGTTTATCACCGAGGAAAATAGAAACTGAGGAGAGGAAGGTATTTTTTTCAACACTGAGTGGGTGTGGCATGCATGCACGGTTTTGAATTGTTCCTGTCATTGGAAATTCAGCGGAGGTTTTGTGGATAGTTTTCTCGAGCATTACTACCCTCACCCACAATTCCTATGCTCTTTCAAAATTTCCTATGCTCTCTCCTCAGAACATCATCCGTTTGTCGCCCTGTGTTGTTAGTTCTAATGTGTACAACAACTTCCTGTTTGTCTTTCTAACTGTGAATAATTCCTGGACCTTGGCAAGCTTCGGACAACCCACTGTCCTGTTGTATCACATTCAATGCAGAAATGTCTGTCTGCATCCCTGAATTGATAATTCCCTATCACAATCAATTATTTGGAATACGATGCATTTCTCATTACATTCGAGCCAATCTTGCCATCAGAAACATGGCTGTGAATGTTACATTCACCTCAATATCCATCACGTCCTCCATTGTCCAAAACAGCATACTTGTTCGAGATGGGGATGGCCACAAGAGACTCCAGCACTACAGTCTACCTATCCTACATTTCCTCCAATAATGCATCAACCTGACTGTATCTGCAGTTTTTTCTACCTCCCGACAAAACCATCCATCACATCCCCCATCCTCCTGTAAATTCCTCATTGCATCTAGCTGCTGCTTTATCCATGCAATCCGGTAGGTTTCGTAACCAAACACTCTTCAGTCAGACATATTCTTCAGGAACATTGAAGTTCTCCTTCATCTCCCACATCAGACAGGAAGACCACATCACTCTATTGAAGGCCATCATTTCACCTTAACAATCTACTGACCAAGAAAATAGCGCAGTCTAACTGCTCTAAAGGCATTACACTCGGCTAACTTGTTACCTATGTGATATATGTTTCAAAAAAAAACGTAGAGGCAGATCTCAATAAAACATTGCAAGCAAATCACAATACCCGCTGTTGTAGATTTACACAGTACGGTTAGACAAAAATCAATTTCGTTCTTCCTCTGCCGTGGTTTCTCCAAGGTCAGCTGTGAATTTCCCTTTATTTATGCTTCTCAAATCCAACTCCGATGCCCAGAGACACTTGAATCTAAAAAGCTCAGGGAATCAGTTGTGAAATCTGACTGCCTGGTTAGTCAGCTAAGCAGGTACATTGTTCTTTTTTCCCTTGTCACACCGTATGTGCTCTCCCATTTTAAACGTTTTTGTTTCTGTTTTAATCGTTTTATTTCAAAGTTCCTATTCAATGCAACAGCTTATAATATAGTGATTACTTCTCCAAGAAATCGAGGAAATCAGCTTCATCAGTGAATACACATCAAAAAAGGAGCAGCTCCAACAGCCACATTTTTCTCCCGTCCACCTCTTGTATTACATGGAATCCTTCATGGAGAAAAGAACAAAAAAGTAAATAGGAGACAACTTGATGTCAGTTATGAGAAATGAATCTAATTTTTCTTTTGTAGCGAATGTGATAACCAGATTGTTGGAGAATAATGATATGGTTTGACAGAGTCAGCCTTTCCGCAGGAAGGAAATTGATTTTTGATTATCTTGCTGGGGTTTATGGAGGATGTTTGTTGTGATATCAACGAATGAGAACTAGTGGGAATGGTGCGTTTGACTTTTCAGATAAACTTTAACATGGTTACACAGAGGTGAGTGAAAAAAAAAGAGTCCATAGGTATGGCGAGTAAAAAAATACTACATGGGCTGAGAATTGGACACTGGAGAGAATAGAAAGAGTAGGGTCGTTTTTAACTTGTATCCCATGTATCAGGGCTTGGAAAACAGCCATTTACAGGCAAAGAAATTGTTTGGACATGGTCAACAAATACCATCCTTCTCATTTTATATTTATTAGAAAGTGACAGTTTGGGAAGTGCAATTGTCAAAAATGGCCTGGAAGCCCTTGTTCGTGAGTCACTGAAAGACTATATACAGGGGAACAAGGAATCGGGACAGTAAATGCTATGCTGTCCTTCATTGCAATATTATTCAAGTATGGCAGTTAAAAAAAAACACTTCCTGCAGTTGTAGAGCGTTGCTGAGGCAGTATTTGTCGCACTGTGTACAGATTTTATTTCTTTAATACAGAGTGATCTCCTCGTCACAGAGACAATGCAAAGCATTTTTACCAGCCTGATCCCTGGGATGATGGTACCTTCAAGAGAAAGTGAAGGAAGTGAGTGTTTAAGCTGTAGTGCTGTGATTGAATACGAGGTAATTGCATTGAAAATTGAATGTTATGGGCTAATACTTAATACATTCAAAAAGACATTGATAGCGTGACAAATTGCTTGTTTTTTTTCCTCTCTGAGACATGTTTACTGATAGTTTATGGACCTCTGTGGAGTACCATGTTAGGTTAGAGTGAGCTCCAGACTCTAAATGAACTCTCAGCACATCAAGACGCAGTTGGTGTGTGACTCTGCACTGTATGTAATGTTGCTCACAAATCCATCAGCAGCCATAATGCCTTGAGTCTGAAAGAGTTAGCCATTCCCACCAGCTTCTGACCTCCAGTCAGGACACCAGTCTGTCTGGAAGACGGACGTGAGGCTTGGTACAAACCAACCACTGCCACTCCTACCATCATAAAACCACATTAAAGTAACGTGTGTGCCATTAGCAACAGAGCCAGGCGGAACATCATAGAGCAGGCTACCTGTGCACTCACTGCTTCATTGGTGTGTCATATTGAAGCATCAGTGACATTCTCCTATTTCGGTTCATGTGGCTTGAGCTCTGGATGGCCTACTCCATGGTCCCAGGAAGAGGCTCAAAGTCCTGGTTGGCTGACCCTGGTACTTGGTCAGCAGGTTAATGTGCTGACTGTACTCCTTGCCTTCTTGTGTAATAGGCAGGACAGAGTGAATGGACTGTGCCTCTTATTATCCAATAGTTTTGATGGACCGAATAGCTTCCTCTTATTCCTGTAAAACCAGTTCAAGGTGCTGGATGAATTCTTTTCTTATTACTGTGAAATGAGCAGTGTACAGCAATATTGTTACATGAATATTACTGACACTTCAACAGCATAAGCTTGAATGTTGTCCAGGTCTTGCTGCACATGTACACGGTTTGCTCCAGGAACTGAAGGATGACAAATTGTTCTGAAAATTGTGTGAACAAAAGTGAGCATCTCCACTTCTGACGTTCTGATAGGGGGAAAGACATTGTTGAAGCAGCTGAAGATGTTAATGCTGATGAACCTACAGTGAGCATCTCCTGCTGAGATATCCCAGGGCTGAGAGGATTGATGTCCAACAATCGCAAGCACCTTCCTTTTTGTGATGGGTAACTCGAAACAGTGGGGAGCGGAAAATATATTCCCATTGAGTTCAATTTTGTTTTGGGCTGCATGATGCTGTTGTCAGTCAAGTACTGTGTGGCTATCAGTGCCAGTCACTCTTACTTTGTGTTCATAAATTTTGTTCAAGTGAATAAGTCATAGGGTATGTGTGGGGAGAATTTCTATCTCACAGAGGGTAGTGACGTTTGGGGCTTCTCTGTTCCAACGCGTCGGGAAGCTAGATCGCTGAAATTATTGGAGGTGGTGGATGGGGTTGTTGATGCGTTTTGCCACATCAGAGAGTTGAGGTAGACAAGCAATTTTACATGAAAGAGGAGTTATGGCCCAGATCAGATCAGCCCTGATCTTATTGAAGGGAAAGGCAGGTTTGAGGGGCTGAATCACCGACTCCTGTGTATGGTATTCTCGTATGTTTTTATTGGAAAGTCAGTGATTGTTATTTTCCTAGAAGCTCTGTTCAGGAATTTTGTGGTCAGGTAGACCAGAGGGTTTTGTGAGCAAACTCTGGGTGCAGTATGGTCAGGGGCAGGGTGGGTTTGCTGCTGTATTCGTAGTGAATGTGGATCTACAACATAACAAACAAAGGGAGACAGGGAAAACTCTGTAAATAGAGATGAGGGGTCTGTGTCAGGCCAGCACCAACTCTTTTTTTTCCCCAAGAATATTTTCCATCTCACACTAAACTATATGTGAAAGCCTTCAGAAGCTGAAATGCCTGTGTTTGGATTCCTTGAGAATCACGGGCAAGTGGTCTCCAACTGCTCCTGAGTAATGGCTTTGTAGGGTGGAATGGAATGTCGGGGCATTGGACTGAGGAGAAGACTGGCACATTGGACATAACAAGGTGTAAAGCTGGATGAACACAGCATGCCAAGCAGAATCAGAGGAGCAGGAAAGTGATGTTTCGGGCTTATATCCTTCTCCAGTTTCTGAAGAAGGGTCTCGGCCCGAAACATCACTTTTCTTGCTCCATTGATACTGCTTGGCCTGCTGAGTTCATTCAGCTCTACACCTTGTTATCTCAAATTCTCCAGTATCTGCAGTTCCTACTATCTCCGGCACATTAGATTCTTTGACACTGTTGCACCAGGCACTAAGATCATGGCCTAACTGTTTTTCCCCGCACTTTACTACCTGTAGTTCGTTATCCTTTACTCACTTTTCTGACAAATATCTAAATGACACAGCTTTGAATAAATTCAAACACACAGGTACCACAGACTCCTAGGGGGAAAAAAATCCAACTCAAATGGCCCCTCGAGAATTTCTCCTCACGCCTGTTCAGACGGACTTTGGAATGTCATTGCTATCATTTCTAGTCCCGTTCCTCCATTGATCGTGACAAATTTTAAATGTAACCAGCTTGGTGAAATGGCCAATTTTATGGATGTCATATTGGCTTAATTTCAGCATTAGGGACAACTCAAACAGATGTCTTAAATTGCTAAAATAACTGGTATATAATCAAAGCAAAGTTACTCAAGCTATGATGGAAAGATATATTATAAACAGTTTAGTCACTGAACTATATTGCCATGAATATTTATGTTTCTACAAACACTGAGACACACACACAGACACATGCATACATACATCATGGAACAGTTGGAATTGGCTGAAATTCGTTTGCTTTAGGCAGGGGAGAGATTCCAGTGAACCCTCAGCAGCAATCCTCCACGAGTGGCAAAGATGACTGACAGGTTTTCTGCTATCACACATTGCTGTGAGGAGGAATAAAGAAAGAGAGGCTGCAATTATTTGCTGCTTCTCTGGACGTTACATTTTCTCCTTCTCTCAACGAAAATATACAATAATATTATCTGGCCACCAAACTGGGCCATGTGAAATCGGCTTCAACATTCTCTGCACTGTATGACTTCATGACAGTTCATTTTTCCTCGTAGGAACAACTTATCTTAATTTGAAGACATGCTCATATGTGCTTGACTAATGTTCGTAAAATAACTTCATGTCTTATGGCATCTGTGTTAAAATGAATACATTGCTTTCAAAAATTGAAATCCTTAGTTTCAGTCTTCCATACAAGAGGGAACACCCATCAGCTGTGCACCTGATACACTCTCCTCAGGATCTTATATGGTACAATATGAACATGTCTCATTGAAGTGCTGTGAATTTGTAGAGGTTTGTGAAATTTTGAGGGACATGGATACAGTGAATAGGCAAGGTCATTTTTCTCTGATGAGGGTGTCCAAAACTAGAGGCATAGATTTAATGAGAGAGGGGGGAGATTTTAAAGAGACCTGATGGGTAACTGTTTCACACAGAGTGTGTTGTGTGTAAGGAATGAGCTGTCAGAGGAAGTGGTGGAGATTGGTATATTTACAACATTCAAAAAGCCCCACTATGAGTACATGAATAGGAAGATTTTAGAGGGATATGGGCCTAATGCTGGCAAATGGAAATACATCAGTTGGGAATATCTGGTCAGCACAGACGAGTTGGACCGAAGGATCTGTTCCTGAACTGTATGACTTTGTGAGTCAACAAGGCTTTCATTCCTGGAACGAGTAAAATGAAATAAATTTGATAAGTTTCTGAAGCAATTTTGCATTTTGTTTTCACTTTAGGGAATTGAATATATCAGAGCGGTCTCAGTAATGCCCATTACAGATGCTGTAAAACAATCTGATGATTATACAGATAGCTTTTACATAAACCAGCACCATTCCATATACTTTCCTAATCACTGGCTACATGCGCAGGATAACATTATAGGATTCATATACTAGGATTCACAATCCCCTTGTACTACCATGTTCTGCAATCTCTTTCGATTTATGTGCTTTACTGTTGTTTTATCCTTCCATCACAGTACAGGCTTCCCCGTAACCCACAGTATGCTATTTCTGCCTAAGGTTTGCACACTATACTTCCCTATCTTTAAATCCCTTTGCAGGCTCTCTGCTGCCACTGCAGGCCTTATGAATGACTATCATGGTGAGCTCCAATCCAATCAGTCCCTTGATTTGGATTATACATCATCGATGACTCACGCTGATCCCTGAGGCACGTCACCGATTTACAGCTTTATAACCTGAAAATAAACATTTATCCCTGCTGGCTATTGACTGGTAGTTACCCTGGGTTCGCCTGTACCTGTGTAGCAGCCTAGAAAGCTTGCATGGCCTTGTCCTGTGTAGTGTAATGAACTCAAAGGACAGGATGACTTCATTCTGTTTCTGTGTAAATCATTTGAGGGGAAGGAGGGTTTCAATGACTCTGACTGGCTGTTTGGCATCTTGCTGTACCTCTGGAACAGCGTCAAGGAAATGAGTGAGAGAACAACACATGGCTTAGGAGCAGCAGTTGGCCATTCGGCCTCTCGAGCCTGCTGCACCATTCAGAAAGCTCATTGTTGTTGTGTTTGTCGCTGTGCACCCCATTCCGACCTGTTCCCAATAAACATCCATTCTATTGTTCAACAAAGATCAATGGAGCTCAGCCGTGAATGTTTTCAGTAACCCCGCCTTCCCTGCTCCTTGGGGGGGAGAACACCACAGAACGCACAGTCCGAAAGAGAAAGCAACATCCCTATCTCATTCTGAAATAGAAGGCCTTTGTTCTGAAAATGAGTTCCCCTCAAACCGATCACAAATCTTTTGAGACACAAGGACCCAACAATTCGGACCAGATATATATCATTCAGCCCTAAAACCTGTTCACATTTCCGTTAACTGACTTCAGTCCAATAGTTATCAAATCTAACCTCCACCATACTCACAGGAAGGCAAGTCCAGGTACCATACGATCGTAATAGCTAAGAAATTGGAACAGAATTTGGCCACTCGGCCTGTCAAGTCTGCTGTGCTGTTTGATCATGGCTGAATTGTTTCTCAACCCCATTCCCCTGCCTTCTATAACTGACCAGTGATCCCCTTATTAATGAAGAACATCCATCTCTGTCTTAAAGACACCAGTGTATCCGTATGTATTGGTTTGTTTATGTGTTTGCATTTGACTGTGTGTCCATATCTCTGTGTGTATGTGTTGTGTGTATTAGTGTATGTATCTCTGTCTGCATCCCTGTGCAAGAGGTCACGTGTGTTTTCAGTAAATCCATTGAAATTGGAGTCAAACCTGTCCCACTCTTTCTCTCTGTCTGTTACTGTTGTGTTTACAATCACAAACTCTCCCGCTGTTGCCCTCTCCACCCCACTATACAGTTGGTAGTTTTCTTTGGGATGACATCAAACACTGTGAATCTCTGACATTGTCGGGCATTTTGTTTCTTCAAATAATGTTTTTGGAGGCACAGAGCCGTTTTGTTCGATACCTAGCGATGTTGTTCCTGACATGTTACCTCTCTGATGAAGGGTCTCGGCCTGAAACGTCAGCTTTTGTGCTCCTGAGATGCTGCTTGGCCTGCTGTGTTCATCCAGCCTCACATTTTATTATCTTGGATTCTCCAGCATCTGCAGTTCCTATTATCTCTCTCTCTCTCTCCTATATTACCATCACCGTCGGGTCTGTTTGTGGACATTTCAATCCTTTTTGACTTTTAATTTGTAAGTATTTAAACAAAGAATTGCTAGCTAAAGAGCATGGAATAAAATTTAATTAATCTCCTTACAAAATGGTTCACTCAGAGTTGTTTCGATACAATTGCGGTGGAAATACATTTTAATGTGTACACGAAGAATCACAAATAATGTCCAAATACAAATCACTTCAACATTTGCAGACAGGGCAGAGATATTTCTGTACTTGAGCACTTCTGACTCTTAAGGACCTTTGTACAAATGCAATGCTCCTGACACTAGCTTTCTATGTGTGTGCCTGTGTTGTTGGGCTTCAATCTGGATGCTGTTTTGAGCTGCTGCCCTCCTGCTCTCCCTCACAGACTGAACGGATCCCTGAGAGTTTTCACTGTCTGTTGCCCTCGGTGCAGTACGGTGTAGCGGCCAACAGAGGGAGACATTACATCGCATGACACACCGCAGAGACTGCCATACCCACCGCGCCCACAAGCGCACACAGAGATGCAGACATGGAAATACACGCACAGCCATAGATACGCAGACACTAATACAAAAACACAGATGTACAAACTAATACACTGACATTGATATAGACATGGGGAGTCTGTCAAAATTTATTTTGCTCCTTGATGATTTTCTCAATATTTCACTCAATCTATCTGGTGTTTGTCAATATTTCTACTGCCCTGTGGGGAATGTGCCAGTATTTCTGCTACTCTGTGGGGAATGTGTCAGTATTCCTATTTCGAGTGCGACTGTATTGCAATTTCAATGCCTGCAGATACCAAATCTAGAAGAATTGTAAAGTGTGTGAAGGACAGTGTGGAACACCAGCAGGATAGAGTCAAATTGGTGTTGTGTTTAAGTATATGGCAGGCGAGGGACAATACAGAGCAGAGTGAGGTGATGCACTTGGTAGAAAGAACATTGAAAGACATTATAAAGTAGGCCGTACCGTTATAAAGGGGGTGCAGGAGAAGAGGGTCCTCGATGTGTATGAGCACAGAAAGTTGAAACGTTCAGGACAAGTCACCTTGAAGAGGTTAGCAGGGTGTTAACGCTGATTGGCCGACGTGGGAAGATCTGCATCAGGGCAGTTACTGCTTCCAGAATAATAATGTGTGAAGCTGGATGAACACAGCAGGCCAATCAGCATCTCAGGAGCACAAAAGCTGACGTTTCGGGCCCAGCCCCTTCCTCAGAGAGGGGGATGGGGTGAGGGTTCTGGAATAAATTGGGAGAGAGGGGGGGGCTGACCGAAGATGGAGAGAAAAGAAGATAGGTGGAGAGGAGAGTATAGGTGGGGAGGCAGGGAGGGGATAGGTCAGTCCAGGGAAGACGGACAGGTCAAGGAGGTGGGATGAGGTTAGTAGGTAGGAAATGGAGGTGCGGCTTGGGGTGGGAGGAAGGGATGGGTGAGAGGAAGAACAGGTTAGGGAGGCAGAGACAGGCTGGGCTCGTTTTGTGATGCAGTGGGTGGAGGCGAAGAGCCGGGCTGTTTGTGTGGTACAGTGGGGGGAGGGGACGAACTGGGCTGGTTTTGGGATGTGATGGGGGAAGGGGAGATTTTGAAGCTGGTGAAGTCCACATTGATACCATTGGGCTGCAGGGTTCCCAAGTGGAATATGAGTTGCTGTTCCTGCAACCTTTGGGTGGCATCATTGTGGCACTGCAGGAGGCCCATGATTGTCATGTCATCTAAAGAATGGGAGGAGGAGTTGAAATGGTTCACCACTGGGAGGTGCAATTGTTGATTGCGAGCCGAGCGGAGGTGTTCTGCAAAGCAGTCACCAAGCCTCCGCTTAGTTTCCCCAATGTAGATGAAGCCACACCGGGTACAATGGATACAGTATATCACATTGGCAGATGTGCAGGTGAACCTCTGCTTAATATGGAAAGTCATCTTGGGGCCTGGGATAGGGGTGAGGGAGGAGGAGTGGAGTCAAGTGTAGCATTTCCTGCGGTTGCGGGGAAGGTGCCGGGTGTGGTGGGGTTGGAGGGCAGTGTGGAGCGAACAAGGGAGTCATGGAGAGAGTGGTCTCTCCGGAAAGCAGACAGGGGTGGGGATGGAAAAGTATCTTGGGTGGTGGGGTCGGATTGTAGCTGGCGGAAGTGTCGGAGAATGATGTGTTGTATCCGAAGGTTGGTGGGGCGGTGTGTGAGAACGAGGGGGATCCTCTTTGGGCGGTTGTGGCGGGGGCGGGGTGTGAGGAATATGTTGCGGGAAATGCAGGAGACGCGGTCAAGGGCGTTCTCGACCACTGTGAGGGGCAATTTGCGGTCCTTGAAGAACTTGGACATCTGGGATGCGCGGGAGTGGAATGCCTCATTGTGGGAGCAGATGCAGCGGAGGCGGAGGAATTGGGATTGGGAGTGGGATTTTTGCAGGAGGGTCGGTGGGAGGAGTTGTATTCTAGGTAGCTGTGGGAGTCGGTGGGCTTGAAATGGACATCAGTTACAAGCTGGTTGCCTGAGATGGAGACTGAGAGGTCCAGGAAGGTGAGGGATGTGCTGGAGATGGCCCAGGTGAACTGAAGGTTGAGGTGGAAGGAGTTGGTGAAGTGGATGAACTGTTCGAGGTCCTCTGGGGAGCAAGGGGCGGCGCCGATACAGTCATCGATGTAACAGAGGAAGAGGTGGGGTTTGGGGCCTGTGTAGGTACGGAAGAGGTCCAGAAGATGGTTTGTGGAGGGGCAGTTGTCAAGTGACAGCAAAGGGAAAGGGAGGGATGGAGGGAGCATTCTGGGAAGGTGAGTGAGGGAAGTCCTATCTCGCGTATGTGCAGTGACAAATAAGGGTAAGTGTTTAATACATTTTCTTGACTGGGAGTAGAAATGGGGTTAACTGCAGTACTTGTGACATGTGGGAGACCCATGATGCTTGCAGTGTCTTGGACCACTACATCTGCAGGAAGTGCACCCAATTTCAGTTCCTTACAGACTGTATGGATAGAGTGGAGTGGCGATCAGATGCACTTAGGATCATGATGGTAGCAGAATGTGTTGTACGCAACAGTTTCAGAGATATGGGTGCCTGCTAGAAGGATCTGGCAGCCAGTACAGGAATCCCCCGTGTTCGTCCCCCTCTCTAACAAGTATACTCTTTTGGATACTGTTCGGGGGTCACCTATCTGGGGCAACAGTATCAGCAGGCAGACTCGTGGAATCACAACTGCTACTTTTCTTACGAAAAGAAGGACAATGAGCGCTACAGCAGTAGTTATTTTGAACTCCATAGGTTAAGGCACAGATAGGCGCTTCGGTGGATGTAGAGGAGACTCCATGATGATGTGTTACTTCCCTGGTGCCAGGGTCCAGGATGTCTCTGAATGAGCAGAAAGTATTCTGAAGGGAGAGAGTGACCAGCCAGAGGTTGTGGTAGATACTTGTACTAACAACATAGGAAGGTTGAGTGATTAACTCCTGCAGCAGCAGTTCAGGGAGTTAGGGAGAAAGTTAAAATAAGCAAGACCTCCAATGTTGTAATCTCGAGATTACTCCCTGTACCACGGCCCAGTGCGTTTAGAAATAGGAAGAGAGTACAGCTCGACACGTGGCTAAACAGATAGTGTAGGGGGTAGGGTTTCAGATATCTGGGCTATTGGAATCTCTTCCAGGGCAGGTGGGGCCTGTACAAGAAACACGGGTTGCATCTAAACTGAAAGGGCACAAATATTCTGGCTGGGAGGTTTACTGGTGTCACTCGGGAGGATTTAAATTAGCTTGGCAGGCATGTGGGATTCAATGCAAAGTGAATGAACTTGAAAGGGAACTGGAGAATAGGGCCAGTAATACTCAGAGAAAAATCAGACTGGGTGTATTTGCTGATCAAGCTGGATCTAGTAGACTGAAGTTCACCTGTTTCAAGGGAAGAATTTTAACAAGTTAGGCAGAAGAATTTAGAGCTTACGTTAGTTCTTAGAAGTGTGATGTTGTTGCTATTACAGACACTAGGTTAAGACAAGGACAGGATTGATTGTTTAACGTTTCAGGATACAGATGTCTCAGGCAGGATAGAAGGCTAGACATAAGAGTTGGGGAAGTTGCACTACTTGCTAAGGATAATATCACAGCTGTACCACGGGAGGACACCTCGGATAGCTCATACAGCGAGGCAATGTGGGTAAAGTTCAGGAACAGGAAGGGTGCAAGCACAAGGTTTGGTGTTTACTATAGGCCTCCGAACAACCAGCTGGAGAGAGAAGAACGGACATGTAACCAGATTTTGGCAAGCTGTAAAAGTAACAGGGTTGTTGTTGTGAGTGATTTTAACTTACTGTATATTGACTGGGATTCATCGAGTGCTTGGTGCTCAGAAGGGGCAGAGTTTGTAAGGAGCATCCAGGAGGGCTTCTTGAAACATTACGTTGATAGTCCAACTCGGAAAGGGGCTGTACTGAGGCTAGTATTGGAAATGAACCTGGCCAGGTGGTCAATGCCTCAGTCGGGGAGTAGGCAAGGAACAGTGACCAAAATTCAGTAAGCTTAAGAGTACTGATGGATAGTGATAGTTGTAGTTATCAAGTGAAGGTGTTAAATTGGGGAAAGGCTAATTATAATAATATTAGGCAAGAACCGAAGAATGTAGATTGGGGCAGATATCAGAGGGCAAATTAACATCTGGTATGCGGGTGGTTTTCAAGTGTAAATTGGTGGGAATTCAGGACAAGCACGTTACTGTAAGGATGAACCAAAAAGGAAAAGGAAGCATTTATTAAGGCCCGCAAGCTGGGAATGTACGAAGCTAGAGTAGAATGCAAGGATAGATGAAAGAAACATAAATGAGGAGACAGGAAGGCTAAAAAGGGGCGATGAAAAGTCATTGACCAACCAGGATTAAGGAAAATCCCATACATGCATATAACAAGCAAAAGGGTATCCAGGAAGGGGGTTGACCCACTCAATAACAGGGAAGGGAATTTATGTGTGGAGGCAGAGGACTATGACGAGGCATGAGTATTTTGCATCAGTATGACCATGGAGAAGGATTTGGTATGTGATCTGTCTGTGGAAGGGTGTATAGATAGTTTGGGTCATTTTAAGATCAAAAGGGATGAGGTATTGGGGGGCTTGAGAAACATTAAGGTAGACAAGTCCCCAGGACCTGGTGGGATACACCACAGAATACTGAGAGAGGCAAGCGAGGAAATTGCTGGGCCCTTGAGAGAAATCTTCAAATCGTCTCTGGCTACAGGCGAGGTCCCAGAAGATTGGAAAAAGCCAATGTTGTGCCTTTGTTTAAGAAGGGTGGCAGGAATAATCCAACTATTTACAGGGCGATGAGACTTGGGTTAGTTGCAGGGAGGTTATTGGAATGGATTCATTGAGACAGGATTTACTCCCACCTGGAAATCAATGGGTATATTAGCGAGAGGCAACATGGATTTGTGAAGGGGAGGTCATGTCTCACTAGCTCGGTTGTGTTTTTTGAGGAAGTGACAAAGATGATCGATGAGGGTAGCACAGTGAATGTTGTCTCCATAGACTTCAGTAAAACCATTAACGTGGTCCCTCATTACAGGCTGATAGCGTAGGTAGAGTCGCACGGGGTCAGACGTGAGTTTTCAAAATGGATAAACAAAATTGGCTCAGCCATAAAAGGCAGAGGGTAGCAATGGAAGGGTGCATTTCTGAGTGGTGGGTAGCGACTAGTAGCATTACTTGGGGATCAGTTTTGGGACCTTTACTATTTGTAATATATATAAATTATTTGGAGGAAAATATAAATCATCTGATTAGTAAGTTTGCCGATGGCACAAAGGTTGGTGGAAATGTGGACAGCAATGAGGAGCGTCAAGGGGTACAGCTAAATATAGATCGGTTGGTGACTTGGGCACAGAGATGGCAGATGGAGTTGAATCTGGAAATATATGTGGTAGTGCATTTTGGAAGGTCTAATCCATATGGAAATTATACAGTAAATGGTAGAACCCTGAAGAGCACTGATAGGCAGTGGGATATTTGTGTCCAGGTACACAGATCACTGGAAGTGGCTATGCACGTGGGAAAAGGTCATCGACAAGGCATATGGCATGCTTACCTTTATCGGCCTGGGCATTGAGTATAAAATTGGCAGGTAATGTTGAAGCTTTTTAGAACCTGACTGAGGCCGCGTTTGGAATATTGTGTTCAGTTCTGGTCGCCATACTGCCAGTTGGATGTGGTGGCTTTGGAGAGGGTAGAGAAAAGATTTACCAGCATGTTGCCTGGCATGGAGGGCATTATCTATGAGGAGATGTTGGAGAAACTTGGGTTTATCTCACTGGAACAATGGTGGTTGAGGGTCGGCCTGATGGAGGTCAACAAGATTATGCCAGGCATGGACAGACTGAACGGTCCGATACTTTTTTTTCCCCAATGTGGAAGAGTCAGTTATTTGGGGCCATGGTTTAATGTGCGAGGGGCAAGTTTTAAAGGTAAAGAACGAGTAAAGTTTTTTTTTACACAGAGGGTGGTGGGTGCCTGGAACTCCCTGCCAGGGGAGGTAGTGGAAGCACACATTATAGTGACATTTAAAGGCCATCTTGGCAAATATATCAATAGGATAGGAATAGAGGGATTCAATCCCCGGAAGGATAGGGGGCTGTACTTGTGACAGGTGGTATGTTGGTGCAGGGTTGGAGGGCTGAAGGGCCTGTTCCTGTACTGTAATTTTCTTTGTTCCTTGTAAGTGGGGAGTGCAACTAATCTCTCAGACTGATTGATTATCATTAAAATGATGTATTCATTAAAATTGTGTATAGATATGGAGTAAAAAGCTTGGCTTATGAGCGGAACAGGTAGATCACAGTAAGCAAAGGATGGATAGATCAAAAAAGACTTAGACAGAGGCAGACAGGCTGCAATGCACCTGTGTGTGCTCAGCAAGACCAACATTTGAAAGATCAGCATCATTTGAGGCAAGATCGTCCATTCATCAGTCCAACGATGGCCTGGAAGAAGCTGTCCCTGAGCCTACGTGTGCATGCGTGTGTTCAGGCTTCATTATCTACTGGCTGATGGAAGAGGTTGTTGAAGATCATTACTCGGGTGCGATTGGTCTTTGATGATGTTGGCAGCCTTTCCATGGCAGCGAGCCGTGTAAATGGAGCCCATGGATGGAAATTTGACTTTTGTGATGGTCTGAAAACTGCGCACGATCTTCTGTCTTTCCTTATGACCTGAGGCAGTGCAGCTGCCATACCAGATCATGATGCACCCGACAGTATGCTTTCAATGGAGTTTCTGTAGAAGTTGCTGAGGACCTTATAAACACGTCAAAACTCCTGAGACACCCAAGGAAGAAGAGGCGTTGCTGTGCCTCCTTGACTGTCACACTTATGTGGGAAGTCAGGGCCGGTTGTTTGTTATTGTTGTTCTGGGGAAGTTGGCACTCTCTGCTCTCTCAAAGTCAGCTCAATTGGTATAAATGGTGCTGAGTTCAATATTTGGCTTCGATGTCTGAGCTGTCTGAAAGAGGAGGTGTCGGAGGGATCCTCCGTTCTCCCATCCTGGGATGTGATGGAGGCAATGTATTGTGAGCCCACCCTCCTGCCATCGAGACCATGCAGACTCTATTTCTACCAGCACATTATAAAAGAGAAACGGCACCAGAGACACAATTCCAAGCTGAAAGTTGGTTTAAAGTGAAAATTATCCTTCACTGAATGTCGTTCCTTGGTGGGATGTAGGTATTTTGAAATCTCCACACGAGTTGTTCTCATTCTCTCCGGCTCATACCAGGATTTGCTTCACATGACATGGGGGCAGGAGTGTGATGGAACGGATGTTAGGCACTCCACCATCCGGCTAGTACATTTCCATATGATTACAGGCAGTTTCTCCCGGAATGAGAGCAAGAGAGGCAGTGTGTGAGGGTGAATGTGGGTGGTCCTGCTGTTAGTGCAGGTGCAGGTTGGGGGTTGGGAAATGGTGAGGTGTTCAGAGTGAGTCAGTTGACAGTGTTGAATCCATGGACAGAATGTTATTAGTGTCGCGGATATAGGGGATGCAAGGCTGAGAGAGGCAGAGAGAGAGAGATAGAGCAAAAGTGGGAGGGAAGAGGGAACATGTGCTGCATGCAGTACTAAGTATGCTGAAGCATGAGCCTTGTTCGGGAGTAGGTGTGGAAACAGATATACAGTGAGTGCGAGGGGGCATGTATAATACAGTGGAACTTATCCTGGCAGAGCAGAGAAGGTTATTGATGCTTGTCCTGTGTTGCCTGACATTTCTTCAGACCACACATACTGCACTGAGCTGGATGGTGAGCTCAGACCATGCTCGATGGGTCTGGTGGTGTGGACTCCTCTGGAAAGAGAATGGCCCTCCACTGTCCTAGCCCATTCAGAAAGGCCTCTGTGCCCCTGTTTATATATTATGGTGTCATTGTTCCTTCTCTGCCATGCTGCAGCAAACTGAGTACAGCAAAACTGAAAAGAGAAAGCTCAACTGTGCGCCCATTGTCATTTTAAAGATGGTACCTATGCCAGGGATTGTGGAATATCCAGGGTCACCCAGCAATGGGAAGTAGCTTCAGCCATGATGGGTGGGAGAATTTGGCTGGCATTGACTGAAATGGCTGCCATGATGTGAGATAGGTATATCATGAAGGAAGTTCAATAGGATAGAACCAGAAAACCAACCTGGCCTGGTGGGGAGAAACCCTCCATCAAATCCAATGAAAATGACACCACCATATTAATGTAAGATTTAACACAGATGAATAAAATACTCTGCTGATTCCACTCCCAGTTACAAAGTTGCAGAACAAAACCTCATTCAACACTGTCTATCATCTGAACGTACACTAAATCTTCTTCCTTGATCATTCTTGGATTCGAGAGGCTGAATGGCCACTTCCTGTTCCTCTGAAAATGGCTCAAGATACTGAATGGCCTCCTATTACACTGTGGCAGGCTTGGGAGGTCTAATAGTCTCTTCCTATTCCTGTGTAACAGGGTCAAGAGGCTGAATGACCTCTTACCGTTCCTGTGTAACAGGCTCACGAGGCTGAATGGCCTCCTCTTATACCTGTGTCACTGACTAGAGAAGCTGAACGGCCTCCTCCTGTTCTAATGTAGCAGTGTCTGGAGGCTGAATAGTCTCTTCCTATTCCTGATTAACAGTTTCTGAAGGCTGAATGGCTTCCTCCTGTCCCTCTGTAACAGGCCCGAAACATTAAATGATACAGCAACCCGTGGACTATGAGCAGCCATTAAACTCTATCTGATGGAATCCCTCCCTTCTCAGTTACTGAAACACAAGGAACACAATGAGAGGTGACCACTCAGTAACACCTCGTACAGCTGAAGTAACACTTCTCTAGGTTTTGGATGATTCCCTTTGCAAAATGTGCCAACATTCCAGCTGTCCACATGTCCAAGTGGTAATCGGCTGGTGAGGGCTGAATGACCTCCTCCTGGCCCCTGTAACAGGCACATGGGGGCAGAGCTGCTTCCTCCTGTTCCTGAGGAGCAGTCTCAATGCACTGAATGATGTTTCAACGTTATGAAAGGATTTTATAACAGAGCACTGAAATCTAGGGGCAACATTACACAATGTCAACGATCAATAAATATTGTTACCTTGGGTTATGGCTGCTAAAAGTTTCACTACTAGTCATTTTATGCAGCTGGTCTGTTAATTTATTGCTGTCTCATTTTGTAAACAGGGTGGAACAGATAAACCTGTGCAGTGTTCTGACACTATATCCAATTACAAGCAAGAAAGATTAAAAAGATTGCAAGATTGATGGCCCATCTGTCAGTAACCATCATACATTCCACCCAGACCAAGTGAATGTTCCCTTTTACTACGATATGAAAAGCGATGTAAAGAGGGTGCTAACTGAACCTCTTTGTTTGGTGATTGTGACTAATGTTAGTCTCCATGGATTCTAATTATCTCAGTGGAGGGTTTCCATCTTTTGGCGATAAAGAGGCTTCATTCAATGTGTTATCCCACAGCATGAGGAGGAGCACCACCGACAACATGAACAGGGATGAACAGCTCCAGAGAGAGGAGAAGGAGAGATCAAAATCTGAGAACATTAGGTTGGAATGTTGTAACAATGAATCAGAATCTGAGGTCAATAGACTGCAATATTACAACAACGGACAGGCGTTTATCCCAGAATGTTTTGTACCTTTCTGCATATTATGATGAGATCTCATTATCATTGTGGATCCTGTTTGTACTTTTGAATATTCAAAGTTTTTATTATCCTATC
The DNA here is from genome assembly GCF_030684315.1 of Stegostoma tigrinum. Lineage (NCBI taxonomy): Eukaryota > Metazoa > Chordata > Chondrichthyes > Orectolobiformes > Stegostomatidae > Stegostoma > Stegostoma tigrinum. The sequence continues at coordinate 1,125,447 of NW_026728430.1, read as the reverse complement.
CTACCACGCGTTGACGTGGTCTGACAAGTCTTACTGTCCAGTTATCATTTCCATAAACCAGGGACAACTATAGGACTGTTCTTTTCATCTACTCTACACTCCGTGCTACTGCTATTTTCCTTTTGAAAATCTGAGTTCAGATATTCTCTTCAAAAACCACTAACTGAATGCTACTGCTATTTTCCTTTTGAAAATCTGAGTTCAGATATTCTCTTCAAAAACCACTAACTGAATGCGTGAATTTGTCATTCTCTCTCTCTCTCTCTCTCTCTCTCTCTCTCTCTCTCTCTCTCTCTCTCTCTCTGCCTCTGCTCATGGGTCTTGATGCTGATCGACACAGTTTCAGCTGTGAACCATGATTCACTCTGTCACTGCCCTCGTGTTCCAAATATTGGAAGAATGAAGGTCTCTTCATTATATTCTGGTATCAAAGTCTGACTCCTTACTCTGATTCCATCACATTGCTGACCAATATCTGAGGCTAAAACGTTCATGTCACAACTGTCATGATCCCTTATGCTGGAAATTGATTCCTGACATATGCCCTGACGATTCCTACTTTTAACTACCAACACCTCCAGAATATGCTTCACTGGTTCAATCCATCCGTTGTTTCGAAACTTCAGCGATGAAATACAGTCAAATGACGCCAATAATCTGCTGGTGACACTCTTATCTTCAAACCTGTAGAAGCAAATCTAAGCCAAGACTCCACGGCCCATATTCAAGCACATGCAAATCCCATCGATCCATAATTCCTGAGACCGCTAATCCATGCTGTTATTGGGTCTGGTAATGCCTTTATTTTAATATTCTGAACAAACTATCACACCTATTCATGAAACCTCCCTCATCCTCTCTCTTTGTCAATTACCCAAGCCTCTGCCAGTTGTTCATACTTCACCTGATTTTCTCTGAGACTTTTCTGTTTCAGCGATGGTTTTCACGTCTACTTCCCCCTCCCCAGCCATTACATACAGCACAGACACATAAACCCATCGCCTTGTTTTGTGGGAAAGGAGAAGTAGAGAGACACATTTATAGGAGCACCTCCACTCACTATTCAACAACAGGAGACAGTCAGAAGCCCCTCAGCCAGAAGATGCCCAGCCCCTTTTCAATACTCAAGAGGCATTTCTTATTCTCGTGACTGTGCGATAAGCTGAGAGGGGCAAACACAGACATTCAGGGGACAGGGAAATACCATGTTTCAAAGTTGTGTCTCAAAGCTGCTGAAACCATTGTCCATCATGGAGCACCACATGGGACAGACTGGGAAGTGAACAACAGCCTGACATCCACCATTACATTGTTTCTGAGCTTCACCATGTCAACACTTGATGCACTAAGGAGCCAAAAATCAAGGCCAGCCAAAAATACAGAGGGACAGAAAAAATCATGTGAAAGATAGAAACAATTATCTTACTGAAAACATGTTGTGGAAATATTAGATAAAAAGGCAGCGGGTGGGACTGACTAGAGGATTGCCATCTTGAAAGGCCCAAAATCACAAGGATGAAAACATTGAATAAAGGTATTTATGGATAAGCTGGAATGATTTATGACAGCAACTTCTGAATGTGCCTCACAGATCCATCCCAGATACCATCAAATGGGACAAGATGACAGCCCAGAATGAAGAACTGCACAGACGATGTTAGTTTATTGTACAGTAAACTGGGCTATCTGCCCAGCGTGGGGAGCATTACAAACCTTTGCCAGTATATTGGCACTGTACCTGCATTAGATGACTGCACAGCATAGGGAAACTTACAGCCCATGCTGTGAGTCACAGGAAATGGGGCTCCCACAAATGTATTTCTCTAAAGCTCCATTGCACCAGAACAGGACAAGGGGTTCTGCGAGTCTCTGATGAGTGCGATGGAGGCTTCAGATGTGAAAATCTTTGTTTTGACAGAGAACACACATGTAGGAAATTGTTTTTAAAATGAACAACTGGCACAGGATTGGATGATTGACAGAGAGAGACTGAGGGACATTTCATGGACAGATGTGATGACGTGTTTGAGAATATTAAACGAAAGGCATTACCAGACCAAATAACAAGAGATCAGTGATCAGTGATCAGAGGAATGGTGGATGGATGGTATTTTCTGCTTATTTCTGAAATGAGTCATGGAGAAAAAGCTAAGATTTGCTGCGGTTGGTTTGCTCGCTGAGATAATTCATTAATTTGCAAACGTTTCATTACCCTTCTGGGTAACATCATCAACCTCTGATGAAGCATTGTTGTATTTTCCTGCAAACTTTTTAAAACCTGTTGGTTTTTCTTTGCAGTGACGTGTATGTAGAGTCCAGAGTGAACCAACCACAGCATCCACAACCCGAGCTACAAATCTACTCGAGAGCCTTGGATTAAGATTTGCTTCTGCTGGTGTGAAGCTGGATGTGTCAGCGGCACAGTTTTGCCATTGCTGAGACTGTATTTCATAGCTCAAGGTTGCCACAGTGGATGGGATGAGCCAGAGACATATATTCTGGAGGTGTTGGTAGTTAAAACTAGGAGTGATAGAGGAACTGGAGGAAATCTAACTCCATTATTGTTGCAGTGTGACAAGACACAGTTCATCACGTTGATGAATGTCCCCTGTCCTGGCAGCAACCACAGACTATTCATTCAGAAGCAGGCAGCCATTCCCATAATCTTTGGGTCTCCGCATAGCAACAAAGGATTGTATCTTGTACAAAGAGTACGCCTATGATGTATGGCTCAATGTACCCTCCCCTTCTAAACTCCCCACCACCAACCAACCACATCAACATATCCCATTCGTACACAGAGCAATGGAGCCTTGCAGAATGCCAAGGAGAAGTCCATCAGGGAGATGGAACCATGCATCCAATGTCTGAATCTGTCAGAAGGACGCCTCTAGTTCACTCTGTACCCCTCCGATATATGTAATGTATGTATGAAAGAGAGTGAAAAAGAGAGAGTATATGGATGATGAGATGTAAAAATAGAGAAAAGTAGATTATTATTGACAGAAGTAAATGTACTTTCCTATTGGTTTCGGCAGTTCCTTCGTGTTGTGGCCCTTTGTCCGGTGCATGTACGACTGAGTAATATGAATATAATAGTTGAAGCATCCACTCATGAGAACCATTGGGAGTGGTGTATTTAAATTGACAGAACACTTTTGATATGGTTGCTCACAGTTGAGTGAATAAAGTTGGACCCAAGGGGTCAGGCGAAATATACTACATGGAATGAAAATTGTTTTGTTGAGACAACAACAGACAGTCAAACTCTTTTCCAGACTGAACGCTGTTACTTATGGGGTATCATATGTACTAGTGTTTGGTAATTTAAAAGTCATTCTACAATTTGGATGTGGCCAGCAATAGTGTACATCTCATTTTATAATGATTAAATGGTGCAAGATTGGGAAGTGTTGTTGTCTAAAATGACCTGCATGTCCTTGATCATTGGTCGCCAAAATTAGTATGTACAGGGGTATGATTAATGAGCATTAATAGTATGTTGTCCTTCATTGCAAGATGAATCAAGTACACAAATAAAACCATATTTCTGCACAGCCCTGATGAGACAGTATTTAGGGGCACTATGAGCAGATTTTATCTCTATTGTCAGGAAAGTTCTCCTTCTCACAGGCACGATACACAAAAGTATCACCAGTCTCATCCCTGAGATGATGGTACCATGGGGAGAAAATGAAGAAACGGAGTGTTTAATCTGTAGTACTGTGAGAGAATAAGAGATAGTTGCATTAAAAGCTGAGGTTTGGCAGTGAACACTTATGTCCATGAAAGGCATTGAAAGGTGGGAAATTCCATGCATTACCCATGTAAATACACGTCAATTTGGATGCAAAATGACATAGAGCTCCATGTCGATTGAGGGAAAAGTGCTGGCTCTGATTGAACTCAACCCAAATTAATGTGTGACCCTACACTGACTGTTATGTTGTTCACAATCCCGGCATTAGTCATAATACTTGACTTCTGAAACAGAAAACCATTCCAAACACATTCTGGTCTCCATAGAGAACACAAGTCTGTCTTGTCGCAGGATACCACTTTGAGATACTGCCCAAAACATTAGGCTTCCCACCTCACTGCCAGAAATCTGCTTTAAATTACCACATGTGTACCACGAGAAATGGACAGACAAGGAACTATGTGGAGCAGACTATCTGTGCAGCCTCTGCTCTATTTGCTTGTGATGTTGGAGTATCAGTTATCTCAGTCTGTTTCCATGTAAGTGACTGTAGGAGCTGAATGGCCTCCACCTGTTCATGTGTCAGTGACTCAAAGGGGCTGTACAGCAGGGCCAAATGCCTAATTGGGCTTCCCCGCGTTCCTGTATACAGGTTGATGTGAAAATTCGTGTGACAATGCTGTAACTGTATGAGGTTATTTTGTTCTGGATTCTTTTAAGAGCGAGATTTAACAAAAGGCACAAAGCTGTCTAGTTAATAAAACTTGAGTAAACATCTTGAGCGACTTTGGTTTTTTCATAAAATTTGACCATTATTTCACTAATTTAGCTCGGAATAAATGTAAACAGAAAAGCACCACAGACATCTGGGGAAGAGAATTCCCATATGAAATGCCCTTTTACAATTTCTTCTCATCCATCTTATCAAATCAGACACTCACACAGCACAGAAACAGACCATTTAGTCCAAGCTGCTGACCAGATATGCCATCTGATCTGTTCCTATTTTCCAGTATTTGGCTGATATCCATCTAAACCCTTCCTATTCATTTACCAATCCAAGTTCCCTTTAACTGTGTAAATGCACCCGTCTCCACCACTTCTGACTGCACTTTCTGTACACACACCACTCTCTGTGTGAAAATGTTGCCCCACGTTCTCTTCTATATCTTTCCCCTCTCACCTTTAACATAGGCACTTTACGTTTTGACTCCTGGAAGACACATCTTGGCTATTCAGACAATTCATGCTCCTCATGATTTGATAAACCTCTGTAATGCCACCCCTCAGCCTCCAAAACTCCAGGGGATAAAGCTTCAAACTATTCAGCATCTCCCTGTACCTCTAAACCCTCCAATCCAGGAGCATGCTTGTCAATGTTTTCTGCTCTTCTCAAGATTAACAACATCCTTCCTTTAGCAGAGCAACTGAAATGTGCACAATATTCTTAACATGGCCTCACCAACGTCCTGTACAGAAGCAACATGCCATCCATCCCAGCCCCTATACCCAATGCTCTGGCTGATTAGGGCAAGCGTGACAAACGTGTTCTTCCGCATCCTGTCTACCTGCTACTCCACTTTCAAGGAACTAAGTGCCTGCACCCAAGGTCTCTTTTTTCGCCAACAGTCCCCAAGATCCGAGCACTGACTGTGTAAGTCCTGCCCTGCTTCACCTTACTAAACACAAAACCTCTCATTTATCTAAATTAAACTCCATCAGCTACTTCTTGGCCCATTGGCCCATCTGATCAATGTCCCATTGCACTCTGGGATAATCCTCACTACTGTCCACGGCACCACTTTTTGATGCCATCTGTAAACTTACTAACCATGTCTTTGATATTCACATCCACATCATTGATATTAATGATGGAAAGCAGGGAACTCAGCACTGATACTTGCAGTACATCGCTGATCACTGGTCTCCAGTCTGTAAAACAATCCTCTGCCTTCAAGCCAATTTTGAATTCAGTTGTCTAGCTCCCCCGGATCCCATGTGGCCTACCATTAATAACCTGTCTACCATTTGGAACACTATTGAACGCCGTCCTGAAGCCCATATTAAAAAATGTCTGCCACATTGCTTTCTTCTTTATCACCTCTTCAAAATAATCAAGTTGTTGTGACATTATTTCCACCACACAAAGCCATGTTGCCTATCTCTAATCAACGCTTGCCTTTCCAATTGTATATAAATGCTATCCCTCAGAATCCCCTCCAACAACTTATCCAGCACTCATGTCAGGCTCACGGGTCTATGGTTCCCTGGCTTGGCTGGTCATTGTTTTCTTTTCCAGTCCCACTCCTCCACTGGTCACAGCAAATTTTAAATGTAACCAGGTTGGTGATGTGGCCGATGATATAGGTCTCAGACTGGGTCAGGGTCGGTGTTAGGAACAAGTCAGGCAGTTTAATTTAATCTGCTAAAAGCACGTTTATGGAAAGAAGAATGTAAAACAGTTTGGATCCGCAAATATGCAGAATGACATTTCCCCTTTCTAAAAATAATGACACACACACACACACACACATGCACTCACACACACACACACACACACACACACACACACACACACACACACACACACACACACACACACACACGTTTGATGACAAATTTAAAGGTTACTTTGAAATAACATTGTCCACATAATAGTTGAAATCATGATAAAAGGAAAATTGTGAGATTGCCCCAAATATTATTCTGCTTCCAATTGTGTTCTGTTAGTACAAATTGTTTGCAATGGGATTATTTCCTCGAACAGTAAGATTTGACTGAACACCCTTTGCTTCAGGCAGTGGGAGATTCCAGTGAATCCTAGTCATGAATCCTGCACAAGTGGGAAAGATGACTGACCGGTGTTTAGCTCTCAGACATTGCTGGGATGAGGAAGAAGGGAAGAGAGAGGGAGCAATAGGCCGTCACTAAACAGGGAGGTTACATTATTTTTCCCTCTCTGAGTTGAATCCAAAATGAGGTTATTTGACCCCTAAACTGGAATACGTGAGGTCTCCTTGAGCTTTGTCCGAGCTATGTTTCCACTACATTCCCTGCTCCATGTCGGTGCATCATTGCTGCTGTCTTACACAGAACCATTTTCTCAGCAACACATAGGCCTACTTGATTTCAATATATGTTTAGATGTGCTTGCGTAATTTAGAAATAAAATGCTAAATTTTATCACAATATCTGTGTAAAAATGAATGAATCTTATTCCTAAATAAACAGAAATTACAAGAAAAGCTCAGCATGCTGGCAGCATCTATAAAGAAGAGCAATCAGAATTAATGTTTCAGGCCCAGTGAACCTTCCTCAGAACCAGAGATAATAGAAACTGCAGATGCTGGAGAATCTGAGATAACAAAGTGTGGAGCTGAATGAACACAACCGGCCAAGCAGCATCTTTGGAGCAGAAAACTTGACGTTTCGGGCCTAGTTCCTCAGAACATGTTTTGTTTTTGAAAATTAATTCCTCAGTTTTATTCTTCCATACACGAGGAAATATCTGTCAGGTATTCACCAGCCACACTCTGTTCAAAATCTTACATAGTCAAGGTGAACATTTCTCATTCTCAGTTCTGAGCTGTTAACCATCCATAACATTATGCCTTCATCCCAGGACAGTGTATAGAGAACCATCTTTGAAAATTTTTAAACACAGTTGTGATTTTTTTTTCAGTTTTGGATATTGTAACTATACACAGAGCATCAAATGTGATCTCAGCAATTCCCTGTACAGATGCAGGGAAACACGCCTGAGATCATACCCGGCACCCTTTGCAAGAAACAAAATCATTCAATGATGGCAGCACGGTGGCTCAGTGGTTAGCACTGCAGCCTCACAGCACCAGGGACCCAGGTTCCATTCCAGCCTCAGGTAAATGTCTGTGCGGAGTTTGCACATTCTCCCCGTGTCTGCTTGGGTTTCCTCCCGCAGACCAAAGATGTGCAGGCTAGTTGGATTGGCCATGCTAAACTGCCCATAGTGTTTAGGGGTGTGTGGGTTATAGGGGGATTGGTCTGGGTGGGATGGTCCAAGGGGCAGTGTGGACCTGTTGGGCCAAAGGGCCTGTTTCCACACTGTAGCGAATGTAATCAATTTACTTTCCAAATCACTTGTGACATCTTCAGAATAATATTATATGATTTATGTACCAAAACACACAAATCCCTCTGTAGCGCTAACCTCTGCGTTCCTTCTCCAGCCATATAATTTACTGCTGTTTTATCCTTTCCCCAAAACACAAACCTCTCATTACTCAAGCAGTACTGTTTTATTTGCATTGCTGAACGTTTGCTCATTATCATCCCCTGACCAGAACCCATTGTAAATGATCTGCCTCCACTTGACATCTTATTGGACGACTATGCTGGTGTACGAGCAAATGGAGCTCCAATCCTATCAGCCCTTGACCCAAAGCGGTAATCTCGTTTGTATGCTGTTGATGACCTCACACTGATCCCTGAGGAATTCCAGTCGATGCAGCTTTCCAAACTGAAAATAAATAATACTCTCTCCTCTGCATTTCCTGTTAGCAAAGGAGGGCTCGCTGTGTTGCAGCTGAGGAAGGCTACAGGGCCTCTCTCGTGGTGTGCAGCTGGTTGTCGAGGTGTTTCTGAGCTCAACAATACACCATTAGGGCTATTTGTTGTCAGATCATCAGGTAGAGGTTGTACTGTCAATGATTCTGATCCTTGAATGTTTAAGAAACAAGCACAGAATATAGACTGACATTTGAGTAGAATGCTGTACGGTCAAAAATGCTGCCTTTCAGATGCAGCTTTAAATCTAGTCTATCCTCTCAATCAGGTGCTCAATTTTCCCCGGAAGTGTATTGTGAAAGAGGGGAGATTTCCTATCAGTCTGGTTAACATTTGTCCCTTTACCAACACCACAAGTACAGATAACCTTAACGATTAATTTCATTTTTGGCAGTGGGTGCTGCGTGGAAAAAATGCCACAATTGGGAGACAATAAAATAAATAAAAATGTATTTGACAAGTGAACTTACAGACGTTTGCAAAGCCTTCAGGGGCATTTTCCATCAGCCTAGGTATTTTCCCTGGGGTGGGTTGAGGTGTACAAAATGAGAGGGCACAGCTTTAAGGAGAGAGGGGAAAGGTTTAAAAGGGACTTAAGGGGCAACATTTTCATGCAGAGGGTGGTGTGTTTATGGAATGAGCTGCCAGAGGAAGTGGTGGAGGCTGGTACAATTACAACATTTAAAAGGCATCAGGATGAGTATATGTTTGGAAAGTGTTTAGAGAGGTATTGGACCAAATGATGGCAAATGGACGTGGATTTATTTTGGATATCTGTGCGCCGGAGATGAGTTCAACCAAAGGCTCTGTTTGCATGCTGTATATCTCTATGTCTCAATGACTGTATGCCTGAATACTTTATTGTCGTCCTGTGTAACTCCTGAGCAAGGAAGAATTATCTATCTCATTTCCCAACCGTGACTGTTTGAATGGGGATTTCCTTTCCCTCTGTCACAGCTTTGAGGGTTGCAATGAGAGAACAACATACAGGATAGGAACTGAAGTTGGCCTATCGGATCCTCATGCCTGCTGCTCAATTTAGAAAGACCATGGATGATCTGTTTGTGGCTGAAAACCCCTTTCCTGTTTATTCCCAATAATGGACTCTCTTGTCCATTAATGGTCAGCTGAGCTCCGCCTTGAATATCTGCAGTAACCCAGTATTCACTGTTCCCTGGGGATGGGAACACCACAGGCAGCACAATATTAAAGAGAAAGATATATTCTTATCTCAATGTTTATTGGGAGACTCGTTAAAGTGTGTTAACCTCACAACAAGTTACCTCCTCTTTAGAGAGCATAACAAATTGGAACAGAGAAAGACCATTCATCCGTCAAACATATTCCATATTCCGATTGACTCTGTTCAGTAAAGTATCGATCAATCTCTGTCATCACTGCTCTCTTAGGAAAATATTCCCGATACCTCCAGACCAGACAGCATAAGAAGTTAGAGCAGAATTCGTCATTTGGCCCATCAAGCCTGCTCTGCTGTCCGATTATGCTTGACATGTTTCTCAAAACAATTCTTTTGTCTTCTCACCGTAACCCTCAATCTGCTTATTGATCAAAACGTATCTATCGCTTTCTTCAAGACACGACAGTGTCTGTGTCTCTATATGCGCGTGTATGTGTGCATTTCTACTCAGGATTGAGGAGACAGGGTGGCCGCAGAGGATTGTTCATCAGACTGGAAGCCTGTGGCCAAGGGTGATCCACAGGGATCGGTGCTGGATTTACTTTTGTTTGTCATTTAAATCAGTTATTTTCATGAAACGTATAGAAGGCATGATTAACAAGTTTACTTAGGACACTGAGATAATTTGAACATAGACAGGGAAGGGTATCTTAGATTACAAAGAGATCTTTAATAATTGGATGAATGAATCATAAAGATGTAACAAATACTTTTGTCCAAGACGTCCACGCTGCCCAGGTATCCGAAATTAACCTCATCCCATTTGCCAGCATTTGGCCGATATGCCTCTGGACACTTCCAATTCATATACCCATCCAGACAACTTTGAAATGTTGTTTTCACAAGCCTCCAGCACTTTATCTGGCAGTTCATTCCTCTTTTTTATAATTTTTTCCCCTCACCTTAAACCTATGCCTTCTAACGTTTGACTCCCCATACTATTCACTCTATCCATACCCTTCATGCTTTTATAACCATATACAAAGTGCAAATTTGACTCCAATCAACACGAATTGCTGTGATTCTGTTATCCCAGGCCTGAATTCTGAAATTCAACACTAATACCACTTCCTTCTCGATCGAGTCAGAATTCTAGAAAAAAAAGTAACCAACTTGTTCAATCATATTATGAATCAACTCTTTCGGATTTGAATCTAGACCTTTATGCCCAGAGGTAGGGATATTACCACTGCACTGCAATAGTCCCCAGTTCTGCAACATATTCTTCTGTAAATTCACTGATCAACCTGTTCTAACATGATGTAACACCCCTCTGTGACTGGCAGGACTTGAATTCAGAACTTCTGGCCCAGAGCTAGTGACATTGCCACAGGTTCAGCAATTGGAATTGAATCCAGAGCTCTGGCACAGAGGCATTGGGGCTATCCATTACACAAGACATCAGTCGTGCCCAGATTTTGAGCCACATTTTATGCTCCAGCTATCAAAAGGTTTTGGATTTATCAAATTCAGGTTAAGTTTATTGAGTTACACAGGGAAGATTTTTCAGTGTTAAACAAATTCAAGGGACTTGCCTTACCTACAGGATGTTGATTGCATGTGCTTTGCCATTGAGATAAACTATTAACATCTTTAATTACTTGACCATGATTTCTAGCTTAAATGACTTTTATCTGTAGACTACAACGTCAGGGAAAGAAAAAGTGCAGACATACTCTGCACTATGAAGATTCTCGAATAGATATTATGACTGAACACCAGAAACGACAAAAGAGTAGAAGTTCTGGCCCCAAAAAATCGTATTGCAGATTACCATTTCCCACGTCAAACGTGTGACTGCCCTCTCCCTAAAACCATTAAATGTTACAAAGCAACAAATGATATTCTCGCGTCTCCTGACCACTGGCTGGTCTGCAATCTACCCCCACCCCTCCTCCTGCCCACACAAGGCAAACCAAGCGCAGGGCCTTTGGGAAAATAAAGGCCAGACTATGTAGGCCTTCTGGGAATGGGAGGGTTTTAAAAAGATGTCAGGGTTGTGAGGAGGCTGGGAATATCACTCACTGGGCTGTGGTGTGTTAGATTTGGGTTTAATTTGCATAAATGAGAGACACTGTTTCTGGAAAACAAACAAGGCAGGACTTACACAATTTAAATTAGGACCTTTGGTCATGTTGCAGAACAGAGACTAGACTGTCAGGTACAGTTCTGTGAAGCCTGTGTAACATATAGGCAGGGTGGTTAAGAAGGTGTTTAGTTCACTGTCTTCATCGCTCATACCTTTGAGTTCAGGAGGTGGGATGCCATTTTCAGATTGTACAGGACGTTGGTGCGGCATCTTCTGGAGTACTGAGTCCAGTTCTGGTCGCAATGTTATAGGAAGGATAATATTAATCTGGAGAGGGATCAGCAGAAATTTACCGCGATATTGCTGGGAATGAATGGTTTGAATTATAAGGAGAGGCTGGGACTTTTCTCAGTTGTGCATAGGAGATTGAGGGGTGACCTGATTGAGGCTTATAAATCATGAGGTGGGAGGATTTCAAGACGATGGGGTTATTACAAATTTTGAGGAGCAACCTTTTTTTTGAAAAAAGAAGACATGAGAGGCAATCATTTTACAGCGAGTCATTTGTGTATGGAATAAATTTCCAGACAAAATGGTGGGAGTGGATACAGTTACAGCGTTTAAATGACATTTAGATAAAGACATGGAGTGGAAATGAGTTTGGATGATGTTCTGATCTGCCTACGTCCCAGGCCCTCTCTGAATAAAGACCTGATAGTTTAATCCTCCGCTGCAGCTTGTGCAGTGGCGAGTGGAGGCCAGCAGAGGGTGGCATTGCATTACATCAAACAGCACAGAGACTGTCGGGCCTGCCCCGTGCAGAAACACACAGATACACACACAAATACACCGATACTGACACAAATAAGGGGAGCCTGTCAGAATTTCCCTGGCTCTGTGGTTTGTCAATATTTCATTCATTCCATCTGGTGTGTTTTGGGATTACTGTTATTCAGCGGACAACATTTCATTATTTGAGTCACTCCATGTGAGTACATCAGTATTTGCCCTCTCCAGTGAGTGTCACAGTATTTCAGTTGTTCCATGGGGACTTTGACTCTGTGAGATTTTCAATGCTTGATTATTGAAGATGTAAGTACAAGTTGGGAGACTAGTAAATATTACAGGTTAGTTTCAGTATCTGAGCTGTCTGAAGGAGGAGGTGCAGGAGGGAGACTCCGTGCTCCCTTCCTGGGAGCTGGTGGAGGCAATGTGTTGTGAGCCCACCCTCCTGCCCACCGAGACCGTGGGGATTCCATTTGTATCGGCTCGATATAAAAGGGAGATGGCATCAGGGGCACGGTTTCTAAGCTGTGCGAGGTGGAAATGGAACTGACAGTGGGTTCAAAGTGAGAATTACCCTTCACTGAACATTGCTCCTTACTCGGTCGGTGGGACGTGTATACTTTGGAATCTCCACACGGGTCGTCCTGGTTCTCTCCGGCTCATCCCAGGGCCCTCCCCATGCGTCAGAGGAAGGTGGATGAGGAAACTGATGTGGGGAACACCACAGCGCCGCTTGGCCCTTTCGATCCTATTCCAGGCTGTTTCTCCTGGAATGTGGGAAAGGGAAGGAGGGAATGAAGGTGAATGTGCGTGGCCCTGCTGTTAGTGATGGTGTAGGTGAGGGGGAACTGGTGATGTATGCGAATTGAAATAGCCAGCAGTGTTCAATCGATGCAGTGTTTTCAGTTTAGGGGAGTAGCGGTGTGTGAGTGTGCGTGTGTGTGTATGTGTGCGTGTGTGTGTATGTGTGTGTGTGTGTGTTTGTGTGTGTGTGTGTGTGTGTGTGTGTGTGTGTGTGTAAGAGAGTGAGAGAGAGAGAGAGAGTGATGGAGCAGAGAGAATACGGTGATACTTATCCTGACAGAGCGTGGAAGGTTATTGTTGCTTGTCCTGTGTTGCTGGACATTTCTTCAGACTGCAGGGACTGCACTGAGCTGGGTGGTGAGCTCAGGCCATGCTCGGTGGGTTTAGTTCTTTGGTTTCCTCTGCTAAAAGAATGGTCCTCCTTTGTACTAGCTCATCCACCAGGACCTCCGTGTCCCTTTCGATCAATCCTGGTGCATTTAACCCTCGGGGTAAACCATGCAGGCTGGATGCAAATTGTGAAAGTTTAAATTGGCCTTTTAAAGATGATACCTGTGCCAGGGACCATGGAATACGCCGGCCATTCAGGTAACGGGAACTATTACCAGCCATGATGGGTGGGAGAATCGGGCTGGCATTGAATGAGAGGAATGGCATGTGCTGGGGTAGGTAGATAATGAGGGGTGTTTGCTAAGATAGCATCAGAAAACTAGCTCGGCCTCCTGCAGACTATCCCTCTGTCGCACTCAATTAAAATGCCACTGAGACAAATTATTGTTAGATTCAGCCCAATGAGCCAAAGACTGTGCTCACTACACTCTCAGCCACAAATGCAGAACAAATGCTCATTCAAAACTCTCCATCATCTGAACTCACAGCAATATCCTATTCACACATCATTCCTGAAAAACTGACCCATGTTGCAAGATGCTATCAAAATGTCTACATGTCAGCATTCTATAACTTGTGAACACATCCTTCCATGACACTGTCTCTCACTCTCCCCCTCTCTGTCTATATATCCAACCCCTCCCATTTGTTCATATTTAAAGTGATGCCCCACCATCTGTCTCTGCCAGAGATTGTCACACCCATGGCACCCCTTGTCATGGCACATTGGAGATATGGAGCTGTAAATGGATGGGAGCCCCACATCCTGTCACTTCCAGCATGGGCTGCAAGTTTCCCCAGGCTGGGCAGCGATTTAACACAGCATTACCGGGCACGGCACTGGGGTGGTCTGTACAGATCTACACGCTGGGAGGGTAACTACTCTGGGTTTACGGATCAGTTCAATGGTGTTCACTTCACTGCCCCCCGTGCTGGAGAGATACCTGGTCCGGGTTTATTGATCAATGTACTGGTGTGGTCTGCACAGCTCCCCGTGCTGGACTGATATCTATTTGAATGGTAAGGCCCACACAGTGTCCCACTCTGGACAGATTGCCGGGTTGTATTGAGCAGGACACTAGCCTGGTCAGCACAGTGCTCCATGCTGAACAGATATTTCATCTGGGTTTGTGGTGTCTGGGCTGGTTCTGTGAGGTGGATTCAGAATGTGAGATAACTGACCACTTCAGGTGATCTGGCAATGCCTTTAATTTGTGTTTGCCAGTTGTGTTAAGTTTGGGGAGAGATTTCCACCGCGAGGCTGAGTGGGTCTCACCTAAACTGATGGACAGAAGGGCCTTTGTGATGAGGGTCTTCATGACTCCATCACATTCTGTAACCAACATTCCCCGGAACATTCTGAAACCAACATTATTTGTGAACCGTTGGATGTCAGTTAATTGAATAAAGGATAAGATCCCGACGGAAAAGATCCCATTCCAGGGAGAAGGAGGCACTGTTTCAAAACCCCCTCAGGCAGTTAAAGGGGTGAAAACATTTTCCCTGTGTTCACGTTTCTTCACAACCGAAAATTGACCACAATTTAGACAAAGGGACAAAAATTTCCAACCTCTCTTTGTCTTCAAGGAACTAGGAGAGAATCCTTCAGGATGGCAACATCTTCATCCTCCTTATTAGGAACTGTAAAGAAGTGAACTGTGCCTACTCTCAAGTGATCGAGTGTGTGGGAAGATTCTAGAAACCATTTGTTCTTGTAGATATTTATCTGCGTGTTTGGTGTGGGAGTGCTTCTTGCATTTTTACGTCACATTTCTTTGAAAAAAAATGAGGCATTCCTATTTGTTATTTCAGCTTCATTTTTTTCAAGAAATCAGAGATACATTTGAAAATGTCACTGGGTCCTCAAACAAACTGGTAACCTTGCCTCCAGGCTGATGAATAATTTATTTGTTTTCCTTCCTCACAGTTAACGTAGTGACGATCTACGTCCTGCTTTATAAAGATTGTGGATTGTCTCCCTGTGTCAGACGTTACCTGGGGGCCATGGCAGTGGTGGATCTACTGGTCATTATCCTCGACCTGATATTGAGACACATTCCCATTGTTTATCAGGAACAGTTTTATTTCCTGAAGTCCATCCCCGTGTGTAATATCCACGCCGTCCTGCTTTATGCAGCCACTGACTGTTCTGTCTGGTTCACCGTCACTTTCACCTTTGATCGATTTGTGGCCATTTGTTGCCAGAAGCTGAAAAGTAAATATTGCAGTGAGAAAACGGCGGCTGTGGTTCTGGGAACAGTGACTGTGCTGAGCTGTTTCAAGAACATTTTCTGGTATTTTATGCTCACAGGTCTTTATCGGCTGTGGAATGGCCCCTGGTTTTGTAAGGGAACAGACGATGTTTCTGAGTCTCGTGCCTGGGTCACAATCGAGTTCCTCCACCACATTCTGACCCCGACTCTCCCATTTCTCCTGATTCTGCTGCTCAATGTTTTCACCGTCAGACACATTTCAGTGACCAGCAGATCCCGCAGGAGACTCCGGGCTCACACCAATGGGGACAGTCAGTGTGACACAGAAATGAGAAATCGAAAACAATCCATCGTCTTACTGTTTGTGATCTCGGCCAATTTCATCCTGTTATGGTCAATGTTAATGGTGTGGTCTATATGGTACCGGATGTATGTGACTGGGTATCAGTCTGTGTCTCTAGATTGGTTTGTGCAGGAATTGGGCTTCATGCTGCAGCTCCTCAGTTGCTGCACAAACACTGCGATTTATGCCGTGACCCAGACTAAGTTCAGGCAGCAGCTGAAGAATGTGCTGAAATATCCCTTTACCCAAATTCATCAATCAATCAAATTCACTCATTAATCAATCCATCCAGGATTTTCTCATTTCAGTTCAATGTTTCAGCAATGAAGCAGCCTGTCGCTATGGTAACAGACTGAGGGTAGTGCTGGTTTGTCCAACCTTATCCCACAGGGGGTTACAGGGAAACATGTCAATGTTTCTCTCAACTCACAGGCCAAAGAGAAAAGGCACCATCCCACTGACTGCATCCATGACTTCAATATGTAATTAACGTTCATTAAAAAGTGCCAAGCAGCACAGCAAACTATATTGTTATTTGTCTTTGTGTTGAAGAAGCTCACCTGGAGAGAGACGGACTCAGCCCCAAGGGTATGGAAGGATTTCGGGACTGAGCTTGGGAGTTGGGTTTAAGTCACCCTGTCCTTGCATTCACCTCTGGGTAATCTCTGACACGTTCCCTCTCTCCTGTCCCTCCTCGCTCGCTCTCTCCCTCTCTGCCCCACATTTCTCAGCACACCCCTGTTCCTCATCCCTCTCTCCATTCCCTTCCTTCTCTCTTTCCACTGACCCACGCGCTCCAAACCACTCCCTCCATCTCTCCTGGCATCCTGTCTCTCTCTCTCTTCCTCCTCCTCGAATGTCCACACCCCCTTCTCTCACCCTCTGCCTGTGTGAACCCCATCTCCCACTCTGTATTTTTCCCTCTGACACCACCTTTCCCTCATCCGCTATCACAGTCTTTCCCTCTCTCCAGCCCTCACCCCCTCTCGATCTCTCCCCGCATCCTGCTCTGTACCTTTGTCTCTAACTCCCTGCCTCTCACTCCCTGCCTTATTCCTTCTTCATCCATCACTCGTTGTCCCTCATTGCTTCACTCCCATCCCATCCCTTGCTCCCTCCCAGTCCATCACTTGGTCCATCACTCTGTCCGTTGCTCCCGCCTTGCTTCCTCCTCGCTCCCCTCTCATTCCCTCCCTCGCTACATCTGTCACTCACTTTCTCCCCCGCTTCCATCCAATCCCTTACTCCCTTGATTCCAAACCATCCCTCGCTCCAACCCCATCCCTCGCTCCCACCCTATCCATTGCTAGGTCCCTCGCTGCACACCCACTCGCTCGTCTCTAACCTGTCACTCCTGCCCTCGCTCCCACCCCATCGCGCTTGCTCCCTCAGTCCATTGCTCCCACCCTATCCCTCACTCCCTTCCCGTCCCTCACTCCGTTCCTTCATCAATTGCAGCATGTTAGTTTCAACTTCTGTTCTGGCCCTTGCTGGGGTCACATCATTTTGACTTGTTCTTCTCTTGAGAAGTACCATGAGTTTATAAATTACTCAGTACACAGATACACGAGCTTCAAGCAACAGAGCAAATATGGTTGTAAAGATTCACCAATCTTGTTTATGTACCTGTGTCCAAAATGTGGACCGTTCTTCATGCTCTCAATCTAAGTGTATAACCCCCTCCTAATGAACCTCACTGGCTTCCTGACCATTCCCTGTGGGATGAATTCTCTCCGGATTGTTTCAGGTCAGTTTCTCTCGGGAGAACGTGTCAGTCTCTTGATGATGTCACAATGCTGTCTCGTTACCCTCAGCCACATTAACCATTTCATGTCCGGCTGTTTCTCAAGGAGCTGCATGTGTTGGGACCCTCTCTGCAGGGCAGGTTCACCATGAATTTTACATGCCATTTCTTTCATTTATAACATATTATATCTGCACATCCACTGATAGCCTGACATTATGACACATATTAACATTCAGGTGTATTTATCAAAATGGATGCCTGTCGCAACATGTTCCCATGTTGTGCTGATCTCTCAGGAGGTGATCAGATTATCAAATATGGTTTCCTGAAACAAAATGTAAGTTTTGACGAGGAAATATATCAAATCATTCAAAACATCTCAACATTCCACTTTTTAACTGCAACATAGGTGGATACTAGGTTGCAAGGTTCTCCTGAAGTACATCAGAAATCAATTATTCCATTCGTTTTTCATCCTGAACAATATATTCAATACTTTCTATTTAAAATTGTAAGTTCCTTGATGCAGAAAAGCTTGCAGGGTTATTAAGATTGAAGAATGACTAACATTTGTTCGAAACACAGCCAGCATGACCTCAGAGGGCTGAATGATCTCCCTCTCTGTTCTACCACATTGACTCTAGAATCCAAAGAGAACAGGATCAGTTGCTCCAACCTCTCCAAAAAAGCTGAAGTCCTGATTCCCTGATGACATTCCTGTAATTCCAATATCAAACTTCTCTCAGAACTTAGCATCTTTCTGCAAAGGCACAACCCATATTTGGGCTCCTTTCTACTGAGATAGAATTGAAAAGGGGGAACATGATGTTGTACTCGTTTGAAAACAAAGTTTGACTACGCTGGTAGCACTGTCAACATTTGTCATTGCCATTTGGACAAAGGAAATAGAGGCACTGGAAATGTGTCACACAGATTCAAAAAAAGCATTGTCAGAACTGAATACATGTAACCCTCAGGAATGTCTGGGAAGCTTTTCTCGAGAAAAGAGAAGACTAAAGGATGATCTGATGGAAGCCTTTAAAATGATGAAGGGGTTTATAAATCCAATAGTGATTTCATGAGAAACCTCTTTACCCTACGACAGGTCAGAATGTGCAATTCACTCCAAGAGCGCAAGGTGGAGGTGAACAGCGGAATATATTTCAGAAGTTGGATGCACACGTGAGGGAGAAAAGGAACAGAATGATCTGCTGATGGGGGAGATGAAAGGGGAGGTTGTGGAGCATAAATACTGATGGAGACTAATTGAGTTGTTTGGGCCGGACACTCAATGGAACAAAGACAAATATATTTACTTCTGATCTAATTGGAGCAGTGAGGAAAGCATTATTTCCTATCCAGGGCAAAATAAATTTACTCCGTCAGCTTTTCGGGATCATCTCATTGGGAATGTGCAGTCCCAGGCTAAAGGAACATCAGCCTCACTGGAAGCAAAGTGGTGAGAGCAGGCAGTCAAGCAGAAAGAAACCCTCTGACCCTCCCACTTTACACACTGTCAGAATGAACATGGCTCAGTCTTGGATGTGATTTTCCATCATTTTCAAAACAATTCATGGGGTACAGTATCAATGTGTAGGTCAGCGCTTATTGCAGATTTCAGCTGTCCTCCTTGAGAAGATGGTGGTTTCTGGGGCTGCAGCCTTTGAGGTGTACGGTCACCCACAATGTTGTTTGGGAGAAGTTCCAAAATTTTGAATCACTGAGAGGAAAGGAACACCCAATATGGAAGATTGTGATATTCAAGTCCCAACTATTTCAGTGGCTCCTTTAGATCTTCATGTGATGGTCATTTTGAGATTTCTGTCTGCATATCTTCCCTTTCGAACATCCTGTTAATGAGAATGGTGTGCAGTATGGAGAAGAGCATGCAGGAGCTAACTGTCCCATGTAACTGCTTCACTTGTTTTTCTGGACAATAGATGCTGTGTGTTTGAAATGTGCTGTCTAGCAGCACATATACTGCAGATTAACAGCAGATCCAACTCTAATGATCATTTGTAAATTTTCTTATACTTCGACTGACTGGATGATTGAGTGAATCGTTTCCCACAGTCAGAACAGATGAATGGCTTCTCCCCAGTATGACCTCGCTGGTGTACCTGGAGGCCAGATGAATCTCTGAACAACTTCCCACACTTGGAGCATTTGAATGTCCTCTCTCCTGTGTGGATGTGCTGATGTCTTACTCAGGCAGATGACTGAGTGAATTCTTTTCCACAACCTGTGCATATAAATGGCCCCTCCCCAGTGTGAACTCATTGATTCACGTGCAGGCTGGATAACTGAGTGAATACTTTACTATACTTCAAACAAGTAGATGGCTTCTTGCTTGCGGGAACTCACTGGTGTTCCATCAGGATGAATTATTTGCGGAATTTATTGTCATTGGGGAGGTGATGGCCTGTGGTATTAGACTGTTAATCCAGAGATGCATATAAACACTCTGGGGACTCAGGTTCAAATCCTACTGCTGCAGATAGTGGAATTTGAATTAAATAAATATCTGGAATTAAGAATCTAATAATGACTGTGAATGCATTTTCAATTGTTGGAAAAACCCACTTGGTTCACTAATGTCCTTTAGGGAAGGAAGCTGTCATCCTGACCTGGTTTGCACCACATGTAACTCTCGACCTGCACAATGTGGTTGACTTTGAACTGCCCTCTGGGCAATTAGAGATGGGCAATAAATGCTGCCGAGACAGTGTTGCCCCCACCCTTTGAATGAATAAAAAAAAATCAGAGCAGGTGAGTGGCCTCTATCCAGTGGCAGCACATCGGTATTTCCAAAGAGCAGATGAATCAGGCAATCCCTTCCCACATTCAGAGCAGGTGAATGGTCTCTGCCTCAGGTGATTGCGTTGATGAAACTCCAACACTGACAGGGAATGGAATTCTTTCGCACAGCCCTCACATTTCCATGGTTTCTCCATTTTATAGCAGGTTTTGTGTCTCTGTACGTTCCTACTGTGAATGGTGTGATGTTTCTTTCAGCTGTGAGACCAGTTAGAGGTATATCAGATCACTGGAAGACTCCCACTTGGGTGTATTTGTCTCAGCACTTTTCCAGACAAACTGTTGTTTCAAACTTTTTGAAACAGGTAGATATTTCTTGATCTACAGTTTCAAGCCAATGACATTCAAGTGTGGCTTATTTCAGTGACATAATTGGATCTTTACGTGATGGTTGTTTTGAGATTTCTGTCTGAAAATCTTCCCTTTCCAGTATCCTGCAAAAGTATTATTATTATTATTACTATTATTATTATTATTATTATTATTATTATTATTATTATTATTATTATTATTATTATTATTGGATTAGAAATTAGGTTACAAATTCCATATAATCAAATATAATTGAGCACTTCTTGTCTGGACAGATTCTGCTCCCACCCTGGGTTCACTTCCTTTCCTTTCAGCTACTGAAAGAAAATAATTTCACACCAGAATTTTAAAAAAAAGAGATCGGGATAAATTGTTTTCTTAAAGATATCGGAGGCAGGAGGAAGTTTCAGTCTGAATGAAGGAGATTGAATAAGGCTATGTCTGCTGTAGTTGGAGAGCTGAATGATTCCCTTCTCAAACACGGAGCAAGTAAAATGTTTCACCCCAGTGTGAATAGCTGGTGTTTGCGGAGTATCAGATATCCGAGTGAATCCCTTCCCACACTCAGTGCAGGTGTACGGTCTCTCTCTAATGTGGCCATGCTGGTGTATCTGAAACTGTGCTGATTTAATAAATCCCTTCCCACACACTGAGCAGATGAATGGTCTCTCTCCAGTGTGACAGGCCTGTCATAAGTGAGGTGGGAAGAACAAGTGAATCCCTTCCCACATATGGAGCAGGTGAATGGCTTCTCACCACTGTGAACACATCGATGTTGAGTGAGGCTGGGTAACTGACTAAACTAACTGATGCTCTTGCCACGTTGAGAGCAGATGAACGGCCTCTCTCCAGTGTGAGGCGGCTTATGTGACCCAAGGCTGGATAAGAATGTGAATCCCCTCCCACACACAGGGCAGGTAAAAGATCTCTCTCCAGTGTGACCTGATTGTGTGACATTAGAATGGATGAAGACGTGAATCCCCTCCTACACACACAGCAGGTATCAGTCTCTCTCCAGTGTGAACTCTATGGCGTGGCATTGGGCTGGACCATGAATTCTATCACTTCCCGGACACAGAGCAGATGAAGCTTCCTTCCTCGTGAAGACTTTTGTGTGACATTTGGCTGGATCCCCAAGTGAATTCCTTCCCACATGTGGAACAGTTGAAAGAATTCTCCCCCGTGTGAACAGGTCGGTATTGAATGAGACCTTTAGAGCTCCTAAAGCTTTTCCCACAGCCAGAGCATTTAAAAGGTCTCTTGTCAGTGTGAACCCACTGGTGTGACATGAGGCTGGGTGAGTGAGCAAATCCCTTCCCACACATTTAGCAGGTGAATGGTCTCTCCCTGGAGTGACTGTGACGGTGGGCTTCCAGCTGGCCTGGGTATTTGTATCCCTCAGCACAATCCACACATTTCCACGGTTATTCCATGATGCTGATCTTCAGGTATCACTCCAGAATGGATGATCCGCTGAATCCGTGTCCATAAACACAATGTGTGTCCAGTTTCTCTGCTCTGTGGAATTTTTTAAACATATTCCCTTCTGGCCCTGATGAACTGAATAACTCAGTTGGATCTTCACACAGTGTTTGATTTGACTCTCCCAGCTTCAATGTCTTTCTTTCTATTACTCTGCGAAATATATGCAAACATCAACACTGTTTGTACAGGGTAAACTCTCAGAAGAATCAAATTCAATTTCTGAGAAACATTCTTCCTTTATTGCACCCTCCCCAAGACTTATGAACCACACTAAAAGATGTGAAAATCAGTGCCAAAAGCAAAAGCAACATTCCTGAGTAAATCAGGTTGTTGTTCCCGGTGTCTGTGAGGCATTGTCTACCCTGAGGTACCAACTAGTGATGGGAAGTAGCCAGCCCAGTGGTGGACTCTACAAGCTCCCTGTCCAGAGAGAGGTCACAAAAGACAGATGGTACCCTTTGGGATTAGTAGGAACTGCCGATGCTGGGGTCTGAGATAACAAGGTGTGGAGCTGGATGAACACAGCAGGCCAGGCAGCATCAGAGGAGCAGGAAAGCTGACATTTCAGGTCCAGGCCCCTTGTCAGAAATTTGGGGAGGGCGCTCTAAAATAAATAGAGAGAGGCAGAGGCGGTGAAAGAAGGTGGCTCGAAAAACAGATAGAGGGAGAGAAGTCAGAAAAGTCAAGGAGGTGGGGATGAAGCTCAAAAAGGTGAGTGTAGGTAGGGAGTTGGGATGAGAATTGGTCAGTGAAGAGGGAGGGGCGGATAGGTGGAAGAGAAGAAGGGCAGGTCAAGAAGGTGGGAATGAAGCTAGTAGAGGTGGGACAGTGACTGGGATGGACAGAGAGGGAGTGAGGGACAGTGACAGGGAGCAAGGGACAGGGAGGGAGGGAGAGAGAGCGAGCCAGAGACAGCGACAGGGAGGAGTCTGCGAGGATGAGCGAGGGAGGCAGGACCAGGCACAGGGATGGAGGGACAAGGAGGGAGCAAGGAATAGGGACAGGAGGGAAGGACAGAGATGGAGCCAGTGACAGGGACAGGGAGCGACAGACAGGGAGGGACACAGGGTGGGTCAGGGATGGAGCCAGGGACAAGGTTGGTGAGAGACACAGGATGTGATAGACAGGGACAGGGATGGACAGACAAAGAGGGTGAGGGACAGGGAGGGAGCAAGGAGCAGGGAGGAGGAAAGAGAGGGTCAGGGAGGGGGACAGGTATTGAGGGAGCAAGGACCTGGGAGGGAGTGAGGGGCAAGGAGAGGGACAAGGGCAGGAGGAGGGAGCGAGGGATGGGGAAAGATCGAGGAAACAAGGGCCAGGGAGGGAGCAAGCAAAGGGTCGTGGGATGGGGAGGGAGCATGGCACAGGGAGGGAGCATGGGACAGAGAGGGAGTGAGGGGAAGGGAGCAAGGATCGGGTAAGGAAGGAGGGAGGGAGGGACAGAGAGGGAGGCCAGGGGGAGGAACTGGGGAGGGAGGAATGTGGAGGGAGGGAAGAAGGGAATGAGGGACTGGGAGGGAGGGAAAGTGAGTGGGAGAGGGAGGGAACGTGAGTGAGGGAACGAGGGATGGGAGCAAGGGACAGAGAGGGAGCAAGGGATGATAATGAGGGATGGGGAAGGAGTGAGTGATTGAGGGATGGGGAGGGACCAAGGGAGGGAGCAACAGAGAGGGAGCGAGTGAGGGAGTGACAGGGATGGATTGATGGAGGGATGGACGTGGAGGGATGGTGAAGGAAATGAGGGACAGGGAGGGAGGGAAGGAGAGTAGGCCAGGAGGCGGGAAGGGCATGAGGGATGGCGTGGGAGTGGGGTTCAGGGATGATGACAGGGAGGAGGGAGTGAGGGACATGGACGTGGAGGGGCAGGGAACGAGGGACGTGGTGGGAGTGGGGGATGGTGAGGTAGCGAGGAATGGCGAAGGATTGGTAGTGAGTGATGGGGATGGAGAAAGGGAGAAAGGGATGGCAAGGGAGTGAGGGAAGTCAAGGGTGTGATGGACGGTGAGTGCGTGAGGGATGGGGTGGGAGTGAGGGAAGGTGAAGGAGCGATGGAGTGAGCAACAGGAAGTAAGGGAGCAAGCGACAGGGAGGGAGGGAGCAAACAGGGAGGAATGGAGGGAGAGAGCGACCGGGAGGGAGATAGCAAATGAAAGGGGCAGGGGCTGTGGCCAGGGGATGGGGTACAGGGAGACAGCGGTTTGCAGACATAAATGAGGGGCTTGAAAGGAGAGACACGGACAAGGAAGAGGGAGCAGAAAGAGAGAGAAAGTGGGCCAGAGGAAGAGACAAGGAAACAGAGACAGAGTGAGAGGTGAAATTGAGTGGGGAGGAGAAAGACAAAGGATACAGAGGGTGATAGGGGAGAGACGGGGATGGGAAGGAGAGAGAGAAAGACCGTGCTAGGGGATTATGGAGAGGTGGGGTCAGAGGGAACGATAGAGAGTGGGAGATGGGGTTGACACAGTCAGCGGGTGAGAGAAAGGGTTGTGGACATTCGAGGAGGAGGGAGAGAGAGCGACAGGACGCAGCGGGGGGGGAGAGGAGTGGTTTGGAGAGGGTGGGTGGAAACAAAGAAGGACGGGAATGGAGAGAGGGATGGGGAGCATGGAGAAATGTGGGTCAGAGCGGGAGAAAGCAAGCAGGGAGGGACAGGAGAGAGAGAGAAAGAGATAGAGATATCCGAGATTTGAACACAAGGACAGAGTGAAATAGACCCATCTCCTGAGCTCAGTCCCGAAATCCTCCCATTCCGTTGCGGCCGAGTCTCTATCTCTCCAGCTGAGCTTCTTCAACACAGAGACAAGCAACAATATAGTTTGCTGTGCTGCTTGGCACTTTTTAATGAACGTTAATTACATATTGAAGTTATGGATGCAGTCAGTGGGATGGTGCCTTTTCCCTTTGGCCTGTGAGCTGAGAGAATCATTGACATGTTTCCCTGCAACCCCCTGTGGGATAAGGTTGGATAAACCAGCACTACCCTCAGTCTGTTACCATAGCGACAGGCTGCTTCATTGCTGAAACATTGAACTGAAATGAGAAAATCCTGGATGGATTGATTAATGAGTGAATTTGATTGATTGATGAATTTGGGTAAAGGGATATTTCAGCACATTCTTCAGCTGCTGCCTGAACTTAGTCTGGGTCACGGCATAAATCGCGGTGTTTGTGCAGCAACTGAGGAGCTGCAGCATGAAGCCCAATTCCATCACAAGCTGATATAGATACACAGTGTCAAACCACAAATTAAACATCCGGTTCCATACAGAATAGACCATTAACGTTGACCATAACAGGATGAAATTGGCCGAGATCACAAACAGTAAAATGATGGATTTTTTTCGATTTCTCATTTCTGTGTCACACTGACCGTCCCCATTGGTGTGAGCCCGGAGTCTCCTGCGGGCTCTGCTGGTCACTAAAATGTGTCTGACGGTGAAAACATTGAGCAGCAGAATCAGGAGAAATGGGAGAGTCGGGGTTAGAATGTGGTGGAGGAACTCGATTGTGACCCAGGCACGAGATGATTGAACATCGTCTGTTACATCACAAAACCAGGGGACGTTCACCAGCCAATAGCGAGCTGTGAGCATAAAATACCAGAAAATGTCCTTTAAACAGCTCAGCACAGTCACTGTTCTCAGAACCACAGCCGCCGTTTTCTCACTGCAATATTTACTTTTCAGCTTCTGGCAACAAATGACCACAAATCGATCAAAGGTGAAAGTGACGGTGAACCAGACAGAACAGTCAGAGGCTGCATAAAGCAGGATGGCGTGGATATTACACACGGGGATGGACCGCAGGAAATAAAACTGTTCCCGATAAACAATGGGAATGTGTCTCAATATCAGGTCGAGGATAATGACCAGTAGATCCGCCACTGCCATGGTCCCCAGGTAATGTCTGACACGTGGAGACAATCCTCAGTCTTTATAAAGCACGGCGTTGATCGCCACTATGTTAACTGTGAGGAAGGAAAACAAATATACATCAGCCTGGAGGCAAAGTTACCATTTTGATTGAGGACCCAGTGGCATTTTCAAATGTATCACTGATAAATTGGGGGTGGGGGGGAAGCTGAAATAGCAAATAATAAGTTCTCGATTTTGTTTACGAGAAACACAATGTAAAACACAAGAAGTACTCCCACCCCAAACACACAGACACACGTCCATAAGAACGGATGTTTTCTGGAACATTCCCACACACTCGATCACTTGAGAGCAGGCACAGGTCACTTCTTTACAGTTCCTGATACAGAGAGTGAAGACGTTGTACTCCTGAAGGATTCTCTCCCACTTTCTTGAAGACAAACAGAGTGTAAAAATTTCTGCCTGTTCATCTAAATTGTGGTCAATTTTCGGTTGTGAAGAAACATGAACACAGCGAAAATGTTTTCACCCCTTCAACTCACTGAGGGGATTTTGAAACAGTGTCTCCTTCTCCCGGGAACGGGATCATTTCCCTCAGGATCTCATCTTTTGTTCAATCTACTGACATCCAACTGTTCACAAATAATGTCCGTAACAGAATGCTCTGGGGAATGTCGGTTACGGAATGTGATGGAGTCATGAAAATCCACATCACAAAGGGCCTTCTGTCCATCAGTTTTGGTGAGACACACTCAGCCTCGCGGTCGAAATCTCTCCCAAAAATCAACTCAACTGGCAAACACAAATTAAAGACGTTGCCAGATCAGCTGAAATGGTCAATTATCTCACATTCTCAATCCACCTCACAAGCCCAGCCCAGACAACACAAACCCAGATGAAATATCTGTTCAGCCTGGAGCACTGTGCAGACCAGGCCAGTGTCCTGCTCAATACAACCAGTCAATCTGTCCAGAATGGGACACTGTGCAGGCCTCACCATTCCAAATAGATATCAGTCCAGCACGGTGAGCTGTGCAGACCGCACCCGTGCATTGATCTTTCACCGTGGACCAGGTATCTCTCCAGCGCGGGGGGCTGTGAAGTGATCAACACTGAACTGTTGTGTAAACCCGAAGCAGTTACCCTCCCATTAGATCTGTACAGACCACCCCAGTGCAGTGCTCGGTAACGCTGTGTTATGTCGCTGCCCAGCCTGGGGAAACTTGCAGCCCAATGTGGAATTGAAAGGACGTTCTGCTCCCATCCATTTACAGCACCAGATCTCCAATGTGCCATGACAAGGGGTGCCATGGGAGTGACAATCACTGCCAGAGAGAGATGGTGGGGCATCAGTTTAAATATGATAAAAAAAATGGGATGGTTGGACAGAGAGACAGAGGTGGGGCATGTTCAGAGTCAGTGTCATGGAAGGATGTGTTCACAAGTTATAGAATGCTGACATGTAGACATTTTGATAGCATATTGCAACTTGGGTCAGTTTTTCAGGAATGATGCGTGAATAGGATATTGCTGTGAGTTCAGATCATGGACAGTTTTGAATGAGCATTTACACTGTTTTTGTGACTGAGTGTGTAATGAGCACAGTCTTTGACTCATTGGACTGAAAGTAACAATAATTTATCTCAGTGTCACTTTAATTGAGTGTGACAGACGGATAGTCTGCAGGAGGCCGAGCTAGTTTTCTGAAACTATCTTATCAAACTCCCCTCATTATCTACCTACCCCAGCACATGCCAATCCTCTCATTCAATGCCATTCTGATTCTCCCACCCATCATGGCTGGTAATCGTTCCCATCGCCTGGACGGCCCGGGTATTCCATGATCCCTGACGCAGGTGCCATCTTTAAAAGGCCAATGGACACACAGTTGAACTTTCTCAGTTTGGAGCCAGCGTGCATGGTTTACCCTGAGCCTGGCAGATTAGGGGCAATTGCACAAAGATTTTTCGAAAAGGACACAGATGTCCTGGTGGATGGGCTAGTACAAAGGAGAAGCATTCTTTTAGCAGAGGAAACCACACTACTAGACCCACCGAGCATGGCCTGAGCTCACCACCCAGCTCAGTACCTGCAGTCTGTAGAAATGTCCAGCACCACAGGATAAGGAACAATAACCTTCCCTGCTCTGTTAGGATAAGTATCACCGTATTCGCTATGCTCCCTCACTCTGTCTTTGTCTCTGCTTCTGTATCTCACTCTCTGTCTCTCACTTGAACACAAACGCACACACACACACACCTCCCCTATTCCCCTACACTGACAAAGCTGCATGGGTTTAACACTGGCGACTGATTCAATTCGTATGCCTTACCACTTCCCCCTCACCTACACCATCACTAACTGCAGGGTCACCCACACTCACCTTCATTCCCTCCCTCTCATTCCCTCTTCCCAGGAGAAATAGCCTGGAATAGGACAGAAAGGGCCAAGCGGGGCTGTGGTGTTCCCCACATCAGTTCCCTCACCCATCTTCCTCCGACACATGGGGAGGGCACTGGAATGAGCTGGAGAGAACCAGGACGACCCGTGTGGAGATTCCAAAATATAAACCTCCCACCAACCAAGTAAGGAGCAATGTTCAGTGAAGAGTAATTCTCACTTTAAACCCAGTGTCAGTTCCATTTCCCCTGGCACAGCTTAGAAATCGTGCCACCGATGCCATTTCCCTTTTATATCGAGTAGGTACAAATGGAATCCCCACAGTCTTGGTGGGCAGCAGGGTGAGCTCACAACACATCGTCTCCACCAGCTCCCAGGAAGGGCGCATGGAGTCTCCCTCCTACACCTCCTCCTTCAGACAGACCAGATACTGAATCTAACCTGTAATATTTATTAGTCTCCCAACTTGTCCTCACATCTTCAATAATCAAGCATTGAAAATCTCATAGAGCTACAGTCCCCATGGGACAACTGAAATACTGTCACACTCGCTGGACTGAGCAAATACTGATGAACTCGCATGGAGTGACTCAAGTAATGAAATGCTGTCCACAGAATAATAAAAATCCTGACACAAGCCAGATGGAATAAAAGAAACATTGACAAACCGCAGAGCCAGAGAAATTCTGATAGGCTCCCCTTATTTGCGTGAGTATCGGTGTATTTGTGTGTGTATCTGTGTGTCTCTGCGTGGGGCAGGTCTGGGGAACGCTTTGCAGAATACCTCCGCTCGGTTCGCAATACACAACTGCACCTCCCAGTCGCGAACGGTTTCCACTCCCCCTCCCGTTCTTTAGATTACATGTCCATCATGGTCCTCCTGCATTACCACAATGATGCCACCCGAAGGTTGCAGGAACAGCAACTTATATTCCGCTTGGGAACCCTGCAGCCCAATGGTATCAATGTGGACTTCACCAGCTTCAAACTCTCCCCTCCCCCACCGCATCCCAAAACCAGCCCAGTTCGTCCCCTCCCCCCACTGCACCACACAACCAGCCCAGCTCTTCCCCTCCACCCACTGCATCCCAAAACCAGTCCCGCCTGTCTCTGCCTCCCTAACCTGTTCTTCCTCTCACCCATCCCTTCCTCCCACCCGAGGCCGCACCTCCATCTCCTACCTACAAACCTCATCCCACCTCCTTGACCTGTCCGTCTTTCCTGAACTGATCTATCCCCTCCCTACCTCCCCACCTATACTATCTTCTCCACCTATCTTCTTTTCTCTCCATCTTCGGTCCGCCTCCCCCTCTCTCCCTATTTATTCCAGTTCCCTCTCCCGGTCCCCCTCTCTGATGAAGGGTCTAGGCCCGAAACGTCAGCTTTTGTGCTCCTGAGATGCTGCTTGGCCTGCTGTGTTCATCCAGCCTCACATTTTATTATCTTGGATTCTCCAGCATCTGCAGTTCCCATTATCAATGACAGCCTCTGTGCTGTTTGATGCATTGCCACCCTCTTCTGGTCTCCAAACGCCACTGCACAGGCAGCAGCAGAGGATGAGAACCATCGGGGATTTCTTCAAGACTAGATTAGATTAGATCACCTACAGTGTGGAAACAGGACCTTTGGCCCAACGAGTCCACACCAGCCCTTGGAGTTTCCACCCCGACCCATCCCCCTGAACACTGCAGGCAATTTAGCATGACCAATCTACCTAGCCTGCGCATCGTTTGACTGTGGGAGGAAACCGGAGCACCCAGTGAAAACCGACACAGACACAGGGAGAATGTGCAAACTCCACACAGAAAGTTGCCGAAGGCTGGAATCGCGACCCGTTCCCTGGTGCTGTGAGGCTGCAGTGCTGATCACTGTGCCACCCCTTGAGAAGGCCTGCGAAGGCAGCAGCTCACAACACCATCCAAACTGATTTCTTCTTCATGTACTTATCTAAATGTCTTTTAAATGTTGTAACTGCACTCACTTCCACCATTTCGTCTGGCATTTTATTCCATACGCGAACCACTCTCTGTAGAATAATTGCGCCTCATGTCTCTTTTAAAATATTTGATCCTCAGAACTTAAAATATCCCCATTCTCTTGAAATCCTCCACCCCCAAGTAAAGATAACTGACATTCAACTTATCTGTACCCCTCATGATTTATAAACCTTCTTAAGGTCACTCCTCCACCTCCTCTTATCCAGACTCTCCTTATATTTCAAACCATCCATTCCCAGCGACATCCCGGTAAATCTCTGCTTAACCCACTCCAGATTAATATGATCCTTCCAATAACAGTGCGACCAGAACTGGACACAGTACGTCAGAAGATGCCTCACCTACATCCTGTACAACGTGAAAATGACATCCCAACTCCGAACCTCAAAGTCTGAGCATTGAAGGTAGTGAACTAAATGCCTTGTTAACCACCCTGTGTATATGTGACACAAACTTCAAAGAATTAATACCTGATGGCCTCGTCTCTGTTCTGCAACACTACCAAGGGTCCTAATTTAAATTGTATAAGTCCTGCCCTTGTTTGTTTTACCAAAAGCAATGTCTCACATTTAAGCAAATTTAACACAATCTGCCACACCACAGCCCAGTGAGTGATATTCCCAACCCCCACACACAACCCTGATATGTTTTGAAAGACCACCCCACCTCCAGAAGGGCTGAAAACTCCGGCCTTTATTTTCCCAAAGACCCAGAGCTTGGTTTGCCTTGTGTGGGCAGGAGGATGCATGTGGGTAGGGGGTGAATTGCAGCCCAGCTGGTGGTGAGGAGACTCATTTTCTTCAGGTATGAGGGGTTGTCCTGAGTACCAACTTATGCCTGTCTCTTCATGGGGGACGTGGAACATTCCTTTTTCCAGTACTAATCTAGCTCCCCACCCACAACTCTTACTCCAATGCATCATTGATACCGTCAGTACTGCTTCTCTTTCTTATCTGGAATTGGAAAACTTCAAATAATTTGCTTCGAATTTCCACCCTGCCTCACATGAACCTGGTCTATCTCTGATCCCTCCCCTCCATTCTGCAACATTTCTGTTTCTATTTCTGGGGGTAGACTGGCCACTAATATCCATTACAAAACCACAGACTCCCACAGCTACGTGGACTATACATCTTCACATCCCACTTCCTATAAAGACTTCATCACAATCGCTCAGTTCCTCCGTCTCAGTGGCTTATGTTCAAATGAGGCTAATTTCGACAAGGGAGCCTCCGGCACATCCACATTCTTCCTCAACTGAGGATTCCCTTGCTCCGTTGTCGACAGGGCCCTCAGCCAGGCCTGATCGATCAAAGGCACTTCCGACCTTCCCCCTTCTCTTCCCTCCCGCAACAGTGATAGGGCTCCCCTCATCCTCACTGGCCATCCCTCTGGCATCCACATCCAAAAGATCGTCAGAAACCATTTCTGTCACCTTCAGCGAGTTGCTGCCACCAGACACATAGTCACCTCACCTCCCTTTTCTGCCTCCCACTGGGACTTTTCCCTCCGGGACACTCTGTTCCACACGTCCTTCACCCCCAACACCTGTCCACAGCCCAACAGCACCTTCCCCTGTAACCAGCGAAGGTGCAACACCTGCCCATTTACCTCCTCCCTCCCCACTATCCGAGGGCCCAAACATCCCTTCCAGGAGAAGCAACATTTCACCTGCACTTCCCAGAATCTAGTCTTCTGCATTCTCTGCTCGCAATGTGGACTCTTCTACACTGGGGAAACAAAGTGTAGACTTGGCTACCGCTTTCTAGAACATCTATGCTCTGCTCACAAAAAAGACCCTGAACTACCTGTTGCCTGTCACTCTAACACACAACCCTGCTCCCTGGCCAACATCTCTGTCTCTGGCTTGTTGCAGTGTCCCAGCGAAGCCCAACGCAAGCTGGAGGAACAACACCTCATTTTCCACTTGGGGACCCTACAGTCCTCCAAGCTCAATATTGACTTCAATAATTTTAGGTCCTAAACTCCCCCATGTCCTGGCCCCCACCCAACACCTTGTTACCACTCACCCTGCCATTACACACCCCCTGTTGCTCCAAAAAAACAGGCCCCATTAACAACTATTCACCCTCCCAACCTGATCGCTATCATCTCCTTTGTCTGTCCAACTTCTTTGTCTCTCTTTGGGCTCTATCATACATTTATTCCCTACCCCACCCACGTCCCTAATTTTGGCATATAAAATGACATTTTCCCAGCTACCATCACGTCTGAGGAAGGATCAGTTGACCCTAAATATTAACTCTGTTTTGGCCTTTACAGATGCTGCCAGACCTGCTGAGCTTTTCCAGCAAATTTGTTTTTGTTCCTCGAATATAATTTATTTTATGACATTAGGAGAAGGGCAGTCACACGTTAAAGGCGGGAAATAGTGATCTGCAATCTGATCTTTTGGGGTTAGATATTATGCTCTTTTGTCGTGTCTGGTGTTCAGTCATGTCTAATCTAGGCTCTTCAGAGTGCAGAATATGTCTGCAGAGTTTTGTTCCCTAATACTGCAGTCTACAGATATAGACGAACTGTCAATGGTAGAGAATCTGAGATACAAAGGTGTAGAGCTGGATGAACACAGCAGACCAAACAACATAAGAGGAGCAGGAAAGCTGACATTTCATGTCTGGACCCTGCTTCAGAAATCGTGGATGTTGGGGGTGTGTGGAGGGAGGGAATGGGATTCTGGAATAAATAGAGAGAGTACGTAGGAGGTGGATGGAAGATAGGTAAGGGGGCAGATAGCTGGAGAGGATGAAGATCAAGGAGGCAAGGATGGAGCCAGTAAAGGTGAGTGTAGTTGGGGGGATAGGGTGGAGGTTGGTCACTCAAGGGAAGATGGACAGGTAGTTCAAGGAGAAATTGGTGAGGCAGGTAGATATGAGGTGGTGGTGGGAGTGAAGGTAGGAGGAGTTGAATGGTGGGAGAAAGGATAGTCAGGCTAGGGAGGCAGAAATGAGCTAGGCTGGTTTTAGGATGCAGTGGGAGCACGGGAAATTTTTGAACCTTCTGAAGTCCACATTGACACCATTGGGATGCAGGGTTCCCAAGTGAAATATAAGGTGCTGTTCCTGCAGCCTTTGTGTGGCATCGTTGTAGCACTGGAGGAGACCCAGGATGGACATGTCGTTCAAGGAGTGGAGGCGGAGTTGAAGTGGTTCATGCCTGGGAGATGCAGTCGTTTGTTGCAATCCAAGCATAAGGGTTCCACAAAGTAGACTCTAAGCCTCCGCTTGGTTTCCCTGATGTAGAAAAGGTCACATCGGGTACAACAGATACAGTCTACCACATTGGCAGATGTGCAGGTGAACATCTGTTTGATGTGGAAAGTTCCCTTTGGGCCTGGGATGGGGTTGAGTGGGGAGGTGTAGGGGCAGGCGTAGCACTTCTTGTGGTGACAGGGAAAAGTGCCGGGGATGGTGGGACTGGTGGGGAGTATGGGGCGGACAAGGGATTCACGGAGAGAATGGTCCCTCCGGAAGGCAGATAAGGGTGGGGAAGGAAAAAATATCTTTAGTAGCGGAGTCAGATTGCAGATGGCGGAAGTGCCGGAGGATGATGCAATGGATCCATAGATTTGTGGTGTGGTACTTGAGGAGAAGGAGGATTTTGTTTTTGTTGTTATTGTGGGGAGGGGGTGTGAGGGAGATCCAGTCGACTGTGTTTTTGACCACTGTGAAGGGGAAGTTGGGGGCCATGAAAAATGAAGACATCTGGGATGTGCAGGAGTGGAATGCCTCATCTCGGGAGCAGATGTGGCGGAGGTGAAGGAATCGGGAATAGGGGATGGAACTTTTTCAGGAGTATAGGTGAGAAGGAGTGCATTCTACACAGCTGTGGGAGCCAGTAGCCTTTAAATGGATATTGGTTTCTCTGTGTTTGCCAGAGATGGAAACTGAGAGGACAAGTAAGGAGGGAGAGGCATCAGAGATGGCCAGGTAAACTTAAGGTTCGGGTGGAAGGTGTTGGTGAAGTGGGTGATCACTGATGTCCGTGTTCCTTCTGGGAGTATGAGGCAGCACCGATACATCATCATTGCAACAGAGGAAGAGGTGGCTACGGGGCCAGTGTAGCTTCTGAAGAGGAATTGTTCCATGTAACCGAAAGAGAGGCAGGCATAACTTGAGCCCATGCGGGTACCCGTGGTGACCCCCTTTGTCTGTAGGAAGTGGGAGGAATTGAGAAGTTCTTAAGTGGGAAGACGAGTTCAGCTAAGCAGAGAAGGGTGTCAATGGAGGGGGACTCGTCACACCTGCGGGACAGGAAGAAGCAGAGTGCTTTTCAGCAATCTGCATGGGGATTACAAGCATAGAAGGACTGGATGTCCATGGTGAAGATGAGGTGTTGGGAATCAGGGAATCAGATGTTTTGGAGGAGGCGGACGGCGTGGCTGGTGCCACAGGCACAAGTGGGGGGTTCCTGGATCAAGGGGGAGAAAATGGAGTCAAGATAAGTGGGAATACGTTCAGTGGGGCAGGAGCAGGTGAAGACAATGGGTCGACGAGGGCAGGCGGGTTTGTGGATTTTGGATCATGGCCAAGCAATTAAGATGTTAATAGATTATCCCAATGGCACAGCACATGCATGCAATGTCCTGTAGTTGAGGCAAATACCTTGCATTTGTTCAACACTGAAAAATCTTCTCTGTGTAATTCAGTAAATTTAACCAGAATTTGATAAATCCAAACTGAGCTGAAAGCTGACATGCAAAATGTGACTCAAAATCTTGGTATGACTTTGGCCTTGTGTTATGGGTACCCCCAATGCCTCTGTTCCAGAGCTCTGGATTCGATTCCCATCCCCGAATCTGTGGTAATGTCACTAGCTCTGGACCGAAAGTTCTCGATTTAAGTGCTGCCAGTCGCAGAGGTGTGTCACAGCCTGTCAGAACAGTTTGATGAGCAAATATATAGGAGAGTAATGTTGCAGATTCAGGGGCCATCACAGTGTGGTGGTAGTGTCTCCATCTTTGGGCCCAAAGGTCTAGATTCACATCCCACTGATGTGTTTCAAACTATGTCTGAACAAGTTGGTTACTTTTTTCCTAGAATTGTGACTTGATGGAGAAGGAAGCCGTATCAGTGCTGAATTTCAGAATTCAGACCCAGGATAACAGAAAGCACAGCCATTCGTGTTGATTGAAGTAAAATGTGCACCTTATATATGTTTATAAAATCATGAAGGGCATGGATAGGGTGGATGGTCAGGGTCTTTTCCCCAGAGTATGGGGAGCCAAAAATGAGAAGGATTCTCGCAGGCTTAAGATGCGAGGGGAAAGATTAAACAAAAACATATGAATGAATTGCCAGATGAAATGCTGGAGGCTTGTGAAAATATCATTTTAAAGGTATCTGGATGGGGAGATGAATTGGAAGGATTCAGTGGAATATAGGGCAAATGTTGGCAAATGGGACTCGATGAATTTCGGATACCTGGCCAACATAGGCACGTTGGGTGAAAGGATTTGTTCCCATACTGTACACCTCTATGATTCATTCATCCAAATGATCAAGATCTCTTTGTAATCTTGGATAAGCTTCCCTGTCTACAATCAGAATGTCATCCATAACCATGCTAACTGTGCCTTCCATAATTTTCACCCAGATCATTTTTTTTTGTAAATGAAAAACAAGAAGTAAATCCTGCACCAATCCCTGTGGATCACCGCTAATCACAGGCTTCCAGTCTGAAGGACAAACCTACATGACCACCCTGTCTCCTGCCATGAAGCAGAAATACACACACACAGACACACACAGACACACACAGACACACACACACACACACACACACACACACACACACAGTCATGTCTTTAAGACAGAGATGGATACATTTTGATTAATAAACAGATTGAGTGTTATGGTGAGAAGACAAGAGAATTATTTTGAGGAACACGTCAAGCATAATCGAACGGCAGAGCAGACTTGATGGGCCAAATGGCTAATTCTGCTCCAACTTCTCATGCTGATGGACCTGAAGGTATTGGGAATATTTTTCCAAGAGAGCAGTGACGGCTGAGATTGATAAATACTTTACTGAACAGAGTCAATCCGAATACGGAATAGGTTTGAAGGGATGAATAGCCTGCATGTTTCTATTTGTTGTGCTCTTTAAAGAGTGCGTAACTTGTTCTGAGGTTAACACACATTGAGGACTCTCCCAATTAAGATTGAGATAAGAATGTTTCTTTCTCTTTAATATTGTGCTGTCTGTGGTGTACTCATTCCCAGGCAATAGTGAAAACTGGATTAATCAAGGCAGAGCTCAACTGGCTGTTAATGGACAAGAGAGGCAATTATTGGGCATAACGAGGAAAGGGGTGTTCAGACACTAACAGATCAGCTTTAATCTTTCCAAATTGAGCAGCAGGCTCGACGGTCTGAATGGCCAACTCCAGTTCCTATCCTGTGTGTTGATCTCTCACTCCAACCCTCTAGGCTGTTACAGAT
Source organism: Stegostoma tigrinum (assembly GCF_030684315.1). Taxonomy (NCBI): domain Eukaryota; kingdom Metazoa; phylum Chordata; class Chondrichthyes; order Orectolobiformes; family Stegostomatidae; genus Stegostoma; species Stegostoma tigrinum. The sequence continues at coordinate 1,088,342 of NW_026728430.1, read as the reverse complement.
GAAAAGGAAGCCCCCATTCCTACAGTCATGACTGTTACCCCTCTAAGGAGTTACACAGGACTAGAATGAAGTACACAGACATAGAGTCATAGAGACACAGAGATAGGCAGCATCCAAATGGACCCTTCAGTCTAACTTGTCCATGCTGTCCAGATATCCTAAATAAATCTACGGCCCATTTACCATCATTTGGTCAGTACCTCTCTAGACCCTTCCCAAACATTTACTCATCCTGATGCCATTTAAATGTTGTAATTGTACCAGCCTCCACCACTTCCTCTGGCAGCTCATTCCATAAACACACCACCCTCTGCATGAAAATGGTGCCCCATAAGTCCCTTTTAAACCTTTCCCCTCTCCCCTTAAAGCTGTGCCCTCTCGTTTTGGACTCCCCCACCCTGGGGAAAAGACCTTGGCTGTTAACACATCTGTGCCCCTTATGGCTTTGCAAACATCTGTAAGGTCACTCGTCAAAGACATTTTATTTTATTTTGTTGTGGAGCAATTGTGACAATTTTTCCACACAGCACCCACAGCCAAAAATGAAATGAATCATTAAGATTAGCTGTATTTGTGGTGTTTGTAAAGGGGCAAAAGTAAACCAGGCTAATCAGAATTCTTCCCTCTTCCTCAGTATGTGGAAAATAAAGCATCTGATTGAGAGGGCAGACTAGATTTATTACTGATTCTGAAAGGCAACATTTTTGGTCATGCAGCATTCTAATCAAGTGTCAGTCTATATTCTGTGCTTGTATTTTAAACACTCAGGGGTCAGAATCATTGATAGTACAACATCTACCTGATGATCTGACAACAAATAGCCCTAAAGGTGTATTGCTGAGCTCAGATATACCCCGACAACCAGCTGCACACCACAGGAGAGGCCTCCAACGTTTCTCGGCTGCTACACAGTGAGTCCTAATCTGCCACCAGGAAATACAGAGTAGAGATAAGTATTTATTTTCAGTTTGGAAAGCTGCAACTACTGGAATTCCTCAGGGATCAATGTGAGGTCATCAAAAGTTTACAATCTAGATTAACTATTTGGACCAAGGTCTGATAAGATTGGAGCTCAGTTTGCTGGCACACCAATATAGTTGTCCAATAAGATGTCAAATGGAGGCTGAAGATGTACAATGGAGTACAGATGGTTATCAGTGAACAAAATTTCAGCAGTGTAAATAAAACATTACAATGTGGGTTCTGGCATGTTTGTGTTTTGGGGAAAGGGTAAAATGGCAATAAATTATTGAATTAGAGGGAGAACGCAGAGCTCAGTGCGAAAGAGTGAGTTGTGCATCCCGGTACACAAACCATACAAAGTTCATCTGAAGATGTCACAAGTGATTTGGAATCTTATTAGAATGGTGCTGTTTCTTGTAAAGGGCGCCATGTATAATCTTAGGTACAGAACATAGAACATAGGACAGTACAGCACAGTGCAGGCCCTTTGGCCTACGATATTGTGCTGAAATTTTACCCTAAACCTAATGCCTATCTCCACCCCTACGTTATATTATCATCCATATACCTATCCAACAGCTGCTTTAATGCCCCTCAAGAGGTTGACTCCACTACACTCTCTGGTGATGCGTTCCAAGCCCCTACCACTCTCTGAGTAAAGAACATACCTCTGACGTCTCCGCTATATCTACCTCCTATATCCCCTCATAAAAGCTACCTCAACCCTCAGAAAAAGTCTCTGGATATCTCCTTTATCTATACCTCTGATCATTTGTACACCTCTATCAAGTCACCTCTCATCCTACATCGTTCTAAAGAGGAAAGCCCTTGCTCTCTCAAACTTTCCTCATTAGACCTACTCCTCCATTCCAGGCAACAACCTGGTAAATCTCCTCTGCACCTTTTCCAGCATCATGTGGGGCATGAATAGACTGAATAGCCAAGCTCCATTTCCCAGGAGACGGGAGGCCAAAAGTAAAGTGCTCAGGTAGAAGGTGAGAGGGGAACTCAGGACAACGTTTTCACGCAGAGAGTGGTGTGTGAACAGAAAGTGTTGTCAGAAGTGGTGAAGGTGTGTGCAGTTACACAGCTAAAAGGTATCTGGATTGGTACATGAATAGGAAATGTTCAGAAGGACATGGACCAAATACTGGCAAATGGAAATAGATTAGATTATATATCAATTCAGCGTGGACAGGTTGTATTCAATGATCTGTTTCTGTGCTGTGACACGTTCTGATTCAATAAGATGGATGAGAAGAAATTCTAAAAGGACATTTGGAGTGGGAATTCTCTTCCCCTGAAATCTGTGGTGCCTTTCTGTGACATTTATTCAAAGCTAAGTTAATGAAATAGTTGACAGATATTAAGAAAATCAATTTATTTAAACACTGCAGTTAAATTACAACCAAAGAAAGAGGAACTTAGAATAACCTAAAAATGCTGGAGAACCTAACAACATATTAGTTACAGCAACTATTACTAATTAACTATTATAGTATAGTAACAGCCCATTAACACACACATCCGTAAAAAAATAAAATTCGGACATAGGTTCTCACATGCACTTCTCCAATCCAGGAGGAGAAAAAAATCATCCATGAAAAATTCAGCAGCCATGAGACATTTACTGAGGCTTCCAACTCTGTTGAGATCCCAATAGCTTCTGATGCAAACGAAAAGCAAAACTCAGAAATTCCAATCTGTGAAACCTCATCACACTCATTTAGGTTGGTTTAAAAATTTAAAAAAGGCCTCTCCAGATTTTTACTCAAGTGGTCTACACTCGCCAGCTTTGGGCCTCTGCTCAAACTCTCACTTAAAAGAATCCAGAACAAAATAACGTCATACAGTTACAGCTTTGTCACACTAGTTCGCACATTGAGCTGTTACACAGGAACCCGGGGAAGCTCAGTTCGCAACTTGGCCCTGCTGTACAGCCCCTCGAGTCACTTTCACATGAACAGTCACTTACATGGAAACAGAGTGATCATGGGAACTGCAGATGCTGGAGAATCCAAGATAATAAAGTGGGAAGCTGGATGAAAACAGCAGGCCAAGCAGCATATCAGGAGCACAAAAGCTGACGTTTCGGGCCTAGACACTTCATCAGAGAGGGGGATGGGATGAGGGTTCTGGAATAAATATGGAGAGAGGGGGAGGTGGACCGAAGATGGAGAGAAAAGAAGATAGTTGGAGAGGAGAGTATAGGTGGGGAGGTGGGGAGGGGATAGGTCAGTCCAGAGAAGACGGACAGGTCACCGAGTTGGGATGAGGTTAGTAGGTAGGAAATGGAGGTGCGGCTTGGGGTAGGAGAAAGGGATGCGTGAGAGGAAGAACAGGTTAGGTAGGCAGAGACAGGCTGGGCTGGTTGTGTGGTGCAGTGGGGGCAGGGGACGAACTGGGCTGGTTTTGGGATGCGGTGGGGGGAGGGGAGATTTTGAAGCTGGTGAAGTCCACATTGATTCCATTGGGCTGCAGGGTTCCCAAGCGAAATATGAGTTGCTGTTCCTGCAACCTTCGGGTGGCATCATTGTGGCACGGCTCTTCCACTCACCAATCTCTTCACAGGCTCAATAAGTCTGCCGCATTATTCACATACGATGCACTATGTAACTGCATTCCTGAGAGCTAAGCAAGAGGTTGTTACAACGTTGATGTCTCCTTCACCACAACAACTGCCAATCTAAAAAAACCGTCTCTGGCCACCACTGCCCAAAACACACACAGAAAGTGTGGATTTCCCTGAATTTTCCTCTCACTGATCGAAAGCTACTTGGGAGTTTGAAAACTCTGAAGGTGGATAAATTAACCAGATCAGATGAACTGCACCCCATAATTCGAAGGAGAAGGTTAAGGAAATTTTTGAGGCTTTGTTGGTGTTCTTTCAGGGTTTACTGGTGTCAGGGAGGATCCTAGGCGACTGGCAAATATCATCCACCTGTTTACCGAGAGAGGGACGCAGATGACAGGAAATCATAGGTGGCCGGGCAAGTTGAAATTGTTGCTCACAGGGTTCAGTGGATTCTTCAGTTTATGAATACATATACTGACTATAAAAGCAAGGAAGCTGTGGATAATATTGGAAGTTGTATGATTAAGCTATAACATCACAATTGTTAAATTTACAAACAGTGATCATTCAAATTGCTAATGCTGGAGTCAGAGAAACGATAGTGTGGGGCTGGAGGAGCACAGCAGGCAAGACAGCATCAGAGGGAGCAGGGAAATTGATGTTTTGGGTCGGGACCGCTCTTCAGTGAAAAAAAAAACACAGCTACAAACAGCAGACTTGCAAGCGCGGTTGAAACAAAGACAAAACAGGGACGAACATACATGACAAACGAACTGTTGCCTCGGCCCTGCAGTTAGGATGCAGAGAAAAAACTTGCAAGTAAATACTCTGAAACAAATGTCAAAAAAGCACTATTAAAGTTGATTCTGTGGAGATCCCAACGTGCAACTATGTAGTGTGAATTGAAGAAGAAATAAAGATGGATGTTTGAAAAGATTGCCGACACCTTTCTCAATTCTTAGCAACCCAAGACACATCTTCCAGATGCAATATCATTTCACTTGTATTCTTTCAATCCAGTCCACTGTTGTTCCTGCTGGAAATGCAGTCTCCTTTACACTGGTGGGAGCAAACAGAGACTGCCTTGCGGAACACTTCCACTCTGCCTGTAGGAACAACCCTGACCTTCTCATTGCTTCCCATTTCGATAAACTAGATTTTTTGTTCTCACGCTGATATAATGTTCGAATTAAGCACAACTTAAGCTCGAGTAACACTTCATTTTACACTTTGGTACTTTACAGCCTGTAGGGCTTAATATTCAATTCCAAAACTACATGGCATGATCCCAAATGACTGTTCTCCATTTTTCATCCATTTTCCCCTCTCAGTCTCCATATGGCGATCGATAACAAGGTGTAGAGCTGCAGGAACACAGCTGGCCAAGTAACATCAGAGGAGCAGGAAAGCTGACGTTTCGGGCCTAGATCCATCTTCAGGAATGGGGGAGGGCAAGGGGCTTCTGAAATAAATAGGGAGAGAGGGAGAGGCAGATAGAAGATGGATAGAGAAAAAAAATAGGTAGAGTGGAGACAGACCGGTGAAAAGGGTGGTGCTGGAGCCAGTAGAGGTGAGTGTAGGTGGGGGGTTATGGACGAAAGAGGTCAGCCCAGGGAGGAAGGACAGGTCAATGGGGCGGGATAACGTTACTGGTAGGAGATGAGGGTGGGGCTTGAGCTGGAAGGAGGGGACAGGTGGGAGGAAGGACAGATTAGGGAGGCAAGGAAGAGCTGGGCTGGTTTTGGGATGCAGTGGGGGAGGAGAGATTTTGAAACTTGTGAAGACCACATTGATACCATTGGCCTGCAGGGTCCCAAGCGGAATATGAGTTGCTGTTCCTGAAACCTTCAGGTATCACTGTTGTGGTGCTGCAGGAGGTCCAGGATGGACATGTCCTCTGAGGGATGGAACAGGGAGTTGAAATGGTTCACGACTGGGAGGTGCAGTTGTTAAATGCAAAGCCAGCATCAGTGCTCTTCAGATGGTACCAGGCGTGATTTTCTCCAGAAATGAAGAGGCACAGCACAGATTTTCAGCAAAATATTGTACAGTGGATATTGTAAGTATGGAAAAAAAAGAGAAGATTGAAGCTTTGAGGGAGGATCATTGGGCGTGATATATTAACTGCTTTCACTCCTCAGATGCTGCCAGACCTGCTTAGTTTCTCCAACAATTTTTGCTTTTGTATAAATTCCAAAGGTGTGTGTAAAACCTACTCAAACGCCCTGTCCAACACGGAGAACCATGACACAGGGAAGTGAATGACAGCAGAAGGTGCACAAAGTCATTGGTTCTGAAACTGCATAAGGCTGGAATCACTGACACTACAGATTTCTGAATCATGATCGGGGAGAGAAGCAGGGAGAAACACATTCACTTTAAACACAGAGGATGACACCACTGGAAGGGAAATGGATCGGATGTATATGTTAAAGGGCTTTGATGAATGTGACAAATTGGAGACGTGACACCATGGAAAGACCCTCAGAACAATAAGAATATTAAAATGGGAGTGTTACCACATCAGAGCCCAGAGTAGGTCACTGTGTACAGGGGCGGTGGGGACTCGGGGGACAGGCAGCACAATTACATTGCGCGTATTGCAGTTCAAAACTGGTCACTCCTGTGGTGAGGTAGACCACAGCAACAGCAGAAGCAGAATTGCATTCGACGACAATCTGTAACTTTTTTGCCGCGGATAAAACCTCAGTCTCCAAATACCATCAAACCTATCAATGGCTCAGTGATGAGTGCAGCTGAACATGCCAAGATCAAAACAATGTGAACCAAAATTGATGGCAAACCGTTAAATCATCTGCACTTGCTGCTTCCATTCCAAACAGCAGGACGAACATCCGATAGAGAGGGCAAATTCATCACAAGCCCAACTGACCAGATCTAAGCTCTACCACATCCAATCATAAAGAGTGATGGAGTATAAAACAACTCACTGGAGGAGAGTGCTCCACAGATATCCCCATCCGAAATAATGCAAAGGCCGGGCACATCAGTGCAAAGGACAGGGCTGTGGTATCTGTACCATGTTCAGCCAGAAGTATCGAGTGAATGATCCATCTCACTCTCATCATGATGCTCACGGAATCACAGATATCAGTCTGCATCCAATTCGCTTCGCTGCACAGGACACCAAGAAACAGCAGAACACAGCAGATATGACAAAGGCGATGGGCCCTGACACTGTTCCTGCAATAGGAATGAAGGCTTGTGCTGCATAACAATACGTGCCCCTGGGGAAGCTGTTTTATCCCAGCTCCAACTCTGACACCTACCTGGAAATGTGGACAATGACTCAGCTATGTCCAGAGAAGTCAGGCAGCAGGGAAATAAATTGCTCAGTGTGGTTTCTGATTGGTCCCCATGTGGAGATGGTGTTTGTTAGTGCTGTCATAACTGAACAGCACAAAATGGCCAACAGCTGCCATGGTTAATGCAGCAGAATAAGGCTGACAATAACATCTTTGAAATAGCGAAGATAAAATCGGATGTAATGGTGTTACAGTTAAATAAAGGTAATTACAGGGGCATGAGAGACGAATTGACGAAAATCGACTGGAAGCAGAGCCGAGTGGGGAAGACAGTAGAGCAACAATGGCAGGAACTCCTGGGAGTAATTGAGGATACAGTACAGAGATTCATTCCAAAGAAATGAAAGAATATCTGGGGTGGGATTAGACAGCCATGGCTGATAAAGAAAGTCAGGAAATGTATCAAAGTAAAAAGACAGCCTACAAAGTGACCAAGAGCAGTGGGAAATCAGAAGATTGGGAAGGCTACAAAAAGAAACCAAGGATAACAAAGAGAGCAATAAGGAAGGAGAGGATCACATATGAAGGTAGGCTAGCTAATAATATTGGAAATGATAGTGAAAGTTTTTTTTTTCAATACCTAAGAAACAAACGAGAGGCAAAAGCAGACATTGGGCCGTTCCAAATTGATGCTGGAAGGCTAGTGATGGGAGATAATGAAAACACTGAAGAACTTTATCAGTACTAGCGAGTTTTGAGAAGATTTGTAGCTCAGGTTGAGGTTCTGGATGTGAGTTTGCTCGCTGAGCTGAAAGGTTAGTTTTCAGACGTTTCGTCACCATTCTAGGTAACATCATCAGTGAGCCTCCGACGAAGCGCTGGTGTTATGTCCCGCCTTCTATTTGTCTGGTTAGGTTTCCTTGGGTTGGTGATGTCATTTCCTGTTCTTTTTCTCAGGTGACGGTAGATTGGCTCCAAGTCAATGTGTTTGTGATGGAGTTCCGGTTGGAATGCCATGCTTCTAGGAATTCTCGTGCATGTCTCTGTTTGGCTTGTCCTAGGATGGATGTGTTGTCCCAATCAAAGTGCTGTCCTTCCTTATCTGTATGTAAGGATACGAGTGATAGTGGATCATGTCGTTTTGTGGCTAGTTGATGTTCATGTTTCCTGGTGGCTAGCTTCCTGCCAGTTTGTCCAATGTAGTGTTTGTCACAGTTCTTGCAAGGTGTTTTGTAGATGACGTTCGTTTCGCTTGTTGTCTGTGTAGGGTCTTTTAAGTTCATTAGCTGCTGTTTTAGTGTGTTGGTGGGTTTGTGGGCTACCCTGATGCCAAGGGGTCCGAATGGTCTGGCAGTCATTTCGGAAATGTCTTTGATGTAGGGGAGAGTGGTTATGGTTTCTGAGCCCGTTTTGTCTGTTTGTTTGGGTTTGCTGCTGAGAAATCGGCGGACTGTGTTCATAGGGTACCCACTCTTTTTGAATACGCTGTGTAGGTGATTTTCCTCTGCTCTGCGTAGTTCCTTTGTGCTGCAGTGTGTGGTGGCTCGTTGGAATAATGTTCTAATGCAGCTTCGTTTGTGGGTGTTGGGATGGTTGCTCCTGTAGTTCAGTATTTGGTCCGTATGTGTTGTTTTTCTGTAGACGATGGTTTGAATTTCCCCATTGGCTGTTCGCTCTACTGTGATATCTAGGAATGGCAGTTTGTTGTGGTTTTTCTCCTCTTTTGTGAATGTTATGCCAGTAAGGGTATTATTGATGGTCTTGAATGTTTCCTCTAATTTTGGGTTGGATGATTGGCAGAGCTGTTTGTTCGAGTCTCTGCATTACTGCCTCTGCTAAGAACCCTGATATCGGAGATCCCATGGGTGTACCGTTGACTTGTCTGTAGGTTTTGTTATTGAAAGTGAAGTGGGTGGTGTGCATAGGTCCACTAGCTTGATGATGTTGTCCTTGCTGATGAGGTTGGTGGTGTCTGGTGTATGTGTCTTCTGTTCTTCTAATAGTGTAGTCAGTGTTTCTTTGGCCAGGTTAATGTTGATGGATGTGAACAGGGCTGTTACGTCAAAGGAGACCATTATTTCATCCTCTTCTATCTTGGTGCCTTTGATGGTGTTCAGGAATTGTTGGGTGGAGCGAATGGAGCAGTGGGAGTCTTCTACTAGGTGTTTTAGCCTTTGTGTAGTTCCTTGGCTAATCTGTAGATTGGTGTTCCAGGTAGCGAGACTACAGGTCTGAGGGGGGCTCCTGGTTTGTGAATTTTTGGTAGTCCGTAGAAGCGTGGTGTGTTGGATCCATCTGGTTTCATTTTTTCAGAGGCAGTAATGCAGAGACTCGAACAAACAGCTCTGCCAATCATCCAACCCAAACTTTGGGTCCACTATGTGGATGACACCTTTGTCATCACTAAACAAAACAAATTAGAGGAAACATTCAAGACCATCAATAATACCCTTACTGGCATAACATTCACAAAAGAGGAGGAAAACAACAGCAAACTGCCATTCCTAGATGTCACAGTAGAGCGAACAGACAATGGGGAACTTCAAACCAGCGTCTACAGGAAAACAACACATACGGACCAAGTACTGAACTACAGGAGGAACCATCCCAACACCCACAAACGAAGCTGCATTAGAACATTATTTCAACGAGCCACCACACACTGCAGCACAGAGGAACTACGCAGAGCAGAGGAAAATCACCTATACAGCGTATTCAAAAAGAATGGGTACCCTATGAACACAGTCCGCCGATTTCTCAGCAGCAAACCCAAACAAACAGACAAAACGGGCTCAGAAACCATAACCACTCTCCCCTACATCAAAGACATTTCCGAAATGACTGCCAGACCATTCGGACCCCTTGGCATCAGGGTAGCCCACAAACCCACCAACACACTAAAACAGCAGCTAATGAACTTAAAAGACCCTACACAGACAACAAGCAAAACGAACGTCATCTACAAAACACCTTGCAAGAACTGTGACAAACACTACATTGGACAAGCTGGCAGAAAGCTAGCCACCAGGATACATGAACATTTACTAGCCACAAAACGACATGACCCACTGTCACTAGTATCCTTATATACAGATGAGGAAGCACACCACTTTGATTGGGACAACACATCCATCCTAGGACAAGCCAAACAGAGACATGCTCGAGAATTCCTAGAAGCATGGCATTCCAACCGGAACTCCATCAACAAAAACATTGACATGGAGCCAATCTACCATCCCCTGAGAAAAAGAACAGGAAATGACATCACCAACTCAAGGAAACCTAACCAGATAAATAGAAAGCGGGACATAACACCAGTGCTTCGTCGGAGGCTCACTGATGATGTTACCTAGAATGGTGACGAAATGTCTGAAAACTAACCTTTATCAGTACTTTGCGTCAGCCTTCAAAGTGGAAGACATGAATAGTATGCCAACAATTAGGGAGAGCCATGGAGAAGAGTTGAGTTTGGGCATTACAAAAGAGAAAGTGCTAGAAAAGCTAAAAGTTCTAAAAATTGAAAAATCTCCTGGCCCCGATGTGTTACATCCTAGAGTTGTGAGGGAGGTGGCTGTGGAAATAACAGAGGCTTTGGCTGTGATCTTTCAAAAGTCACTGGAGACAGGGAAATTCCCAGATGATTGGAAAATTGCTGTTGTAACCCTCTTGTCTAAGATAGGATCAAGGCAAAAGGTGGAAAATTATAGGCCGATTAACCTAACCTCGGTTGTTGATAAAATTCTAGAGTCCATTGTTAAGGATGAGATATCTAAATTTGTGCAAGAGCAGGGTCTGATTAGAACGAGTCAGCATGGATTTATTAAGGGGAGGTCTTAGCTGATAAACCTGTTCGAATTCTTTGAAGAGTTAACAAGTATGTTAGACCAGGGAAATCCAGTGGATGTTATCTATCTAGACGTCCAAAAGGCCTTTGATAAGGTGCCTCACGGGAGGCTGTTGAGTAAGGTGAGGGCCCATTGTTTTCGAGGTGAGCTACTGGCTTGGTTTGAGGATTGGGTGTCTGACAGAAGGCAGACAGTTGGGATAAAAGGCTGTTTTTTTTCGGAATGGCAACTAGTGACAAGTGGTGTCCCACAGGGTTCAGTGTTGGGGTCGCAGCTATTCACCTTATATATTAATGATCTGGATGAAGGGACTAGGGGCATTCTGGCAAAGTCTGCCGATGATATGAGGATAGGTGGGCAGGCAGGTAGTGTTGATGAGGTGGGGAGGCTGCAGAAAGATTTAGACAGTTTAGGAGAGTGGTTCATGAGATGGCTGATGAAATTCAGCGTGAGCAAATGCGAGGTTTTGCACTTTGGCAAAAAGAATACAGACATGGACTATTTTCTAAACAGTGAGAAAATTCACAAGGCAGAAGTAGAAAGGGATCTGGGAGTGTTGGTCTAGATTCTCGAAAGGTTAACTTGCAGGTAGAGTTGGTGATTAAGAACGCAAATGTAATGTTGTTTATCTCAAGAGGGTTGTAATATAAAAACAGTGATGTGCTTCTGATACTTCATAAAGCTCTAGTTAGGCCCCACTTAGGATACTGTGTCCAAATTTGGGCCCCACCCCTCAGGAAGAACATACTTGAGCTGGAGCGTGTCCAGCGGAGATTCACATGGATGATCCCTGGAATGGTAGGTTTAATGTACGATGAACGGCTGAGGATCCTGGGATTGTATTAATTAGAGTTTAGAAGTTGAGGGGAGATCTAATAGAAAGTTACAAGATAATGAATGGCTTAGAAAAGGTTGACGCTGGGAAGTTGTTTCCATTAGGTGGGGAAACTAGGGCCAGTGGGCACAGCCTTAGAACTAGAGGGAGTAAATTTAAAATGGAAATGAGGAGACATTTCTTCAGCCAGAGAGTGGTGGGCCAGTGGAATTCATTGCCACGGAGCACAGTGAGGCCGGGGCGTTAGATATCTTCAAGGCAGAGATTGATAAATTTTTGATCTCACAAGAAATCAAGGGCTACAGGGAGAGTGCAGGGAAGTGGAGTTGAAATGCCCATCAGCCATAGAATATAGAACATTCCAGCACAGTACAGGCCCTTCGGCCCTCAATGTTGTGCCAACCTGTCATACCATTCTGAATGAATGAAATCTGCGTGATTAAATGGCAGAGTGGTGTTGATGGGCTGAATGGCCTTAATTCCACTTCTATGTCTTATGGCCTTACGGTCTTATCTCAAGTTGGATGAATGTGCACAATGACATAGATTCTCACAATTAATATTTGATACCAATAGAACGTCGAGGCTGCAGTTGATCGATAATACATAGATAAGAACATCTAGCACAAATTAGGCGTTTAATCAACAATCATAATTATGGATATGATTTAGCATTAAAAATTCAGGAAAAGATTCAAACCAGTATCATACAGGAAAAATCAACCCTGTCTTTATCATTACAGGGAGGAATGAATACAGAGATTACAAGACATTGAACGTAAATTGCCTGAACTCATTAAGACACAACTTGTCAGTTACAGATTTCTAATATTAGTTGTAATCACATATCCTTTTGGAAAATGGTCAAAATCAATATTATTTTCCATAATGAGAATTTTTATCATTTGTGAAGAAATCACCAAATATTGAACAGAGTATCCCTTGTGAAAAGCCTCAAGATACGAAATAAGAGTCTGGAAGACATCATGAAGGACCAAGTGTTGACCACAAGCCTGTTTGTCACTTTGTAGTTTTGCTCAGGCATGTTTAAATTATACCAGTGAGTCAATTACAGAGGACAATGGCTCCACTGACTAATATTAAACAAAGTGAGTGTGGAGGTGGGGAGGTGCCTGTGCACTCTAAGTTTAAACTGTGTAAAGTAAGGCATTCTGAAGCCTTGTATGTGCCTTCTTTTTGCTGTACTGTAACTGATGGGTCAATCGCAATACAATTTACCTGAACCTGCCCCACAACTCAGACTCATTACAAATACGAGATCAAACAGTGCTGTTGTGCGAATGTCACTGGATTTTTAATCCAGAACAGACGAATGCTCATGCAGTTGATGGAATTTTACAACAGTTAAAAAAAAAATTAAGATTTAAAATCTGGTGTCAGCAATACTTACCTTGAATCCAATGTCGATTGTTAACACCAATTTGCTTCACCAATGTACTTTCAGTAAGCAAGCCTACTGTGCATTCCTTGTCTGGCCTAAAAGTGATTGCAGACACACAGACATGTGCTAAACTCTTTAATGGTCTCTGAAACAGACAATCAAGACAGTCAACTGTGTCAGCATGTTCCACAGCCTAAACAGATCAAACTGATTAGAACACCCAGCTCCAGCCTTGTTACCAGAAAAGAGAATGGGAAACGCATTCCTGTAGAGCCTGCAGAGGCCTCCTTCCTCACATCTGAGAACTTGTGGTAACATTTACAGAACATTCCCACAGATACACATAGACATTGGGAAAGGAGTACGCAATTCGTCCATTGAGCCTCTGTCATTTCTATGCCACGACCGACCGCCTTTCCACTGCAGTTTACACACACAATGTATATATCCCCCAATGTGAGTGACCATTGCTAAAATGTAGAGTAAGAACTGCAGTAGGTACTTTGGTCCATTGAGTTTTCGGCCTCAAATAATCATGGCTGATCTTTTATCTCCACCCCACCCTCCTGATTTCTTCCCATCCCTTCAGTGCCAAGAAACCCTAATTTATATTCAATGCTTTGGCTTTCACAGGCTTTTGCGGCAGAGAGTTCCCCAGGTTCACCAATCTCTGAGCGCAGACATGTGTTCTCATCTCAATGCAGAGTGGCCTGCCTGTTCCGAATGCTGTGACCACTTGCAGTATACAACCTAGCCAAGGGAATAATCATCAGAGCTTCCAATCTGTCTCACCCTGTCAGAATTTTGTAGTTTCACAGAGATGTCCACTCATTTTCCAAAACATCAGTGAATACAGCTCTATTCGACACAAATTCTGCCCGCACAACAAAGCTTGTGATACCTGAGTCGAATCATCCTTCGCTACACTCCCTCAACGGTGGGTCTTTCCTTTATTTGGTAAGGAGGCCAAAACTGCATACAACACTGTGCAATATTCGAGACGAGGTCTACCAAGGTACTGTACAACTGCAGATGATTTTCATTATTCAATCTTGGCTGACGTTGTCTGTGCCCATTACTTTCAGTCTCAATAATTTCTCCAAAACCATGTCTTTAATAGTTTCATTCTATTCCCTTTTTCTCACCAGACTTTGGTTTCCTAGTCCTGCTGGCAAGTTTTTTTTTATCCTTCTGTGAGGGCGGAATTGAAGTAGTTGCTTCATAGTTCTGCCATCTCCCTTTCCGCCATTCTCCAGTTTCAGACTATAAGGAAGCTGCATCTGTTCTCTCTGAGCTTTCACATTGGCGCTTGCGAAGCTCTTCCAGTTCACTTATATAATGCTTGCTCATATACCCTTCAGAAACAAATCAATTCCTGTGTTAAGCTGACCTTCCACAAGCATACAATCTCAGAAGAATAGGCTCTCTGCCATCATAATTGCGGCACAATCTACATTAGTTCCACTTTTGTCAAGCAGGCCCATAATGGTGATTAATGACACAATTCAAGTGCTCATCTAAGTACTTTTTTCTAACGGTTTGAGAGTACCCAAAACAACTACAATGCCAAGAAGTACACTTCAGACCCAAACATTCTCTGAGTGAAAAATAATCCTCACATCCTCTCTAAACTTCAAGCCCTTCACTCTAGAAGTGTGTTCCCTTGATCTTAGCATTGTTTGACAAAATGAACTGTTGCTGTCCATCCACCCTGTCGATGACCATTGTAATGTTATCCGTGTAAATTACGTCTTCCTCAGGCTTCTCTGCTCTGAAGTGAACAACCCAAGCTTATTCAGCCTTTTCTCATGGCTGATATGCTCCATCCCAGGGAATATCCTGTTGAAATTCCTCTGCACTCCCTGCAGTGTAATCATATCCTTCCTGTTATGTTGCATCCAGTACTACATACAGTATGCCGTTTCTCCTAACCACAGTCCGGTACAGCTCTTATAGTCTATGCCTTGAAGGATAGAGGCTAGGCCTAAGGTCCTTTATACCTTCTTAGCTAAACTAATCTCCTGTTCAATCACATTCAGGTATGTGTGGCAAAACACCCTTTGAGCTTCCTGGTGTGCTGCTATTCATTGAGTCCTCCCCTGTCTGTGTTTTTTTTTCTGAATTGCATCACCTGATATTTATCAGGTTTAAATTCCGACTATCATTGATGTACCTGTCTGATAATTCCATCTCTATCTTCCTGGAATATAAGATTTTCCTCTTCACTTCCAACTGCACTGTTAATTTTTTTTGTCGAACACAAGCTTACTGATCACACTCCCCCAGACCCCGCCACATTCACATCTACATCATTTATGAATACCAGAAACATTAAAGGGCGCAGCATTGATCCCTGTGGTACACCAGCGCACACTGGTCTCCACTTAAACAGCCATCCACCACCACTCTCTGTCTCCTGCCGCTAAGACAACTTTGGATGAACTTGCCGAGTCATTCTTGATACCACGCAATTTTACTCTCTTTATCAGTTTCCCATGCGTGGCTTTGTGAAATGTCTTGATGAAAAATCATGTAAATGGCCTCCTCAAAAAATTTCAACGCAATTCATGATAAAATTATGATACTGTCATGCTGCCGATCCTTGATCAAACTGTTCCTGAGAAACTCCAATTTTATGTCAGCCAAAATCATCAATCACTGCTTGCATATTATAGCACTCTGCACAAGAGTTATCTTCAGAAGCCATCTTCTCTGATTCTGCACTTGCATCCTCCTTCTCCCATGGAAAACATCTCTGAATCATTCATGTAAATATCTACCAATGTTTTCCAGCTTCACACACAGCTTTTCTCTTTGGGTTTCTAATGGGCCCAAATTGTCCGCTGGTTATTTTTTTCTGCTTGTTGTGCTTGTTCAATAAGTTGGGTTTCTCCCAGACTTGCCTGCCAGCACTTTTCCATGCCCCTGTGTTGGTTGGTCCCCTCTGTGTGAATGTTCTGAATTTCAATGAGATGCCCTCCCATTCTTTGAAACTGGAGAGAAAACAGGCTGAGTTTCCTCATCAGACAATCATGGCACTTAATGAATTTATCTGGAGAATGTTCATTGCAGTTAATCTGTCGTCAGTATATTCTTCCTTAGATTGTGACTCCAAAACTGTACACAATACTCCAGGTACAGTCTCACCAACACTCTCTGCATCTGCTAAAAAATGTATTTACTTGTTATTCTGACTCCTTTCTCATGAAATTAAAACTAGCTATTTTTCCCATTTGCCCATGGTATTCCCAGTACCCTTTGGTTTAATTTTACTCACTGACTCACTGACACACTGCATAAGTTCAGAAAAGATTCCTCCTGAATATCCAACTACACCACATCCACTGGTAATCGATTGTCCATGTCTACAAGAAATACCGTCAGACAATTATGGTCAATGATGATTTTACTTTCATAAATACATTACCATTCTTTCCAAATTTCAAATTACTTTCCAAATATCCATTGTGACATTCTTTGTAATAAATTCCAATAGATTTCCAAGCGCGAATGAGAAGGGAACTGGTCTGTGGTCGCCACACTCCATCTTCATCCCTTCTTTAAAAATGGGATTGCATTAATAACTTGCTACTATCCAGAATGGTTTTCTGTCTTTTCAGAAGGTACAGGAAAATTATATGGTGACCCCCAATGCAATCCATATGCCTATTGTTTCTTACTCCAAAATTCCAGCATGAAGTACATACAGTCCATCAGATTTATCAATACTCCCTCCAGTTATATTCCCAAGAACTACCTGCTAACTAATATGAATGATCTTACTCTTTAGTTACACAAGTCCCATGGTCACTCCGCATGTCTGGGAGATTTTCTGAATCTTCCTCCATGAAGATAAATACAAAGTAATTGATTAGTTTCCCTTCAAATTCTCATTTCTCTGCAATAAATTATCCTGTCTGTGCGTTTATTGTTCCACATTTAGCCTTGCTTTTGTTTTCCTTTCCAATGTTAACAGAAGTTTGTCGGCAGTCTCTGTGTTTCTTGTTGGTTTGCACTCTTGCAACTGCTCGGCACCATAAAAAGCACCAGAAAATTGGGAATGCAGCCCAGACTTATCACGCAAGCCAACCTCCCATTCACACTCTTTATCTACACTTTGTGCTGCTGCAGAAAGGCAAACAAAATCATCAAAGACCCAACCCTGGTTGTAATCTCTTCCAACCACTTTCATTGGGTACAGAAGTTTAAACACAATTACAACAGATTCAAGAACAACATGTTCCCTACTGTTATTCGACTGCTGAATGGACTTCTTTAACTTCAAGTCTTGTATTGATCTTGTTTTTGTACACCTCCTGCCATGACATTGCATGCCTCACTCTGTATAAACACCCTATGATCTCTACATCCGTGTATGTTTTGATCTGGTTGTACTGCATGCAAAACAAAATGTTTTCCTGTGCTTAGATAAGTGTGACAATAATAAAGCAAATTGCTGTGTTTTTCTCAGTTTCTTGGTCTTACTTTTATTGGCCCTATACTTCTCCGAATCCATTGCTTACCAAAATATCTGGTATCTTTATAAACGGCTTCCTTTAATCTAATATAATCTTTAACTTTTTTTGTTAATCATTATTGAGCCACCTTTCTCTTTTGCTGGTTTCACTTTGCGGGATAAATATATATTGGACACCTCACAGTGTTTTTATAAAGAACAGACATTGCCTGTAATTTTCCAATTCACTGAAGGCAACTTGCCCCATTGACCTTTATAGATGGCATGACTCAGGCTTGAAACCACAGTTTCAAAAACGCCAAAGCTGCTTTGCATTCAGATATCATGTAAAATTCAATATATTATAGTCACTATTTCCAATGTCACCTTTACAGCAAGGCTTTCAATTCGGTATTCTGTTCACACAGCAACAATTCCAAAACAGCCTGATCGCTAGCTCAGTGCTCAACATACTGTTGAAGCAAACCACCCTCACAGATACGTTCGTGAAGTCCATTTTTCCCAGAGTTAGCAATCATTTGGCTTAACTAGTTTGGACACAACGTGAAATTGTCCATTTTTATTGTAGCACCCACAAAAGTATATTTCTAATTTCCTGTTTTATAACCTGCTCAAAATTTTATTGCAATTTTTACTTTGAAACATAATTCCCATGAATGTTTGCTTTTCCTTATTGTTTCTAAGCTCCACCTTACTAGATTCTGTAGAACCTGAGCAATGTAGGCTCTGGGGAGATTTAGATGAGGTATTTGGTAAGGCCTATCTCAATTTTGAGACAATTTTGCCACATCTAGTCTATTCTTCGCAAACCTTATTGAGACATTTTCACCACATTTTCCATTATGCTGGTGGAGTAGAGAAGGAGAATAAACTTTCAACAATGTGGTGCGTTCCTCCAGATAGCTGACACCTGGGTTGGAAAGTTAAAACAGAGTGTTGCTGCCACTGCACAGGGTCTTAGTGAGATCACATCTGGAATAGTGTGTAAAGATTTAGTCTCCACACTGAAGAAAGGATAGTGTTGCTTTAGAAGCAACGAATGTACTAACTTATAAGGAAAGGAGGATCAGGTTGGTCCAATTCAGATTGGAATTTACAAGAATGAAATATGATCTTATTTTTACACAGAAGGAGTCAACAACAGAAGCCAATTCCACAGCAAATGCAGGAATTTAATCTGCTTCTCCAGCCTGTTATACAGGAATGGCAAGTATACTCAAGCCTTCATCCCAGTTACATGTGAACAAGGTGAGGCTATTCAACTCCTGGAGTCTGATATACAGTTACAGGAGGAGGCCGATCAGTCCCTCCATCCTATCTCACATGACCTAGGTTATGACATGGAGCACTACTATCTCACTGCAAAGCAACAGTATCGGTCCATTCAGCCTCCACACCTCTGCGATACAAAAGATGGAAGATGCTACAAAGTGACTCGAGGTTCGTGCACTGGAATAAGAGCAGGCTATTCCACCCATCAAGCCTGATGCACAGGAACTGAGAAGTACACTAAACAATTTGAAATCTAATTGGAAAAGTATCAGTTAATTAAGCCATGTCCCTGTTGGATGGCAGCAGGAGAAGAACACTCACTCCGGGATGGGGGAGGAGATCGTTCATCATCTCGACGCTGTTATGGAGGAATATGATGAGACCCTTCAGGCACTTGAACAACACAGCAACAGGAAGGTTCCATGTCCCCTCAAGCCACTTACACATAAACAAGAGGAGGACATTCAGACCTTGAGTCTTACTCAAGAACAGGCGTAGGGCATTCTGGCCATCTAGACCATAATGTAAGAACACCAGGAGGACATTCAGTCCATCTCAATATAAACCAGGTATTGAATGAAACCAAGGTAATAAAATGTGAGGCTGGATGAACACAGCAGGCCAAGCAGCATCTCAGGAGCACAAAAGCTGACGTTTCGGGCCTAGACCCTTCATCAGAGAGGGGGATGGGGGGAGGGAACTGGAATAAATAGGGAGAGAGGGGGAGGCGGACCGAAGATGGAGAGTAAAGAAGATAGGTGGAGAAGGTGTGGGTGGGGAGGTAGGGAGGGGATAGGTCAGTCCAGGGAAGACGGACAGGTCAAGGAGGTGGGATGAGGTTAGTAGGTAGCTGGGGGTGCGGCTTGGGGTGGGAGGAAGGGATGGCTGTTCCTGCAACTCATATTCCGCCTGGGAACCCTGCAGCCATATGGTATCAATGTGGACTTCACCAGTTTCAAAATCTCCCCTTCCCCCACTGCATCCCTAAACCAGCCCAGTTCATCCCCTCCCCCCACTGCACCACACAACCAGCCCAGCTCTTCCCCCCCACCCACTGCATCCCAAAACCAGTCCAACCTGTCTCTGCCTCCCTAACCGGTTCTTCCTCTCACCCATCCCTTCCTCCCACCCCAAGCCGCACCCCCAGCTACCTACTAACCTCATCCCACCTCCTTGACCTGTCCGTCTTCCCTGGACTGACCTATCCCCTCCCTACCTCCCCACCCACACCTTCTCCACCTATCTTCTTTACTCTCCATCTTCGGTCCGCCTCCCCCTCTCTCCCTATTTATTCCAGTTCCCTCCCCCCATCCCCCTCTCTGATGAAGGGTCTAGGCCCGAAACGTCAGCTTTTGTGCTCCTGAGATGCTGCTTGGCCTGCTGTGTTCATCCAGCCTCACATTTTATTATCTTGGAATCTCCAGCATCTGCAGTTCCCATTATCATTGAATGAAACCATTCAGCTATTCATGGCTCTTACGCTGCAGCCAGAGCAGATCTTTTACAGCCTTGTGCCTGTCGCACAGGAATTGGAAAGTGAACATAAAGTTTGTCGAAAAAAAAGAACTTTGAATTCACTATATTCACTAAGGAGTAAAAATTAGTGAGTAGACGATTGAGATTGAGGGTAAAGTGTTAAATTTCATTAGCGAGGAGTTAAAAACATTAGATTTGCAAAGTCAAATCACAACCCATCGGAGTCAGCATGGTTTCATGGAGAATAAGTCATGTTGAATTATTTGATTGAATTCTTTCACAGTGTGACAGGCAATGTGGATAATGGGCATTCGGGAGATGTTATACATCTGGACTTCCAGAACGTATTGGATAACGTTCCGGACAAATGTTTAATCTGTAAAATAAGAGCAGGTGGTTTGGAGTAATTTATTTGCTCGAATAGAGAATTGGTGAACCAACAACATGCAGTGAGATGGCATAAGGATGTGTAGATTTATGATTGGAACTTTTGATGTGCTACAGAGTTCAGTGCTCAGGCCCCAACTATCTGCAATCTATTGTATTACTGGATTGAAAGTATAGATGAATCTATACAACTGACATTAAAATGAGTGGAAAAGTAGCTTTGCAATGACGCTGTAAAGATTTCCAAATGGAAATGGATAATTTCAGTGAATGGGCCAACATTTTGCAGTTAAACTTAATGTGGTCAAGTATGGGGTAATCCATTTTGCTCAGCAAAGCCAACTCATTATCTCAATGTCAAAAAAAAAATCTTCAGAGTGCTTAAGTGCAGAGGGATGGGGGTTTCCTCGAGAATATCAGAGAAAATTCAAACTCAGGTTCAGCAGGTATTGAGGAAGTTAAGTGCAATTTCTGCGTTTAATCCGAAAAGAATAGATGTAAATGTAGTGAAGTGAGACTGCAACTATGTCAGACATTAGTGAGTCTGCAGCTGGAGCACCTTGTACATTTATGGTGCCCTGACTTAAGAAGAGATGTAGTTGCATAGGAATTAGTTCAGAATAGCTTAATGAGGTTGATTCCAGAAATAAGGAGTTTGTTATAAAGAGAGATTGAACAGTTAAGGTCTGTACTGTTGGAGTTTAGAAGAATGAGAGGAGATTTCATTGTGGTATGTAAGATGCCAAAGGGAACTGACAAAGTAGATGTGGAATTCACGAAAAAAGACGAAGAGACATTGACTTATGGAAAGTGGGCAGGAAAGTGGAACTGAGGCCAAGATGCCATCAGCTATGATTGTATCAAATAACGGAACAGGTTCGAGGGGCTGAATTGCTGACTGATGCTCGTCGTTCTTATTCAGCCCTTTGCATGTGCTACACAAGAATGGAGGAGGGACTGGTTATCAACAGGAAGCAGAATCTCAGGAAAAATCAGTCCTGATCAGTTTGACAGAATGTAACCAGTGGATTCACATGGTGACCGGTGCTGGGTTTTCAAGAATTTACAGTCTCTATCAATGATTTGGAGGAGTGGAACAAATGGGCTGTAACTACACTGGGCAATGACATGAAGATAAGTCGGAAATTGAGCTATCAACAGAAGATGGATTCTGCAAATGAATACAGTGAGGTAAAGCCAATGGGCAATAGTTTGCCAGACAATGAAATGTGGGGGACTATACCATCACACTCCTGACTTGTGCCTTGCAGATGGTGTACAAGCTTTGGGGAGTCAGAAATGAGGTACTCCCCACAGTATTCCTAAACTGTTACCTGCACTCTTGGCCACTGCATTCATGTGGGGATTCCAGTTGAGTTTCTGCTCAATGGAAACTCCCAAGATGTTGCTGTTGAGAGTTTCAGTGACATGAACACCATTGAATGTTGAGGGGTGGTAGTTAGATTGTCTCTTTTTGGTGATGGCCATAGCCTGACTGTTATGTGGTACAAATATTACTGCCACCTGTCAGCCCAAGCCTGAGTATTATCCAGATCTTCTTGTATTTGGGTACAGAATGCTTCAGTGTCTGATGATTAACGGATTGTGCTGAACATTGTGCAATCATTGGCAAACACCCGCACCTCTGACCTTAAGATGAGGGAAGGTCACTGATGAAGGTGATGAAGATGGTTGGGCCTTGGAAATTACCCTGGAGGACTCCTACGGTGATGTCCTGGAGCTGAGGTTATCTTCCAAAGTATCATATATTACTCCAACCACCAAAGAGTTTGCCCCCAATACTCATTGATTCCAGTTTGGCTTGGCCTCCTCGATGCTACTCTCAGCCAAATGCATCCTTGATGTCCACAACCATCGCTCTCACCTTCTCTTTGGAATTCTGCACATTTGTGCATGTTGAACTAAGGCTCAAATGTGGTCAGGAGACGAGTGGCCCTGGTGGCACACAAACTGGGTTTCACTGAGCAGGTTATTGATGAGACAGGAGAAAATTTAAAAGCTGCAGGATTCCCAGCTTCTGTTCTGCTGTTGTAACCAGCACAGTTATACGGCCTTGGAAGAAAAGTTAGGAATTCAGCAATGGCAATGCCATGAGATGTCAAATGGTGACAAGGAGATTCACCATGTTTATGATGGTGATTGTCTGATATTTGTGTGGTGCAAATGTTGATGCCGCATGTCAGCCTAAGCCCGCACATTGCCCAGATGTTATTGAGTTCTGGAATGGACAGCTTCCGTATCTGATGAGTTACAAATGCTTATGGATATGGTGCCATCATCAGCAACATCCCACTCCCTGTGATGGAGGGAAGGTCACTGATGAAGCAGGTAAAGAAGTTTGGGCACAGGAAGCTCTCCTGAGGAACATCCTGCAGAGAAGTCCTGAAGCTGAATATAACTGATTTGCAATAACTGCAATTCTATTTCCTGTGGGCCAACTAAGTCTTAAATCAATGGAGAGTTTCTCCTGGATTCCCATAAGACCATAAAAAACTAAGGACATCAGTAGTATGTTCTGCTCCTCAACCCTGCTCTGCCATTCAAATACAAAATGAGCTGCACGATAACCAAGCTTAAGCTGGCAAGTGGCAAAGACTATTCACGCCACCCAAATGCCAGGCATTGACAATCACCAAAAAAGAATCAATATAACCACTGGCCTTGGCGTTCAATGGTGTTAGCATCACTGAATGCCCCACTATCAAGATTGTGGGAGAAACCATTGACACAGTGGTTACAAGAGCAGGTCAGAAGCTGGGAATACTGCAGTGAGTAACTTAACTGTTTACTCCCCAAATCTTGTCCATTGCTACAAAGCAAAAGTCAGGAGTGTGATGGAATATTTTCCACCTTCCTGGACAGGTGCAGTTCCAACAATTCTCAAGAAGCTCAACATCATCCAGGACAAAGCCAAACACTTGATTTGGCACCAGATCCACAAGCATTCATTCCGCCCAGCTCTGATGGTCAGGAGAAACAGTACGTATCAGCTGCAAGAAAGTCTGCAAAAATTCACCAAACATCCTCAGCACATTCCAAACACACGACCTCTTCCAGCTAGAAGGAAAAGGTCAGGAGATACATGGTGATGTCACAGCCTGCAAGATTTTTAGCAAGGTCACGCACCACCCCGACTGGGAAATATGTCACAGTTCTTTCGCGGTCACTGGGTCAAAATTCTGGAATTCATTCCCGAAGTACATTGTGGGTCAGCTCATAGTTGGAGGAATGCATTGGTTCAAGGAGGCAGCTTACCATCACTTTATCATGGGCAACTTTCCCCAGTTCAGCTATAAATGAACTGCATTCATACATCTGTAGAATGTGCACGACATCTTGTGGATGGTCCATGTTGCAGCTACTGTGACCTTGTGATGGAGGAAATCTACAAGACAAAATGGACTCTATTATCAAGGTCATTAAAGTGAAAGCACATTTCAGACACAGGATAACTAACAGTAAGAAGGGCAAGTGCAATTTCAGCTCAGTTCCTGGTCAATGATTGACCTGAAGATGTTGCTAGTGGGTGATTTAGTGATGACAATGTTGTTGAATGTCAAGGGTGAGAGTCTGTCTCATTTTAGATGGATATTGCTGGCACTTCTGTGGTGCAAATGTTAATTGTCACTTATCAGCCAAAAGTGGCTGTTGTCCAAGTCTTGCTGCATTTGGATCTGGACTGACTGGTGATCTAAGAGCTTGAGAATTGTAGTTGACTCACCATTATACATCGCATTCGGCCGTATGAAGGAAAGAGCTCACAGACTGTCTTTTTTGCATGCACCTGTCGCCTTTGTCCCTCCAGGTGGTTTGGAAGGAGTTCTCTCATCAGCCTTGGTGAATTTCTGCAGTGTACCTTTTAGATGCAATACATTGCTACTCTGAAGCATAACTGGTGAAGGGAGTGAATTTTTGTGAATGTGATCGTAATCAAATGAGCTGGTTTATTTCGGTTCATTTCTGGAGAATATTCTGGAGAACACACATTTGTCTTCCCAAAGGCTGCCCACAATCTTTAAGGCAGGAGTCAAGAGATGTGTTCCGTATTTTTGGATTCCTAGCCCCTGACTTACTCTTGAAGTCACATTTATTTATATGACTCGTTCAATGCAGTTGCTGGCCAATGGTAATGCCCCCAGGATGATGATAAACATTCTTTTGGGGATGTAGTGATGGTAATTCATTTGAATGTTAAGGGAGTGGTCTGATTATTAAATATTCTATTTGCCTGGCTTTTGTATAGCCCCATTGTTATTTCTCAATTGTTCGACCAAGCCTGAATATTTTCCAGGTTTTGTTGCATTGGAACCTGGACTGTTTCTGAGTCTGGGGAGACATATACTCATTAAACATTCCCACATTTTCCTTCTGATGGAAGGAAAGTCATTGAAGCAACTGAAGATATTTGAGACTCAGACACTATCTCTCCTGAGGAAAAGCTGCAGTGATGTCTTGGATTTTAAATAACTGATACTCACAACAACCTTTTATTTTTGGCTGGCGATTTACTCTAAGCAGCAAGAAAGTTTTGCCCAGATTCTGATTCACATTAATTTTAATTGGGCTTCTATTGCCCCAGCCTGTCAAGTGGTGCTTTGATATTAAGAATAATTACGGTCACATACTCTCTGGATTTCAGCTGTTTTGAATCAAACTTGGAATGAGATCAGGTGCTGAGTGACCCTGATGGAATACTGACTAAACGTCACTGAGCAGGCTATTGCTGATTGAGCACATTTTCGCCAACCTTTTTTTTTCAGGTTTTCATGGGAGACTGTACATCAGTATGTCAGTGCATGGTTGCAATGAAACTCCCTTGATTTTGTGTCCTGGGCGTTATGGTTTAACCACATTTTGGTAGCTGATAGCGTTCTTGGTGGACTGGAACAGCAAGGTGAAGGATGGGGCAATTTCTAGAGTCAAAAGTTGTCAGGGCCCACAGCTATCACAGCTTTCAGGGTCTCTAACCATGTATTGAGAAAGTGTGGAGTGAATCAGTTTGTCTGTAAACTGTCATCAGTGATGCCAGGGACCACTACAGGAGTCCGAAATGTAATATTTGCTTGGCACTTCTGGCCTAAGACTGTTACAAATGCTTTCGTTTTATTTTTTGCCCTGATGTGCTGGGGTCTCCCAGAACTGAGGGTTCAGTTGTTGGAGATCAGCCCCCTCCTTCACTGGTTTCATTCATTGTCCACTATATATTACAACGAAATGTTCAGGCTTCAGAGTTGAGATCTGATCCATTGGTTGTGAGATCACTCAGCACTGTCCATTACTTGCTGCTTATGCTGCTTAGCATTGAAAGTCTTTCTGCTTGGTAGCTGAAGACAATGAGAGCTTCTTCCAGGTTGTCACCTCATGTCCAGGTCTGGCTGCTGCTGCTCTTGGCATGTCCTTCTGCACTTTTCATTGACCAGGGTGGGTTCCTGGCTTTATGGTAACTGTAGAGTAGGAAATGTGCCAGGCCATTGAGGTTGCAGGCAGTATGAGTCGCGCAGAAAGTGATTCAGCTACTGCAAATGGTTCACTGCTCCGCGGGTGCCTTGTCATTCATTGCTAGATCTGTTTGAATTTTCTTCTATTCAGCACAACGTTTGCTGGAGGGGTAGAAAATGTGAAGATGTCGCTTCCTTTCACAAGGACAATACAATGGCCACTCTTATTGATATATTAAACAGAGATGTGCATCTGCAGCAGCCAGATTGGTGACAATGCAGTATACGTTTCCCATTTATTCATTTTCTCATAACCTGCTGCAGAGCAGTCGAGCAGCTGCCAGATCCAGCATCAATGTTGAGCACAGCAGTGACGAGATCCCAACAAGCTGACCCCGCTTCCTGGTTCACTTGGATAGGAATTAGCAGAGATGGTGGTGATTTTGCCTGGGACATAGCCCTGGTCATAATCCTGCTTTACAGTCAATGTCTGTTGCTTGATTAGTCCATGAGAAACATAATGCAGCTCACTTTTACATGTTTTTACAGCATAGAGTTAATATCACTTTAAGTCTTATAAGTTTCTAAAATAAACCAAATGCATTGTTTTTTTTTTCAGTTGAAAACAACTGAAGTGAAAATAATTAAATTACCAGAGTACACACCTAATTATTGCAGAATTTGGTGACTCTCATAAACAGCTGAATCATGTTCACATCGGTGAACACATCATCTTGCAGTCAGCAAATCTGTTAAAAAGAAACTTAAAATAAAACACTGATATCAGCTGCAGTGCTACCCGGGCTTCACCACTACCTCCAAACCACTGGCCATCTCCTAAATCTGTCCAGAGACTTGGACTGATATTCACACAATCCCACACAACAGAACTGTTCAAGGCATCCCCAAACAACAAGGAAGTGCATGGGGCAGATTGGCCAATGAACTAGCATTAGCCTCGTTGTCGATCCAAATGCAGCTCAACAATGGCAAAAAAAAGACCTGCCAAAAACTAGGTGCCATAAGTTTATCTCTGTTGATGAATTCTGGGGTGCCACCTAACCTCTGTAATTGTGCACCTCGGACCCGATCCTGATTGAAGGTAGTATAAAGGAGATGGACTCCTGCAGCACGTGTTTCCTGACACTGAATCCCTCATTCACAATATCCAGTTCATGTTATTCCACACGTCAGCGTCCAAACTGAATTGTCCAGCGACAATGATGGTCAGCATATTCCCAACCCAATATTCTTGTGTGTGACTGGAGATAGAAATTTCTGTGGAAATATGCTCAGCAAATCTAACTATTAACAGCAAAATCACTCCACTGAAGGACAACATCCTCCAATAATGCCCACTTTCTGATTGTCCAAAAAGCACACATCTACCCATTTATTGGGTTCAATTTTATGATAACAAGATGATGATCACAGTGCATAAATCACAGTAAAGGACTTTGAAATGATAAGATTTTTTACCTCACCCAAGTTCAAATGATTATTAAGTGCCAGGACTTTGAAAATAGACAATTCTTTTTCCCTAGTATTAATATATGTGCTAATATTTTCACACAATTATTTTCATGGCAACAATGTCATGGTGTTAGATCAAATTTTGTCGAGGAAAGCTCCTGCTGAATCTACTCTCTTAGCTGGTGGATCAGCCTTTGTATTATCCAATCCCTCCAGCTGCTTGTTAATATCACAGAAAATGAATGGAATTAGTTGAACTCTGCCACGTGTCATGCTGGGAATCTTTGGTGAAAGCTGAGTACGATCATCCCATCGACACTTCTGTCTGAACATTGTTGTGAGTATTTCAGCCTCATGTTTTCGACTGTTCTGAGGAACGGTCACTGGAACCGAAAATTCACTCTTTCTTTTTTTCTCCACAGGTGATGCCAGACCTGCTGAGCTTTTTCAGCAATTCCTGTTTTTATTATATATTCTACTGCTGTGTTGGGCTCTTCCATCATTGAGGAAGGTGATATTTGTGGAGCATCCTCCTCCAGTGAGTTCTTTGATTGTCCAACACCATTCAGGATTGGATGTCACAGCATTGCAGAGATTAGGTCTGATTTGTTGGGCCTGGGTTCACTTAGATCTAGCCATCATTTGCTGCTTGTTCTATTTGCTGAGGAAGTGGTCTTCGCCTCATTCAGAGATGGAGTTGCTGCTGCTATTGGCAGGCTCTCCTGTGTTGTTCATTGAACAAGGGTTTTTTTTCCGTGGCTTGATCGTCACAATAAAGTGTGGGATATGCTGGGTAACGCTATTCAAAATCATGCTGGAGTAACATTCTGTGGTTGTAGGTGACCCATATCACCTCTCACAGCCCAGCGTTAAGTTGCCAAATTTACTTGAAATCTAATCTTTTAGCAGAGTAGTCGTGTCATACACATTGACGAAGGTTATTCTCAATGTAAAACAGGGACTCCATCTCTTAAAATAGTGTGTTCAGTAGTCACTCTTACTGATACAGCCATGGATCCATGTACCTGCATCCGGCAGATTGGTGAAGATGAGGTCCAGTACATTTTTACCTCTTAGTCGGTCCTTCCCCAGAACTTGCTGCCCCAGCCCTGCAGCTATGTGCTTTCAAACCCAACCATCTCCATCAGCAATGCTGCTGCTGATTCTCTCTTGTTGGTGGTTTTGAAAGGAACCACCCTGTACACGTCTTCCATGTTATCCACTCTCTCAGTGCTTCCTCCAAGTGCTGCTCAATGTGGAGGAACACTGCTCCATCAGTTCAGGGAGACGATTCAGCCGGAAGTTTCTGTGTCAATGTCTGATCTGACACCATGAGGCTTCGTTATGTCACATTGTTGCTTGGCTAGTCTGTAGGATGGCTCTCCCAATTTTGTCACTTGTCCCCAGATACTATCAAGGGCTACTTCTCATTTTTGCGTCTGTCAACTGAGGGGACCGAAAGGCCTCTGCTGTCCTGTATGACACTGACTCCATGGCTCCTGACATTAAGCCCTACAAGTCTCACTCCTTCAGTTACTCCCATTTCCTTGTTTATGACACAAATGTCGAAAGTTTGTTCTCCATTAATGCACAATTCTGTGTTTTTAAACAGTCCAGCTGTGCCTCTAACTTTCTTTGCCATCACAGCCAGCTGCTACATCCATCTCCTTCTGCATCTCTCCCTATTTATCTCGACTTCTACAGTGGCACTTGCCCTCCCTATATATGTGAACTTTTCCAGCCCCATTCGCCCTTCCTATCTCTTTGGCCTTCTCCAGCCCCACTCAGTCTCCCTGTGTCTCTAACCTCCCAGCACCATTCAGTTTACTGATCTCTTTAACCTCTGCCAGCCTCATTCAATTGCCTGATTTCTCTAACCTCCCAGTCCCATTCGCCTTTTCGATCTCTTTCACCTCTTCCAGTCCCACTCGCCTTCCCTAGCTTTGTAAACACCTCCCTGCCCCATTCACTCTCCCGAGCTCTCAAACGTCCTAGGCCCATTCAGCATCCTGATTTCTCTAAGCTCTGCCAGCCCCATTCACACTCCCTATCTCTTTCACCTCCACTTGTCGTCCCTATCACTCAGATTTTGAACCTCTAGCTTAGGTACAGGAGCGAGACATTCCGGTGCTAGAGTTTGTGACCCTGGGAGTATGAGAAGGACATTCAGCCCATCAAGTTTGTAAACAGGAAAAGAATGAGGTCATTCAGCCAGACAAGCCTCTTACACGGCAATCGGAACAGAACTTTTAACCTTTTTTGTCCGTTACACAGGAATTGGAAATTAATCTAGAGGTTATAGAAAGGGAGAAACTAAGGGTATTCATCATCATTAGGGAATAAAATGCGATGAGAAACTACTGGGACTGAAGACAAACTGGTAGAATTTATTTCTAAGGAATTGATAACAATACATTTGAAAATCAAACTGCAATCCGTCAGGGTCAGCAAGGGTTTCTTTTTTGAAGGGAAGGTCACCTTTGAGTAATTTGTTTGCGTTTTTTAGAGATGTGACCAGCATGCTGAATAGCAGGGATCTTGTGTGTGTATAATATCTGGATTTCCAGAAAAAGAAAATAGGTAAGATGCTACAGATGAGATCAATATTCAAGACGAGAAAAAACTGGCTTCAGGAGTAACTTATTAGCTTGGATAGAGGATTGGTTAAGAAGCAAAGTGCAGAGAGATAAATAGGTCTTCCAGTTGGCAAGTTGCAACATGTGGGGTACCAGAGGATTGGTCCTCAGGTCCCAGCTATTGATAGTCAATTTTAATGAATTGGATGAGGGTCAGGAAAATTATACCGCCATTTTTTTTCAGATGACACTAAAATAGATAGCAAAGTAAGATGTGAGGAAGAAATAATAATTTTACAAATGGATATGGATAATTTAGGTGAAAGGGATAACATTTCCCAGATAAAATTTAAGGTAGATAGGTATGAGCATGAGCATTTTGGTCAGAGGAGTGGAAAGGCAAGATATTACATGGAAAAACTTCAGAGCGCTTTCATGCAGAGGGTCTGGATGCCCTCCTCCATGATTTGTAAAGAACTAGCATGCATATCCAGCAGGTAGTGAGCAAGGCAAATTGAATACCCAAATTTATTCCAAAAGGAAAATAGCATAAAAATGGGGAAGTCTCTGCACTTATGCAAGGCATTAGCAAGACTGTAACTGGAGTAATATAAACAGTTTTGGTGATGAGAGATATAGTAGCATTGCAAGCAGTTCAGAAGAGGTTCAGCAGATTGATTTTAGAGATAACAGGTTTATTTATGAATAGAGATGGAACACTTTAGTCCGATACTCTTTGGAATTTAGAAGAATGAGAGAAGATATAATTGAGGTACATAAGGTGCAAAAGGGCGCGAATAATGTAGACATAGAGAGTATATGTCTTCACGTGGAACCATCCAGAAAATGAGATCATCAGTAGCAGGGTTAATATCGAGTGAGTACAAATTATCTCTGTCAAATGGTCATGAATCTGTGGAATTCACTACGCGACAGTTTTGGTGGATGGTGGGACTGTAAGTAAATGAAGGTTCTGGAGAACTAGTAGGAATGTGGAGACAAGATGACAGCAGGTTCGAGCTGCTGAATTGCTTTTCGTTCTTACATTTTGTGCTTTTTTTTTCTGGAACATTCAGCAAATAAAATATCCGACACAGTGATTCAAGGCATAGAGCTGGATGAACACAGCAGGCCAAGCACCATCAGAGGAGCAGGAAGGCTGACATTTTGGGCCTAGATCCTTCTTCAGTTGAGTTTTTTTTTCTGAAGATGGGACAAGGCCCAAAGCGTCAGCCTTCCTGCTCCGCTGATGCTGCTTTACCTGCTGTGTTCATCCAGCGCTGCACCTTGTTATCTCAGGTTCTCTGGATTCTGTTGTCCCTACTATCTCTGAGCTACACAGGAAGCATTGGGTATTAAACAGGAAACAGACATGAGGGATAACTCAGTCATTGTCAGTTTGACCATACGTAAACCTGTGCAGTCACACAATGATCGTTGCTGGTCCCCAATGTTTGTAATGTTTATCAGTAATTTGGAGAGTGAAAAAATGCAATGCAACTAAAATTTATGATGACACTAAGGTAGGCAGGAAATTAAACTATGAAGGGGAGGTGGAAATTCTGTAACTGGACAAAGACAGGTTCAGTCAATTGCAAACAAATTGGTGGATGGAAAACAATGTAGATAAATGTGAAACTGTCAATTGTTCATGGAAAATAAAAGCAGAATATGACATAAGTAGAAGCCAATTATAGGACGTTGTGATACCAGAAGTACTGGAGTACACTGACTCGTTCAGACATCGGAAATGTTGCTCCGTCTCCCTGATGCTATGCTCCCTGAATTAGAATTCTTCAGAATTAGAACATAAATAGAGAGAACAAATGGAGATAGAGAGAGAAAAAAAAAACATAAAGAGGGAGAATTTGAACTTCAGAAGTTGGCAATGAGAGATGAAAGTCAACTTAAAAGCATGGAGGTGAGGGTTGAAGGTCGGCTTAGTGAGCAAGATAGTGATGACAAGCAAAACCATGGTAGCAAAAGGCCTGATGGGAATTTGTTTAAATATGTTCAAGTGTTGCCCAAGTTCGATGAGAAAGATGCAAAAGCCTTTTTCATTTCATTTCAGAAAGTGTCTAAAGACATGGAAAGGCCAGTGAGCATGTGGGTATTGTTGATCCAAACAAAGTTGGCATGTAGAGCTGGTGAGGTATATGCATCACTATCAGAGAAGATATCTGGGAAGAATGAGGAGGTAAAGGAAGCTATCTCAGTGCATATGAGCTCGTGCCAGAAGCCTGCAGATGTTCACGAATCTAATGAAGGAACCGGTTCAAATTGAAAGGATCAAACAAAGTCATTTTGATCAGTGCATGAGAGCAGTGAAAACACATTAAACATATGATGCTTTCAGAGGGATGGTTATTTTGGCGGAGTTCAAAAAATCACTTCCTGGGTAGTGAGAACTCATGGAGAAGAGCAGAGATTTAAAACTGCAAGGTCAGCAGCTGAAATGGCTGATGATTTTGAATTGGGTAGAAAAAGAAGTCAGATGGTTGGTGATTTAGGAAAAGCGCTTGAAAAGTGGGTGTGGGAGAACAGGATGAGTCAGCGATTTTTGTTGAAGTGGTAACGAAAAGCACAGTAGAAACTGAAAAAAGCTGCACCAGAATGCATAACGTGGTCAGGGGTTGGTTGAGAAGTAAGTGCCTGAAATCTTTGCAAATCTACTTGAGGGTAAGGTTTACTCATTCTGAGGAAGGGTCACTGGGCCTGAAAAGTTAACTCTGATTATTCCTTCTGCTGCCAGAACTATGGAGCTTTTCTGACAACTTCTGTTTTGTTGCTGATTTACAGCATTCACAGACATTTGGGTTTTTTTCAGGTTTACTCACGTATGCCAGGAAGAGTTACATAAAGAAATTACAATTTTAAGATGTACAGGAACATGTCAATCTTTGGTGGTGAGAGATGAGGAGACATGTCATTCAGAAGGATTATTGCCAGAAAAAAAGTTGGTAGTATGTGAAAGGTATGGTGAGAAGAGCAGTGTTTCATTATGTAAAGTGAGATTGGTGTTTCCAGTGAAAAGTGTAGAAGTGGTGGTAGGAATGCGAGAGGAACTCTGAGCTTTAGGAATAGAATTTGTCCTTGGTAACGATATCGCTGGATCACAGGTAGGAGTGCTGCTTCTGTGTTTGAAAAGCCAGTGGAATATCAGGCAACTGAGTTATTACAGGAAGTGTATGCTGCTTTTATTTCTGTGCTGTGTGCTGACAAGGTCACAAAGCCACAAGGTGAAGCAGGAGGAGTAATCAAAGAATAAAGTTAATGAAGTTGATGTCGAACCATTAGTGGCTGTGTTTGATCAAATATTTAAGAGAAAACAAGAACAGGTGTAGGATAAAGTAGATATTTTTAGTCGGAGAAATTATTGATTTAAAACAGGAAGTGAAAAATAAAACAGCTGTATCAAAACCTATACACATAAGAAAAGTGAGTGTATCCCAGAATGTCACTATCTTAAAAATGATATCTTGATGAGGAAATGGAGACCATCACATGTTCAGGCAAATGAGAAATGACCTGTGAGAAATAGTTCATCGAGTTTTACTATTGGTGGGTTACAGAAAACAAGTGTTGGTTGCACATGAATTACTAATCGGAGGTGGTAGAGTAAGCCGAAGCGCAAAATCACTTTCATTCGTCTGGGTACTGTTTTCCTTTCTAACGTATCATTGTATGTGAACAAAAGTTATCTGTAGGGTCTGATTACTCTCTACTGCAGCATTCAGGCCAGTTGGTAGACTCCCTAAGGCCACAAGGTATAGGGGAAGAGGTTGGCCATTCAGCCCGTTGAGTTTGCTCCACTATTTGATCATGGCTCATTTTGCAAAACATGTCGTAGCGTCACCTGATTGGAAAACCCCAGGCAGCAATGTGCCCAGTACCTTTAATATCCATTCCTGCGTTTGAGGAACCCTTTACAAGGTTCAAAAAATGGTTAGGTAGAACCCGTACCTGAAACAAAAATAAACTGGGATCAATATTTATTAACCATAATGGATATGGCCACAAGGTTTCCAGAGGTCATTCCATTATGCAGTATCATGGCTTAAAGAATTGCAAAAGAGTTCCTTAAATTTTTTCACCAGATACCAACTACCCACAGAAATACAATCAGATCAAGGGTCAGTATTTACAGTCGTAATTCAGAAGGGGTTATGTATATCTTTGGAGTAAAACAATCTGGATCCATTGCATACCATGCAGAATCACAAGGAGAATTAGAACGGTGACATCAAACTTGTTGAGGTCAAGACTATCCAGAGGACTGGGGTAAAAGCAAGCTGCTTGCACCTTTTGCAATTTGGGATGCATGAAATGAATCTGCCAAATTAAGTCTGTTTGAATTCGTTTTTTTGGGCACAAGGTGAGAGGAACATTGAAATGAATTAAGAATATGTGAGTTATCTAGACAGCATGTAAGTTTAGCACAGCATGTGATGAAACACGAAGCAGACAAGAAATCAAAGGTGATAATGGGAACTGCAGATGCTGGAGAATCCAAGATAATAAAATGTGAGGCTGGATGAACACAGCAGGCCAAGCAGCATCTCAGGAGCGCAAAAGCTGACGTTTCGGGCCTAGGCCCTTCATCACATCCTCTGTGATGAAGGGCCTAGGCCCGAAACGTCAGCTTTTGCGCTCCTGAGATGCTGCTTGGCCTGCTGTGTTCATCCAGCCTCACATTTTATTATCAAGAAATCAAAGGTTTGCAATTTTGCCAGTGGGGACAGAGAGTTCGTGTTACTTTCAGTGGTAAGTGAACCTTTAAAAACGAGGTTTGGCCAGACTTAATAAAGCGAAGGGAAATTCAGTGAATTGAATTATCTGATAAGAATGCAAGATAGAAAGAAACCTCACAGTGTGTATCAAATAAATATTTTGTTCAGGAAAATGTTCTCGACTGCCTGTCTTGTGTTTCCCGCACCTCTGCCCTCACATCCCCTCCGTGCAACAAAAACAAAAAACAGAATCCCTCTTGTCCTCATGTATCATCCAACAAACCTCTGGATTCAACGTATCATTCTCTGGCACTTCCGCCACCTGCAATCTGACCCCACAACCAAAGATATATTTCACTCCCCAACTCTATCTGCGTTCCATAAGAACTGCTCTCTCGGTGACTCCCTCATCCCCTCCACACTCCCGACTCGCTCCCAAGCCCCAACACCTTTCCCTGCAACAACAGGAAGTGCCCGACACCGCCCCCACCTCTGGTCTATCCAAGGACCCTAAAAAACCTTCCACATTTCACAGATGTTCACATCCGCTAATGTGACCTCTTGCAGCTGCTGCTTTCGCTGTTGCATCCTCTACGTCGATGAGACCAAGCAGATGCTTGGCGACCGCTTTGTGGAACACCTGCACCATGTTTGCAACAAACGACAAAACCTTCCTCTCCCGAACCACTTCAGTGCCCCCTCCCATACCCTGGATGACAAGTCCACACTGGGCCTCCTCCAGTGTCATGAATACACCACCCAGACACTGGAGGAGCAGCACCTCATATAGTGCCTTTATTGCCGACAGCCCACAGGTCTCAATGTGGACTTTACCAATTTCAAAATCTCCCCACCCCCAGCCTCGTCCCATGACCAATCCTCCCTCTCATCCCTGCATGCTTGTCCTGACACAACCTGTCAGTCTTCTGTCTCGCCTATCTGCTCCTCCACCATCACTGACCAACCCCCACCACTGCCTATCCGCACTCACTTCTGATTAAAACAAAACCAAAAGAACTGTGGATGCTGTAAATCGGGCACAAAAGCAAAGTTGCTGGAAAAGCTCAGCCAGACATGCAGCATCTGTGAAGGAGAAAACAGAGTTAATGTTTTGGGACTGGTGACCTTTCCTTGGAACCTCAGTGCTGAGGAAGGGTCACCAGGCCCAAAACGTTAACTCTGTTTTCTCCTTCAAAGATGCTGCCAGACCTGCTGTGCTTTTCCAGCAACTTAGTTTTTGTTCCTCATTTATGACTATTCCACCTCCCTTCCCCAGCCACACGCCTGGTCTCTCCACTTATTTCATAGCTCCCTTTCCCTTCTCCCATTTCTGAAGAAGGGTGCAGAACCGAAACGCCAGCTTTCCTGCTCCTCCTGCTTTCATGCTGCCTGCATATCTGTTGTGTTCCTCCAGCTCGATACTGTACTGTGTTATCTCTTATTTATGTCCTGGGATTGTTTCTTTGAAGAGAGGTTGCAAATGCAGAAGTGATGAAGAGTCTATGGAGTAGCAGTTTAATAATGGAAGGGGAGTGG
Organism: Stegostoma tigrinum; assembly: GCF_030684315.1. Taxonomy (NCBI): domain Eukaryota; kingdom Metazoa; phylum Chordata; class Chondrichthyes; order Orectolobiformes; family Stegostomatidae; genus Stegostoma; species Stegostoma tigrinum. The sequence continues at coordinate 1,052,070 of NW_026728430.1, read as the reverse complement.
CCAGTTCACCCAGTTCAGTTTTTTAAAAATCTTTTTTAGCAGCAGCAGTTACAAGGTGTGCGAGTACAGAAGAGTTGCAACCTTCAGGAAAGGATTGTCCTGACTTCCTCTGAAATCTCTCTCTGGATGTTGTGCCCACCTGCCTATTAGAATTCCTGCTTGATTTTTTTTGCTGAGGGGTGTGTTCATGGGATGTCATTTCATTGGAACAGTTAATTAGAAATAGCTACTGTGACAGGTCGATTAAGTTTTCCAACAGTTAATTTATTCTGAATTCTGCTGTCTTTCGTTCATGGCCCTCCTGCAGTGCAACAATAATGCCACCCAAAGGTTGCAGGAACAGCAACTTGAATTCCGCTTGGGAACCCTGCAGCCCAATGGTATCAATGTGGACTTCACAAGCTTCAAAATCTCCCCCTCACCACTGCATCACTAAACCAGCCCAGGTAACAAAGTGTGGAGATGGATGAACACAGCAAGTCAAATAGCATCTCAGGAGCACAAAAGTTGACGTTTTGGACCTCGACCCTTCATCAGAGTTGAACCCTGTGATGAAGGGTCTCGGCCCAAAACATCAGCTTTTGTGCTCCTGAGATGCCGTTTGGCCTGCTGTCTTCATCCAGCCCCACACTTTGTTATCTTGGATTCTCCAGCATCTGCAGTTCCCGTTATCTCTGATCACCAAACCAGCCCAGTTCGTCGCCTCCCCCTACTGCATCATGAAACCAATCCAGCTCTTCCCCGCCTGCCTAACATGTTCTTCCTCTCACCTATCCCTTCCTCCCACCTCAAGCCACACCTCCATTTCCGACCGACTAATCTAATCCTGCCTCCTTGACCTGTCCATCTTCCCTGGACTTAAATATCCCCTCCCTACCTCCCCACCTATACTCTCCTCCCCACCTATCTTCTTTTCTCTCCATCTTCGGTCCGCCTCCCCCTCTCTCCCGATTTATTCGAGAACCCTCACCCCATCCCCGTCTCTGATGAAGGGTCTAGGCCCGAAACGTCAGCTTTCATGCTCCTGAGATGCTTCTTGGCCTGCTGTGTTCATGCAGCTTCATACTTTGTTATCTCTGTCACATTTTGTGAAATCATTTTGTTTCATTTTGATCCATGTGTGCAGGAAATGAAGGAATGCCAGTCAAAGAACAAAGAACAAAGAAACTTACAGCACAGGAACAGGCCCTTCGGCCCTCCAAGCCTGTGCCGATCAAGATCCTCCGTCTAACCTGTCATCTATTTTCTAACGGTCAGTGTCCATTTGCTCCCTGCCCATCCATGTACCTGTCCAAATGTATCATAAAAGACGCTAACGTGTCTGCGTCTACCACCTCCACTGGATGCGGTGGGGGAAGTGGAGATTTTGAAGCTGGTGAAGTCCACATTGATAACATTGGGCTGCACGGTTCCCACCGATGACGTCACATCCGCCACCGCCAGGCACACCACTTCCAGGACTGCGGACGCGACCGCTGCAGCAGTGACCGCCTCCACTTCCAATTATAACACCACACACACCACCCTCACCGCTACTGCTGCCGCCCACCACGCTCCATCCACCGCCGACGCAACTCCACCGACTGCAGATGGAACGCCACCCACCGGTGGTGTCTACGCAACTCCTCCCACCGTCAATGGAACCCCTCCCACGGCCGACGCCGACGGAACCCTGGTGACGGCCGAGCCTGATGGAACCCCGCCCACGGCCGACACCAATGGAACCCCTCAGACAGCCGACGACCTCATCGCTCCGCCCACAACCTCCACAGCCAGCAACCCCAGAGGAGACAGCCACACTGAGCCCTGCCGCATCTTTACCATCCCCCCAGACCTCCCACAGACTGAGGACGAACAGTTAGTCCTTAGTAAGGGGCTTACCTTTGTCCCCCAACAACCACACATCAACGAATGCCAGTCACATTTGGACACAGAGCAGTTTTTCTGCCGCCGTCACCTCCACGCTTACTTCCTCAACCGGGAGCCTAACCCTACCTCCACTGGCCCTTTCACCCGCTTCCAACACAAGTCCTCCTCATGGACAGCACCCCGAGGCCTCCTACCCTCCCTCGACCTCCTCATCTCCAACTGCCATCGAGAAATTAAACGCCTCAACCTCTCCACCCCTCTCACCCACTCCAACCTCTCCCCCGCAGAACGGGCAGCCCTCCGCTCCCTCCACTCCAACCCCAACCTCACCATCAAACCCGCAGACAAGAGTGGTGCAGTGGTAGTATGGTGCATTGACCTCTGCCTCGCCGAGGCCAAACGTCAACTCTCTGACACCTCCTCCTACCGCCCCCTTGATCATGAAACCATCATCTCCAACACCATTCATGGCCTCATCACCGCAGGGGACCTCCCACCTACAGCCTCCAACCTTATTATTCCCCAAACCCGCACAGCCCGTTTCTATCTCCTTCCCAAAATCCACAAACCTGCCTGCCCTGGTCGACGCATTGTCTCAGCCTGTTCCTGCCCCACCGAACTCATCTCCACCTATCTGGACTCTATTTTCTCCCGGTTGGTCCAGAAGCTCCCTACCTACGTCCGTGACACCACACACGCCCTCCACTTGCTCCAGAACTTCCAATTCCCTGGCCCCCAACACTTAATTTTCACCATGGACGGCCAGTCCCTATACACCTGTATTCCTCATGCAGATAGCCTCAAGGTCCTCTGCTTCTTCCTGTCCCACAGGCCCGACTACTTCCCCTCCACTGACACCCTCATCCACCTAGCCAAACTCGTCCTCACCCTCAACAACTTCTCTTTCATTTCGTCCCACTTCCTACAGACATGGGGATGGCCATGGGCACCTACATGGGTCCCAGCTGTGCCTGCGTCTATGTGGAACAGCCCCTCCTCCACACCGAAACAGGCCCCAAACCCCACCTCTTCCTCCATTACATTGTTGGCTGTACCGGCACTGCCTCTTTCTCCCCAGAGGAGCTCGAACAGTTCATCCACTTCACCAACATCTTCCACCCCAACCTCAAGTTCACCTGGGCCATCTCCAACACATCCCTCACCTTCCTGGACCTCTCAGTCTCCATCGCAGGCAACGAGATGGTAACTGATGTGCATTACAAGCCAACCAACTCCCACAGATGCCTAGAATACACCTCCTCCCACTCACGCTCCTGCAAAAATTCCATCCCCTATTCCCAATTCCTCCGTCTCTGCCGCATCTGCTCCCAGGATGAGGCATTCCACTCCCGCATATCCCAGATGTCTAAGTTCTTCAAGGACCACAACTTTCCCCCTACAGTGGTCGAGAATGCCCTTGACCGTGTCTCCCACATTTCCCGCAACACATCCCTCACAGCCCAGCCCCATCACAACCACCCAAAGAGGATACCCCTCATTCTCACACAGCCCCCACCAACCTCCGGATATAACGCATCATCCTCCGACACTTCCGCCATCTGCAATCTGACCCCACCACCCACGACATGTTTCCATCCCCATCCTTGCCTGTCTTCCAGGGAGACCACTCTCTCTGTAACTCCCTTGTTCGCTCCACACTGCACTCCAACCCCACCATACCCGGCACTTTCCCCTGCAACCGCAGGAAATGCTACACTTACCCCCACACCTCCTCCCTTACCCCCATCCCAGGCCCCAAGATGACTTTCCATTTGAAGCAGATGTTCACCTGCACATTTGCCAATGTTGTATACTGTACCCATTGTACCTGGTGTGGCTTCCTCCACATTGGCAAAGTGAAGCGGAGGCTTGGGGACCGCTTTACACAACACCTCCGTTCGGTTCGCAACCGACAACTGCACCTCCCAGTCGCGAACCATTTTAACTCCCCCTCCCATTCTTTGGTTGACATATCCATCCTGGGCCTCCTGCAGTGCTACAAGGATGCCACCCGAAGTTTGCAGGAACAGCAACTCATCTTCCGCTTGGGAACCCTGCAGCCCAATGGTATCAATGTGGACTTCACCAGCTTCAAAGTCTCCCCTTCCCCAACTGCATCCCAAAACCAGCCCAGTTCGGCACCTCCCCCACTGCATCACTCAACCAGCCCAACACATCCCCTCCCCCCACTGCATCTCAAAACCAGCCCAGCCTGTCTCTGCATCCCTAACCCGTTCTTCCTCTCACCCATCCCTTCCTCCCACCTCAAGCCGCACCACCATTTCCTCCCTACTAACCTCATCCCACATCCTTGACCTGTCCGTCTTCCCTGGATTGACCTATCCCCTCCCTACTTCCCCACCTATAATCTCCTCTCCACCTCTCTTCTGTTCTCTCTATCTTCGGACCGCCTCACCCTCTCTCCCTATTTATTCCAGAACCCTCACCCCATCCCCATCTCTGATGAAGCGTCTAGGCACGAAACATCAGCTGTTGTGCTCCTGAAATGCTGCTTGGCCTGCTGTGTTCATCCAGCTCCACACTTTGTTAACCAAAATAAAATGGTCGGGAAACGTGGGAAGCAGGAATCTAAGGTTGTAGTTAAACTCATGTGGAATATTTTTGATTTGGTGGAGTGAGCAGATATGTTGCAGACAAGGCTCAATGTAGGGAAGCGTGAGGTAATCCACATTGGTCACAAGTATTCTGAAAGATAATTTAAAATAGGGTGTACAATTCTAACAATGGTGCAGGAGCAGAAAGACGTGTGTTTCATTGAAGTTGGCAGGGCAGGTCAAGGGAGAGAAGGCAATAAAACACCCAGGGTTCTTAACTTTATTCATAGGGGCATAGAATACAAGAACAGGGAATCGATGTTGAACAAGCACGTGTGCGAGATTTCAGTGGAGCATTGTGCAGCTATGGGCACAATATTATAGGAAAGATAAAAACGCATTGGAACGAGTGTTGGTGATTTGCAGGAATTTTTCCAGGAATGAGAAACTTCGGTTCCAGTGATCAGATTGAACAAGTTGGAACAGTTCTCCTTAAAGTGAGGAAGGCAGCGAGGAGATTGATGCATGTTTTACATGTCAAAAGGGGGCTTGACAGAAGCTATTCCCACTTGTCATTGGAAAAAAGAATGAGACAGCATAGATTTAAAGTGATATCCAAAAGAAGGAAGGGTGTTGTAAGTACAAAAGCTTTGCCACACAGAGAGTAGTGGTCTGGAATACATTCCCTGGAAATGTGGTGGAGGCAGGTTCGACTGAAGCATCCTCAGAGGGTACTGGATGACTATTTAGACATATCTCCTGAGAAAATCCTCCCATGCCTAGGATCGATATTGTTAAAATTGTCTGAACTGCCGTTCCTAAAAAAAGAGTACTCAAACTGTTCGCAGTATTTCAGGTGTGATCTGATTAGTGTCATGTATAGTTTTTACAAGACATCCCCATTCCCTTTAAATAAAGTCCAACAGACTGTTTACCTTCCAGAATACCCTGAACCTGGATGCTAGCTTTTTGTCTTTCAAGCACAAAGTCCCACAAATCTCTTTGTGTTGCAACTTTCTGCAGTATTTTTTCACAGGTAAATAATATTCACCTCTCCCAGCTTTCGTGCCAAAATACAAAAGCCTCAATTTTCCCACATTATATTCCTCCCACTGAGTTTGTGCCTGCTTGCGAAACCTATTTCTATCCCTCTGCAGTTTCATTGTCCATCTTCATTGCTTGCCTCCATCAATTTGGTGTCATCTGCAAACTTAGCGACAGTGCATTCTCTTCTGTCATCCAGATGATTAGTATATATTGTAAATACCTGTGGACACAGCAATGTTCTCTCTGTGAGGATCCATATGTTCCAATTTGCCATTATGAAACTTCCCTCTTTATTTCGACTCTCAGCCTTCAATTCATTACTCAATCTTTGACCACTATCCTTGACCAATACATATCCACAACAGTGTCGGTTCATGGGTTCTTACTGTCTGAAGTAGTCTCACATGCGATACGTTAACGAATGCCTTTTAGAAATCCAAACATATTTCATTTATTGGTTTCTCCCTTATTTATTTTTCATGATTCTGCCTGAAAATATTTTCATAAATTTGCCAGCTATGACTTCTCTTCATGAAATCATGCTGGCTCTTCTAGATTCTTTAATGTATTTCTAAATGTTCTGTTATTCCAACTTTAATAGACTCTAACATTTCCCACTGATGTAACAGGTTGTGCAACAGAGCTGAAGTTGTAGGTCTGGGCACTCAGAAAAGGGGACTATGAAAACTACCAATTGTCACACAGACCCAAATGGCGCATTAATGTCCTTTTGGGAGGCAACCTGTCGCCCAGTCTGGTCAGAGAGACTGTGCTGTCAATGGACTAGTGTGGACTGAGGGGTTGGGAAAAGAGAGAGGTTTGAAAGGAGGAGACGGTGAATCAGACGGGTATTATCAACCAACAGGTAAACCATAACTTTAGCAAAGCCTCCACTAACAGCCACTTCCACCACAATGAAGGACAAGGCTTATGTGACCATCGCCACCTCGAGTTCCTTCTAAGGCACACACTGCCCCAACACCCAGTGCTGGATGCATAGAAATTTCCTCTAATTTACTCTGGAACCTGAGAGAATATTCTGTGCAAGAGAGATGTTAGGAATCCCTTCTATATAAAGCCAATGGTAAAGGTTTTCTTCCAAGAATGGTAGTTGATTCCCAAACACTCAATTTTTAGTTTTCAATCTGAAACACATAAACTTGTGTTTAGCAAAGGTATTCAGTGATATGGACCAAAGGTAGGCAATAGAGTTAGACCTTTGTTATCTCGAGATAGAATGATGCAAAATGACTCCTGATCCTGCTTCCGCTTTCAACCTACCTGTACTCACTTGCTCTGAGTCTTGTTCTCTCATTCTGAGCTCACTGACCTGAAGAGCTTGCCAGTTGAGTAAAAGGAACATTTTAAAAAAATTCCGATCCTACTTTGCTCCTACCCCCATGATAGTGATCATTCCAATCTCTAATCTCTGCCAGCCACACAATCCCTCAAGAAGTCTGCCTAATTCGCCTTCTGCTGACCTCTTCAGTGTGGTCAATTACTCCCCCCCACCAATAATGGACACTGCTTCAGTATAACTACTTTACGTGTCGGCCAGTGGACTCCCACTGTGGTTCACAGTAACAAAACTCACAGTAAGTGTTGGTTGCTTGGGGAGCTCTGGCTCAGATTGATGAGCTGGAAACTGAGCTCCAAGCTCTGCCACACATCAGAGGTGGGGAAGCGTTACCTGGATGATCGATTACAGGTGGCAGCCAGACACTTCAGATTAATTCTCTCATATACAGTCAGTTGTCAGGGACAAAACAAAAGTGTGACCATTCTTGAGATAACACAGCGTGGATCTGGAGGAACAGATTTTCTGAAGAAGGGCCCTGACTCAAATCATCAGCTTTCCTGCTCCTCTGATGCTGCCTGGCCAGCTGTGTTCCTCCAGCTCCACACTGTGTTATCTCTGTCTCTAGCATCAGCAGTTCCTACTATCTGTGACCATGAGTGAAACGGGTAGAGGAAAACAAAGGGAGTGTTGTTGGAGCCTCAGACCTTGATCTTGTCAACAGATTTGAGCTTCCTGTTCCCTGTGTGGATGAGAGCAGGAGCTGTAGGGAGTTTGAGCAAACTGGCCACAGAGCTGTGGTAGAGGGGGTCATTCAAGAGGTTGGGGGGGGGGAATAAAAGAAGTGTAGTTGTAATTATGGATAGAATTGTCAGGGAAATAGACAGGCTCACTGTTGCCAGAAACGGGAGTCCCTAAGGCTGTGTTGCCTACTTGGTGTCTGTGTTCAGAATAGCTCAGCTTGGCTGCAGAGGAACTTGGAGTAAGAGATGAACAGTCGCATTAGATAGAAACGAGGAAATAAATTCTGTAGAAGTAATCAGAGCAGCTTGGGGCGAAATTAAAGAGTACAACCAAAAAGGTAATAATGTAATGATTAATACCTGATCCATAAGTAAAATAGTAATAATAAGTGCAGATATCATTTTCTAAATGGGGAAAGGCTTCAGAAATCTGAAGCACAAAGTGACTTGCGACTCCTAATTCAGGAATTCTCTTAAGGTTAACATACAGGTTCAGTTGGCAGTTAGGAAATCAAATGCCATTTTAACATGCATTTCAAGTGGCCTGGAAAACAGAGCAGAGATGTATTGCTGAGGCTGTATCAGCTCTGAGCAGACAGCTTTTGGAATATTGTGAACAGCTTTGAACCCTGAATGTAAGGAAGGGTGTGCTGACATTGGAGAGGATCCAATGTAGCTCTACAAGAATAACCCTGGAATGAAGGACTTGACATAAAAATAGCAGTGATGACGCTGTCTATATTAGAAGGACTTTAGAAGTATGAGACTCTTTTTGAAAGAATAGAAAGGGAGAAAAAACAGGAGGAGGAACAGCATTTTCATCTTCGGAAAACATGACTGTTGTAACAAGACAAAATATTCCTTAAAAAAAAAACTTCCAGTGTAAGTATGTGCAGTGAAATTAGAATTATGAACAAATAATTGATCACCTTGATGGGATTGTACTATAGGCCCCCCAACAGTCGGGGGAAACAGAGGATCAAATATTTCGAGACATCTCAGATACATGTAATAATAATGTTTGTTATTGTAGGTGATTTTAATTTTCCAAACATAGACTGGCACTACCAAAGTGTTAAATGTATGGATAGTGAGGAATTTGTTAAACTAATTGGTGTCATTGTTGACAGTGAAGAAAGTTTTCCATGATTACAAAGGGATCTTAATCAAATGTGCCAATGGGCTGATGGAGTTCAGTTTGGGTAAATGTGAGGTATTGCATTTTGGTACATAGAACAATGGTCAGGCTTGTACAATTAACAGTAGGATCTTCGATCATGTCCTCACCACTTGATGCTCATAAGCTGTGTGAATTGTGATATTGTATTTTATGTTTTCAAAATTAATTTTACAGAGTCATTCAGCATACAAACAGGACCTCTAGCTCAACATGGCTATGCCAGTCAAAAGCCACTAAACGACATTAATCTCACATAGCTCGCGGACTTTATCCCACTATGCCCTGGCATTTTTGAGTGTTCCCACAGCTGCGACTTAAATGCTGTATTATATTGTATTATCTGTTCCCTGAGCTATCAGTTGGCCTTTTATTTCAATTTATGCAGGAACTGAGGTTTGCAAATATACCCCACAAATTCAAAGGCATTACTTAGCTCAATAGATCAATAAAAACATCAACAAAATTTAACAATTTATTGGAAAATCAGACTTACTTTTTAATTCATTTGAGATTTTAATGTAGCTCGAATGCATTAATTGCCTTCTAAAAGTTCCAGCCAAAAGTTCCACCAAAATTGGAAATGCAATGGACAGTGAAGAAGGTTACTTCAGAGTACAATGGGGTCTCAATCAGATGGGCCAATGGGCTGAGGAGTGGCAGATAGAGTTTAATTTTATTAAATGTGAGGTTCTCGGGATAGCAAGGTGGCTCACTGGCTAGCACTGCTGCCTCACACTGCCAGGGACTCACGTTCAATTCCACCCTTGGGTGACTAGCTGTGTGGAGTCTGCACATTCTCCACACGTTTGCGTGGGCTTCCTCCGGATGCTCCAGTTTCCTCTCACAGCCTAAAGAAGTCCAGGCAAGGTGGTTTGGACATGGCAAATTGCCCATCGTGTCAGGGATGTCAAGGCGAGGTGGGTTAGATATGGGAAATACAGGGGTAGGGGATGGTTCTTGGTGGGATGCTCTGCGGGAGTGGCAATGTGGACTTGTTGGGCTGAATGGCCTGTTTCGACACTATAGGGTTTCTGCAATCTGCTCTTTTACATGGCTGGACCAGTTGAATTTCTGATGAATAGTTACACACAGGATACTTGTTATTGGAAGTTGTTTATCTCACTGAATATCAAAGGAGGGCTTTTGGTTTACCTCCTATTAGAAGTAATTCCTGCCCAGCAGCTTTGAAGAACTATTCTAATTACCCATTCATCAGCAAACCTGAACGGTGTCCACATATTTTGGAGTAAGGACAGAGACTGCTGCAGGAACTGAGGATAGTGAAACGGTGCTGAAGAGTCAATTGGGTGGCTGGTGTTTTCCTCCCCTGTCCATATGGTCTGTTAGTTTGTGAGCATTCACAATCCTGGCCCAAACAGAAACATTGTCTTTGGAACCAGATCATGGAAACTGCCAACAAGTTCATTAGCACTGGATGGAAGTGAGAGTTAACAATGGGCAGGGAAACATGTACGTTCTCAAAGTGTCTATGTAGGAAGAAGGAGCTGATTCTTCTTTTGAGAAATGGCACCCTTACAGCTAAAAGTATTTATTATAATGAAGGAAAAGCTGTACCCATGTTATCTGCTTTGTGAAAATGATTTTGGCAAATAGCGGGATTAATCTTACATTGACCACTTGAAAAACTCTGGGTGTTCTCAGGTAGGCTGTCCTAGGCTGAGTAAGTGCTGATACTCCACGAGATGATTCTGATTTGTTAAATAACCACTTGCTGAACACAGATGATGGAACAAAAAAAAAACAATTTCCATTGGCCAGTACTTTGGAATACATCAGAGCTTTTATGGCTGCTACCACACAGAATCATACAATTGAGAAAAGACCCATCGAGTCTGCACCACCAGGTGCTGATCCAAGTGCTTTTTAAATTTTGTGATGTTACCTGCCTCAAACACCCTCCTAAGCAATGCATTTCAGACACATACCACCTGCTGGATTCAACACACATTGCACAAACCCTTTCTTAACCTCTTATCGTTCACTTCAAAAAGTGTGTTTCCTCATTCTTGACCCTTCGTGGAAGCTGAACAGGTGTTGTCTGTTCAACCTGTCCATATCTCTCATGCTCTTCCACACCTTGATCAAGCTTTCCTATTGACTTTCTCTGTTCCAAAGATAAACGTGAACAAATCTAGCCTCTGTTCGCCATTTGAGTATTTTCTTGTCTTGTTACTTCTGAAGTGCATCAACTCATATTTATTCGTGTTAAATTTCACCAGGCACTGATCCGGCCATCTGAACAACCTGTTTGTATTGTCCTGTAGCCTAACACTTCCCTCCTCATTGTGAACCACTTGGCTAATCTTTGTGACAGCCACAAAATTATCTATCATACCCTTTCCCTGCACCGCCACTCCCCCACCGTCTCCCACATTCCCATTATCATCATTTATGAATATCACAAACAGACCTTGATTTTCTGCTTGTTTTCAAATGTTATTTGCAGAGGAAGAATTGAAATTTCCAGACTTTTGTTTCTCTTATTTTGAAGACTTCACGGTGTGATGCAGTCAAGATCTTTTATGAGGCGATCACAAATAGTATTTTGGCCATGAGGCTGAATTCTTCTTTTCCATTCTGCCCCTCTGAACGTTATAGTCATAAAGCGTTAACATCATTATTGGTGGGCTAAGTTTTGGTGTGTTGTAATGAATATTTATATTTTATGTGAGCTTTGCTTATGTTCTTCATTACAATCGCTTCAATAGTCAGAACTGAAAGAATTCTTCATCTGCAGGCTGGACACAGCCTCATTCATTAAGTTTGTTTGACAGATATAGAGTGATAAGGATGAAAATACAGTTAAATTCTACGTTATGGACACACTGTAAGAGATCAAACAATATTTTCATGTCTGCTTTGAAAAACAAAGTTAAGACAATGCGCTAGGGACAAAAAAACATTTCAGCTGCAATTGATGGAAATGCAGAAATGCAGAGTGAGTGTGAATTCTGAATGAGGACCAAATGTTAGAAAAGAAGCATTAGAAATATTTTCTTAAGTTTCAATGGAAACCAGATACCGTTTTTTTCTTGATCAGTAATATTAGTTTGGCCATCAATCTCTCTTCTCCCAATACATGCTTTTTCCCTGCCGCTGACACTTCATTGGGTACTCTTCCTCCTCCTTCTTCCCGACACTTCTGCTTCCCTTGCACGGACCTTTCTGCAGCTACATACCCTTCCACTGGCCATCTCCTTTCACAGCCCTCTTCTACTACCCCCACTGTCAATCCCACAACTTCCACGGTTTCTCCCACTTCCCCATTCCCCGCCTCTCTTTCTATCCTCCAAGCAGGATGATGAAGCTGCGGATTCCTATGTTGCTGTTGGTCATCAGTGAATGATGAGGTTGAAATGATCAATGTTGAATTGGAGTAGACAATAGTGTGTGTTTTTCACTGTCTGATGCACTGGAAATGGAATCATCAAATAACCATTATTATTCCTCATCAAATACTTTGTTAGAATAATTGGCGATGGAATATAAGGCTGGTAGCCAATGATGTTATCATGCAATCCAGTCCAGTTATTACTGAAGGTGCTGTATTGAAAGGGGATGACTGGGACTGTTTGTTCAGTGACTGTGATTGATGTCAGACTCTGTGGATTCTAACTGTGTCACAGGAGGCTTTCCCGCTCCTATTAGTAAGGTGCTCTATTCAATGTGTTATCCCAAGGTATGAGCGGGAGCATCAGCAACAGCGCTAACAGGGATCAGCAGCTGCAGAGAGAAGGAGAGGAGAGATCAGAAAATAAGAACAATAGACTGGAATGTTTAAACAATGGACAGGGGCTTATCCGAGATAATAAAATGTGAGGCTGGATGATCACAGCAGGCCAAGCAGCATCTCAGGAGCACAAAAGCTGACGTTTCGGGCCTAGACCCTTCATCAGAGAGCTCCGAAGGTTTTTCTCTATCTTACCTGGCCTTGGTCATCATTACTAGATCGGATATTATGTGTACTGATGATTATTTAGACTGGATACTATCCCATTCTCGCCATCATTGGTGTTCTTGGTAAGTCTCTCTTTGTCTTTCAATTTACTACTTCCATGAATCATATTCAACTTCATTGCTATTTCTGTTACTTATATTTGGCAAAGATAAAACTATTACCTTCAGTTTCAATTAAAACTCCCGTCAATATCCATGAATTTCAAAATTGCCCCTCACAAACATTTGAGAACAAGACTGTTTACAACATTGAAGGCCTTTGTTTTGATTTATGTCTCAGTATTGTCTCCATCACCAAACCTGTCCAATACCATCTCTGTAATATCTCCACTCTTCCCCTGTGCCTTTGTGCTGTTGCTGAATAAACCATTTTCTGTGCCTTGGTAACATTCATACGTCATGGTCCCAGCTCTCTTCTGGCCAGTCTTCCAGTTACCTATATTTTGATCACACCCTTGTTCTTTTCTCTGAAGTAATTTCACAACAGGGGCACAATGCTACAGCAGTTAAGTCGCTGGGGAGGTAATTCAGAGGCATAGGTTATTACACCAAAGGTACTGTTTCAATTCCCACCATAGTCGGTTGAATAACTTAAATTGTAACGATACGAATTGGAACCAAAGCAAATTTCACTGATAGCAACCTCAAAACCTGCAGCATTTTGCCTAAAAACCGCTCTCATTTCACTGATGTCCTCTGGTAAAGAAATCTCATGTTATTCCCTGGTCTGGATTAATTGTGAATTCAGACCCACTAAAATATGTTTGGTTCTACACTGACTTGTGGAATGGTCGCAGTCAAGGGAGCTGTGGATCCTCATGACTCCATCACATTCTGTAACCGACATTCCCCAGAACATTCCATAACCGACATTCCCTGGAACATTCTGTAACCGACATTCCCTGGAACATTCTGTAACTGACATTATTTGTGAATGGTTGGATGTCAGTTAATTGAACAAAAGATCAGATCCTGAGGGGAAAGAACCCATTCCAGGGAGAAGAAGACAAAGTCTCCTCATGCAATTAAAGAGGTGAATACATTTTCCCTGTGTTCATGTTTCTTTTCAACCGTAAATTGACCACAGTTTCGACAATAAGACAGAAATTCCCAAACCCAGTTTGTTGTCAAGGAACTGGGAGAGCATCCTTTCAGGAATGCAATGTCTTCACACGCCTGATTAGGAACTGTAAAGAAGAGTCGTGTGCCGGCTCTCGAGTCATTGAGAGTGTGAGAATGTTCTTATGGATGTGTGTCTGTGGGTTTGGGCAGGGAGAATTTATTGCATTTTACATTATATTTATCGCAAAAGAATTGAGTCATTACTTGTTATTATTTCAGCTTCATTTTTTTCAATAAATCGGTGACCCATTTGAAGATGTCACTGGGTCCTCAATCAAACTGGTAACTTTGCCACCAGGCTGATGTATAATTAATTTGTTTTCCTTCCTCACAGTTAACGTGGTGACGATCTACGACCTGCTTTATAAAGACTGTGGATTGTCTCCATGTATCAGACGTTACCTGGGGGGCCATGGCAGTGGCAGATCTACTGGTCATTATCCTCGACCTGATATTGAGATACATTTCCAATGTTTATCCGGAACAATTTTATTTCTGGGAGTTCATCCACGTGTGTAATATCCACGCCGTCGTGCTTTTTGCAGCCACTGACTGTTCTGTCTGGTTCACCGTCACTTTCACCTTTGATCGTTTTGTGGCCATTTGTTGCCAGAAGCTGAAAAGTAAATATTGCAGTGAGAAAATGGCGGCTGTGGTTCTGGAAACAGTGACTGTGCTGAGCTGTTTCAAGAACATTTTCTGGTATTTTATGCTCACAGCTCACTATTCGCTGGGGAATATGCCCTGGTTTTGCATTTTACCAGACGGTGTTCAATTCTCCCGTGTCTGGGTCACAATCGAGTTCCTCCAAAACATTCTAACCCCGACTGTCCCATTTCTCCTGATTCTGCTGCTCAATGTTTTCACCGTCAGACACATTTTAGTGACCAGCAGAGCCCGCAGCAGACTCCGGGCTCACCCTGATGGGGACGGTCAGTGTGACACAGAAATGAGAAATCGAAAAAAATCCATCATTTTACTGTTTGTGATCTCGGCCAATTTCATCCTGTTATGGTCAATGTTAATGGTGTATTCTATATGGTACCGGATGCATCGGATTGTGTATTCCTCTGTGTATCTACATCCCTTTGTGCTGGAATTGGGCTTGATGCTGCAGCTCCTCAGTTGCTGCACAAACACCGCGATTTATGCCGTGACCCAGACTAAGTTCAGGCAGCAGCTGAAGAATTTGCTGAAACATCCCTTTCCCCAAATTCATCAATCAATCAAATTCACTCATTAATCAATCCATCCAGGATTTTTCTCATTTCAGGTCAATGTTTCAGTTATGAAGCAGCCTGCCGCTATGGTAACAGACTGAGGGTAGTGCTGGTTTATCCAACCTTATCCCACAGGGGGTTACAGGGAAACATGTCAATGTTTCTCTCAACTCACAGGCCAAAGAGAAAAGGCACCATTCCACTGACTGCATCCATAACTTCAATATGTAATTAACGTTCATTAAAAAGTGCCAAACAGCACAGCAAACTATATTGTTGTTTGTCTCTGTGTTGAAGAAGCTGAGCTGGAGAGAGACAGGCTCAGCCCCAAGTAATGAGAGGATTTCTGGACTGAGCTCAGGAGTTGGTTTGAAGTCTCTCTGTCCTTGTGTTCACCTCTGGGATATCTCTGTCATAGAATAGAATCCCCAAATTTTGGACACAGGCCCTTTGTCCAACAAGTCTATGCCGAACCTCAGAACGTCCCACCCAGAAACATCCCCTTATAACCAACCTGAGCTGCACCTCCCTGATCACTATGGGCAATTTAGCATGGCCATTCCACCGGACCTGCAAATCATTGGACTGTGCGAGGAAACTGGAGCACCCGGACGAAATCCCTGCAGACACGAGGAAAATGTGTAAAGTCCTCACAGTCAGTTGCCTGAGACTGGAATTGAAGCTCTGTCCCTGGCACAGTGAGGCAGCATTGCGAACCACTGTGGTGCCCCTTCCTGCTCTCCTCCTCGCTCGCTCTCTCCTTGTCGGACCCACATGTCTCGGTACCGCAGCTCCCCACTTCTCTCTCCATTCCCTTCCTTCTCTGTCTCTACACACCCTCTTCAAATCTCCCGCCCTCTCGCTCTGCGTCCTGACACTCTCTCCCTCCTCCTCGAATGTCCACACCCACTTCTCTCACCCTCTGCCTGTGTAAACCCCATCTCCCACTCAGTATTTTCCCTCTGCCCTCACCTCTCCCTCATCCCCATCCACTCTTTCCCTCTCTCTCTCCCCCTCTCCCTCTCTATCTCTTTGCCCAACCCCCTGGGAACCCTTTGTCTCTCTCCGTCCCCCGGCTCTCACCTCTCACTCTGCCTCTGTTTCTTTGTCTCTAGCTCTCTATTTCTGACCCACCTCCTCTCTCTCTCTCGCTCTGCCACCTCTTCCTTGTCCTCCTCTATCCCTTCGAGTCCCTCACTTATTTCTGTATCTCCCTGGCTCCCTTGCCCCTAGCCCCCATTCACCTGTCCTCCAGCCCCTGCCGCTGTTGCTTGCTCTGTCTTCCCCCCTCCCTTTCGATCTCTCTCTCTCTCTCTCTCCATCCCTCCCTATCGCTCGTTCTCTCGCTCCCTCCTTGTCATTCACTCCCTCACTCCTTCCCTGTCCCTTGCTCCCTCCCTGTTCATCGCTCCCTCCCGGTTCTTTGCTCCCTATGACTCGCTTGGTCTTCCGCTCCCAGCCCATCCATTGCCCCCTCTTCCCTCCCACCCTCCAAGTCATCTCTCGGTCGCTCACTCCCTCCCTGTCGCTTGCTCCCACCCTCCCGCCGTTGCTCCCTCACCCGCTCCAGACCCTCCCTTCCCCCCATCCCAACCCCTCATTCCATCCCACTCCCCCTTCCTTCCCCTCTCCCCCTCCCTCCATCTCCCCCTTCCTCCCCACCCTCCCCCTCCTGCTCCCCCATCCCTCCCCACCTGTTCCGCCCCCTCTCCCCGATTCCCCTCCCTCCCTCACTAGCACTACCTCCCCCTCCCTTGCTCACACTCCCTCCCCCGCTCTCCCTCTTTCCCCACCCTTCCCCTAACTACCTGCACCCCCTTCCTCGTCCTCCCTCCTCCACACGCCCGACCACTCCCTCCCCCTCCCTATACCTCTCCCCCTCGGTCCCCTTCCTTTCCCAGCCTTCCCTTGTACACCCACCCTCACGCACATGCCCACCCTCCCCGTCCCTACCTCATTCCTCTATCCTCCCCCTACCTCCCTCCCCTGCCCTCCCCTCCCTTCCACCCCCACCCTCCCCATGCATCCCTCTCCCTCCCTCCCCTGCCCTCCCTCTCTCTCCCTCCCTCCCCTACCCTCCCCCTACCTCCCTCTCCCTACCTCCCCTGCCCTCCCTCACCTCCCTCCCGCCCCTGCCCTACCCCTCCCTCACTTCCACCGACCCTCCCCCATGTCCCTGCCCTGATTCACCTGTCATCCCCCTCCCTCTCCACCTCCCCTGCCCTATCCCCACCCGCGCCCTCCCTCCCTTGTACCCCTGCCCTCCTCTTCTCCCTTGCTCCACTGTTCTCCCCCTCCCTCCCACTCTCCTCCTTCATCCCTCCCTCAATCACACCCCTCCCTCCCTCTCTCCCACTCCCCTTTGCACTCTTCCTCCCCGATCCTCTGTCACTGTCTCTCTCTGTTGCTCTCTTTCTCTCTCTGTCTCTCTCTATTTCTATCTCCCTATTTAATTGACTCCACCTCCCAATGTCACTCTTGCTCACATCCCTCATGCTCGCAACATCTGGGACAGGTGCACACTCCATTGCTACGAGTACAGAGTGAGCACGGGTTCTCAGGTCATTGTTGGCAGAACAGTTTGGTGGTGTTTCACAGTTTGTTGATAGGTTTACAGTGAGGATGAGTTCACAGGCCATTGTGAGCAGAACAGAGTGGGGATGGGAAAACACGACGGCGCTTCATCGGAGGCTGTATTGATGAAGTTATCCAGCAGGGTATTCAAATGTCTGCAGAACAACAAGCCAGCTCGGCGAGCCAACCAACTACAACTTCACTGCCATGTATCTGTGACTCTGTGTATAAACCGCCCTGAACAAGATTCCAGTCTGTTATTCACTCCCGCGTATCTGTTATTCTGCAAATAAAGAGCCCAAGCTCTTCAACTGGGTTCCAGTTTGTCATTCACTCTCCAGGTTCAGTTATTTCTACACGCATTGAACCCCTCAACTACACTCTTAATACCAACTCATTCCATGGTACCTGTTAGTTTGTATTTAAATTACATTGAAACCCTCGATTTGACTCACTCCTGGGCATCTATTATTCTATGCATAAACCATCTTGAACACCAGGATTAAATTCAATTTAAAAGTCACACCCAGGTATCTGTTATTCTATGTCCAAACAACGCCAAATTCCTCAATTAGATTCCTGTCTGGAACCTGCTCCCATGTATCTGTTGTTCTAAATATAAATCAGCCCAAATATCTTACTTATATTCCAGTCTGTAACTCACTACCATAGAACATAGAACATAGGACATAGAACACAGAACATAGAACATAGAACATAGAACATAGAACAGTACAGCACATTTCAGGCCCTTTGGCCCAAGATGTTGTGCCGAATTTTTACCCTCATCCTCATGTATATCTCGTCTCCACTCCTACATTATACGATCATCCATAAGCCTATCTAATAGCAGCTTAAATGCCCCGAATGAGTCGACTCGGCTACCCTTTTGGCAAAGCATTCAACGCCCTGACCACTCTTTAAGTAAAGTACCTACCTCTGACGTCTCCCTCATATTGACCTCCACTCACTTTAAAACTATGTCCCCCTGTAATAGTTACCTTCACCCTATGAAAAAAAAACTTTCTGGCTCTCTACTCTATCCGTACCTCCAATCATTTAATACACATCTGTCAAGTCATCACTCATCCTTCATTGTTCAAAACAGAAAATCCCGAGCTCTCTCAAACTTTCTTTGTAAGACCTTTCCGCCATTCCAGGCAATATCCTGATAAATCTCCTCTGCCCCTTTTCTAACACTTCCACATCTTTCCTGTAATAAGGTGACCAGAACTGGACACAATACTCCAGATGTGGCCGAACCAGGCTTTTGTATAGCCAGAGCATAACTTCATGGTTCTTGAACTCAATCCCTCTCTTAATGAAAGCTAACGCACCATATGCCTTCTTAACAACTGTATCCACCTTTGTGGTAGCTTTGAGGGAACTGTGAAAATGAATCCCATGATCTCTCTGCTCCTCCATACTGCCAAGAATCTTTAGCCCTTTGCACTGTCCACAACACGACCCACCTTTGTATCATCCACAAACTTGCGAGTCCAGCCTTCCACTCCTTCAGCCAAATCATTTACAAAATCCAGAAATAGAAGAAGAAACAGAACAGATCCTTGTGGTACACCACTCGTAACTGAGCACCATGCTGAATATTTTCTGTCCACTACCACCCTTTGTCTTCTAAGGGTCAGCCAATTCTGAATCCAATATGCCACATTTCCCCCATCCCATGCCTCCTTACTTTCTGCGTAAACCTACCATGGGGAAGCTTATCAAAAGCCATACGTAAATCCATGTGTACTGCATTGACTGCTCTACCTTCATTCACGTGCTTGGTCACCTCTTCAAAGAATTCAATAAGTTTTGTGAGGCATGATCTACCCCTCAAAAATCCTTGCCGACTATCATGAATCAAACTGTGTCTTTCCATGTGACCATAAATCCTATTTTTCAGAGCTCTTTCCAATAATTTTCCCACCACTGACGTAAGACTAAACGGCCTGTAATTTCCAGGTATTCCCTCTTCCCTTGTTTGAACAATGATGTTTGCCTCTTTCCAACCTTCTGGCACTATACCCGTGGACAGTGAGGATGAAAAAATCATTGTCAAAGGCCCTGTGATCTCTTCCCTCATTTCTCATAGAATCTTTGGATAAATCCCATCAGGCCTGGAGGACTTATCTATCTTCAACTTTCTTAAAATTCCTAGCACATCTTCTTCACCAACATCAAACCTCCTCTAGCCTACCACCCTGTATCATACTGTCCTTCTCTCCAACTCGGTCTCTCTCAGTTGTGAATACTGAAGAAAAGTATTCATTAAGCATCTCTCCTATCTCTTTCAGCTCTGCGCACAAATTCACTTTACAACCCTTGATCAACCGGTCACTTTCTCTGATCATTCTCTTATTCCTCACGTTCTTGTAAAAAAAGCCTTGGAGTTGTCCTTGATCCTATCTGCCAAGATTTTCTCATGCCCCCTTATAGCTCCCCTAAGCCCTTTCTTCAGCTCCTTCCTGGCTAACTTGTATCCCTCTAGAGCCTTTCCCGTTCCTCTTTTCCTAAACCTTACAAAAGCATCTTTCTTCCTCTTAGCCAGTCTTTGAATTCTCTTGAATATCAAGGCTCCCTCACTCAACCGCATCTTCCCTGACTGTTAGGGACAAACATATCAAGCACACGCAATATGCATTCCTTAAACAATCTGCACATTTCTATCATCCTCTTCCCTCACAGTTTCTGTTCTCAACTGATGTTACCCAGTTCTTGCCTAAAAGAATTGTAACTACCCTTCCCCAATTATAAACCTTACCCTGCTGTATGTGCCTACCCTTTTTCATGACTATTATAAAAGTAACAGAGTTATGATCACTACCACAAAAATGCTCTCCTACCAATAGGCCTAACACTTGGCCCGGTTCATTGCCAAGCACCAAAGTGGTCTCTCCTCGAGTAGGTCTACCTACATACTGTGTCAGGAATCCTTCCTGAATGCCCTGGGCAAAAACAGCTCCATCTAAATTATTACAACTAAAATGTTTCCAATCAATATTTGGAAAGTTGAAGTCACCCATGACCACTACCCTGTGATTTCTGTACTAGTATATGCTCCTCTACTCCACAACTATTGAGAGGCCTGTTAAAAAAATGCCCCAAAAAAGTGACTGCTCCTTTCTTGTTCCGGATCTCAGTTCAAACTGACTCTGATACACATCATTCTCGAACTGCCTTCCAGTAGCTGCTATACTAGCCGTGACCAACAATGCCACTCCCCTGCTTCTGTTTCCACCCTCCTTATTTCTTTCAAAGGATCTAAATCCCAGAACTTCAAACAACCATTCCTCTCTATGAGTTACCCAAGTTTCTTAATGGCTGTAACATTGTAGTTCCAAGTACTGACCCATGCTGTAAGTTCATCCGCCTTATTTCTGATATTTCTAGCATTGAAGTATATACACCTCAAACTCTCTGTGTCCACAATTAAGCCCCATCGACAACATTTCTTTGTGAACAGCCTCATTCCCAGTTGTATCTGTCAGAAGGCTGAATACCCCATGTTCTGAATTATAAATCTTGTTCCCCACCCTCTGCCAATCTAGTTTAAACCATCCTGTACATCTCGAGGAAACGTCCCACCCAGGATGTTTGTGCCCCTCTGGTTCAGGTGCAACCCGTCCCTACCATGTCTCCGCTATTTCATATGTGAACCACACCATACCCCTTGACTATATTCCTATCTGTCACTCATTCACTGCAAGCTGCTACCCGATATATTTACTAGCCCAAACCCCTTGATTAGGTTTCACACTGTAGCTCACTCCCTGTTGCGTTAATCTCTGAATAAACTCGCTGAAACAACCGATGAAATTCCAGTCACTAATTCAGTCCAAACTTAAAGGTTGAATGTTTAACATCGGAGCAGGAAAAGAGAAAGCTGTAGTTTAATTTCAGCTACATTCTGTTTCTCCAAAGAATATGAATTTTATCCAGTACAGCATTCAATAAAGCAGCACACTGTCACCTTCTCAAGGACTGATGGGAATGGGGGATAAATGCTGGGCCAGTGATGCTCACTTCATGTGAATGAATGAAAAAAGAAATCTCTATCCGTTCCTCATCTCTTGCTTCCCCTGCAGACTGAGTCAATGTGTTTAATTAACCAGAGGTGCAGAGGAATCTGGGTGTCCTGTGAAATCAAAGTTGCTTTATCATTCTTCCTGTCAAACATCGCATTGCCTCCTGTATACTGCAGCAGACATTGTTATACCCATTCACTTGTAACTCTACATCACTCCTTTTGGGTATCCCTTAAATCCTCTCCACAATTTACCTCCCAAACTATTGTCACCAGGAAAGCTTCCATTTTCAACGCAAAGACTGACATGAGTTGATGCCATTTGGAACTCTAAATATCCTCCTGTTGCTCTCTGGCCCTCAGTAAGTGCATATCTGCAGGTTTCTCTCTCCTCTGTAAATTGACACTTTCAAACATTAACCTTTTTGAGTTGGTTCATTTTGTCCATGTCCCCTGCACAATCACAGCAAGACTTCCTCATTTCGAGATGGTGAGGACTGCAGATGCTGGATGCCAGGATCGACAAAATGTGGAGCTGGAGAAGCACAGCAGGTCAGACAGAATTGGGGGTGCAGGAAAATCGATGTTTCGGGTCAGGGCCCTCATCAGTCATCAGTCCATTTTGTTGACCAAGACTTCATCACTCCCCTCGCCCCATCTCATTGTGATAAGTGGCAAACCCATCAGTTGTTCTCCTGATATTTTATGATACTACCACATTAGCTCTCTGTGTTTTTTTTGTGCAAGAATGGACACAGCAGAACATAAAAATATTTGGATTTTCAAACATTAAGACTCCATAACACAATCCCTGGATGTCAGATTAACACAGAACATTCACACCACCTTGGTCATACTCAAAACACACCTCCACCCAACACTGAGAGGTTGCTGTGTCTCACACTGGATTGGAATCAGATGGTGTGCTTGGGAGCAGGACATTGCCCATGGGATTGGGATGACGGTTCACATGTATATTAACAACCAGGAATCCAATCGGGGATCTGAACACAACAGAGAGAATCAAAATGCATAAAGTGGTGTTGAATTTGTGGAAGAGTTTAGTACTTGTTAAGAATGTCGAGCCAGCAACCTATGGACTCTGAGCATCACAGTCAAGAATTCATTATAGTCTTTATGCTTGTTTTTTCTATTTATTTGTGGGATGTGGGCGTCACTGGCTGGTTAGCTTTTCTTGCCCATTCCTGTTCGCCCTTGAGAAGGTGGTGCTATGCTGCATTCTTGAACCCATGCACTCTACCGGCTGTGCGTTGACCCACAATGTGACGAGGAGGGAATTTCAGGATTTTAGACCCATCAATAGTGAATGAACAGCAATATTTTTCCAAGTCAGGATGGTGAGTGATTTGAAAGGGAACTTTAAAGTGGTGATGTTACCATATGTCTGCTGCGATTGTCCTTCTAGATGGAAGTGGTCATTGGTTTGGAATGTGCTGTCTGAGTATTTTTGATAATCTTTTGCAGTGCACCTTGAGGATAGTACACACTGCTGCTAATGAGTGTTGGTGGTGGACAGAGTGGATGTGTTGCCAATCAAACGGGGACTGCTTTGTCCTTGGTGGTGTCAAACGTCTTGAGTGTTATCGGGCTACACTCATCCAGTCAGTGTTCCATTTCACTCCTGGCTTCTGCCTTGTGGATAGTGGTCAGGGGACAGGCTTTGAGGAGTCAGGAGGTGAGTCACTCATCACAGTATTCCTGGCTTCTAGCCTGCTCTATAGCCACTGTGTTTATTTGGTGCACTCCAGTTGAATTTCTGATGAACGATAACTCGCAGGATGTTGATCGTGGGGAATTCAGTCACAGCGACATCATTGAATGTCAAGGGATGGTGGTTAGATTGTCTCTTACTGGTGATGACCATAGCCTGGCATTTGTGTGGCACAAATGTGACTTGCCACTTGTCAGGCCAAGCCAAGATATTGTCCACATTTTGTTGTATTTGAATACAGACTACTTTTGCATCTCAGAGGCCATGTATGATGCCTTAAGAAGGAAGGAAGATCATTGATGAAGCAGTGAAGATGTTTGGTTGACACTACCCCAAGGAACTCCTGCAGAAATGCCGTAGAATTATGATGATTGACCTCCAAAACCAATGACCACCTTCCTCTGTGTCAGGTATGGGTCACACCACTGGAGAGTGTTCCCCCAATATCCATTGATTCCAGTTTTGCTCGGGGCTCCTTGATACCATACTTGATCGCATACAAATTTGATTTCAAGGCTGTCACTTTCACCTCACCTCTGGAATTCAGTTCTTTTGCTCAGGTTTGAACCAAGGGGGCAATAAGGCCAGGAGCTTAATGGCCCTGATAGAACACAAACTGGACTTCACTGAGCAGGTGCTGCTTGATAGCACTATTGATGGCACCTTCTATCATTTTCCTGATGATTGAGAGTATACTGATAGGGTGGCAATTGGCCGGGTTGGATTTGTCCTACTTTTTGTGTACAGGACATACGTGACTGATTTTCCACATTGCGGGAGGATAACAATGTTGTAACTGTACTGGAACAGCTTGGCTAATGGGGGTCACATTCTGGAGCATAAATCTTCTGTCCTATTGCTGTAATGTTGTCAGGTCCCGCAGCATTTGCCTCCAACCATTGTCTCCAACCATTTCTTGGCATCACCTGGAATGAATTAGTTTGGCTGAAGGCTGGTATATGTAATGCTGGGGCCATTGAAGGAGGCTGTGATGTATCATTCACTTGGCATTTATGGCTGAAGATTGTTGCTAATGCTTCAGCCTTATCTTTTTCACTGATGTGCTGGGTCCTTCCATCATTGAGGATTTGGATATTTGTGGAGATTCCTCCTCCAGTGAGTTGTTTAATTGTCCACTACAATTCATGAATGGATGTTGTATTACTGAAGATCTGTTGGTTTTGGGATTGCTTAGTTCTATCATTTGCTGTTTGGTGTGCATGTAGACCTATTTGGTGGCTTCACGAGGTTGATACCTCATCTTCAGGCACGCCTGGTGCTGCTCCTGGCATGCCCTGCTGCAATCTCCATTGAACCTGGGTTGAACCCCTGGCTTGGTGGTTATGCTTGAGTGGGGAATATCCTGAACCTTGATGTTACAGATTGTGCGAGAGTACACTTCTGCAGCTGGTTTTGGCCGACAGCACCTCATGGATCCCCACTTTTGCTTTGCTAGATCTGTGCGAAGTCTGTCCAATTTAACTCCGTGATCGTGCCTCACAATATGTTGGAATTTGTTCTCAATGTGAAGGAGGGTCTTCATCTCCAAAATGACTGTGCGATGGCCGCTCTTACTGATACTGTCATGGCCAGATGCAACTGCAGCCGTCAGATTGGTAACATTGAGGTCAAGTATGCTTTTACCTCTTGTAGGTTCCCTCACCACCTGCCGCAGACCCAGTCTAGCAGCTGTGTCCTGTAGGGCCTGACCAGGTTGATCAGTAGTACTGCTGCCAAGCCACTCTTGGTGGTGGACATTGAAATCCCCAACCCGGAGTATATTTTGTGCCGATGCCATCATCAGATTGACCAGAACAATTCCAGGATGGCAGGACTGACATATGAAGATGGGCTGAATCAGTTAGGACTGTATTCAATCCAGTTCAGAAGAGGGGAATCTCATAGAAACCAAAAGATTCTGACAGGTCTATACAGGATAAACACAGGAAGGTTGTTCTCAATAAACTGGAAGTCCAGAACTACGGGCCAGACTTTAAGGATATTTGCTCAGCCATTTCGGACTGAGATATGGAGAAATTTCTTTACCAGTGAGCCTCTCAAAATTTCTGCCTCCAAAAGTGTGTGCTGTAAAACATTGAATGTTTTAAGAAAGATTTAGGTTTAATTCTTGGGGTGAAAGGGATCAAAGAGTATGGCGAGAAAACAGAAACAGATGGATTGTCATCTGTGATCGTGTTAAATTTTGGAGCAGGCTTGAATGGCCAAACAGTGGACTTCTATTTCCCTTGATAATCGTTGCTGGTTTCCCTAATACTTTTTTTTCTTATGATCATTATTGTGGTTATTCCCTGCCCTTTTTGCTCCTTGACTATTTAGTATTTTTTAAATGTTGTAAGTACGCCCTACTGTAAAGATTGATGAAAAAGTATTTGTTTAACTTTCCTGCTGTTTCCGTTGTAAATGATTATCATTGACAAAGCTCATTGTCTGAGAGGCGAAAGGAAACTGCTGGAGAATCCAAGAGAACAAAGTGTGGAGCTAGATGAACACAGCAGGCCAAGCTGCATCTTAGGAGCACAAAAGCTGACGTTTCGAGCCCTTCATCAGAAAAGGGTCCAGGCCCGAAACATCAACTTTTGAGAACCAAAGATGCTGTTTGGCCTGATGTCTTCATCTTTGTTTTCAATGAGAGGCTGATTTTCACAGTGGTCTCCTCTTTTTTATTTATTAAAAGACTTAACTGATCACAATATACATTGTTCATCAATAATAATCTATAAGGCTATGTACAGTAGCATTATGAGAGAGTCCTCACAACAGCAATATAACCTCCAACATTCTGAAAAAAATCACATCTTATCAAAGTTTCTTTTTTTAATCTTGCATGTTTTTGTTCATTCCCAATAAAAAGTAACAAATATTTTAGACTGTATGACATGGCTGGCAACTGGGTGGACATTAGATGATTGGTCGAGGTGTAGCAAAGTTAAAAAAAAAACAGTTAGATGATAACAAACAATTAGCGAGCAAATCCTGTTTAAATTTCATGCAGACAGATTGACTGATTTGTCAATGTATGAACTCCTTAACTACGTCTGTGACACCACCCACGTCTTCCACCTCCTCCACAACTTCCAATTCCCCGATCCCAAACACCTCATTTTTACAATGGATGTCCAGACCCTATACACCTGCATTCCCCATGCAGATGGCGTAAAGGCCCTCTGCTTCTTCCTGTCCCGCAGGCCTGAAAAATTTCCCTCCATTGACTCCCTCAGCCGCTTAGTCAAACTCGTCCTCACCCTCAACAAATCCTCTTTTGATTCCTCCCACTTCGGACAGACAAAGTGGGTTGCCAGCGTACCCACATGGGCCCAAACTATTCTTGCCTCATTGTAGGTTATGTGGAACAATCCCTCTTCCACACCTACACTGGCCCTGTACCCCACCTCTTCCTCCATTACATTGATGACTGTATTGACACTGCCTCGTGCTCCCACGAGGAGCTCGAACAATTCATCCACTTCACCTACACCTTTCACCCCAAACTTAAGTTCACCTGCACCATTTCTAATACCTCTCTCTCCTTCCTGGACCTCTCTGTTTCTATCTCTGGCAACCACCTAGAAACCGATATCCATTTCAAGACCACCGACACCAAAAAAACTACCTAGAATACACGTTGTCCCACCCACCTTCCTGCAAAAATGCCATCCCCTCTTCCCATTTCCTTTGCCTCCGCTGGATCTGCTCCCAGGATGAGTCATTCCACTCCCGGACACCTCAGATGTCAATGTTTGTCAAAGACCACAACTCCACACCATTTGTAGTTGAGAACGCCTTCGACTGTGTCTCCTGCATTTCCTGCAAGTCATCCCTCACACCCACTCCCCGCAATAAAACAAAACTAAAACAGAATCCCACTCATCTCACGTACCATCCCACCAACCTCTGGATCCAATGCATCATCCTCTGACACCTCCGCCATCTACAATCCGACCCCACCACTGAAGACATTTTTCCCTCCCCACCCTTATCTGCTTTCCGGAGGGACAACTCTCTCCATGACTCCCTTGTCCACTCCACACTCCCCTCCAGCCCCACCACACCCAGCACTATTCCCTGCAAGCGCAGGAAATGCTACACCTGCCCCTACACCTCCCTCTTCACCCCCCATCCCAGACCCCAAGATGACTTTCCACATCAACACATGTTCACCTGCACATCTGCTAATGTGCTATACTGCATCCACTGGACCCGTTGTGGTGTCCTCTACACCGGGGAAGCCAAGCGAAGGCTTGGGGACCGCTTTGCAGAACACCTACGCTCAGTTCACAATAAACAACTGCACATCCCAGTCGCGAATCATTTCAACTCCCCCTCCCATTCCGCAGACGACATGTCCATCCTGGGCCTCCTGCAGTGCCACAGCAATGTTACCCAAAGGTTGCAGGAACAGCAACTAATATTACGCTTGGGAATCCTGCATCCCAAAGGCATCAATGTGGATCTCACAAGCTTCAAAATCTCCCCTCCTCCTTCCGCATCCCAAAACCAGCCCAGCACGTCCCCGCCTCCCGAACCTCTACTTTCATCTATACCCTCCTCCCACCTCAAGCCCCACCCTCATTTCCAACCTACTAACCTCATCCTGCCTCCATGATCTATCTTTCCTCCCTAGACAGACCTATCTCCTCCCTACCTCCCCACCTACACTCACCTTTACGGGCTCCATCCCCGTCTCATTGACCGGTCTGTCTCCTCTCCACCTATCTTCCTATCTTCTCCTCTATCCATCTCCTATCTGCCTTCCAATGTCTCTCTATTTTTCTCAGAACCTCCTTCTCTTCCTCCATTTCTGAAGAAGGATTTCGGCCCAAAACATTAGTGTTCCTGCTCCTCTGATGCTGCTTGGCCTGCTGTGTTCATGCAAATCTGCACCTTGTTATCAAGGGTTGCCTCCTGTCTGGTTGAGTTGAAGAAGGGACACGTTAGTGTACATGTCCATTCTGTATGAGAAACAACAAAAAAAGAATCAAAACCTGAAAAGCAGAGCGCGAATACACCCATGATTAATGAAAGAGTGGCAAGTTCATCCTACAGACAGCCCTTTGAAAGTCAAGCTGAGCAGAAAGAATGAACTGAACTGATATGAAAGACTATCAAGTATTGGTTAGAAATTTTGTATTGTCAGCGAGACGTGAACCCACGCCTCCCGGGTATTTAAAGGGTTAGAGAATAGACAGATAGGGGTTGGGAAGCTGAAATGAGCAGTCAGCTTTATGTTGTTACGATAATATTGGTACTAGTTGCCCAGGGGGTTGGGAAGAATCATTTTACCGCGTTATGTCAGAATTATGCTAGAGTAACAGGGCGTACCGACTGTTGGGTATGCACTGCGATCCCATACCATGGAAAATCTGGAATCCCTCTCACGGTAAAACCATTTACCAATAGAGAGGTGTACGAGGCACAACAGTTTGACTTGGGCTCAAATGATACAAAATGGAGATCTGAAAGGGGTGATTATAAATTCACGGCATGGTTCCCACAACCGGCTCCGAAAACCCCGGGTGCTATCGACTGCCTTAGGGTTTCCACACCGAAAGGAGTAGTCAATACCACTTGTTTCTGCAATCAGAATGACAGCGTAACCTTCCAGTTAGGAAACTCATCTTGTGTCGCCACCAGCCAAGCTACTGGCACAAAGGTACCCCACATATTGAACGGGACATATTGGATATGTGGCCAAGAGGCCTATCCCTTTATCCCCGGGTAAAGGTACATTCGGGTGACCGAATGCGTAGGAAGCGTAGAATTGATGATTTTGATCTAACACTGCCTCAAAGTCAGAAAGGCTTGAGCGGCTGCTGCTACCTCGCCTACCTAATTTCCCATCTTAGGCTGTTAGATAAAACCCCAGAAATAACTCAGAATGGCCAGGGAGGGAAGCGGACACCCCGAGAAGTAACCGAAGAGGATCGCTTCCTCTGGACTTTGAGGCCTATGTATGAGACTGCCCGAGTAGGAAGAGAAATACAAAAGTTGGCGCCTTCCCTGGAGGAGTTAGTCAACAATACTGCCGATGCGTTGGCCGAGACCCAATCCAAAGTGGCGGCCATAACGACTGAAATGATTGTCACCAGGCTAACGGCTCTTCAGAATAGGATGGCTCTAGATTGTATTCTGGCAGAGAAAGGTGGTACCTGCGCATTAATTGGGGAAGAATGTTGTACGTACATACCTGACGTTTCCCATAACATTCTGAGAATGGGGGAGTTGGGGATTACCTGGTTGGGGAGAGTGGTTGGTTAATTTGGCCATCTATGGATTATTGATATTAGTGGGTCCGGTGGTGGGGTTTAATGTCCTCAAATGGATCCTGAACCGATTCATGACGTCTCTAGGGGAATGAACCCTAGTACATCACCAGATGCTTTTACAATCAGCAGATGGTATGCAACAAAGAGAAAGTCAAAGAATGCTTCTGGAGTTCGAAAAACGAACATCACATAGAGTGGTTTAAGGGTTAACCGTGTACAAGATTGTGAACCTCAATGCCAGCAAGCGGAAGAGGGCAGAGAATGGAAAAATGAATTTTAAAAAGGGGCTTAATTAGTGCAGAAACAACAGTTTGAGAAAAAGCAAAAGGGGGAATTGTGAGAGATTAAACGTGCTGTTTCTGCAGGTAAGGATGAATGGTGGGATCTTGCAGGAGCAGAAATTCACAACATTTTGTAGCAGAAGTTTATCATTAATCAGAGACTAGGTTCTGCAAAGATGGCAGTTAACACGACCAGAAACATTCTTTCTGCAGACAAGGACATGGTAGAGATAAGGGTGTTGTAGCAGAGGCTTATTTCTGCAAACCTGACGATTCGCACATACAGCATGCCTAGCGCTCTTTAGGGTAGCAAATAAGGATTGCAGTAAACAAGGGAATGGGGCCTTCGGCCGGCAGAAAAGGGAACGATAAACAAGGGCTGTCAGACAGGATGGGGAATGATAGGATAAGACCAATGGGAGCAGGGAGGCGTGATTCCGCAACTTGTAAACTGTATAAGAATGTTTAACATGCTTTGTAGTGTGTGCCGGTCTAGCTGACACCCTTTCTTGCAAGATCGTACAGAATAAAATTGTCTTGTTTCCACGGCTTTGTCTCAGGCTGAATTTGTGAGGAGGTACTGTTTCTCCAAAGGGCATCATCAACCCTCACTGTACACCAGCAAATACACACTGGGGAGAGGTCATTCACCTACTCTATGTGTGGGAGAAAATTCACTCAGACATATAGCTTGAAGAAACAACTGTCGGTTCACAAGAAACTTCAGTAATTGGATATTTCTTTTATTTGTTCGTGGGATCATGGCATCAGAAGCTCAGCAAGCTTTGATCATCCGTTCTGACTGCCCAGAGGATGGTTCAGAATCAAACTAATGGTTATAGCATGGAGTCACATAGAGGTCAGAATAACATGGTTCCCAGACCAAATGGCACTGAATTGATTTTCTGGTCTCTTGTCCTGTTTCTGAAGCAATAGTGAATAAATTGTTGCAGTTGATTTGAAAGTGAAAGACCAAAATGGGCTTTATTCTGATTCAACATACCCTGATGTTTTCTCAGTTGTTATTGCCAGTCTCATGGCCCTCAAACCATCACCTGTTCCAGAGAGTGTTGCAGGAAAGAGGGAATGGTTAACCGCATCTGGTCACTCAAATTGTCAATTGTCCCAAAAGGGTAATTCTGATTTCTTTCAGAGATGCTGCCAGGCCTGCTTAGTTTTACAGCAATTTCTGTTTTTGTTTCTGATTTCCCTGCATTTGCAGTTTTTTAAAAAATGTTTTTCAATATTTACCTTGTCTGTTTCAAAGAAGCCTCATTGAGAGGTTTGGTGGGTTCTGGAAATTGAAAGTTAGGCCACAGATCAGGCAATGGTCTCATTGAATGACAGATCAGGCTTGAGGGGCTGAATGGTCTCCTCCTGTTCCTATAAAAGTTTTCCATCTGTAGCTTGTGGCAATATTTTCCCTCACGACTCACTTCACATCCGTGACTGTTACACTATGTGCTATTACTGGCTGAACAAATCTCCTGTGTTTGAACTAATTCTGTTATTATTCAGCGTTCCATCTTCGCCTGCCTGGGTTTGACTCTCATCAGAGAATGTTGTCTCTCCTGCAGAAATTCACCAAAGATCCTCAGGCAGCACATTCCAAACCCATGGCCACTTCTATCTGGAAGAACAAGGGCAGCAGATATATGGGAAGATCACCACATCCACGTTCCCCTCCAAGTCACTCACCATCCTGACTATGAAATATATCACTGTTCCTTCATTGTCGCTGGGTCGAACCCCTGGAATTCCCTCCCTAATAGCACTGTGGGTCACCACACATCAGGAGGACTGCAGCAGTTCAAGAAGGCAGCTCACCACCACCTTCCCAAGGGCAACTACAGATGGGCAAGAAATGCTGGCCCAGCCAGGGACACCCACATCCCACACATTAATTAAAAAAATACTGTGTGAACAGTCACAACAGGAGGATCCTGGAGTTTCATTCCCCTGGAACAAAAAAAGTTTCTGGAAAAGCTCAGCAGGTCTGGAAACATCTGTGACCCTTCCTCACTCCCCTGGGATCTACCAAACCCGTTTATTATTTCCACTCCCTCTTTCATTCTGACTCTTTAATTTCTCAATTTTAGTCCACTCGCCTTTTGAGCTCTTCAACAACCCCATTTGGGAAAATGAGAGAAAGCTGGAATTGATGCAGGGAACTGGGACGTGGGCGGAAGTATGAGGAGAGGCCACATCAAAGAAAGCTCCCATTCCAACAACAGAGCTTCTCAAAATACAAAGGTAGCATGAAAGCTTGAGCTGAATGAATGTGGTGATGTGTGGGCTGTCATGAGGAAAATGTGACCATGATCACAAATGGTTAAGATCACAGAATCCCGACAGTGCAGAAAGAGGTCATTCAGTGCATCCAGTCTGCACTAGCTCTCTATCCCACCCGACTCCCATAAACCCCACATTTACTGCAGCTAACCCAACCACGTAAGCTGCACACTCGGGGACAATTTAGTATGGCCAGTCCACCTAACCTGCATTTCTCAACTGTGGGAGGATCACAGTTTAGCTCTAAAGAAGCGATATTGAGGATGAAAGCTCAAAAACACCTCAACTCTGAAGCAAATTCATCGCTTTTGTTTCCAAAATTAAAATCTGGGGAAAGCTGCAGCCACAACGATTTCAGTTTCTCTCTGGAGGAAGAGAATTTAAAACTCTGACCCAGGGGCGCGGTGAGTTGACCGAGGCCTGGGACCAGAAATGTAACAGATTCTGAGCAAGGTTGGGGTGAGACAAGGGCAAAAGGCAGATGTCACGGGGGGAAGGCAGGAGAGATTAAATTGCAGAAATGTTATTAGTCCATTAAGGCTGCAGGGAATAGAGTTAGGCTGGAAAAGAAACAAATAAACAAAAGATGTGCCTGGAGCCAGGTGTGCAGTGGACCCAGAAACAAATTGAAACAAGAAATGTAAACAAATTGGGGCAGAGTTCACAGTCTGAAATTGTTGATCTCAATGATGAGGCCAGAAAGCTGTAAAGCCTGGATCGTTCTGTTCCAGCCAACACACACATGATGGGCCAAGGGTGAATGCTGCTGTCCAGCCAACAATACGCACATCACACAAATGAATTAAAAAAGGCCTTGCTCTGCTCTGTAATTTTCTGTTACTTTTTTTCTGACATTTGCAGTTTGTTTCTGATGATGGCTATAACCCTAAAATTAAACTAGAGTTCAGTATCCGAAGAAATGTAAAATAAGTCAGCTTTGCTTCAAGCACATCACTGTAGCTTGTTGTATTTGTCCTGAGGGTTGAAAAGCACCTGGAGCTCAGAAAGGACAATCTCAGTGTGGGGGGTAGGGGGAATCGTGCACAGCAACAGAGCTTCAGTCGGGGCAAATCCTTCAGGCTCACAATGAGGGTGGTCAGATGGCACTTTACTCTATCACGTCTCTCTTCATTGACAGCCAAGCCACGGTGTGGGTTAATTCTGCTGTGTGTAAGAAATGTGTCCCAGCGACTGTCTTCCATGGCTCACAGCTCCTTGACACGGAACAGAATCTCGTTTCCAACGAGGTTGAGAGTCAGGGGAAGGACAATGGTGAATGCCGATGAAGGGTCTGTGCCCGAAACGTCAGCTTTTGTGCTCCTGAGATGCTGCTTGGCCGACTGTGTTCATCCGGCTTCACACTTTATTGTCAAAAAACAATATTTCACTTCGTGGATATTTTCATGTGACAATGTTTTTTTTATTTCAAAAGCCTTACATCAGGTTTAATCCAATCAAACACAAAACAGTCCTCTTGATTTACAGCCAAACTACATCCCTGTACTCCTGACAACGTGAGATTTGGACACAGGCACAAGATGCTGCTGGTGTAAGTTAGCAACAAAATGGCTTCTAGCCTGGGAACTGTAAATTCTGCTGGAGCTGCTCTTTTCGCCTGGGAACTGTGAGTTCTGCGAGAGCTACATAAATAATGCAGGAATAATAAGATAACACAGTACTAACCATTCTAGCTGCCCTTCAGTTGCAAATGTTGTGGCGCTATGTGGTGAGATAAAAAGTAACCTCTGTGTTGTGATGTAAGTTGTTTACCAGTTAATGTTATAGGATTATGTAACTGTCAATGAAGCAATATCATGTATTGATTGTTTGAATACACTGTGCGATCACACCATGTACCCTGCTTTAAGAAAAGTATAGAAATGTTTTTGTATTAGCCTGTGGGTTGCAGCTCCTCCGAGGAATACGGAAGTCCTCAACATCTGCGTTTTCCGGATGATCTGTAACCGGCCGTATGATGAAATAAAGCGTAAAGTCTTAAACAGCCAGACCGACTGTGAGAGTTCATTGACTGAGCACGGAACCGAGAGACCCCACCGGGGGTCGAGATTTACACAGGGATCGGGTGAATCCTGAGAGGAGTGTAAGGGCAGTTGGAGTACGCTTCAGAAGGAGTTCACCACTGATGCAAAGTGGCAGCAGTCTGTACCTTCTACAAGATGCACTGCAGTGACTCATCAAGGCTCCTCCAACAACGCCTTCTGAATCTGCAGTCTTTACCATCCAGAAGGACAGGCGCAGCAGTCACATGGGAACGCTACCACCTGCTAGATCCCCTCTAGGCCACATACTGTGCTGACCTGGAAATATAACGTGGAGATGCTGGTGTGGGATTGGGGTGGACAAAGTCAGGAGTCAGATGACACCAGCTTATAGATCAAAAGGTTTATTTGAAATCACAAGCTTTCTGAACGCTACACCCAACTTTGTCACTTTCTCATGATGTGTAATAAAGTAATAAAGTGGCGCTTCATCTGTCAAAGGTGCAACACCCCGAAAGGTTATGGTTTCACATAAACCTGTTGGACTTGAACTTGGTGTTATAGGTCATCTGACTTTGGCCTGGGAATATATCATGTTCCTTCTGTGTTGCTAGGTCAAATTCCTGGAAGTCTCCCTCAATAGCACTGTGGATCTAGCAACAGTACATGGACCATAGCTAGCTCCATCCTCTTCAGGGCGGTTGGCGATGGGCATTAAATCTGGGCCTACAGTAATGCCAATGACTCATAAGCAAATACAATATTTGGATCAGTGAGGGAGTGATGGGGAAGGAGTGAGGGAGGGATGGGCAGGGAGCGAGGCAGGGGCAGGAGCGGAGGGAGAAAGAGAAGGAAGGTGAGGGGGAGGGAGCGAGGGAGTTTTGATGGAGTGAGGGAGGGAGGGGGAGAGCGGGAGTGAGGGGGCACCACTGGGAGGGAGGGAACAAGTGAGGGAGCAAAGGACAGGGATCAGTGGACAGGGAGCGAGGCGTGGGGGAGAAGGGAGCAACCGACGGGGTGGGGAGGGAGTGAGGGATGGGGAGGGATGGAGGGAGAATGTGACAGGGAGTGAGCAAGGGGCAGGAAGGGAGGGAGCAAGGGAGTGAGGGATGAGGAGAGTGGGGCCGAGGGACACAAAGGGAGCAATAGGATGGGGAGTGAGTGAGGGAGGGAGGCATAGGGAGGGAAGGAGTGAGGGTTGCAGGGGAGGGATGAGGAGTGGGGGAGGGAGTGACGGGGATCGAGGGAGTGGGGGACCGAGATCGAGTGAGTGAGGGACCAGGATTGAGGGACTGAGGGCGAAGATCCAAGGACGGGTGCGAGCGACCAAGGGACCGGGGGAGGGAGCGAGTGAGGGAAGATGTGAGGGACAGGGATGGAGGGAGTGAGGAACGTGGAGGAAGGAGAGAGTGTGGGAGCAAGGGGCGGGGAGGCAGAGTTTGAGGGATGAGGAAGGGAGCGATGGGGAGGGAGCGATGGAGGGAGGGACAGGGATGTGGAGGTGATGGGGAGGGACAGGGAGGAGGGAGGGAGCAAGGGGCATGGTAAGGGTGGGAGTGAGTGACAGAGAGGGGTCAAGGGAGGGAGTGAGGGATGGGGAGTGAGAGACGGGGAGTGAGGAATCGAGGGACGAGGAGTGAGGGACAGGGAGTGAGGGATGTGGGTAGGGAGGGAGCAAAGGATTTGGAGTCAGGGAGCGAAGGACAAGGCATTGACGGGGAGGGAGCAAGGGATGGGGAGGGGGAGGGAATGAGGGACGGTGAAGAGGCAGGGAGCAAGAGACGTGGTAAGGTTGGGAGTGAGGGATGGAGAGGGATCAACGGAGGGAGTGAGGGATGGGAATGGAGAGATGGGGAGCGAGGGACAGGGAGCGATCAATTGAGGGATGGAGAGGAAGGGAGCAAGGGATGTGAGTAGGGAGCAAGGAAGGGGGGAAGGAGCGAGGGAGGAATGGGGAGGGAGCGAGGGAGGGGAGAGGGTGAGAGGGATGGAGAGGGAGTGAGAGGGATGGTAGTGGTGGGGTGGGAGTGAGGGTGAGACGGGCAGCGAGGCAGTGAGGGATGGGGATGAAGGGAGCAAAGGACCTGGTTAGGGAGGGAGCAAGGAAGGGAGTGAGGGAGGGGAGGTACGGGGACATGGAGAAGGGAGGGTGGGAGCGAAGGACGGGATTGGCAGTGAGCAAGGGATGAGGAAGTGACTGGAAGGGATCAAGTGAGGACGGGAAGGGAGAAGGGGAGGGAGAGACGGGGGAAGGAACGCGAGTGGGGAGCACAGGATGTGGAGGGAGCGAGGGAGGAACAGGGAGGGGGTTGGGAGGAAAGGACAGGAAAGAGCAGTGAGTGAGGGAGAGGGGAAGGAGCGAGGAAGGGACGGGGAGGGTGGGAAGGAGGGAGGGAGGGACTGAAGGACGGGGAGGGAAGGAATGTGGAGGGAGCGAGGAAGGAGCGAGGGATGGGCAGGGAGTGAGTGAGGCGGGAGCAAGAGTGGAGAAAGGAGGGGGCAAGCAGGGAGCGATGGGCAGATAGATGGACTGAGCATGGGACGAGGAGGGAATGAGGGACAGGGAGGGAGCGAGCGAGGGAGTGCGGGATGGAGATGGAGGGAGAAAGAGATGTGGGTGATGGGGAGGTAGGGAGAAAGGAATGGGGAAGGGAGTGAGGGAGGGATGGGGAGGGGGAGTGAGGGAGGGATGGACAGGGAAGGAAGGAGCGAGTGATGGGGTGGGAGAAAAGGAGGGAGCGAGGAAGAAAAGGAGTGACGGAGGGAGTGAGGCATGGGGAGGGAGCGAGGGAAAGGGAGCGAGTGAGGGAGAGAGTGAGAATGCAGCGAGGGAGGAAGCAAGGCAGAAGTGACGAAGGAGCTTGGGACGGGGAGGGAGTGAGGAACAGAGAAGGAGCAAGGGAGGGGTGAGGCAGAGGGAGGGAGCGAGGGAGAGTGAGCAAGTGAGGGAGAGAGTGAGAACGGAGCGAGGGAGGAAGCAAGGCAGAAGTGAGGAGGGAACTCGGGACGGGGCCGGAGTGAGGGAGGGAGCGAGGAGGTAGCAAGCGGGGAGCAAGGAAGGTGCAAAGAGGGAGGAACATACCGATTTAGGTACCAAGTGAGGGATAGGGAGGGAGTGAGGGCGGGCTGGGAGTGAGGGAACAAGAGATGGAGATGGAGAGATGTGAAACAAGGAGGCAAGTGACAGGGAGCGAGGAAACAGGAACGAGGGACAGCGAGGGAGCGAGTGAGGGAGGGAGGGACAGGGAGGAAGCAAGGAATTGGGTTGGAAGGAGTGGAGAACGTGGAGGGAGGGAGCGAGTGATGGGAACGGAGCAAGGGAGGGAGCGAGGGACAGAGAGGGAGCAAGGGATGGAGTGAGGGTTGGGGAAGGAGTGAGGTACGGGTAGGGAGCGAGGGACGGAAAGGAAGTGAGTGAATGGCGGACGAAGCGAGTGAGCGAGAGGCAGAGGGAGGGAGGGAGAAGGGATGACAAGGGTGAGAGGGATGGGAAGGGAATGAGCGAGGCAGTCAAGGACAGGGAGAGAGTGAGGCATAGGAAGGGAGGGAGCCAAGGACGGCATGGGAGGGCCTGGGAGCAAGGGACAAATGATCAGGGACCAAAGGGCGTTTGCGATGGACGGGGAGTGAGGGGTGTGTGGGATGCAGGGAGCAAGGGACGAGTGAGGGAGTGATGGGGAGGGATCGAGGGAGGGAAGGACTGGGACGGGGGAGGGAGAGAGGGAGGGGTGTAGGGAGCGAGGGATGCAGATGGAGGGTGGAAAGGACGGAGGGACTGGGAGGAAAGAAGCGAGCAAGGGACAGGGAGCGAGGGAGTGAGGCATGGGGAGGAAGAGAGCATGGGATGGGGGTAGGGAGGGAGTAAGGGGTGGAGTGAGAGAGAGGGAATGAGGGTCAGGGTGGGAGTTAGTGAGGGACAGGGAGGTAGCGAGGGATGGGGGGAGTGAGGGAGGGAGCAAGGAGGTAGAGGGGGAGCAAGGAGGGAGCATGTGGGGAGCTATGACTGATCGAGGGATCGAGCGAGGGATGGGGAGGAAGCAAGAAGGGACGGCAAGGGAGTGAGGGACAGGGAGGGAATGAGCGAGGGAGCGAGGGATGTGGAGAGAGTGAGGTACAGAATTGGAGCAAGGGAGTTAAGGATGGCGAGGGAGTGAGGTATGGGGAGGGAGTGAGGAAGCAACTGAGCAAGGGAGAGAAGGATGGAGGAAAAGAGAAAGGGTCAGAGCAAGGGAGCAAGGGACCGGGAGGGAGGAACCGAGAGATGGGGAGGGAGGAAGCAAGCGATGGGGAGGGTGTGAGTGAGGGAGCGAGGGATGGTGAGGGAGGGAGGGTCAGCGAGTGAGCAAGGGGCAGGAAGGAAGGGAGCAAGGGAGTGAGGGACAGGGAGAGAGGTAGTGATGGAGCGTGGGACGGGATGTGAGCTTGGGAGGGAGCGAGTGACGTAACGGGAGTGAGAGAGGGAGCGAGTGGCAGGGAGGGAGTGACGGACGGAGGGACTGGAGCAAGGGACGGCAGCAATGGACAGAGGGACAGGAGAGAAGGATGGGGAGACAGCGCGCAATGGGATCAGGGGATGGGGAGGGGGTGAAGGATGGGGAGGGAGCGAGGGACAGGGAAGGAGCAAGAGACATGAAGCGAGGGACAGGGAAGGAGCGACAGACATGGTGCGACAAACAGGGAGGGAGCGAGAGACATGGAGTGAGGGACAGGGAAGGAGCGAGGGGAGTGGAGGGACAGGGAGGGTAAGTGGCAGGGATTGAGGGACAGGGAAGGACAAGGAGTGGGAGGGACAGGGAGGGAGCAAAGAACAGGGAAGGAGGGAAAGGGATGAAGGAACAGGGAGAGGGACAGGGAGGGTCAGGGAGGTAGACAAGGTTGGACGGACAGGGTGGGAGCCTGTTTCTCTCAACACAGAGACAAACAACAATGTAGTTTGCTGTGCTGTTTGGCACTTTTTAGTGAACGTTAATTACATATTGAAGTTATGGATGCAGTCAGTGGAATGGTGCCTTTTCTCTTTGGCCTGTGAGTTGAGAGAAACATTGACATGTTTCCCTGTAACCCCCTGTGGGATAAGGTTGGATAAACCAGCACTACCCTCAGCCTGTTACCAGAGCGACAGGCTGTTTCATTGCTGAAACATTGAACTGAAATGAGAAAATCCTGGATGGATTGATTAATGAGTGAATTTGATTGCTTGATGAATTTGGGTAAAGGGATATTTCAGCACATTCTTCAGCTGCTGCCTGAACTTATTCTGGGTCACGGCATAAATCGCGGTGTTTGTGCAGCAACTGAGGAGCTGCAGCATGAAGCCCAATTCCTGCACAAAGTCATGTAGATACACAGAGTCATACCACAGAAACCACATCCGATTCCGTATAGAATACACCATTAACGTCGACCATAACAGGATGAAATTGGCCGAGATCACAAACAGTAAAATGATGGATTTTTTTCGATTTCTCATTTCTGTGTCACACTGACCGTCCCCATTGGTGTGAGCCCGGAGTCTCCTGCGGGCTCTGCTGGTCACTAAAATGTGTCTGACGGTGAAAACATTGAGCAGCAGAATCAGGAGAAATGGGAGAGCCGGGGTTAGAATGTGGTGGAGAAACTCGATTGTGACCCAAGACACGAGAGTAATAAACACCGATTGTTCCAGCACAAAACCAGGGACTGTTCCCCAGCGAATAGTGAGCTGTGAGCATGAAATACCAGAAAATGTTCTTTAAACAGCTCAGCACAGTCACTGTTCTCAGAACCACAGCCGCCGTTTTCTCACTGCAATATTTACTTTTCAGCTTCTGGCAACAAATGGCCACAAATCGATCAAAGGTGAAAGTGACGGTGAACCAGACAGAACAGTCAGTGGCTGCATAAAGCAGGGCGGTGTGGATATTACACACGAGGATGGAATGTAGGAAATAAAACTGTTCCTGATGAACAATGGGAATGTTTCTCAGGATCAAGTCGAGGATAATGACCAGTAGATCGGCCACTGCCATGGCCACCAGGTAACGTCTGACACATGGAGACAATCCACAATCTTTATAAAGCAGGACATAGATCGTCACTACATTAACTGTGAGGAAGGAAAACAAACAAATTTTCCATCAACCTGGAGGCAAAGTTACCAGTTTGATTGAGGCTCCAATGACATTTCCAAATGTATCGCTGATTTACTGAAAAAAAGCTGAAATAACCCGTAGTAATTCCTCAATTTGTTTTATTTTACAAAAAAACAATCATAAAATTCAAGAAACTCTCTCTCCTGAAAGACACAAACACACATCCATAAGGACAGATGGCTTCTCGAACATTCCCACAGACTCAATCGCTCGAGATCAGGCACAAGTCATTTCCTTACAGTTCCTGATGTAGAGGGTGAAGACGTTGCTGTCCTGAAGGATTCTCTCCCAGTTCCCCGAAGACAAACGGAGGATGGAAATTTCAGTCTTTTCGTCCGCATTGTGGTCAATTTTTGGTTGTGAAGAAACATGAACGCAGGGAAAATGTATTCACCCCATTAACTACCTGAGTGGAATTTGAAACAGTCTCCTTCTCTCTGGAATGCCATCTTTTCCCTCGGGGTCTTATCTTTTGTTCAATTAACTGGCATCCAACTGTTCACAAATAATGTCGGATA
Organism: Stegostoma tigrinum; assembly: GCF_030684315.1. Lineage (NCBI taxonomy): Eukaryota > Metazoa > Chordata > Chondrichthyes > Orectolobiformes > Stegostomatidae > Stegostoma > Stegostoma tigrinum. The sequence goes on along the minus strand of NW_026728430.1, from coordinate 1,011,217 downwards.
CAGAATGTTCCGGGGAATGTCGGTTACAGAATGTTCCAGGGAACGTTGGATACAGAATGATCCGGGGAATGTTGGTTGCAGAATGTTCCGGGGAATGTCGGATACAGAATGTTCCGGGGAATGTCGGTTCCAGAATGTGATGGAGTCATAAATGATGCACATCACAAAGGCCCTTCTGTCCATCAGATTTGGTGAGACCCACTCAGCCTCGCGGTGAGAATCTCTCCCCAAACTCAACACAACTGGCAAACACAAATTAAAGGCATTGCCAGATCAGCTGAAGTGGTCAGTTATCTCACATTCTCAATCCACCTCACAGACCCAGCCCAGACACCACAAACCCTGATGAAATATCTGTTCAGCATGGAGCACTGTGCAGACCAGGCTAGTGTCCTGCTCAATACAACCCGGCAATCTGTCCAGAGTGGGACACTGTGCAGGCCTCACCAGTCACATAGATATCAGTCCAGCACGGGGAGCTGTGCAGGCCACACCAGTGCATTGATCTATAAACCCGGACCAGGTATCTCTGCAGCACAGGGGTCAGTGAAGTGATCACCACTGAACTGATCTGTAATCCCGGAGCAGTTACCCTCCCAGCGTGTAGATCTGTACAGACCACCGCAGTGCAGTGCTCGGTAACGCTGTGTTAAATCGCTGCCCAGCCTGGGGAAACTTGCAGCCCATGCTGGAAGTGTCAGGATGTGCGGTTTCAAACCATTTACAGCTCCGTATCTCCAAAGTAGAATGGCATGGGGTGCCATGGGTGTGACAATCGCTACCAGAGAGAGAGAGGGGGGAATCACTTTAAATACGAACAAATGGGATGGTTTGGATAAAAGACAGAAAGTAGGAGATTGAGAGATTGTGTCATGGAAGGATGTGTTCACAACTTTAGAATGCTGACATGCAGACATACTCCCCAAAACTAGAAACACTGCATCGATCCAACATTGTCGACTGATTCAATCCGGACACGTCACCACTTCCCCCTCACCTACACCATCACTAACAGCAGGGCCATGCACATTCAAATTCATTCACTCCCTCCCTTTCCCTCATTCCAGGAGGAACGACCTTGAATAGGACAGAAAGGGCCAAGCAGGGCGGTGGTGTTCCCCACATCAGTTCCCTCACCCACCATCCCCCGCCGCATGCGGAGGGCCCTGGAATGAGCCGGAGAGAACCAGGACGACCAGTGTGGAGATTCCAAAATATACACGTCCCACCGACCAAGGAGCAATGTTCAGTGAAGGGTAATTCTCACTTTAACCCCACTGTCAGTTCCGTTTCCACCTGGCACAGCTCAAAAACTGTGCCCCTGATGCCATCTCCCTTTTATATTGAGCCGGTCCAAATGGAATCCCCATGGTCTCAGTGGGCAGGAGGGTGGGCTCACAACACATCGTCTCCACCAGCTCCCAAGAAGGGAGAACGGAGTCTCCCTCCTACACCTCCTCCTTCAGACAGCTCAGGTACTGAAACTAACCTGTAATATTTACTCGTCTCCCAACTTGTCCTTACGTCTTCAATAATCAAGCATTGAAAATCTCGTATAGTCACAGTCCCCATGGAACAACTGAAATACTGTCACACTCACTGGAGAGAGCACATACTGATGTACTCGCGTGGAGTGACTCAAATAATGAATGCTGTCCATGGAATAATAGTAATCCCGACACACACCAAATGGAATGAATGCAGTTATTAACAAAGATCAAAACCAGAGAAATTCTGATAGGCTCCCCTTACTTGAGTAAGTATCGGTGCATTTGTGTGTGTTTCTGTGTGTCTCTGTGTGGGGCAGGTTTGACAGCCTCTGAGATAATAGGAACTGCAGATGCTGGAGAATCCAAGATAATAAAGTGTGAAGCTGGATGAACACAGCAGGCCAAGCAGCATCTCAGGAGCACAAATGCGGACGTTTTGGGGCTAGACCCTTCATCAGAGAGGGGGATGTGGAGAGAGTTCTGGAATAAATCGGGAGAGAGCGGGAGGCGGACCGAAGATGGGGAGGAAAGAAGATAGGTGGAGAGGAGAGTATAGGTGGGGAGGTAGGGAGGGGGATAGGTCAGTCCAGGGAAGACGGACAGGTCAAGGAGGTGGGATGAGATTAGTAGGTAGGAAAGCCGGGTGCAGGTTGGTGTGGGAGGAAGGGATGGGTGAGAGAAAGAACAGGTTAGGGAGGTAGAGACAGGCTGGGCTCGCTTTGGGATGCAGTTGGGGGAGGGGAGAGCTGGGCTGGTTGTGTGATGCAGTGGGGGGAGGGACGAACTGGGCAGGCTTTGGGATGCGGTGGGGGAAGGGGAGATTTTGAAGCTGGTGAAGTCCACACCGATACCATTGGGCTGCAGGGTTCCCAAGTGGAATATGAGTTGCTGTTACTGCAACCTTCGGGTGGCATCATTGTGGCACTGCAGGAGGCCCATGATGGACATGTCATCTAAAGAATAGGAGTGGGGGGTGGAAATGGTTCGCGACTGGGAGGTGCAGTTGTTTATTTATTGCAAACCGAGCGGAGGTGTTCTGCAAAGCAGACCCCAAGCCTCTGCTTGGTTTCCCCAATGTAGAGGAGGCCACACCGGGTACAATGCACACAGTATACCACATTGGCAGATGTGCAGGTGAACCTCTGCTTAATATGGAAAGTCATCTTGGGGCCTGGGATGGGGGTGAGGGAGGAGGTGTTGGGGCAAGTGTAGCATTTCCTGCGGTTGCAGGGGAAGGTGCTGGGTGTGGTGGGTTTGGAGGGCAGTGTGGAGCGAACAAGGGAGTCACGGAGAGAGTGGCCTCTCCAGAAGGCAGACAAGGGTGGGGATGGAAAAATGTCTCGGGTGGTGGGGTCGGATTGCAGATGGCGGAAGTGTTGGAGGGTGATACATTGTATCTGGAGGTAGGTGGGGTGGTGTGTGAGAACGAGGGGGATCCTCTTTGGGCGGTTGTGGCGGGGGCGGGGTGTGAGGGATAAGTTGCGGGAAATGCGGGAGACGCGGTCAAGGGCGTTCTCGACCACTGTGGGGGGAAAGTTGCGGTCCTTGAAGAACTTGGACATCTGGGATGAGCGAGAGTGGAATGCCTCATCGTGGGAGGAGATGTGGCGGAGGCTGAGGAATTGGGAAAAGGGGATGGAATTTTTTCAGGATGGTGGGTGGGAGGAGATGTATTCCAGGTAGCTATGCGAGTCGGTGAGCTTGAACTGGACATCACTTTCAAGCTGGTTGCCTGAGATGGAGACTGAGAGGTCCAAGAAGGTGAGGGATGTGATGGAGATGGCCCAGGTGAACTTGAGGTTGGGGTGGAAGATGTTGGTGAAGTGGATGAACTGTTCGAGCTCCTCTGGGGAGCAAGAGGCGGCGCCGATACAGTCATCAATATAACGGATGAAGAGGTGGGTTTTGGGGCCTGTGTAGGTGCGGGAGAGGGACTGCTCAACGTAACCTACAAAGAGGCAGGCATAGCTGGGGCCCATGCGGGTGCCCATGGCAACCCCCTTTGTCTGTAGGAAGTGGGAGGAATCGAAAGAGAAGTTGTTGAGGGTGAGGACGAGTTCGGCTAGGTGGATGAGGATGTCGGTGGAGGGGGACTGATCGGGGCTGGAGGACAGGAAGAAGTGGAGGGCCTTGAGGCCATCTGCATGTGGAATATGAGTGTATAGGGACTGGGCGTCCATGGTGAAAATGAGGTGATTGGGGCCAGGGAATTTGAGGTTCTGGAGGAGGTGGAGGGCGTGGGTGGTGTCATGGACATAGGTGGGGAGTTCCTGGACCAAAGGGGAGAAAATGGAGTCCAGATAGGTGGAGATGAGTTTGATGGGGCAGGAACAGGCTGAGACAATGGGTCGACCAGGGCAGGCAGGTTTGTGGATTTTGGGAAGGAGATAGAAACAGGCCGTGCGGGGTGGGGGAATAATAAAGTTGGAGGCTGTGGGTGGGAGGTCACCTGAAGTGATGAGGTCATGAATGGTTCTGGATGTGAGTTTGCTCGCTGAGCTGGAAGGTTAGTTTTCAGACGTTGCGTCACCATTCTAGGTAACATCATCAGTGAGCCTCCGACGAAGCGCTGGTGTTATGTCCCGCTTTCTGTTTATCTGGTTAGTTTTCCTTGGGTTGGTGATGTCATTTCCTGTACTTTTTCTCAGGGGATGGTAGATGGGCTCCAAATCAATGTGTTTGTTGATGGAGTTCCGGTTGGAATGCCATGCTTCTAGGAATTCTCGTGCATGTCTCTGTTTGGCTTGTCCCAGGATGGATGTGTTGTCCCAATCAACGTGGTTGGGACTTTGGGACAATCAAAATCCATTTTGATTGGGACAACACATCCATCCTAGGATAAGCCAAACAGAGACACACACGAGAATTCCGAGAAGCATGGCATTCCAACCGGAATTCCATCAACAAACACATTGATTTGGAGCCCATCTACCATCCCCTGAGAAAAAAGAACAGGAAATGACATCACCAACCCAAGGAAAACTAACCAGATAAATAGAAAGCGGGACATAACACCAGCGCTTTGTCGGAGGCTCACTGATGATGTTACCTAGAATGGTGACGCAACGTCTGAAAACTAACCTTCCAGCTCAGCGAGCAAACTCACATCCAGAACCTCAACCTGAGCTACAAATCTTCTAAAAACTCGCTCGTCATGAATGGTGTTGGAGATGATGGTTTGGTTCTCGGTGGTGGGGTCATGATCTAGGGGGCGGTAGGAGGAGGTGTTGGAGACTTGGCGTTTGGCCTCGGCGATGTAGAGGTCAGTGCGCCATACTACCACTGCGCCATCCTTGTCTGGGGGGTTGATGGTGAGGTTGGGGTTGGAGCGGAGGGAGCGGAGGGCAGCCCGTTCTGCAGGGGAGAGGTTGGAGTGGGTGAGAGGGGTGGAGAGGTTGAGGCGGTTAATGTCTCGACGGCAGTTAGAGATGAAGAGGTCGAGGGAGGGTAGGAGGCCTGGGAGTGGTGTCCAGGAGGAGGACTTGTGTTGGAAGCATGTGAAGGGGTCAGTGGAGGGAGGGTTAGGTTCCCAGTTGAAGAAATAAGCGTGGAGGCGAAGGCGGTGGAAAAACTGCTCTATGTCCAAACGATCCACAAACCTGCCTGCCCTGGTCGACCCATTGTCTCAGCCTGTTCTTGCCCCATCGAAGTCATCTCCACCTATCTGGACTCCATTTTCTCCACTTTGGTCCATGAACTCCCTGCCTATGTCCGTGACACCACCCACACCCTCCGCCTCCTCCAGAACTTTCAATTCCCTGGCACCAAACACCTCATTTTCACCATGGACGTCAAGTCCCTAAACACCTGTATTCCGTATGCAGATGGCCTCAAGGCCCTCCGCTTCATCCTGTCCCACAGGCCCGACCAGTACCCTCCCACCGACACCCTCATCGGCCTAGCCGAACTCGTCCTCACCCTCAACAACTTCTCTTTCGAATCCCTCCACTTCCTTCAGACAACTGGGGTGGCCATGGGCACCCGCATGGGCCCAGCTATTACCTGCCTCTTTGTAGGTTACGTGGAACAGTCCCTCTTCCGCACGTACACAGGCCCCAAACCCCACCTCTTCCTCCGTTACATTGATGACTGTATCGGTGCCACCTCTTGCTCCCCAGAGGAGCTGGAGCAGTTCATCCACTTCACCTACACCTTCCACCCCAACCTTTAGTTCACCTGGACCATCTCCATCACATCCCTCACCTTCCTGGACCTCTCAGTCTCCATCTCAGGCAACCAGCTTGTAACTGATGTCCATTTCAAGCCCACCGACTCCCACAGCTACCTAGAATACACCTCATCCCACCTACCCTCCTGCAAAATTTCCATCCCCTTTTCCCAATTCCTCCGCCTCCGCCGCATCTGCTCCCACGATGAGGTATTCCACTCCCGCACATCCCAGATGTCCAAGTTCTTCAAGGACCACAACTTGCCCCCCACAGTGGTCAAGAACGCGCTTGACCGCGTCTCCCGCATTTCCCGCAACACATCCCTCACACCCTGCCCCCGCCACAACCGCCCCAAGAGGATCCCTCTCATTCTCACACACCACACCACCAACCTCCGGATACAATGCATCATCCTCCGGCACTTCCGCCATTTACAATCCGACCCCACCACCCGAGACATTTTTTCATCCCCACCCTTGTCTGCTTTCCGGAGAGACCACTCTCTCCGTGACTCCCTTGTTCGCTCCACACTGCCCTCCAACCCCACCAAACCCGGCACCTTCCCCTGCAACCGCAGGAAATGCGACACTTGCCCCCACACCTCCTCCCTCACCCCTATCCCAGACCCCAATATGACTTTCTACATTAAGCAGAAGTTCACCTGCACATCTGCCAATGTGGTATCCCATATGCATTGGACCGGTGTGGCTTCCTCTACATTGGGGAAACCAAGCGGAGGCTTGGGGACGGCTTTGCAGAACACCTCCGCTCGGTTGGCAATAAATAAAGAACTGCACCTCCCAGTCGCGAACCATTTCAACTCCCCCTGCCATTCTTTAGATGACACCTCCATCATGGGCCTCCTGCAGTGCCACAATGATGCCACCCGAAGGTTGCAGGAACAGCAACTCATATTCCGCTTGTGAACCCTGCAGCCCAATGGTATCAGTGTGGACTTCACCGGCTTCAAAATCTCCCCTTCCCCCAACACATCCCAAAACCAGCCCAGTTCGTCCCCTCCCCCAACTGCACCACACAACCAGCCCAGCTCTTCCCCTCCACCCACTGCATCCCAAAACCAGACCCGCCTGTCTCTGCCTCCCTAACTTGTTCTTACTCTCACCCATCCCTTCCTCCCACCCCAAGCCGCACCTCCATCTCCTACCTACTAACCTTATCCCACCTCCTTGACCTGTCCATCTTCCCTGGACTGACCTATCCCCTCCCTATCTCTCCACCCATCCTCTCCTCTCCACCTATCTTCTTTTCTCCCCATCTTCGGTCCACCTCCCGCTCTCTCCCTATTTATTCCAGAACCCTTACCCCATCCCCCTCTCTGATGAAAGTTCTAGGTCCGAAATGTCAGCTTTTGTGCTCCTGAGATGCTGCTGGGCCTGCTGTGTTCATCCAGCCTCACATTTTCTTATCTGTGACAGTCTCTGTGTTGTTTGATGTGATGCAATGCCACTCTCTGCTGGCCTCCACACGCCACTGCACAGGCTGCAGCAGAGGATGAGGACCATCAGCGATTTATTCTGAAAGGGACTGGGAGGGCAGCAGCTTGCAACACCATCTGAACTGATTTCATCTTCATGTATTTATCTAAATGTCTTTTAAATGTTGTAACTGCAATCACTTCCACCATTTCGTCTGGAATTTTATTCCATACGTGAACCACTGTCTGTAAAATAATTGCCCCTCATGCCTCTGTTAAAATGTTTGATCCTCAAAACTTGAAACATCCCCACAGCCTTGAAACCCTCCATCCCCAAGAAAAGATAACCGACATTCAACTTATTTGTGCACCTCATGATTTATAAGCCTCAGTCAGGTCACCCCGCATCCTCCTGTGCACAAGTCAGTAAAGTCCCAGCCTATCCAGCCTCTGAAAACACTCTGAAGTGGTGATGTATCCGGATTGAATCAGGCGACAGTGTTGGGCCCATGCAGCGTTTCGGTGTAAGGGAGTATGTCGACATGTCAGCATTCTGAAACTTGTAAACACATCCTTCCATGGCACTGTCTCTCTATCTCCCCCTCGCTGTCTATTTATGCAACCCATCCCATTTGTTCATATTTAAACCGATTCCAGACAATCTCTCTCTGGCAGTGACACCCATGGCACCCCTGGTCCTGGCACAGGCAGCGCAGTGACTCAGTGGTTAGCACTGCAGCCTCACAGCACCAGGGACCTGGGTTCAATTCCAGCTTAGGGCAACTGTCTGAGTGGAGTTTTCACATTCTCACCGTGTCTGCGTGGGTTTCCTCCGGGTGCTTCGGTTTCCTCCCACAGTCCAAAGATGTGCAGGCTAGGTGGTTTGGACATGCTATATTGCGCGTAGTGTTCAGGAGTGTGTGGGTTATAGGGGGATGGGTCTGGGTGGGATGCTTCAAGGGGTGGTGTGGACTTGTTCGGCCGAACGGCCTGTTTCCACACCGGAGGAAATCTAATCTAATCCTTATATCTCAAACCATCCATTCCCACCGACATCCCAGTAAATCTCTGCTGTTCCCTCTCCAGATTAATATTATCCTTACTATAACAGTGTGACCAGAACTGGACACAATACTTCAGAAGATGCCTCACCTACATCCTGTACAACATGAAAATGACATCCCAACACCCAAACTCAAAGGTCTGAGCAAAGAACGTCACAAACTAAATACCTTCTTAACCAGCCTGTCTGTATGTGACACAGACTTCGAAGAATTATACCTGATGGATTAGTCTCTGTTCTGCAACACTACTAAAGGTCCTAATTTAAATTGTATAAGTCCTGCCCTTGTTTGTTTTGCCAAAAGCAATGTCTTGCATTTATGCAAATTAAACACAATCTGCCACGCCACAGCCCCGTGAGTGATATTCCCACCCCCCACACAACTCTGACATGTTTTGAAAGACCCTCCCATATCCAGAAGGCCTACAATCTCCAGACTTTATTATCCCAAAGACACTGAGCTTGGTTTGCTTTGTGTGGGCAGGAGGAAGCGGGAGGTGGGTGGGGGGTGGATTGCAGACCAGCCGGTGTTGAGGAGACTCCTTTTCTTCAGGAAAGAGGGTTTGCCATGGATACCCGGATGGGCCCGATTTATGCCTGTCTCTTCATCGAGTCCTTGGAACATTCAATTTTCCAGTCGTATTCTAGCCCCCACACCGCACACAATTCTTTCGCCAATGCATCAATGGTATCGTCGGAGATAGCATGAACTGCAGATGCTGAAGAATCTGAGATATCATCTCCTTCTCTCTCTCGTCTGGAATTGAAAAACTTCAAACAATTTACTTCCAACTTCAACCTTGCCCTCACTTTCACCTGGTCTATCTCTGACCCGTCCCTTCCCTTCCAGAACATTTCTGTTTCCGTTTTTGGGGATAGACTGGCTACGAATATCCCCTATAATCCACAGACTCCCACAGCTCCCTGGAAAATACATCCTCACATTCCACTTCCTGTAAAGACTCCATCCCATTCTCTCAGTTCCTCTGTCTCCGTGGCTTATGTTCAGATGAGGCCAAATTCAACAAGGGAGCCTCCAACATGTCCACCTTCTTCCTCACCCGAGGACTCCCAGCTCCGTTGCCGACAGGGGTCTCAATCAGGTCCGACCCGTCTCCCACACTTCTGCCCTCATCCCTTCACTTCCCTCCTGCAACAGCGATAGGTTTCCCCTTATCGTCACCTACCATCCCACCAGCATCCACATCCAGAAGATTGTCAGACTCCATTTCCGCCACTTTCAATGAGATGCCACCAGCAGACACATATTTCCCTCCTTTCCCTTGTTTGCCTTCTGCAGGGACTGTTCCCTCCTGGACAACCTGGTCTATACTTCCTTCACCCCCAACACCTCCCCACAGCCCTACGGCCCTTCCCCCGTAACCGGTGAAGGTGCAACACCTGCCCATTTACCCCCTCCCTCCCCAGTATCCAAGGGCCCAAACATACCTTCCAGGTGAAGCAACGCTTCACCCGCACTTCCCAGAATCTAGGCTACTGCATTCACTGCTCACAATGTGTTCTCCTCTACACTGGGGGCACAAAGTGTAGACTTGGCGACCGCTTTGTAGAACATCTATGTTCTGCTCACAAAAAACAACCCTGAGCGACCTGTTGCCTGCCACTTTTACGCACCACCCTGCTCCCTGGCCAACATCTCTGTCTCTGGCTTGCTGCAGTGTTCCAGTGAAGCCCAAAGCAAGCTGGAGGAACAACACCTCAGTTTCCGTCTGGGGACCCTACAGCCGTCCGGACTCAATAGCGAGTACTATAATTTTAGGGCCTAAACTCTCCCATGTCCCACACCCCACTGCACACACAAGGCCTTGTTACCACACAGCCTGCCATTACACACTCCCTGATAATAAAATGTGAGGCTGGATGAACACAGCAGGCCAAGCAGCATCTCAGGAGCACAAAAGCTGACGTTTCCGCCCTAGACCCTTCATCAGAGAGGGAGATGGGGGGAGGGAACTGGAATAAATAGGGAGAGAGGGGGAGGCGGACCGAAGATGGAGAGTAAAGAAGATAGGTGGAGAGAGTGTAGGTGGGGAGGTAGGGAGGGGATAGGTCAGTCCAGGGAAGACAGACAGGTCAAGGAGGTGGGATGAGGTTAGTAGGTAGCTGGGGGTGCGGCTTGGGGTGGGAGGAAGGGATGGGTGAGAGGAAGAACCGGTTAGGGAGGCAGAGACAGGTTGGACTGGTTTTGGGATGCAGTGGGTGGGGGGGAAGAGCTGGGCTGGTTGTGTGGTGCAGTTGGGGGAGGGGACGAACTGGGCTGGTTTAGGGATGCAGTAGGAGAAGGGGAGATTTTGAAACTGGTGAAGTCCACATTGATACCACATGGCTGCAGGGTTCCCTGGCGGAAAATGAGTTGCTGTTCCTGCAACCTTCGGGTGGCATCATTGTGGCACTGCAGGAGGCCCATGATGGACATGTCATCTAGAGAATGGGAGGGGGAGTGGAAATGGTTTGCGACTGGGAGGTGCAGTTGTTTGTTGCGGACTGAGCGGAGGTGTTCTGCAAAGCGGTCCCCAAGCCTCCGCTTGGTTTCCCCAATGTAGAGGAAGCCGCACCGGGTATTTTGGATGCAGTATACCACATTGGCAGATGTGCAGGTGAACCTCTGCTTAATGTGGAATGTCATCTTGGGGCCTGGGATGGGGGTGAGGGAGGAGGTGTGGGGACAAGTGTAGCATTTCCTGCGGTTGCAGCGAAGGTGCCGGGTGTGGTGGGGTTGGAGGGCAGTGTGGAGCGAACAAGGGAGTCACGGAGAGAGTGGTCTCTCCGGAAAGCTGACAGGGGAGGGGATGGAAAAATGTCTTGGGTGGTGGGGTCGGATTGTAAATGGCGGAAGTGTCGGAGGATAATGCGTTGTATCTGGAGGTTGGGAGGGTGGTGTGTGAGAACGAGGGGGATCCTCTTGGGGCGGTTGTGGCGGGGGCAGGGTGTGAGGGATGTGTTGCGGGAAATACAGGAGACGCGGTCAAGGGCGTTCTCGATCACTGTGGGGGGAAAGTTGCGGTCCTTGAAGAACTTGGACATCTGGGATGTGCGGGAGTGGACACTCCCTGTTGTTTGTCACTAACAGTCCCCATTAACAACTATTCACCCTCCCAGCCTGATCGTTATCAACTCCTTTGGCTGTCCAACTTCATTCTCCTTCTTTGGGCTCCATCATATCATTTACTCGACTCAACCCACTTCCTTATTTTCGGCATATAATCTGACATTTTCTCAGATGCCATCACTTCTGAGGAAGGGTTACTGGACACCAAACATTAAATCTGTTTTTTTTACCGTCACAGGTGCTGCCAGATCTGCTGAGCCTTTCCAGTGACTTTGTGTTTGCTCCTGGAATATAATTTGTTGCCTTGTAACAATTAATGCTTTTAGGAGGAGGGCAGTCACACCTTAGAGGTGGGAAATAATGATCTGCAGTATGATCTTTTGGAGTTGGAAATTATGCTTTTTTGTCGTATTGGGTCTAATTGAGATTTTTCGTAATGCAGAATATGTCTGCAAGATTTTGTTGCCTAACATTGAAGTCCACAGAGAAGGTAGGGACTGCAGATGCTGGAGAATCTCAGATAACAGGGTGTAGAGCTGGATGAACACAGCAGGCCCAGCAGCAATAGAGGATTAGGAAGGCTGATGCTTTGGGCCTAGACCCTTCTTCATAAATGGGGGAGGAGCAGGGCGGTCTGAAATAAATAGGGAGAAGGGGAAGGCGGATAGTAGATGGATAGAGGAGAAGGTAGGTGGAGGGGAGATAGACCAGTCAAAGAGGCAGGTATGGAGCCAGTAAAGATGGGTGTAGGTGGGGAGGTAAGGAGGGGATAGGTCGCCCGGGGAGGACGGACAGGTCAAGGGGCCGGGATGAGGTTAGTAGGTGATGGGGATGGAGCATGAGATGGGAGCGGGGAGACGTGTGTGGAAGAACAGGTTAGGGAGGCTGGGATGAGCTGGGCTGATTTTGGGGTGTAGTTGGGGGCAGGGAGATTTTGAAGCTTCCGAAGTCCACATTAATACCATTGGACTGCAGGGTTCCCAAGCGAAATATGAGGTGCTGTTCCTGCAACATTCAGGTAGCATCATTCTGGCACTGCAAGAGGCCCAGGATGGAGATGCAGTCCAGGGAGTGGGAGTGTGTGTTGAAGTGGTTCGTGACTGGGAGGTGCAGTCATTTGTTGCGAACCAAGTGTAGGTAGGTGCTCCACAAAGCTGTCTCCGAGCCTCCGTTTGGTTTCCCCGATGTACGTGAGGCCACATTAGGAACAGGGGATACAATATACCACATTAGCAGATGTGCAGGTGAACGTCCGTTTGATGTGCAAGGTTTTCTTGGGGCCTGGGATGGTGGTGAGGACTGAGGTGTACGGGAAGGTGTAGCACTTCCTGTGGTTGCAGGCAAAAGTTCTGAGGGTGGTGGGGCTGGCGGCGAGTGTGGAGTGGACATAGGAGTCATGGAGAAAGTGGTCCCTCTGGAAAAGAGATAAGGGTGGGGAGGGAAAAATGTCTTTGGTAGGGGGTCAGATTGCAGGTGGCGGAAGTGCCAGAGGATGATGTGTTGGATCTGGAGGTTCGTAGTGTGGCACTTGTGGAGAAGGGGGACTCTGTTTTTGTTGTTATTGCGGGGAGGAGGTGTGAGGGATGAGTTGTGGGAAACCTGAGAAATGTGGTCAATGGGGTTTTCGAGCACTCTGGAGGGCAAGTTGCCGCACTTGAAAAACGAAGACATCTGGGATGTTCAGGAGTGGAATGTCTCATCTTGGGAGCAGATGTGGCTGAGGCGAATAAATTGGGAATAGTAGATGCCATTTTTGCTGGAAATTCGTTGAGAAGAGGTGCATTCTATGTAGCTATGGGAGTTGGTAGGAGTGAAATAGATATCGGTTTCCAGGTGGTTTCCAGAGATGGAAACAGAGATGTCCAGGAAGGAGTGACAGATATCACAGGCAGTCCAGGTAAACTTAAGACTGGGATGGAAGGTGTTGGTGAAGTGGATGGTCTGTTCAAGCTCCTTGTGGGAGTCCAAGGCAGCACCGATACAGTCATCAATATAACGGAGGAAGAGGTGGGGGAGAGGGCCAGTGTAGCTTCAGAAGAAAGATTGTTCCACGTAACCTACAAAGGGGCAGGCATTGAATGGGTCCATGTGGGTACCCATGGCCACCCCCTTTGTCTGTAGGAAGTGGGAGGAATTGAAGGAGAAGTTTTTAAGGGTGAAGATGAGTTCGGCTAAGCAGATGATGTTGTCAGTGGAGGGGGACTTGTCAGGCCTGTGGGACAGGAAGAAGCGGAGAGCGTTTAGGCTATCTGCATGGAGATTACAAGTAATAAGGTCTGGACATCCATGGTAAAGATAAGGTGTTGGGGACCAGGGAATCGGAGGCTTTGGAGGAGGTGAAGGACATTTGTGGTATCATAGATGGAGCTGGGTATTTTTGGGACCAATGGGGAGAAAATGGATTCGAGATAAATAGAGATAAGTTCAGTGGGGAAGGAGCAGGCGGAGACAATGGATCAACCAGGGCAGTCAGGTTTGTGGATTTTGGGAAGGAGTTAGAAACAGGGGAATGATGAAGTTGGGGGCTGTGGGTCACCTGAAGTGATGAGATTGCGGATGATCTGGGAGACAATGTGTTGGTGTTCGAGAGTGGGGTCATGATCAAGGGGGCGGTAGGAAGAGGTGTTAGAGAGCTGGTCCTGGCCTCAGTGATGTAGAGGTCTGTGCTCCATAATACAACTGCGCCTCCCTTGTCCCTGGGTTTTATCACGAGGTTAGGGGTGGAGTGCCGGGAGCTGAGGTCTGCATGTTCTGCGAGGGAAACATTGGAGTGGAAGATGGGGTGGAGAGGTTGAGGCGATTGATGTCTCAATGGCAGTTAGAGATGAAGACGTCGAGGGAGTGTAGGAAGCCTTGGGGTGGTGTCCAGGAGTAGGGGGTGTGTTGGCAGTGGGAGAAGGGGACAGTAGAGGGAGTGTTTCAAAGAATAACCATTTAAGCTGGAAATCATAGCCAAACAAATAAAGATGTTAGTAGTTTATCTTAATGGCACAACACATGCATTCAACATCCTAAAGTTGAAGCAAGAACCTTGCATTTGTTCAACACTGAAAAATCTTCCCAGTGTAATTCGGTAAGGTTAACCAGAATTTGATAAATCCAAACTCAGCTGAAATCTGGCATGCAAAATGTAACTCAAAATCTGGACATGATTTTGGTCTTGTGTAGTGCATAGAATGCCTCTGTGCCAGAGCTCTGGATTGAATTCCCATCCCCGGACCTGTGGTAATGTCACTAGCTGTGGACCAAAAGTTCTGGATTCAAGTGCTGCCAGTCGCAGAGGTGTGTCACAGCCTGTCAGAACAGGCTGATGAGCAAATTTACAGGAGAATAATGTTGCAGCATCAGGGGCCATCGCACTGTGGTGGTAGTGTCTCCACCTTTGGGTCCAAAGGCCTGGATTCAAATTTCACAGATTTGTTTCGTAAAATGTCAGAACAACTCGGTGAAACTTTTTCTAGAATGGTGACTTGATCGAGTAGGAAGCGGTATCAGTGCTGAATTTCAGAATTCAGGCCCGGGATAACAGCCATTTGTGTTGATTGGAGTAAAATGTGCACCTTATATGTGTTTATAAAATCATGCAGGGCATGGATAAGGTGAATAGTCAGGGTCTTTTCCCCAGAGTACGGGGAATGCAAACATTAGAAGGGACAGGTTTAAGGTGCAAGGGAAAAGACTTTAAAAACATTTGATTGAACTGTCAGATGAAATGCTGGAGGCTTGTGAAAACAGCATTTTAAAGGTATCTGGCTGGGTATATGAATTGGAAGGATCCAGAGGAATGTAGGCCAAACACTGGCAGAAGGGAATAATTAATTTCGGATACCTGGTCAGCATGGACATGTTGGGCTGAAGGATTTGTTCCCATACTGTACATCTTTATGGTTCATTCATCCAATTGATCAAGATCTCTTTGTAATCTTGGATAACCTTCCCTGTCTCCAGTTCAAATGACCTCAGTGTCATTCATAAACTTGCTAACCATGCCTCTATAATTTTCAGCAAATCATTTTGTTTTAGATGAAAAAACAAAGGTAAATCCAACACCGATCCCTGTGGATCACCGCTAATCACAGGCTTCCAGTCGGAAGGACAATCCTCCATGAGCACCCTGTCTCCTGCCATAAAACAAAAATACACAGAAACACACACACACACACACACGCACGCACGCACGCACGCACACACACACACACACACGTGTTGAAGACAGAGATTGATATGTTTTGATTAATAAGCAGATCAAGGGTTATGGTGAGAAGGCAAGAGAATTGTTTTGAGAAACGTGTCAAGCATAATCGAACAGCAGAGCAGCCTTGATGGGACAAATGGCTAATTCTGCTCCAATTTCTTATACTGTCTGGTCTGAAGGTTTTGGGAATGTTTTCCAAGAGAGCAGTGATGGCTGAGATTGATAAACACTTTACTGAACATAATCAATCGGAATACAGAATAGGTTTGAGGCGATGAATGGCCTACATCTGCTCCTATTTGTTGTGCTCTTTAATGAGGAGGTAATTTGCTGTGAGGTTAACACAGTTTAAGGGGTCTCCCAATTAAGTTTGAGATAAGAATATATCTTTCTCTTTAATATTGTGCTGTCTGTGGTGTTCTCATCCCCAGGGAACAGTGAAGACTTGGTTATTAAAGATATTTAATGCTGACCTCAACTGAACAGATCAGCCATGATTTTTCTAAATTGAGCAGAAGGTTCGAGGGTCCGAATGGCTCACTGCACTCCTATCCTGTGTGTTGTTCTCTCACTTCACCCTTCCAGGCTGTTACAGAGGAAAAGGAAGTCCCCATTCAAACAGTCATGATTGTTACAATGAGATAGGAGATCATTTTTCTCCCGCCCGAGTTACACAGAAGTTGAATGAAGTAATCAGACAGACAGTTGTAGAGACATAGAGATATGCAGCATCCACACAGACACTTCGGTCCAAATCATCCATGCTATACAGATATCCTAAATAAATCTAGGCCCATTTGCCAGCATTTAGTCCATACCTCTCTAAACCCTTCCTAAACATATCCTCATCCTGATGCCGTTTAAAAGTTGTAATTGTACCAGCCTCCACCACTTCCTCTGGCTGCTCATTCCATACACACACGACTCTCTGTATGAAAGTGGTGCCCCTTAAGTCCCATTTAAATCTTTCCCCTCTCTCCTTAAAGCTATGCCCTCTCGTTTTGGACTCCCCCACCCCGGGGAGAAGACCTTGGCTGTTTAAACAGGGATAGGAACTGCAGTGAGCCATTTGAACCCTCGAGCATGCTGCTCAGCTTAGAAAGGCCATGGCTGATCTGTTTGTGGAGAGTTATGGACAAAATCCTGGCAAATGGGCCTAGATTTACTTAGGATATCTGGGCAGCATGGATGAGTTGGACCGAAGGGTGTCTTTGCATGCTGGAGATCTCTGTGTCTCTATGACTCTATGTCGGAATACTTCATTCTCGTCCTGTGTAACTCCGGAGGGGAGAAGAATGGTCTCCTATCTCATTGTAACAATCATGACTGTTTGAATGGGGATTTCCTTTCCCTCTGTAACAGCCTGGAGGGGTGGAGTGAGAGAACAACACACAGGATAGGAGCTGCATTTGGCTATTCGGACCCTCGAGCCTACTGCTCAATTTAGAAAGATCATGGCTGATCTGTTCAGTTGAGGTCAGCATTAAATACCTTTATTAACTGAGTCTTCACTGTTCCCTAGGGATGACAACATGACAGACAGCACAATATTAAATAGAAAGATATATTCTTATCTCAAACTTAATAGGAAGACACCTTAAAGTGTGTTGCCTTCACAGCAGGTTACCTCCTCTTTCAAGAGCAAAACAAATAGAAGCAGATGTAGGCCATTCTGTGCCCCTTCTGACTTTGCAAACGTCTGTAAGTCAATTGTTAAAGATTTTCTAAAAAAATTTACTTTGTACCAATTGTGGCAATTTTTCCACACAGCACCCACAGAATAAAATGAAATTAATCATTAAGGTTATCTGTATTCGTGGTGTTTGCAAAGGGAAAAAGACAAACCAGGCTGCTAGGAAACCTTTCCTCCTCCTCAATACATTTCCGGGGAAAATTGAGCACCTGATTGAGAGGGCAGACTAGATTTATTGCTTCGTTTGAAAGTCAGCATTTTTGACCATGCAGCATTCTACTCAAATGTCAGTCTATATTCTGTGTTTGATTTTTAAATGCTCAAGAATCAGAATCATTGACAGTGCGACCTCTACCTGATGATCTGACAACAAGTAGTCCTAATGGTATAAAGCTGAAAAAAGATACACTTCGACAGCCAGCTACACACCAGAGGAAAGGCCCTGCAGCCTTTCGAGGCTGCTACACAGGGAGCCCTGGTTAGCTGACAGGAAATGCAGAGTAGAGATAATTATTTATTTTCAGGTTCGAAAGCTGCAGCTAGTGGAATCCATCAGTGATCAGATTGAGGTCATCAACAGTTTACAATCTAGATTAACGATTTGCGCGAAAATTTGATGAGATTGGAGCTCAGTTTGCTAGTACACCAGTGTAGTCATCAAATAAGATGTCAAGTGGAGGCAGAGCATGTACAACGGGGTATAGACAGGGAATGTCAGTGAACAATTTTTCGGCAACGCAAATAAAACAGTACAATGCGGGTTATGAGATGTTTGTGTTTTTTGAAAAGGATAAAACAGCAGGAAACTATTTAACTGGAAGGCAAACACAGAGCTCTGTGCTCAAGCGGGAGTTGTGGGTCCTGGTACATAAATCATACAAAGTTCACCTGAAGATGCCACAAGTGATTTGGAAAGTAAATGGAATGGTGCTGTTTCTTGCAAAGGGTGCTGGGTATGATGTTAGGCATGTTTCCCTGCTTCTGTACAGGGCATTGCTGAGATTCCATCTGATGCACTCTCTGTTGATATGATGCCCTAAACTAAATTAAAACACAATGGCCTTTGAAACTTTTCAAAAATAGTTCTCTGTATACTGTCCTGTGATGAAAGCATTATGTTTTTGGAGGATTAACGGTTTAGGCCCGAAAACGAGAAATATTCTTGACTATATAAGATCTTAAGGAGAGTGCAAATGGCAAATATCTGATGGATAATTCGACTTGTATGGGAGAATGAAACTGGGGAAATTATTTTAAAATTAAAACAGGTTCTGAGGAAGGAACACTTGACCTGAAACATTAATTCTAATTTCTCTTCATTGATGCTGCCAGGCTGCTGAGCTTTTCCAGGAATTTCTGTGTTTGTTTAGGAATAATGCACATTAATTTTAGCACAGTTATTGTGAAGATGTTAATCATGTTATTTTTAAATTACACAGGCACATATAAACATATCTTTAAATCAAGTGGGGCCATTTGTTGCTCAGGAAATGGCTCTGTGTAAGACAGCAGCAATGATATACCTACATGGAGCAGGGAATGTGATCGAAGCACATAATTTAGACAATGTTCAAGGAGATCTCACATATTTCAGTTTGGGGGTCGGATAACATTGTTGTGTGATTCAGTTAAGAGAGGGAAAGAAACATAACCCGCCTCAAAAGCAACAGCCTAATGCTCCCTATCTATTTCCTTGTTCTTCATCACATTGATGTCTGAGAGCTAAAAAATGTGCCAATCATTTTTACCACTCATGGAGGATTCATGATGAGGATTCATAGGAATCTCCCAATGCCCAAAGCAAAGGGAATTCAGCCAAATCTAACGGTTCCATGAAATAATCCTATTCCCAACAATTTGAGCGAGCAGAATAAATTTTGAAGCAGAATAACATTTGGGAAAATCACTTGCATTTTTTTGCTTTTAATCAAGAGTTTAAGTAAGATGTGGACAAAGTTCTTTCAAATTAACGTTTCATCAAACATGTGTATGTGTGTGTATGTGCGCCTGTGTGTGCACATGTGTATGTGGTGTGTTTGTGAACTGTGTGTGTCATTCTTCTTTCCAGCATAGTTTGAGTGAAATTGTTTTGGTCATAAACGTGTCATTTTAGCAGATTAAAGAACACTGCCTGATTCGTTCATTACACTGACCCTGACTCAGACTGAGACCTCTCTCATCGGCCACATCACCAATCTGGTTACATTTAAAATTTGCTGTGAACAGTGGAGGAGTGGGACTGGAAAAGGAAACAATGACCAGCCAAGTCAGGGAACCATAGACCAGTGAGCCTGACATTAGAGATGGGTAGGTTGTTGGAGGGGGTTCTGAGGGATAGGATTTACATGCATTTGGAAGGGCAAGCATTGATTAGGGATATGAAACATGGCTTTGTGTAGTGTAAAACATGTCTCACTGACTTGATTATTTTGAAGAGGTGATAAAGAAGGTTGATGAGGGCTGTGTGACAGATGTTTTCTATGTGTATTTCAGGAAGGTGTTCAATAACGTTCTGAATGGGAGACAGATTAGTAATGGTAGTTCACATGGGATCCAGGGGAAGATAGCCAATAGAATTTAAAATTGACTTGAAGGTGGAGAATTGCTTTCCAGTCTGGAGGCCTGTGACCAGCGGTGTGCCACAAGTATAAGTGCTGATTTCCCTGCTTCCCATCAATAATATAAGGGATTTGGGTGTGAATATCAGAGACATGGTTAGGAAGTTTACAGATGATATTAAAAAGTGGTGCAGTGGACAGTGGTGAAGATTATCTCAGAATGCAATGGGACATTGTTCAGATGGGCCAATGGGCCAAG
This sequence comes from Stegostoma tigrinum, assembly GCF_030684315.1. Classification (NCBI taxonomy): domain Eukaryota; kingdom Metazoa; phylum Chordata; class Chondrichthyes; order Orectolobiformes; family Stegostomatidae; genus Stegostoma; species Stegostoma tigrinum. The sequence goes on along the minus strand of NW_026728430.1, from coordinate 991,285 downwards.
GTGTGGCTGATGGAGTTGAATTTAGATACATGAGAGGTTTTGCATTTGGTAAGGTGAAGCAGGGCAGGACTTATACAGTTAATGCTGGGGCCCTGGGGAGCGTTGCCAGATAAAGAGACCTTGGATGCAGGAGCTTAGTTCCTTGAAACTGGAGTAGCAGTAGGACAGGATGCTGAAGAACACGTTTGTCACACTTGCCCTAATCAGTCAGAGCATTGGGTATAGGGGCTGTGATGGCATGTTGCTCCTGTACAGGACGTTGATGAGACCACGTTAAGAATATTCCGCGCATACCAGTTGGTCCTGCTAAAGGAAGGAAGTTGTGAACCTTGGAGGGTGCAGAAAAAGATTTACAAGGATGTTCCTGGACAGGAGGGTTTGAACTGTAGGGAGAGGCTGACATTTGAAATGTTTTCTCCAGAGTGTCAGAGGCTGAGGGGCCACATGACAGAGGTTTATAAAATCATCAGGGGCATGAATAGTCTGAACAGCCAAGGTCCATTTCCCAGGAGAGGGGAGGCCAAAAGTAAAGTGCTAAGGATGAAGATGAGAGAGGAACAATTTAGGAGGGAACTTAGGCAACATTTTCACGCAGAGCGTGGTGTGTGAACAGAAAGTGATGTCAGAAGCACTGAAGGTATGTGCAATTGCACTATTGGAAAGTATTGGTACATGAATAGGAAAGGTTCAGAGGGATATGGAACAAATATTGGCCATTGGAAATAGATCATATTACATATCTGGTCAGCGTGGACACGTAGGGCTAACTGGTCTGTTTCTGTGCTGTGTGACTTTCTGATTCTATATGATGGAAGAGAATAAATTCTGAAAGGGCATTTGGAGTGGGAATTCTCTTCCCCAGAAGTCTGTGGTGCCTTTCTGTGAAATGTATTCAGAGCTAAAGTAGTGAAATAGTTGACAGGTGTTAAGCAAAGCACAATTTATTTACACACTGACATTCAAGTACAACTAAAGAACAAGGAATTTAGAATAACCAAAACCTGTTGGAACACCTAACAACATAACAGTTACAGCAACTATTACGAATTAACTAAGATAATAAAATGTGAGGCTGGATGAACACAGCAGGCCCAGCAGCATCTCAGGAGCACAAAAGCTGACGTTTCGGGCCTAGAACTTTCATCAGAGAGAGGGATGGGGTGAGGGTTCTGGAATAAATAGGGAGAGAGGTGGAGGCAGACCGAAGATGGAGAGAAAAGAAGATAGGTGGAGAGGAGAGTATAGGTAGGGAGGTAGGGAGGGGATAGGTCATTCCAGGGAAGACGGACAGGTCAAGGAGGTGGGATGAGGTTAGTAGGTAGGAGATGGAGGTGCGGCTTGGGGTGGGAGGAAGGGATGGGTGAGAGGAAGAACAGGTTAGGGAGGCAGAGACAGGTTGGACAGGTTTTGGGAAGCAGTGGGTGGAAGGGAAGAGCTGGGCTGGTTGTGTCGTGCAGTGGGGGGAGGGGATGAACTGGGCTGGTTTTGGGAAGCGGTGGGGGAAGGGTAGATTTTGAAGCTTGTGAAGTCCACATTGATACCATTTGGCTGCAGGGTTCCCAAGCGGAACATCAGTTGCTGTTCCTGCAACCTTCGGGTGGCATCATTATGGCACTGCAGGAGGCCCATGATGGACATGTCATCTAAAGAATGGGAGGGGGAGTGGAAATGGTTTGCGACTGGGAGGTGCAGTGGTTTATTGCGAACTGAGCGGAGGTGTTATGCAAAGCGGTCCCCAAGCCTCCGCTTGGTTTCCCCAAAGTAGAGGAAGCCACACCGGGTACAGAGGATGCAGCATACCACATTGGCAGATGTGCAGGTGAACCTCTGCTTAATATGGAAAGTCATCTTGGGGCCTGGAATAGGGATGAGGGAGGAGGTGTGGGGGCAAGTGTAGCATTTCCTGTGGTTGCAGGGGAAGGTGCCGGGTGTGGTGGGTTGGAGGGCTGTGTGGAGTGAACAAGGGAGTCACGGACAGAGTGGTCTCTCCAGAAAGCAGACAAGGGTGGGGATGGAAAAATGTCTTGGGTGGTGGTGTCAGATTGTGGATGGCGGAAGTGTCGGAGGATGATGCGTTGTATCCGGAGGTTGGTGGGCTGGTGTGTGAGAACGACGGGTATCCTCTTTGGGCGGTTGTGGCGGGGGCGGGGTGTGAGGGATGTGTTGCAGGAAATGCGGGAGACGCGGTCGAGGGCGTTCTCGACCACTGTTGGGGGAAAGTTGCGGTCCTTCAAGAACTTGGACATCTGGGATGTGCGGGAGTGGAATACCTCATCGTGGGAGCAGATGCGGCGGAGGCGGAGGAATTGGGAATAGGGGATGGAATTTTTGCAGGAGGGTGGGTGGGAGGAGGTGTATTCTAGGTAGCTGTGGGTGTCGGTGGGCTTGAAATGGACATCAGTTACAAGCTGGTTGCCTGAGATGGCGACGGAGAGGTCCAGCAAGTTGAGGGATGTGCTGGAGATGGTCCAGGTGAACTGGAGGTTGGGGTGGAAGGTGTTGGTGAAGTGGATGAACTGTTTGAGCTCCTCTGGGGAGCAAAAGGCGGCACCGATACAGTCATCAATGTAACGGAGGACGAGGTGTGGTTTGGGGCCTGTGTAGGTGCGGAAGAGGGACTTTTCCACGTAACAGATGCTGATGGGCCTGCTGTGTTCATCTAGCCTCACATTTTATTATCTTGGATTCTCCAGCATCTGCAGTTCCCATTATCACAATTACGAATTAACTGTTTCAATACCGTAACAGCCCATAAACAAAAAGTTTGGGAGGACATAAAATTCAGACACAGCTTGTCACATCTAGTTCTCCAATCCAGGAGGAAAACAAATCATCCACAGAAAATTCTGCAGCCAGAGAATATTCACTGAAGCTTCCAACTCTGTTGAGACCCCCATAGCTACTGATGTAAATGAAAAGCAAAACTCCGAAATTCTAATCTGTGAGAGCATGTCACACTCATTCAGGATGCATTAAAAAAGTCTGAGGCCATACTCATGTGGTATTAACTAGATAGCTTTGTGCTGCTTGTTCAACCCCTCTCTTAAAAGAAACCAGGGCAAAATAACTTCTTACAGTTACAGCTTTCTTACACTAGTTCACACATCGAGCTGTTACACTGGAACCCAGTAAAACCCAATTAGGCACTTGGCCCTGCTGTACAGCTCCTTGAGTCAATGACATATGAACAGGAGAAGACCATTCAGCCCCTAAAGTCACTTACATGGAAACAGAGTGAGGTAACTTCAGTGACATGACAAGCAAATGGAACAGAGTCTGCACAGAAAGCCTGCCTCACCCTGTTCCTCCTGTGTCCTTTGCTCGTGGTACACATGTGGTACTTTCATGCAGTTTTACGGCAGTGAGGTGGGAAGCCTAGTGTTTTGTGCAAAATCGCAAGTGGCATCGTCCAATAAAAAATAGGCTTGTGTTCTCTATGGAGATCAGAAACTGGCTGGAATGGTTAAGCTCAGAAAGAAGGTATTATGGCTGCTGTCGGGCTTGTGAACAACATAGCGTTCAGTGTAGGGCTACACATTAATCTGGGCAGAAATCATTCAGAGCCAGCACTTAGACATGGGGCCTTTTACATGTAAAATCCACATGTACCTAGATACGGGACATATGGGATTTCTCACCCTATCAATGTCTTTTGTGGATAGAAGTGTTCATCCCCAAACTTCAAATTCTGATGCAGTAATCTCTTATTCTCTCACAACACTACAAACTAAACGTTCAGTTTCTTCACTGATGATGGGAACTGCAGATGCTGGAGAATCCAAGATAATAAAATGTGAGGCTGGATGAACACAGCAGGCCCAGCAGCATCTCAGGAGCACAAAAGCTGATGTTTCGGTCCTAGACCCTTCATCAGAAAGGGGGAATGGGGTGAGGGTTCTGGAATAAATAGGGAGAGAGGGGGAGGCGGACCGAAGATGGAGAGAAAAGAGGATAGGTGGAGAGGAGAGTATAGGTGGGGAGGTAGGGAGGGGATAGGTCAGTCCAGGGAAGATGGACAGGTCAAGGAGTTGGGATGAGGAATGGACATCAGTTACAAGCTGGTTTCTCCTCATGGCACCATCACCTCAGGGATGAGGCTGGTGATACCTATTTGTACTGTGTCTGTGGCAAGGAGATCTTTCCTTGCAAAAGAGATCAAGCCTGTGCACAATGCCCCTAAATAATCTCTCATCAAGGCTCTACAATTTCAGACAAATTGTTTTATTCATGTACTTGAATCATTATAGAATTAAGGGCAACATACCATTTACTTCCCTCATTATTGATGCCCCTGTATGCACTAATTTTAGTGACCTATAATCCAGGATATGCAGGCTTTTTTTTAAAGAATCCCTACAGTGTGGAAACAGGACGTTCGGCCCAACACTTCCACACTGAACCTGAAAGCATCCCACCCAGACCCATTCCCCTATAACCCACGCAGCCCTGAGCACAACGGGCAATTTAACACGGCCAAACCATCGACACTGCACATCTTTGGGCTGTGGGATGAAACCTGAACAAACCCACTCAGGCACGGGGAGAATGTGCAAACTCCAACAGACATTCGCCCATGGCTGGAATTGAACCCAGGTCCCTGGTGCTGTGAGGCAGCAGTGCTCACCACTGTGCCACTGAGACACCCCAAGTGTTGGCCAATAACACTTCCCAACTTTGCACCGTGTAATCAATACAAAATGAGAGGTATGCTGTTGCTGGCCTCATCCAAATTGTTTGAATGCCTTTCAAATTACTGTGGTCCAAACGTTGTAACGTCTAATACCCCATAAGTAACAACATTCAGTCTGGGAAAGGGCTTGACTGTCTGTATTGTCTCAACTGAACAATCCTCAATCCATATAAGTATATTCCCCCTTACCCCTGGACTCCAACTTTACTCATTCACTGTGTGCAACCACATCAAAAGTTTTCTGTCAATTCAAATACACCACTTCCACTGGTTCACATGTGTGGATTCTTCAATGGTTATATGCATATTACTCAGTCGTACATGCATTTGATAAAGGACCACTACACACAGGAATTGCCAGAACAAATTGGAACATACATTTAATTCTGTCGATAATCTAGTTCTCTCTATTTTTACATTTCATCATCCATATTCTCTCTCTCTTTCGCTTTCTCTCATACATACATGATATATATTGAGTTAATAAATACTCCAATCTTTCTCCACGTCTTATCTCTCAAACGTCCCTCTTTCGCTTTAAATGTATTTCTCACATTTGGATGTGACACAGTTATAATTGAGTAATGAAACTAAAAAAGGAGCATGAGGGAGGAACTGGCCAGAGTTATTAGGACTGGGATCTTAGCAGGGAAAACTGTGAAACAGCAATGGAAGACATTTCTGAGGATAATTTGGACACACATCTGAAATTTGCTGATGTTTTAATTCACACAAACTCCACAGGTTTATCAAAGAAAACTTCCCTTTCCCGAATCTAAGGTGATTTTACAAGTCATATCATGATTCCCCAAGTGTCTAGTTTTCACAGCTCTCATTAAAGATTCCAATATTTTCCTCATAACAGACATCAAGTTGTCTAAATCTAATTTTATTTTGTTTTCCCTCCCACTCCAGCTTTTATTTAGGACATAATAGTTACTTTCCATTGTGAAGGAACCAGAAATTCCAGAATCTAAAGAATTTTGAATGGTAATCAATAATTCTTTCCAGCAGGTGCAAGTTTTAAATGACATTTGGATAAGTACATGAACAGGAAGCAGTTGGACAGATATGGGCCAAGCCCAGGCGGGCGGGACTGGGATAGTGTGGGATTATGCTTGACATGGACTGGTTAGACTGAAGAGCTGTAAGACCCTTTAACTCTTTCACTAGCTCTATTGCTACCTCCGTGTATACACTGGGATGTACCAGAGTAACGTATCAAACTTCAGTTCAATGAGTTTTGAGAAATTCCTCTTTATTAACTCAAATCCCCCATTGATATTTTTTTTTTCATGGTCACCCTGTCCTGTAGTATTTCTGGAAGACCTTTGGCATCCACTTCTGTGGAGACAGAGTAATGTATTTCACTCAACAGTGGGTCAGTGGGGCTGAGGTGAAGAGAGATGTTCTCCGTCACCAAGTGAATACATCAGAGCACTGCACTTAGGAGATGATGGACATGGCACCCATTCTGGCTCGGAGATTTCGAGAATCTAAACAGTTCAATGAAACTGCCATTTGATGGTCATTGACGGGTTATGCTGAAGCCACTGACACAAAGCTGTGACCACCTCTTTTAAGAATCAAACTGGCTTCACACTTTGTAACTGGCATAGGTCCAGGTAGAGACAAGAATAAATATACAATCAAAATATTAGTGACTGCAAGTGTGGCCAGAGCAGAACTGCTTCTGGAAAAGAGAAGATTTCTGTTTGTTGAGAAACAGCACTGAGGCAGAAGTGAAGACTGGGAATATTATTGGTGATAAAGGGAAAATTGTGATATAAATCAGCTCAGGGCAAAATGGACCAATGGTGGTTATGTACACTTTTATTCCTCGTCGGGCGTTTGTAAGTGAGGGTGAAAAAATCCACGGAATAAGAATTGAGTTTTAACAGAAAGTGGATACAATAGTTTGCATCTTTGCCAATTATAGATCATAGAAATTGAGATGCTGTTCACAAAGCTTCACAGATTAAATGACTAGACAGAGATAGAAATACTTACCAGGAACACCAACAATCCCGAGGATGGGATAGTAACCCGCCTGAATAACCATCAGTACACATTCTATCCACAATGTTAACGGTATCTGATCGATATGAAGCCAGTAAAGGCCATCGGATAAACTCCTGTCCATTGTTGGAACATTCCAATCCATTACTCTCAGATTCTGCTACGTTGTTGCAACATTCCTATCCATGGTTCTGAGATTCTGATCCATTATTGGAACATCACAGTCTTTTCTTCGCAGATTCTCATGTCTCCCTCTCTCTGGAGCTGTTGATCCAAAACATATTGAGGGTGACACAGCCACAGATACTACGGGATAATGCATTGGAAGAAACCCTTATTAATAAAAGAGGAAAACACTCCAATGACAGGGTTAGTATCCATGGAGACTGACATTAATTCGAGTCATGGAACAAACAGCTTCAGTTAACCCCTTTCACTCTGACACTTCTAATGTAACAAAAATACCTGGTCTGCGTGGGATGCTGACATCGCCTGCTATTGGTCTTAGTGCCCATCTCCAATTACTCTCACAATGATAGAGATAGAGGGGAAAGGTGATGCTTTCTCTGCATGGACTCAATGATTCTGCTGTGTTATCCACATGCAATGTCACATGTAACTGCTTTCCTGAGAGCCACTCAAGAGGTTGTTCCTGCACTGAAGTCTCTTCCACCACAACAACTGCCAATCTGAATACTGCCTCTGGCCACAGCTGCCTGGAGAAAGACAGGAAGTGTGGATTTCATTGAACTTTCCTCTCACTGCTCTAATAAGGCAACATTTTATCTTGAACACAATACTTTCAATAAGTATTGCTTCTAACGTTGCAAACATCTCTTTTTTTGCAGTTTATACTGCTTCTCGTTCCTGATTTTTTGGCCTTCACCCAAAAGTAGACATTATATTTCCAATTGCTTTGCTTATTGGGAGTAAAGGGTCAGAGACAATATCTTTGTGATTGATTCAGAAACAGTAAGGGAGAGGAGACAGTGGCTGTGCAGACTGAACAGGGTGAAAGTGATATCGCCCAGTCGGCAACTTCTTCTTCATAGGCAGGATAAAATAAAATGCAGAGGAAGAAACATAGAACATAGAACATTACAGCACCGTACAGGCCCTTCGAATCTTGATGTTGTGCCGACCTGTCATACTGATCTGAAGCCCATCTAACCGATACTATTCCATGTACATCCATGCGCTTATCCAATGACGACTTAAATGTACCCAAAGTTGGCGAATCTACTACCGTTGCAGGCGAAGTGTTCCATTTCCTTACTACTCTCTGAGTGAATAAACTACCTCTGACATCTGTCCTATATCTTTCACCCCTCAATTTAAAGCTATGCCCCCTCGTGCTCGCCGTCACCATCCTAGGAAAAAGGCTCTCCCTATCCACTCTGTCTAAACCTCTGATTATTTTATATGTTTCAATTAAGTCACCCCTCAACCTTCTTCTCTCTAATGAAAACAGCCTCAAGTCCCTCAGCCTTTCCTCGTAAGACCTTCCCTCCATACCAGGTAACATCCTACTAGGTCTTCTCTGCACCCTTTCCAAAGCTTCCACATCCTTCTTATAATGTTGTGACCAAAACTGTACACAATACTCCAAGTGCACTGCACGAGAGTTTTGTACAGCTGTAGCATAACCTCTTCGTTCCGGAACTCGATCCCTCTTAATAAAAGCTAAAACACTGTATGCCTTCTTAACAGCCCTGTCAATCTGGGTGGCAACTTTCACTGACCTGTGTACATGGACACCGAGATCTCTCTGCTCATCTACACTGCTAAGAATCTTAAAAATAGCTCTGTACTTTGCCTCCCGGTTACTCCTACCAAAGTGCATCACCTCACATTTGTCTGCAATAAACTCCATTTGCCACCTCTCAGCCCAGCTCTGCAGCTTATCTATGTCTCTCTGCAACCTACAGCTTCCTTCGTCACTATCCACAACTCCACTGACCTTTCTGTCGTCTGCAAATTTACTAACCCATCCTTCTACACCCTCATCCAGGTCATTTATAAAAATTGCAAACAGCAGTGGACTCAACACCGACCCTTGTGATACACCACTAGTAACGGGTCTCCAGAATGAAGATTTCCCATCAACTACCACCGTCTGTCTTCTTTCAGCAAGCCAATTTCCAAACCAAACTGCTATATCTCCCACAGTCTCATTCCTCTGCCTTTTGTACAATAGCCTACTTTGGGGAACCTTATCGAACGCCTTGCTGAAATCCATATACACCACATCAACCGGTTTACTCTCATCTACCTGTTTGGTCACCTTCTCAAAGAACAGAAACAGAATAAATTTGCCTGAAGAAATGGCGACTGACAACACAAACAAAACAAGATAGTGTGAAATGGAATGGAGGAGAAATGATTTTATATGCACTCTTTAATCAGTATGTGTGTGCAGATAGATAAAATTGTTCATATCAGCGCAAGGCTTTCAGAGCTATTAATGGAGACATGGTGAACACAATATGATGCAGACGATGTGACCTTGTTTTGTTTGTGTCTTGTTATATTGCACTCAAGAGAGAGAACCTATCTCCCCCATTCACACCTTTACTTACTCCCATTGCACATCTGCTTAACTTTCACCGCAGTTAAAAGCCCATTTGTATTTTGCACTGCGCCCCCAGACCCTCTGTTTTCTGTCACCCCTCCTCTACCTCTGTCAAGGTATTAAATAGATTATTTTCAAATCCTTTTCAGTTCTGAAGAAGGGCCTTGCTGGACATGCAACTTTAACTCTGCTTCTCTGTCTCCACAGAGGCTCTAGCCCTTCTGAGTTTCTCCAGAAATGAATCAGCACTAACTGAATTTTCAACAAAACAATGAACCGTGCATCTTGGAAATCTGAAACAAGAAGCAAAATTGCTGGAGAAACTGGGAGCTTTGAAAAGGCATCACTGGATCCAACAGCTTAACTTTGCTTTCACTCTACAGATGCTGCCAGACCTGCTGAGCTTATTCAGCAATTTGTGTTTTTGAATAAATTCCAAAAACGTGTGTCAAAGCGGCTCCAACGCCCTGTCCAACATGGATCACCATTCAGTGAGAAGTGAACATCAGCGCAAGATGCACAAATGCATTAGTTCCAAATGACATAACGCTGGCATCATTGGCACTACAGCGCTCTGAACCATTGTTAGGGAGAGGAACATTCATTTTTAAAACCTTCCTACAGTGTGGAAACACGTCCTCCAGCCTAACAAGTCCACACTGACGCTCAGAGCACCCCATCCAGACCCATCCCCCTATAACCCACCGAATTGGCACATCCCTCAATATGATGGGCAATTTAGCACGGCCAATTCACCTAGCCCACACCTCTTTGGTCTGTGGGAGGAAATCGGACTAGCTGCAGGAAACCCAAACAGACACAGGGAGAATATGCAAACTCCACAAACACACAGTCACCCACGGGTGGATTCAAATCTACATTCCAGGCGCTGTGAAGCAGCAGTGCGAACGACTGCCCGACCGTGCTGCCCAAAGATGCCCCTACAGGAAGGGAAAAAATTCAGATGAATATGTTAAAGGGTTTTGAGGAATGTGACAAATTGGAGACGTGACCAAAAAAAGACTCTCCGAATAATGAGAATGTTCAAATGGAAATGGTACCACATCAGAAAACAGATTGGGTCACTGCATACAAGGGTGACGGGGACTCGGTCTGAACTGGGGGTCATTACATTGCACGTATTGCAACTAAAATACTGAGCATTCATGTGGTGTTGTAAACCACAGCAGCAGCAGCAGAAGCAGAATTGTTTCCCACCAGAATCTGTGACTTTTTGTCACGGATAACCCCTCAGTCTATGATTACCATCAAGCTGATCATTGCTTCAGTGATGAATGCAGGCAAACACGACAGGGTTAGAATCATGTGTACCTAAAACTTATAGCTACTGCATTCAACTGCTTGCATTACAAACAGCAGAACTAACACATTACAGACAGGGTGGAATGAATGCAAGATCCACAGACCAACTATCCTGCTACAGCTAGTCATAAATGGTGATGGGGGCAGTAGGAACTGCCGATGCTGGAGATAACAAGGTGTGGAGTTGGATGAACACAGCAGGCCAGGCAGCCTCAGAGGAACAGGAAAGCTGACGTTTCGGGTCTAAGCCCCTCTTCAGAAAGAGGGGAGGGGAAGAAAGATCTGAAGTAAATAGAGAGAGGGGGAGGCGGTGGTAGAAGGTAGATATTGGAGCAGACAGGTGGAGAGAGGACAGACAAGTCAAGGAGGCGGGGATGAAACCAGTAAAGGTGAGTGTAGGTAGGGAGATGTGATGAGGGTTGGCCAGTGAGGAGGGAGAGGCGGGTAGGTGGGAGGGAACACGGACAGGTCAAGGAGGCAGGGATGAGGTGAGTAGAGGTGAGGTGAGTGCTGGTAGGAAGTGGGAGTGGGGTTTGGTCATTGAGGTGGGATTGTAGGTGCTCCACAGAGCAATCTGCAAGTATCCTTTAGGTTTTCACGATGTAGAGGAGGCCACATCAGGAACAGTGGGTAATAGAGAACACATTAGTGGATATACAGGTGAATATCTGTTCAATGTGGAAGGTTTTCTTGGGGCCTGGGATGGAGGTGATGGGGGAAGTGTAAGGGCAGGTGGAGCACTTCCTGCAGTTGTAGGGAAAGGTGCCAGGGGTAGTGGAGCTAGTGGGAAGTGTGGAGTGGACAATGGAATCGTAGAGAGCGCATTCCCTCTGGAAGGCAGATAAGGACATGGAGGGAAATATATCCTTGGTAGTGGGGTCAGATTGCAGGAGGCAGAAGTAGCTGAGAATGATGCAATGGACCCAGAGATTGATGGGGTGATACATGAGAACAAGGAGAATTTTTTTGTGCTCCTGAGATACTGCTTGGCCTGCTGTGTTCATCCAGCTCCACACTTTGTTATCAAGGAGAATTCTGTCTTTGTTTTTATTGCAGGGAGGGGCTGTAACAGCTGAGTGCAGGAAACACCAGAGGCGCAGTCAAGGTCATTTTCAACCACTGTGGGGGTGAAATTGCTACCCTTGCAAAAGGAAGACGTCTGGGTTGTCCGGGAGTTGAATGCCTCACCTTGGGATCAGATGCGGTGGAGGTGAAGGAATTGGGAATAGGGGATAGCATTCTTGCAGGAAGGGGGATGAGAGTAGGTGTAGTCTCGGTAGCTGTGGGAGTCGGAGGGCTTGAAATAGATATCCGTTTCCAGGCGATGACCAGAGATGGAAACAAAGAGATCCAGGAAGGAGAGAGAGGTATCAGAGATGGTCCAGGTGAGCTTAGGGTTGGGGTGAAAGGTGTTCGCAAAATGGATGAAATGTTCACTGTCCTTGTGGGAGTACGAGGTGGTGCTGATACAGGCATCGATGTAACGGAGGAAGAGGTGGGGGATGGGGCAGGGTAGCTGTGGAAGATGGGCTGTCCCACGTGCCCTGCAAAGAAGCAGGTATAGCTTGGGCCCACGCGGGTACCGATGGCCACCCCTTTTATCCGTAGGAAGTGTGAGGAGTTGAAGGAGAAGTTGTTGAGGTACGTCAGTAAAAGTGACCGTGAAGCCAATATCGATTGTAAACATCAATGTGCTTCACCGACATACTTTCAGGATGCAAATCTATCGTGCTGTCGTGGTCTGGCCAAAAAGCCTCTCCAGACACACAGACCTGTGATGAACACTTCAATGTTCTCTGGAACTGCCAAGTAAGACACTCAATTGTATCAAACTGCTCTGATGTCTTAAAGAATAAAATCGGATGGAACACCCAGCCTTGGTATCGGAAAAGGGAAAAAGAAACACTATTGTTTTGAACCTACAGAGGCCTCCTTCCTGATATCTGACAGCTTGTGAGAACATTTAAAGAGCTTTCCCACAGATGGTACAGAAATATCGGGAAAGGAGAAGGCCATTCAACCCATTTAGTGTTCCTCCTTCTAGTTCATGTCTGAATATACCTCCAATGCACTTCTCCCACACAGTGCACATAACCCTGAAAGTGATTAATCATTAGAAAACAAAAATATAAAGTAGGAACAGTAATAGTTCCTTCAGTCCATTCATTTTTTTTCCACCACTCAACATAATGATGCTGATCCTCTATCCCATACGCCTGTTCTCCGCCCATCAATTTAGTGTCTAGAAATCCTTATTTATGCTCAGTGCCTGGCTTCTACAGCCTTGTGTGTCAGAGGGTTCCCAAAGTTCACCACTCTCTGTATGCAGACATTAATGCTCATCTCATTGCACAGTGGTCTACCTGTACCTAATACTGTGACCCTTATTTTAGATATCCCAGCCTTATTCTCCCTGCTTCCAAACTGTCTCACTCTGAGAATTTAATATATTACAATGAGATCTTCACTCATTTTCCTAAACCTCATGGAATTTCAGCCCAGTTGACTGGAACGCAGCTCAAAAGTGAGCCTGTCATCCCAGAGATCAGTCTAGGCATCCTTTGCTGTGCTCCCCCAATATCAGGTTTATCCTTAATGAGGTGAGGAGACCAAAATTGCACACAACACTGCACAATGTTTGAGATATGGTCTCATCAAGGACCTGGTCTCCAGTAATATAAACAGCCTTCTCACACCATCCCCTGTCTCCTGCCGTTAAGACAATTTTGTATGTGACTTGCCAAATTCCCATTGATACCATTGCGTTTAACTTTCTTTGTCAGTTTCTCATGTGGGGCTTTGTCAGTCCTTGCTGAAAAAAAAAACAGATAAATGATCATCTTGATAGAAATCAATCAAAATGAGACTTCCCTCTCATAAAGTCATCCTGACTATACCTGATCAAGTCTTGTCTTTCTAAATGCAGATCAATTAATTGTTTGGGAGAAGAATACAATTGTAATTATGGGTGGTTTGAATATGCAAATTGATGGGATTCATCAATTTGGCACAGAGAACAATTCATTGAGTGCATGAGGGATTGCTTCTTACAGCGACATATCACAGGAATAACCAGAGGGCTGGTTACTTTAGATTTGGTATTATGTAACAAGGAAGCATTGATAAATGGTCGTGTCATTAAGGACATGCTTGGAGCAGTAAACACAACATGCGAGAGCTGAAAATTCCGATTGAAAGCCAGAACACACAAGTTTCACACAAGAATTTTGATGTTTTGCGAAGGTAACAGTTCAATCCTGAGGAGGGAGTCATCACGAGTAGACTGGACAAAAACATTAACGGACTGGACAGCTGAAGAATACAGGCAAATATTTCGGAAAATGCTGAATACCCCTCCATTAAACTAATTGTCTGGGAGGAAGAGGAATTGTATAAAGGTGAAAAAATCATCCATGGCTTGGCAAGGAAGTCAGCGATAACATGAAGACAAAAAAACTTGGATATATCATACTGCATGAGTTAGTCGCTCTTTGAAGTATTTGGGGAGGCAGTGCGAGCGGCATTATCACTGGACTTTTAATTAAGTGACTCAGACAATGGCCTGGGGACCTGGGTTCAAATCCTGCTGTGACAGTTTGTTGAGTTTGAATTCAAATTGAGAATTAATAGACCAATACCGGCCATGAACCAACTGTCAGGTAAAACCCAAGTGGTTCACAAACGTCCTGTCAGAAAGGAACCTGCCATCCTTAGTTGGCCTGGCCTACATGTGATTCCAGGCCTACTGCCATATTGTTGACTTTTACCTGCCTTGTGGATAATTAGTGATGGGCCCAGCCAGTGATGCCCACACCCAGTGAATGTTATGTGGTTGGCATGGAGGAGCTGAGTTGAAAGTCGGTTTCCATTCATTATAACTCAACGGCTTTATGATTTGGTGTTGGTGCATACGTAGTGCTGTTGGGAGGAAGTCTCAGCAGTGAATCTTGTGTGTCAGCGTTGCTGGCAGTGAGCATTACTGGAGAGGGATAGCGTGTTTAACAAGCCCACTACTTTCTCCTCGATAGAGTTTGTGCAGCTGTGCTCATCCAGGTACCTGAGGATCTTCCATCACACTCCTGCCTGGTTCCTTGTAGGTAGTGGAAAGGCTTTGGAGAGCTTTAGGAGGTGAGTTACTCGCCACAGAATTTCCAGCATCAGATATGCTCTTTTAGATGGTTGCGCCAGTTGAATTTCTGATCAGCATTTAGGCACAGGTTATTTGTCATTGGAAGTTGATCTTCTCACTGAATATCAAAGAAGGGTTTTTGGATTAGCTCTTGTTTAATGTGACAACTGCCCTGCAGCTTTGAAGAACTATTCTTGTTAGACATTCATCAGCAAAACCTGAATGGTGTCCACATATTTTGGAAGAAAGTTATTGACTGCTGCAGGAACTGAGGATTGTGAAACAGTACTGAGAGATACTGTTTTCATCCCTGTGAGGAATGGTTTGTTTTGATCATTCACAATCCTGGGAAAAACAGAAATATTGTCTTCGAAATGCAACGTCGACTCACAGGAACATGAAACCAGATCACTGAAACAGTCAACGAGTTCATGAGCACTGGAGGGCAATGGGAGTTCGCAACTGACAGGAAAACATGTCCATTCTCAAAGTGCGTATGCGGGAGGAAGGGGTTTAATCTTCTTTTGAGAAATGACACCCTTACAGCTAAAAGTATTTATTAAAATGAAGAAAAAGCTGTATCCATGCCATTGGTTTAGTTAAAGTGATTGTGGCAAACGGCTGGAATAATCTGGCACTGACCATTTGAAACTTCCTGGATGTTTTCAGGCATAGCTGGGATGTCCAAGATTGAGTTAGTGCCAACACTCCATGAGATGACCCTGATTTGTAAAATAACCATTTACTGAGCACAGCTGATGCAACTGAAAAACAAGTGCCGTTGGCTGGTACTTCGGAACACATCAGAGCTTTTATGGCAGCCACCACATGGAATCGTACAACTGAGAAAAGGCCCATCGAGTCTGCACCACCAGGTGCTGATCCAAGTGCTTTTTAAAGTTTGTGATGTTACCTGCCTCAACCACCCTCCTAAGCAGTGCATTCCAGACACATACCACCTTCTGGATTCAATGCAAATTGCACAAATCCTTTCTCAGCCTCTTACCTTTCACTTTAAAAGTGTGCCCCCTTGTTCTTGATCTTTCGTGGAAGGTGAACAGCTGCTTTCTGTTCACCCTGTCCGTACCTCTCATGCTCTTACACGCATCAATCAGGCTTCCCCCTCAACTTGCTCTGCTCCAATGATAATCGTGAACAAATCTAGTCTCTCTTCACAGTTTGAGTATTTTCTTGCCTTGCTACTTCTGAAGTGCATTAACTCACATTTATCAGTGTTAAATTTCGTCACACTGTTCTGGCCACCTGAACAGTCTGTTTATATCGCCCTGTCCTCCTCACTGTGAAACACCCGGCTAATCTTTGTGACATCCACAAAATTATTTATCATATCCTCTCCATCCACCATCTCCCACATTCTCATCATCATCAAGCATGCAGGTACAGCAGACAGTGAAGAAAGCTATAGCATGCTGACCTTCATAACAAGAGGAATTGAGTACAGGAGCAAAGAGGTCCTTCTGCAGCTGTACAGGGCCCTGGTGAGACCGCACCTGGAGTATTGTGTGCACTTTTGGTCTCCAAATTTGAGGAAGGACATTCTGGCTATTGAGGGAGTACAGCATAGGTTCACGAGGGCAATTCTCAGAGTGGCGGGACTATCATATGTTCAAAGACTGGAGTGACTGTGCTTGTGTACACTTGAGTTTAGAAAGATGAGAGGGGATCTGATTGAGACATAATAAGATTATTAAGGGATTGGACACTTTGGAGGCAGGAAGCATGTTTCCGCTGATGGGTGAGTCCAGAACCAGACGACACAATTTAAAAATAAGGGCTAGGCCATTTAGAACAGAGTTGAGGAAAAACTTCTTCACCCAGAGAGTGGTGGATATATGGAATGCTCTGCCCCATAAGGCAGTGGAGGCCAACTCTCTGGATACTTTCAAGAAAGAGGTGGATAGAGCTCTTAAAGATGGTAGAATCAAATGTTATGGAGATAAGGCCGGAACAGGATACTGATTGTGGATGATCAGCCATGATCATAATGAATGGTGGTGCTGGCTTGAAGGGCCGAATGGCCTACTCCTGCACCTATTGTCTATTGTCTATTATTTACAAATATCACAAAATTAACCTTGATTTTCTTCCTGTTCTCCAGCTATTATTCACAGAGGAAGAATATAAAATTCCAATCTCTTGATTCTATTATTTTGGTGAATTTACAGTGTGATACCGTTGAGTTCTTTGATGAGGGAGACACAAATATTATTTTGGACATGGAGTTGAATTATCCTCTAACATTCTGCCCATTCTGCATGTTATATTCTTACGGCTTTGATATCATTAATGCTGGGCTTGGTTTTGGTATTTTGCCCTGAAACTTTTATATTTTACATGGACCTGGAGCATGTTTTTCGTAACAGTCCCTGCAATAGTCAGAGCTGAAGGAATTATTCAACTGCAGAATGGACACAGCCTTATTCTTGAAGATTGTGTGAGAGATCGAGTAATGAGGAGAAAGATACAATTAAATTCTACATTACGGACACATTGTAGGCAATCACACCATATTGTCATGTCTACCTTGAAAAAAATGTTAAGACATTGCACGGGAGTGGGGGTGGGGGTGTGGTGGTGGGTGGTTAGAATAACATTTCATCTGCACTTCATGGAAATACAGAAATACCGAGACAGTGTAAAATCTGAACAAGAATCAAGTGTCGGAAAAGAAACATGAGAAATATTTTCTTAATTTTCAAAGGAAATCAGAATCCAATTTTCGTGAACAGCAATGTTTGATCGCCCATCAATCTTTCTTCTTGAAATACATGCTTTTCGTGGTCACTCATACTTCACCTGCCAGTCCTCTCGCTCCTTCCTTATACTTCTGCTTCCCTTGCACTGCCCCTTCTGCTGCTACATACCCTTCCACTGACTGTCTCCCTTCACACTCCGCTTCTACCACCCCCCACTGCATGTCATTCCTCTGTCCTGGTTTCTCCCACCTCCCCATCCTCTCTTTCCCTTTCTATCCTCCAACTAGGATGATAGAAGTTGCTGATTTCCAAGTTGCTATTGGTCATCAGTGAATGATGAGGTTGAAATGCTCAATGCCCACTAGGAGCAGACAGCAGTGTGTGCTTGCCACTGTCTGATGCGCTGGAAATGGGATAGTTTTGTTCACAGTCGCACAGAGTGAAGCTTCGTTCTTGCCCTCTGACAGGGCATTTAACCAAACAGCCTAATCAAGAATAAGACAAATGTCACCTGACAGAATCAGAAGTCTGTGCCTAAAACTTCCTTTTGGAATATTGTGAGGTAGTGAGCACATTATTCAAAAATACTGTGTTCTATACTTTCGCTCTTTATTGTTTCAGCTGATGTTCCAATGTCACTCAAACTGAGATCAGAGTAACTTCCCATGCCACCAGCTTTACTTGCCTCATTGTGGCATCAAGTGCCCTGAAGAAAAAACTGTGACCAATGAGAATTGAAGAGAATCCTGCTCTGGTAATGTCGGTGAGTGAGCAATGGGAAACCCAGTCTCTTCAAGTTGTTATTCAAGTTACATGTCATCCTGGAGAGGGAATAAATTGTTGTTCCTTCACTATAATATGGCAAAAAAGTCCTTGGTATCTCCTTACAAACTGCTCGATGCATACATCTGCATCACTTGGATGAGAAGAGTTTCAGGAAGGCAGCTCCGTGTCATCTTCTGCAGACCTATTGGTGATGACAAATAAAGTCTGCCCCTGCCAGTGCCTGCCAAAATCAATGGATAAAAATGTCCTTCTTACAATATCAAGGTTTTTTTCATAGCTTAGTCTGAAGCGTCAGAAAGGTAAGACTTTGCTAGATGAGTGTAACCCCAGTGACATCAGGAACATGGCATGACATTGAGGTTCCACTCCGCATCGTTTTCAATCAATTACTTTCAGACGTCAATGCTGAGCACTATAGTGACAAGATACCAAGTCGCTGCCCCCTCTGCCTGGTTCTGTCTGGTCAAATGGACAGGAACTAGCAGAGAAGGTGATGATTTTGCCTGGGACATAATCCTGCTCACAGAATCCTTCTCTACAGTCAATATCTGACTGTTGCTTAATTCGTCCATGAAAATATAATGCAGCCCACTTTTGCATTTCGTACAACAGAGTTAATATCACTTTACTTCTTATATGTTTAAAATAAACCAAATGCAATGTTTTTTTTTTCATTTGGAAACAACTGAAGTGACAATAATTAAATTACCAGAGTACACACCTGATTATAGAGAATTTAGTGACTGTGGTGAACAGTTGAATCACGTTCAGGTCAGTGAACACATCATCTTGCAGTCAGCAAATTTGTGAAAACTAGACTTAAACAAAAACACTGAATTCTCAGCTGCTGTGTTACCGGGCCTCACTACTACCTCCAAAACACTGGCCATCTCCTAAATCTGTTCCAAGAGTAACTAAACCGGACTTGGACTGGTATTCACACAATGGCTCACAACAGAACTTTAGCGGCATCCTTGAACAACAAGGAAGTGCATGGAGCAGCTTGGCCAATGAACTAGCACCAGACTCAGTACGTGTCCAAATGCAGTTTAACATTTGTGAAAAATGACCTGCCAAAAACCACACCTCATAAGTTTATCTCTGTTGCTGACTTCTGATGTGCCAACTAACCCCTGTAATTGTGCATCTTTGACCCGATCCTGAATGAAGGCATTATAAAGGTGATGGACTCCTGCAGCATGCGTCGCCTTTCGTTGAATTCCTTATTAACAATATCCAGTGCATGTCAGCTCCATACGTCAGTGTCCAAACTGAATTGTGCAGTGACAATGATGGTCAGCATTTTCCGAGACCAACATCCTTGCGCATGACTGGAAATATAAATTTCTATGGAAATGTTCTCAGCATTCTAACTGTTAATAGCAAAGTCACATCACTGAATGCAACCATCCTTCGATAATAACCACTTTCTGATTGCCCAAAAAGCACACATCTACCCATTTATTCAGTTCAATTTTATGATAGAAATATGAGCAAACAGTGCACAAATCACAGTGAGGGACTTTGAAATGATAACGCTTGTTGCCACACCCAAGATCAAACGATTATTAAGTGCAAGGATTTTAAAGACATACAATTATTTTTCCCTTGTATTAATATATGTGCTAATATTTACGCACAATTGTTTTTCATGGCAACAATGCCAGGGTGTCAGATCAAACTTTGACGAGGAAACCTCCTGCTGAATCGCCCCCCTTAGCTGATGGATCAGCCTTTGTACTGTCCAGTCCCTCCAGATGTTTGTTCATATCACAGAAAATGAATGGAATTAGTTGAAGACTGCCTCGAGTAATGCTCGGAATATTTGGAGGAGAGTGGAACAGATCATTCCATCGACACTTCTGTCTGAACATTGTTGTGAGTGTTTTGGCCTTGTCTTTTCTCCTCTTCTAAGGAAGGGTCGCTGGACCCGAAACAATCACTCTATTTTGTTTTCTTCACAGGTGCTGCCAGACCTGCTGAGCTTTTCCAGCAATTTCTGTTTTTATTACATTTTCTGCTGGGCTTTTCCATCATTGAGGAAGATGATATTTGTGGAGCCTCCTCCTCCTCCAGTGAGTTCTTTGATTGTCCAAAACCATTCAGGGCTGGATGTCACAGCATTGCAGAGATTAGG
The DNA here is from genome assembly GCF_030684315.1 of Stegostoma tigrinum. Classification (NCBI taxonomy): domain Eukaryota; kingdom Metazoa; phylum Chordata; class Chondrichthyes; order Orectolobiformes; family Stegostomatidae; genus Stegostoma; species Stegostoma tigrinum. Next base: position 970,912 of record NW_026728430.1, on the reverse strand, counting down.
TCTGATTCGTTGGCTCTGGGTTCATTTTGATCTGTCGATCATTTTCTGCTTGTCCTATTTGCTGAGGAAGTGGTCTTCTCTTCATTTTTAAATAGGGTTGCTTCTGCTATTGGCAGCCTCTCCTGTGTTCTTCACTGAACAAGGGTTGATCCCTGGCTTGATAGTCGTAATGAAGTGTGGGATATGCTGGGTAATGCTATTCCAAATCGTCCTGGAGTAAAATTCTACTGTTGTTGGTGACACATCACCTCACACAGCCCAGCATTGAGTTGCTACATTTATTTGAAATCTAGCCCATTTATGACAGTACTAGTGTCATGTATATGATGGAGGGTATTCCCAATGTAAAAAGTAGAACTTCATCTCTTGAAATAGTGTGTGCAGGAGTCACTGTTAATGATACAGTCATGGATCCATGTACCAGCATCCGGAAGATTGGTGAAGATGAGGCCCAGTACGTTTCTCCCTCTTAGTCAGCCCTTCCCCAGCAGTTGCTGCCCCAGCCCCAGCAGCTATGTGCTTTCACACCCAACCATCTCAAACAGCAGTGCAGCTGCTGATTCTCTCTTGTTGCTGATTTTGAAATGAACCACACTGTATATATTCTCCATCTTTCCCACTCTCTCAGCGCTTCCTCCAAGTGCGGCTCAATGTGGAGAAACAATGATCCACCAGTTCAGGGAGATGATTCAGCCAGAAATTTCTGTGTCAAAGTGTGATCTGACACCATGAGGCTTCGTTATGTCACATTGTTGCTTGACTGGTCTGTGGGATGGCTCTCCCAATTTTGACATGAGTCCCCAGACATTAGCAAGGATGACTTTGCAATGTCTACAGGGCTTTTTTATTTTTGTGGCTGTCAACTGAAGGGGCCAAAGGGTCTGACTATGCTGTATAACACTGATTCTATAGTTCTTGTGATTGGGCTCTCCAAGGTCTCACTCCCAGTACCTTGTCTATGGCACAGATTCCTACAATGTGGTCTCCATTAAGCCATTGTGCAATTTGGAGTTTTTAAACTGCTCAGCTGTCCCTCTAACTTTTCTTGTCATCGCCTCCAAGAGCTACATCCATCTTCAACTGCGTCCCTCCCTATATGTCTCACCACCTCCAGTCGCCTCACCCCACGTATTTCGATAAGATCCTCCAGCCCCTTCAACATACCGATCTCTCTCACCCATCCAGGCCCTCTCACTCTACCTATCTCTTTTATGTCCTAGCCGCATATAGCTTTCTTATCTCTCGAACTTCCTCCTGCCCCTTTGCCCTCCATACGTCTCTGACCCCCAACAACTCCACTCACTCTCCCTGTCTATCCAACCCCCTACAGCCTCTCCAACCCTCTCGATCTCTCGAACCTCCTTCAGCCGCTTCACTCCTCCCTTTCTGTCTAACCTCCTCCAGCTCGTACAACTCTTTGTTTCTCTGTAACCTCCAGTGACTACGCCTCTCTTCCATCCTGTGAATGAAAGAGAAAAAAAACAAACTCTGTAGCCTGTTCTAGCATGCACTGGCCTCGCTATCTCTGTCAAGTCTCTGGCCCTGCATTCGGATTTCGGTAGCTTCCTCCAGTCCATAAGATCTCAAACCTCCTCCAGATTTCACTCCCTCCTATCTCTGTAATCTCATCCATTAGCGACACTGCTCCCAAATTGTTTTATTGCCTCCTTTCCCCTGTCCCATCCCCCTCTTATTAACCTCCTGCAGCATCTACTCCACTTCATGTCTCCTCCAGCCCCTTCAGCTCTCCCTATTCTACAATTTTCTGAGCATTTACATACCTCTACATTTATGTAGCCTGCAACAGCTCCAATAACCTCCATATCTCTTTCACCTTCTCCAGCATCTGTGTCCGCTCCCAATCCCTGTAACATTTTCCACCACCTGTACTCCTCTATACCTTTGTAACCTGCTCGAGCATGTGCATACATTCCTCATCCGGCCACCCTCCTCCAGCCCCTAAAACTTCACCAGAGCCTACAATTCTCTCTATCTCTCGAGCCTCCTCCAACCCTTCCACTCTTTGCTTTCGATCTAACCTCCTCCAGCTCATACAACTGTCTTTTCCTCTGCCACCGTCAGTTACTGCACCTTTTCCCATTATGTGAATGAATGAAAAAACAAAATCTCTGGAAGCTGTTCTGGCATGCATAGGCCTCACTATCTCTGTAATGTCTCTAGCCATGCATTCCTATTTGTGTAGCTTCATCCAGCCCATAAAACACTGAACCTCCTCCAGGATTTACTCACCCCAATCTCTGGCATGTCATCCATCAGCTCCCAAATGCTGTCATCACCTTCTTCTCTTGTTGCATCCCCCTTTCAGTCACACCTCCAACATTTACACCACTTCATATCATCACCAGCCCCTTCAACTCTCCATATGTCAAAAATTTTCTGCAGTACCTATACTCTGCTGCATCTCTTAAGCCTCCCATGACTCTGATAAACTCCATATCTCTGTCACCTTCACCAGCATCTACATGTGATCCCTACCCCTGTAACATTCTTCACCACCTATACTCCTCCGTGTCTTTGAGACCTGCTCGAGCATGTCCACATGCCCCTTGTCCCTGTAACCTCCCCCAGCCCCTAAAACATTCTTATAGTAGGTGGCACGGTGGCTCATGGGTTAGCACTGAACCCTCACAGCGCGTGGGACCTAGGTTCATTTCCAGCCTCAGGTGACTGTGCGGAGTTTGCACATTCTCCCTTTTTTTTTACGAGATTCCTTCGGGTGTACCAGTTCCCTCCCACAGTCCAATGCTGTGCAGTTTAGGTGGACTGACCATGCTAATTTGCCCACAGTGTCCAGCAATATGTAGGTTCAGTGGACTGGATATGGGAATTACATCGATGGTGTGTGCGGGTTGCAGATGTGGACTTGTTGGATCACTGTGGGGGTATTATAATTTTATCCCTGTAACCTCCGGATTTCACTTTGCCCTACCTTTGTAACCTCCTTAAGATCAGATCGTATTACCTATTTCTGTGACCTGGTCCATCCCCTGCACCCTCCTCATCACGAACCTCCAACAGCTATTCCAGCCCTCCCTATTTCTTTATATTAGTACATCTCCTCCACCCCTCCCTATCTGTCTAACTCCTCCAGCACACACATTATCCCCTGTCCATGTACTCTCCTCCAGCACTTACATTCTTCCCTAAATCTGTAGCCTGCTTGAGGATGGACAATCCTCCCAATGTCAAAATCTTCCTCCAGCATCTGCAATCCTCCGAGGTATGAAACCTCTTCCAGGCCCAACAGCCTTCCCAAACTGTGTAATGTCCTGAAGCCCAGACCCGCTACCCTATTTTTGTATTTCCTCCAGGCCGTAGATCCCCCCTTATCTCTGTAACCACCAACACATATTACAGCCCTACCTTTCACTGCAGCTAATTCCAGCAAATATCTCTCTCACTATCTCGGTCACCACTTCAACTCGTACATTCCTCCCACCTCTATAGTCTCCACCAGCTGTTTTAGCCCTCATGATTACTGTAACCTCCTGCAACATGTATACTTCTCTTTGTCTCTGGGCCCTCCTGCAGCTCCTACTCTCCTCACTATCTCTGTAAGCTTGCCCAGCCCTGTACCCCTCCCTGTCTCTGTAACTTCCTCCAGTCCCTGAACTCCTCCTATCTCTGCAACTGATACTTCCCTCTCTATCTCTGTAACCTCCAGCAGCAGATATATTGCTCGATGTCTCTGGAACCGCCTCCATTCCCAACAACGGTTCTTCATTCTGTAACTCCCACCAGTTATTCCTGCCCTCCCTATTGCTGTTGCCTCCTGCAGCATGTACATTGTCATGTATTCCTCTGACAACCTTCAGCCCCTCCATTCCTCCTCATCCATGTAAGGAGAAGTCATCCCTCCCATTCTGTGTAACCTCCACTAGCCATGCACTCTATCTCTGAAACATCCTCTAGCTCCTGCACCCCTTTTAATCTCATCAAGTTGCTCTCCAGCCATGGTTGCTCTCCAACTGTGAGTTCCCTCCCTATTGCAGTAATCTCCACCAGCAACTATACCTGTTCCAATCTCTTGAACCCCCTAAAGCCCTCATTCTCTTGCTTATTGTTGCAACCTCCTCCAGCTCCCGAACCCAATCCTCCCTATCACTGTGAAGTCTTTCAATGCCGATACCCTTCCTTATCTCTGTAGCCTGCTCCAGCATATTTGTCCATGTCCGAACCAGGCTGTTGGTGACAATGAGTTTATTCATCCTCACTTCTGGCTTGTACTTTTGTCACATGTAGTCTTTTTGCTTCTAGTTAACACTTTATCTTTTTGAATTCAATCATTTTTCCCTTTCTTCTCTCTTTTTTTTCCATTTCTGTCTCTTGCTTTCCCCCCTCTTCTCCCTGCGTTCTTTTTCCCACTCTTCTATCCCTCTTCGTCTTTCCCTCTCTTCTCTCTCTTTGATTTTGTTTTTGCTGTGCTTGTAAATGTAGTTCGGACTTTTTCAATTACCTTTTATTGTCTAACTCCAGCTTATTTGCATTTTTTTTCTAGCTCCCCTCCAATTTTCCATTTCTCTGGGATCCGCAAATGTTTGACTAACCCCGTTACAATTTCAGCTTTCCTCTTGCTCCTGGAAACACAATTCTAAACTGTTGGCTGATTCTAAAACTGTATCCTTCCTCTGTTTATGCAAACATTTTTTGGCAAATTTGGGAAGCATCTTCAAATCACAAAATTTCAATGATAAGAGCCATTTCCCTCCCTTTTGACTTAACCAATGATAAGTAATCGAAATTAAACAGATTTGTCTCAACTGATCAAGGATACTCATCACCAAATCTACTTAAATTTGTAAAAGTCCATTCAGATCTGTTCATATCCCATACACAAACAGAGCAGATCTTGAACTTGGGCCCCCAAACTGACGGACAAGGGGAGATTAAATGAAGGAAAATCCCTGATATTCACTTTACAAGTAAAAAGTAACAATTTATTTATTTAATCACAACCGTGAACAAATTAACACAACTCTTAACAAACGATAAAACCTCCCCTTTACTACAGAGTCTTTCCAGATTGAACTAAATTGTACTGGTATACTGTTCCAATAACAATTCTCAATTATATAAACCCAAGTAAAAGAAAATAACTTAGAATGTCGTCTCTGGAAGTCTGCAAGCCTTTGTTTTGCTATCGTCAAGTCATAAGCACTTTTCTTCCACTGACCCAGCTGTCAGGAACGTTATCTCTTTGAAGCCTTCTGTGAGTATTCTTAGCTCGTAGTGCCAGTGCACATTTTATTGACTGTTGCTGTTTTCCGAGAGTGTTTAGTGATTTCATGTGAGAGCTAGATGCTTATTTCTCATTGGTGCTTCACTCTTATCCTGATTTTCAAAAAAATACGCTCGTCTTGTATACCTTAAATATTATTTCAATTTTCTTAAAACAACATTGGTCTGAGATTGTCAAAACCATCAGTTTTAAATTCATCTGGCTTTTGATCACTAAGTCCTTGTTTAAATCAATTGGCCGATTCTAGCTCATTGCCAAAACATCAAAACAAGCCCAAGACCAACAATAACACAACCAAATGATACATATTTCAATTTCAGAATTGGCTGTACATCTTCAGCTACGCACAGACACATTTTTCAGTATAATTCTCCAAGCTTCGATAAGCACATTACCCATTAAAGGAACTGCATTCTTCTCCCTTACCATTTTTTACAAACAAATTTGAGCTTCCCGCCTTCCACTTCACAACTCCTCTCAACAACATCATAACACCTCCCTCGTAAGAAAAAAAGAAAACATCATTCTGAATAGATGGCTTCATTAATAAAAAATCATACCATTATCATGAGATACATAGGACATTAATCGAATGTTACTACTAATTCTCTTATGTATATATGTATGTATATCTATTATATATAATATTGAGCCATCTTATCTATACATTTTCTTTTTAACTCACAATAACGCATCTGAAATAATACTTCTATGACACACAGCATGTACAATCTGCAAATTAAAAGCCTGTAAAGTCAAACCCCAATGAAATAGACTTATATTCTTGCCCTTCAGTCTTTTCAAAAAGGTGGGACTGTTGGATCCGTATACAGAACCGTCTCTGATGCATTGTTTGTAGCATAAACATGAAAATGTTGTTAGGCCAGTACCAAACTCAATAACTCTCTTTCAATGGTGGAATATTTTATCTGGTGGATGTTGAGTTTTTTTGAAAAATATCCAACTGGCCTTTTAATTCCACCATCATCCTACTGCATTAACACAGCTCCAACCTCTACAGCACTGGCGTTGATAGCGATGTTAAAAAGGTTATTTTTTTTCAGAAATTTGGCATTGCTAAAACTGGTGCTGTCTTGAAGATGGCTTTTAAGTTCTCAAATGCCTCCTGGTATTGTTCTGTCCACCGAAACTTCATATTCTTCTTCAGTAAAACCATCAGCAGCACCACCATGCTACTAATGTTTGGTACGAAATTCCAGTAGAAACCGGTCAGGGTCAAAAATTTGAAGCACCTCTTTCTTCGAGGACGATCTTTAAAATTCCTCAATGGCCTTCATTTACACATTCTGCAGACTCAGCCTTTCACATCTGATATTGTGTCACAAGGACATCACTTCGGCCTTCATGAAGACAGAATTTGCTGAAATTATAGATAATAAAATGTGAGGCTGGATGAACACAGCAGGCCAAGCAGCATCTCAGGAGCACAAAAGCTGACGTTTCGGGCCTAGACCCTTCATCAGAGAGGGGGATGGGGAGAGGGAACTGGAATAAATAGGGAGAGAGGGGGAGGCGGACCGAAGATGGAGAGTAAAGAAGATACGTGGAGAGAGTGTAGGTGGGGAGGTAGGGAGGGGATAGGTCAGTCCAGGGAAGACGGACAGGTCAAGGAGGTGGGATGAGGTTAGTAGGTAGCTTGGGGTGCGGCTTGGGGTGGGAGGAAGAGATGAGTGAGAGGAAGAACCGGTTAGGGAGGCAGAGACAGGTTGGACTGGTTTTGGGATGCAGTGGGTGGGGGGGAAGAGCTGGGCTGGTTGTGTGGTGCAGTGGGGGGAGGGGACGAACTGGGCTGGTTTCGGGATGCAGTAGGGGAAGAGGAGATTTTGAAACTGGTGAAGTCCACATTGATACCATATGGCTGCAGGGTTCCCAGGCGGAATATGAGTTGCTGTTCCTGCAACCTTCGGGTGGCATCATTGTGGCAGTGCAGGAGGCCCATGATGGACATGTCAACTAGAGAATGGAAGGGGGAGTGGAAATGGTTTGCGACTGGGAGGTGCAGTTGTTTATTGCGAACCGAGCGGAGGTGTTCTGCAAAGCGGTCCCCAAGCCTCCGCTTGGTTTCCCCAATGTAGAGGAAGCCGCACCGGGTACAGTGGATGCAGTATACCACATTGGCAAATGTGCAGGTGAGCCTCTGCTTAATGTGGAATGTCATCTTGGGGCCTGGGATGGGTGTGAGGGAGGAGGTGTGGGGACAGGTGCAGCATTTCCTGCGGTTGCAGGGGAAGGTGCCGGGTGTGGTGGGGTTGGAGGGCAGTGTGGAGCGAACAAGGGAGTCACGGAGAGAGTGGTCTCTCCGGAAAGCAGACAGGGGAGGGGATGGAAAAATGTCTTGGGTGGTGGGGTCGGATTGTAAATGGCGGAAGTGTCGGAGGATAATGCGTTGTATCCGGAGGTTGGTAGGGTGGTGTGTGAGAACGTCCTCCGCCTCCGCCGCATCTGCTCCCACGATAAGACATTCCACTCCCGCTCATCCCAGATGTCCAAGTTCTTTAAGGACCGCAACTTTCCCCCGACAGTGATCAAGAACGACCTTGACCACGTCTCCCGTATTTCCCGCAACACATCCCTCACACCCCGCCCCCGCCACAACCGCCCAAAGAGGATCCCCCTCGTTCTCACACACCACCCTACCAACTTCCGGATACAATGCATTATCCTCCGACACTTCCACCATCTACAATCCGACCCCACCACCCAAGACATTTTTCCATCCCCTCCCCTGTCTGCTGTCCGGAGAGACCACTCTCTCCGTGACTCCCTTGTTCGCTCCACACTGCCCTCCAACCCCACCACACCCGGCACCTTCCCCTGCAACCGCAGGAAATGCTACACTTGCCCCCTCACCTCCTCCCTCACACCCATCCCAGGCCCCAAGATGACATTCCACATTAAGCAGAGGTTCACCTGCACATCTGCCAATGTGGTATACTGCATCCAAAATACCCGGTGCGGCTTCCTCTACATTGGGGAAACCAAGCGGAGGCTTGGGGACCGCTTTGCAGAATACCTCCGCTCAGTTCGCAACAAACAACTACACCTCCCAGTCGCAAACCATTTCCACTCCCCCTCCCATTCTCTAGATGACATGTCCATCATGGGCCTCCTGCACTGCCACAATGATGCCACCCGAAGGTTGCAGGAACAGCAACTCATATTCCGCCTGGGAACCCTGCAGCCATGTGGTATCAATGTGGACTTCACCAGTTTCAAAATCTCCCCTTCCCCTACTGCATCCCTAAACCAGCCCAGTTCGTCCCCTCCCCCCACTGCACCACACAACCAGCCCAGCTCTTCCCCCCCACCCACTGCATCCCAAAACCAGTCCAACCTGTCTCTGCCTCCCTAACTGGTTCTTCCTCTCACCCATCCCTTCCTCCCACCCCAAGCCGCACCCCCAGCTACCTACTAACCTCATCCCACCTCCTTGACCTGTCCGTCTTCCCTGGACTGACCTATCCCCTCCCTACCTCCCCACCTACACTCTCTCCACCTATCTTCTTTACTCTCCATCTTCGGTCCGCCTCCCCCTTTCTCCCTATTTATTCCAGTTCCCTCTCCCCATCCCCATCTCTAATGAAGGGTCTAGGCCCGAAACGTCAGCTTTTGTGCTCCTGAGATGCTGCTTGGCCTGCTGTGTTCATCCAGCCTCACATTTTATTATCTTGGAATTCTCCAGCATCTGCAGTTCCCATTATCTCTTGCTGAATTCATAACCAGTTTTTCCACCCACAGTCTTTCAAAAAGCTTTGCCAAAAGTCTCATGTGATATTTCAATGAATGGCTAAAGATCAAAAAGTCACCTCTCTCAACAGAAAAATCAGGCAAACCTGCCACAACGCTGTTCATAAGTCTTTGGAATGTGCCTGGCGCATTCATCACAACAAAAGGTATCACATTTAATTGAGGTTACAAACACACAAATTTCTCTTGTTGTCTCTGACAAAAGTAATTGCCAGTAACCACAAAGTAAGTCCAACTTGGTGAGGTAAGTGGCTTCTCCACCTTTTTTCCCACACAGTCCTCCAGCCTTAGAATTGGGTATGAATCCAATTTGGTTCTGGCATTTACCTTCCAATAATCCATGCAGAAGTGTTGAGTACCATGTAGTATGGCAACCAAAAGGATCAGTGAACTCCATTCGCTTTGTCTTGGCTCAGTGAAGTCTTTTTGCAGCATCACTTCCAATTCTTTCTGCATCTGTGTGGCTTCGAGAAGACTAAGCCTGTAGGAGTTTTTTTTTTCCAAACAGCATTACCCACAGCATCTTCATGCAGGATAGAGTTACTCTTCCCCATTCTATTCCTGTATATGTTCTCATATTGCTGCAATGAGTCTTTCGATTCAGTTCCCTGTTCTTCAGGCAGATAGCTCACTGTCCTATCCCATTTCCTAAGGAGTTCCTTACCATTTAGATTAAGTTGTGGCACATCAGAAGCAGATAATTTGTATTTTGATGTGCCTCGTTCTGAGTGTCAGTGACTAATACCTTTTCCTCAGTGTCCATTCCAAAGGCGCTGATTTTATTCCTGCCTGTGGCTTTCCTACCATTTGGCATGTATGACAGGAATGACAAAATTCAACCACATCTTTATTTAAATCAGACAACAGAATTGCTTTTGTATTTTAACCTCACTCTCCCTCACTCCCAAATGACTTCCTGTCAGTAAATCATGTGCTAGCCACATTACTTCCTGTCTGTATGCTACCAGCAACAATATTTGGTGCATTTCCGGCAATTTCTCTTCTGCACGAACCTGTTGTGGACTCCATTTTTGCCTTCAGATTCTAACTTCAAGATAATAACCATTTGGAATATGTTTTAATTCCTTTTCCGAGTAAGTCTCATGATATAAATATTTTATTGTTTCATCTTTTTTGATGTAACTCCAGGAATCATCAGAACTAAGCACCTCTGCCTGATCCGCTCCCTGTTCAGATGTTTCCTTTACCATTTCATCAAACACGGCAGCTACCTGGAACTTTGACTTTCTTTTTTGTTTTTACTTTTTTTTCCCCTCTTGCTGTAACTTATGGCTGTGGGATCTTGTTACCATACATTCCAGAAAAATTCCAGGCTATTTTTCTTATACCTCCGCTGGCCCCGGTATACCTTTGGCTTCTCCACGACAAGGGTATGCCTCCTGCCTTTGATCCTGCTCGGCCGTTTCCAATAACCAACTGTATTCCTGGAATTGATGCTCTTTCAATGGCTCCCACTGCCACTTCCCCAGTCTTGATAGGACTTTCCAACCTGATCTTACACAGTGGAACGATACATCTCTCTCCATCTATTCCACAGATTACCACTGTCACAGGTAACATTTCAGAAGGAGTGCAAATACTTTCATCTCTTACTGTTAGAGACTGATAAACTGCCATATCTCTCAATGTTTTTACTTCTTTACCCCCTCCCCCTTTTCTTCCTGAGTTAACCTTATCCACAGAGGTGAAACCTTTATAGAGGTCAGGCACCGTCTTCCTATCCACTCTGTGGCTCGGCTGTGCACTCTCCTGCACCTTGTTGGGAATCTTTTGGGAATTCCTTCGCTGTCTCCACTAATCGCACTGGCTTAGCATCATTTACCGCATCCTTTTTCACCAGTGCCTTTCTTCAACTACCAGCACTGTGGCTATGTGTGTCCCACCATATGACAGTGAAAACATCTTTTGCCGGTGCCTTTTTAAAGACACTGGCACTGTATGTTTATGTCTCCCTCTCCATTACAGTGTAAACACCTGGTAGCTCCTGCCTCCTTTACACCCGCATGGGTTTATTTTTTCACCAATGGTAAACCGGTCACTGTGTAATCCACGTTGTTTTTTTTTCATTGAAGAATCGCCTGTTTTTTTCCTCGATTCACATCCCTCATGGAATGAAATTGCTGACGGATGCTAGATTTCGATTCATGCATGAATATGTATTCATCCACCACCTCAGCAGCTCTTCTCGGTGATTGAACTTTCAGTTCCTCAACATGAGTTCTTACCACTTCTGGAAATGAGTTTTTAAACTTCTCCAACAGAATAATCTCTTGATGAACCTCATAAGCCTTTTCTGTCTTTAATACTCTCATCCATCAATCAAAGTTATCCTGTTTAATTCTTTCAGTTTTGACATAGAACTGACCTGGTTCCTTCCTTGTATTTCTCAACTGTTGTCAATGTGCTTCTGGTCCCAATTTGTAGGCACTCACAATAACCTGTTTGACATCTCCATAAGCTCTTGACGCCACATCTGACAGAGCTGCAAACACCTCACTCACCCTGCCTACCAATGTGGTCGAAAGTAACATTACCCACAGAGTTCCTGGCCAGTTTCTGAAAGGAAATGGTAAAAAAAAAAGCTTCTGTATTCTTTTCATCGAATTTCTACAATGTTTGGATATATTTGTATATATCCTTATTCGGCTGTTGGTTTGATGAGTTTGCTCATCCTCACTTCTAGCTTGTACTTCTCCTTCTGCCATTTGAAATTATTTTGTTTTAAGTTCCAACTTCATCTTATCCAACTCGAGCTGCCTTTGCCTTTCTTTATATCCCAACATGGCTCTTCTTTCCCTTTCTTTCTCTTCTGCCTTCAACCATAATTCAAACCCTCTCTCTTCCCTCTCATTCTCTAACTCCAGTTATCTTATTTGCATTTTCTTCTCATTCATCTGAACTTGCCTGTTTCTCTGATTACCTAACTGCTTGACCAGCTCCATTACAATTTCAGCCTTCCTCTGACCCGATTCCCTTGAAGCCAATTTTCGCCTGCATGCTAATTCGAAAATATATATACTTCCTCTGTCTTTCTAAACTTTTTGGGCAAATTTGGGAAGCATCTCCAAACCCCAGATTCTCTTTCGAAATGTTCAGAGACATTTCCCTCACATTTAATTTTACCCCCAACAAGTAACCAAAATTAAACAGATTTTTCTCACCTAAGTTCTATTTCATGATCTTGCACACAAATCTCCCACTCTCTTTAATTCTGTCCAAATGCGTCCATATCAATTCAAATCCTGTGCATGAACTGGCCATATTCCAGACTTGAGCCCCCAATCTGTTAGAGAGGGAATAAAGGCATCGCTTTGTTATTTAAACCAAAACAGAAGCCCCAGATCATTATGGAGGGAGTAGGGATTCCCCTCTAATGACTAAATATGAGTCACACAGAAAAGCTCACCTCCCATGTATGATGTTTTAAAAACAGAGATTAAATGAAATCAAATGACTGATATCAACTTTATATGTAGCAAGTAATAATTTATTTACTTAACCCTCACAGTGAACAAATAAAGAGAATTACTTGCAAAACCAAACAATATCTCCTGCACTTCCCATCTCACCCCCACCTCCCATACACCTTCTCAACCCAACCAGCATTGCCCCTGATATCAAAACCAGAGAAGAGAGCATATGAACGTGTCTCATATTGCCTCATATCTGCAGCATTGTTTCTGTTCGAAGGTAGGACAGAAGAGTTATGAGCTCCCTACTCTCAGACACTGGGTGTCTTCCTCTCCCTGTGTCCAAGCTTCCGTATCTCAGAAAGCCCCCATGAAGAGTGAAGGAGAGAGATAGAAATCGATTGAATCAAAGTTAAGATGATTTGAAAGAAAAATAAACAGAGACAAATGAGATCCCATTACTGACTGACTTCCAAAATCTTCCCAATTGTCGCCACTGTCCCCTGATTTCAAACCTAGAGAATATGAAGGGTTTCAACTGGAATTAAAGGGCAAATACTTTCTGACTACCCCCAGGTTTTAGTTTCTGAGAGGTTAGGCAATGAGGTAATGGTGAGGAGTCAGTTTCTCCAGTCTCCCTCCCTCCCTAATAGAGAGGGGACATGTGGTGGTCTTTTTGAAGCAGGTGGAGACTTTGTCTTGTAGGAGGGAGACATTGAAGATGTTGGTGAATACCTTGCATCTGTTAGTCTGCACAGGATCTGAGTGCTCGGCTGGGGGCATAGTAAGAACCCCGTGCTTTCCTTGGGTTGACTCTCAGAAGACAGATCTGACATCTGCAGTGTGACAGTGGACACAGGCACATCCAGGGCTGTTGGGGCAGGCATCAGCCCCCAATTAGTGACAGTCACATAGTCATTCATAAGAGACATCTCTCAGTCATCATCAACACATGGCAATACTGGTTGGTGTGAGCACCACACAGTTTGTGTTGAGACAGAGAGACATCAATAGACCAGGGCCACGGTCCATCAATTTCTGCATCACCTTAATGGGGTAAATTCACAACAAAATGTGGGCAGCATGTGCTCCTACTGAGTGCCGCTGATGCAGAAAGTGAATATTTTGCAGATGTGATTCCAAGCAAGCCACTGCTTGAACCTGAATGGCACCAAGCACCCTGAGTGTTGTACCTTGTGGATGGTGGACAGTCCTTAGGGAGTTATGAGCTGCCGTATACATGAACAACTTGAAAGAAAGACCTGACGGCATTTCTGATACGTTTGCAGATGATACAATGAGAGTTGGGCGGACAGGTGATGTTGAGGAAGTGGGGAGGCTGCAGAAAGACTTAGACAGGCTCGGACAGTGGGCACACAAATGGCAGATGGAACACCACGTGGGAATATGTGAGATTTATGCATTTTGGTACGCAGAATTATATGCATACACTACATTCTGAAAGATTTTGTGAAATCAAAGGTATTTTGGAGTCCTCGTCCTCTCATATGTTTCATCTGCAGGTTCAGTTTGTGGTGGGAAAAGTAAATGCAATGTTTGCATTCATTTCAACAAGGCTAGAATGCAAGAGCAGAGACGGACTGCTGAGGCTTTATAAAGGCTCTGGTCATCTGCATCTGGAATATTGTGAGCTGTTTTGGGCACTGTATCTATGGAAGGATGTGCTGATATTGGATGAGGTCCAAAATGGTCCTGGGAGTTACAGCATGTCATATGAGGAACAGTTGAGGACTCTGTGTTTGTACCCAGTGGAATTTAGATAGATAAGGGGAGGGGTCTGATTGAAACTGGTAGAATACCAAGAGGTTGGGATACAGTGAACATGTAGAACATATTACCACTAGTCAGATAGACCATGGTCCCAGGACACAGCCTCAGATTGAAGGGATGACAGTTTAGAGCTGAGATTGGGAGGAAATTCCTCAGCTAGACGTTGGTCAATGTATGGAACATTTGCCCCAGAAGGTTGTGCAGGCCACATTATTTAAGGCAGAGATAATTCGGTTCTTGATTAAAAGCAGAACACGTGTTAAGGGAGCAAGCAGGATAATCGGGATTACAAACATATCAGCAATGATTGAATGTTGGAGGTGATTCGATGGGCTGGTTGTCCGAAATATATTGCTTTCTCTCATGTCTTAATGAGCATTCCATCTATTATTCACTGTCGAATTGTCAGCTTCTGACCTGCTCTTGTACACTTGCATATTCATTTCAATTCGATCTCACATTCTGGTCAATGCTAAGCCCTATGATACAGATAGTGGGAAGATTCAGTGTCGGCCAGCAGTCCAATAATGTGTTGAATGCACGCTGCCATCAGTGAGTCCCATTTGCCAGCAGCACATTGTCTGTACGAAGATTGTCATTTCCAGTCTTTTTTTTCAAAGGATCAATCCTGTGGTGCCAGTGCCATTGTATTCAACACCATCGGTGACATTTATCACAGCCTTCAGCAAGAATAAATTATGCAATATTTGAAACCTGTCTAATTATAGGAAAGTCTAAACTGAAGATATTGAATCTTTTCTTTCATAGTGTTCAGAATAAGAAACACTTTTTTTTTCTGTTTGTGTTCAAATCAGGCAATTTGTCACATCAAGGTATTGAACTTGTAATAACTTGCAATGATAAGTTCTATTCTGTTCTCATTTCTTGTGCTGCTCTGGTCTTGTTTTATTATTTATATTATACTGTAATCCCATTCTTCATTAAGTCCTGATTGAAATGTTCTCCGGTGAATATCCTCCACCCGACTTAAATTACATTTAATCTATTTGAACAGACATTTTGAGGCAGCTGCAGAAGAGAAGAACAGGAAGAGATAACGGCTGATTGTACACCGTGTCCACCATTCAACCAACTTTTCTCTCCAGCCATCTAAAGTTTTTATTGTAGTTCAGAGAACCTCAGAATTATTACAGCACAGTTAGAGGCCATTCAGCCCATTGCGGTCCATGAGCTGTTCAACTGCACAATTTGGAGTCAGAGAGTGTGTGTGAAGGTGGACTGAAAGAGAGATAAACAGAGAGAAAGAAAGTGAAGGGCGATAAACTGAGTGAGAAGAGAAAGGGGAGCAACAGACAGAATGAGAATGAAAGGGGTGCTAGAAGAGGTGGAAGTTCAATAAATCAGAAGCCAGAATGAGGGGAGATAGACCGGGACGGAACAAATATCATTGTCCTTTCTTCGAATCTCAACAGCTGTGTCCTCCGATTCTCTGTATTCTGTATATTCTCCAAATTCACAATCATTTTGGTCAACCCACAGCAGGAGGAATGCAACGATTCAAGAAGGCAGCTCCCCACCACCTTCTCAAGGGCAACTAGGGATGGGCAAGAAATGCTGGCCAGCCAGCAAGGCTCACATCCCACAAATAAATAGAAAAAAAATCACACTTTGAGTAAGTATCATTTATTAGAATTCACATGCAGTCCCTTGACATCGATAACATCTATGGCACAACTCTCATCTTCACTCTCTGATTCTGGAACAACAACCTGAATTGTGTTTGTCAGGTATAGTTCTCTGTTAACATATCCACACCATTTGTCTGTTATTTTATGCACATTTTCCCCTCAGATTAGACAATATTCAATAGGTGCAGGAGTAGGCCATTCGGCCCTTCGAGCCAGCACCACCATTCATTATGATCATGGCTGATCATCCACAATCAGTATCCTAACAGACAATAGACAATAGGTGCCGGAGTAGGCCATTCGGCCCTACATTATGGACAATAAAAGTTTTACTGATAGTGTCATGACTGATCAGTCTTTACAGGATGGATGTAACCATTTATGAACAGATAAGCATGTTTATGTTCCAACAATCCTTTGGCATTAATCCCATATCCAAAGCAGGTTGAATGATGAAGCACAATTGGTTGACTATCTCTAACATTCCTCCTCTCAGTTATGCTCACACGGCCCATCCAAAATGTCTAAAAGTTAAGTGTTATTTTGAATTTGAATAAGTCAAGAAAAGGGTTAATTGAAGCTGTTTGTTCAGTGTTTGCGATTATTGTCAGTCTCTGTGGATCCTAAACGTGTCACTGGAGGGTTTGCCTGTTCTATGAATAAGGGACTCCTTTCAATGTGTTATCCCACTGCATGCACAGGAACATCGCCTACAGCACCCACAGGAATCAGCAGCTCCAGGGAGAGGCAGAGTGGAGACTGGAGCCTGAGAACAATAGGCTGCAATATTCCAACAATGGACAGGAGTTTATCCGATGGTCTTTACTGGCTTTCTCAGCCTTGGATATCATTAGCATTGCGGATTTATGATGTACTGATGGTTATTCAAGCTGGTTACTATCCAATCCTTGCTATAGTTGGTGTTCCCGGTAAGTCGCTTTATCTCTTAAACCAGTTTGAACTGACTTGCGGCTCATGATGTATAAATTTTGGAAAGGTGGAATTCAACATTTTCCGTTCCAATCAAAAGTTCCACTCTTTACAAATTATAGCCAGCTGGTTACTATTTAAAGGTTACTCACCAATATGTGAGGAGGGACTGGATTGTTCTCAAATTCCATGACCCTTTTTTGTTCCCTGCACAGATTTGCGTCTTCATATCCTCGCCACTCACCGATCTTCCCCATTACCGCCATGATGTTTTCGCAGTGTCTTCCTCAGCCTCAGTGCAACTTTGTAAAAAGCCATCATTTGTGCCTTTATTAAATCCGGATACAACTTCAAGTCCCTTCTAACTATGTTTCTGTTGCAAAATAATGACGCCTGAGATGTTTAACTTGTTCTTGGCACAGAATCTATCAGACGGGAAGACAGTGCCTTGTGCTCAAGTCATTGACTCATAATCTAGAGGCACAGAATAAAAGCCTGTTGGTATTTCATAAAGGAAGTTGGCGACATTTCAGTGAAACCATGATCTTTGTTGTTTTAAAAAAAACCCAAGCAAATGACCTTTGGAGAATGTAATGCATCACCCTTCCCTGGGTATGTGACTTCCATGTGACTGCACACCCACAGCAAACTGTTTTATTCTTTCTTGTTATGTGGAACAGCTGAACCAGCCACTCAGTTCAGGACAGGTATAACATGCTGGCATGACCAGGGCTGCATACATCACATGAAAGTAGAACAAAAGTAAAAATAAATCCCTTCCGGTGCCTGTTTACCATATTCCTACAACTCATTTCCATTCAAGCATGTGGCAATTCCCTATTTCAAGTGCATTCTCTCTCAGTGAGTCTCTCCCTGAGAGTGATGGTCATCTCCACAGGCACCTCTGGTGCTGGCTTTATTAATGCTGACATACGTACGCAAGGAGCTTTTACATTCTATATCAGCTACAATGCATAGAGAAGGAATGGCCTTACCCGCCACAGGAAATAAACAGATAGGTTTTTGCAAAGATCTGTAGCTTGGATTGTGGATGAGGTTGTTGGCTTGCTTGCCAAGCAGACTTGCTTTTGTTCAGGTGTTTTGGGTCTAGGACCAATCATGCACGTCTACTTTTGGCTTGAGCTCCTATGGTTACCTTGCCAAAATTAAATTGATAGCCTTCATTGTCGGAATATACAGACATGAAGGAGAGTTCATCGTGCCGTTTTGCTGCTGACTGATGTTCATATAGTCTGATGGCTGGTTTCCTTCCTGTCTGTCTGATGCATTCATTGCCTGGTATTTTGTAAACCATGTTTGTTCTGAATGTTGTGGGAATAGGGTCTTTAACCCTTGTCGGAGAGTGGCTTTGCGTTTGTGGGATACCATGGTTCCTTGTGCTCTTCAGAGTCTTGTTGTCAATTCTGATATGCTCTTGATGTAGGGCAGTGTGGCCGGTATGTTAGGTCGTACTGTGTCCTCCCGTTGTTGTCTGTTTTGTAGATGGATAAGTAAGGATAACAAACTATTATGAAAAACCTGTGAGTGTTACTGAGGCAGCATTTTCGGAGTTTTGGACAGATTTTCTCTCTTTTATAAGGAATTATATCCTTGCCACAGAGAGAATGGAGCTTCACCAGGCTAATCACTGGTATGATGGTACCATGAGGAGTGAGTGCAGATTAATCTGTAGCACTGTGAGAAAATGAAAGATAATTAGATTGAAACTTGAGGGTTGTGGTCTATCTATATGTTCTAAACAGACACCAATAAAGTGATAAATTCCATGACTCACTTTTTTTATTTTCTCAAGATGCATGATTTTGGATAGTTTAATTGCCTCTGAGGATGTTTCTCCAATCCCACCCCCACTCTCCAAGTATATATAGAGAGAGAGATAGAGAGAGAGGGAGAGAGAGAGAGGGAGAGAGAGAGAGAGAGGTGTCAAGACTTTGAATAAAGTCTCACCACATTACTGTACAGCTGGTGTGTGACCCTGCAGTGAGTGCTACGTTACCTGCAATCCCAGCAACAACCACAATACCTTCGTTCTAAATCAGTTAACGATTCCCACCAGCTTCTGATCTCTATGGAGAACATGGATCGTTTGTAACGATCCTGGCTGGCTGAATGGAGTGGTCCTGTACTCTGTAACAGCCGTGAGGGGTGATTTGAGAGAACAAGGCATCAGTTAGGGGCAGCAGTTGTTTGCTTTTGGCTGATCAGATTGTGTCTGACCATCTGAATGTGTCTGACGGTCCCTTTCCTATTTTTTTCCCAATAAGCATTGACTGTCCAGTCCAGCAATTATCAGCCGAGTTCAGCCATGAATATCTCCAATAACCGAGGCTTCCCTGCTTCCTGTGGATGAGGGTACTACAGATAGCACAACAATAAAGAGGAAGGGACATCCTTATTTCAATGGAGGTCTGTTACGTTAAAGATGTGTTCACCTAACATCAAACCACCAACTCTTTTGAGACACAAGGACACAATAATTAGAATAACCAGAAACCATTTGGCTCTCAAAACCTGACTCACATTACCACTGACTCTTTCCAATCAAATATGCATCAAACTCAGCCTTCACTGCTCTCTTGGAAAGAGAAAATCAGATAGCGTAACACCATGGAAACATAAAAAAGGAGCAGAATTAGGCCATTTGGCCAATCGGATCTGATATGCTGTTCAATAATGTCTTACATATTTCTCAGCATTATTCTCCTGCCTTCCCTTGTAACCCTTGATCCCCTTATTACTGAAAAACCATCTATTTCTGTCTTAAAGATACTGGTGTCTCTGTACCTCTGTCTGTACCTGTGCATGTATCTCTTTGCGCATGTGTTTATGTGTCTGTGTACTTGCGCCTATGGTTATCCGTCTATGAATCAGCCTGTGTGGTTCTGTGTGTGTTTACATCTATTTGCGCTTGATTGTATCTGTGTGTGTGTGTGTGTGTGTGTGTGTGTGTGTCTATGTTTATCTCCGTATATGTATTGTGTGTGTTAGTATATTGGGGTGTTTACCAATGTTTCGGTGTATTTTTGTATCTGCATCTCTGTGCAATGAGATATCTATACTGGAGATGAGACAACTGATGTCAGAAATGACAGTGGGTTTAATGTGAGAATTGCCGTTAATTGAACAAAACATCTCAGTTGGTGGAGCTTTGATCTTTCAGAATCTCCACACGGATCGTTCTGGTCATCTCCAGCCTGTGCCAGGGTCCACTCAACAATGCGAGTGGGTGGTGGGAGGGGTAAGAGAATTGATTTCGGGCACTCTACCATATGGCTTAGCTTTTACTGTCTTATTACAGGCTGTTTCTCCTCGAATGAGGGAGGGGACAGTTGTGAGTGAGGGTGAAAGAATGGCACTGGTGTAAGAGATAGTGTAGGCTGGGTGAAATGATGAGGTGTCCAGAGTGAGTCAGTCCACAGTGTTGACTCCATGCGTTTTATTTTTTGCAGGGACGTTGCTGAGGTGACAGAGAGTGTGAGGCAATAAAGGCTTTGCATTCAGTAGTGGGAGTGGTAAGAGTTTGAGGCTCGCTTGGTGATAGAGTGTGAAACTTGTTCGGAGTTAGTTGCTGTAACAGATCTAGAATGGGTGTGAAGGAGCAGAAAGAATACAGTGGCACTTATACTGGCAGTAATGGAATGGTTACAGATACTCGTCCTATATTTCTGGATGTTTCATCAGATCATCTCAGCATCAAGGTGGCCCCCACTGAATGTCTTGTCCAAGTCCATCACGAATAACACCACAGGCTACCCCCTCAGATTCCACTGAATCAGTTTGGGTGGAGCTTACAAACAGCAAGAAGAAGCAAACATTAACATGTTTTATAACTGAACCAAAACTGAAGGACAAATTTTGTACAACTTATGCTTTGAAGATTAGATACACAAGAATTGTGGAATCTGAAGTAATAATGGATTATCTCAAGTTGCATGTAAACTCCGTGAAGTAAGTGACTGCTAACGATATGAAAAAATAAAATCCACATGTGTATATGAGGTAGGTTGAAGAGAATGTTGTGAAACAAACCAGAGACCAAGTAATTTTGACTTTAGTGTTGTGCAGTCAGAAACGCTAATTAATAACTTTGGTCTGAAGGAGCTTTTGAGGAATAGTGACAACAATATACTGCATATTACATGACATTAACATTGAATTTTTAAATGTTGCTGTCAAACATCATGGAATCCATGAGTCGAGATTGCCAGGTTAGCTGTAATGAATTGGGAAAGTTCAAGATAAAATTTAGTGGCAGGCAGGCAATCATTGTTATTTCTAGAAATATTCAGTCATAGAGTCATAGAGATATACAGAATGGAAAGGGCCCCTTTGATCCAACTCATCCATGTTGTCCAGATATCCTGAATAAATCTAGCCCCTTTGCCAGCAATTTGGTACATACCTCTCTCAAACGTTCCTATTCATATGTCCAACTTGATGCCTTTCAAATGTTGTAATTGTACCACCTTCCACCACTTCCTCTGGCGGCTCATTCCATCCACACATCATCCAGTTGCCCTGCAGGTCGCATTTAAATCTTTCCCCTCTCATGTTACCCTTTGCCCTCTGGTTTTGGATTCCCCCCACCCTAGGGAAAAGACCTTGACTCTTTACTCAGATTTACCATAATGTTACAAACCTCTATTAGGTCACCCCTCAATGACAATTGTTTATTTTATTGTGTAGGGACTGCAGCAATTCTTCCACACAGCTCCCACTGCCAAAAATATCATTAATCGTTAACATTATCTGTACTGGTGGGACTGTTAAAGGGACAAAAGTCAACCAGGCTAGCAAGAAATTTCCCCTCCTGTTCAATACATGTCTGGGGAAAATTGAGAAACCGATTGAGGGGGCAGACTAGATTTATTGCTGCAGCTGCAATTTTTGACAGTGCAGCATTCTACTCAAGTGTTAGTCTATGTTCTGTTCTCATCTTTTAGTTGCTCAAGAATCAGTATCAATGACAATACGACCTCAGCGTCATTATCTGACAACAAATGTCCCTAATGGTGTATTGCAGAGCTCAGAAACACCTCAACAGCCGGCTACACAAAACAGGAGGCCATGCAATCTTTCTCGGCTGCTACACAGGAACAGGGAGCCCTGGGTTCTAAAATTAAATACAGAGCAGAAATAACTACTCACTTTTATATTGGAAAGCTGTATCTAATGGAATTCCTCAGGGACCAGTGTAAGGTCATCAACAATTTACAATCCAGATTTACGATTTTGGAGGGAGTGGTGAGAGCACGAGACAGGGGGCAGCCAGGAAGGCAATATTCTGCATTTAAAAACTTACCTCGTGAGTCGGTGGCCTCCTGATCCGAGTGGCAGGGGTGGTGAGAGGGCCAGCCGGGAAGTGAACTATTATATTTGGGTATTGTCCTGTATCAATGGTTTAGATAAGCACAACAAAATGTACTCTAACTATATTTGTCAGTGATGCTAAGATTAGCAGGAAATTAAGCTATCAGGATGAGGTAGAGAGAATGTAAGTGGATAAGCAATGGACAATTTGGCAGATGAAATATGATGTTGGTAATTGTGAACCTGTGAGACTTTCAGGAAGAACAAAAGGCTATATGTTACATGAATGGAGGGAGATTATGGGACCTAGTGATACTGTGTGTGCCAGAGGGTTCTCTCTGAAACTTTCAGACATTGGAAGCGTTGGTCTACCATCCTGATGGCTACTCCCTGATGGTCCGAGTTGCCTCATTACTCTCAGTACACACGGGATATTTTTATGTGGTTGGTTGGTGGTGAGCAGTCGTGAGGATGAGAGTGTTTTGGAGTGTGTATCAAGGGCGTGGCCTTTATCCAAGATACCGTCCTATATTTCTACATGAAGATCTTAAAACAATGGGAATGGCTGCCTGCTTCTGAATGAAGAGGCTGTGGGTGCTGCCAGGACAGTGGGTCTTCACCACCATGATGTAGTGTGCATGGTCACACTGCAATGTTAATGGAGTGAGGGTTTGAAGGGCTCAATCACAAGAAAGAAAACATTAAATGTAGGTATTTTCAGATCAGCTGAAATGGTTAGTTATATCCCATTCTCTATCCCACTCCCAGAACCAGCCCAGACACTTTTCTCTAGATAATAAAATGTGAGGCTGGATGAACACAGCAGGCCAAGCAGCATCTCAGGAGCACAAAAGCTGACGTTTTGGGCCTAGACCCTTCATCAGAGAGGCTCTCTGGGGTCTAGGCCCGAAACGTCAGCTTTTGTGCTCCTGAGATGCTGCTTGGCCTGCTGTGTTCATCCAGCCTCACATTTTATTATCTTGGAATTCTCCAGCATCTGCAGTTCCCATTATCTCGGACACTTTTCTCTGTTCCATCACAGGATGTGGGCTTCACTGGCTGAGCCAACAGTCATTCCATCCCTCATTGCCCAGAGGGTAGTTAGAGCCTGTGACATTATTGGGTGTGTGGGGACGCATTTAGGCCAGAGCAGTGAAGGATGGTAGTTTCCTTCCCTACAAGATATGAGTGAATCAGATCGGTTTTCCTGACAATTGCCAATGGTTTAACCTTCACCATTCAACTTTTAATTCCAGACTTTTTTTGAATTCAAATTCCAACATCTCACTTGGCAGGAGTTGAACTCAGAGACCCAGAGAATTACGTGCATTTTTGGATTAATAACCAAATAATAACCAAAGTCATTCAGATATACAAGAATGAGAGGTATGAACAGTGTCAAAAGAAAGGAGCTGTTCGTTCAGTAAAAGGGCCAAGAAAGAGGCAGCACACTTTTAAATTGAAGCGTTTGAGAGTTAAAGAAAATTTAAGGGTTGTTTTCACCCAGAGAGTGCTGGGGTCTAGAATGCACTTTCTGAGAGGAGTTGTCATGGGTAACCTCACAACCCATGAAACAGTATTTGGATGAGCGCTTGAAGTGTCATAATATTCAGGACTACGGGCCTCGTTTAGGAAAGTGGTACTAATGGGCATGCTTCTGTGATTGTATGGTTGTGGATGTTCAACCATTGAGCAGCATAGGGCAGGAATTGTTGGTTTTCTGGAGACTATAATAACAAAGGCTATAAGAATGAACTGCAATTGCTTCCAAAAGGATACCAGCAGGGAACACATGAGAAAACATTCTGAAACCAGACAGTGGAGAATAAATAACAAGGAAATGGCAGAAGTGTGACATAACTCCTTCAGTTTTGATTAACAGATGACAAGATAAAAAGATGACCTTCTCAGCAATACTGGGAAATCTGAGTGTGGTGAGAAATAGAAGTAGAATGAAATTAGCAAATAAACTAATTTAGAGAGATTATTGCGACCGGTTTTAATGGGCACAGACAAAGCCAATGTTGGTTTATGATCTGGGATTCGTATTTGACAAACCAACCTGGAGATAAATTTTGGAGATGGAATAGATGCAATGCATTTGGAGTTTTGGAAAGGTTTTTGATAGATTCCCAAGCCCAATGTGTAAAGTAAAACACATGGGATTGGGCCAAATATATGGTGCCATAATGGGGAAGCTGACAGGAAACAGTAAGCGGGAATAAATGGATGCTTTTTTGTTGGATTGAAAGTTTCGTGGTGTAAATTAGAGATTCCAGATATTCACAAAACATATCAAAAGTTTGGTTGAGGGAATCAAATGCAATTTTTCCAAGTCTGCTGACAGTACAAAACTGGGGCTGTGAGTGGTGCGGAGGATGTAAAGGTTCTCCAAGGCAATTGAGACAAGTGGAATGACTGGGTAAACATCTGGCAGATGAAGAGCAATGAGGATGTATGTGACATTGTGCACTTTGGCGGGAAGTAATAGAACAACAGCACAATATTTGAAGAGGGATTGTTTGAAAAATATTGATCTATAAAGGGACTTGTACTCCCTGTCTTTTGTGTTATTCTGTGCAGACTCCAAAATCTATGCAGGGCGGTAACGTCTGAAGCTAGCTACCATACGATTTCCACCCCAGCCAGATAAGATTGTCCTTTCTGGGCTCTAGGTGCTGTTCAACCCTCAGGACGAATGCAACAAACTACAATGATGTGTTTGAAGCAAAGCTGACTTATTTTACACTTCGCTCGGATACTAAACTCTAGCTTAATTTTAGGGTTATAGCCATCATCAGAAACAAACTGCAAATGTCAGAACAAAAGTAAAAGAAAATTACAGCGCAGAGCAAGGCCTTTTTTAATTCATTTGTGTGATGTGCGTATTGTTGGCTGGCCAGCAGCATTCACCCTTGGCCCATCATGTGTGTGTTGGCTGGAATAGAACGAGCCAGGCTTTACAGCTTTCTGGTCTCATCATTGAGATCAACAATATCAGGCTGTGAACTCTACCCCAATTTGTTTACATTTCTTGTTTCAATTTGTGACTGGGTCCACTGCACACCTGGCTCCAGGCACATCTTTTGTTTATCTGTTTCTTTTCCAGCCCGAACTCCACTCCCTGCAGCCTTGAGGGACTAATAACATTTCTGCAATTGAATCTCTCCTGCCTTCCGCCCGTGACATGTGCCTTTTGCCCTTGTCTCACCCCAACCTTACTCAGAATCTGTTACATTTCTGGTCCCAGGCCTCTGTCAACTCACAGCGCCCCCGGGTCAGAGTTTTAAATTCGCTTCCCCCAGAGAGTAACTGAAATCGTTGTGGGTGCAGCTTTCCCCATATTTTAATTTTGGAAACAAAAACCTTGATATTGTTTCAGAGTTTAGGTTTTTTGAGCTTTAACCCACAATATCGCTTCTTTAGAGCTAAACTGTGATCCTCCCACAGTTGGAAAATGCAAGTTAGGTGGACTGGCCACACTAAATTGTCTCCGAGTGTGCAGCTTACGTGGTTGCGTTAGCTGCGGTAAATGTGGGGTTCATGGGAGTAGGGTGGGATAGAGAGCTAATGCAGACTGGATGCACTGAATGACCTCTTTCTGCACTGTCAGGATCCTGTGATCTTAACCATTTGTGATCATGGTCACATTTTCCTCATGACAGCCCACACATAACCATGTTCATTCAGCTCAAGCTTTCATGCAGCTTTTGTGTTTTGAGAAGTTCTGTTGTTGGAATGGGAGCTTCCTTTGATGTGGCCTCTCCTCATACTTCCGCCCACTTCCCAGCTCCCTGCGTTAATTCCAGCTTTCTCTCATTTTCCCAAATGGGGTTGTTGAAGATCTCAAAAGGCGAGTGGACTGAAATTGAGAAATTAAAGAGTCAGAATGAAAGAGGAAGTGGAAATAATAAACAGGTTTGGTAGATCCCAGGGGAGTGAGGAAGGGTCACAGATGTTTCCAGACCTGCTGAGCTTTTCAGGCAACTTTGTTTTTGTTCCAGGGGAATGAAACTCCAGAATCCTCCTGTTGTGACTGTTCACACAATATTTTTGTTATTAATATGTGGGATGTGGGTGTTCCTGGCTGGGCCAGCATTTCTTCCCCATCCTAAGTTGCTCTTGGGAAGGTGGTGGTGAGCTGCCTTCTTGAACTGCTGCAGTCCTCCTGCTGTGTGATGACCCACAATGCTATTAGGGAGGGAATTCCAGGGGTTTGACCCAGCAACATTGAAGGAACGGTGATATATTTCATAGTCAGGATGGTGAGTGACTTGGAGTGGAACGTGAATGTGGTGATGTTCCCATATATCTGCTGCCCTTGTTCTTCCAGATGGAAGTGGTCATGGGTTTGAGGATGGGTCATGGCCTGAGGATCTTTGGTGAATTTCTGCAGGAGAGACAGCATTCTCTGACGAGAGTCAAACCCGGGCAGGCGAAGATGGAATGCTGAATAATAACAGACTTCATGCAAACACGGGAGATTTGTTCAGCCAGTAATAGCATATAGTGTAAGAGTCACGGATGTGAAGTGCGTCGTGAGGGAAAATAATGCCACAAGCTGCAGATGGAATACTTTTATAGGAACAGGAGGAGACCATTCAGCCCCTCAAGCCTGATCTGTCATTCAATGAGACCATTGCCTTATCTGTGGCCTAACTTTCAACTTCCAAAACCCACCAAACCTATCAATGAGGCTTCTCTGAAACAGACAAGGTGAATATTGAAAAACATTTGCAAAAAAAACTGCAAATGCAGGGAAATCAGAAACAAAAACAGAAATTGCTGTAAAAATTATCAGGCCTGGCAGCATCTCTGAAAGAAATCCGAGTTACCCTTTTGGGACAATTGACACTTTGAGTGACCAGATGCGGTTAACCATCCCCCCTCTCCTGTAACACCCTCTGGAACAGGTGATGGTGTGCGGGCCATGAGACTGGCAATAACAACTGAGAAAACAGCAGGGCATGCTGAATCAGAATAAAACTCATTTTGGTCTTTCACTTTTAAATCAACTGCAACAATTTATTCCCTATTGCTTCAGAAACAGGACAAGAGACCAGAAAATCAACTCAGTGCCATTGGTCCTGGGAACCATTGTTATTCTGACCTCCATGTGAATCCATGCTCTAACCATGAGTTTGATTCTGAACCATCCTCTGGGCAGTTAGAACGGATGATACAAGCTTGCTGAGCTTCTGATGCCATGATCCCACGAACAAATAAAAGAAAAATCCAATTACTGCAGTTACTTGTGAACTCACTGGTGTTTCTTCAAGCTATATGACTGACTGAATTGTTTCCCATACACCGAGTAGGTGAATGACCTCTCCCCAGTGTGTATTTGCTGGTGTACAGTGAGGGTTGATGATGCCCTTGTGAGAAACAGTACCTGCTCACAAATTCAGCCTGAGACAAAGCCTTGGAAACAAGACAATTTTATTCTGTACGATCTTGCAAGAAAGGGTGTCTGCTAGACAGGCACACACTACAAAGCATGTTAAACATTCTTATACAGTTTACGAGTTGCGGAATCACGCCTCCCTGCTCCCATTGGTCTTATCCTATCATTCCCCGGCCTGTCGGACAGCCCTTGTTTATTGTTCCCTTTTCTGCCGGCCGAAGGCCCCATTCCCTTGTTTACTGCAATCCTTATTTGCTACCCTAAAGAGCGCTAGACATGCTGTACGTGCAAATCGTCAGGCTTGCAGAAATAAGCCTCTGCTACAACACCCTAATCTCTACCATGTCCTTGTCTGCAGAAAGAATGTTTCTGGTTGTGCTATTTGCCATCTTTGCGGAACCTAATCTCTGGTTAATGATAAACTCCTGCGACAAAATCTTGTGACTTTCTGCTCCTGCAAGATCCCACTACTCATCCTTACCTGCAGAAACAGCATGTTTCATTTCTCACAATTCCCCCTTTTGCTTTTTCTCAAACTGTTGTTTCTGCACTAATTAAGCTCCTTTTTTAAAATTCATTTTTCCATTCTCTGCCCTCTTCCGCTTGCTGGCGTTGAGGTTCACAATCTTGTACACGGTTAACCCTTAAACCACTCTTTGTGATGTTCGTTTTTCGAACTCCAGAAGCATTCTTTGACTTTCTCTTTGTTGTGTACCATCTGCTGATTGTAAAAGCATCTGGTGATGTACTAGGGTTCGTTCCCCTAGAGACGTCATGAATCGGTTCAGGATCCATTTGAGGACATTAAACCCCACCACCGGACCCACTAATATCAATAATCCATAGATGGCCAAATTAACCAACCACTCTCCCCAACCAGGTAATCCCCAACTCCCCCATTCTCAGAATGTTATGGGAAACGTCAGGTATGTACGTACAACATTCTTCCCCAATTAATGCGCAGGTACCACCTTTCTCTGCCAGAATACAATCTAGAGCCATCCTATTCTAAAGAGCCGTTAGCCTGGTGGCAATCATTTCGGTCGTTATGGCCGCCACTTGGGATTGGGTCTTGGCCAATGCATCGGCAGTACTGTTGGCCAACTTTTGTATCTCTCTTCCTACTCGGGCAGTCTCATACATAGGTATCAAAGTCCAGAGGAAGCGATCCCCTTCGGTTACTTCTCGGGATGTCCGCTTCCCTCCCTGCCCATTCTGAGTTATTTCTGGGGTTTTATCTAACAGCCTCCGATGGGGGATTACATAGGCGAGGTAGCAGCAGCCACTCCAGCCTTTCTGACTTTGAGGCAGTGTTAGATCAAAATCTTCATTTCTACGCTTCCTACGCATTTGGTCACACGAATGTACCTTTCCCCGGGGATAAAGGGAAACGCCTCTAGGCCACATATCCAATATGTCCCGTTCAATATGTGGGGTACATTTGTGCCAGTAGCTTGGCTGGTGGCGACACAAGATGAGTTTCCTAACTGGAAGGGTGCGCTGTCATTCTGATGGCAGAAACAAGTGGTATTTACTACTCCTTTCGGTGGGGAAACCCTAAGGCCATCGATAGCACCCGGGGTTTTCGGAGCCGGTCGTGAGAACCATCCCGCGAATTTATAATCACCCCTTTCAGATCTCCATTTTGTATTATTTGAGCCCAAGTCAAATTGTTGTGCCTCGTACACATCTCTATTGGTAAATGGTATTACCGTGAGAGGGATTCCAGATTCTCCATGGTGTGGGATCGCAGCGCATACCCAACAGTCGGTACACCCCGTTACTCTAGCATAATTGTGACTTCACGCGGTAAAATGATTCTTCCCAACCCCCTTGGCAACTAGCGCCAATATTATCGTAACAACATAAAGCTGCCTGCTCATTTCAGCTTCCCAACCCCTATCTCTCTATTCTCTAACCCTGTAAATACCCGGGAGGCGTGAGTTCGCGCAACGCTGACAATACAAAATTTCTAACCAATACTTGATAGTCTTTCATATCAGTTCAGTTCATTCTTTCTGCTCAGTTTGACTTTCAGAGGGTTGTCTGTAGGATGAACTTGCCACTCTGCCGGAGGGGAAGGAGCGTCGACCGGACCCTTAACACGAGTGTGATGACTCCACCCTTTCTCAGCAGTACGGACAGCTGTTTCAGTAGCCAGGAGGGTTAGGAACGGTCCCTCCCAGCTTGGGTGCAGTTTGGTATCTTTCCAGGTTTTGATCAGGACCCAATCACCCGGTCGTGTCTGATGTACTGCGAACTCTAGTGGAGGTGTCTGGGTCAATAGACCCTTCTTCCTCAGGACAGACAAAGAAGAACCGAGCGCCACAATATAGTTCTTTAAAAACTTATCATTCAACTTTACAGTTGGTAATTCCCCTTTTCCACCCAAGAAAGGTAATCCAAACATCATTTCATAAGGAGAGAGGATATAGGGTATTGTCTAACTCGAACCGTCTCATCGTTTCGAGTCAGTGTGATCACCAACGGGGTAATAGTTTGGTGCCCTGCGTTATCAGCTCTCACCCACACATCGGGACTGATTTGTTGTTCTTCCCTAGGCGTTAACATAGCCATTGTTACAGCTACCGCACTATTCTCTACTCCAATTTTTAAGCCCAGCAATATAATCAAATCTCTACCCATTAAATTACTCCCAATGTCGGGAATGTATAGTAATTGTCCTGTCACTTCCTTATCATCGTTTCTAATTAGGGTTGGCTCAAAAATAGACACTGGGAATCCTTCGCCTTTTACTCCAGAAACCCTGAGATATTCGTTAGTCAATTTAACACCAGTAGGTATAAAACTTAGGGATCACCGTGCCGCACCGGTGTCCACCAAGAATACTGCCTTCTCCCCTTCAGGTCCCACCTTTAAGTTTATCAAGGGTTCCCGGTGGGCCTTAGGATGAAGGAACCCCTGACTCCCCTAATCCTCATCGAGGGCCATTAGGGAGACCATTTCCCTTTCCCGTGTTAACTCTGGGCATTCCCACTAAAAATGTCCCACTCTTCCACAACGGGAACATCCCGCCTGTCGCCTCCCGCGTCTAGTATCTACCTCCTCTCTTTGTCTCTCCCTCTTTCTTTGTCACTTCTTTAATGGCGGCGACCATCATTCTTTTGCTTTTTGTTTCTGCTTCTCGTCCTCCCTTTTTACATATACCTTCTGTGCCTCTCGTAGTAATTCCTATATCTGTCTCTCACTCCATCCATCTATTTTCTGTAATTTCTTTTGTATGTCTGGCCACGGTTTAGTTACAAACTGGACCTTTAAGAGTCCCTGAGCTACCGGATCATCGGGATCCATCCCCGAATACTTCCTTGTGGCCTCCTTGAGCCTTTGAAGAAATGTAGAAGGAGTTTGATCCTTCTCCTGTCATACGTCGAAGGCTTTAGCAAAGTTTTGCGATCTGGGTGCTGCCTCTTTAATTCCCAATATTACCATTTCCCTCAGATCCCGCATTGATGCTCTGTCGTGTCTATCATTATTGTCCCAATGAGGATCGGCATTCGGGAATTTCTGATCTGCCGGGACTACGTTTAGTCCCGCTGGGTGCCTTTTTTCCCACTCCTGTAAGGCCGCCCTCCTAATCATACCTCGTCCTTCCCCCGAAAATAGGGTTCCTAGAATTGCCATCCGTTCTCCCCAGGTATATAAATTGGGTCCTAGGAATTGATCAAATTGTTCGGCCAGTCCGACTGGATCCTCTATTAAACTTTTCATTTCTTTCTTAAAGATCCTAACTTCGCTACTGGTTAAGGGAGCGTTCACATACGCAATTTCACCCTCCCCAATCGGGACCTCCCTTAAAGGGTATAATTTTTCCTTTTCCTTTGTTTCTGCCCCTCCTTTACGTGTGGTAGATCGTGTAATTCTGGGCCCTCTAGGTTCCACGTCTTTTACCTCAGAGTTCGTCTCTTTTTCAGGTGTTTGGGGTTAGTTCTGGGGCCGTGGGCTGGTTGTGGAGGCTACTCACGGCCGTCAGTGGGGAGGAGTGGGATATGGAGGCGGCAAACATGTTAGGGGATCCCATTGTGGTTTTTCTTGTTCGTCCTTTCCCTGTCCTCCCCCTGATCCCTCTGCACTCATAGGATATAGTCCTACCTTCACACCGCCTATCCAACAAGCCGCATAATCTGACTCTTTCTGACTGAATGGTTCTTTCTGATTGATGTATATATATATAGGTATTGGCACAGCCAATCTTCGTCGGATCCATATTTGGGCCAAAATATAACAGGTACCTCAATGCTTTCTCTAGACCAAACAAAACAACAATAATTTATCATTGTCGTCTTGCCTTTCTCCCACGTCTGGGAGCCATATTCCCAACTGCCCAACATTCTCCCCAAAGGGCTGTCGGGCAGAATATATTCCTCTTTGGCGTTATTTGCAGATCGATCGCTGCTCCCCTTGCCTCCCATTGTTGCTAATTTAATTAATCTTGTCGAGATTCAGTGGCGCCTTCTTCCACACCCGCTTCTGGGTCCTAACACTCGCGTGGGGGATTTCCCCTCTTAACAACCGGCCTAAGGCTGGGTGCTCGAATCAGGCAGACACCTTACTCGTCCGATTAATCAGGCCAATTATTTTCTTTTTATATTTCGCCAATTCCCCGTACTGTCCGTACGTCCCGACCACCAAGGCAATACTTAAAGGTCAGTTTTCTTACCTTGGCCCATGCACGGAGTTACCTGGTCGTTGCAACTCTTTCCCGTACTTCCCGTACGTCCCCACGGCAATACCTGCAGCAAATAACGCTGCTTCCCCGGGTCGCCCGGACAGATCTTTAAGACCTTTCCTGACCTGGGACTTGTGCACAAGAGTTACCCGACCGGACACGCCGCATCAACCTGTCTTGTTTCCAGGGTCTCCCAGTCCAGATCGCACTCGCCCAAACCGCAAATGACAACCAAGGGAGTTGGAGATCACCGAAATCGGCAAGGCGCGCCTTCCCCGTCGTCCCACAAGTGTCGAACGGTCGGAGTGTCAGATCCCGGACGAACCCCCAATTGTGAGAAACAGTCCCTGCTCACAAATTCAGCCTGAGACAAAGCCTTGGAAACAAGACAATTTTACTCTCTACAATCTTGCAAGAAAGGGTGTCTGCTAGATAGGCACACACTACAAAGCATGTTAAACATTCTTATACAGTTTACAAGTTGCGGAATCACGCCTCCCTGCTCCCATTGGTCTTATCCTATCATTCCCCGGCCTATCGGACAGCCCTTGTTTATTGTTCCCTTTTCTGCCGGCCGAAGGCTCCATTCCCTTGTTTACTGCAATCCTTATTTGCTATCCTAAAGAGCCCTAGACATGCTGTAGGTGAAAATTGTCAGGTTTGCATAAATAAGCCTCTGCTACAACACCCTTATCTCTACCATGTCCTTGTCTGCAGAAAGAATGTTTCTGGTTGTGCTATTTGCCATCTTTGCAGAAACTAATCTCTGGTTAATGATAAACTTCTGCTACAAAGTCTTGAGACTATAATGTTCTTCTTTTGCAAGACCCCACCATTCACCCGTATCTGCAGTAACAACATTTCTAATCTCTCACACCTTCAAGTCACCCACCTTCCTGACTTGAAAATATATCACCGTTCCTTCACTGTCGCTGGGTAAAAATCCTGGAATTCCCTCCCTAATAGCATCGCGGGTCACCACTCAGCAGGAGGACTCAGTTCAGGAAGGCAGGTCACCACCGCCTTCTCAAGGTCAACTACTGATGGGCAAGAAATGCTGGCCCAGCCAGGGACACCC
Organism: Stegostoma tigrinum; assembly: GCF_030684315.1. NCBI lineage: Eukaryota > Metazoa > Chordata > Chondrichthyes > Orectolobiformes > Stegostomatidae > Stegostoma > Stegostoma tigrinum. Next base: position 937,583 of record NW_026728430.1, on the reverse strand, counting down.
ACATCCCACACATTAGTTAAAAAATACTGTGTGAACAGTCACAGCAGGAGGATCCTGGCATCTCATTCCCCTGGAACAAAAACAAAGTTGCTGGAATAGCTCAGCAGGTCTGGAAGCATCTGTGACCCTTGTCATTCCCCTGGGATTTACCAAACCTGTTTATTATTTCCACTTCCTCTTTCATTCTGGCTCTTTAATTTCTCAATTTCCGTCCACTCGCCTTTTGAGCTCTTCAACAACCCCATTTGGGAAAATGAGAGAAAGCTGGAATTGATGCAGGGAACTGGGAAGTGGGCGGAAGTATGAGGAGAGGCCACATCAAAGAAAGCTCCCATTCCAACAACAGAGCTTCTCAAAACACGAAGGCAACATGAAAGCTTGAGCTGAATGAACATGGTGATGTGTGGGCTGTCATGAGGAAAATGTGACCATGATCACTAATGGGTAAGATCACAGGATCCTGACAGTGCAGAAAGAGGCCATTCAGTGCATCCAGTCTGCACTAGCTCTCTATCCCACCCTGCTCCCCACAAGCCCACATTTACCGCAGCTAACCCAACCACGTAAGCTGCACACTAGGGGACAATTTAGTGCGGCCAATCCACCTAACTTGCAACTTTGGACTGTGGGATGATCACAGTTTAGCTCTAAAGAAGCGAGATTGTGGATTAAGGCTCAAAAAACCTAAACTCTGAAACAATTTCATGGTTTTTGTTTCCAAAAGTAAAATCTGGGGAAAGCTGCAGCCACAACGATTTCAGTTTCTCTCTGGAGGAAGCGAATTTAAAACTCTGACCCGGGGGCGCTCTGAGTTGACAGAGGCCTGTGTCCAGAAATGTAACAGATTCTGAGCAAGGTCGGGGTGAGACAAGGGCAAAAGGCACATGTCACGGGGGGAAGGCAGAAGAGATTAAATTGCAGAAATGCTATTCGTCCTTCAAGGCTGCAGGGAATGGAGTTAGGGCTGGAAAAGAAGCAAATAAGCAAAAGATGTGCCTGGAGCCAGGTGTGCAGTGGACTCAGAAACAAATTGAAACAAGAAATGTAAACAAATTGGGGCAGAGTTCACAGTCTGATATTGTTGATCTCAATGATGAGACCAGAAAGCTGTAAAGCCTGGCTCGTTCTATTCCAGCCAACACACACACGATGGGCCAAGGGTGAATGCTGCTGGCCAGCCAACAATACGCACATCACACAAATGAATGAAAAAAAGCCCTTGATCTGCGCTGTAATTTTCTGCAACTTTAGTTCTGACATTTGCAGTTTGTTTCTGATGATGGCTATAACCCTAAAATTGAACTAGAGTTTAGTATGCGAGAGAAATGTAAAATAAGTCAGCTTTGCTTCAAACACATCACTGTGTAATCTGATGAAGGGTCCAGGCCCGAAATGTCAGCTTTTGTGCTCCTGAGATGCTGCTTGGCCTGCTGTGTTCATCCAGGCTCACATTTTATTATCTTGGAATTCTCCAGCATCTGCAGTTCCCATTATCACTGTGTAATGTTGTATTTTTCCTGTGGGTTGAACAGCTCCTGGAGCTCAGAAAGGACAATCTCAGTGTCGGGGGGTGGGGGAATCGTGCACAGCAACAGAGCTTCAGTCGGAGAAAATCCTTCAGGCTCACACTGATGGGGTCAGATGGCACTTTACTCGTTCATGTCTCTCTTCATTGACAGCCAAGCCACAGTGTGGGTTAATCCTGCTGTGTGTAAGAAATGTGTCCCAGCTACTGTCTTCCATGTCTCACAGCTCCATGACACGGAACAGAATCTCGTTTCAACCTGGGTTGAGAGTCAAAGGAGGAACAACGGTGAATGCTGGAAATGTGCTTCAAATTAGAGATGAGTGTAAATCAATGACCTGTTCCTGACTGGAAGTGAACCCTCAGGCTCAGGTTTAGGTTTCTTCTACATTGGTAAAGATAAAACAGTATTTCGTAGCCGTACAACACTGAGACCCAGAGCAGTGGGAGCAGGGGTATGAACATCCTGTCCCTGCCTCTGCTGTAACCACACAGAATGCGCCAGGGTGAAGTAACAGAAGGGTCTGGGTTAGAAATTATATTTCACCAACAATGATGACATGGAGAGTGTTGATAAAATGTTAATTTTCATTTTCAATTACTGCACATAACATGCATATATTTTTGAGGAAAGGATGAAGAGGGGTTCGTGCTGGCAGTGGGAAGAAGTTTTTCTGAAGGAGTCTTGTCTGAGACTTTATCACTTTCTTCTGATGTCTCCAGGACATGTCTTTTAATCCCACTTTGATATCATTTCCCAACCTGACTACCTTCCTTCCACTTTTTGATCCAGAAGTAACTGTCAAAAACCAATGATAATGGGAACTGCAGATGCTGGAGAATCCAAGATAACAAAGTGTGGAGCTGGATGAACACAGCAGGCCAAGCAGCATCTCAGGAGCACAAAAGCTGATGTTTCGGGCCGAGACCGATGAAGGGTTTGTGCCGAAACATCAGCTTTTGTTCCCCTGAGATGCTGCTTGGCCTGCTGTGTTAATCCAGCTTCACACTTTATTGTCAAAAACCAATATTTCACTTTGTGGATATTTTCATGAGACAATTTTTTTTTAATTTCAAAAGCTTGAAAGATTGACAAGTCGCCAGGCCCGGGCCAGATTTGTCCTCGGCTGCTTTGGGAAGCGAGAAATGCAATTGCTTCGCCACTTGCGAAGATCTTTGCATCCTTGCTCTCCACTGGAGTCGTACCTGAGGACTGGAGAGAGGCAAATGTAATTCCTCTCTTCAAGAAAGGAAATAGGGAAATCCCTGGCAATTACAGACCAGTAAGTCTCACGTCTGTCGTCTGCAAGGTGTTCGAAAGGATTCTGAGGGATAGGATTTATGACCATCTGGAAGAGCATGGCTTGAACAAATACAGTCAACACGGCTTTGTGAGGGGTAGGTCATGCCTCACAAACCTTATCGAGTTTCTTGAGGATGTGAATAGAAAAGTTGATGAGGGTCGAGCTGTGGATGTGGTGTATATGGACTTCAGTAAGGCATTTGATAAGGTTCCCCATTTTAGGTTCATTCAGAAGGTCAGGAGGAATGGGATACAGGGGAACATAGCTGTTTGGATACAGAATTGGCTGGCCAACAGAAGACAGCGAGTGGTAGTAGAAGGAAAATATTCTGCCTGGAAGTCAGTGGTGAGTGGGGTTCCACAGGGCTCTGTCCTTGGGCCTCTACTGTTTGTAATTTTTATTAATGACTTGGATGAGGGGATTGAAGGATGGGTCAGCAAGTTCGCAGACGACACAAAGGTCAGAGGTGTCATTGACAGTATAGAGGGCTGTTGTAGGCTGCAGCAGGACATTGACAGGATGCAGAGATGGGCTGAGAGGTGGCAGATGGAGTTCAATCTGGATAAATGTGAGGTGATGCATTTTGGAAGGTCGAATTTGAAAGCTGAGTACAGGATTTAGGATAGGATTCTTGGCAGTGTGGAGGAACAGAGGGATTTTGGTGTGCAGATACATAGATCCCTTAAAATGGCCACCGAAGTGGACAGGGTTGTTAAGAAAGCATATGGTGTTTCGGCTTTCATTAACCGGGGGATTGAGTTTAAGAGTCGTGAGATCTTGTTACCGCTCTATAAAACTTTGGTTAGACCGCACTTGGAATACTGCGCCCAGTTCTGGTTGCCCTATTATAGGAAAGATGTGGATGCTTTGGAGAGGGTTCAGAGGAGGTTTACCAGGATGCTGCCTGGACTGGAGAGCGTAGCTTATGAAGAGAGGTTGACTGAGCTCGGTCTCTTTTCATTGGAGAAAAGGAGGAGGAGAGGGGACCTAATTGAGGTATACAAGATAATGAGAGGCATAGATAGAGTTGATAGCCAGAGACTATTTCCCAGGGCAGAAATGGCTAGCACGAGGGGTCATAGTTTTAAGCTGGTTGGAGGAAAGTATAGAGGGGATGTCAGAGGCGGGTTCTTTACACAGCGAGTTGTGAGAGCATGGAATGCGTTGCCAGCAGCAGTTGTGGAAGCAAGGTCATTGGGGTCATTTAAGAGACTGCTGGACATGCATATGGTCACACAAATTTGAGGGTGCATACATGAGGATCAATGGTCGGCACAACATTGTGGGCTGATGGGCCTGTTCTGTGCTGTACTGTTCTATGTTCTAAAAGCCTTACATCAGGTTTAATCGATCAAACTCAAAACAGCCCTCTTGATTTACACCCAAATGACATCCCTGTGCTCCTGAGAATGTGAGATTTGGACACAGACACAAGATGCTTCTGGTGTAAGTTAGCAACAAAATGGCTTCTAGCCTGGGAACTGTAAATTCTGCTGGAGCTGCTCTTTTCGCCTGGGAACTGTGTGTTCTGCGAGAGCTACATAAATAATGCAGGAATGATAAGATAACGCAGTACTAACCATTCTAGCTGCCCTTCAGTTGCAAATGTCGTGGCGCTATGTGGTGAGATAAAAAGTAACCTATGTGTTGTGATGTAAGTTGTTTACCAGTTAATGTTATAGGATTATGTAACTGTCAATGAAGCAATATCATGTACTGATTGTTTGAATACACTGTGCGATCACATCATGTACCCTGCTTTAAGAAAAGTATAGAAATGTCTTTGTATTAGCCTGTGGGTTGCAGCTCCTCCGAGGAATACGGAAGTCCTCAACTTCTGCGTTTTACAGATGATCTGTACCCGGCCGTATGATGAAATAAAACGTAAAGCCTTAAACAGCCAGACCGACTGTGAATGTTCATTGACTGATCACGGAACCGAGAGACCCCACCGGGGGTCGAGATTTACACAGGGATCGGGTGAATCCTGAGAGGAGTGTAAGTGAAGTTGGAGTATGCTTCAGAAGGAGATCACCACTGATGCAAAGTGGCAGCAGTCTGTACCGTCTACAAGATGCACTGCAGTGACTCAGCAAGGCTCCTCCAACAGCGCCTTCTGAATCTGCATTCTTTACCATCCAGAAGGACAGGCGCAGCAGTCACATGGGAACGCTACCACCTGCTCGATCCCCTCTAGGGCACATACTATGCTGACCTGGAAATATGACATGGAGATGTTGGTGTGGGATTGGGGTGGACAAAGTCAGGAGTCAGATGACACCAGCTTATAGATCAACAGGTTTATTTGAAATCACAAGCTTTCTGAACGCTGCACCCAACTTTGTCACTTTCTCATGATGTGTAATAAAGTAATAAAGTGGCGCTTCATCTGTCAAAGGTGGAACACCCCGAAAGGTTATGATTTCAAATAAACCTTTTGGACATGAACCTGGTGTTATGTGTCATCTGACTTTGGCCTGGGAATATATCATGTTCCTTCTGTGTCGCTTGGTCACATTCCTGGAAGTCTCCCTCAGTAGCACTGTGGATCTATCAACAGTACATGGACCATAGCTAGCTCCATCCTCTCCAGGGCGGGTAGCGATGGGCAATAAATCTGGGCCTAAAGTAATGCCAATGGCTCATAAGCAAATACAATATTTAGATCAGTGAGGGAGTTATGGGGAGGGAGTGAGGGAGGGATGGGCAGGGAGCGAGGCAGGGGCAGGAGAGGAGGGAGCAAGAGAAGGAAAGTGAGGGGGAGGGAGCGAGGGAGTGGTGATGGAGTGAGGCGGGGGGGAGAGTGGGAGTGAGGGGGCACCACTGGGAGGGAGGGAACCAGTGAGGGAACAAAGGACAGGGATCAGTGGACAGGGAGCGAGGCGTGGGGAGGAAGGGAGCAAGGGACGGGGTAGGAAGGGAGTGAGGGATGGGGAGGGATGGAGGGAGAATGTGACAGGGAGTGAGCAAGGGGCAGGAAGGGAGGGAGCAAGGGAGTGAGGGATGTGGAGAGTGGGGCCGAGGGATGCAAAGGGAGCAAAAGAATGGGGAGTGAGTGAGGGAGAGAGGCATGGGGAGGGAAGAAGTGAGGGTCGCAGGGGAGGGATGAGGAGTGGGGGAGGGAGCGACAGGGATCGAGGTTTTGGGGGACCAGGATCGAGTGAGTGAGGGCGAAGATCCAAGGACGGGTGCGAGAGACCGAGGGATTGGGGGAGGGAGCAAGTGAGGGAGGATGTGAGGGACGGGGATGGAGGGAGTGAGGAACGTGGAGGAGGGAGAGAGTGTGGGAGCAAGGGACAGGGAGGCAGAGTTTGAGGGACGAGGAAGGGAGCGATGGGGAGGGAGCGATGGGGAGGGAGGGACAGGGATGTGGGAGTGATGGGGAGGGACAGGGAGGAGGGAGGGGGCAAAGGACATGCTAAGGGTGGGAGTGAGTGATAGAGAGGAGTCAAGGGAGGAAGTGAGGGATGGGGTGTGAGAGACGGGGAGCGAGGAATCGAGGGACGAGGAGTGAGGGACGGGAGTGAGGGATGTGGGTAGGGAGGGAGCAAAGGATTTGGAGGCATGGAGTGAGGGACAAGGCATTTCCGGGGACGGAGCAACGGATGGGGAGGGGGAGGGATGAGTGATGGTGAGGAGGCAGGGAGCAAGAGACGTGGTAAAGTTTGGAGTGAGAGATGGAGAGGGATAAAGGGAGGGAGTGAGGTATGGGGAGGGAGAGACGGCGAGTGAGGGGCAGGGAGCGATCAAGTGAGGGACGGAGAGGAAGGGAGCAAGGGATGTAAGTAGGGAGCAAGGAAGGAGGGAGGGAGCGAGGGAGGAATTTGGAAGGAGCGAGGGAGGGGAGAAGGTGAGAGGGATGGAGGGGGGTGAGAGGGAGGGTAGTGGTAGGGGTGGGAGTGAGGGAGAGACGGGCAGCGAGGCAGTGAGGGATGGGGATGAAGGGAGCAAAGGACCTGGTCAGGGAGGGAGCAAGGGAGAGAGTGAGGGAGGGGAGGTATGGGGACATGAGGAAGGGAGGGTGGGAGCGAAGGATGGGGTGGCAGTGAGCAAGGGATGAGGAAGTGACTGGGAGGGATCAAGTGAGGACGGGAAGGGAGAAGGGGAGGGAGCAAGGGGGGAGAGATGGGAGGGTGAGCACAGGATGTGGAGGGAGTGAGGGAGGAACAGGGAGGGGATTGGGAGGAAAGGACGGGAAAGGGCAGTGAGTGAGGGAGAGGGGAAGGAGCGAGGAAGGGACAGGGAGGGTGGAAGGGAGGGTTAGGGAGGGTGAGAAGGAGGGAGGGAGGGACTGAAGGACAGGGAGGGAGGGAATGTGGAGGGAGCGAGGAAGGAGCAAGGGGGGATAAAGGAGGGGGCAAGCAGGGAGCGATGGGCCGATCGATGGACCAAGCACGGGACGAGGAGGGAATGAGGGACAGGGAGGGAGCGAGCGAGGGATTGTGGGATGAGGATGGAGGGAGAAAGGGATGTTGGTGAACGGGAGGTAGGGAGAAAAGAATGGGGAAGGGAGTGAGGGATGGGTGGGGAGGGGGGAGGGAGGGAGGGGTGGGAGAAAAGTAGGGAGCGAGGAACAGAGAAGGAGCGACGGAGGAAGGCATGGGGAGGGAGCGAGGGAAAGGGAACGAGTGAGGGAGAGAGTGAGAACGGAGCGAGAGATGAAGCAAGGCAGAAGTGAGGAAGGAACTAGGGACGGGGCCTGAGTGAGGGAGGGAGCGAGGAGGTAGCAAGCAGGGAGCAAGGAGGGACCAAAGAGGGAGGAACGGACCGATTAAGGGACCGAGCGAGGGATAGGGAGGGAGTGAGGGGCGGGGTGGGAGTGAGGGAACAGGAGACGGAGATGGAGAGATCTGAAATGAGGAGCCGAGTGACAGGGAGCGAGGAAACAGGAATGAGGGACAGGGAGGGAGCGAGTGAGGGAGGGAGGGACAGGGAGGAAGCAAGGAAATGGGTGATAAGGAGTGGAGAACGTGGAGGGAGGGAGTGAGTGATGGGGACGGAGCAAGGAAGGGAGCGAGGGACAGAGGGGGAGCGAGTGAATGGCGGATGAAGCGAGTGAGCGAGAGGGATGGGGAGTGAGTGAGTGAGTGATGGGCAGCGAGAAATGGGGAGTGAGGGATGGGGATGGAGTGAGTGACAGAGCGAGGGATGCGAAGGGAGCAAGGTAGCAAGGGATGGGGAGGGAGAGGTGGGGAGGGAGGGAGCAAGAGACGGGGAGGGAGTGACGGAGGGAGCTAGGGACGGGAAGGGAATGAGGGAGCAAGGGACAGGGTGGGGACGAGGGAGGAAATGAGGGAGGAGGAAGGAGGGAGTAAGCGGGTAGCAAGGGACTGGGCCGGGGACAGGGAGTGAGTGAAGGAAAGAGACAGGGAGGCAGTGAGGGATGCGGAGGGAGCAAGCAAGTGAGCAACGGTCGGGGAAGGAGTGAGGGATGGGTAGGGAGCGAGGGATGGAGAGGGAGCGAGTAAATGGTGGATGAAGCGAGTGAGCGAGAGGCAGAGGGAGGGATGGAGAAGGGACGACATGGGAGAGAGGAATGAGAAGGGAATGAGCGAGGGAGTCAGGGACAGGGAGAGAGTGAGGCACAGGGAGGGAGGGAGCAAGGGACAGGATGGGAGGGCCTGGGAGCAAGGGACAATGATCAAGGACCGAAGGGCAGGTGCAATGGAGGGGGAGTGAGGTACGTGTGGGAGGCAGGGAATGAGGGACGAGTGAGGGAGTGACGGGGAAGGATTGATGGAGGGAAGGAATGGGACAGGGGAGGGAGAGAGGGAGGGGTGTAGTGAGTGAGGGACGCAGGTGCAAGGTGGGAAGGAGGGAGGGACTGGGAGGAAGGAAGCGAGCAAGGGGCCAGGAGTGAGGGAGTGAGGCATGGGGAGGAAGAGAGCATGGGACGGGGCTAGGGAGGGAGCAAGGGATGGAGTGAGAGAGAGGGAATGAGGGTCAGAGTGGGAGTTAGTGAGGGACAGCGAGGTAGCGAGGGATGGGGAGGGAGTGAGGGAGGGAGCAAGGAGGTAGAGGGGGATCAAGGAGGGAGCAAGTGTGGAGCTATGACTGATCGAGGGATCGAGCAAGGGATGGGGAGGGATTGGGGGACGTGGTTGGAGCGAATGAGGGAGTGAGGGAGAGGGAGGGAGTGAGGGATAGGAAGGGAGTGAGCGAAGGAGCGACGGACAGGGAGCAATGGAGCGATGGGGTGGGAGCAAGGGGCGAGGAGGGATGGAGGAATGGCAAGGGAGCAAGGGATGGGGAGGGAGCTAGGGACAGGAAGGGAGCGAGGGGCGGGAAGGAAGCAAGGGAGCAAGGACAGGGAGGGGGAGAGGGAGGAAACAAGGGAGCAGTGAGGAAGGAGGAAGGGAGTAGCGAGGAACTGAGCGAGGGACCAGCCATGAGTGAGAGAAAGAGACAGGGAAGGAGTATGGGACAGGCAGGGACTGAGGGATGGCCAGGGAACAAGGGATGGGTTGGGAGTGAGGGAGTGAGTGATGGGGAGGGAGCAAGTGAGTGACAGATGAAGTGAGTGAGCGAGACGCAGTGGGAGGAAGAGAGCGATGGATTGGAAGGGAGAGAGAAGGGACAGCAAGGGAGCGAGGGACAGGGAGGGAACAAGGGAGGGAGCGAGGGATGGGGAGAGAGTGAGGTACAGGGTGGGAGCGAGGGAGTTAAGGATGGCGAGGGAGTGAGGTACTGGGAGGGAGTGAGGGAGCTATGGATGAGGAGGCAAAGAGGGAATGAGTGATGGGAAGGAAGCGAGCAAGCAAGTAAGCAAGGAAGAGAGGGATGGAGCAAAAGAGAGAGGGTCAAAGTGAGGGAACAAGGGACCGGGAGGGAGGGACCGAGAGATGGGGAGGGACGAAGCAAGCGATGGGGAAGGTGTGAGTGAGGGAGCGAGGGACAGTGAGGGAGGGAGGGAGGGAGGGTCGGCGAGTGAGCAAGGGGCAGGGAGGAAGGGAGCAAGGGAGTGAGGGACATGGAGAGAGGGAGTGATGGAGCGAGGGACAGGATGTGAGCTTGGGAGGGAGAGAGTGACATAACGGGAGTGAGAGAGGGAGCAAGTGGCAGGGAGGGAGTGACAGAGGGAGGGACTGGAGCAAGGGACGGGAGCAAAGGACAGAGGGACAGGAGAGAAGGATGGGGAGAGAGCTCGCAATGGGATCAGGGGATGGGGAGGGATTGAAGGATGGAGAGGGAGGGAGGGACAGGGAAGGAGCAAGAGACATGGAGCGAGGGACAGGGAAGGAACGAGGGGTATGGAGGGACAGGGAGGGTAAGTGGCAGGGAGTGAGGGACAGGGAAGGACAAGGAGGGGTAGGGACAGGGAGGGTCAGGGAGGTAGACAGGGTTGGACGGACAGGGTGGGAGCCTGTTTCTCTCAACACAGAGACAAACAACAATATAGTTTGCTGTGCTGCTTGGCACTTTTTAATGAACGTTAATTACATATTGAAGTTATGGATGCAGTCAGTGGGATGGTGCCTTTTCTCTTTGGCCTGTGAGTTGAGAGAAACATTGACATTGTTTCCCTGTAATCCCCTGTGGGATAAGGTTGGATAAACCAGCACTACCCTCAGTCTGTTACCATAGCGACAGGCTGCTTCATTGCTGAAACATTGAACTGAAATGAGAAAATCCTGGATGGATTGATTAATGAGTGAATTTGATTGATTGATGAATTTGGATAAAGGGATATTTCAGCACATTCTTCAGCTGCTGCCTGAACTTAGTCTGGGTCACGGCATAAATCGCAGTGTTTGTGCAGCAACTGAGGAGCTGCAGCATGAAGCCCAATTCCTGCACAAAGTCATTTAGATACACAGAGTCATACCCAAGTGTCCACATTCGGCCCCATATAGAAAACACCATTAACATTGACCATAACAGGATGAAATTGGCCGAGATCACAAACAGTAAAATGATGGATTTTTTTCGATTTCTCATTTCTGTGTCACACTGACCGTCCCCATTGGTGTGAGCCCGGAGTCTCCTGCGGGCTCTGCTGGTCACTAAAATGTGTCTGACGGTGAAAACATTGAGCAGCAGAATCAGGAGAAATGGGAGAGCCGGGGTTAGAATGTGGTGGAGGAACTCGATTGTGATCCAGGCACGAGATAACAAAACATTGTCTGTTACCACACAAAACCAGGGGAGGTTCTTCAGCCAATAGCGAGCTGTGAGCATAAAATACCAGAAAATGTTCTTCAAACAGCTCAGCACAGTCACTGTTCCCAGAACCACAGCCGCCGTTTTCTCACTGCAATATTTACTTTTCAGCTTCTGGCAACAAATGGCCACAAATCGATCAAAGGTGAAAGTGACGGTGAACCAGACAGAACAGTCAGTGGCTGCATAAAGCAGGACGGCGTGGATATTACACACGCGGATGGACCGCAGGAAATAAAACTGTTCCTGATAAACAATGGGAATGTGTCTCAATATCAGGTCGAGGATAATGACCAGTAGATCGGCCACTGCCATGGCCCCCAGGTAACGTCTGATACATGGAGACAATCCACAATCTTTATAAAGCAGGACGTAGATCGTCTCTACATTAACTGTGAGGAAGGAAAACAAATAAAATATATATCAGCCTGGAGGCAAAGTTACCAGTTTGACTGAGGACCGAGTGACATTTTCAAATGTATCCCTGATTATTTGAAATAAATGAAGCTGAAACAACAAATAGTAAGGTCTCAATTTTTATTTAACGACAAATGTGACATAAATCAGAAAGAAACTCTCCCTCCCTAAAGACACAAACGCACATACATGAGAACAGTTGGTTTCTAGAACATTCCCACACAGACTCGATCACTCGAGAGCAGACACAGGTCACTTCTTTACAGTTCCTGATACAGAGGGTGAAGATGGTGCCGCCCTGACGGATCCTCTCCCAGTTCCTTGAAGACAAACGGAGGATGGAAATTTCTGCCTTTTGGACTAAATTGTGGTCAGTTTTCGGTTGTGAAGAAACATGAACACAGGGAAAATGTATTCACCCCTTTAACTGCCTGAGGGGATTTTGAAACAGTGTCTCCTTCTCCCTGGAATGGGATCTTTTCCCTCAGGATCTTATCCTTTGTTCAATTAACTGGCAACCAATCATTCCCAAATAATGTCATTGACAGAACGTTCTGGGGAATATCGGATACAGAGTGTTCCGGGGAACGTTGGTTACAGAATGTGATGGAGTCAAAAAGATCCACATCACAAAAGGCCCTTCTGTCAATCAGTTTCGGTGAAACCCACTCAGCCTTGCGGTGGAAATCTCTCCCCAAACTCAACACAACTGGCAAACACAAATTAAAGGCATTGCCAGATCAGCTGAAGTGGTCAGTTATCTCACATTCTCAATCCACCTCACAGAACCAGCCCAGACACCACAAACACAGATGGAATATCTGTTCAGAATGGAGCACTGTGCAGACCAGGCTAGTGTCCTGCTCAATACAACCCGGCAATCTGTCCAGAGTGGGGCACTGTGCAGGCCTCACCAGTCAAATAGATATCAGTCCAGCACGGGAAGCTGTGCAGACCACACCAGTGCATTGATCTATAAACCCGGACCAGTTATCTCTCCAGCACCGGGGGCTGTGAAGTGAACACCACTGAACTGATCTGTAAACCCGGAGCAGTTACCCTCCCAGTGTGTAGATCAGTACAGACCACCCCAGTGCAGTGCTCGGTAACGCTGTGTTAAATCACTGCCCAGCCTGGGGAAACTTGCAACCCATGCTGGAAGTGACAGGATGTACAGCTCCCATCCACTTACAGCTCCATATCTCCAATGTGCCATGACAAGAGGTGCCATGGGTGTGAAAATCACTGCCAGTGAGAGATGGGGGGCATCAGTTTAAATACAAACAAATGGGATGGGTTGGATAGACAGACAGAGACGGGGAGACTGACAGACAGTGTCATGGAAGGATGCATTCACAAGTTTTAGAATGCTGACATGTTGGCATTTCGATAGCATCTTGCAACATGGGTTAGTTTTTCAGGAATGATGCGTGAATAAGATACAGCTGTGAGTTTAGATGATGGAAAGTTGTGAATGAGCATTTGTTCTGCATTTGTGACTGAGAGAGTGGTGAGCACAGTCTTTGGCTCATTGGGCTGAATCTAACGATAATTTGTCTCAGTGACATTTTAATTGTGTGTGACAGAGGGATAGTCTGTAGGAGGCCGAGCTAATTTTCTGATCCTATATTATCAAACTCCCCTCATTATCTACCTACCCCAGCACATGGCATTCCTCTCATTCAATGCCAGCCCGATTCTCCCACCCATCATGGCTGGTAATAGTTCCCATCGCCTGGATGGCCCGTGTATTCCATGATCCCTGGTGCAGTTGCCATCTTTAAAAGGCCAATGGGCAGACATTTGAACTTTCTCAGTTCGCAGCCACCCTGCACGGTTTACCCTGAGCCTGGCAGATTAAGGGGCAATTGCACCAATATTTATCGAAAGGGACACAGAGGTCCTGGTGGGTGGCCTAGTACAAAGGAGGACCATTCATTTAGCAGAGGAAACCACACCAACAGACCCACCAAGCATGGCCTGAGCTCACCACCCAGCTCAGTGCAGTACCTGCAGTCTGAAGAAATGTCCAGCAACACAGGACAAGCAACAATAACCTTTCCCGCTGTCAGGGTAAGTATCAGCATATTCTCTCTGCCACTCTGCTCCTCCCCGACACTGAAAACACTGCATGGATCCAACATTGTCGACTGATTCAATCCGGACACCTCACCCCTTCCCCCTCACCTACACCATCACTAACAGCAGGGCCACGCACATTCACCTTCATTCCCTCCCTCCCATTCCCTCATTCCAGGAGGAACAGCCTGGAATAGGACAGAAAAGGCCAAGCAGGGCGGTGGTGTTCCCCACATCAGTTCCCTCACCCACCTTCTCCCACTGCATGGGGAGGGCCCTGGAATGAGCCAGAGAGAACCAGGACGATCCGTGTGGATATTTCAAAATATACACGTCCCACCGACCGAGTAAGGATCAATGTTCAGTGAAGGGTAATTCTCACTTTAACCCCACTGTCAGTTCCATTTCCACCTGGCACAGCTTAGAAACCGTGCCCCTGATGCCATCTCCCTTTTATATCGAGCTGGTACGAATGGAATCCCCACGGTCTCGGCGGGCAGGAGGGTGGGCTCACAACACATCGTCTCCACCAGCTCCCAGGAAGGGAGCACGGAGTGTCCCTCCTACACCTCCTCCTTCAGACAGCTCAGACACTGAAACTAACCTGTAATATTTACTAGTCTCCCAACTTGTCCTTACATCTTCAATAATCAAGCATTGAAAATCTCATAGAGTCACAGTCCCCATGGAACAACTGAAACACTGTCACACTCACTGGAGAGAGCAAATACTGATGTACTCTCATGGAGTGACTCAAATAATGAACTGCTGTCCACGGAATAACAGAAATCCTGACACACACCAGATGGAATGAATGAAATATTGACAAACCACTGAGCCAGAGAAATTCTGATAGGCTCCCCTTATTTGTGTAAGTATCGGTGTATTTGTGTGTGTTTCTGTGTGTCTCTGTGTGGGGCAGGTATGACAGCCTCTGTGCTGTTTGATGTGACGCAATGCCTCCCTCTGCTGGCCTCCACACGCCACTGCACAGGCAGCAGCAGAGGATGGGAACCATCAGGGATTTATTCAGAGAGGGCCTGGAGGGCAGCAGCTCACAACACCATCCAAACTGATTTCTTCCTCATGTACTTGTCTAAATGTCTTTTAAGCATGGTAACTGTACCCACCTCCACCATTTTGCCTGGAAGTTCATTCCATACACGATCAATTCTCTGAAAATTATTGCCCCTCATGTCTTTTATTTAAAAGAAGCTTGCTCCTCAAAACTTGAAACATCCCCATCGTCTTGAAATCCTCCACCCTCGGAAAAAGGTCGTGACATTCAAATTATCTCTATCCATGTTGATTTATAAGCCTCCATCAGGTAATCCCGCAACCTCCTACGCACAAGTGAGAAAATTCCCAGCCTATCCAGCCTCTCCTTATAACTCAAACCATCCATTCCCAGCGACATCCCAGTAAATCTCTGCTGATCCCTCTCCAGATTAATATTATCCTTCCTATAACAGTGCGACCAGAACTGGACACAGTCCTCCAGAAGATGCCGCAAAAACGTCCTGTGTAATCTGAAAATGACATCCCAACTCCTGAACTCAAAGGTCCGAGCAATGAAGGCCACAAACTAAACACCTTTTTAAACACCCTGTCCATATGTGACACAGGCTTCACAGAACTGTACCTGATAGTCTATATGCGTTTCTGCAACACTACCAAAGGCCCTAATTTAAATTGTATAAGTCCTGCCTTGTTTGTTTTTCCAAAAACAATGTCTCGCATTTATGCAAATTAAACACAATCTGCCACACCACAGCCCAGTGAGTGATATTCCCACCCCCAAAACAACCCTGACATGTTTTGAAAGACCCTCCCATCCCCAGAAGGCCTACAAACGCTGGCCTTTATTTTCGCAAAGACCCTGCACTTGGTTTGCCTTGTGTGGGCAGGAGGAGAGGTGGGGGTAGATTGCAGACCAGCCAGTGGTGAGGAGATGCTGGAATATAATGTGTTGCTTTGTAACATTTAATGGTTTTAGGAGGAGGGCAGCAACACGTTCGAGGTGGGAAATAGTGATCTTTGAGTTTAGGATTTGGGATGGCATTTTCAGATTGTACAGGACATTGGTGAGGCATCTTCTGTGGTATTGTGTCCAGTTCGGAATGCACTGTTATCGGAATGATAATATTAATCTGGAGAGGGATCAGCAGGGGCTGGAGCTTATGCTCTTTTCTCTTCTCTGGTGCTCAGTAATAGTATCTATTCAATAATCTACATAGTGCAGAGTATGTCTGCAGGGTTTTTATCCCTCGTGTTGCAGTCTACAGATAAGAGCCATTTAAGCTGGAAATCCTGGCCAAGCAATTAAAGATGTTAATAGTTTATCTCAATGGCACAGCACATGCACTCAACATCCTGTAGTTAGACCATAAGACCATAAGTCATAGGACTGGAAGTAAGGCCATTCAGCCCATCAAGTCCACTCTGCTATTAAATCGTGGCTGATGGGCATTTCAACTCCACTTCCCTGCACTCTCCCCATAGCCCTTGATTCCTTGTGAGATCAAGCATTTGTTGATCTCTGCCTTGAAGGCATCCAACGTCCCGTAGTTGAGGCAAGTGCCTTGCATTTGTTCAACACGGAAAAATCTTCCCTGTGTAAATCTGTAAAGTCAACCAGAATTTGATAAATCCAAACTCAGCTGAAATCTGGCGCACAAAATGTGACCCAAAACCTGGGCGTGACTTTGGGCTTCTGTAATGGGTAGCGCCAATGCCTCTGTGCCTGTGCTCTGATTTGATTCCCATCCCTGAATCTGTGGTAATGTCACTAGCTCTGAACCAAAGGTTCTGGATTCAAGTCCTGCCAGTCACAGAGGTGTATCACGGCCTGTCAAAACAGGCTGATGGGTGACTATACAGGAGAGTAATGTTGCAGATTCAGGGGCCATCGCAGTGTGATGGTAGTGTCTCCACCTTTGGGTCCAAAGGCCTGGATTCAAATTCCCCAGATATGTTTCATAATATGCCTGAACAAGTTGGTTAATTTTTTTCTAGAATTGTGGTTTGATTGAGAAAGAAGCGGTATCAGTGTTGAATTTCACAATTTAGCCCCAGGGTAACAGAAGAATAATGTTGCGGGATCAGGGACGATTGCAGTGTGGTGGTAATATCCCTACCTGTGGGCATAAAGGTCGAGATTCAAATCTCACAGAGCTGACTCATAGTATGTTTGAACAAGTTGATTTTTTTTCTAGAATTAGATTAGATTCCCTACAGTGTGGAAACAGGCCCTTCGGCCCAACAAGTCCACACTGCCCCTGGAGGATCCCACCCAGGCCCATCCCCCTGTAACCCACACACCCCTGAACATTACAGGCAATTTAGCATGGCCAATCGAACTAGCCTACACATCTTTGGACTGTGGGAGGAAACTGGACCACCCGGAGAAAACCCACGCAGACACGGGGAGAATGTGCAAACTCCGCACAGACAGTTGCCCGAGGCTGGAGTCGAACCCGGGTCCCTGGCGCGATGAGGCTGCAGTGCTAACCACTGAACCACTGTGCTGCACTTTGGGGACTTAATCGAGAAGCAAGTGGTATCAGTGTTGAATTTCAGAATTCAGGCCCGGGATAACAGAAAGCACAGCCATTCGTGTTGATTCAAGTAAAACTTGCCCTTTGTATGTGTGTATAAAATCACGAAGGGGATCGCGAGAGTGAATTGTCAACGTCTTTTTCCCAGAGCATGGGGAGTCAGAAGTTAGAGGGCAAAGAGTAAAAAGAAAATGGAATGAACTGCCAGACGGAGTGCTGGAGGCCATTGAAAACAGCATTGTAAAGGTATCTGGATGGGTATGTGAATTGGAAGGATCCAGAGGAATATAGTCCAAATGCTGGCAAATAGGATGAGATTAATTCGGATATCTGGTCAGCATGGACATGTTGGACCAAAGGATTTGCTACATCTTTCGAATCAATCATCCAGTTGTTCAGGATCTCTTTGCAATCCAAGACACCCCTCCCTCTCTACATTCAAATAATCTCAGTGTATATATACATACATACACACACACACACACACACACACACACACACACACACACACACACACACACACACACACACATAGCCGTGTCTCTAAGACTGAGATATATACGTTTTGATCAACAAGCAGATCGAGGGTTATGGTGAGAAG
This sequence comes from Stegostoma tigrinum, assembly GCF_030684315.1. Classification (NCBI taxonomy): domain Eukaryota; kingdom Metazoa; phylum Chordata; class Chondrichthyes; order Orectolobiformes; family Stegostomatidae; genus Stegostoma; species Stegostoma tigrinum. Next base: position 919,940 of record NW_026728430.1, on the reverse strand, counting down.
ACAAACATGTCAAGCATAATCAAATAGCAGAGCAGATTCGATGGACCAAATGGTTAATTCTGCTCCATCTTCTTATATTGTCTGGTCAGAAGGTATCATGAATATTTTCCGAAGAGAGCAGTGATGGCTGAGATTGGTAAATACTTTACAGAGCAGAGTCAATCGGAATACGGAATAGTTTTGAGGGGATGAATGGCCGACATCTGCTCCTATTTGTTGTGTTCTTGAAAAAGGAGGCAACCTGCTGTGAGGGTAACACACTTTAAGGAGTCTCCTAATTAACATTGAGATAAGAATGTATCTTTCTCTTTAGTATTGTGCTCTCTGTGGTGTTCTCATCCCCAGGCAACAGTGAACACTGGGTCAGTGAAGATATCCAAGGCAGAGGTCAACTGACCTTTCATGGACAAGAGAGTCCATTATTGGGAATAAACAGGAAAGGGGTGTTCAGCCACAAACAGATCAGCCATGATCTTTCTAAATTAAGCAGCAGGCTTCAGGGTCCAATTTGCCAACTGCAACTCGTATCTTGTGTGTTACTCTCTCACTCCAACCCTCAAGGCTGTTACAGAGGGAAAGGAATTCCCCATTCAAACAATGAGATCGTTCTGGCAATGAGATAGGAGATCATTTCTCCTCTCTCAGGAGTTACACAGGATTAAAATGACACATTCAGACATGGAGTCAGAGAGACATAAAGATATACAGTATACAAACAGACCCTTCGATCCAACTCGTCCTCGCTGCCCAAATATCCTGAATAAATCTAGGCCCATTTGCCAGCATTTGGTCCATACTTCTCTCAAGTGTTCCCAAACGTATATTCATCCAGATGCCTTTTAAATGTTGTAATTGTACCAGCCTCCACCACTTCCTCTGGCGGCTCATTCCATAAACACACCACCCTCTGCATGAAAATGTTGCTCTTTAAGTCCCTTTTAAACCTTTCCCCTCTCCCCTTAAAGCTGTGCCCTCTCGGCTTGTACTCCCCCAACCCCGGGGAAAAGACCTTGATTCTTTCCACCTCTGTGCCCCTTATGGCTTTGCAAACATCTGGAAGGTCACTCGTCAAAGACATTTTTTAAAATTTTATTGTGTACCAATTGTGGCATTTTTCCACACAGCACCCACAGCCAAAAATGAAATTAATCATTAAGATTATCTGTGTTCATGGTGTTGTTAAAGAGATAAATGTTAACCAGATGATAGGAAATCTCCTCTCCTCCTCAACACGTGTCCGGGGAAAACCGGGCACCTGATTGAGAGGGCAGACTAGATGTATTGCTGCATCTAAAAGGCAGCATTTTTGACAGTGTAGCATTCTACTCAAATGTCAGTCTATATGCTGTGCTTGTTTTTTAAACACTCAAGGATCAGAGTCATTGACAGTACAACCTCTACCTGATGATCTGACAACAAATAACCCTAACGGTGTGTTGCTGAGCACAGAAACACCTGGACAACCAGCTGCACACCACAGGAGAGGCCCTGCAACCTTTCCCAGCTGCTACACAGCGAGCCCTGGTTAGCTAACAGGAAATGCAGAGTAGAGATAATGATTTATTTTCAGTTTGGGAAGCTGCAACTACTGGAATTCTTCAGGGATCAGTGTGAGGTCATCAACAGCTCACACACTAGATTACCGCTTTGGATCAAGGGCTGATAGGATTGGAGCTCAATTTGCTAGTACACCAGCAGAGTCATCCAATAAGATGTCGAGTGGAGGCTGAGCATCTACAACGGGCTGTCGGCAGGGGATGAGAATGAGCAAACTTTCGGGATTGCAAATAAAACAGTGCAGTGTGTGTTATGGGAAGTTTGTATTTCGGCGAAAGGATAAAACAGCAGTAAATTATATGACTGGAGAAGGAACGCAGAGGTCAGTGCCACTGAGGGATTTGTGCGTCCTGGTACATAAATCATATAATATTGTTCTGAAGCTGTTGCAAGTGATTTGGAAAGTGAATTGAATGATGCCGTTTCTTGCAAAGTGTGCCAGGTATGATCTTAGGCATGTTTCCCTGCATCTGTGCAGCGCAAACACGACAATGTTTGAAAATTTTCAAAGATGGTTCGCTATACACTGCCCTGGGATGAAGGCATGATGTTCTGGAGGATTAACAGCTCAGGCCTGAGAACGAGAAATGTTCTTTTTGATTATGTAAGATTTTCAAGATGGCATACCTGGTGAATACCTGATGGATATTTCCTCGTGGATGGGAGAATAAAACTGAGGAAGTAATTTTAAAAAAAACAGGTTCTGAGGAAGGTTCACTGGGCCTGAAACATTAACTCTGATTTCTCTTCATTGATGCTCCCAGCCTGCTGAGCTTTTCTAGTAATTGCTGTGTTTTTTCAGGAATAAGGCACATTCATTTTAACAAAGATATTGTGAAAACATTAAACATTTTATTTTTAAATTACACAGGCACATATAAACATATCTTTAAATCAAGTAGGCCCATTTGTTGCTAAGGAAATGGCTCTGTGTATGACAGCAGCAATGATGCACCGACATGGAGCAGGAAATGTGGCAGAAACATATAGTTCGGTCAAACAGAACTTGTTCCAGTTTGGGAGTCGAATAACATTCTTGTGTGACTCAACTCAGAAAGGGAAAAATAATGTAACCTCCCTGTTTAGCAACGGCCTATTGCTCCGTCTCTCTTTCTGTCTTTCTCATCTCAGCAATGTTTGAGAGCTAAACACCGGTTAGTCACCTTTACCACTCGTGGAGGATTCATGACGAGGATTCACTGGAATCTCCCACTGCCCGAAGCAAAGGGAATTCAGCCAAATCTAACTGTTCCAGTAAGGAATCTCATTGCCAACAACTTGCGCGAACAGAACATATTTGGAAGCAGAATAACATTTGGGGAAATCTCATATTTTTCCTTTAATCATGAGTTCATCTCTTATGTGGACAAAGTTATTTCAAATTAACATTTCAGTTTGTCTTCAAACATACGTGTCTGTGTGTGTGTGTGTGTGTGTGTGTGTGTGTGTGTGTCATTATTTTTAGAAGGGGAAAATATTAATGTACGTATTTGCAGACGCAAACTGTTTTACATTCTTCTTTCCAGCATAGCTTGAGTAACTTTATTTTGGTCAGAAACATGCTTTTTAGCAGATTAAAGAATACTGCCTGTCTTGTTCCTAACACTGATCCTGACCCAGTCTGAGCCCTATATCATCGACCACATCACCAACCTGGTTACATTTAACATTTGCTGTGACCAGTGGAGGAGTGGGACTGGAAAAGGAAACAGTGATCAGCCAAGCCAGGGAACCATAGACCAGTGAGCCTGACATGAGAGCTGGGTAAGTTGTTGGAGGGGATTCTGAGGGACAGGATTTACAAGCAGTTGGAAAGGCAAGCATTAATTAGAGATCGGCAACACGGCTTTGTGCAGTGTAAAACATGTCTCACTAACTTGATTATTTTGAAGAGGTGATAAAGCAGGTTGATGAAGGCAGAGTTGTCTTTATGGACTTTAGGATGGTGTTTGGTAAGGTTCCGAACGGTAGACAGTTTATTAATGGGAGGGCACATGGGATCCGGGGGAGATAGCCAATTGAATTCAAAACTGGCTTGAAGGCAGAGGATTGTTTTACAGACTGGAGACCAGTGACCAGTGGTGTACCGCAAGTCTCAGTGCTGTGTTCACTCCTTTCTATCATTAATATCAAGGATGTGGATGAGAATATCAGAGACATGGTTAGTAAGTTTCCAGATAACATGAAAAAGTGGTGCAGTGGGCAGTGGTGAAGATTATCTCAGAGTGCAATGGGACATTGATCAGATGCGCCAATGGGCCAAGGTGTGGCTGATGGAGTTTAATTTAGGTAAATGAGAGGTTTTGCATTTGGTAAGGTGAAGCAGGGCAGGACTTATACAGTTAATGCTGGGGCCCTGGGGACTGTTGCTGAATAAAGAGACCTTCAGTGCACTCACATAGTTCCTTCAAAGTGAAGTAGCATGTAAGACAGGGTAGGGAAGGACACATTTGTCATGATTGCCCTAATCAGTCAGAACATTGGGTATAGGGGTTGGGATGGCATGTTGCTCCTGTACAGAACGTTGATGAGGCGACTTTAAGAATACTGCGCACATATTGGTTGGCTCTGCTAAAGGAAGGACGTTGTTAACCTTGAGAGGAGCAGAAAAGATTGGCAAGCATGCTCCTGGATTTGAGGGTTTGAGCAAGAGGGAGATGCTGAATAGTTTGCAGCTTTTTCCCCTGGTGTGTTGGAGATTGAGGGGTGATATTACAGAAGTTTATACAACCATGAGGAGCATGAATAGTCTGAAAAGCCAAGATCTGTTTCCCAGCAGTCAAGAAGTAAAGTGCCTATGTTGAAGGTGAGAGGGGAAAGATATAGAAGGGAATGTGGGGCAACATTTTCATGCAGAGAGTGGTCTATGTACAGAAAGTGCAGCCAGAAGTGGTGGAGACGGGTGCAGTTACACAGTTAAAGGGAACCTGGGTTGGTAAATGAACAAGAAGGGTTTAGATGGATATCGGCCAAATACTGGGAAATGGGAAGAGATCAGATTGCATTGTTACATTACATGAGTTTCTGATTCTATAAGATGGATGAGAAGAAATTCTAAAAGGGCATTTTGAATGGGAATTCTCTTCCCCAGAAGAGTGTGGTGCCTTTCTGTTTACATTTATTCAGAGCTACAAGTCGTGAAATAGTTAACAGATGTTGTGAAAAAAGCCAAAGCCTCTCAAGCTGCTTCCTCAAGTTTTATTAACTAGACAGCTTTGTGCCTCTTGTTCAATCCCTCTCTTAAAAGAAACCAGGACAAAATAACCTCATACAGTTACAGCATTGTCACACTAGTTCGCACATTGAGCTGTTACACAGGAATCCGGGGAAGCCCAATTAGGCACTTGGCCCTGCTGTTCAGCCCCTTGAGTCACTGACATATGAACAGGAGGAGGCCATTCAACCTCTACAGTCACTTACATGGAAACAGAGTGAGGTAACTGATGCTCCAACACGACAAGCAATGGGGCAGGGGCTGCACAGATAGTCTGCTCCACGCTGTTCCTCATGTGCCCATTGCTCGTAATACACATGTGGTACTTTAATGCAGTTTTACAGCAGTGAGGTGGGAAGCCTAATGTTTTGTGCAAAATCTCAAGCTCGCATCCTTCGACAAGACAGACTTGTGTTCACTATGGAGATCAGAATCTGGTTGGGGTGGCTTTCTGTTTCAGAAGTAAGGTATTATGGCTAATGTCGGGATTGTGAACAACATGACATTCAGTGTCGGGTCACACATCAATGTGGAGAGAGTTCATTCAGAGCCAGCACTTCACTCTCAATCGACATGGAGCCTGTGTAATTCTACATGTAAAACCAAGATGTATTGACATCGGTAAAGTATGGAATTTCTAACCATATCAATGTGTTGTTTGGGCATAATTGTTCATCACCAACCCTAAGTTTTCAAGGAATTATCTGTTATTCTTTCACAGCTCTACAAATTAAACAGCCAGTTTCCTCATGGTGCCAACATCTCAGGGATGAGACTGGTGATACTCGTCTGCACCGTGTCTGTGGGAAGGTGATCTTTCCTTACAAAAGAGACCATATTGCACACAGTGACCCTAAATACTCTCTGATCAAGGCTCTACAAGTGCAGAAAGATGGCTTTATTTTTGTACTTGAATAATTTACAATGAAGGGCAACATACCATTTACTTCCCTCATTACTGATACCCCTGTATGTACTATATTTGGCAACCTTTGATCACAGACATGCAGGTTGTTTTGGACAACAACACTTCCCAACCTCCCACCATTTAATCAACACAAAATGAGATGTATACTCTTGCAGGCCACATCCAAATTGTCCGCATGCCTTTCAAATTACTGTGGTCCAAACACATAACAGTGTTCAGTCTGGAAAAGGGATTAACTCTCTGTATGGTCTCACCTAAACAATTCTCAATCCATGTAGTAGATTCCCCCTTACCCCTGGACTCCAGCTTTATTCATTCACCTGTGTGCAATCATATCAAAAGTATTCTGGAAATTCAAATACATCACTCCCACTGGTTCTCATGTGTGAATGCTTCAACCAATATATACATATTACTCAGCCGTGCATGCACTAGATGAAGGGCCACAACACACAGGAATTGCCAAAACAAATAGGAAATTACATCCACTTCTGTCAATATTCCAGTTTTCTCTATTTTTACATCTCATCATCCATATTCTCTCTCACTTTCTCTCTCTCTCATACATACATGACATATACTGAGTTAATAAATACTCCAATCTTTCTCCATGTCTTATCTATCAAGCCTCCCTCTTTCAGTTTAAATGTATTGCTCACATTTGGATGTGTCTCGATTATAATTAAGGAATGAAACTGCAAAGACATGAGGGGGGAACTGGTCAAAGTTAATAGGAATACAATCTTAGCAGGGAAGACTGTGAAGCAGCAATGGAAGACGTTTCTGGGGATAATTTGGACGCAGGTCCAAAATTTGTGGATGCTTTAATAAACACAAACTCCACAGGTTTATCAAAGATGATTTCCCTTTCCTAACCTAAGTTGACTTTGCCAAGTCATAATATGATTCCCCAAGTGTCAAGTTTTCACAGTCCTCATAAAAGATTCCAATATTTTCCTCATAACTGGCAACAAGTTTGCCCAAATTTTAGTTTTTCTTTCCCCCTCCCACTCCGGATTTTATCTGGGTTACAACAGTTATTTTCCATTCTGCAGGAACAAGCAATTCCACAATCTTAAGACTTTTGTTTGGTAGCAAATAATTCTTTCTTGTAGTTCCAAGTTTTAAATGACATTTGGATAAGTGCATGAACAGGGAGCAATTGGAGAGGTATGGGCCAAGCCCAGGCAGGTGGGACTAGGATAGTTTGGGGTTATGTTTGACATGGACTGGTTCGACTGAAGAGCTGTATGGCCCTGTAACTCTTTCACTAGCTCTATTGCCACCTCCATGTATACTCTGGGACATACCAGAGCAAAGTACCAAACTTCAGTTCAATTAGGTTTGAATAATTCTTCTTTATTAATTCTAATCTCCCACAGTTTCTCATTTTCACAGTCACTGTCCTGTAGAATTTCTGGAAGATTTTCTGTATCTTCTTCTGTGGAGACAGAATTAATGTATCCCACTCAGCAGTGGGTCAGTGGGGGTGAAGAGAGATGCCTCTGTCACCAAATGAATACATTGGAGCACTGCACTGAGGAGATGATGGACATGGCACCCACTCATGGCTATCGACGGGTTCTGCTGAACCCAGTGACACAAAGCTGTGACCACCTCATTTTAGAATCAAACTGCCCTCACACTTTGCAACTGACATAGGACCAGGTAGAGATAAGAATAAGTACACAATTAAAATATTAGTCACTGCAAATGTGGCCAGAAGAGAACGGCAACTGGAAAGGAGCAGATTTTAGTTTATTCGGAAAGAGCATTGAATAAGAAGTGAAAACTGGGAATATTATTGGTGATAAAGGGAATATTGTGATATAAATCAGATCAGGACAAAATGGGCCCATGGAGGTTATGAACTCGTTTGTTGCTCCGTGGGTGTTTGTAAGTGAAGGTGAAAAAAGCCATGGAATAAGAATAGAGTTTGTAATTGAAAGTGAATACAGTAGTTTACATCTTTGCCAGATATAGATCATAGAAATTGAGATGCTGTTCACAAAGTTTTACAGAATAAATGACTGGACAGAGATAGAGAGACTTACCAGGAACACCAACAACAGCGAGGATGGGATAGTAACCAGCCTGAATAACCATCAGTACAGCTTGTATTTGCAATGTTAACGGTAACCAATCGATAGAAAGCCAGTAAAGGCCATTGGATAAACTCCTGTCCATGGTTGGAACATTCCAATCTATTCCTGTCAGATTCTGGTACATTGTTGTAACATTCCCGTGTGTGGTTCTGAGATTCTGATCCATTATTGGAACATCCCAAACTGCTCTTCACAGATTCTGATCTCTCCCTCTCTCTGGAGCTGCTGATCCCAATCGTGTTGAGGATGAAACAGCCACTGATACTATGGGATAACGCATTGGAAGAAACCCCTTATTAACAGAAGAGGAAAACCCTCCAGTGACACAGTTAGTATCCATGGAGACTGACATTAATTCCAGTCACGGAACAAACAGCTCCAGTTAACCCCTTTCACTCTGACACTTTTAATGTAACAACAATACCTGGTCTGTGTGAGATGCTGACATTGCCTGCTTTCGGTCTTAGTGCCCATCTCCAATTACTCTCACAATGATAGAGTTAGAGGAGAAAGGTGATGCTTTCCCTTCACAGACTCAATGATTCTGCCGTGTCATCCACATGCGATGTCACGTTTAACCGTTTACCTAAGAGCCAATCGAGAGGTTGTTCCTGCGCTGATGTCTCCTCCACCACAACAAATGCCAAACTAAACACTGTCTATAGCCACAACTGCCTGGAGAAAGACTCGAAATGTGGGTTTTGCTGAACTTTCCTCTCACTGCCCTAATAGGGCAACATTTTATCTTTAACACAACACTTGCAATAATTTTCTTCTAAAGTTACAAAGAACTTTTTTTGCAGTTTATACAGCTTTTCTTTACTGATTTTTTGGCGTTAGCCCAAAAGTAAACATTACATTTCCAATTGCTTTGCTTATTGGGAGTAAAGGGTCAGAGACAATATCTATGTGAGTGATTAAGAAACAGTAAGGAAGCGGGGACAGTGGCTGTGCAGACTGGGCAGGACGAACATGATATCGCCCAGTAGCCAATTTCTTCTTCATAGACGGAATAAAATAAAACACAGAGAAAGAAACAGAATAAATTTGGCTGAAGGAATGGTGAGTGACAATGTAAACAAAACACGGTAGTTTGAAATGGAATGGAGGAGAAATTATTTTACATACACTGTTTAATCAGTGTGCATGTGCAGATAGATCAGATTGCTTATATATGCACACGACATTCAGAGTTATTAATGGAGACATGTTGAACACAATATGATGCAGAAGATGTGACTTTGTCTTGTTTGAGTTTGTTAACATTGCACTCAATAGAGAGAACCCATCTCCCCCACTCACACCTTTATTTATTCCCACTGTACATCTGCTCCTCTTTCACCACAATTGAAAGCCCATTGTATCTTGCACAGCGTCCCCACAGCCTCTGGTTCCTGTCACCAGTCCTCCATTTCTGCCAAGGTATTAAAAAGATTATTTTCCAAACCTTTCTAGTTCTGTACAAGGGTCCCACTGGGCTTGAAACCTTAACTCTGTTTCTCTGTCTCCTAGACCTGCTGAGTTTCTCCAGAAATGAATCAGCACTAATTGAGTTTTCAACAAAACAAAGAACCGTGCATGCTGGAAATCTGAAGAAAAATTGCTGCAGAAACTGGGAGCTTTGAAAAGGCATCACTGGGTCCAACAGATTAAATTTGCTTTCACTCTGCAGGTGCTGCCAGACCTGCTGAGTTTCTTCAGCAATTTGTATTTTTGAATATATTCTGAAAAAGTATGTCAAAGCTGCTCAAACGCCCTGTGCAACATGGATCCCCAAACACTGAGAAGTGAGTGGCAGCGCAAGGTGCACAAATGCATTGGTTCCAAATGACATAACGCTGGCATCACTGACACTGCAGAGCTCTTAGTCATGGTCAGGGAGAGAAACATTCACTTCTAAAACCTTCCTACAGTGTGGAAGCAAGTCCTCCAGCCTAGCAAGTCCACACCGACCCTCAGAGCACCCCATCCAGACCCATCCCCTTGTTACCAACCTAACCTACACATCCCTCAACACTATGGACAATTTAGCATGGCCAATTCAGCTAGCCCGCACATCTTTAGACTGTGGGTGGAAAGCCGACCACCTGGAGGAAACCCACGCAGACACGGGGAGAATATGTAAACTCCACACAGACAGTTGGAATTGAACCTACATCCTGAGCGCTGTGAAGCAGCAGTGCTAACCACTGAGCCATCGTGCCACCCGAAGATGCCCCTACTGGAAGGGAAAAGATTCAGATGAATATGTTAAATGTGTTTTGAGGAATGTAACAAATTGGAGGCGTGACACCACAGGAAGACCGCCAGAAGAATGAGAATATTCAAATGGAAGTGTTACCACATCAGAAAACGGAGTAGGTCACTGCGTACAAGGGCGGTGGGACTCGGTCTGAACTGGGGGACATTACATTGCACTTATTGCAGCTCAAAACTGGGCATCCATGTGGTGATGAAAACCTCAGCAGCAGCAGCAGCAGCAGAATTGTATTCCACCAGAATCTGGGACTCTTTGTCCCGGATAATCCCTCAGTCTATGGTTCCCATGAAGTTGATTAATGGTTCAGTGACGAGCGCAGGCAAACGTGCCGGGATCAGAACCATGTGTACCTGAAACTGATGCCAACTGTTATAGATACTGCATTCGACTGCTTGCATTACAAACAGCAGAACTAATGCATTACAGACAGGGTGGAATGATTGCAAGATCAACCGGCCAACTATCCTGCTGCAACCAGTCATGAATGGTGATGGGGGGAGCAGGAACTGCCGATGCTCTAGGCTGAGAATAACAAGGTGTGGAGCTGGATGAACACAGCAGGCCAGGCAGCATCAGGGGAGCAGGAATGTTTGGCGTTTTGGGTCGGGGCCCTTCTTCAGAAATGGGGCAGGGGAAGGGGATTCTGAAATAAATAGGGAGACGGGGAGGCGGATGGAAGATGGATAAAGGAGAAGATAGGGTGAGAGGAGACAGACAGGTCAAAGAGGTGGGGTTAGAAACAGTGAAGGTGAATGTAGGTGTGGAGTTAGGGGGAGATAGGTCAGTCCAGGGAGGACGGACATGTCAGGGTGGGGGGGGGGGGGGTTGTGTGGGGTGAGGATAGTGGATAGGGGATGGGGGTGGGGCTTGAGATGGGAGGAATGGTTCGGGATGCAGGGACTAGCTGGGCTGGTTTTGACATGTGGGCGAGGGAGGGGAGATTTTGAAGCTTCTGACATCCACATTGATACCCTCGGGCTGCAGAGTTCCCAAGCAAAATATGAGATGCTGTTCCTGCATCTTTTGGGTGGCATCATCGTGCCAATGTAGGAGGCCCAGGATGGACATGCTGTCAGAGGAGTTGGGGGGTGGGGGGTGGGAATTGAAATGGTTCGCGACTGGGAGGTGTAGTTGTTTGTTGCGAACAGAGCATAGGTGTTCCGCAAAGCGGTCTCCAAGCCTCTGCTTGGTTTCCCCGATGTAGAAGAGGCTGCAATGGGAACAGCGGATACAGTACATAACATTGACAGATGTGCAGATGAACATCGGTTATATGTGAAAAGTCTTCCTCGGGCCTGGGATCGGGGTGAAGGGGGAGATATAGGGGCAGGTATGGCACTTGCTTCAGTTGCAGGGAAAAGTGCCGGGGTTGGTGTGGCTGGAGGGGAGTGTGGAGCGGACAAGGGAGTCACGGAGAGCGAGGTCCTTCCGGAAAGCAGATAAGGGTAGGAACGGAAAAATGTTTATGGTGGTGGGGTCGGATTGCAGATGGCGGAAGTGTCGGAGGATGATGTGTTGGATTTGGAGGATGGTTGGGTGGTACGTGAGGACGAAGGGTATCCTGTTTTGGTTATTATTGTGAATAGTGGGCGAGAGGGATGACTTGCGGGAAATGCAGGAGACACGGTCGAGGGTATTTTTGATCACTGTGGAGGGGAAGTTGCAGTTTTTGAAAGAAGATGACACCTGGGATGTTCAGGAGTATCATAGACCTAGACATCTTTGTCAAAGATCATCAATCTCGTGCGCTTTGTGCAGAAAAACCTCAGTTTCTCCAACCTGACCTTACACCTAATATCCCTCAGGTCCTGAGTCATTCTCATCAATCTCCTTTCGATCACTCCACAGACCCTCACATCCTTCGTGCAGACCACCTGTTTGTGCAGACCCGAATGCTCTATGTTCAAGTGGGTGATGTTATCACATACGGGCAATTGCTTAGTGACATCACCCTGAATACTGGGCGTTTCCTGAACTGTGGGTTTCCTCTCACCCCAGTGCTTCTGATATCTTTTGAGCTGCAGACTCCAGCCTTTGATTTTAAAGTTGAAGACAATGAAATTATTTCAGTATTTTTAACCAGTAATGTACACATTTTGTATCAGAGATAATGGGAACTGCTGATGCTGGAGAATCCGAGATAACAAAGTGTGGAGCTGGATAAACACAGCAGGCCAAGCAGCATCTTAGGAGCACAAAAGCTGATGTTTCAGGCCTCGATCCTTCATCAGAAAAGGGGGATGTGGAGATGGTCCTGAAATAAATAGGGAGAGAGGGAGAGGTGAATCAAAGATGGATAGGGGAGATGGATAGAGTGATCTCCATCCCCTATTCCCAATTCCTCCTCCTCTGCTGTATCTGCTCCCAGGATGAGACATTCCACTCCCGCACATCCCAGATGTCCAAGTTCATCAAGAACCGCAACTTTCCCCCCAGAGTGGTCGAGAATGCCCTTGACCGTATCTCCCACATTTCCCGCAACACATTCCTCACACACCGCCCCCACCAAAACCGCCCAAAGGGGATCCCCCTCGTTCTCACACACCACCCCACCAACCTCCAGATACAACGCATCTTCCTCCAACACTTCCGCCATCTACAATCCGACCCCACCACCCAAGACATTTTTCCATCCCCACCCTTGTCTGCTTTCCGGAGAGACCACTCTCTCCGTGACTCCCTTGCTCGCTCCACACTGCCCTCCAACCCCACAACACCCGGCACCTTCTCCTGCAACCGCAGGAAATGCTACACTTGCCCCCACACCTCCTCCCTCACCCCTATCCCAGGCCCCAAGATGACTTTCCATATTAAGCAGAGGTTCACCTGCACCTCTGCCAATGTGGTATTCTGTAACCATCGTACCCGGTGTGGCTTCCTCTACATTGGGGAAACCAAGCGGAGGCTTGGGGACCGCTTTGCAGAACACCTCCGCTCGGTTCGCAATAAACAACTGCACCTCCCAGTCACGAACCATTTCAAATCCCCCTCCCATTCTTTAGATGACATGTCCATGGGCCTCCTGCAGTGCCACAATGATGCCACCTGAAGGTTGCAGGAACAGCAACTCATATTCCCCTTGGGAACCCTGCAGCCCAATGGTATCAATGTGGACTTCACCAGCTTCAAAATCTCCCCTTCCCCCAGCATATCCCAAAACCACCCCAGTTCGTCCCCTCCCCCGACTGTACCACACAACCAGCCCGGCCCTTCCTCTCCACCCGCTGCATCCAAAAACCAGCTCAGCCTGTCTCTGCCTCCCTAACCTGTTCTTCCTCTCACCCATCCCTTCCTCCAACCCCAAGCCGCACCTCCATTTCCTAACTACTAACTGCATCCCACCTCCTTGACCTGTCCGTCTTCCCTGGACTGACCTATCTCCTCCCTACCTCACCACCTATACTCTCTCCACCTATCTTCTTTTCTCTCCATCTTCGGTCCGCCTCCCCCTCTCTCCCTATTTATTCCAGAACCCTCACCCCATCCCCCTCTCTGATGAAAGGTCTAGGCCCGAAACGTCAGCTTTTGTGCTCCTGAGATGCTGCTTGGCCTGCTGTGTTCATCCAGCTTCCCACTTTATTATCTTGGATAGAGGAGAAGATAGCTGGAGAGGCAAAGGTGGCAGAAAAAAAAGAACTGCTCGATGTCCCAACGTGACTGCCATTCGTGGATGTGTGGGTGAATGGGAACAAAGGTGAGCCCCTGACTGAGGACTGACCATTTGACCTCAGTCAGGGGGAGGTCTAGGGGTGATGGTGAAAACTCGGCAGGGCTCAGCGTGGCTGTCTCCTCTGGGGCTGCTGGCTGTGGAGGCTGTGGGCTGTTTGGCCTGCTGTGTTCATCGAGCTCCACACTTTGTTATCTCATGTACGTATTTTGCTTCACGTGCTGTTCTCAGTTATCTGACTCTGGTGTTGGTGTGATGTAAATCATGTCCCACTAACTTGAGGATTTTGCAGAGGTGACAAAGAAGGTTGATGAAGGCAGAGAGGGTAAACATTGTTTGGATGCACTTCGGAAAGGTGTTTGAAAAGGTTCCTCATGGTAGACTGGTTAGATCACATGGAATCCACTGGAAGCTAGTGGTTTGGATCCAAGACTGGCTTGAAGGCAGGAGGCACAGAGTGACGGTAGAGTGTTATATATCGGACTGGAGACCTGTGACCTGTAGTGTGTCACAAGAATCAGTGCTGGGACACTGCTTATCCATAACTTTGTATAAATGATTTAGATGGAAGCATAGGAGGGATGGTAAGTAAGTTTGCAGATGGCTCCAAAATTCATGTTGTTGTGAACAGTGAGGAGTGTTATCTCAGAGTACAACGCGACCTTGATCAGATGGGCCAATGGGCCAATGAGTGGCAGATAGAGTTCAGATAAATGTGAGGTGTTGCGAATTAGTCAGGCAAACTAGGGCAGGACTTATAAGTTAATGGGAGGGCCTTGGGGAGTGTCACCAAACAGAGACATTGGGGTGCAGATGCATTGTTCCTTGAAAGCGGAGTCACAGTTAGACAGGGTGTCGAAGAAGGCATTTGGCATGTTTGCTTTTATTGATCAATGTATTGTGTATCGGAGTTTGGACGTTCCGATGCAGATGTACAGAACATTGCCACTTTTAGAATACTGCACACGGTTATAATATCCCGGCGACAGGGACGTTGTTAAACTGAAAGGTTTCAGAAAAAAGAAGATTTACAAGGATGGCGCATGGATTGAATAGTTTGAGCTACTGGGAGAGGAGGCTAAATAGGCCGGGGCTGATTCCCTGGAATGTCATAGGCTGAGGCGTGACCTTACAGAGGTTTATAAAATCATGAGGGGCTTGGATGGGGTGAATTGGCAATACCTTTCCCTCAGGGAAAGGAATCCAAACCTGAGAGCATGGGTTTAAGTTGAGAGGCGAAAGATTTAAAGGGGACCTGAGGGACAGTTTTACATGTAGAGAATGCTGCATGTATGGAGAAGGTGGTACAGTCACAGCTCTTAAACAGCATCAGGATTGGGAAATGAACAGGAAAGGGACAGAGGGATACGGGCCTAATGCTGGCAAATGGAACTAAAATAATTTAGGATATCTGGTTCGAATAGACAAGTTGCAGCAATCAGTCTGTTTCCATCCTTTATATCTCTACAGCTCTTGGATCTTAATTTGCAATTCTAAATTAGCAGATTGTAATTGGAATGTTTGGAGCCAAAGTCAAACCATTTGTGACTTATTCAATGTACTGAACTTAATATCCACCATCACGCTGTTCATTTCCATGAAGGGAGGGGAGTGATGTTCCGGATGTTGGAGTGGTTTGGGGACCAGAGTTCATATATTCTCTGTCAGATGGATTAGACTCAGAAATTATGTTTATAATTGTGACCCAGTACTTCCTGACAGTGATATTACTTGATCAGAATTAGAATTAGAATTTGTTTCAAGTATTTGCTTTGGTTTGATTTGGGAAGAGGCAGGCATTTGTTGCATTGCTAATAGTTCAGTTTGTTTAGTGCACAGAATAGAACAGCACAAAATCAGACCCTTTTAGCAACTGCAGGCACATTGACACTGCAGGCAGTTACACATTCCAAAGAAACAGACGGGGTGGGGTGGGTTTGGAGGGAGGGGGTGGTGAATCGTCTTTTTTTGTACTGAAGAGTCATATTTATTGAGGGAAGTAGACCCACCATCTTCAGCGAGTGGTTCCTGCCAGCCATGCACTGCCTGAGAAGGCACTGGAAATAGAATCATTCGTGGCCCTCAGGAGAGATTTGCATGATGAGAGATTTACAGGGCAGAAGGAAGAGCACAGCGGGTGGGATTGGTGAAGCTGCCCGTATGGACAGCTGATGCAGACAATGACGGGAGCAGCTGACCTGCGACGATGGCTGCGGCGAGGGCTCGTGTCCCGGGTCAGGGGGTCCGAAACACTGTGTGAGTTTCTGTGGAGAAAGTGGATGAAGGTGCACCTGTGCACCGGACCTTCTTTGAGAAGAGGGTCCTGTTGGACTGTTGTGGGTTTTCTGCCACGGACATTTACTGACTGCAGGATTTCCCCGGGGGAGAATTCTTTGATGTGACATTCAGGAGTGCCAAGCTTTGCGAGCGCTTCCTGGAGGTTTTCAAGGAGAAAAGTGGTGAGGGTCTCGTCTCTGTACTGACAGCCGTCCCGCTGTTCGTGATGCCGGTACAGAGGAGCCGTATGGTGACTGCACACATGGACAACCCGCATGTGCCAGCAGTTGATGTCCTGACCTTCCTCGGAAGGTACGTGAAGGTGGAAGGGGACCTAACCAACATAATGGACCCTTCGGGATCTGGACCAGAAAAGACAGGTCAGGGTGACGCTGAGGACGGATGCAGATGGGAACATCATACACCCACCGTCCAGCTTCGCGATCGGTGAGAGCAAGGGCTACCTGACCTACGCAGAGCAACCCAAAGTCTGCCATGCCTGTGGTAGGTCAGGTCACGTGGCGGCCGACTGCAAAGCCACCATCTGCAGGAACTGCAGGGAGGAGGGACACCTTGCAAGGGATTGCCCACAAGAGAAAAGCTGCAACATTTGTCGGGAAGTGGGCCACCTCTACAGGGCATGCCCGTGCCGGAGGACCACCTACGCCCAGGTCGCCGGCAGGGGCAATGCGGGCCAGCCCCCTGGAGGAGAGGAAGGCACCAGGCCCCTGCAAGGACCCCCTAGTGTGCAGGAGGGCCAGGTCGTGCAGGAGGGACAAGCCCAGCAGGATGGACCCGAAGCCAGCAAAGCGCCCCTGCAGGCTCCGCACCCCCCGCCCCCCAGAGTCGATGGAGGAGGCGACAGGTGACCCAGGGGAGTGGACGACAGTCCGGAAGTCGAGGAGGAAGGCAGGCCCCAGCACCGCAACCATCAGTTAGGAAGAGGCAGCTACGGGGGTGCTATAAGAGCTCCTCTGACGAGGGGGGTTCGGAGGAGGTCCGCCCAAAGCAGAAGCTGAAGATTTCCAGGGAGAAGGAAAGCAGCACCCGGCTTCCAGGGGACGGGAGGCATCCTGAGGCTCCGTCCGACACCCAGCCACGTGCCACTGGGGCCCTGGAGGGCCCTCTGCAACCTTCAGATGGGAAGTAGGGAACAGTGTGTCCCCAGCCTGACCCACAGGCAGACTCTCCTGCCTCCATACCCCCGATGGTGGGATGCGACCCGGAAGGCAGCACGGATGGTTTCCTGAGCCCAGAGAGTGTCCAGCAGTTTGCCTGGGCAATGGGCATGAAGGGACAGATGGAGGGACTGGACCTTGGACTCGGGGAGGGTACTGCGGTCACTGCCCACAATGACGGTATGAGTTGCGAGTGTTAATGTGCACAGCATCAAGTCTACTGCACGATGTGTGTCCACCTTGGCCTACCTGACCACCGTCAAGGCGGACCTCCTGTTTTTGCAGGAGTGTGGGATACCGCACCTCAGCAGGTACAGGAAATGGTCGGGAGCCTGGACCTGTGGGCCTTCGATCTGGTTGGGGAGTAATGACTGTCACTCCTCGGGCCTGGCTATTCTGCTGCGGGGGCGCAACTTCACCATCTCTCAAGTTCAGGAGGTGGTGGGGGCGGCGCCTCCTAGTGGCTGATGTCACCTACAGGAACGGTTCCCTGAGGCTGATCACCATGTAGGTTCCAGCGGTATGGAGTGAGCAGTTGGCCGTCCTGCAGCACCTTCCACCCCTGCTGGCGACGTCCGCGCCGGTCATCCTAGGTGGAGACTTCAACTGCATCATCAATGCAGATGAAGATCCGGCGTGGGGACAGCAGGTGGGGGGAGTAAGCTGGGCGCCACGTCCAGATTCCTGATGGTCACGGTGAAGGACGCCAAGCTGCTCGACGTCTTCTGCATCCCTGCAGATGGAGCGCAGTGGAGACACGCCTGGTCGCGGCCAGACGGGTCTGTCAGCTCAAGTATAGACTTCCTGTTTGTGTCGCAGGTGTTCTCGGTCACGTCCACCGGCGTCGAGCCGGTGTTCTTCTCTGACCACTGCCTCCTGCTGGCCGACTGTCACTTACAGGACGACCAGCAGGCCGGCAAGGGGACATGGAAGCTCAACACAACTCTGTTGACCCCAGAGAATGTCGAGGAGCTCAAGAGGGAGTATGCTGGCTGGAGAACCGTGAAACCCCTCTTTGAGTCTCTGGGCGACTGGTGGGAGATGGTGAAGGAGAACATCAAGGGGTTCTTTGTCCTCAAGGGTGATCGGAAGGCGAGAGAGAGGCAGGGAAAGCTGTCGCGACTCCAGAAAAGGATGCAGAACCTGCTCCTTCTGCAGTCGATGGGGGTCGATGTCACGAAGGCCTCCGTGAGGTGAGGGGGCAGCAAGCCTCCCTCTTCATCGCGGAGGCCTCCAGGATAATCTTCCGGTCCAGGGTCCGCTCTGTGGAGCACGATAAGACGTGCTTGCGTTTCTTCTTTCAGAAGGTGCACAAAGAGATCTCTGTGCTCAGCCGGCTGAAGGAGGACGACGGCTCAGTGACGTCATCTCGGCCTGACATTTTGAGGATCGGCAGATCCTTCTATGCCGGACTGTACAACGCAAAGCCTACGGACAGCACGGCCTCCGAGTCATTCCTGTCATTTATCACGGAGGTCTTAGACGACGGCACAAGGGAGTGGCTGGACCGGCCGACATCCCTGGACGAGCTGACCAGAGCCCTCAAGTCCTTGGAGAGGAATTACAATCCCGGGAGCGACGGGATAAGACCGTTCAAGCTGTATTCCGCTCTGTGGGACCTGGTCAGCCAGGACCTGCTGGAGGTGTACGATAGTGCACTTCAGGCAGAGGAAATGTGCAAGTCCATTAGGAAGGGCATCATCACCCTCATTTACAAGAGGAAGGGGGAGAGGGAACAAATTAAGAATTGGCGTCTCATTTCACTATTGTACGTGGACTACAAAATCCTGGCCAAGGTCATAGCCAACCGGGTCAGGTCTGTCCTGGAGTCGGTGATTCACCCTGACCAAACGTGTGCTGTGCCAGGCAGGAAGATAGCTGAGAGCCTCGCGCTCATCAGGGATACGATCGCCTACGTGGAGGACAGGCGGGTGGACACCAGCCTCGTTAGCCTGGACCAGGAGAAGGCCCTCGACAGGGTCTCCCATGCTTACATGAGGGACATCCTCTCCAAATTGGGGTTCGGGGAGGGCATCCGCAAATGGTTCCGACTGCTCTTCACCAACATTGTTAGCGCAGTCTCGATCAATGGGTAGGAATCGGACAGTTTTCCCGTCAGATCTGGAGTCAGGCAGGGCTGCCCGCTCTCTCCTGCCTTGTTCGTGTGCTGTATGAAGCCCTTTGCCACATCCATCAGGAAGAAGTGAGCCTGAAGGGCGTGACTATCCCAGGCAGTGGAGGCCTTCAGGTCAAGACCTCCTTGTACATGGACGATGTCACCGTCTTCTGCACTGATCGTCGGTCGGTGAGTAGGCTGTTGGACATCTGCAGCCAGTTTGAACTGGCCTCGGGTGCCAAAGTCAATAGGGATGAGAGCGAGGCCATGTTCTTTGGGAACTGGGACGACCGCTCCTTCATCCCCTTCACCGTCAGGACAGACTATCTGAAGGTGCTGGGTGTTTGGTTCAGTGGAGCTGGGGCGTGCACTAAGACTTGGGAGGAGCATATCTCCAAACTGAAGCAGAAGCTGGGCAGGTGGACGATCCGGTCCCTCTGGATCGCGGGTAAAAACCTGGTTGTCAGGTGCGAGGGGCTTTCGGTACTGTTGTATGTGGCCCAGGCCTGGCCTATCTCCTGGACCTGCGCACTGTGGTCACCCGGGCTATCTTCCACTTCATTTGGGGGGGGGTCGATGATGGACCGGGTCTGCAGGGACACCATGTGCAAAGACCTTGAAAATGGGGGAAAGGATGTACCGAACGCCACCCTCGCCCTGATGGCTACCTTTGTGTGCGGCTGCATCAAGCTGTGTGTAGATCCTCAGTACGCAAACACCAAGTGTCACTACTTACTGAGGTTCTACCTGTCCCCGGTGTTGTGAAGGACGGGCTTGGCCTCATTGCTGCGGAATGCTCTGAGTAGTTGGACTGTCCCGTACCATCTGTCCTTTGTGGAGAAATTTTTGAAGGGAAACACCTTTGACCACAAGGCCGTCAGGCACTGCTCAGCACGTAGTATCCTTGAGATACTTCAGCGAAAAGGAGAGGGTGGATCCCATCGTGTGGCTCTCCCCGCAGACTGCCGCAGTCGTTTGGCAGAATGCCTCATTGCCAGAACTTTCAAACAAGCACAAGGACATTGCTTGGCTGGTGGTGAGAGGGCCTCTGCCAGTGAGATCCTGTATGCATGCCCGGAATTTCTGCGCCACCGCACGCTGTCCTCGAGGCGGCCGCGGCGGGGGTCGGGGGGCGCGTGGTAACAAGACTGTCAATCACCTCCTTCTGGAGTGTCCCTCTGCGCAGAAGGTCTGGCGGGGGATGCAGTGGTAGTTGTCGAGGTTTGTCCCGAGCAGCTCCGAGATACGGGACTCCGTGCTCTACGGGCTGTTTCCCGGGACGCAGACCGAGACCAACATCAACTGTGCCTGGAGGACAATCAATGCGGTGAAAGACTCTCTTTGGTCTGCCCACAACTTGCTGGTCTTCCAGCTGAAAGAACTGACCCCGACCGCGTTTTGCAGACTGGCGCACTCCAAGGTTCAGAACTATGTGCTGAGGGACACACTAAATCTTGGGGCAGCTGCCGCCAAGGCACGGTGGGGAAAGACAACCGTATGAAACCCCTCGTCCAGAATAGAAACAAGGGCCCGATCTGATAACTGGGCCCAGCTGGCGCCTTCCCCAACTGGTCAGGGAGGCTAACGGGTACTGTGCGGGGAGACGACTGCCAGGGTATTTTTCTTTCTTTTGTTTTGCTTTTGCTTTATTTTGTTTTTTTTTTCCTTTAGTTGGTGTACATACCCCCCGGGGCAACAAGGAGCAGCTTACATGATTGGGTAGGTGTATAAATATGTTTTATTTTTTGTACATCTTATGAATGAAGTATATTTTTTCAAATAAAAAAAATCTGTTCTTATCAGCTTTAATATCTGACATGTCCGTTACTTAAGGACCCTATGTTAAACTGATTTTTAGAGCAGGGATTGCAACAGGGGCTTGCTCCATCCTCTCCACGCATCATCCTGGTATTGCAGTGTTTCCAGGAATGGTGCAATCTCAGTAAACCAAGTTTAAAAAACAGCCTGATCAACACTTTAAGAAGGGTGTCTCGGCCTGAGACATCAGACTTCCTGTTCCTTCAGTTCTACTTGGCCTGTTATCTCAGATTCTCCACCATCTGCTCAACACTCTGGAACCATAGCAGCCCTTCAGCCCAACAAGTCCACACCAAACCTCAGAGCATCCCAGCCCAACCTGTCACCCACCTGAACTACCTCTCCCTAAACACTACAGGCAATTTAACATGGCTAATCCACCTAACCTGCACATCTTTGGACTGTGGGAGCACTTTGAGAAAACCCACAGACACAGGGAGAATGTTCAAACTCCACACAGGCAGTCAGTCACCCACGGCTGGAATCAAACACGTGTCCTGGTGCTGCCACCAAAGTGCTTTCTCTCAGTCCTCTCACCCAACTGCCTCCAACTATGCTTGTTCCAAGGTACCTGTTAATCTCTCCTTTTCTGCATGTTCAGCACTTGCTGTGAACGTTAGTGCCTCATCCCTGGTACATGCCGCATCTTCCCACCAACACCATCCCTGAAAATCCACACATGGCATCAGAAGTAAAAGAAAATAGCCTGCCAACACTACCTCATTACAAATAGCATTTCAGAATTTCAAAAAAAATGAAGCTATCGAAGTATTCACTCGTTTTGACTCCGATGACGATGACTTGAGATGTATTGAACTAGAGATTTTGGAAACACTGAGCCAGGAAACGATATGGTGTATACAAACGCACATTTTTCATTTGAGTACAACAGCAACCAATCAAACAAGTGTGCATGTGACTGCTTCATTTTTCACAAGTCAAGGCCTGTGAGTTTAATCAGATTACCACTTCTTACATTAGCCAGACCAAGAGATATTTTCAAATCGGCAAAGTGAGCCAGAAGTTAAATAAAAATGCTACATCAAGATGCAGAATTGCCTGTCCACAAAGTATATTCTTGCTGTCAGAACTCTACAAGTTTTTCAGCACCTGAGATGTGTTCTGCCACAGTATCTCTGCCTTTGCATGGCATTTTTGCACTTTGACGTCTCAACTAGAACCTAATGTCTCACGGTGCTCCTGTCTTGCCTGGTGTTTATCACAGGCATAAACCAGGCAGCTTAGCATTGTTATTACCAGCAGTCAGTCAAGGGCTGGTCAGCAGCTGTGTCAACAAACTCATGTTTCGACCAAATGGTCACGTCGCAAAATCTCAGGGAAACAGTTCTCAGTCAGGGCAAGTGAGACAAGATTCAGTCAGGAGATCCTGACACAGCATGTCCAAGGAATCATTCAATATCAGCCATTTGGGGCAAACAGGATCAGGGGATCTGTATCACTACAGTACAGAGAGGTGGCCACACTCACCACTAATTACATTCTCAAAATGCTCCAGTAGATTTGTTGAGCCTGAATTATGATCATCAATCCAAGCTGGCCCTGTCTATTCCTGCCATGGGGGGTCAGTTTGATGAAATTGTCAAGGTGTTCGGGACGTTCAAGTCCATAGCTCCCTGAAATAGCAACACAAGTGGATAAGACGGTGAAGAATTTCACTTCCATGGTACACAGCTTCAGGATCTGGTCAACTTTGATATCTGGCTCATAAGTGAGATGAGGTTTTTTTTTCAAACACATCAAAGCATGCATTGTTCCTACGAGAACAACTGTGGTTCCATTCGTGCATTTTTTTTTTGTTTCAACCATGAAAAGGCCACAACTTTATCAAAAGTGAAAGTGACCATCAACCAGTTTGAACTGTCGGTTGTCAAATAAATTAAGACAGAGATAAACGTATTTGCAGGAGTTTTTTTATAAATTAATTTTTAAAAATTCATTCATGGGATCTTGATATCCCTGGATAAGAGTGGCAGTTTCCTTCCCTAAAAGACATAGG
The DNA here is from genome assembly GCF_030684315.1 of Stegostoma tigrinum. NCBI lineage: Eukaryota > Metazoa > Chordata > Chondrichthyes > Orectolobiformes > Stegostomatidae > Stegostoma > Stegostoma tigrinum. The sequence continues at coordinate 896,803 of NW_026728430.1, read as the reverse complement.
TTTTTCCAACAATGAAAACGGATTTACAGTCATCATTAGATTCTTATTTCAGATTTTTTTGTTTAAACTCAAATTCTACCATCTGGAATGGTGGGTTTCAAACCTAGGTCCCCAGACCGTTATCTCAGTCTCTGCGGAGTAATGGACAGAAGAATAAATAGAAAATAAACCAAGACATTGTGTGATATCTAGTGTATATGTATTCATCATGAGATCCATCACTGCTATGGACAACCGGTAAGGATCTGAGGAGACTGCATTTCCCCCAGACGGTCACAATGGTCACCAGGTTTCATAGCTGATTGGGAAAATGCAATCAGGGATTATAGTACAGGACACATCCCAATCTTTTGTTTCGACTTAAATCTTTCATTTTGTGGATAGAAATCAAAAAGGAAAGATTGCATTGTTTCCAATAAACAAATATCTATTAAAATTTGAAACAAGTCTGTGGAGAGCAATAGAATCTGTAATTGTAAAGGTGTACAGACATATTGACCAGGCATAACTAACAAATAAAGGGCCATCGAGATCAGCATAGAATTCCTACAGCGTGGAAAACGGCCATTCAGTCCATTGAGTCCACACAAACCCTCCAAAGAACATCCCACCCAGTCTCACACCCTACTCTGTCCTTGCATTTTGCACACGTGACACTATGAGCAATTTAGCACAGTCAATCTACACAATTTGCATATTTTTTGGACTGTGGAAGGAAACTGGAGCACCTGGAGGAAACCCACGCAGGCAGGGTATGGGTAAGACACTCTTCATAAGTTCAGTGTGGACTTGATGGGCTAAGTGGTCTGCTTCCACACCGGAAGGATCCTATGGTCTCCAGGAACAAGCCCAAAAAACATGGTTTGGATATAGCTTACAGCAGAATCAAAAACCAACTTAACAGTTACTCAGAAATTTGCTGCAAGTTAACCAGTCCTGATGAACCAGGAAATCCCTTTTCACACACCGTGCGGGTGGATAGTCTTTTGTCAGTGTGAATGTGTCGATGTGTCATGACAACGTGACTATTTCCAAGCTCCACCTTACAGATACACAATTGATATTAACATTTTATCCACAATACCAGTACCTTTAATTGAGCAGGGATCAGTAACATCAGTACAAACAGCCCAAAACCATGGTTCATTTGATAGTGAGAGTGACAGCAAAATCCTTCAACTGTGCTTCTTTGTGAACTCACTAGTGTGTTAACAGTTTGGATGACTAAGTGAATGCTTTCCCACATTTAGAGCAGGTGAATGGTCTCTCCCCAGTGTCACTGAGCTGGTGGAAGGACATTTCAGATGAATCTTCACAGATCATGTGCATTTCTCCCCACTGTGAGAGTTGCTTTTTCCTTCAGTGTTCAAAATCCTGAGGTAGTTGAGTTGTGATAAACAAAGTGACTGTCAGATCTGGATGTGTTCCTGTTTGAATTCTCCAACTGTAGACTAAGCTTTCAAACAGAAAGCGAGTGCAGTGAGCGAGGAACCAGAAGAACACACAGACTGTGAAACTGAGAAATCCTCTGGACATTTGTGGAGTGATACTTGGGGAATATGCTGGATTATCATTAGAACAAATTCATAAATAAATATCCTCCAGGTAAGGGATCCAGTCAGTGTTTGCACAAAACTCCTGAAAGAGAGGTGGGAGAGCCAGGGAGGAAGGACAGGTTTTGTATAGATCTGTAACTCAGTCTTTCAGAGGGATCGAAAGACTAAGAACAGTGCAGAAGTAAAATTGTGGAAATCTGAAATGAAAACAAAAATGCTTATTCAGAGTTGTACACCACGAAACAATCCCTTTGGTCCCAGTTGTCCATGCTGACCAGATATCCCGAATTAATCTCATCCCATTTGCAAGCATTTGACCTATATTCCTCAAAACATGCCCATCCAGATGCCTCTTAAATGTCATAATTGTCCCAGCTTCCACCAGTTCCTCTAGCAGGTCATTCTACACAGGCACCACCCACTTTCCCTTTTAGAAAAAAACTTTCCCTCACAGCTTAAACTGGCTACTCACCCTATGCCCACCATAATTTTATTAACTTCTATAAGGTCACCTCTCAGCCTTCAATGTTCCAGGGAAAACAGCCCCAGCGTATTCAGCCTCTCCCTGCAGCTCAAAATTTCCAACTCTTGCAACATCCTTGTAAATCTTTTCTGCACCCTGCCAAGTTTAACAGCATCATTCCGATAGCAGGGAGACCAGAACTGAACAGTATTCCAAACGCAGCATAATCAATGTCTTGTTCAACCTATAGCATGACCTCCCAACTCCTACACTCAATGCACTGACCAATAAATGCCAGCACAGCAAATATCATCTTCACTACCTTCTGTACCTACAATCCACCTTCAAGGAACTGTGCACCCGCACCCCAAGGAGTCTCTGTTGCATAACAGTCCCCAGGGCCTCATCATTAACTGTTTAAGCCCTGCCCTAATTTTCATTACCATAATGCAATATCTCGCATTTATCCAAACTAAACTGATTTCTGGCACTCCTTGGCCCATCGACCCATCTGATTATGCTGTTTACTACACCAACAATTTGCGTCATCTGCACACTTACTAACCATTCCTCCAATATTCATTCCACATGATTTGTATCAATGACAAAAAGCAGTGGACCTAGCACCGATCCTTGCAGCACACTGCTGTTCATAGTCCTCCAGACTGAAAAAATAGACACCCACCCCCAACCCCAACCATGATCTTGCCTCCTACTTTCATGCCAATTTTTTTTTCAAATAGCTAACTCTCCCTGGATTCCATTTGATCTAATCTTGCCAACCAGTCTGTCATGCGGAGCTTTGGTGAATGCCTTGCCGACGTCCATGTAGACAATGTCCACTGCTTTGCCTTCTTCATCACTTCTTCAAAAATCTCAGTCAAGTTAGTGAGACAGGAACCCCCACTCACAAAGCCATGTTGACTATCCCTAATGAGTCTTTGCTTCTCTAAACACATGCAAATCCAGTCCCTCAGAATCCCCTCCAGCAATTTACCCAACACTGACATCAGGCTCAACGGTCGATGGTCCTCCGGCTTTTCCTTAAAGAATGGCACCACATTAGCCACCCGGCCTTCTGGCACTTCACCAGTGTCTATCAGTGATGCAAATATCTCAGCAAGGGACCCAGCGGTAGTACATGTTCCAGGACATCAAAAGGGAAATGCCCTGAAGCCTCACCACCCTCTCTATTTGTGGTCAGGTGCCAGGGACCGATCCACCTTTATGCAGTTTAAGACGTACAGCACCTAGACCTCTGTAATATGGACACTTTTCACGACTCATTATTTATGTCTCCAAGCTCTCTAGCTTCCATATCCTTCTCTGCAGTCAATAGTCATGTGAAATATTTATTTACTATCTCAGCCTCTTGTCTTTTTTTAAAAGATGTCTTTCTCCTCTCATCTTACAGTGTCCCCTTGTCTTGAAATCGCCCAACCCTCGGGAAAAAAGCCCTTAATAGCAACATAATCTGTGCCCTCATGATTTTAAAAACCTCTGTAAGGTCACCCTTTAACCTCCTATGCCCCGGTGAGAAAAGTCCTAGCTTTGGCAGTCTATTTTAATACAACTTATTAACCACCCTGTCTACCTGTCTCCATAAACTTCAAAAGTAGTATGTACCTGAATCTCCGCATTTCTCTGTTCCACAACACTATCCTGGGTGCAACCATCAATTGTGTACATCCTACACTTGTTCATTTTACCAAAATACAATATCTCACATTTATTCAAATTGAACTTCATCCTCTACTCCTCAACCCATTGAGCCAATTGATCAAGATCTTGCTGTCATCTTAGATAACCTTCACTAACCACTATAAACACCATTTCTAGCATCATCTGCAAACTTATTAATTTTGTCCCTTAAATTCTCTTCCAAATCATTTATGTTAACGAGAAACAAAGAAGTGGACCCTGTACCGATTGCTGTGGAACACAGCTGGTCACAGAACTCCACTCTGAAAAATCCTCCAGCACCACGGTCTCTCCTACAACTCAGCCAATTTTGCTTCCAATTAACAAGCTCTTTGTGAATCACATGATCTAACTTTACTCATCAGTCTACCATGTGGAACCCTGTCAAAGGCTTCACTCTCATTCCAGAGGTGCTGCAAATCTGACCCAATTCCCCTGCCATTTGTCCAACGCCCTCTTGATCATGCCTTAAAAGTTAATCCCAACTCTCTTTTGATCAGAACTGCTAAATCTGCATCCAGCTGCCATTCAGACTGTTCCAGATCCTGGGAACTTGCTGAGTCAAGTAATCTTCACATTTTCACCCTGCATTATTTGCCAATTATCTGAGTGTTGTATTCTGTGGTTACCAACGTTGACGCTGTTAATAATTTTTCTCTCTCTGCAAACTAATATCCTGGAAACAAATCTACAACTCAACAAAATCATTGCTAATTAGCCCCAAGGAGAATTATCTCAGCTTCTTCCAGCTCTCTCCAACCAGAAACCCATAATTTTAGTCTACTTATGGGATGTGGCCTTTGCTGCACAGACTAATATTGATTGCCCATTTTTATTTGATTTGGAGAAAGTGTTGTTGAACCACTTCCTGTAACTGCTGCACTCCATGTGCTGTGTACTCCACTGTGCTGTTTAAGACGATAACCTGCCCTGAGGCCTCACCACCCTCTCTATTGCAGGAATCATATCGCAAACCTCACCACCCTCCCTATCATGAGAATGACCCTCATGCCTCACTCCTTGCACTACTGCAGCCATCACCTCGAGCCTCACCACCCTCCACATTGCTGAAATCCCTCTCCAGCCTCACGACCTGCCTATCGTTGGAATCCCTCTCTAGCCTCAAAACTCTCACCATCTCTGTAGATTCCTCCAGTCTCACAAACCTCACCTCTAATCTCCTCCAGTTTCAAGGTGAGGGGGGAAAGTTTAAGGGGGATATGTGTGGTAAATTCTTTACACAGCAGGTGGAGTGTGCCTGGAACACATTGCCAGCGAAGGTGGTAGAGGTGGGCACGACCGCGTCATTTAAGATGTCTCTAGACAGATACACGAATGGGCAGGGAGCAGAGGGATACAGATCATTGGAAAATAGGTGACAGGTTCGGATAGAGGATCTGGATTGGCACAGGCTTAGAGGGCTGAAAGGCCTGTTCCTGTGCTGTAATTTTCTTCGTTCTTTGTTCAACACCCTCCTGTCTCTGTAAATTCCTCCAGCCCATATAAACTTCCTCAGCGCTGTAATTGTCTTCACCCTCACAAACCTCCCTTTGTTTGGCATCTAATCCAGCCTCACAATCCTCACCATTTCTGTAACCTCCTCCAACCTCACTTTTCCCGACTTTTGAAATCTTCTCCAGTCTCAGAAACCTTTCCTGTCTCTAATATTCTCCAGCCTCACAAATCTCAATATGTCCCTTCCTCTAATACAGTCCTAATGATGATGCCCCATTTTTATTCCTCCACTTGATGGTGGCACTTGCAATTTCCTGGGATTCAAGCTCCAGAATTTCCTGGTAAACCACTTCATCTTTGTACCTCACTTTTCTCCAGAAAACACTGAGCAATCATGAGTCATTCATTCTAATATCTCATTTTCTGAAATGGCTTGAAATATTGCTGGGCATCTTTCTACGTGAACTGCCTCGGAGGTCTACAGTCCAGAAAAAGGCTTTGTGGCCCATCCAGCCTGTGCCAGTTAAAAACCACAACCTAACTATTCTAATCTAATTTTCCAGCACTTGGCCCTTAGACTTCTCTGCGTTGGCATCACAAGTGGGCATCTAAATATGCCTTAAACGCTATGAGGATCGCTGTGCCCACCACCCTCACAGACAGTGAGGTTCAGTGCCATTGTCACAGAATGATGACATCACAGACAGGAGCAGAGACGAGCTGAGTCTGTGCAAACCAAAGATCCCCCACACACTGTGAAGGACGGGAGGGTCCCTGATAGGGGGCGGAGGAGATTTAACAGAATGGTTTGTAGCGAGAGGGTTTTTAGTTGCATGGTTAGGGCTTTTTTTTTTAAAACATTATTCTTTCATGTGACTTGGGCATTGCTGGTACATATTGAGAATATCCATCTCCAATAGATGAGCTCTCCTTCTCAACTTCTCCCCTTACCTGGGGTGTGGTAATCTTCAGGTTAAACCAGCCCGATGGTCAGGTAGGACTGCAGTGACTTTACCTTTGGCACAATGATGCCACTTTGCCTCGGTGGTGTAGAGGGGAACGTTGAATGTGGTGGATTGCACACCACTCTGACACAGTGCTTCATCTGGAGGATGTTCACTTTCGTTCACATTATCAGGGCTGCACTGATGCAGGGAAGTGGAAAATGTTTCAACACAAGCCGGATGAGTGCCTTATCGACAGCAAACAAACAGTCAGTCATTGGGGAATCAGGTGTTTGGGGAAACTGAGATTATTCTCCTTGTAACAAAGTATTTTGAGGGAACCTTTGACAGATGTTTACAAGAGATTTACATTACGATGATAAAACGTACACCCACTCATCAACTGACCAGACAAATGATTACAGGACATATATTGAAAGTTTAAGGGATGATCTATTGAGAGAATGGGGTGATTTAAAAGAGAAATTTTACGTGGCAAATGGGAAATGAGCAGGAACACAATACTCACATAATGCGAATATCCAGGTCCTGATGAATTGAGTAATTCTGTCAGAGTTTGGTGTTACAATTATTGAGATTCCCACCTGAAAGTCCACTTGTAATATACTGCAACGCAAATTCATAAAATCCATCAGTCAGTCTGGTTAGAAATTCACAACATCCCCTCCTCCTGGCCGAGGATAACTGTGCATTGTTCCTGCTACACATTATCCCTTGTGGGGTTCAGCAGTTGATTCAGGGGGAAATCTATTTGGGTTTCTAGGAGTGTCCACCTTGGGGCTTCATGTCACTAAACAGATCAGCAGGTCTTTGACACATGGCAAAGAATGCCCGAGAGTTATTGAGATGCAGGCAGCAGGATTCGCTTCCTTTTCTTTCCTTCTGTGCTGCTGCATTGCCACAATGAGATATTGGGCCGGAAAAGCTGGTGCAGCTTGATGGACAAGTTGTCTCGATTCTGAGCAATGGACAGTAAGCTTCTGGTCATTCGAAAGAATGCCCCTTAAAAAGATAGCAATTACATATGCGCCATGTTGCCCAGTGCTCCCAACAAAAAGAATGAGGGAGGATCTCATAAAAAAAGGGGATAACAGTCAGGTTCCACGAGGGTTGCAGTTTATGGAGAGATATTGATAATGGGCGACAAGTTGGCAAATGGAGTACAAATGTGGGAAAATGTGAAGTTGTTCATTTGAGGAGACAACCAAAGAATACAGTGTTATTTAAAAGGTAAAATCTGTGGAAAACTGTAACACAACGGGACTCAGGAATAATTGTGCAGGAAACACAAAGCGAGCACATAGTTGCAACAGGTAATCCGGGAGGGTAATGGGATGTTATCCCTTATGTCAAGGTGTTTGTAGTATAAGAGTTTGGAATACAAGTCTTAGGACAAATGTAAAAATTGCTGGCAAGACAACATCTGGAGGAATGCGAGCAGCTTTTTTGTTCCACTTATTCGAGCAAGTACATCACTTCACTGGAGGCATTTCAGAGAAGATGGACGAGCATGATCAGTGGTTTGGAAGGACTATCATTTAAGCTAAGACTAAACAGGCCTGGAATCTACTATTTAGATTATTGAAGATGGAGAGACGAGCTAATTAAAAATATAGGATTCTTAAGTGGGTTTACAGGATAAATGCTGAGGTGATATTTCCCATCGTGGGATCAGATTCCGGATCAGACAAACAATAGAGGGTTCTCTTTTGGAATCGTCAAGTTTAAGGCAACACAGGCATGGGTGAGGGGTTTCGGTCACAAATGAGCTGGAGTGAGGTGGAGAGAAGGAGCATTTTAGAGATTGAAATTTCTGACATGTGATTGAGAGGAGGGGGAAGGGAGAGAGAGACGGGGGGAGGGGGAAGGGAGAGAGAGACGGGGGAGGGGGAAGGGAGAGAGAGACGGGGGGAGGGGGAAGGGAGAGAGAGACGGGGGGAGGGGAGAAGGGAGAGAGAGACGGGGGGAGGGGGAAGGGAGAGAGAGACGGGGGGAGGGGGAAGGGAGAGAGAGACGGGGGGAGGGGGAAGGGAGAGAGAGACGGGGGGAGGGGGAAGGGAGAGAGAGACGGGGGGAGGGGGAAGGGAGAGAGAGACGGGGGGAGGGGGAAGGGAGAGAGAGACGGGGGGAGGGGGAAGGGAGAGAGAGACGGGGGGAGGGGGGAAGGGAGAGAGAGACGGGGGGAGGGGGAAGGGAGAGAGAGACGGGGGGAGGGGGAAGGGAGAGAGAGACGGGGGGAGGGGGAAGGGAGAGAGAGACGGGGGGAGGGGGAAGGGAGAGAGAGACGGGGGGAGGGGGAAGGGAGAGAGAGACGGGGGGAGGGGGAAGGGAGAGAGAGACGGGGGGAGGGGGAAGGGAGAGAGAGACGGGGGGAGGGGGAAGGGAGAGAGAGACGGGGGGAGGGGGAAGGGAGAGAGAGACGGGGGGAGGGGGAAGGGAGAGAGAGACGGGGGGAGGGGGAAGGGAGAGAGAGACGGGGGGAGGGGGAAGGGAGAGAGAGACGGGGGGAGGGGGAAGGGAGAGAGAGACGGGGGGAGGGGGAAGGAGAGAGAGACGGGGGGAGGGGGAAGGGAGAGAGAGACGGGGGGAGGGGGAAGGGAGAGAGAGACGGGGGGAGGGGGAAGGGAGAGAGAGACGGGGGGAGGGGGAAGGGAGAGAGAGACGGGGGGGAGGGAAGGGAGAGAGAGACGGGGGGAGGGGGAAGGGAGAGAGAGACGGGGGGAGGGGGAAGGGAGAGAGAGACGGGGGGAGGGGGAAGGGAGAGAGAGACGGGGGGAGGGGGAAGGGAGAGAGAGACGGGGGAGGGGGAAGGGAGAGAGAGACGGGGGGAGGGGGAAGGGAGAGAGAGACGGGGGGAGGGGGGAAGGGAGAGAGAGACGGGGGGAGGGGAAGGGAGAGAGAGACGGGGGGAGGGGGAAGGGAGAGAGAGACGGGGGGAGGGGGAAGGGAGAGAGAGACGGGGGGAGGGGGAAGGGAGAGAGAGACGGGGGGAGGGGGAAGGGAGAGAGAGACGGGGGGAGGGGGAAGGGGAGAGAGAGACGGGGGGAGGGGGAAGGGAGAGAGAGACGGGGGGAGGGGGAAGGGAGAGAGAGACGGGGGGAGGGGGAAGGGAGAGAGAGACGGGGGGAGGGGGAAGGGAGAGAGAGACGGGGGGAGGGGGAAGGGAGAGAGAGACGGGGGGAGGGGGAAGGGAGAGAGAGACGGGGGGAGGGGGAAGGGAGAGAGAGACGGGGGGAGGGGGAAGGGAGAGAGAGACGGGGGAGGGGGAAGGGAGAGAGAGACGGGGGGAGGGGGAAGGGAGAGAGAGACGGGGGGAGGGGGAAGGGAGAGAGAGACGGGGGGAGGGGGAAGGGAGAGAGAGACGGGGGGAGGGGGAAGGGAGAGAGAGACGGGGGGAGGAGGGAGGAGAGAGAGACGGGGGGAGGGGGAAGGGAGAGAGAGACGGGGGGAGGGGGAAGGGAGAGAGAGACGGGGGGAGGGGGAAGGGAGAGAGAGACGGGGGGAGGGGAAGGGAGAGAGAGACGGGGGGAGGGGGAAGGAGAGAGAGACGGGGGAGGGGGAAGGGAGAGAGAGACGGGGGGAGGGGGAAGGGAGAGAGAGACGGGGGGAGGGGGAAGGGAGAGAGAGACGGGGGGAGGGGGAAGGGAGAGAGAGACGGGGGGAGGGGGAAGGGAGAGAGAGACGGGGGGAGGGGGAAGGGAGAGAGAGACGGGGGGAGGGGGAAGGGAGAGAGAGACGGGGGGAGGGGGAAGGGAGAGAGAGACGGGGGGAGGGGGAAGGGAGAGAGAGACGGGGGGAGGGGGAAGGGAGAGAGAGACGGGGGGAGGGGGAAGGGAGAGAGAGACGGGGGGAGGGGGAAGGGAGAGAGACGGGGGAGGGGGAAGGGAGAGAGAGACGGGGGGAGGGGAGAAGGGAGAGAGAGACGGGGGGAGGGGGGAAGGGAGAGAGAGACGGGGGGAGGGGGAAGGGAGAGAGAGACGGGGGGAGGGGGAAGGGAGAGAGAGACGGGGGGGAGGGGGAAGGGAGAGAGAGACGGGGGGAGGGGGAAGGGAGAGAGAGACGGGGGGAGGGGGAAGGGAGAGAGAGACGGGGGAGGGGGAAGGGAGAGAGAGACGGGGGGAGGGGGAAGGGAGAGAGAGACGGGGGGGAGGGGGAAGGGAGAGAGAGACGGGGGGAGGGGGAAGGGAGAGAGAGACGGGGGGAGGGGGGAAGGGAGAGAGAGACGGGGGGAGGGGGAAGGGAGAGAGAGACGGGGGGAGGGGGAAGGGAGAGAGAGACGGGGGGAGGGGGAAGGGAGAGAGAGACGGGGGGAGGGGGAAGGGAGAGAGAGACGGGGGGAGGAGGAAGGGAGAGAGAGACGGGGGGAGGAGGAAGGGAGAGAGAGAGGGGGGAGGAAGGGAGAGAGAGAGGGGGGAGGAAGGGAGAGAGAGAGGGGGAAGGAAGGGAGAGAGAGGGGGAAGGAAGGGAGAGAGAGGGGGAAGGAAGGGAGAGAGAGGGGGAAGGAAGGGAGAGAGAGGGGGAAGGAAGGGAGAGAGAGGGGGAAGGAAGGGAGAGAGAGGGGGAAGGAAGGGAGAGAGAGGGGGAAGGAAGGGAGAGAGAGGGGGAAGGAAGGGAGAGAGAGGGGGAAGGAAGGGAGAGAGAGGGGGAAGGAAGGGAGAGAGAGGGGGAAGGAAGGGAGAGAGAGGGGAAGGAAGGGAGAGAGAGGGGGAAGGAAGGGAGAGAGAGGGGGAAGGAAGGGAGAGAGAGGGGGAAGGAAGGGAGAGAGAGGGGGAGGAAGGGAGAGAGAGGGGAGGAAGAGAGAGGGGGAGGAGGAGAGAGAGGGGAAGGAAGGGAGAGAGAGGGGGAAGGAAGGAGAGAGAGGGGGAAGGAACGGAGAGAGAGGGGGAAGGAACGGAGAGAGAGGGGGAAGGAACGGAGAGAGAGGGGGAAGGAACGAGAGAGAGGGGGAAGGAACGGAGAGAGAGGGGGAAGGAACGGAGAGAGAGGGGGGAAGGAAGAGAGAGAGGGGGGGGAAGAGAGAGAGGGGGGGGAAGAGAGAGAGGGGGGGGAAGAGAGAGAGGGGGGGGAAGAGAGAGAGGGGGGGGAAGAGAGAGAGGGGGGGGAAGAGAGAGAGGGGGGGGGAAGAGAGAGAGGGGGGGGGAAGAGAGAGAGGGGGGGGGAAGAGAGAGAGGGGGGGGAAGAGAGAGAGGGGGGGGGAAGAGAGAGAGGGGGGGGAAGAGAGAGAGGGGGGGGAAGAGAGAGAGGGGGGGGAAGAGAGAGGGGGGGGGAAAGAGAGAGGGGGGGGGAAGAGAGAGAGGGGGGGTGAAGAGAGAGAGGGGGGGTGAAGAGAGAGAGGGGGGGTGAAGAGAGAGAGGGGGGTGAAGAGAGAGAGGGGGGTGAAGAGAGAGAGGGGGGTGAAGAGAGAGAGGGGGGTGAAGAGAGAGAGGGGGGTGAAGAGAGAGAGGGGGGTGAAGAGAGAGAGGGGGGTGAAGAGAGAGAGGGGGGTGAAGAGAGAGAGGGGGTGAAGAGAGAGAGGGGGGTGAAGAGAGAGAGGGGGGTGAAGAGAGAGAGAGGGGGGTGAAGAGAGAGAGGGGGGTGAAGAGAGAGAGGGGGGGTGAAGAGAGAGAGGGGGGTGAAGAGAGAGAGGGGGGTGAAGAGAGAGAGGGGGGTGAAGAGAGAGAGGGGGGGTGAAGAGAGAGAGGGGGGTGAAGAGAGAGAGGGGGGTGAAGAGAGAGAGGGGGGTGAAGAGAGAGAGGGGGGTGAAGAGAGAGAGGGGGGTGAAGAGAGAGAGGGGGGTGAAGAGAGAGAGGGGGGTGAAGAGAGAGAGGGGGGTGAAGAGAGAGAGGGGGGTGAAGAGAGAGAGGGGGGTGAAGAGAGAGAGGGGGGTGAAGAGAGAGAGGGGGGTGAAGAGAGAGAGGGGGGTGAAGAGAGAGAGGGGGGTGAAGAGAGAGAGGGGGGGGAAGAGAGAGAGGGGGGGGAAGAGAGAGAGGGGGGGGAAAGAGAGAGGGGGGGGAAGAGAGAGGGAGAGAGAGGGGGGGGAAGAGAGAGAGGGGGGGAAAGAGAGAGAGGGGGGGAAGAGAGAGAGGGGGGGGAAGAGAGAGAGGGGGGGGAAGAGAGAGAGGGGGGGGGAAGAGAGAGAGGGGGGGGAGAGAGGGGGGGGAGAGAGGGGGGTGAGAGGGGGGGGAGAGAGAGGGGGGGGAGAGAGGGGGGGGAAGAGAGAGAGGGGGGTGGAAGAGAGAGAGGGGGGGGAGAGAGAGAGGGGGGGGGGAGAGAGAGGGGGGGGGAGGGGGGGGGAGAAGAGAGAGAGAGGTGGGGAGGGAATAGGCAGGACAAGTTCTGATCAGGCTTGACATGAGACTGGACAAAGATGCAAGTTTAAGCCTAAAACGAGGAGCAACGTGCCAGGCAATTTGGTTTGGTGGGCTTGTGGAAGAGAGGGAAGCAGCAGAGGCAGCTGATTGGATTGCCTCAATCTTCGTGACAGAGATTCTCCATGTGTCTCCCTCATTGCTGTTGGAGGGGAGGATGGAGGAGGCAGGATGATGGACAGCGTTTTGCATAGAAACGAAGCCTGCATTCGTGATATTAACTTTTATCTAGAATATTAAAATGTACAACAGAAGTCTGGGTCGAATCCCATCGCATCAAATGGTGGAATTTGAATTCAATTTTAAAGAGACTGGAATTACGAATCAGCTGGTTGCCATGGAACCGCTGCTAATGGCAGAAGACAAAAACAAAAAAATCTGATGTCCTTCAGGGAAAGAAATTTGCCAACCAAGCCACTCAGTTGCAAAATCTCAACAAAGGTATGAAGCTGGGTGTCCCACTTGGCATCTACCAAAGCAAGAGGAAAGACACCTGCAGAATTAGTCCTATCGACCCCACAAACTCCTCTTTACTCATATCTGGGGGCTAGCGGCAAAACTTGGAGAGGTGACTCAAAGTCTAGACAAGAAATAGCGTCAGACTCATGGAAACTAACCTTACAGACAACGACACATCACCACTGTCCTCAGTGAAGGCCTGTCCCACGAGCAGGACAGACCCGGCAGACGTGGCAGCACAGTGATAATGGGAACTGCAGATGCTGGAGATTCCAAGATAATAAAATGTGAGGCTGGATGAACACAGCAGGCCAAGCAGCATCTCAGGAGCACAAAAGCTGACGTTTCGGGCCTAGACCCTTCATCAGAGCATGGGAGAGAGATTCCCTGAGGTTGGTCCGGAGGGAGGAGGGTAACTTCTTCAGGTTAGGCATCTCTGGAAGAGGCTTCGCAGTGAGGTTAAAATAGTATCAGAGATAATGGGAACTGCAGATGCTGGAGATTCCAAGATAATAAAATGTGAGGCTGGATGAACACAGCAGGCCAAGCAGCATCTCAGGAGCACAAAAGCTGACGTTTCGGGCCTAGACCCCTCTGATGAAGGGTCTAGGCCCGAAACGTCAGCTTTTGTGCTCCTGAGATGCTGCTTGGCCTGCTGTGTTCATCCAGCCTCACATTTTATTATCGTGGCAGCACAGTGCTATTCTGGCCGGATTATTTGTCCTGAGAGTACTCGACATCGACGCCTGGAAGTCTCATGGCTCCTGCTTGTTACCATGTATCATCCTTCCTCGGTTGATAAATTGGCAGCAGTATTCTTGCTAGATTATTAACCCAGAGACCCAGATAGCATTCTGCGGACCTGGGTTCGAATCCTGCCATGGCAGATGGTGAAACCTGAATTAAGTAATTATCTGGAATTACGAGTCTAATGATGACCATGAAACCATTGCTGATTATCAGGGAAGACTCATCTGGTTCATTTGCATCCTTTTGGGAAGGAAATCTGCCATCCTTACCTGGTCTGCAATACATGTGACTCCAAACCCACAGCAATGCGGTTGACTGTTAACTGCCTTCTGGGCAATAAACACTGGTCCAGCTGATGATTTCCATATCCCAAGAGTGAATTTTAATTGGAAAAAAAAACTCCATGTTGAACAGCACTTGGAGGAAGCACTGAGAGTGCAAACGGCACTAAATGTACTCCGTGTCCACCATCAGGAGTAGTTTGCAGCAGGATTACCAATCAAGCTGGACAGGTCCCAAAGGAAAAAGCTGCCTGGCTGGGACCGCAGCAGGTGCTGCCACAACAAACAGAAGGGAAAAACATAGCTGGTCTCATCGTCACAAATTTCCCAGTTGCAGATGCATCTGTCCGTGACAGGATTGATAAGAGCGACCACCGCATAGTCCTGTGGAGACAAAGCCTCATCTTAAACTTGAGAATACCCCCATTGCATGATAATAAAATGTGAGGCTGGATGAACACAACAGGGCCAGCAGCATCTCAGGAGCACAAAGGCTGACTTTTCAGGCCTAGACCCTTCATCAGAGGAGATGCTGCTGGCCCTGCTGTGTTCATCCAGGCTCACATTTTATTATCTTGGATTCTCCAGCATCTGCAGTTCCCATTATCACTGATACAATACCCACCATTGCGTTGGGTGGCACGAACTTCAGCTGAAAGAGACAGACTTGGAACAGACACAGGAACTCAAAACCAGATATCTATGAGGCTTTGTGGGACATCAACAGCAGAACTTAATCCAGCACAGTCTGTAACCTCGTGGCTTGGCATATCCTACAGTCAACCATTAGCATTGATCCAAGGGATCAACACTGGTTGAATGGATACTATCGGAGGGCATGCCAAGAACAGCACCAGGTATACCTAAAAATAAGGTGCCAACCTCATAAAACTACCAAACAGGACTATCTGCATGCCAAATAGCATAAGCAGCAAGAGTTAGAGCTGAGCCACCCCTAACCAATAGATCAGATGTAAGCTCTGCAGTTCTGTCACACCCAGTTGAGAATGGTGATGGACAATTAAACAAGTCACTGGAGGAAGCATGCCAAAAATCCCCATCTTTACTGACAGAGGAGCCCAACCTATCCACGCAAAAGATAAGACTGCAGCAAATTTCAGCCAAAAATGCCAATTGAATGATCCATCTCACCTTCTCCAGAGGTCCCCGACATCAGAGATGTGAGTTTTCATCCAATTTGATTCATTTCAAATAATATTAATAAATGAATGAACGGTTACAGACCCTGGCAACACTCTGGCAATAGTACCGATGACTAGTGCTCTAGAGCTTGCTAGTGCCAAGCCAAACTGTTTCAGTCCTGCTACAGCGCTGGCATCTATTGACAATTTGGAAAACTGCCCAGGTCTGTTCAGCACAAAAACACAGCAAATCCAACCCGACCAATTTCCCCTCAAGCAGTCTACTCTCTATCATCAGTAAAGTGATGGAAGGTGTTGTCAACAGCACTATTAAGCAGCACTTACTCAGCAGTAACCTGCTCAGTGACACCCAGTTTGAGTCATGGCGAGCACTTGGTTCCTGATCTTATTACAGACTTGATCCACAAATTCACAAACAGCTGAATTCCTGAGGTGGGGTGAGGGTAACTGCAGAGCCCTGCACAAAAACCACTTATTTCCACTTCAGTGACAATGACTGACAGTGACACCTTTGTTTCAGCTCATCTGCTGAACCTCTCATCTATTCCTGTGTTACCTCTAGACGTAACTATCCAAACTCACTGCCAGTCAGCCTCCCACATTCAACATCCCTGTAACCTCAAGAATACCTAAAATTCTGCTGCACACAAGTTCATTTGTACCAAGACCTGTTCACCATCACTGCTGTGCTCCCTGACCCACAAAGGCTCCTATTTATAAGCAACAATTTAAAATTCTCACCCTTGATTTAATTCCTGGCTGTGATGAGCCCTATCTCCCTGCACCAAACAACCTTCAAGACTTCGATAACTCATTTAGTTCCAGACTCCAACAATGCGTTTAATCATCCCTTCACTATTGGAGGCTGTTTCTACAGTTGCCAGGCAACATGGTCTGGAAGTCCCATGATAAGCCTCTTAGGTTTGCATTCCTTCTTTAAGATAGTCATAAAAACCTGCAAATTTAGTAACTTTTTGGTAACCTGACCTAATATGGCCTTACGTCAAAAGTTTCTTGATAATATTTTTGTGAAATTATAAAACATGATTAAAATACAAATTGTTTGTTGATTTGGACATACACCGTTAGCTCTCCAGTATCGCTAGATGAATGATCTGTAACTTCTCAAATGGCCGCATTGTGGGAGCACCTTTATCATACAAACTGCAGCAGGACACAAAAGTTAAACATCACCTTCTCCACAGGCAACAGGGCTTTGGCAACGATCGCTGGTACCTGTGGAAGGAGAAACAGTAAATGTTGCAGAAGTGCAAAATGAATGACACAGAATAAAAATGCTGTCGAATTTGATGGTCTGAAATGGAAGAAAAATGCACTCTCTTTCTGGGAAAATATTTCCTGACTGTGAAAGATACCATTCAAAAATTAATCTGGTAAGACAGCAGTCAGGGGGTGGGGAGCAGTGGAAAATTTATTGACAAAAGGTAGAAGGAAGTAACAGTAAAACACTACAGAGATCAAATGTATCCATCATTAGAGACTGAAGAGATTAAACACCGACAAAGGTGATCAGGGAGCACAGAAGTGATGAAGAGCAGTGCGAGCTGCTATTATCCCAAACTCTGGGAAAGAAATCCAGAAGAAACAAACATTTCTCTTGGATAAGAGATAATAGGAACTGCAGATGCTGGAGAATCCAAGATAACAAGTTGTGGAGCTGGATGAACACAGCAGGCCAAGGAGCAGGAAAGCTGACGTTTCGGGCCTAGACCCTTCATCAGAAATGGAGGAGGGGAAAGAGGTTTCTGAACTAAATAGGGAGACAGATCAAAGATGGAGAGAAAAGATATGTGGAGAGGAGACAGACAAGTCAAAGAGGCAGCACGGAGCAGGTAAAGGTGAGTATCGGTGGGGAGTTAGGGAGGTGATAGGTCAGTCCAGGGAGGTGGGATGAGGTTAGTAGGCAGGAAATGGGGGTGCGGCTTGAGGTGGGAGGAGGGAATAGGAGAGAGGAAGAACAGGTTAGGGAAGCAGAGACAACCTGGGCTAGTTTTGAGATGCAGTTGGGGGGAGGGGAGGTTTTGAAGCTTGTGAAATCCACATTGACACCATTGGGCTGCAGGGTTGCCAGGCAGAATACGACTTGCTGTTCCTGCAACCCTCGGGTGGCATCATTGTGGCAGTGCAGCTCCCCCACGATAGGCATTTAGTCTGAGGAAAGGGACGTGGAGTTGATTTCGTTCACGACTGGGAGGTGCAGTTGTTTATTGTGAACCGAGTGTAGGTGTTCTGCAAAGCGGTCCGCAAGTCTCCGCTTGGTTTCCCCAATGTAGAGGGGGCCACAACGGGTACAGGGGATGCAGTATACCACATTAGCAGATGTGCAGGTGAACGTCTGCTTGATGTAGAAAGTCTTCTTGGGGGTTGGGATGGGGGTGTGGGGGCAAGTGTAGCACTTCCTGCGTTTGCAGGGAAGAGTGCCAGGTGTGGCGGGGCTGGAGGGGAGTGTGGAGCGGACAAGGGAGTTACGGAGAGTGTGGTCCCTCCGGAAAACAGGCAAGGGTGGGGAGGGAAAGTGTCTTTGGTGTTGGGGTCGGATTGCTGATGGCAGAAATGTCAGAGGATGATGCATTGGATCCAGTAATTGGTGGGGTGGTACGTGAGGATGAGGGAGATTCTTTTTCGGTTGTTATTGCAGGGACGGTGTGCGAGTTAGGAGTTGTGGAAAAATACAGGAGACACGGTCAAGGGCATTCTCGATCACTGTAGGTGGGGTGCGGGTGAAAAGAGGTGGGGGGTGGGGTTGCAGTCCTTGAAAAGGAACATCAGACATACGGGAGTGGAATCCTGGGAGCAGATGCGGTGGAGTTGAAGGAATTGGGAATAGCAGATGGCATTTTTTGAGGGCAGTTGGTGGGAGGAGGTGCATTCTAGGTAGCTGAGAGAGTCGGTGGGCTTGAAATGGATTTTGGTTTGTAGACGGTTGCCTAAGATGGAAACAGAGGGCCAGGAAGGTGAGAGAGCTGTTAAGAGATGGCTCAGGTGAACTTAAGGTTGGGGTGGTAGGTGTTGGTGAAGTGGATGAACTGTTCGAGCTCCTTGTGGGAGCACGAGGCAGTGCCGATACAGTAATCCATGCACCAGACGAAGAGGTGGGGTTCAGGGCCAGTGTATGTACGGAAGAGGGATTGTTTTGACAAAGAGGCAGGCATAGCTTGGGCCCATGCAGGGACCCACGGCCATCCCCTGTGTCTGTAGGAGGTGGGAGGAGTTGATAGAGAAGTTGTTGAGGGTGAGGACAAGTTCACCTAAGCGCATAAGGGGGTCAGTAGAGGGGACCTGGTCAGACCTGCAGGACAGGAAATAGCATAGGGCTTTTAGGCCATCTGTATGGGGAAATGCAGGTGCTAATGTGGTATACTGCATCCGCTGTACCCATTGTGGCCTCCTCTACGTCGGGGAAACCAAGCAGAGGCATGGGGGCCACTTTACAGAACACCTACACTCAGTTCGCAATAAACAACTGCTCATCCCCACCTCCCTAACCTGTTCTTCCTCTCACCTATCCCCTTCTCCCTAGACTGACCAATCCCCTCCGTACATCCCCACCTACACTCACCTTTACCTGCTCCATCCCCGTCTCTTTAATTTGGAGGCCTCCTCTCCACCTGCCTCCCCTTCTCTCCCTGTTTATTTCAGTATCCCCTTCCCCTCCCCCATTTCTGAAGGGTGTAGGCCCAAAAACGCTAGCTTTCCTGCCCCTCTGATGCTGCCTGTCCTGCTGTGGTTCTCCAGCCCCACACCTTGTTCTCTCACTTTCAGCCAGAGGCGGCTGCGCATGCGCCCAGCTTCACCCCGGCCCTTTTTGAAGTTAAACCTGCCGCGCATGCGCCCCGCGGATCATTGCCCCCAATAAAGATGGTGGCGGTCACACGGGCCTATCGTCATCTGAGGCATTGATTTGTTTTCTGCAAACGTGAGTCTGCGAGTTTCAAATGTGTGTTTTCCGACGTGCACTAACTGTTTGTAAAACTTCGAAACCCATACGAATATCACTTCCCTCCAGCTTTCTGCCGTTTTGCTTTCTTTACCGCGGCCTGCTCTTACCTCAATTGCACAAATCTTGGTCTCAGCGAAGGATCTAGGCCCGAAACGCCAGCTTTCCTGATCCTCTGATACTGCTTGACCTGCTGTGTTCATCCAGCTGCACACCGTGTTATCACGGATTCTACGGCCTCAGCAGTTCTGGTTGTCTCAGCGACTCTGGACCGCTATCGTGGATGATCACGTGGTTTTCACTGATCCCGCCCTCTCTTCATTCCGATTGGGCGATATCCGCCCGGTCATGCATGGAACCCCTGTGCTCCTATTGGTCTCGCACTGACATCAATCAGCCAGACTTCACTGTGAGCTGGAGCATGCGAAGTGCCTTGTGTTATTGTGAGAAGGTAATGATCGCCGTCACAATGATTTGAGACAAATGAGACTGAGAACTGGATGAGAAAGATTGTTACATTAGCGATCCTGGGGTTTTAATAAGTCGCTCTGAGGAAAGGGCACTGCACCCGAAACGTTAACTCTGTCTTTTTACCTTCACAGATGCTGCCACACCTGCTGAGCTTTTCCAGCAACTTTGTTTTTGTTCCTGATTTACAACATCCCAGTTCTTTTGTTATTTTTTAATAAGTCGCGATTGAAAAGGCTTCCTGCAGCTCAAAGCTAAAGATACTCTTGACACCGCTCTGTCAGCGAATAGAGAAATGGCGGTGAAATAAGGATAATAAATACAGGTATATAACAGTCCTCAGGTAAGATGTAAAGGGAATAATTATGAACATGAAGAACATCACGTGGTGAAGTGAGGTGAGTGTTGTTCATATGAACTGTGATTGGGCAGAGCGGGAGGTTAATTAAAAAAGAGCAAGCATAAAAGAGATTCTCAAGAAAGGCCTGTGCAATGGAAAGCAACGAGAATCAGAAGAGCCCAAGACAGAAGAAAAAGTTTGAAGACCGAGGCTGCAAAAACTCCAATAAGTTGTTTCACTGCTCTACTGCCTAGTTATTGACTTTAGCGTATAATCCACATTCAACTGTAAGTAGTTGTCTGAGTTTGTCACTGTAGTTTACTTCATAACAGATAAACTCCACACTTTGTCTCAATAAAGCTGACAGTTGGTTCACAAATTAGTTCTGCTGCCAAGTCCATTCCCATTTGAAAAAGGATAGAGATCACATTTAAATAGACAATGATAAATGTCAATCCAGGCTGGGAGCAAAATTCTGCTCCCTCTCCACTGACTCCATCCCTGCCCCTGGTAACTGGCAGGTAACACACTGGCCACAGTCATGGTGCAATATTTCACCCCAAGATGAGCTTCCAACCACATTACTCACCCCTACACTCATTATCCCAAAGACCACATACAATTTCAACCTCAACAGCATCTCAGTTCATCTGCTGCTGAAACTCTCATCCATTCCTTTGTTACCTCTCGACTTAAGTCCCCAAACACACTCCCGGCCGGCTTCTTAATTCTACTCTCCTGAAATCTTGAAATGATCCAAAAATCTGCTGCCCGTGTGTTTACTCTCACCCATTTCAACACCTTCAAGTTTTTCCATCCTGTGCTCATTAACATAGATATTTTCTGGGTGGCAAAGCACCAAGGTATTGAAATTCATATCCTTATTTTGAAATTTTGTCATCACACCTCTTTTGTTTGATAGTCCCTCCAGCTGCAAAACTCTCTGAGATATATCTGAAGAAGGGTCACTGGACACAAAACAGTAATGCTGCTCTTTCTCCATAAGCAATGCCAGATAAGCTGAGTTTTACATCAATTTCTGCTTGTGTTACTACTTTCAAGCATCTACTGTTCTTTTGCTTTTTCCTTCAAGACATTTGTTCTCCCTGACTTCCAACCTCCAGTAGATTTCTGGTTTTAACTCTCCCACCTTTTTCATGTTTTCAGTTCCTAAGGCCAAAAGCTCTTGAATTTACTCACTAAACATTCCTGGTTTTCAAAGTCCCCTTGTTTGTTCAGGATATTCCTTGAAACCTACTTCTTTGGCCAGTTTTGGGTCACTTGTCCTAATAAGTGCCTGGTATCAAATATTATTTTGTGACAACCTTGTGTAATATGTCAGATCATTGGATTGAATCAAAAATGTGAAAACATTTAAATTGTTCTTTTGGAAAACATCACTAATCTTTCACGATCATTTGGTAACTCCTTACCTAATATCATTGCAAGTGCGACTTCACCACACGACCTGCACTGGTTCAGAAAGGTCAAACATCAAATTCTCCAGATGTAACTGAGGATTGGCAATAGTTACTGATACCTTTGGAGAGTGATCCAAAGTTAATGTATCAGGATATGGGGAATGAATGATATGGTGCAGAACTTCTTGGGTAATATAAGCTCAGAAACAGAACAGCGATGGCTTCCTTCCAACTCGAGAGGGTCTAACTTTACTTTTTAATTGAAAAATATTCAGGTTCATTTATAGTTCTTCACGGAGAATGAATTGTTGATCTTATTCAGCTGCATGTGTACAATAAATTTCTTTAGATGTGAGGTCAAAGAAATTCAAAACTATTCCCCATCCTCCCACAGACTTTGTTTCACTGTTAAGATGTCTACTCATGGACCTAGGGGATCCAGGTACATGATTATCTGAAGTTTACATCACATTTAGACAGTGGTTAAACATGCTTTTGACACGCCAGCCTTCATTGCTCAATCGTTTCAGTTTCGGAGTTGGGAAGTCATATTGAGGTTGCACAGGATGTTGATGAGACCCCCTCTGGAATACAGTGTGCGGTTTCTGTCGCACAGTTACAGGGGGCACATTATGAAGCAGGCGATTGTTAAGAAGAGGTTTACCAGGATGTTGCCTGGTATGGAAGCTTTGATTTATAAAGAAAGGTTAGATAGACTTTGACTTTTCTCGCTGGTGCTTAGGAGGTTGAGAGGCGGCCTGTCAGAAGTTCATAAAATAATGAGACACGGAGATAGTATGAATTGTGGTCATCATTTCCCAAGGATGGGAGATTTCAAGATCAGGGGATGTTTTTCAGTTGCGAGGAGACTATTTAATAAAAAAAGATATGTGAGGCAGAACTTTGCAATGACTGTGAATAAAACAATGGCAAGTTCCAGCAGAGAAACAGGTGACAGTGAAGCAGGCATGTGAGGATAAGTGTGTTTCGTTTGCCAGTGACATTCACCGCTTCACAAAGTGGGGAACATTGAAGTGCAGCAGTGACGGTGATTATTTTGCAGGATATTCACCTTGCAAATCGTTTTTCCGCCAGTATCCCTGATTACATCGCAATCGACAGGATGAAAGCTGCAGCAAGACGTGGAGCCAGTGGTGTAATTGGTACGGCATCTGATTTGAATTGGAAGTTTGGAATATTGTATCCTCTCTCGCTCGAGTGAAGTTGACAGCTTTTCTACCCTTGCAAATTGACAGACGCTTCTGAAGAGGTATGTCTGCCCAATGCTGTTTTTGTCAGGTTCCCAGCAGCGGAAGTGAATGGATTGCTGGGTTTTGGAAATTGAAAATTGAAATTGAAAGGTAAATGAGTAACATGAGTGTGGGGCTACTTCAGCTCACTGTCAATTTCATATCCCAGCTCATGGTAACGGTACCCATTGTCAGGAGAAACTGCTTGTGTTGCACATAAAGCTGTCGTGCGTCAGGAAACCTTGTGTCCAGCGAGAGAAGCAGGTAGAACAGTATGTGTATCATATCACAAAGACTGACACTGAGCCACACATTAAATGGTAAAGCTAACAAGTTGTAAACTTGCTCGCCCACGTGGGGCTTGTTTTCATTCAGACTTTTCGTCCCCATGCGAGGTAACGTCATGAGTGAGACTTCCAATGAAGCAATGTTGTTCTCCTCCACTTGGAATTTATCCTGCCCAGTCTGTTCCAGCGACTTCTGTCATTTTGCATTCTGTTCTGTGTGTGTTGCATGTGGGGTCCAATTCTGTGTGTTTGCCGACTGCATTATGGATCTAGAACCATGCCTCTAGGAATTCCCATGTGTGTCTGTGTTTGGATTGCACTACTACAGTTATGTTGTCCCAGTTAAACTGATGGCCTTCATTATCCGGGTGTACTGATATGAGGGAAAGTTTGTCATGTCATTTTGCTGCCAGCTGATGTTCATGTACACTGATGGCTAGTTTCCTTCCTGTCTGTCTGATATAATGTTTGTGGCAATCGTTGCACGGTATTTTGTAAACAATGTCAGTTGTGCATGTCGTGGGTATGGTGTCTTTAATCCTTGAGAATGTTTGTCGTAGCATGGCTTTGGGCTTGTGTGCTACCGTAATTCCTAGTGGTCAGAGGATTTGTCAGTTCTGAAATGTTCTTGATGTGTGGCAGTGTGTCCCGTGTGTTAGGGCATAATGTGTACTCTTCGTGTTGCTGTTTAGTCAGCACCTGTGGATGAAATTGCAGGGATAGCCATTCAAAGCGAAGATTTTGTATTGGTGTTCTTCCTCTTTCTGCATAGTTCTGGGTCATTGCAATGAGCGGTGGCCCGTTTAAATAGTGTCCCGACACAGCTTAGTTTGTGCACCACTGACCTGAGTTAGTTGCCAAATTAAAAGTATCCGAGCCCCTCGAGGCACAGACCCGAGTTGTGATGTGCAAAGGACAACACACGAAGGAGGGTCCTTGTGTGATTGATCCAATGTGATCTGTATACCAGGATAAAAAGGGAAGACTGGTTTTCAGCACCCACATTGAGCCTGGCTCCACTTGGCCTCCAGTCAACTCTCTCAAACTACCATTGCAATTCACTTTTCCTGGCCTCCCCTCTGTTCTTGTTTTAAACTGATTGCACGCCAGACAGTTTCAGCTGGCATTGCTGATGTGGAACTGTAACATGGAGTGAATTGATTTTGACTGACCAGTGACGTAATTCTGCTTCTAAAGATCAGTCAATATTTCATATTTATTCGTGTAAATGATAACCATTAACAGGCTATGATAGTGACGGCACTGAATAACTGGACTAGCAGGAAAGATCTGTTGACGTCACTCAGGACACTGTCTGATTCAGCCTCGCATTCTCCCGTCCTTCTGCATGTGATGCCCCTGTGCTGTGTTTTGGTCTTGTTACATCTTGATTATAATCATCTCCAGTTATCAAATACTTTGTCATTTCTAATACATGAGACTGTCTTCCTGCACCTGTGTTTCTGGCTCCATAGCTTAGTGGTTAGAGCACTGGTCTTGTAAACCAGGGGTCATGAGTTCAAGTCTCATTGGGGCCTTTGGTAATTTTTATACATCTTCTGCTTCCAAGATCGAAAGGTGCCCTGAAAAGATTATCTGAAATTATGACTATATCATTTCCTCCACAGGCCAGAAATGTCCCTGAAATTCCACGCTCCTGTTTGCCCTTCCACGTGTTTGAGGCAGACCATTCAGAATGGCGGGAAGCAGCTGATGTGAGTGATGTTTGGCCGGAAGAGCGAAGTGAAGCAGTATAAACTGCAGAGTGGCAGATGAACAACGGGGAGGAGCACAAACCCGGGGCAGCTGCCGAATGCTCCCTTTCGTTGCTGTAAACAGGTTCCTGGTTACAAAGAGAACACTCACTCCAAATTGGCCAGAATCAGCCCAGTGAGAGTTTCCTTCAGTCTAAAAGGACAATGACAGCACATACAAAGGGAAATTACCACCCACACGCCCCCCTCCCCCCCAAGCATCTCACCATTCTGAGTTGGAAACACACCATTGTTTCTTCAGTGTACCTGGGTCTAAATCCTGGAATTTCTTCCCTAACGGAAAAGGGGCTCTACTTGCCAAGAAGCTCATGAAAGTGGCTCATCACCTCTATCTGTGGAGTAATGAGGGATGGGCAATGAAATTTCAGATTAAGATTGTGATTTCACAAGAATAGCAATTGTCTTTTGCCAGTTTTACTTTTCCAAAACAAAGTCAGGGACATTCATTGTGGAGACACAGAAAGAGTCTTATTCCACCCACTGCAGAGACATCCATGTCACAGAAGCCAGCTCTCCTGAACCCAGGGCCACCTCCCTTCCAGCCTTTTCACTTCTTGTCTGTTCCCAAGTATCTGATCGTGCCAGAGCCGAGATTCTACTTGTATTCCTGATCTTTACATTGAATTCTGACTATTTCGATGTCTCAGATCAGCTAATGACACCGAGAGCATCAGAATCAATGTCACCACACCTTTAGAGAAGGGAAAGGTGCCTTGCCTTATTCTGCTCAATCAGAAAGTTGATCCTTTACTTTCCCTTGAGTCTGAATCACAAAGTGTGATGAAAGATTTACAAAGCTGGAGACTGGATTAGCTGTTTTGTTTCCTTTCCACATTTCCACGGACCAGCTGGCAACTTTGGAGCCGTTTCTAATATTGGGGGTGGGTAGTGATGGAGTTTGGTAGTTTGATTAAGCTGATAGCAAGAATTTCTTTCCATTGACTAAGGTCAGTAAACAGGTACTTTCATTTAAGAACAGTTGAAAGAGACATAATTGCATTTACATAGCGCTTATCATCACCAATCAGGAAGCCAGTTTACTGTGAGCAGACATGGTTTAAAACTTGACTTATTTTCCTCTGAATATGATATAAAGTCAGAAGTCACACAATACCAGGTTACAGACTAACAGGTTTGTCTGAAATCAGGAGCTTTCAGAGTGTGGCTTCTTCCTCAGGTGAAGTGGGTGCATGTAATATATTCACAGCAAAGACGCTTTCGATCATAATCTGAAATTGATTTCATAAAGAGCCACCTCCATGTTCTCCCAAACATTAAAAATGAAACACATGTCAAAGGCAATAAAGCCTCACACAGGATTCAAACCTGCAACTTCTTGCACTGACGACATCTAGCTGAAGTGACAATTAGACTACGAGACTAATGACTCAGTCTGATGAAGTCCCACTTAACAATAAATCAGATGCCACTCACGCAGTGGTAGTGTCCCTACCTCAGGTGTAGGTGACCAGAGGCGAAGCTCTCGCTGCTCCAGAGGCGTGTAATAACATATCTGAACATGTTGATTGGACAATTATTCCCCATTGCTTCAGGCAGTGAAAACCGCAAACAGCATCTTCTCGTTCTGTCTCCCTGTTCCTGGGACGGTTCTATTTGTTCCTTCCGCTGGGACAGGGTTCTCTCCATTGGCAGATGCATTAAATCATTTCCCTCCATGGCAGCTAATGCTGGAAGATGGTATGTTCTCTACCGCTCCCTTTCAAGCACTGGAAGAGGGATGGAGCAGAGCTGTGGAATCAGGCTTGTGCAGCAAGTAATAAATGACAATTTGAACTTCTGTTGAATGACATTTATCAGAGACGGACAGAAGCTTGGAGGGCTGCTGAGAAAGAGAGAAGACAAAACTGGAGATTAGTCCCTTCAACAACTTAAAATGGGATCTTTCTTTGCAGCCTGTTTGGTGTTCAGAATTCATCTGCACACAACAGCACTGCAAATAACACCTTGGCATTGATTTAATGAAATTATTTGATGCATCTGCCAATGGAGTGAACCCTGTCCCAGCGGAAGGGACAAATAGAACCGTCCCACGAACAGGGAGACAGAACGAGAAGATGCTCTTTGATGCATCCAGAGCAGGAGTTGATATCTGACACCGACAGTCCCAGATGAAGAGAATCTGAATGAAACACTCATTCAGTGAGAGATGTCTCCAATGGCCCTGAGTTGCAGGGCAGCAAACAGTACAATGCAGAAGAGAGGGTTAAAAATGAGCCATTGTTTCTCCCCCACCCGCTCCCTCACAGAGACAGGGAGAGTGATGTCATCAATCCATGGCCATTCAGCCCATCAAGCCACAGTGTCCCAAAATCGCTTGTATTCTCAGTGATGTATCTCCCTAATGGTGGTGTCTGCACCATAATGCTCACAGAATCCGTACAATGTGGAAACAGGCCCTGCATCCCAACAAGTCCACACCGCACCTCAAAGCATCCCACTCAACCCCATTCCTCTCATAACCCACACATCACCAAACACTTCGGGG
Organism: Stegostoma tigrinum; assembly: GCF_030684315.1. Taxonomy (NCBI): domain Eukaryota; kingdom Metazoa; phylum Chordata; class Chondrichthyes; order Orectolobiformes; family Stegostomatidae; genus Stegostoma; species Stegostoma tigrinum. The sequence continues at coordinate 869,658 of NW_026728430.1, read as the reverse complement.
AATTTAGCCCGGCCAGCCCACCGAACCTGCACATCTCTGGACTGTGGAAGGAAACCAGAACAACCACAGGAAGCCGGAAGAGTTTGCAAACTCCACATAGACTATCTCCGGAGGGCAGAATTGAAGCAGGGTCTGTGGCGCTGTGAGGCAGCAGTGCTAACCACTGAACCATTGTGCCTTCCCATGCTCTCTCACACTGCTGATCCTCCAAATATTCACATCTGAAACGGCATGGGGTATTACTGGCAGAAATGAAAAAAAAAGCTGCACTTGATGTGCTTCAACTTCCTCAGTTTATTCCCATCTCAGATAAGAGGTTTTACAGTTCAGTTTAGGGCAGACAACAGAGAAAGCAGAAGACTTTCATAAGTATGTCACCTCCCCTCTGTAAGCTTGGCCAGTGTATCAATATGAGATATTTATTTCAGGCACATGAAGCTATGGGAAACAGAGAACTGATCAAAACACAGGATGCGGAACAGAGCGCAATATGCCTGTAGCAAAAGGCAGAGAATGGTTTCGAGTTTTCGATCTCTGGAGTATGGGCCCAGCATGCTCCCGCTGCATCACTCTGTTGCTCTAGCTCATGACTTTTTCAACAAGTATTCAGCTTTTCATCTGGTGTGTGGCATGCACCTTAAAGAATGATGTCAAAAGATCTTCACTGTTGTTATGTAATATGCTGTGGCTTAGACATGTCACGTTTGTGTAAGTATTACCTTTGTCTAAGTTCCCACATTCTGTTGGTCGAGCTGTGATTCCAGTCAGAATCACAAAATTTGTCAAAATGCAGACGGAGACCATGTAGCTCGCCTTAGCTGTGGGTGCGTCGGGTCTCCACAATAAGTACATGAGTGTCTGTTTTAATATCATTCTCTTGCCTTCTCCCTGTAACTCTGCACATTGTGGCTTTTCACAGAGCCATCAAATTCCATTTTGTGTGGCATGAATCTGCTTCTTTGTTGCAGTCAGGCAGGGATTTACAGATCCACTTAGTCGTTGTATAAAAATGCGCTTTGTCATGTAATTCTTACTTCTTTTCCTCATGACTTCACACCTCTGCCTAATTGATCTCGATCTTTACAGGCATGTGAGCATTTTTACCCCGGGAGTTCCTCTGTTCATACCCCTCACAACTTGGAAAGCTTTACACAGACCAGTTTACTGTTCTCCAAGAAGAACTATATCAACTTTCCAATCTATCTTTCTTGATGACATTCTTCACACGCGTCAGTGTTCACGCAAACCTGTTCAGCACTTTCTCCAGTCACTTTGCCTCACAGCTTCCTGAACTTTCACACATACATAATTGACCAATAATTAAGTGTAGAATTCATTCTGATGATTGGTCTTGGACCTAACTGTCAACTTTTCTCCTTCTCCTCTGCTGCCTGACCTGCTGTGTTCCTCTAGTTCCACACTGCAGAAATTCTGTCTCCAGTGTCTGCAATTCGTGCGATCTCCAGAATCATTCAGATTGCGGAGCACACATGCGGAATCACTCTTGTGCTTTGAACATGTTTTTCTCTGTGCTGGGTTCACAATGATGTTAGAGCAGCTTCATTTTTCTGAAAGCTGGTTGAGTGATTCAGTGAATGTCAAGAGAAGAAATCTGGGCTTGTCCGGGATTTGAACCCGGCATCTCTCGCATATCAGCGGCATATTAGACCCAAAGCGAGAATCATACCCCTAGACCAATGAGCCAACCAACAAGAGGCACACCCCTTTCAGAGTGAGGTACATCCCACTTTGTTCAGGGAATTCAAAGCAGCAAAGAATTTCAAGAATATTTTGTTCTCAATCTGTCTCCCTGCTCCTGAGACGGTGCTGTTTGCCTGTTCTCCTGGCACTGGGTTCTCTCCATTGAGGGATTATTATACAATTTGTTTCCACTTGGATCACAGAAAGTTTTGAAGGATTCGTGAAGCAAGAGATTCTGTTGCTGTTTTGTTTTCTTTTCATGTTACCACCTCCCAAGTGAATTTTGTTTCTGAAATCCTGTTACAATCTTCAGGCTTCATCATGCCTGGGGCCAAGGGAATTCAGGTTTGTGGAGATATTCAAAAGGCCGGGATTGTTCTGTTTCAAGCAAAAAAGGTCAAATGGAGATTTCATGTCAGTAGACAATGAGAAACAGTTTCCACAGGTGAGGATCAGTAAACAGGTAAGTAGGATTTTAGAACATGAAACATAAAGAGAACTGCACTTAGAGAGGACTTTTCACCACCAGTGATGGCGTCTGTTGACTACAGGTAGGGGTTGTTTAAAACTTGCTTCCTTTTTCCCCGAGCACAATGTATTCACTGCAAACATTCTCAGGGATCTCAGACTGAAATCGATCTCATTGAAATCAGACCCCATCACTTTGATGTGTTTTGAGCTGCTTCCCGTAAGTCCATGCAAATGAAATAAATATCTCATATTGATGCATGGGCCAAGTTTATGCAAATGAGGTGACACGCGTCTGAAGGTCTGAATGGCCTTCTCATGTTCCGTCTCGATCTGCGACGGTCTGATTTGTTAAACCTGTTCTCTGAGATCGCAGGAATAAAGTGCTGAATTTGAAAAAACATCAGCTGTCGTGTTTTACATGCAATGGATACCCTGCAGTAATTCCTCATGCTGTTTAAGGAAGCAGTGTCCTTCAAGTGAAGTGAGAAGTTGTGAGTGACCAAAGGATCGGAGACAGCATCACATCACAGATACAGTTCACCATTATTAGGACGGATATTACCGATTGTAGATAACCATGGAGAGATACAAGTGACAGAGAATCCCCATGCATTCGAGGGACTGAACGTCTTCTTCCCGCATGGGAATGACTCCATGGGTTTATGACGTCACTCTCCCTGTGTCTGTGATGCGGAGATGCCGGTGAAAAGTGTCACTTCAACTGATGGAGGAGCAGTGCTGTGAAAGTTTGTGATTTCACATAAAACTGTTGGACTAGATTCCGGTGTTGTGTGACTTCTGATTTTGTTCACTGTCTCTGTGACAGAGCAGGCGAGGGAGAAACAATAGATCATTTTTTAACCCTCCCTTGAACTGCCTGCAGCTCCGCAGCTCAGGGATGTTGGGGATGACTCTCAGTGAGTGAGTGTTTCACTTGGATTCTCTTAATCTTGAACTGTTGGTGTCAGATATTAACTCCTGCACGGTCGTAACAAAGAAACTGACATCTGCGTTGCAGAAGACTTTCTGCAAGATTGCTGTATGAAGTCGAATCCTGAAAACCAAACAGGCTGCAAAGAAAGATCGTGTATTACGTTTCTGAAGGGAATAGTCTCCAGTGTCAATTTCTCTCTTTTCTAGCAGCTCTGCATCTTTCTCTCTGTCTCTGACTAATGCCATTTGATGCAAGTTCCCTATCATGGTTTATAATTTCCTGACATCTGATTCTGCCTCTTCTGCTTTTTCACCTTTCCCGTGTTCAAGAAGGAGCTGCAAAACATATACCATCCCCAAGCACTGCCTGCCTATGGAGGGAATTGGTTTGATCCATCTGCCATTGAAGACACCCTGGTGCTTGGGGAAAGGAGCAAACAGCAGCAGCCCGGGAGCAGGGGCAGAATGGGAAAAAGCTGTTCATTGTTGCTTTCACTGCCTGAACTGAGATTTCTTTAAAATGTAAGCAGCCTGTTCAAAGATGCTATTCCTCACCTCTGGAGCAGATAGAACTTGAAAGCGGTCTCCAAAATCCAAAGGTCACTGTATGAGGATCAACTAGATTACAGCAGAAAGCTGATGCTCGATGAAACTGTTCATTGGTGTAGAGGTCTGAGGGTCATTGATGAGGCTTTCAGAGGTCTCACGTTTAAATCCTGCTTGAGCCTTTGTTGTCTGTAGCTGTATCCTCTCTTCACTGTTTGACATCTTTTGGTGAAAATCTTTGGGAGTGTGTGAACGTGGTTCATTATGAAATCGAAGACTCTCTGAGATGCCAAAGGGCCTTTGCAGTGATAATCCCACATTCAGAGAAGATGGAATCGAACTGTTACTGACTCTGGTCAGTGGTAAGAATTTCTCACTATCAGCTTGATCAAACTGCCCAAACCCAGCCATAACATGAAAAACAACGCAAAATCTGTTCGTTGGGAGGCGAAACATGGGAATCAAAACCCGTGCCACAGTGGTGAGGGGGCCAAACCCTAACCACTGGGCCACCAGGGAAAGCATTGTGGTCGTTGCCATTTTTCTCAATGGCACTGCTTTAGCCTTTTCAGCCTATTGTTTATTTTCGCTGCAGGTCAGTTTCTCCCCGTCTTGGAGGTTTTAATCATATAGAAAAAGACCATTTGTCCATCTTGTCAGTGTGTGTCTTCAGATCTTTTTCTAGTCCCAGTTTCCAGCGTTTCTCTCACTGCTTTTGGTTTTGTTAATTTGAGAGTGCAAATTTCAATGAGATTATCCCTGGAATCAATGAAGGGGACTGAAGTTTGAGATGATAAAACTATGTTAAAGCCCCTTGAATTAATCGTCCTCATGTTAAGCCACAGAAGGAGATACAAAGATATATCCTCCGAGAGTGACAGGGGCCTCAGGATTATATGCACTCTGTATCCGTCACATCCACGCTCTGTCACAGTACACACAGTTGCCTGGCAAAAGGCAGCTTTATGTGGAACACAAGCAGTTTCTCTGACAATGGGAGCCGTTGCCATGAGCTGAGATATGAAATGGACAGTGAGTTGAAATAGTTGCACATGGTCAACTTCCAATTTCAAAAACACAGCGATCCAATCACTTCACCTGCTTGGGATCTGACAAAAATAAAGCTGCACTGAGTACACATTGTGCTTTGGAAGCAACTGTCAGTTTGCAAATGCGGGAAAGCTGTCAATGTCATTCTGGAGATGGAAGGTACAACATTTCCATTTTCTAATCCAAAGTCAGATGCATTGTCAATTAAACCCACTGCTGCACAAGTATTGCTGCATCTTCCATCCTGTCCTCGTGTGATATTAACAGTGATATCAGCGGAAAGAGCATTCACAAGGTGAAAAATCAGCAAGATAATCACCGTCACTGCTGCATCTTCCATCCTGTCCACGTGTGATATTAACATGATATCAGCGGAAAGAGCATTCACAAGGTGAAAAATCAGCAAGATAATCACCGTCACTGCTGCATATTCCAACCTGTCCACGTGTGACATTAACATGATATCAGCGGAAAGAGCATTCACAAGGTGAAAAATCAGCAAGAAAATCACCGTCACTGCTGCATCTTCCATCCTGTCCACGTGTGATATTAACATGATATCAGCGGAAAGAGCATTCACAAGGTGAAAAATCAGCAAGATAATAACCGTCACTGCTGCATCTTCCATCCTGTCCATGTGTGATATTAACAGTGATATCAGCGGAAAAAGCATTCACAAGGTGAAAAATCAGCAAGATAATCACCGTCACTGCTGCATATTCCATCCTGTCCACGTGTGATATGAACATGATATCAGCGGAAAGAGCATTCACAAGGTGAAAAATCAGCAAAGATAATCACCGTCACTGCTGCATCTTCCATCCTGTCCACGTGTGATTTTAACAGTGATATCAGCGGAAAGAGCATTCTCAAGGTGAAAAATCAGCAAGATAATCACCGTCACTGCTGCATCTTCCATCCTGTCCACGTGTGATATTAACAGTGATATCAGCGGAATGAGCATTCACAAGGTGTAAAATCTGCAAGATAATCACCGTCACTGCTGTATCTTCCGTCCTGTCCACGTGTGATATTAACAGTGATATCAGCGGAAAGAGCATTCACAAGGTGTAAAATCAGCAAGATAATCACCGTCACTGCTGCATCTTCCATCCTGTCCACGTGTGATATTAACAGTGTTATCAGCGGAAAGAGCATTCACAAGGTGTAAAATCAGCAAAGATAATCACTATCACTGCTGCATATTCCATCCTGCCCACGTGTGATATTAACAGTGATATCAGCAGAAAGAGCATTCAGAAGGTGTAAAATCAGCAAGATAATCACCGTCACTGCTGCATATTCCATCCTGTCCACGTGTGATATTAACAGTGATATCAGCAAAAAGAGCATTCACAAGGTGTAACATCAGCAAGATAATCACCGCGATAATAAAATGTGAGGCTGGATGAACACAGCAGGCCAAGCAGCATCTCAGGAGCACAAAAGCTGACGTTTCGGGCCTCGACCCTTCATCAGAGAGAGGGATGGGGAGAGGGAACTGGAATAAATAGGGAGAGAGGGGGAGGCGGACCGAAGATGGAGAGTAAAGGAGATAGGTGGAGAGAGTGTAGGTGGGGAGGTAGGGAGAGGATAGGTCAGTCCAGGGAAGACGGACAGGTCAAGGAGGTGGGATGAGGGTTGTAGGTAGCTGGGGGTGTGGCTTGGGGTGGGAGGAAGGGATGGGTGAGAGGAAGAACCGGTTAGGGAGGCAGAGACAGGTTGGACTGGTTTTGGGATGCAGTGGCTGGGGGGGGAAGAGCTGGGCTGGTTGTGTGGTGCAGTGGGGGGGGGGGGACGAACTGGGCTGGTTTAGGGATGCAGTAGGGGAAGGGGAGATTTTGAAACTGGTGAAGTCCACATTGATACCATATGGCTGCAGGGTTGGCCTGTCCACGTATGATATTAACAGTGATATCAGCGGAAATGGCATTCACAAGGTGAAAAATCAGCAAGATAACCACCGTCACTGCTGCATCGTCCATCCTGTCCACGTGTGATATTAACAGTGATATCAGCGGAAAGAGCATTCACAAGGTGAAAAATCAGCAAGATAATCACCGTCACTGCTGCATCTTCCATCCTGTCCATGTATGATATTAACAGTGATATCAGCGGAAAGAGCATTCACAAGGTGAAAAATCAGCAAGATAATCACCGTCACTGCTGCATCGTCCATCCTGTCCATGTGTGATATTAACAGTGATATCAGCGGAAAGAGCATTCACAAGGTGAAAAATCAGCAAGATAATCACCGTCACTGCTGCATCTTCCATCCTGTCCACATGTGATATTAACAGTGATATCAGCGGAAAGAGCATTCACAAGGTGAAAAATCAGCAAGATAATCACCATCACTGCTGCATCTTCCATCCTGTCCACGTGTGATATTAACATGATATCAGCGGAAAGAGCATTCACAAGGTGTAAAATCAGCAAGATAATCACCGTCGCTGCTGCATCTTCCATCCTGTCCACGTGTGATATTAACAGTGATATCAGCGGAAAGAGCATTCACAAGGTGTAAAATCAGCAAGATAATCACCATCACTGCTGCATCTTCCATCCTGTCCATGTGTGATATTAACAGTGATATCAGCAGAAAGAGCATTCACAAGGTGAAAAATCAGCAAGATAATCACCGTCACTGCTGCATCTTCCATCCTGTCCACGTGTGATATTAACAGTGATATCAGCGGAAAGCGCATTCACAAGGAGAAAAATCAGCAAGATAATCACCGTCACTGCTGCATCTTCCATCCTGTCCACGTGTGATATTAACAGTGATATCAGCGGAAAGAGCATTCACAAGGTGAAAAATCAGCAAGATAATCACCGTCACTGCTGCATCTTCCATCCTGTCCACGTGTGATATTAACAGTGATATCAGCGGAAAGAGCATTCACAAGGTGTAAAATCAGCAAGATAATCACCGTCACTGCTGCATCTTCCATACTGTCCACGTGTGATATTAACAGCGATATCAGCAGAAAGAGCATTCACAAGGTGTAAAATCACCAAGATAATCACCGCGATAATAAAATGAGAGGCTGGATGAACACAGCAGGCCAAGCAGCATCTCAGGAGCACAAAAGCTGATGTTTTGTGCCTAGACCCTTCATCAGAGAGAGGGATGGGGAGAGGGAACTGGAATAAATAGGGAGAGAGGGGGAGGCGGACCGAAGATGGAGAGTAAAGAAGATAGGTGGAGAGAGTGTAGGTGGGGAGGTAGGGAGGGGATAGGTCAGTCCAGGGAAGACGGACAGGTCAAGGAGGTGGGATGATGTTAGTAGGTAGGTGGGGGCGTGGCATGGGGTGGGAGGAAGGGATGGGTGAGAGGAAGAACTGGTTAGGGAGGCAGAGACAGGTTGGACTGGTTTTGGGATGCAGTGGGTGGGGGGGAAGAGCTGGGCTGGTTGTGTGGTGCAGTGGGGGGGGGGGACGAACTGGGCTGCTTTAGGGATGCAGTAGGGGAAGGGGAGATGTTGAAACTGGTGAAGTCCACATTGATAACATATGGCTGCAGGGTTGGCCTGTCCACGTGTGATATTAACAGTGATATCAGCGGAAAGAGCATTCACAAGGTGAAAAATCAGCAAGATAACCACCGTCACTGCTGCATCTTCCATCCTGTCCATGTGTGATATTAACAGTGATATCAGCGGAAAGAGCATTCACAAGGTAAAAAATCAGCAAGATAATCACCGTCACTGCTGCATCTTCCATCCTGTCCATGTGTGATATTAACAGTGATATCAGCGGAAAGAGCATTCACAAGGTGAAAAATCAGCAAGATAATCACCGTCACTGCTGCATCTTCCATCCTGTCCACGTGTGATATTAACAGCGATATCAGCAGAAAGAGCATCCACAAGGTGAAAAATCAGCAAGATAATCACCGTCACTCCTGCATCGTCCATCCTGCCCATGTGTGATATTAACAGTGATATCAGCGGAAAGAGCATTCACAAGGTGAAAAATCAGCAAGATAATCACCGTCACTGCTGCATCTTCCATCCTGTCCACGTGTGATATTAACAGTGATATCAGCGGAAAGAGCATTCACAAGGTGAAAAATCAGCAAGATAATCACCGTCACTGCTGCATATTCCATCCTGTCCACGTGTGATATTAACATGATATCAGCGGAAAGAGCATTCACAAGGTGAAAAATCAGCAAGATAATCACCGTCGCTGCTGCATCTTCCATCCTGTCCACGTGTGATATTAACAGTGATATCAGCGGAAAGAGCATTCACAAGGTGTAAAATCAGCAAGATAATCACCGTCACTGCTGCATCTTCCATCCTGTCCATGTGTGATATTAACAGTGATATCAGCAGAAAGAGCATTCACAAGGTGAAAAATCAGCAAGATAATCACCGTCACTGCTGTATCTTCCATCCTGTCCACGTGTGATATTAACAGTGATATCAGCGGAAAGAGCATTCACAAGGTGAAAAATCAGCAAGATAATCACCGTCACTGCTGCATCTTCCATCCTGTCCACGTGTGATATTAACAGTGATATCAGCGGAAAGAGCATTCACAAGGTGTAAAATCAGCAAGATAATCACGGTCACTGCTGCATCTTTCATCCTGTCCACGTGTGATATTAACAGTGATATCAGTGGAAAGAGCATTCACAAGGTGTAAAATCAGCAAGATAATCACCGTGATAATAAAATGTGAGGCTGGATGAACACAGCAGGCCAAGCAGCATCTCAGGAGCACAAAAGCTGACGTTTCGGGCCTAGACCCTTCAACAGAGAGAGGGATGGGGAGAGGGAACTGGAATAAATAGGGAGAGAGGGGGAGGCGGACCGAAGATGGAGAGTAAAGAAGATAGGTGGAGAGAGTGTAGGTGGGGAGGTAGGGAGGGGATAGGTCAGTCCAGGGAAGACGGACAGGTCAAGGAGGTGGGATGATGTTAGTAGGTAGCTGGGGGCGTGGCTTGGGGTGGGAGGAAGGGATGGGTGAGAGGTAGAACTGGTTAGGGAGGCAGAGACAGGTTGGACTGGATTTGGGATGCATTGGGTAGGGGGGAAGAGCTGGGCTGGTTGTGTGGTGCAGTGGGGGGAGGGAACGAATTGGGCTGGTTTAGGGATGCAGTAGGGGAAGGGGAGATTTTGAAACTGGTGAAGTCCACATTGATACCATGTGGCTGCAGGGTTGGCCTGTCCACGTGTGATATTAACAGTGATATCAGCGGAAAGAGCATTCACAAGGTGTAAAATCAGCAAGATAATCACCGTCACTGCTGCATATTCCATCCTGTCTACGTGTGATATTAACAGTGATATCAGCAGAAAGAGCATTCACAAGCTGAAAAATCAGCAAAGATAATCACCGTCACCGCTGCATCTTCCATCCTGTCCACGTGTGATATTAACAGTGATATCAGCGGAAAGAGCATTCACAAGGTGTAAAATCAGCAAGATAATCACCGTCACTGCTGCATCTTCCATCCTGTGCATGTGTGATATTAACAGTGATATCAGCGGAAAGAGCATTCTCAAGGTGAAAAATCAGCAAGATAATCACCGTCACCGCTGCATCTTCCATCCTGTCCACGTGTGATATTAACAGTGATATCAGCGGAAAGAGCATTCACAAGGTGAAAAATCAGCAAGATAATCACCGTCACTGCTGCATCTTCCATCCTGTCCACGTGTGATATTAACAGTGATATCAGCGGAAAGAGCATTCACAAGGTGTAAAATCAGCAAGATAATCACCGTCACTGCTGCATCTTCCATCCTGTCCACGTGTGATATTAACAGTGATATCAGTGGAAAGAGCATTCACAAGGTGTAAAATCAGCAAGATAATCACCGTCACTGCTGCATCTTCCATCCTGTCCACGTGTGATATTAACAGTGATATCAGCGGAAAGAGCATTCAAAAGGTGAAAAATCAGCAAGATAATCACCGTCACTGCTGCATCTTCCATCCTGTCCAAGTGTGATATTAACAGTGATATCAGCGGAAAGAGCATTCACAAGGTGTAAAATCAGCAAGATAATCACCGTCACTGCTGCATCTTCCATCCTGTCCACGTGTGATATTAACAGTGATATCAGCGGAAAGAGCATTCACAAGGTGAAAAATCAGCAAGATAATCACCATCACTGCTGCATCTTCCATCCTGTGCATGTGTGATATTAACAGTGATATCAGCAGAAAGAGCATTCACAAGGTGAAAAATCAGCAAGATAATCACCGTCACTGCTGCATCTTCCACCCTGTCCACGTGTGATATTAACAGTGATATCAGCAGAAAGAGCATTCACAAGGTGAAAAATCAGCAAGATAATCACCGTCACTGCTGCATCTTCCATCCTGTCCACGTGTGATATTAACAGTGATATCAGCGGAAAGAGCATTCACAAGGTGAAAAATCAGCAAGATAATCACCGTCACTGCTGCATATTCCATCCTGTCCACGTGTGATATTAACAGTGATATCAGCGGAAAGAGCATTCACAAGGTGAAAAATCAGCAAGATAATCACCGTCACTGCTGCATCTTCCATCCTGTCCACGTGTGATATTAACAGTGATATCAGCGGATAGAGCAATTACAAGGTGAAAAATCAGCAAGATAATCACCGTCACTGCTGCATATTCCATCCTGTCCACGTGTGATATTAACAGTGATATCAGCGGAAAGAGCATTCACAAGGTGTAAAATCAGCAAGATAATCACCTTCACTGCTGCATATTCCATCCTGTCCACGTGTGATATTAACAGTGATATCAGCTGAAAGAGCATTCACAAGGTGTAAAATCAGCAAGATAATCACCGTCACTGCTGCATCTTCCATCCTGTCCACGAGTGATATTAACAGTGATATCAGCGGAAAGAGCATTCACAAGGTGTAAAATCAGCAAGATAATCACCATCACTGCTGCATATTCCATCCTGTCCACGTGTGATATTAACAGTGATATCAGCAGAAAGAGCATTCACAAGCTGAAAAATCAGCAAACATAATCACCGTCACTGCTGTATCTTCCATCCTGTCCACGTGTGATATTAACAGTAATATCAGCGGAAAGAGCATTCACAAGGTGTAAAATCAGCAAGATAATCACCGTCACCGCTGCATCTTCCATCCTGTCCACGTGTGATATTAACAGTGATATCAGCGGAAAGAGCATTCACAAGGTGAAAAATCAGCAAGATAATCACCGTCACTGCTGCATCTTCCATCCTGTCCACGTGTGTTATTAACAGTGATATCAGCGGAAAGAGCATTCACAAGGTGTAAAATCAGCAAGATAATCACCGTCACTGCTGCATCTTCCATCCTGTCCACGTGTGATATTAACAGTGATATCAGCGGAAAGAGCATTCACAAGGTGTAAAATCAGCAAGATAATCACCGTCACTGCTGCATCTTCCATCCTGTCCACGTGTGATATTAACAGTGATATCAGCGGAAAGAGCATTCAAAAGGTGAAAAATCAGCAAGATAATCACCGTCACTGCTGCATCTTCCATCCTGTCCACGTGTGATATTAACAGTGATATCAGCGGAAAGAGCATTCACAAGGTGTAAAATCAGCAAGATAATCACCGTCACTGCTGCATCTTCCATACTGTCCACGTGTGATATTAACAGTGATATCAGCGAAAAGAGCATTCACTAGGTGAAAAATCAGCAAGATAATCACCATCACTGCTGCATCTTCCATCCTGTGCATGTGTGATATTAACAGTGATATGAGCAGAAAGAGCATTCACAAGGTGAAAAATCAGCAAGATAATAACCGTCACTGCTGCATCTTTCATCCTGTCCACGTGTGATATTAACAGTGATATCAGCGGAAAGAGCATTCACAAGGTGAAAAATCAGCAAGATAATCACCGTCACTGCTGCATCTTCCATCCTGTCCACGTGTGATATTAACAGTGATATCAGCGGAAAGAGCAATTACAAGGTGAAAAATCAGCAAGATAATCACCATCACTGCTGCATCTTCCATCCTGTCCACGTGTGATATTTACAGTGATATCAGCAGAAAGAGCATTCACAAGGTGTAAAATCAGCAAGATAATCACCGTCACTGCTGCATCTTCCACCCTGTCCACGTGTGATCTTCACAGTGATATCAGCGGAAAGAGCATTCACAAGGCGTAAAATCAGCAAGATAATCACCATCACTGCTGCATCTTCCATCCTGTCCACGTGTGATATTAACAGTGATATCAGCGGAAAGAGCATTCACAAGGTGTAAAATCAGCAAGATAATCACCGTAACTGCTGCATCTTCCATCCTGTCCACGTGTGATAATAACAGTGATATCAGCGGAAAGAGCATTCACAAGGTGTAAAATCAGCCAGATAATCACCGCCACTGCTGCATCTTCCATCCTGTCCACGTGTGATATTAACAGTGATATCAGCGGAAAGAGCATTCAAAAGGTGAAAAATCAGCAAGATAATCACCGTCACTGCTGCATCTTCCATCCTGTCCACGTGTGATATTAACAGTGATATCAGCGGAAAGAGCATTCACAAGGTGAAAAATCAGCAAGATAATCACCGTCACTGCTGCATCTTCCATCCTGTCCATGTGTGATATTAACAGTGATATCAGCAGAAAGAGCATTCACAAGGTGTAAAATCTGCAAGAAAATCACCGTCACTGCTGTATCTTCCATCCTGTCCATGTGTGATATTAACAGTGATATCAGCGGAAAGAGCATTCTCAAGGTGAAAAATCAGCAAGATAATCACCGTCACCGCTGCATCTTCCATCCTGTCCACGTGTGATATTAACAGTGATATCAGCGGAAAGAGCATTCACAAGGTGAAAAATCAGCAAGATAATCACCGTCACTGCTGCATCTTCCATCCTGTCCACATGTGATATTATCAGTGATATCAGCGGAAAGAGCATTCACAAGGTGTAAAATCAGCAAGATAATCACCGTCACTGCTGCATCTTCCATCCTGTCCACGTGTGATATTAACAGTGATATCAGCGGAAAGAGCATTCACAAGGTGAAAAATCAGCAAGATAATCACCGTCACTGCTGCATCTTCCATCCTGTCCACGTGTGATATTAACAGTGATATCAGCGGAAAGAGCATTCACAAGGTGTAAAATCAGCAAGATAATCACCGTCACTGCTGCATCTTCCATACTGTCCACGTGTGATATTAACAGTGATATCAGCGGAAAGAGCATTCACAAGGTGAAAAATCAGCAAGATAATCACCATCACTGCTGCATCTTCCATCCTGTGCATGTGTGATATTAACAGTGATATCAGCAGAAAGAGCATTCACAAGGTGAAAAATCAGCAAGATAATCACCGTCACTGCTGCATCTTCATTCCTGTCCACGTGTGATATTAACAGTGATATCAGCGGAAAGAGCATTCACAAGGTGAAAAATCAGCAAGATAATCACCGTCACTGCTGCATCTTCCATCCTGTCCACGTGTGATATTAACAGTGATATCAGCGGAAAGAGCAATTACAAGGTGAAAAATCAGCAAGATAATCACCATCACTGCTGCATCTTCCATCCTGTCCACGTGTGATATGAACATGATATCAGCGGAAAGAGCATTCACAAGGTGAAAAATCAGCAAAGATAATCACCGTCACTGCTGCATCTTCCATCCTGTCCACGTGTGATTTTAACAGTGATATCAGCGGAAAGAGCATTCACAAGGTGTAAAATCAGCAAGATAATCACCGTCACTGCTGCATCTTCCATCCTGTCCACGTGTGATAATAACAGTGATATCAGTGGAAAGAGCATTCACAAGGTGTAAAATCAGCCAGATAATCACCGCCACTGCTGCATCTTCCATCCTGTCCACGTGTGATATTAACAGTGCTATCAGCGGAAAGAGCATTCACAAGGTGTAAAATCAGCCAGATAATCACCGCCACTGCTGCATCTTCCATCCTGTCCACGTGTGATAGTAACAGTGCTATCAGCGGAAAGAGCATTCAAAAGGTGAAAAATCAGCAAGATAATCACCGTCACTGCTGCATCTTCCATCCTGTCCACGTGTGATATTAACAGTGATATCAGCGGAAAGAGCATTCACAAGGTGAAAAATCAGCAAGATAATCACCGTCACTGCTGCATCTTCCATCCTGTCCATGTGTGATATTAACAGTGATATCAGCAGAAAGAGCATTCACAAGGTGAAAAATCAGCAAGATAATCACCGTCACTGCTGCATCTTCCATCCTGTCCACGTGTGATTTTAACAGCGATATCAGCGGAAAGAGCATTCACAAGGTGAAAAATCAGCAAGATAATCACCGTCACTGCTGCATCTTCCATCCTGTCCACGTGTGATATTAACAGTGATATCAGCGGAAAGAGCATTCACAAGGTGTAAAATCAGCAAGATAATCACCGTCACTGCTGCATAATCCATCCTGTCCACGTGTGATCTTCACAGTGATATCAGCGGAAAGAGCATTCACAAGGCGTAAAATCAGCAAGATAATCACCGTCACTTCTGCATCTTCCATCCTGTCCACGTGTGATATTAACAGTGATATCAGCGGAAAGAGCATTCACAAGGTGTAAAATCAGCAAGATAATCACCTTCACTGCTGCATATTCCATCCTGTCCACGTGTGATATTAACAGTGATATCAGCGGAAAGAGCATTCACAAGGTGTAAAATCAGCAAGATAATCACCGTCACTGCTGCATCTTCCATCCTGTACACGTGTGATATTAACAGTGATATCAGCGGAAAGAGCATTCACAAAGTGTAAAATCAGCAATATAATCACCGTCACTGCTGCATATTCCATCCTGTCCACGTGTGATATTAACAGAGATATCAACAGAAAGAGCATTCACAAGCTGAAAAATCAGCAAACATAATCACCGTCACTGCTGTATCTTCCATCCTGTCCACGTGTGATATTAACAGTGATATCAGCGGAAAGAGCATTCACAAGGTGTAAAATCAGCCAGATAATCACCGCCACTGCTGCATCTTCCATACTGTCCACGTGTGATATTAACAGTGATATCAGCGGAAAGAGCATTCAAAAGGTGAAAAATCAGCAAGATAATCACCGTCACTGCTGCATCTTCCATCCTGTCCACGTGTGATATTAACAGTGATATCAGCGGAAAGAGCATTCACAAGGTGAAAAATCAGCAAGATAATCACCGTCACTGCTGCATCTTCCATCCTGTCCATGTGTGATATTAACAGTGATATCAGCAGAAAGAGCATTCACAAGGTGAAAAATCAGCAAGGTAATCACCGTACCTGCTGCATCTTCCATCCTGTCCACGTGCGATATTAACAGTGATATCAGCGGAAAGAGCATTCACAAGGTGTAAAATCAGCAAGATAATCACCGTCACTGCTGCATCTTCCATCCTGTCCACGTGTGATCTTCACAGTGATATCAGCGGAAAGAGCATTCACAAGGCGTAAAATCAGCAAGATAATCACCGTCACTGCTGCATCTTCCATCCTGTCCACGTGTGATATTAACAGTGATATCAGCGGAAAGAGCAATTTCAAGGTGAAAAATCAGCAAGATAATCACCGTCACTGCTGCATCTTCCATCCTGTCCACGTGTGATATTAACAGTGATATCAGCGGAAAGAGCAATTTCAAGGTGAAAAATCAGCAAGATAATCACCGTCACTGCTGCATCTTCCATCCTGTCCACGTGTGATATTAACAGTGATATCAGCAGAAATGGCATTCACAAGGTGTAAAATCAGCAAGATAATCACCGTCACTGCTGCATCTTCCACCCTGTCCACGTGTGATCTTCACAGTGATATCAGCGGAAAGAGCATTCACAAGGCGTAAAATCAGCAAGATAATCACCATCACTGCTGCATCTTCCATCCTGTCCACGTGTGATATTAACAGTGATATCAGCGGAAAGAGCATTCACAAGGTGTAAAATCAGCAAGATAATCACCGTCACTGCTGCATCTTCCATCCTGTCCACGTGTGATATTAACAGCGATATAAGCGGAAAGAGCAATTACAAGGTGAAAAATCAGTAAGATAATCACCGTCACTGCTGCATCTTCCATCCTGTCCACGTGTGATATTAACAGTGATATCAGCAGAAAGAGCATTCACAAGGTGTAAAATCAGCAAGATAATCACCGTCACTGCTGCGTCTTCCACCCTGTTCACGTGTGATCTTCACAGTGATATCAGCGAAAAGAGCATTCAGAAGGCGTAAAATCTGCAAGATAATCACCGTCACTGCTGCATCTTCCATCCTGTCCACGTGTGATCTTAACAGTGATATCAGCGGAAAGAGCATTCACAAGGCGTAAAATCAGCAAGATAATCACCGTCACTGCTGCATCTTCCATCCTGTCCACGTGTGATAATAACAGTGATATCAGCGGATAGAGCATTCACAAGGTGTAAAATCAGCAAGATAATCACCGTCACTGCTGCATCTTCCATCCTGTCCACGTGTGATATTAACAGTGATATCAGCGGAAAGAGCAATTTCAAGGTGAAAAATCAGCAAGATAATCACCGTCACTGCTGCATCTTCCATCCTGTCCACGTGTGATATTAACAGTGATATCAGCAGAAATGGCATTCACAAGGTGTAAAATCAGCAAGATAATCACCGTCACTGCTGTATCTTCCACCCTGTCCACGTGTGATCTTCACAGTGATATCAGCGGAAAGAGCATTCACAAGGCGTAAAATCAGCAAGATAATCACCATCACTGCTGCATCTTCCATCCTGTCCACGTGTGATATTAACAGTGATATCAGCGGAAAGAGCATTCACAAGGTGTAAAATCAGCAAGATAATCACCGTCACTGCTGCATCTTCCATCCTGTCCACGTGTGATATTAACAGCGATATAAGCGGAAAGAGCAATTACAAGGTGAAAAATCAGTAAGATAATCACCGTCACTGCTGCATCTTCCATCCTGTCCACGTGTGATATTAACAGTGATATCAGCGGAAAGAGCATTCACAAGGCGTAAAATCAGCAAGATAATCACCGTCACTGCTGCATCTTCCATCCTGTCCACGTGTGATATTAACAGTGATATCAGCGGAAAGAGCATTCACAAGGTGTAAAATCAGCAAGATAATCACCTTCACTGCTGCATATTCCATCCTGTCCACGTGTGATATTAACAGTGATATCAGCGGAAAGAGCATTCACAAGGTGTAAAATCAGCAAGATAATCACCGTCACTGCTGCATATTCCATCCTGTCCATGTGTGATATTAACAGTGATATCAGCAGAAAGAGCATTCACAAGCTGAAAAATCAGCAAACATAATCACCGTCACTGCTGTATCTTCCATCCTGTCCACGTGTGATATTAACAGTGATATCAGCGGAAAGAGCATTCACAAGGTGTAAAATCAGCAAAGATAATCACCGTCACTGCTGCATCTTCCATCCTGTCCACATGTGATATTAACAGTGATATCAGCGGAAAGAGCATTCACAAGGTGTAAAATCAGCAAAGATAATCACCGTCACTGCTGCATCTTCCATCCTGTCCACATGTGATATTAACAGTGATATCAGCGGAAAGAGCATTCACAAGGTGTAAAATCAGCAAGATAATCACCGTCACTGCTGCATCTTCCATCCTGTCCACGTGTGATATTAACAGTGATATCAGCGGAAAGAGCATTCACAAGTTGAAAAATCAGCAAGATAATCACCGTCACTGCTGCATCTTCCATCCTGTCCACGTGTGATATTAACAGTGATATCAGCAGAAAGAGCATTCACAAGGTGTAAAATCAGCAAGATAATCACCGTCACTGCTGCATCTTCCATCCTTTCGACGTGTGATATTAACAGTGATATCAGCGGAAAGAGCATTCACAAGGTGAAAAATCAGCTAGATAATCACCATCACTGCTGCATCTTCCATCCTGTCCATGTGTGATATTAACAGTGATATCAGCAGAAAGAGCATTCACAAGGTGAAAAATCAGCAAGATAATCACCGTCACTGCTGCATATTCCATCCTGTCCACGTGTGATATTAACAGTGACATCAGCGGAAAGAGCATTCACAAGGTGAAAAATCAGCAAGATAATCACCGTCACTGCTGCATCTTCCATCCTGTCCAAGTGTGATATTAACAGTGATATCACCGGAAAGAGCATTCACAAGGTGAAAAATCAGCAAGATAATCACCGTCACTGCTGCATCTTCCATCCTGTCCACGTGTGATCTTCACAGTGATATCAGCGGAAAGAGCATTCACAAGGCGTAAAATCAGCAAGATAATCACCGTCACTGCTGCATCTTCCATCCTGTCCACGTGTGATATTAACAGTGATATCAGCGGAAAGAGCATTCACAAGGTGTAAAATCAGCAAGATGATCACCGTCACTGCTGCATCTTCCATCCTGTCCACGTGTGATATTAACAGTGATATCAGCGGAAAGTGCATTCACAAGGTGTAAAATCAGCAAGATAATCACCGTCACTGCTGCATCTTCCATCCTGTCCATGTGTGATATTAACAGTGATATGAGCAGAAAGAGCATTCACAAGGTGAAAAATCAGCAAGATAATCACCGTCACTGCTGCATCTTCCATCCTGTCCATGTGTGATATTAACAGTGATATCAGCAGAAAGAGCATTCACAAGGTGAAAAATCAGCAAGATAATCACCGTCACTGCTGCATCTTCCATCCTGTCCACGTGTGATATTAACAGTGATATCAGCGGAAAGAGCATTCACAAGGTGAAAAATCAGCAAGATAATCACCGTCACTGCTGCATCTTCCATCCTGTGCATGTGTGATTTTAACAGTGATATCAGCGGAAAGAGCATTCACAAGGTGAAAAATCAGCAAGATAATCACCGTCACTGCTGCATCTTCCATCCTGTCCACGTGTGATATTAACAGTGATATCAGCGGAAAGAGCAATTTCAAGGTTTAAAATCAGCAAGATAATCACCGTTACTGCTGCATCTTCCATCCTGTCCACGTGTGATATTAACAGTGATATCAGCAAAAATAGCATTCACAAGGTGTAAAATCAGCAAGATAATCACCGTCACTGCTGCATCTTCCACCCTGTCCACGTGTGATCTTCACAGTGATATCAGCGGAAAGAGCATTCACAAGGCGTAAAATCAGCAAGATAATCACCATCACTGCTGCATCTTCCATCCTGTCCACGTGTGATATTAACAGTGATATCAGCGGAAAGAGCATTCACAAGGTGTAAAATCAGCAAGATAATCACCGTCACTGCTGCATCTTCCATCCTGTCCACGTGTGATATTAACAGCGATATAAGCGGAAAGAGCAATTACAAGGTGAAAAATCAGTAAGATAATCACCGTCACTGCTGCATCTTCCATCCTGTCCACGTGTGATATTAACAGTGATATCAGCAGAAAGAGCATTCACAAGGTGAAAAATCAGTAAGATAATCACCGTCACTGCTGCATCTTCCATCCTGTCCACGTGTGATATTAACAGTGATATCAGCGGAAAGAGCATTCACAAGGTGTAAAATCAGCAAGATAATCACCGTCACTGCTGCGTCTTCCACCCTGTCCACGTGTGATCTTCACAGTGATATCAGCGGAAAGAGCATTCAGAAGGCGTAAAATCAGCAAGATAATCACCTTCACTGCTGCATCTTCCATCCTGTCCACGTGTGATATTAACGGTGATATCAGCGGAAAGAGCATTCACAAGGTGTAAAATCAGCAAGATAATCACCGTCACTGCTGCATCTTCCATCCTGTCCACGTGTGATAATAACAGTGATATCAGCGGATAGAGCATTCACAAGGTGTAAAATCAGCAAGATAATCACCGTCACTGCTGCATCTTCCATCCTGTCCACGTGTGGTATTAACAGTGATATCAGCGGAAAGAGCATTCAAAAGGTGAAAAATCAGCAAGATAATCACCGTCACTGCTGCATCTTCCATCCTGTCCACGTGTGATATTAACAGTGATATCAGCGGAAAGAGCATTCACAAGGTGAAAAATCAGCAAGATAATCACCGTCACTGCTGCATCTTCCATCCTGTCCATGTGTGATTTTAACAGTGATATCAGCGGAAAGACCATTGACAAGGTGAAAAATCAGCAAGATAATCACCGTCACTGCTGCATCTTCCATCCTGTCCACGTGTGATAATAACAGTGATATCAGTGGATAGAGCATTCACAAGGTGTAAAATCAGCAAGATAATCACCGTCACTGCTGCATCTTCCATCCTGTCCACGTGTGGTATTAACAGTGATATCAGCGGAAAGAGCATTCAAAAGATGAAAAATCAGCAAGATAATCACCGTCACTGCTGCATCTTCCATCCTGTCCACGTGTGATATTAACAGTGATATCAGCGGAAAGAGCATTCACAAGGTGAAAAATCAGCAAGATAATCACCGTCACTGCTGCATCTTCCATCCTGTCCATGTGTGATATTAACAGTGATATCAGCGGAAAGACCATTGACAAGGTGAAAAATCAGCAAGATAATCACCGTCACTGCTGCATCTTCCATCCTGTCCACGTGTGATATTAACAGTGATATCAGCGGAAAGAGCATTCACAAGGTGAAAAATCAGCAAGATAATCACCGTCACTGCTGCATCTTCCATCCTGTCCACGTGTGATATTAACAGTGATATCAGCGGAAAGAGTATTCACAAGGTGAAAAATCAGCAAGATAATCACCGTCACTGCTGCATCTTCCATCCTGTCCACGTGTGATCTTCACAGTGATATCAGCGGAAAGAGCATTCACAAGGCGTAAAATCAGCAAGATAATCACCGTCACTGCTGCATCTTCCATCCTGTCCACGTGTGATATTAACAGTGATATCAGCGGAAAGAGCATTCACAAGGTGTAAAATCAGCAAGATAATCACCTTCACTGCTGCATATTCCATCCTGTCCACGTGTGATATTAACAGTGATATCAGCGGAAAGAGCATTCACAAGGCGTAAAATCAGCAAGATAATCACCGTCACTGCTGCATCTTCCATCCTGTCCACGTGTGATATTAACAGTGATATCAGCGGAAAGAGCATTCACAAGGTGTAAAATCAGCAAGATAATCACCGTCACTGCTGCATATTCCATCCTGTCCACGTGTGATATTAACAGTGATATCAGCAGAAAGAGCATTCACAAGCTGAAAAATCAGCAAACATAATCACCGTCACTGCTGTATCTTCCATCCTGTCCACGTGTGATATTAACAGTGATATCAGCGGAAAGAGCATTCACAAGGTGTAAAATCAGCAAAGATAATCACCGTCACTGCTGCATCTTCCATCCTGTCCACGTGTGATATTAACAGTGATATCAGCGGAAAGAGCATTCACAAGGTGTAAAATCAGCAAGATAATCACCGTCACTGCTGCATCTTCCATCCTGTGCATGTGTGATATTAACAGTGATATCAGCGGAAAGAGCATTCACACGGTGAAAAATTAGCAAGATAATCACCGTCACCGCTGCATCTTCCATCCTGTCCACGTGTGATATTAACAGTGATATCAGCGGAAAGAGCATTCACAAGGTGAAAAATCAGCAAGACAATCACCGTCACTGCTGCATCTTCCATCCTGTCCACGTGTGATATTAACAGTGATATCAGCGGAAAGAGCATTCACAAGGTTTAAAATCTGCAAAGATAATCACCGTCACTGCTGCATCTTCCATCCTGTCCACGTGTGATATTAACAGTGATATCAGCGGAAAGAGCATTCACAAGGTGTAAAATCAGCAAGATAATCACCGTCACTGCTGCATCTTCCATCCTGTCCACGTGTGATATTAACAGTGATATCAGAAGAAAGAGCATTCACAAGGTGTAAAATCAGCAAGATAATCACCGTCACTGCTGCATCTTCCATCCTTTCCACGTGTGATATTAACAGTGATATCAGCGGAAAGAGCATTCACAAGGTGAAAAATCAGCTAGATAATCACCATCACTGCTGCATCTTCCATCCTGTCCATGTGTGATATTAACAGTGATATCAGCAGAAAGAGCATTCACAAGGTGAAAAATCAGCAAGATAATCACTGTCACTACTGCATATTCCATCCTGTCCACGTGTGATATTAACAGTGACATCAGCGGAAAGAGCATTCACAAGGTGAAAAATCAGCAAGATAATCACCGTCACTTCTGCATCTTCCATCCTGTCCACGTGTGATATTAACAGTGATATCACCGGAAAGAGCATTCACAAGGTGAAAAATCAGCAAGATAATCACCGTCACTGCTGCATCTTCCATCCTGTCCACGTGTGATCTTCACAGTGATATCAGCGGAAAGAGCATTCACAAGGCGTAAAATCAGCAAGATAATCACCGTCACTGCTGCATCTTCCATCCTGTCCACGTGTGATATTAACAGTGATATCAGCGGAAAGAGCATTCACAAGGTGTAAAATCAGCAAGATAATCACCGTCACTGCTGCATCTTCCATCCTGTCCACGTGTGATATTAACAGTGATATCAGCGGAAAGTGCATTCACAAGGTGTAAAATCAGCAAGATAATCACCGTCACTGCTGCATCTTCCATCCTGTCCATGTGTGATATTAACAGTGATATCAGCCGAAAGAGCATTCACAAGGTGAAAAATCAGCAAGATAATCACCGTCACTGCTGCATCTTCCATCCTGTCCGTGTGTGATATTAACAGTGATATCAGCAGAAAGAGCATTCACAAGGTGAAAAATCAGCAAGATAATCACCGTCACTGCTGCATCTTCCATCCTGTCCACGTGTGATATTAACAGTGATATCAGCGGAAAGAGCATTCACATGGTTTAAAATCAGCAAGATAATCACCGTCACTGCTGCATCTTCCATCCTGTGCATGTGTGATTTTAACAGTGATATCAGCGGAAAGAGCATTCACAAGGTGAAAAATCAGCAAGATAATCACCGTCACTGCTGCATCTTCCATCCTGTCCACGTGTGGTATTAACAGTGATATCAGTGGAAAGAGAATTCACAAGGTGAAAAATCAGCAAAGATAATCACCATCACTGCTGCATCTTCCATCCTGTCCATGCGTGATATTAACAGTGATATCAGCAGAAAGAGCATTCACAAGGTGTAAAATCAGCAAGATAATCACCGTCACTGCTGCATCTTCCATCCTGTCCACGTGTGATATTAACAGTGATATCAGCGGAAAGAGCATTCACAAGGTGAAAAATCAGCAAGATAATCACCGTCACTGTTGCATCTTCCATCCTGTCCATGTGTGATATTAACAGTGATATCAGCAGAAAGAGCATTCACAAGGTGAAAAATCAGCAAGATAATCACCGTCACTGCTGCATCTTCCATCCTGTCCACGTGTGATATTAACAGTGATATCAGCGGAAAGAGCATTCACAAGGTGTAAAATCAGCAAGATAATCACCGTCACTGCTGCATCTTCCATCCTGTGCATGTGTGATTTTAACAGTGATATCAGCGGAAAGAGCATTCACAAGCTGAAAAATCAGCAAACATAATCACCGTCACTGCTGTATCTTCCATCCTGTCCACGTGTGATATTAACAGTGATATCAGTGGAAAGAGAATTCACAAGGTGAAAAATCAGCAAAGATAATCACCATCACTGCTGCATCTTCCATCCTGTCCATGTGTGATATTAACAGTGATATCAGCAGAAAGAGCATTCACAAGGTGAAAAATCAGCAAGATAATCACCGTCACTGCTGCATCTTCTATCCTGTCCACGTGTGATATTAACAGTGATATCAGCGGAAAGAGCATTCACAAGGTGAAAAATCAGCAAGATAATCACCATCACTGCTGCATCTTCCATCCTGTCCACGTGTGATATTAACAGTGATATCAGCGGAAAGAGCATTCACAAGGTGTAAAATCAGCAAGATAATCACCGTCACTGCTGCATCTTCCATCCTGTGCATGTGTGATTTTAACAGTGATATCAGCGGAAAGAGCATTCACAAGCTGAAAAATCAGCAAACATAATCACCGTCACTGCTGTATCTTCCATCCTGTCCACGTGTGATATTAACAGTGATATCAGTGGAAAGAGAATTCACAAGGTGAAAAATCAGCAAAGATAATCACCATCACTGCTGCATCTTCCATCCTGTCCATGTGTGATATTAACAGTGATATCAGCAGAAAGAGCATTCACAATGTGAAAAATCAGCAAGATAATCACCGTCACTGCTGCATCTTCTATCCTGTCCACGTGTGATATTAACAGTGATATCAGCGGAAAGAGCATTCACAATGTGAAAAATCAGCAAGATAATCACCGTCACTGCTGCATCTTCCATCCTGTCCACGTGTGATATTAACAGTGATATCAGCGGAAAGAGCATTCACAAGGTGAAAAATCAGCAAAGATAATCACCGTCACTGCTGTATCTTCCATCCTGTCCACGTGTGATATTAACAGTGATATCAGCGGAAAGAGCATTCACAAGGTGAAAAATCAGCAAAGATAATCACTGTCACTGCTGCACTTCAATGTTTCCCACTTTGTGAAGCGGTCAGTGTCACTGGCAAATGAAACACATTTGTCCTCACATGCCTGCTTCACTGTCACCCGTTTCTCTGCTGGAACATGGCATCATTTTATTCAGTCATTGTGATGTTCTGCTTCTCATATCTTTTATTTTAATTATCTCCTCTGAAGTTATAAATGTCCTTTAGTCTTCATATCCCCCATACCAGGGTAAAGTAAACTACCATTAATACTTTCTACGCATCTCGTTATTTTATAAACTTCTGTGAGGTTGCCTCTCAACCTCCTAAGGACCAGAGAAAATTTTCCAAGGTTTTCCAACCTTTATTTATAATCAAACCTTCCATACCTGGTAGCATCTTGGTAGCCTTCTTGTTAATACTCACCAGCCTAATAGTATGCCTCCTACAACTGTGCGACTGAAACTGCACACTGTATTCCAGAAGAGGCCTCACCAATGTCCTGTGCAACTTCAACATGTCTTTCAACTCCCAAATGCAATCGACTAAGCAATGAAGGTAAGCATGCCAAAAGCCTGTTTAACAACTCTGTCTAAATGTATGGTAAACTGAAAGAATTCTGTACCTGCACCGCTTGGTCCCTCAACTGGCATTTTATCCTTGAGACAAAGTCTGTGGGCAGGTGAGGAATAGTTTCAAATTTCTTTGACTTTACGTGTAATGAAATTTATTGTACACATGCAGCTGAATAAGATTGACTGTTCATTCTCCATGAAACACTATAAATGGAACTGAACATGTTTTCAATTAAAAAGTAAAGGTAAACCCTTTCAAGTTGGAAGGGAACCGTCGTTGAGAGATGTAATTCCCTCTTTAAACTGGTGCCTTAAAGATTTGACCACATTTCGATGATTTCAGGCACATTTCATACTTTCTGAGATCTATCCAAGAAATCCACATACAAGACTCTGCCTTTTTTTTTCCATTTTGAACCCTCACTTCCTCACAGCAGCTCTGTATTTAAAGTTGGTGACATTTCTAACAAAAGTAGAATGTAACATTCAAACTGCTGAATGAGATAAATCTGATTCCTTTTTAATTATTTCAATGATCTGTGAGAGTTTGCAGCAAAGGGAATAAATTGAAATGATTTTCACAGCCCTTTTCCCGCAACTTAACTCAGTGCAGTCACCCATGTGAGAAATGTCTTTGAGCTGAAAAATAATCACCTTCCTTTCTCTCTCTGCAGATATTCCTTCACATTGTGAATATTTGCAGGCTGTTTGTCAATTGTTGAGTTATTTCCCAATTCACGGAAACTGGTGTTTTTTTGCAAACTTTGCTCAGAATTGACTTTCTTCAAACTGAAGTTGCTCCAAGTGAGGCTTGAACTCAAAGCCTCAGCATTGGCAGACACCCCTATACTGCCAAATAAGTACTACATGCTGACCGATTGTGCCACTGGAGCAGAGCACAGCAAAGTACCTCCATATTTTGGATTATACCTTAATGGTTGGCAAATTGCCTGAGAACTGGGATATGAAACCTTCAGTTGTGGTTCTGAAGATGTTTGAGGAACTTGCTTAATTACACAGTGCTAAACTGCATTGAAATGTGCATTTTCAAGATTTTTCTTTAGTCTCCCCTGAGCCCTTGATGTTTTTACTATGTAGAAATCTGTCAATTGCATTCTTGAACAGACTCAATAACTGACCTCCACAGTCTCTGGGGCACTGACTTTCAAAGCTTCACCTCACGCTGAATTCTCTCACCTCAGTCTGCTGTTTGGCGTATGTTCCTATTGTGGGAAATTAACTTCACCATGTACCTAGTGCTGCTCCTGGCATGCCCTCTGGCACCGCACTCTTTTTACACTTGCTCAAGTGTTGCCATGGCTCCAGGTCACAAGGCTCAGGAAAGGAACATAGAGCAATGCCCAGCAAGATAAATTTTGTGGGTAAAAAGCACTTCATGCGGCTTTCTGCGTTATTTAGTCCATTTGTGAGTATTGCATCATGAGAATTTTGAAACTGTGCACCTTGTACACCAGTGTGGCTCATTAATATCTATCCTGAGGAGAGATTGTTGCGAATACTGACTCCTGGGAACGGCACAGTCCACTCTCCTTGAGTCAGTAAAGCAATTCCTCACAGATAACACTACATCCCCATGGTAAGGGGCCTTGAGATTAGATTCCCTACAGTGTGGAAACAGGCCCTTTGGCCCAACAAGTCCACACTGCCCCTTGAAGCATCCCACTCAGACCCATTTCCCCTACCACCCACACACCCGTGAACACCACAGGCAATTTAGCACGGCCAATCCACCTAGCCTGCACATCTTTGGACTGTGGGAGGAAACTGGACCACCTGAAGGAAACCCACGCAGACACAGGGGAGAATGTAAAAATGCTACACAGTCGCCCTGAGGCTAGAATCGAACCTGGGTCGCTCGTGCTGTGAGGCTGCAGTGCTCACCACTGAGCCACCACGCTGCCTTCGCATGCCCTTTCATGCCACAGAATTCTTCATAGAATTTGATTCAGAAAGAATTCACCAACTTTGTTTGCAAAATCCACACAACCGACAGGACACACACCACACCGGCCGTCATCAACTTTCACCATTGCTTCATTCAAGGACACGTTCCAAGGCTTTTATGAAGCATGAATGTATAAGGATATAACACAGAGGTAAATTGCATTTCGCATTTAAAATTGTAAATTAAGAAGAGGCCACAACTGGATTTAGAATATCATGTTTAACACTACAGCTAGAACTCCGGCCCGAAATGTGAGAAATCTACCCCTGAATCCCCAACATTTACATGGCAACTTGCTCCACGTGCCCAGTAGGAAACCTACATGAAGGAGCATGCTGTCAGATAGAGCGCCTGTGAGCATCCTCCATTGTCTGACCTAAAGCTACAACAGGAGCTGTCCATTCCAGTTGTGAGAGCGGTGGGGTAAATATGAGAAACTTGATACTCTGTTGTAGATTCATTCTCACCATCATGACATTGAGACAGACACGTGAACGGGATGGTAATAGAGAAATACGCAACCATTGGCAGGCAGGTGGGATCAGTTTAGTTCAGAATAGCGTTCGGCACAGCCGTATGTTACACTGTTTCATGTTCCACGTTACTGTTGACAATTCTCTGCCTGAAACAACACTGAAAGATGGGAACATGGGAGCAGGAAGAGGCCATTCAACCCTGCTCCACTAACTCGCTGTTCCTTAATGTTAATCTTGGGTGATCTAAAACTTCAATGGTTTTTCAGATCCCATCCTTACACCCCACTTTGAGAATCTAAATTTGCAGATCCCTAAATATATTCAAGGTGACAAACCAGTTGTATAACAGGAATGTTTTGTTGCATTTCCCTGTCAACTATGCAGGTTTGTCAGATGAACAGTCGTCTCTGGTCAAACTATTCTCTGAAAACTTGTGTGTGCTGGTGACGAACGCCCGCTGATCAGCAGCAGGGACTGGAATTCTGGATGTCAGGAACTGCTGATGAAGCAGTTTCCACAGAACAACATTGATTCATTTGGAGCCTGAAATGGAAGTCAACTCTGGGAGGTTTTTGAACCCACACGACCTTCAAATTGCAAATGTTTGGTAGTCGATTGCGCTGCCCATTGCGACAAGAGCCATCCTCAAGTTACCCTTGGCTTGTTGTGTTCGTATCTTTCATCAAGCATCTGTCTCGTTTTGGTTTAGTAAAGACTGTTTGAAATATCAGTCAGAACTTTGTGTTAGTTTAAAATGCACATCAACTATCCCACTGTATAAAACTGTGCTTCCGATATTTCGTCATTTTTTTTTACCCGTTTCTCTTTCATTCGATGTAAGTTCATTGGAGCACAACTTGGGAGGAATAATGGGAAGGAAAATCAAGTTCCTTCTAATTGTCCGAATTCAACCTACACTTGAATAGATGTCAGAAAGCAAGTTCCAACTCTTTATTTCACCTTTACAATAACATTGACACATCAAGAATCTCTAGCGAGATAAACTGACACAATTGGATTCAAGTTTCACTTCATTTGAAACTCATGATACAGAAGGAAGATCGGCAGCTGTGAAATAAGTGTGAAAAGCGGCTAGAGTGGGATTTGAACCCACACGTGTAGAGCAAAATGGGTTAGCAGTCTATCACCTTCGCCTCTCAGCCATCTCGCCACATGCTTCAAGAGGGTGACATGTGATCTTGTCATGACCTCATGTTTCTCTCATTAAATTGTGCAGAGCAGCAAGTATTTCCCCCTCATGTTTGTGAAATGATATGCAGCGGGGTATGATTCCCAGAGTAGGGTATAACCTGCGGGTCACTGCTGTTGCAACACACCACTCCCATGAGCTGAACACAGATGAAGAGCTTACTCAATGACAAGATTAAGTGGGTGATGGAATATGGGTCTGGGGGACATCTCTGAGGGTTGGTGTGGACTGGATGTGCCCAAGGGCCTGTTTTCACACTGTAGGGATTCTATGATTCTATGATCTATTGAATTGAATTCAGCGAAGCATTGAAGCTGATTGAATGAAATGCCTGGTGACAGCGGGGATGTGACATTGTCTGTGAGGAATTGCATTTCAGACTCGAGGAGAGTACACTCTGCCTTTTCCAGAAGTCAGTACTGGGACCAACTCAATACTCAACAGATATAAATGGCTCATGTTTATGGAGCGGACAATTTCAAATTGCTAAATGAGGCAAGCCTAACAAATGACCTGCACAATGCAGAAACTGGTCTATTGGAACGACACCTGTTGCGCTGAACTTCGCTGTCTTGTCATTTTCCTGATCCTGATCCTTTAAGGGTCCCTGGTCTCTGTGAATAAAAGCTGCCCTGGGTGATGTTTTCTGTCACAACATCAGCATTGAACACACCTCCATGAGCATGCTTTCTGGAATTTAAGTTGTTCCCTCATTGTCTTCCTTTAGCACATGTTACGGGGAAATTGAGTACCACAGTAAATGTAATGGCTGGATTCAAACAAGAGCAGCTGCAGCCACATCATACAGTAAGGACCATGAAATGGTCACAGCGCTGCACAATGAGGCCTCAGGGAACAGGAAATAAGTGCAGTGTTATGGGGTGTGACAGGAGCAGCACCAGGCACACAACAGGAATACTTGCCAAACAGCGGACTGAAATTCCACAATTGGGAGAATCTTTGGAATTCCGAGTCCCGGAAGTCGTGAATGCTAAGTACTGAGTTTGTAAAAGGTGGTCATTGATAGATTTTCACAGGTTTTTAAGAAGTCAAGATCTCAGCGAATAATGCAGAGAAAATGGTTTTGAAGTCGGAGGCCGTCCAAGATCTCATAGTGGGCTGTAAGTGCTGAGTGTCCACATCATACTCTGATTTCTTACAGCTTAAAATGAATACGTTCTGTCTTAAATTCACTTGGTGAATGTGATTCATTTTCATGTTGAAATTTTTTTTTGCTGGAGTGCAATTTTGGGTATATTTTTCAATGAGCATTTGAGTTTTACAACGGTTATAGCAGCGGATTCCTCAGACAAGGAAGCGACTACTGCTGCAGACGACCATAGAAAGCAAGTTTCCAGGCCTGCAATCAAAGAAACTCAATGCCCCACTGTTCTATATTTTCGAGTGAATCTGATTCTGACCCTAAATCCCAAACCCTGCATATGCCTGATAAATGCTAAACCACTTGTTTCACAGAATCATTGTAAATCTCCCTTTAAAATATTCATGGACACTGCAGGAGATATCCTGGCATTTTCCCAAGACTGAATAAAAAGGAATGGAATGCTTGTTTAGGCTGGGATTGTTCTCCTTGGAACAGAGGAGCCTGGTGTGGCGAGATTTATAACCACACAACAACATTTATAAACATTCAATATTCTTTGGGAACTTGAAAGAGTAGATATGGACATGTGGTTTGCCTTAGTATGAGAGTCGAGGGCCAAAGAACACAATCTCCGAACAAGGCGCTGCCCATTTAATTCTGAAACAAGGAGGAATTGTGTTGCTCAGGACCCAGTAGTTGTCTGGAATTCTCTCTCTGAATTGTTGAGTATTTTCAAGCTGAGCTAGACAGATGTTTAATCAGTAAGGAGATCAAGGGTTATTCACGTGGGGCAGGAGATTGGAGTTGAAGATTATCAGAGCAGCCATGACAACATTGAATAGTGGAGCAGACTTGATGAGCCGACTGGCTTACTTCTGTTTCTGCATCAATTGGCCGATGGTCCCATTGATCGAAATGTTTAAAATTGTGAGGGAGTTGGATAAAATGGTAGAAAAGGTCTATGTATTTGATCAGACAGATCAGCAATGAGCTTCATTAGCTGATGAAGAACAAATGTGCTGTGATTTGGATACAACAAATAGCACTCTACACACTACAGATTGAAGAAGTAACGGGAGGGAAAAGGTGTTCCTTTTCGCTATTCCAGTTTAATCTGCAATTTGAACATTTTGTAATTTTTTACGTCTCCTGGTGTTTTAAACAGAGAAATGAGAAGCACCTCTCCACCACAAACCACCAACCCCACATTTACGAGCTACAAGTGCTGACCAATTGCACTAGGGAAGCTTGTGAACAGCTGATTTGCACAATCTCTTAAAGCAGGCTCTTATTTAATTGCCCTGAACAAAAGATCAAGGCAGGAACCCTTTCAGATAACTATACAGAGGCTACAGCCTCTCCCATTGAAAACATGGACTGTTCGCGACCCCTGCCCAGTGCTCTCTTTCTTCCCAATGGGGTAAGAGTCTTCCGTAGGTCCTGATCAATGACAGGTTTCCATCCCTGATGAACACAAGTGAATTAATTGGTGATTTAATGGGAAGATGGCAGCTTTTAAGGTCACTATACCCCTGTGCCAGCCCCAGAAATTACCAGATCGTTCAGCTTGCTTTCACAAGCTGCCTTTCTTTTTGTGCTACGTTAAGCTTTTTTTTTGTTTCTGGCCAATTCCACATTGTTTTGAATTTGGGGATGTGCACTCGAGAGGCAGGATCTGACAGAATTGCTTCATTTTAATGTAAGTTGAATATCATCAGGTTTTGATTATGGAAGATGGAAGCACCATTCATGGTGACGAGAAACTGTGTACAAGTAGAGTCTGTGGAGGAGGCTTCAGGAGATCAACTGACTTTTTGAAGCTAAAGGAATGCCACACTGACAAGGAAGTGTGGATCTGTGGGGACTGTGGGAGGAGTTACAATTCCCCATCCAAGCTGCAAACACATCAGTGCAATCATATCCGGAAGAAACTGTTGACTTGCTTGATGTGTGAGAAGGCATTCACAGCGGTTTCACACTGGAAAGTGGCTGTTTCCCTGCTGTGGGAGTGGCCAGGAATTCAGTCAGACATCCCACCTGCTGACACACCAATGGGTCCGCACTGGGGAGAGACCATTCACCTGCTCCAGGTGTGGGAAGGATTTCTTCCGGTCATCCAGCCTGTTGAAACACCAACAGGTTCACTCTGAAGAGAGACCCTTTTAAATGTACAGACTGTGGGAAGTACTATTAAAGCTCAAGGGGACTGATGTACCATCAACGTGTTCACACTGAATGGAGGCCGTTCATGTGCTCTCACTGTGGGGCTGGGTTCAGGACATCATCAATCCTCACTGTACACAAGCAAATGCACACTGCGGAGAGGTCATTCACGTACTCTGTGTATGGGAGAAAATTCACTCAGTTATTTCGCGTGATAAAACATCAGTGGGTTCACAAGTAACTGCAGTAATTGGATTTTTCTTTGCTTGTTAATGGTATCATGGCATCAGAAGCTCAGCAAGCTTTTATCATCCATTCTAAATGCCCAGAGGATGGTTCTGAATCAAACTAATGGTTATAGCATGGAGTCACATGGAGGTCAGAATAACAATGGCTCCCAGATCCAATGGCACTGAGTTGATTTTCTGGTCTCTTGTCCTGTTTCTGAAACAAAAGTGAATACATTGTTACAGTTGATTTAAAAGTGAAAGACCAAAATGAGTTTTATTCTGATTCAGCATGCCCTGCTGTTTTCTCAGTTGTTATTGACAATCTCATGGTCCTCATGCCATCACCTGTTTCAGAGACTGTTACATGAAAGGGGGAATGGTCAACTGTATCTTGTCACTCAAAAGGTCACTGGACCTGAAAGGGTAACTCTGATTTTTTTTCATAGATGCTACCAGGCCTGCTGAATTTTTCTGGCAATTTCTGTTTTTTTTCCAGATTTCCCTGCATTTGCAGTTTTTCCTTTGTTTTTCAATATTCACCTTGTCTGTTTCAGAGAATCCTCATTGATAAGGTTGGTCGGTTTTTGAAATTGAAAGTTACGCCACAGATCAGGCAATGATCTAATTGAATGACAGAATAGGCTTGAGGGGCCGAATGGTCTACTCCTGTTCTAATAAAACTTGTCCATCTGCAGCTTGTGGCATTATTTTCCCTCACTACTCACTTCACATCCGTGACTGTTACACTATATGCTATTACTGGCTGAACAAATCTCCTGTGTTTGATCTAAATCTGTTACTATTCAGTGCTCCATCTTCACCTGCCCGGGTTTGACTCTCGACAGAGAATGTTGTCTCTCCTGCAGAAATTCACCAAAGATCCTCAGGCAGCACATTCCAAACCCATGACCACTTCTATCTGGAAGAACAAGGGCAGCAGATATATGGGAAGATCACCACATCCACGTTCCCCTCCAAGTCACTCACCATCCTGACTTGGAAATATATCACAATTCCTTCACTGTCGCTGGGTGAAAACCCTGGAATTCACTCCCAAATAACATTGTAGGTCATCACACAGCAGAAGGACTGTAGCTGTTCAGGAAGGCAGCTCACCACCACCTTCCCAAGAGCAACTACTGATGGGCAAGAAATGCTGGCCCAGCCAGGGACGCCCACATCCCACAAATTGATTAAAAAAAACCGTGTGAACAGTCACAACATGAGGATCCTGCAGTCTCATTCCCCTGGAACAAAAACAAAGTTGCTGGAATAGCTCAGCAGGTCTGGAAGCATCTGTGACCCTTCCTCACTCCCCTGGGATTTACCAAACCTGTTTATTATTTCCTTTTCCTCTTTCATTCTGAATGTTTAATTTCTCAATTTCAGTCCACGTGCCTTTTGAGCTCTTCAACAACCCCATTTGGGTAAATGAGAGGTGGCTGGAATTAATGCAGTGAACTGGGAGGTGGGCAGAAGTATGAGGAGAGGCCACATCAAAGGAAGCTCCCATTCCAACAACAGAGCTTCTCAAAACACAAAGACAGCATGAAAGCTTGAGCTGAATGAACATGGGGGTGTGTGGGCTGTCATGAGGAAAATGTGACCATGATCACAAATAGTTAAGATCACAGAATCCCTATGGTGCAGAGAGAGGACATTCAGTGCATCTAGTCTGCAGTAGCTCTCTATCCCACCCTACTACCATAAACCCCACATTTACCGCAGCTAACCCAACTACCGAACCTGTACATTCGGGGACAGTTGAGTGTGGCCAATCCACCTAACTTGCATTTTTGGACTGTGGGAGGATCACAGCTTCATTCTAAATTGTGGATCAAGGCTCAAAAAAACCTCAACTCTGAAACAATTTCATGGTTTTTGTTTCTAAAATTAAAATCTGGGGAAAGCTGCAGCCACGATTTCAGTTTCTCTCTGGAGGAAGCGAATTTAAAACTCTGACCTGGGGGCGCGGTGAGCTGACAGAGGCCTGGGACCAGAAATGTAACAGATTCTGTGCAAGGTGGGGGTGAGACAAGGGCAAAAGGCATGTCACAGGGGGAAGGCAGGAGAGATTCAATTGCAGAAATGTTATTCATCCTTCAAGGCTGCAGGGAATGGAGTTAGGGCTGGAAAAGAAACAAATAAACAAAAGATGTGCCTGGAGCCAGGTGTGCAGTGGAGCCAGACACAAATTGAAACAAGAAATGTAAACAAATTGGGGCAGAGTTCACAGTCTGAAATTGTTGATTTCAGTGACGAGGCCAGAAAGCTTTAAAGCCTGGCTTGTTCTATTCCAGCCAACACACACATGATGGGCCAAGGGTGCATACTGCTGTCCAGCCAACAATACGCACATCACACAAATGAATAAAAAAAGGCCCTGATCTGCTCTGTAATTTTCTGTTACTTTTGTTCTGACATTTGCAGTTTGGTTCTGATGGGTTCAACCTCGAAAATTGAACTAGAGTTTAGTATCCGAGAGAAATGTAAAATAAATCAGCTTTGCTTCAAACACATCACTGCAGATTGTTGCATTTTTCCTGAGGGTTGAAAGCACCTGGAGCTGAAAAAGGGCAATCTCAGGGGGAGGCGGTGGTGGAGAGGTGTGGGTTGTGGTTTGGTGGGGAAAATCATGCGGCAGCGACAGAGCTTCGGCTGGGACAAATCCCAAGGTCACACTGAGGGGATCAGATGGCAATTTATCACGTCCCTCTTCACTGATAGGCAATCCACGGTGTGGGTTAATCCTGCTGTGTGTAAGAAATGTGTCCCAGCTACTGTCTTCCATGGCTCACAGCTTCTCGACACGGAACAGAATCTCGTTTCCATCTAGATTTAGAGTCAGAGGGAGTACAACGGTGAATGCAGGAAATGTGCTTCAAATCAGAGATTAGTGTAAATCAATGATCTGTTCCTGACTGGAAGTGAACCATCAGGCTCAGGTTTCGGTTTCCTCTACATTGGTAAAGATAAAACAGTATTTCGTAGCCATACAACACTGAGACCCAGAGCAGTGGGAGCAGGGGTATGAGCAGCCTGCCCCTGCCTCTGCTGTAACCACAGAAAATGCGCCAGAGTGAAGTGAAAGAAGGGTCTGGGTTAGAAATTATGTTTCACCAACAGTGATAACATGGCGTGTGTTGACAAAATATTAATTTTCATTTTCAATAACGAGACGTAACATGGATGTATTGGTCAGGAAAGGGTAAAGAGGGGTTCGTGCCGGCAGTGGGAAGAATTTTTTTTTCTGAAGGAGTCTCATCTGAGACTTAATCACTTTCTTATGATGTCTCCAGGGCATGTCTTTTGTTCCCACTTTGATATCATTTCCCAAACTGACTTCCTTCCTTTCACTTGTCTGATCCAGAGGTAACTGTCAAAAACAAATATTTCACTTTGTGGACAGTTTCATGTGACAATGTCCCAAACTACATCCCTGTATTCCCTTCACCACTGATGCACAGTGGCAACAGACTGTACCATCTACAGGATGCACTGCAGTGACTCAGCAAGCCTCCTCCAACAGCGCCTTCTGAATCTGCAGTCTTTACCATCCAGAAGGACAAGGGCAGTAGTCACATGGGAACGCTACTAGCTGCTATATCCCCTCTAGGCCACATACTGTGCTGACCTGGAAATATGACATGGAGATGCTGGTGTTGGATTGGGGTGGACAAAGTCAGAATTCAGGTGACACCAGGTTCTAGATCAACAGGTTTATTTGAAATCACAAGCTTTCTGAACGCTGCACCCAACTTTGTCACTTTCTTATGATGTGTAATAAAGTAGTGTTTCACCTGATGAAGAAGGAACACCCCGAAAGCTTATGATTTCAAATAAACCTGTTGAACTTGAACCTGGTGTTGTGTGACTTCTGACTTTGACCTGGGAATATATCATTTCCACTTAGTCAAATTCCTGAAAGTCTCCCTTAATGGCACTGTGGATCTACTTACAGTATATGGACTATAGCTGGCCCTATCCTCTCCAGGGCAGTTACCGATGCGCAATAAATCTGGCCCTCCCCAGCGATACCATTGACTCATAAGCAGATAAAATAGTTAGATGAAGGAGGGTGTGTCGGGAAGTATGGAAAATAAAGTAACACACCACATCAGGATATCAAATAGGTCAACAGGTCAGCAATTGCTCGCATACCAGCATGAATATATGAGATGTCAAATGACACACCAGTAAGTTGGCATGTAACCAAAGAACAGTAGCTAAACACCAGATTAGAGTAGATTTTAGCTCACTAGATGCTAAACTGGTACAGAGCAAAGGGTAGTTGTAGCTAGATGTCAGATTAGAGTAGATTAAAGAGCAGACACAGATAAGTGTTCTGATAACCTAGGGAAAACACCAGGTCAGATTGAGGCCAGCCGGTGGCATTGATTCAGACAAGTTGCTGTGTGATGTCAATTGTTAACCATATAGTTTCCAACTCGACTGTGAAAATAATTGTAGCGCAATATAACGAGGAGGATAATTAAATCACGTGATCACATAATCATTAATGATGACATAACATAACAGAGTAGGTGATACTAGATGGTACTGAATTAGGTATTAATAGGTGGTGCCAGAACAATGACAGCACAGTGTGATTAGAGTAGTAACATCATGTAACATATAAACAAATATTGAAGACAAGAGTCTTTCTCCTCTCAAAAAGATGTTGTGAAACTTGAAAGTGACCAGAAAAGATTTACAAGGCTGTTTCCAGGATTGGAGGCTTTGAGCTATAAGGTGAGTCTGAACAGACTGAGGCTATTTTACCTGGAAGCTGAGGGCCGACCTTGTAGACGTTTATAAAATCATGAGGGCATGGGTTGGGTAAAAAGGTGGTCTTTTCCCCTGGTTGCGGTAGTCCAAAACTAACAAGCATAAGTTTAAGATGAGAGGGGAAAGATTGAAAAGGGACCTAAGGAGTACCTTATTCACACGGAAGGATTATGGAATGTATTGAATGAGTTGCCAGAGGAAGTGATGGAACCTGGTACAATTACAATATATAAAAGCTACTTGGATGGGTAGATGAAGGGTACAGGAATAAATGACAAATGCTGGCATATGGGA
Source organism: Stegostoma tigrinum (assembly GCF_030684315.1). NCBI lineage: Eukaryota > Metazoa > Chordata > Chondrichthyes > Orectolobiformes > Stegostomatidae > Stegostoma > Stegostoma tigrinum. The sequence goes on along the minus strand of NW_026728430.1, from coordinate 831,677 downwards.
CTAGGTTTATTTTGGATTTCTGGACGGCATGGACAAGTTGGACTGAAGTGCCTGTGTCCGTGCTGTATATCTGGATGACTTGATTTTGACAACAACCTTGCTGTTGTATGTGGCTGAAGATCAGTTTGTGATTGTATCTCACACTATCCAGAGTCCCAAAGACTATGTTGCCACATGGTGCCTATGTTCAAGATATCTCATCCTTCTCCAGAGTGGGGATAGGAATGATTGTGTTGTTGACACAGATAGAAAAGAGGAGCAAGATTCTTCTGAAGCAAGATGAGCAAGTTGGAGGGAAATTAAAGAATACAACCAAAAAGATACTAATCTCTGGATTAATGCCTGATCCATAAGCGGACAGCAACAGTGCAAGCAAGACTAAAGAGTTAAATACCTGACTGAGATTGGTAGGGGAGACATGGGTTCCAATTAATTGAATGTTGATGTCAGTACTGGGGAATGACAGAGCTGTCCTGATGGACAGGGCCCACTTGACTCAGGCAAGGACCGAAGCCCTTGGAAATGACATAACTAGGGCCGGTGGATAGGACATTAAATTAAAATCATGGTGGCAGAGGCTCACGCATGGAAAATGTGAAAGTGGATGGGCTCAACTCAGACTTAAGTTTCTACAACATGTAGTAGGACAGAACGAATGGAAAGGTTCAGGAAGCTAATTTCCGGCAGAGCAGATAAAGGGACAACTGTGAGAAGAAGGTCAGGCAATGTAGAGCCAAGCGTGTGGTACTCAAATGCACACAGTGTATGAAGTAAGGTAAGTGAGCTTGTAGCACAGATTGAAATTGACAGGCACAATGTTGTGGGTTTCACAGAGACGTGGCTGCCAGGGCATCGAGGTTGGGAACGAAATATCCAAGAATACACATCCTATAAAAAGATGGACCAATGTGTGATACTGCCTTTTTTACGAAGAAATGAAATTAAATTGAGAACAAGAAAGGAGATGGCGTCACATGGCATAGAATCCATGTGGATAGAGCTAAGGAACCACAAAGTAAAAGACAGCATGATAGATCTTATGCACAGGCCTTCCGGGAGTCTTCAGGCTGTGGGGAAGAAAGTATAAGGAGAGAGAAAAGGCATGTAAAAATGGCACAATTGCAGTAATTATGGGGGACTTCAATATGCAGGTTGACTGAGAAAATCAGGTCGGCAGTGGGCCTAAAGAAAAGGGATTTGTGAAATCTGTATGAGATTTTAATGGAGCAGCTTGAAATCGAGCCCAATAAGGAGAAGGCAGTTTTGGATTTAGAAATGTGTAATGCGGCAGACTTGATTGGGGAGCTCAAGGTGCAGTAACCCCCGAGAAGGCAGTGACCATAATGTGATAGAGTTCACCCTGCAGTTTGATGCGGAGGAGATGGAATGGGATGTAACGGTAGTACAACTGAGTAAGACTAACTAAAAAGACATGAGAGAGGATTTGGCCAGAGTTGAAGGAAGAAGGAGCCAATGAAGACAGGGAAGCAGCAATGACAGAGTTTTCAGGGATATTTCAGGCGGCAATGCAAAATTGTGAGTCTGAGTTCAGGAACTCCCTTAAGGTTAACATTATTGTTGAGTTGACAGCTCGGAAGTCAAACACCATTTCAACACTTATTTCAAGGCGCCTAGAGTACAAGAGCTGGGATATACTGCTGAGGCTGTAACAGCTCTGCAAAGACCGCATTTGGAACATTGTGGCCAGTTTTGGGTCCTGTATCGAGGAAGGACGTGTTGGCATTGGAGGGGGTCCATTGTAGGTTTACAAGAATGGTCCCGGGATGAAAGGTTTGTCATAAAGGTAGCAGCGAGAACTCGGTCAACATTTGATGGAGTTTAGAAGCATGAGGGGGGTGTAGGAAGGATAGAAAGGGAAGCACAAGAGGTGGAAGAGTGGCATTTTACATTAAGGAAAACATGAGTTTCTTGAGCTTTAACTCAAGAAAATATTTCTAAAAAAATCATCCAGTTAAAATATGGGATGAAGTTAGAAATAAGAAGGAAGCAATGATCACCTTGATGGGATTGTATTGTTGCCACACCACCCCCCCGCTCACACCCCAGTAGTAAGAATGAAATAGAGGAACAAATATGTAGAGAGATATCAGATATATGTAAGAATAATAAGGTTGTAAAAGTAGGTGATTTTAATTTTTCAAACATTGACTAGTATGTACATAGTGTTAAATGTTTGGAGAGCGAAGAAATTGTCAACATGTTTAATTTTATGTGGACTGGAGGCTTGTCACCAGGGGTGGTCAGCATCTGTTCTGGGCCCTCTTTTGCCTGTCATTCATATGAATGATTTAGATGAGAATATAAAAGGCATGGTTCGTAATTTTGTAGACGATACCAAAATTGGTGGCATAGCAGACACTGAAGAAGTTTTTCTGTGATTCCAAAGGGATCTTGATTAAATCAGTCAATGAGCTGACAAACAGCAGATGCAGTTCAATATCGATAAATGCCAGGTATGGGTACAACAACAAAGATAGGGCTGATATAATTAATGGGAAGGCCTTGGGTAGTATTGTAGAACAGAGGGACACAGGGATTCAGGTACATAATTCTTTGTGGTTTGTGTCACATTAGGACAGGGTGGATAAAAACGGAATTTGGCACACTTGTTTTCATTGCTCAGTTCTTCGGATGTAGGAGTTGGGATGTTATGTTGAGGATGTTGCCAGATAAGGAAGGCTTGAATTACAAAGAAAGGCTGGGTAGGCTAGACCTTCTTTAACTGGAGTGTAGGAGCTTGAGAGGCGATCTGATCAAAGTTTATAAAAAATGAGGGTATAGATAGGGTTAATACTATTATCATTTCCCTAGGATGCGGGATTTCAAGACGAGGAGACATTTTTTTAAGATGAGGGGAGACACATTTTAAAAGTAAATGAGGGGCTTTTTCTCACAAATATGGTGGTTTGCGTGTAGTATGAACATCCTGAGGAAGTGGGAGATATGGGCACAATTACAAAATGTAAAAGACATTCAGTTAAGTACATGAATTGGAAAGGTTTGGAGAGATATAGGCCAGGTGCAGGCAGATGGGAATAATTTTGTTTGGGATTATGTTTGGCATGGGATCATTGGACAGTTTCCATGCTGTATGACTATGTCAATATTCCTACTAGAGAAGGAGCAAATTTTGACCTTTTCTTGGATAATAAGGCTGAGCAATTGGCATTATGGAAACACGTAGGAGTTGGAATAAACTATGGAGATGAGGCTCAACATTATCTGGAATTAATAAATAACGATGGAGACTGTCAAAAGCACAGTGCAGAAGAAAGTATTAAAAGAGAAAAACAAATCAATACAACTTATTTAAAAATCTTGGGCCTAAATACACACACCATTTGGGATAATTTGATGAGCTAACAGCACAAAGAGAGATGAATATGTCTGACCTGGTGAGTGTTACTGAAAAAAATGGTCGGAGGAAGATGGAGGTTGTGAAGTTAAATGCCCTTGCGTACTCAGTATTCCGACATGATAGACAACAAGGAGCAGGAGCTGGAGTTGCTCTATTGCTTAATGATGATATCAAGGCTGTATTAGGAAATGATATTGGCATGAGGGGTGAGAATGATAAATCAGTCTGCGTGAAATCGAAAAGTAAGGAAAGAAATATCTTGGTAGGACTAGTTTATGATGATTCGGCTTCTACGTTCCATCATTGACTCCTATCTAATGTGAACTAAAACTTGACTCTGGTGGGACGCAAACGCACAATGTTTGAATAACACGTTAATACGCCCTTAGAAGGCCAACATGTTCCCCATTGCCCCATAACTGCAGAAGTCTAACAGTACAGAAAGTTATCTTTGGCACATTCTCTTTGTGTCTTTCATCAAGTATCTGTTTTATCCCTTGGAAGGAAGGGTCACCAGACCCAAACTCTGATATTTCTTCACAGATGCTGCTAGACCTGCTGAGCTTTCCAGCTTTTTGTATGAGTTTGTCCCTGCTTTCCAGTCCGTGGTTCCTATCTTTGTGTGATCTGGCACTTCAAGTAATCATTGAAACATTCCTAAAATAATCTGATGATTCTTAGTTTAACCGTACGCCCAGGCAGTGAATTCCAGAAACCTAGAACTCTCTGGAGGAGAAAGACATCTTCCTTTAATTTTCTCTAAGTTCTCCATCCCTTACTTTTAATTGATATCAATGGTTATTCATCCTTTTCAATGAGATGAAGTTTATTACAATGTCCTATGTCTATCCCTTTATAATTTTGTGCACGACAATAAGTTTCCCTCAAACTTGCTCTGCTCTCAGAAAAAAGACAACTTCATCCTAGACTGTCTACCTTCACAGAGGAAATGGTCCAGCCCAGGCAATAACCTAGTCAATTTGATCTGTACGGCCTCTAGGACAATTGCATCTTTCTTGCAGCCCAGTGTTCAGACCGAACAAAGTTCTCCGAACAAAAGCAGCAATTTCCGGAGAAATGCAGCATGACTGGCATCATCTGTAAACATAATTGACTGTTTGCCAAGTGTACCAGAGAACAGTGTAAAGCTTTGTTTACAAGCAGGATAAGCAGATCATTGCACAAAAGGATGTAGTGATTGGAGGTTGGAAAAAGGCTCAGGCAGAGGCATCCTGGGTACATTGCACAGGGCGTGCACTAAGCAACCCCAATGTTAGCAAGATCAGCATGATTTGCTGCCCTGGGTTGGTGAGTCAAGTGCCGTCAGTACTTGGATCTGTACAACTACAATATCCTTAAACCTGAAACTAGATTATTAGTGATTCTTTGAGGCTTAAATTGAAATTTAAAAGTGTAGGATGGTAAGAACAAATGTTAGGGTTAGATCTGCTCTGGGGATGTCATAAGAAGTTGCACGATGTCAGTGCCATCTTGAAAGCAGAGTTAATGTTTCAAGTCCAGCGACTCTCCTTCAGAACTGATAGTACTGATGAAAAGGTGGTATAGAAAACGTGCTCACCTAAACAATGTGACCTGTGTGTATATGTCTGAATAGCAATATATTTTGTGGAACTCTTATTTCAACTTCATCTTATCTTTACATTCCTTCCCTAGATGTGGTTGGTGCTTCATTCTCTTCAACTCTTCCTGACTGGAATGCAGCTTTTTCGAGTCTGAATTACCTCCTCAAATATCTACCATTACAAGTCTACCGGCCCCGCTCTTAACTTAATTTTCCACTTCATTTCAGCCAGCCCTATCTTTGTACTGTTATCATTTCCCTCAATTTGCTTTCAAGCGCTCATCATAGCTCAAACCTTCCCTTTCTCAAAGTAAATATAAAATTCAGTGACAATGTGATCACTGCTACCCAGGAGCGTCTTCACTATGAGGTAAATATTGAATCCTGTGCCATTGCATATTACCAGATATCCTGCTCTCTGGTTGCTTCTGGAAAATATTATTCTAATAAATGGCCCCAATGACACCTCATCAACTCACCATTCAAACTACATTCGTTAATCTGGCATGGCCAATTTATATCAACATTAGAATCACCAAAGATTATTGCTGTACCGTGACTTAAAAGAGAAAGGTGCTTTAAATGGGGCAGCAGTGGAATGACATGGGTACAGAGTCCAACAGTTGGTGAGCACACACACTTTAGCTCAGCGATTGACAATTAATGATGAGTAGAATCGGGGATTGAAATAATCATTTCCCATTTGTGAGACCAGTGTCTTTCCACAAGCCACCACATCCTTGCAGTGCCCAGGTGCTGCTAAACTACTGCATTCTATCAGTTTGAAACACACAAGTCGGATTGTCTGAAATTTTTGGAACTCTGTGTTCAGACAAATTTGATTGTCATTGTATACGGTAAAGTACAGGCAACCACACACAGACAAACAACACAGAGAAATGCAGCTTTTAGGTTCACCTTTGCTAGAATCAGATTGTAAAAGCTGAATGTGAAAGTCTTGCTGCAATTGTCTTGGGTGTAATGAACACATAAATGCCCGTTGTCCCAGTTATGATCTCCCTCAGCCAGAGAAGGAATGACTTGCCTTCGAGGTCACATCAGGAATGTCGAGTCAATTCATCACAGGGATGAGAGGACTGTATTCTAGGCACATACAAGTAATATCAGTTTGTGCTCCAGAGAGTTTGGAATAATGAGAGATGAGAGAAATGTCATAATTAATAAATTAATCATTCGGTCGAATTCAATTCAGGGACACACAAAGTGATGAACTAAGGGAACACGAATATGGAGAGACGATACACAACAAGTAGGGCAGTTCTTCTTGAAACTTTGAGATTTCAGGTCCACGATTAGCTTTGGTGAAGATATTTACTGTGCTTAACTAGTCAGCCCTGGAAGTGACTGTAGCCCCACAGTGAGGTTGTTGAGATCGCAGTATAACCGTAACATCCGTAGTTGAGCCTCACTTGGAACACTGTGTGTAATCCGTATCTGCACTGTTCATCACAAATATGCAAACAGTTGGAAAGGAGGCAGATGTGGTCTACTGGGATATAAAGTCATTAGAATTGGCACAGGCAGTTTTTATCGGGGTGATGGAAAAGTTGCAGATTATATTCACCAGATGTTGGGAAAATCAGAAATGCTGTAACTGACACAGAGCAAATGGAAATGGAAACAAGTGGAGATTTGCCAGATGATGCGAGGTTTGGAGTTTCTTAATAAGATGAAAGTTCCCTCTTTCAAGTGAATCAAAGTCAGAGAGGTCAGAAATTCAAAAGTGTCGGTGAATAATAAAGGAAACATTGGAGCAGAGTTTCATTCAGTCAGAGAACTATTAAAATCTACAAAAAATATCTCAGAACAAAGGCAGTAGGTGATTCCAGTACATTTTAAAGGGCATATGAGCAAGCGTACAAGGTGTGTATTTAACAAGGGGGAAGAATCTATAGCCAGGGCTGGGTGGGGAAAGCGGTGGGATGTCGAGTTGTGTGGGTCAATAATCAATTTGAATTTGAATGATTTCAGATGTGAAGAAACTTCATTAACGGCTGATTAAAACTGTTTATAAAATATTAATAGCTTTGGAAGTTGTGGCTTATTATTTGATGTGAAGCAATACAAATTGTGAAACAACTGAGCATGATTTGAAAAAGTACAGAAAGGAAATTTAGATATCAATAAATTTTGTGAACCCATGCAGTTGAATAGTATCGACTATAAAAATTCTCATGGTTTTGAAACGTGTGGCATATGATTTCCTGTGAAGCTTTAGAAATGGAACGAAGCTCTTTTATTAATTGGCAAGTAACATGACACTATCAAAATCAGTAAGTGAACTGTCGCTCGGTGATGGAATTCCTGATTTTATCTTGTACCTTACAGATATAACCGTATTTATTTTGATTTTTCATCCATTCATACTTACTAGTGCCTGCTAAAGAAATCCACCAACTGGACTCTGCCTTTTTGTATTTTCAAGCCTCTGTTCTTCTCAGCAGCACTTGAATTCAACGAATTCTGACAAAAGTTGAATGCACCAGTCAAACGGTGCAATGAGATAAATCTAATTCCTTTTTGTAAAATTATTGTCATAGATGCTGCCAGTTAGCAGCAAACTGAGTAATATGAAACAGTGTAATTTTTTTTATCCGAGACTGTAACCAATGCAGGGTCAGCCACATGAGAAAAGTTATTGAGCTGAAACATCACATTTGGTTTTCTCTCCAGAAATGTTTCCACACGCATTGAATATGTGTTGGATATTTGTTGATAACTGAGATACTTCCCACCGAAAAAAAATGTTTCTCAATCCACAGAAACCGACACTTTCCAATAAAGTGTCGAATTCGCTCAACATGGCTCTGATTCTTCGCGTACTGTCCCCATGTCAGTAAAAGCTCATCCACGTGAAGCTGGAACTCATACCGGGTATTGCACAGGCCTCTACACTGTCATATAACTATCACACACTGACCGATTGCGCCACTGGTCACATGTTTTCCACATTACGTTCATCGTTTAGAATGTACATAATGAATTTTCCATGACAGGAATACTTACCAAAAAACAGACGGAGATGTGGGAATGTCACAGTGGGGTGAAACTTTAAACTTTGGTGGCCCAGACCTTTTGGCAGGGTCAGTCACTGAGTCTGTTCCAGGCTGAAATTTCAAAACATAACATGCTTCGGGAATAGTGCAGGAAAATATTGAAAATGCATTTTTCAAAAAGAAATGCAGTTTAACATCGGTTACTTTACAAGTTCCCTCACACAAGGAAGTAACCACTGCTGCAAATGACCATATAATCCCAGTTCTCACGTCCAGAACCAGAGAAGCATAGTGGACTAGTCGCAAAGATGGGGAAATGGGGATGGCAATTAGTGCATGGAGCATCTTTAATTGACATGGACGAAAGGTTACTGGGACATCAGGATTTGGGAAAGCAATTTTAATCTAAAGAAAATAGTATTTTGGCAGCACAGATGTCGGTGGATTCAGGGAGGATGTGTCCTTGAGAATGTTTCAATTATAAAAAAAAATGCGACAAATATTCACATGGCAAAGAGAGATATCTGTGTAGGGAGAAATAGAGGTAATATTTTCACTCTCTGAACTCCCTTATTTCGTTGCCTCTGCACTGGATTAAATTGCAGGAAGGGCTTTTTCGCTCGTTTCATATTATTCAATTTTCTGCAAATGCACACAGGCCATTAAAGTAATGTAAACTTGCGAAAAATAACACGAATCATAGTCGGAACTGCCGATGCTGGAGAATCTGAGATAACACAGTCTAAAGCTGGATGAACACAGCAGGGCAAGCAGCATCAGAGGAGCAGGAAATTGATTTTTTGGGTCAAGATTGGGCTTGAGCTTTCCTCATGTTATGGAGAAAAAAGCAGGAAGATGAAGCTGAGATTCATTAGAACAGTAGTGATCTCATTGAATGGCTGAGCTGGGTCGGGTGAATGGCAGTTCTCTGAGGACAAACGTGTTTTCTTTCCCAGTGAAACTCGTTGCATCACAAAGTCTGGGCCAGTGAACTGAAGCAGTGACAGTGATGAACTTTGCTGGTAGTTCATGCTGTGAATGTTACCATTGCTAACCATGTTCGCATTAACACCATAACTGCAGTGTATAAAACCAAACACTGGAGTGGGCCAGTGGTGCAATGGATAACACACCTCACGACGGATTAGGAAATTGTAGGTTTGACTCCTACCTGGCTCAAGAGCAGTATAACTAGTTGTTACATTTCCCATGTAATTTTTCTCTCTGCTTTGAAGCCGCAGTGACGTTTGAATTTCTGCAGAAATAAGAACCCTTTCGCTCTTTCCCATCAGTGAATGTCACAAATATCACAGCCTCTTCAGAGAAGGGAAAGCTGAAATTGTCCCAAAAGCTGCTCATGCCTTCCTTTTATTTTCCCAAACCCACCAACCCAATCACTGCAGCTACTGGGAACATCAAGGACACAAGCCCAATCACCCGGCTTCAGCTTCAAGAAACTTTAGAATCTCTTTGGGAAGTGGAATCAGAGGAGGATGAAGAGTGAACTGTCTGAATGAACAGAAAGAGTTCAGGCACCATTCCCATCTTTAAGAGGCTGGGGCATTGATTCTCATGTTCTTGGGGACGTGGACTAACCCAAGACATTGAAGGAATTCCCTTCAGAACTGCTTTACCTTTGTTATTGTCCCTGTCAGGAACAATCATTCCTGATTCCCTGATCCGCAATCACACTCAGGCTACGGAGGTGAAAGTGCCAAATCCGAACCACTAGACCACCAGAGCTGAGGGCAGAAGCACGTGAATTGTTTCCTAATGATGCAGCTTTTGATTTCTTTTCTCTTGCAAAATGACCGAATCATTAAGTTTTTTTTTCATAGGTCCATCAATTCTGGTTTCCAGCACTTGGCCTGCAGCCTTGTATGCTCTGACGTTTCAAGTGTTCATCTCAATATTATTTTCCCAAGATTCAATAAATGGGACTGAAGTTAGAGATGGTAAAACTGTGTTCATATTCTACTCAGGGAACGGAGCCTCATTTTCACTCACAAATAGAATCAATCAGATATATTCCCTAATAGTGGCAGAGTCCTCAGGACAGACCAACCCCCAGAGAGCAAGGATGACACACACCTAGCTTATATTAGTCAAATTCATATTTCAAAATCAGAGTCTGTTTACTGCAAAGAAGAACATCGTTCCACCGCTCCTCTGTCCGTGTTAGTGCCCCATTGTTTCCTCATCACTCTGCAATTTATACTGCTCCACCTCATTCTTCCTGCCAAACTGGAGCATTCCTCACATCAGCTGCTTTGCAAATACCTTTCTCAAATACCTGGAAGGACAAACAGGAATGTGGTATTTTAAACACATTTCTGGCTGATGGGGGGAATGACATGGTGGTGTTAACACTGTTGTATCAGAAATAAATTGAAATGAAATTTAAAGAGCTCCTTTGGATGTTGGATGCAGCAGGAGGTGAAAATTCTCGCAGACCCCAGAAAGAAATGAACTCAGGCCCACTTGGCAAATCGCCAAAACTACAGACCCAACACTGCAGGCATCGGTGTCCTCTGAGAGAGGACCTCATGCATTAGAAACTGCATTGCAATAGATGGCTGGATAGCCTGTGCATAATAGAGAAAGACAGTGTAAAAAACTAGGGCCAGTCGGCCCCTATGTTACTGCGGTGTAGCGGTCATTACATTTGCTTCACAGCGCTGCTCCCTCATTATCCTAACATTTTGTGCTTTTCCTATTTTTTGGTAAATGTGAACAGAGTTCGTTTTTATATCACTGTTCTCATCACAAAATCTTGCCTCTTTTCATGCTTTTGTCTTTATCATTAATATATATCGTAAACAGCTGCGGTCCCAGCACCGAACCTTGTGGAACCCCAGTGGTCACTGCCTGCCATTCCAAAAGGGAACTGGTTACCACTACTCTTTGCTTCCTGTCAGCCAGCCAATTTTCAATCCAAGTCAGTATTGTTCCCCCAATACCATGTGCCCTAATTTGGTTCACAATCTCCTCTGCGGGACTTTATCAAAGGCTTTCTGAAAGCCCAGGTGCACTACATCGACTGGTTAACCCATTTCTATCTTCATAGATGCATCCTCAAAAAAATCCAGAAGATTAATCAAGCACGATTTCCCTTTCGTAAATCCATGCTGACTCTGACCTATTCTGTTACTGCTATCCAAATGAGTTGTAATTACATCTTTTATAATTGACTCCAGCATCTTTCCCACCACTGACGTCAGGCTAACCGGTCTGTAATTTCCTTTTTTCTCTCTCCCTCCTTTCTTGAAAAGTGGGACAGCATTTTCCACCCTCCAATCCGCAGGAACTGATCCAGAATCTATACAACTTTGGAAAATAATAACCAATGCATCCACAATTTCTAGAGCCACCTCCTTAAGAACCCTGGGATGCAGACCATCAAGTCCAGGGGACTTATCGCCCTTCAGTCCCAACAGTCTATCCCGCACCATTTCCTGCCAAATATAAATGCCCTTCAGTTCGTCCATTACCGTCGGTCCTTCAGCCACTATTGCATCTGGGAGATTGCTTGTGTCTTCTCTCGTGAGGACAGATCGGAAGTACCTATTCAACTCTTTTGCCATTTCCTTGTTCGCCATAATAAATTCACCCGTTTCTGACTTCAAGGGCCCAATTTTAGTCTTAGCCAGTTTTTTTCTTTTCACACACCAGAACAGCTTTTACTATTTCATTTTATAAGTAATTCAGACCTTACTATTTGTGACTTCAGCTGCAATTATTTCAAGAACTCGCTGACTACAGTGATGCGTTTGAATATCTCACTCTGTCCTCAAATAAACTGGTACATTTGGTTCCAGGCTGATGTATACTTTATTTAGTTTCCTTCCTCACAGTTAACGTAGTGACTATCTACGTCCTGCTTTATAAAGATTGTGGATTGTCTCCATGTGTCAGACGTTACCTGGGGGCCATGGCAGTGGCGGATCTACTGGTCATTATCCTCGACCTGATATTGAGACACATTCCCATTGTTTACAACGAACAGTTTCATTTCCTGTGGTCCATCCCCGTGTGTAATATCCATGCCGTCCTGCTTTATGCAGCCATTGACTGTTCTGTCTGGTTCACCGTCACTTTCACCTTTGATCGATTTGTGGCCATTTGTTGCCAGAAGCTGAAAAGTAAATATTGCAGTGAGAAAACGGCGGCTGTGGTTCTGGGAACAGTGACTGCGCTGGGCTGTTTAAAGAACATTTTCTGGTATTTTATGCTCACAGCTCGGTATTGGCTGAGGAACCAACCCTAGTTTTGTGTGGTAACAGCCAATGTTTATTTTAATCCTGTCTGGATCACAATCGAGTTCCTCGACCACATTCAAACCCCGGCTCTCCCATTTCTCCTGATTCTGCTGCTCAATGTCAGACACACTTTAGTGGCCAGCAGAGCCCGCAGCAGACTCTGGACTCACACCAATGGGGACTGTCAGTGTGACACAGAAATGAGAAATCGAAAAAAACTAACATTTTACTGTTTGTGATCTCGGCCAATTTTATCCTGTTATGGTCAATGTTAATGGTGTATTCTATATGGTTTCGAATGTATGGGTTTGGGTATCAGTCTGTGTATCTAGATTACTTTGTGCAGGAATTGGGCTTCATGCTGCAGCTCCTCAGTTGCTGCACAAACACCGCGATTTATGCCGTGACCCAGACTAAGTTCAGGCAGCAGCTGAAGAATGTGCTGAAATATCCCTTGACCCAAATTCATCAATCAATCAAATTCACTCATTAATCAATCCATCCAGGATTTTCTCATTTCAGTTCAATGTTTCAGCAATGAAGCAGCCTGTCACTATGGTAACAGACTGAGGGTAGTGCTGGTTTATCCAACCTTATCCCACAGGGGGTTGCAGGGAAACATGTCAATGTTTCTCTCAACTCACAGGCCAAAGAGAAAAGGCACCATTCCACTGACTGCATCCATAACTTCAATATGTAATTAACGTTCATTAAAAAGTGCCAAGCAGCTCAGCAAACTATATTGTTGTTTGCCTTTTTGTTGAAGAAGCTCAGCTGGAGAGAGACAGGCTCAGTCCCAGGGGAATGGGAGGCTTTCGGGACTGAGCTCAGGAGTTGGGTTTAAGTCACTCTGTCCTTGCATTCACCTCTGGTATTTCTCTGTCTCTTTCTCTCTCTCCTGCCCTTCCTCACTCAGTCTCTCCCTCTCTGATCCACATTTCTCTGTACCGCCCCCGCTCCCCACCACTCTCTCCATTCCCTTCCTTCTCTCTTTCCAGCCACCCTCTACAAACCACTCCCTCCTTCTCTCCCTGCATCCTGTCTCTCTCTCCTCCTCGAATGTCCACACCCCCTTGTCTCACCGTCTGCCTGCGTGAACCCCGTCTCCCACTCTGTATTTTTCCCTCTGACCCCATCTCTCCCTAATCCCCTATCACACTCTTTCATCTCTCCATCCCCCTCCCCCTTCCCCTCTCCATCTCTTTCCCCATCCTGGCAGTACGGTGTCTCAGTGGTTAGCACTGCAGCCTCACAGCGCCAGCGACCCGGGTTCGATTCCAGTTTCGGGCGACTGTCTGTGAGGAGTTTGCACATTCTCCCCGTGTCTGCGTGGGTTTCCTCCGGGTGCTCCGGTTTCCTCCCACAACCCTAAGGTGTGCAGGTTATGTGGATTGGCCATGTTAAGTTGCCCATAGTGTTCAGGGGTGTGTGGGTTGTCGGGGAATGGGTCGGGGTGGGATGCTTCAAGGGACGGTGTGGACTTGTTGGGCCGAATGGCCTGTTTCCACACTGTCGGGAATCTAATCTAATCTAATCCCCCTCTGTACCTTTGTCTCTCTCTCCTTCCCCCCTCACTCTCACCTCTCTGCCTCTGTTTCCTTCACTCTGTCTCTGACCCTCTCTGTCTCTCTCTCTCTCTCTCTCTCTTTCTTGTCCTCCTCTCCCCCTTCAAGTCCCTCATTTATCTCTGGAACCCCCTGCTCCCTGGCCCCTTGTATCTGGCTCCCTGGGCCATGTCCCCCTGCCCCTGTCGCTCTCTCCCTCCTCCTCCTTGTCATTCCCTCCCTGTCACTCCATCACTCCTTCCCCATCCCTCACTCACACCACTTCCCTTCCCATCCCTCGCTCCCTCACTTCCTCCCCATCACTCACTGCCCATCCCTCGCTCACTCTCTATCCCTCCCAGTCCATGTCCCTCACTCACCCCACCCTGTTGCAATCCCTGTCCCTCGCTCCCACCTTGCCCCTCACTCCATCCCTCCGTCCCTCCCATCCCTTGCACCCTTCCTGTCCCTCGATCCCTTGCCATCCTAAGCTCCCTCCCTCCATCCTGCCCTACTTCCCGTCCATCCCTCCCTATCCCTCTCTTCCTCTCCGTCAGTCCCTTCTGGTCCCTCTTACACTCCCTATCCCGTGATGCCTCCTTCACTCCCTCCTTCCCTGTCCCTCGCTCTCCAATGCAACCTCCAGGTCCCTTGCACCCTCCCCATCCCGCAACCCTCCCGGTCCCTCACTCGCTCCCTCACAAACTCGCTCCTTCCCTGTCCTTCACTGTCCCATGCTCTCTCCCAGTCCTGCCCTGTCTCTTGCTCCCTCCCTGTCCCTCGCTCCCTCCATGCCCACTACCAGTCACTCACTCCTTCCCTGTCTCTCCCTCCCTCCCAGTCTATGTCCCTGCACCTCGCTCTTTCACTGATCTTCCCTCCTTTATTTTTGCTCCCTCCTTGTCCCTCCCCCTCCTTGTCAATCCCTGTCCCTCACTCTGTCCCTGCATCCATTCATATCCTTTGCTGCTTCCACCTCCCTCCCTGTCCCTCTCCCTGTCCCTCCTGATCCCTTGCTCCCTCCCTGGTCCCTCTCTACCTCATTTGCTCACTTTCCATCCCTCCCTCCATCCGTGTCCCTCATTCTCTCCCTGTCTCTCTGTCCCTCACTCCCTCCCTCTCTCTTCCTAACCATCCCTCGCTCACTCGCTCCCTTTCTCCCTCTCCATCCCTCACTCCCGTCCTCCCTCCCCATTTTTCCCTCCCTCTCTGCCCCTCCCTGCCTCACTGTGACCCAGTCTCTCGATCCATCACTGTGCCTAACTTCCTCACTCTCACGTCAGCCCTCGCTCACTCCCCAACCCTCACTCCCTCAGCGTCACTCGCCCCCTCCCTGTATCACCACCCCTCGCTGCCTCTCACTGTCCCTCACTCTTTCACTGTGTTCCTCACTCCCTCACGCCGTCCCTCGCTCACTCGCTCTCTCCCCATCACTCGCCCCTCCCCATTCTTCCCTCCCTACCTTCCCGTCCCTTGCTGCCTTGACCCATTCCAGTCTCTCACTCCCGTGCCGTCCCATGCTCCCCCATCCCTCACTCCGTCCCTGTCCCTCATTCTCACCCCGTCCCTTGCTCCCTCCCCGTCTTCCCCGTTCCTCGGTCCTTCAATCCCTCACCCTTCCTTACTCCATTGCTCTGTCCCTCACTCTCTTGCTCCGTTCCTCGCTCCCTCGCTCTGTCCTTCGCTCTGCTGCTCCCCTCTGATCCATCGCTAACTCCCTCCCTCTCCATCCCTCGCTACCACCCCGTCCGTCCTTTGCTCCCTGATTCCTTCCCTCCTTGTCCCACGCTCCATCCCTCCCCGTCCATTGCTCCCTTGCTCCCTCCCTCCCCCATCCCTCACTCCCTAGCTCCTCTCCCTGTTGCTCCCTCCCTCCCTTTCGGTCCTTTGCTCCATCCCCATCCCTGGTCCCTCACTCCATTCCCATTCCTTGCTCCCTCCCCATCCATCACTACCAACCACCCTGCCTCTCGTTCAGTCCCTCACTCCCTAACCATCCCTCATGCACTCGCTCCATTCTTGTTCCTCCCTCTCTCACAGTCCCTAAATTCCTTGCACCCTCCCCATCCCTTGTTCCCTCCCCATCCCTCGCTCAGTCGCTGCCTCCCAGTGCCTCGTTCCCTCCCTCACTCCCTGTCCCTCGCTCACTTCCTCACCCCCTCTTCTGCCTCCCCATCCCTTTCTCACTCCCTCCACACGTTTCCATCACTCCCTCAGTCCATCTCTCCCTCAATCCTTCCTCCCTACTTCCTTCTCCGTTGCACACTCCCTGGCTCTCTCCCTCCCATCCCTCTCTCCCTTTCCCTCGCTTCTCGCCCTCGGTCCCTGACTCTCCCATTCCCGTCCCTCTCCGTCCATTGCTCCTTCCATCCCTGTCCCTCGCTCCCTCCCTCCCTGTTCCTGGCTCTGTACCTTGCTCCCTCCCTCCCTCCCCATCACTGGCGCCAAAATCCATGCAATGCGCTCTGTCTTTCCCAGTCCCTTGCTTCCTCACTTCAAGTCTCTCCCTCCCTACCCCGTGCTCCCTCACCATCCCTCCCTCACTCCATCCTTTCCCCGTACCTCGCTCCCTCGCACCCTCCCCATCCGTCTCTCATATCCCTCGATTCCCCTCCCGTCCCTTGATCCTGTCCTTCCCTCCCCATCCCTCGTGGCCTCCCTCCCTCTCTCCTCATCCCTCGCCCTCTGCCTCCCCATCCATCCATTCCTCCCTACCTGGGCCTTGCTCCCTTCCTGTCCCTCCCTTCCTGTCGCTCCCGCCCTTGTTCACGCCTGTCCCTTGCTCCGTCCATGTCCCACACTCGTTCACTAGCTCCCTCCCCATCCCACGCTCCTTCACTCACTCCTTCCCCATCTCTCGCTCCATCGGTCCCTCCCAGTGGCTCTCTCGTGGCCCTACTGCCTCGCTGCCACCCCATCCCTCACTTGCTCTCTCACTCCATCTACATCCCTTGCTCCCTCCCCATCCCTTGCTCTCTCTCCTTGACCCTTGTTCCCTCGTTCCCCATCCTTCCCTCCCCCTTCCCTAGCCCTCCCTCCCTGTCCCTCGTGGCATCCCTCCCTCCCTCCCTATCCCTCGCCACTGCCTCCCATTCCTCCGTCCCTACCCGCCCCTTGTTCCCTCGCTCCCTCTCTGTCGCCTCCTTGCTCCCGCTACCTTGTTCGCTCTTTGTTATTCCCAGGCACCCTCCCTGTCCCTCACCCGCCCTCTGTCCCTTGTTCCCTTGCTGTTGCCCTCCCTGTTCCTATCCCTCGCTGCCTGTCCTTGTCTGTGTCCCTCCCTCCCTCACAGTCCCTCACTCCCTGTCCCTCACACTCTACTTGCCCCTCCCTCCCTGCCCTTTGATCTCTCCCTGTCCCTCCCCCTCCTTGTCCATCCTCGTCCCTGTCCCTCAGTCCCAACCTATCCCTCCCTCCATTTCCCTGTCCCTCACACCCTTCCTATCCCTCCATCCCTGTCCTTTTCCCTCGCTCCCTCTCTCACTGTCCCCGTCCCCCTCTCTGTCTCTTGCTCCCTGTTCCTTTCCCTGGCTCCCTCTCACTCCCTCCCTGCCTGTCCCTGTACCTTGCTCCCTGTCACTGTCCCTCGCTCCTTTCCAGTCCATCCCTGCCCTGTCCCACCTCTACTACCTTCATCCTCATCCTCCTTGCCCTGTCCGTCTTCCCTCCCACTTACCCGTCCCTCCCTCCTCACTGACCAAACCCCTATCCCCACTTCCGAGCCACATTTAACTTTACTGGCGCCATCCCCACCTCCATGACCTGTCCGTCTTCTCTCCATCTATTTGCACCACTGTCCACCTTCGATCACCACCTTTCCCCTCCCTCATTTCTGATGAAGTGTCCAGACCCGGAATATCAGCTTTCCTGCTCTTCCGATGCTGTATTCATCCAGCTCCACAACTTGTTATCCCCCACCCTGTTATCCCACACCTGATTATCCCACACCCTGTTATCCCACACCCTGTTATCCCACACCTTGTTATCCCACACCCTGTTACCCCATACCCTGTTATCCCACACCCTGTTACCCCAGACCCTGTTATCCCACACCCTGTTATCCCACACCCTGTTATCCCACACCTTGTTATCCCACACCCTGTTATCCCACACCCTGTTATTCCACACCCTGTTATCCCACACCCTGTTATCCCACACCCTGTTATCCCACACCTTGTTATCCCACACCTTGTTATCCCACACCCTGTTATCCCACACCCTGATATCCCACACCTTGTTATCCCACACCCTGTTATCCCACATCCTGTTATCCCACAACTTGTTACCCCACACCTTGTTATCCCACACCTTGTTATCCCACACCCTGTTATCCCACACCCTGTTATCCCACACTCTGTTACCCCACACCTTGTTATCCCACACCCTGTTATCCCACACCCTGTTATCCCACACCTTGTTATCCCACACCCTGTTACCCCACATCCTGTCATCCCACACCCTGTCATCCCACACCCTGTTATCCCACACCTTGTTTTCCCACACCCTGTTACCCCACACCCTGTTATCCCACACCCTGTTATCCCACACCCTGTTATCCCACACCCCGTTATCCCTCACCTTGTTATCCCACACCCTGTTATCCCACACCCTGTTATCCCACACCCTGTTATCCCACACCTTGTTATCCCACACCCTGTTACCCCACACCCTGTTATCCCACACCTTGTTATCCCACACCTTGTTATCCCACACCCTGTTATCCCACACCCTGTTATCCCTCACCTTGTTATCCCACACCCTGTTATCCTACACCCTGTTATCCCACACCCTGTTATCCCACACCCTGTTATTCCACACCTTGTTATGCCACACCCTGTTATCCCACACCTTATTATCCCACACCTTGTTCTCTCAGACCCCAGCATCGGCAGTTCCTACTAACCCTAAAGGGTACCATCTCTCTTTTGTGACCTCTCTGTGGACGGGGAGCTTGTAGAGTCCACCAGTGGGCTGGGTACTTCCCATCACAAGTTGGTACATCAGGGTATACAATGCCTCATAGACGCTGGAAACAACAACCTGATTTGTTCAGGAATGTTGCTTTTGCTTTTGGTCCTGATTTTCACATCTTTTAATGTCAGTCAATAGTTTTGGGGTGGGTGTAATAAAGGAAAATTGTCACTCAGAAATATGAGATAACACGGTGTGCAGCTGGATGAACACAGCAGGCCAAGCAACATCAGAGGAGCAGGAAAGCTGACGTTTTGAGTGGAGACCCTTAAGATTTCTCAAGAACACCGTGTTATCTCAGATTCTCCGACATTGGCAGTTCCTACTATCTATCTCAGAAATATGAATTTGTTTGTTCGAAGATTTTATCTCACTCCCGCTTACTCCCTCCATCCCTGCCCCTGTCCCTTGCTGCCTGTCACTGTCCTTTGCTTCCTTCCTGTCCATCCCTGTCACTGTCCCACCTCGACTAGCTTCATCCCTGACTCCTTGATCTGTCTGTCTTCCCTCCCACCTACCCACCCCTCCCTCCTCACTGACCAACCACTATTTCACAGAGTAATAGAAAGAATGACATTGAAGATGGAACAATCAAATCAAACACTATGTTCAGATTGAACCGAGTTATTCAATTCATCAGGACCAGAAAGGAATATATTTATCTGGTATGTCTCTGGGAAAAGATTTCAAACATCAGTGTGAGTGAGAAAGCACCAACACGCACACACTGACACACCTGATTCTGAATGTTCCAGTGAACTACCTGCAGAAATTATTTAACATCATCCAGTTAACATTCTGAAAATAAAAAAAAAAATCCACAGAGCATAGAAACTGTCCACACATTGTGTTTATGGACAAGAGTTCAGCAGATCATCCAATCTGGAGAGATGCCAGGAGATCAGCATCATTGAATAATGGTGGAAATGTGTGGACAGTGCGAAGGGCAAGGCCAGCTGGAAGCTCACCATCGTAGTCACTCCAGGGAGAGACCATTCACCTGCTAAATGTGTGGGAAGGGATTTGCTCAGTCACCCAGTGTCATGTAAACTAACTCGGAATACAAAAACAGGAAGCAAAAGTTTCTATAAATATGTAAATCGTAAAAAGAGTGGCAAAGGTAAACATTCATCCTATGGAAGATGAGATGGCCAATTTAATAACTGGGAATGAGGAAATAGCCAAGGCATTATACAGTTATTTCGTGTTGGTCTTCACAGTGAACGACATAAATAACATGCAGACAACTAACAGCAAGAAGGTTATAGCAGGCAAGGACCTCGAAACTATCATTATCTCTAATGAGGCAGAGCTGGGCAAGGTAATGGGGGCTAAAGGCAGACAAGTCTCCAGGCCCTGATGAAATGCATCCCAGGGCACTAAAAGAGGGAATGGGGGACACAGCAAATGCACTAGTAATTATTTCACAAAATTCACTGGATTCTGGGGTGGTTCCCGCAGATTGGAAAACAGCCAATGTGACGCCACTGTTTTCAAAAGGAAGTAGACAAAAACAGGTAGTTTTAGGCCAGTTAGCTTAACTTCGGTAGTGGGGAAAATGCTTGAATCTATCATTAAAGAAAAAAAAAGCAAGACATCTGGATATGAATTGTCCCATTGGGAACACCCAGCATGGGTTGATGAAGGATAGGTCATGTTTAACTAAACTGGTGGGCATTACATGCATGGTGTACATTGGGGAACCTGTGGATGTGGTGTATCTGGATTTCCAGAAGGTATTTGACAAGGTGCTACACCAAAGGCAGCTGTGTAAGATAAAGTTGAATGGTATTACAGGTAATGTATCGGCATGGATAGAAGATTAGTTGACCAGTAGAAAGCAAAGAGTAGGGGTAAATGGGTGTTTTTCTGGTTGGCGGTCAGTGGCTAGTGGTGTGCCTCAGGGGTCAGTGCTGGGGCAGCAATTGTTTACGATTTACAAAGATGATTGGAATTGGAGACTAAGTGTGGTGGGTCAAAATTTGTGGATGACACTCGGGTGAGTGGTAGAACAAAGTATGCAGAAGACACAAAATGTCTGCAGACGAATACAGATAGTCTAAGTGAGCGGGCAAAGGTCTGGCAGATGGAGTACGATGTTGATAAATGTGAGGTCATCCATCTTGTTAGGAATAACAGCAAAATGGGCTATGTTTTAAATGGTAAAATTTGCAGCATGCTGCTGCACAGGGGCTCTTGGGTGTCCTTGTGCATGAATCACTGAAGGTGGGATTGCAGGCGCAGCAGGTAATTAAAAAGGCAAAGGGAATTTTGTCTGCCATTGCTAGAGGGATGGTGTTTAAAAACAGGGAGGCGATGCTGCAGCTGTACAGGGTCCTGGTGAGGCCACACCTGGAGTATTGTGTGCAGTTTTGGTCTCCTTACTTGAGAAGGGATATACTAGCGCTGGAGGGGGTGGCGAGGAGATTCCCTCGGTTGTTTCCAGAGTTGAGAGGGTTGGATTATGAGGAGAGACTAAGCAGGCTGGGATTATACTCATTGGAATTCAGAAGAATGAGGAGAGATCTTATAGAAATATATAAGATTATGATGGGAATAGATAAAGTGGAGGCAGGGAGGTTGTTTCCACTAGCATGTGAGACGAGGACTAGAGGGCATCGCCTCAAAATAAAGGGAAGCAGACGTAGGACTGAGGTCAGGAGGAACTTCTTCACCCAAAGGGTCGTGAATCTGTGGAATTCCCTGCCCAATGAAGCAGTTGAAGCTAGCTAACTGTGTTTTTAAGGCATGGCCAGATAAATGTTTGAACAGGAAAGGATTGAAGCGTTATTGTGAGTTGGCGGGTAAGTGAATCTGAGTCTCAAAAGATCACCCATGATATTATTGAATGGCGGGGCAGGCTCAAGGGGCCGGATGGCCTACTCCTGTTCCTAGTTCTTCTGTTCTTACGTTGTTATGCCTCTCCAGTGGGTTCACACTGGCAAGAGACCTTTTAAATACTCTGACTGGAAAAGCTTTCGGAGGACTAAAGGTCTAATTCAATATCGACCTGCTCTGGATGGTAAAGACTGCAGATTCAGAAGGTGCTGTTGGAGGAGCACTGCTGAGCCACTGCAGTCCATCCTAGTGCAGTGACTGCTGCCACCTTGCATCAGTGGTGTAGGGAATACAGGGATGTCATTGAGGTGCAAATCAAGAGGGCTGTTTTGTGTTCGATTGTATTAAACCTGATGGAAGGCTTTTGAATTTAAAAAGAAATGTTGTCATATGAAGCTGCCTACAAAGTGAAACATTGGTTTTTGACAGTTACCTCTGGATCAGACAAGTGAACGGAAGGTAGTCAAGTTGGAAAATGATATCAAAGTGGGAATAAAAGACATGTCCTGGAGACAGCATAAAAAAGTGACAAAGTCTCAGACGAGACTCCTTCAGAAAAACATCTTCCCATTGCCAGCAATAACCCCTCTTCATCCTTTCCTGACCAATATGTCCATGTTACGTGCCGATATTGAAAATGAAAACTAACATTTCGTCAACACTCCCTGTGTCATCACTGTTGGTGAAATATAATTTCTAACCCAGACCCTTCTCTCACTTCACCCTGGCGCATTCTGTGTGGTTACAGCAGAGACAGGGATAGGATGTTCATACCCCTGCTCCCACTGCTCTGGGCCTCAGTGTTGCACGGCTGCGAAATACTGTTTTATCTTTACCAATGTAGAGGAAACCTAAACCTGAGCCTGATGGTTCACTTCCAGTCAGGAACAGATCATTGATTTACACTAATCTCTGATTTGAAGCACGTTTCCAGCATTCACCTTTGTACTTCCTCTGACACTAAACCCAGTTGGAAACGAGATTCTGTTCCGTGTCAAGGAGCTGTGAGCCATGGAAGACAGTAGCTGGGACACATTTCTTACACGCATTAGGATTAACCCACACTGTGGCTTGGCTGTCAATGAAGAGAGACATGAAAGAGTAAAGTGCCATCTGACACCCTCAGTGTGACCCTGAAGGATTTGCCCCGACTGAAGCTCTGTTGCTGAGCACGATTCCCCCTACTCCCCACCCTGAGATTGTCCTTTCTGAGCTCCAGGTGCTGGTCAACCCTCAGGACAAATACAACAATCCACAGTAATGTGTTTGAGGCAAAGCTGACTTATTTTACATTTCTCTCAGATACTAAACTCCAGTTCAAGTTTAGGGTTATAGCCATCATCAGAAACAAACTGCAAATGTCAGAAGAAAAGTAACAGAAAATTACAGCGCAGAGCAAGACAATTTTTTTATTGATTTTTTGTGATGTGCGTATTGTTGGCTGGACAGCAGTGTTCACCCTTGGCCCATCATGTGTGTGTTGGCTGGAATAGAACGAGCCAGGCTTTACAGATTTCTGGACTCATCATTGAGATGAACAATTTCAAACTGTGAACTCTGCCCCAATTTGTTTACATTTCTTGATTCAATTTGTTTCTGGGTCCACTGCATGCCTGGCTCCAGGCACATCTTTTGTTTATTTGTTTCTTTTGCAGCCCTAACTCCACTCCCTGCAACCTTGAGGGACGAATAACATTTCTGCAATTTAATCTCTCCTGCCTTCCCCCCGTGACGTGTGCCTTTTGCCCTTGTCTCACCCCCACCTTGCTCAGAATCTGTTACATTTCTGGACCCAGGCCTCTGTCAGCTCACAGCGCCCCCGGGTCAGAGTTTTAAATTCTCTTCCTCCAGAGGGAAACTGAAATCGCTGTGGCTGCAGCTTTCCCCAGATTTTAATTTTGGAAATAAAAACCATGAAATTGTTTCAGAGTTGAGTTGTTTTTGAGATTTAATCCACAATCTCGCTTCTTTAGAGCTAAACTGTGATCATCCCACAGTTGAAAAATGCAAGTTAGGTGGACTGGCCACACTAAATTGTCCCCGAGTGTGCAGCTTACGTGGTTGGGTTAGCTGCGGTAAATGTGGGGTTTATGGGAGTAGGGCGGGATAGAGAGCTCGTGCAGACTAGATGCACTGAATGACCTCTTTCTGCACTGTTGGGATCCTGTGATCTTAACCATTTGTGATCATGGTCACATTTTCCTCATGACAGCCCACACATCACCATGTTCATTCAGCTCAAGCTTTCATGCTGCCTTTGTGTTTTGAGAAGCTCTGTTGTTGGAATGGGAGCTTTCTTTGATTTTGCCTCCCCTCGTACTTCCGCCCAATTCCCAGTTCCCTGCGTTAATTCCAGCTTTCTCTCATTTTCCCAAATGGTGTTGTTGAAGAGCTCAAAAGGCGAGTGGACTGAAATTGAGAAATTAAAGAGCCAGAATGAAAGAGGAAGTGGAAATAATAAACAGGTTTGGTAGATCCCAAGGGAGTGATGAAGGGTCACAGATGTTTCCAGACGTGCTGAGCTTTTCCAGCAACTTTGTTTATGTTCCGGGGAATGAAACTCCAGAATCCTCCTGTTGTGACTGTTCACACAATATTTTTGTTATTAATGTGTGGGATGTGGGCATCCCTGGCTGGGCCGGCATTTCTCGCCCATCCTAAGTTGCTCTTGGGAAGGTGGTGGTGAGCTGCCTTCTTGAACTGCTGCAGTCCTCCTGCTGTGTGGTGACCCACAATGCTATTAGGGAGGGAATTCCAGGGGTTTGACCCAGTGACATTGAAGGGACAGTGATATATTTCCTAGTCAGGAAGGTGAATGACTTGGAATGGAACGTGGATGTGGTGATCTTCCCATATATCTGCTGCCCTTGTTCTTCCAGATGGAAGTGGTCATGGGTTTGGAATGTGCTGCCTGAGGATCTTTGGTGAATTTCTGCAGGAGAGACAACATTCTCTGACGAGAGTCACATTCGGGCAGGCGAAGATGGAACGCTGAATAATAACAGAATTAGTTCAAACACAGGAGATTTGGTCAGCCAGTAATAGCATATAGTGTAAGAGTCACGGATGTGAAGTGAGTCGTGAGGGGAAATAATGCCACAAGCTGCAGATGGAATACTTTTATAGGAACAGGAGGAGACAATTCAACCCCTCAAGTCTGATCTGTCATTCAATGAGACCATTGCCTGATCTGTAGCCTAACTTTCAATTTCCAAAACCCACCAAACCGATCAATGAGGCTTCTCTGAAACAGACAAGTTGAATATTGAAAAACATTTTTAAAAAACTGCAAATGCAGGGAAATCAGAAACAAAAACAGAAATTGCTGTAAAAATTGAGCAGGCCCAGCAGCATCTCTGAAAGAAATCAGAGTTACCCTTTTGGGACAATTGACACTTTGAGTCACCAGATGCAGTTAACCATTCCCCCTATCCTGTAACACCCTCCTGAACAGGTGATGGTGTGAGGGCCAAGAGACTGGCAATAACATCTGAGAAAACAGCAGGGCATGCTGAATCAGAATAAAGCCCATTTTGGTCTTTCACTTTTAAATCAACTGCAACAATTTATTGACTATTGCTTCAGAAACAGGACAAGAGACCAGAGAATCAACTCAGTGCCATTGGGCCTGGGAACCATTGTTATTCTGACCTCTATGTGACTCCAAGCTATAATAATTAGTTTGATTCTGAACCATCCGCTGGGCAGTTAGAACTGATGATAAAAGCTTGCTAAGCTTCTGATGCCATGATCACACGAACAAATAAAAGAAAAACCCAATTACTGCAGTTACGTTTGAAGCCACTGGCGTTTCTTCAAGCGAAATGACTGAGTGAATTGTTTCCCATACGCAGAGTAGGTGAATGACCTCTCCCCAGTGTGTATTTGCTGGTGCACAGTGAGGGTTGATGATGCCCTGAACCCAGCTCTACAGAGAGAACACATGAATGGTCTCCCTTCAGTGTGAACATGTTGATGGTACATGAGTTCCCATGAGCTTTCATAGCACTTCCCACGAACTGCACAATAAAAGAGTCTCTCTTCAGAGTGAACCTGTGGGTATTTCAACAGGCAGGATGACCGGGAGAAATCCTTCCCACACTCTGAGCAGGTGAATGGTGTCTTCCCAGTGTGGGCCCATTGGTGTGTCAGCAGCGGGGATAACTTCATGAATTCCTTGCCACACTCACAGTAGGGAGACAGCCGCTTTCCAATGTGAAACTGCTGTGAATGCCTTCTCACACATGAAGCAGGTGAACAGTTTCTTCGCAGTGTAATTGTGCCGATGTGTTTGCAGCTTAGATGGGTAATTGAAACTCAGTGCACTCAATACTGTGGCAAGAACAGATGAAGGTTTGATAACCTGCGCTGACATGATGGACCAAATGGTCGTTTTCCACGCTGTAAAAACTCAGATGGAGAAACTGATCTGCAGTGAAAATGGTCACAAATGAAAAAGCAAAAGCAGTGTCATTGCAGAAATGTACCACACCCCCTGCCCCTTTCACTGGTGGTCTCGTGGCTAGGATTCGGCCCCTCACCCCTCCCCAGCCCAGCTTTGATTCCTAGTCAGGGAATAGTCACTCTGCTGTGTTATTTAATCATGGTGACAGCACTTCTAACTGATCCTTCAGGAGATGGAAGGTGAACCGTGTAGTCCCAGACGTGACTCAGATTAAAATAAAACAAAGAACTGGGGAAATATGACACAAAAATGGAATTGACATGGAAGCTCAGCAGGCCTGGCAGCATCTGTGTCGGGAAACAGAGTTAGCAAATGGTTTAAAACAAGAAGAGAGTGGACGTCAGGAAAAGTGAAGGGCCACGGTGGTTTGTAGGAGCTGACCGTAGGCCTCATGCAGCCAGGCCCTACGTCGGTTCTGAAGGCAGGAAAGCTGATGCTTCGGGTTCTGAAGAAGGGTGAGACCCGAAACATCAAATTTCCTGCTCCTCTGATGCTGCTTGGTCTGATGTGCTTATCCAGCTCCACACCTTGTTATCTCAGATTCTCAAGCATCGGCAGTTCCTACTATCTCTGGGCTCTGATGACTGGTTTTCACTGTTTAACCTGATATATAATCACTCTGGATCAATCACCCACAATGACTCTCGTTTGTGTGTTGACGGTGCACATCTCACCTCATTTCAGAGCTCGGAGAGGATCCATGCATGTTAACCTGGCAAATTTCACTCAAGTCAACCTAACAGTCTCGTATTAAGACCATAAACTTTAGTTGCAGAAACGGACCATCCAGCCCATTCAGTCTGTTCCACCATTTACTGATCTCGTGTCTGATATGATAATCCTGAGCTGCACTTTCTTGCCTTTCCCCATAACACTTGATACCTTTACTGATTAAAAATCTGCCAATCTCACCATTGAATACACTGAATGACCCAGATCTGACAAGCCTCTGCTGTAAGGAATTCCATGGATTCACCATCATTTGAGAGAATAAACATTTCCTCATCTGTCTTAAATGTGCAACCCCCATTCTGATACTAGGCACCCTCGTGCAGATTGCCCAAAAGGAAAACCATTTTTTGTGTCCAACATATTAAATCTCAAAGAAATCTGTATGCTGTAATAAGGCGCAAGTATTATTTTTGCAGTACTGTGTTTGAGCACTTGAAGTCATTGGATTTCAGCACTTCCTCCTGTTTGCTTTCATCCCTGATGTCAAACTGTTATTATTCTGACTGAGCTATTCCCTTTATGTGTTTTCATGTCAGGAATTCACGTTCACTTTAAGAATTTTGAGAGGAACAATAAAATCCTCATTCCTATTTCGGAATCAAACCATGAACACAACAGTTGCAATGCTGAATCCCAAAAACGAAGGTGTGCACAATGCTTGCACGTTTTCTGTCTTGACACTGCTTTTGACCTTTTGGTTCAGTTGCAAAATATTAGTCAGTGAGATTCTAACACCACGGAGAAAGAACCTTCGGCCCATTATATCTATGCAGTCATCAAATATCTCACTTATAAATAAAAACCGGAGGAAGGGTCACCTGACCTGAAACGTTAACTCTGTTTTCTCCTCCACAGATGCTGCCAGACCTGCTCAGCTTTACCAGAAACTTTGTTTATGATCTCACTTCTAAAGCCAGTTTCCAGGGATTGGCCCAGCACATCGTCTGCTTTGACATTTCAAGTGCTCATCCAAACAGGTAGTCAATGTTTGAGGGCATCAGTGGAACAAAAACACTTTCTTCAACAAAGGAAAGGAAAGCATTGCTGTTTGCTGCAACATGAAACTACATTTTCCTCTTTGAAGACTGCTATGAAAGCCAAACCGTTTCTCAGAGCCGTTTGCCAGTTTCCCACATGATGCCAACAGTGTAGAATGAAATCCCACACCGCCTGAGGTTACCACTCATGACTTTCTACTTTCAACCTCTCTGCTGACATGAGTTGTGGTGTCCCTCAGGTTCAGCCACCACCAGTTTTGTCTCTCTAATAAGAAAGCAATCCTCTGACCCAGAATGTGAACGGCATCTGGGTGTCAGGCTCAATGTGTGACTCAGTGTCAGACTTTGTAATATTATATCCATGGGATGCAAAAGGCACGTTTTATACTTTATAAAATGTATGTCAGTTGTCCTGGTAGGAAGTATAGAGAAAGATTGCTTGTACACATTACAACAAATACAATTCAATATTTACAATAGGCCAAGCAGCATCTCAGGAGCACAAAAGCTGACGTTTCGGGCCTAGACCCTTCATCCAGCTATTGGATGAAGGGTCTAGGCCCGAAACGTCAGCTTTTGTGCTCCTGAGATGCTGCTTGGCCTGCTGTGTTCATCCAGCCTCACATTTTATTATCTTGGAATTCTCCAGCATCTGCAGCTCCCATTATCTCTCTCTCTCTCAATCTTTACAATGACGGGTACGTAACCCAGAATTCTGAGTGCTGCGCACATCATTGCTGATCACTGCGCAGGCTCAGTAAGTTCCCAAGTGCCCACTGTCTAGATCATGCGCGGTGGGAGTGAACCTGAGCCGCAGTCGCTGTTTTCCTCGGCTCCACAAGAGGTAATAATAAGGCGGAACGGGGGAGGCAATAGACCGGTCAGTGAGACGGGGAGGATTTCTGAACACTTTGCGAATGTGACAGATCCCGTATAAAGAAGCAATCTGTCCCGGTTTCATAAAATGTTAAAATCGAGGCTCCCTCTCAATGGCAGACCGTGGGTAACGGCAGGCATCTTTGTAGGAGGCAGAGGGCATCAAGGCGCATGTGCGGTTGCCCTGGGCCAGGGGAGAGAAAGTTGTGAATGTCTCTCCTGGACTGACAGAGATAGCGTTTTTATAAGAGATAATGGGAACTGCAGATGCTGGAGAATCCAAGATAACAACGTGTGGAGCTGGATGAACACAGCATGACAAGCAGCATTCAGGAGCACAAAAGCTGACGTTTTGGGCCTAGACCCTACATCAGAGAGGGGGATGGGGCGAGGGTTCTGGAATAAATAGGGAGATAGGGGGAGGTGGCCCGAAGATGGAGAGAAAAGAAGATGGAGAGGAGAGTATAGGTGGGGAGGTAGGGAGGGGATAGGTCAGTCCAGGGAGGACGGACAGGTCGAAGAGCCGGGATGAGGTTAGTAGGTGGGAACACCTGCACGTCTTCCCTGGACTGACTTATCCCCTCCCTACCTCCCCACCTATACTCTCCTCTCCAACTATCTTCTTTTCACTCCGTCTTCAGTCCGCCTCCGCCTCTCTCCCTATTTATTGCAGAACCCTCTCCCCATCCCCCTCTCTGATGAATGGTCGAGGCCCGAAACGTCAGCTTTTGTGCTCCTGAGATGCTGCTTGGCCTGCTGTGTTCGTCCAGCTCCACACTTGTTATCTTGGCGTTTTTATAAACTGCTTTTACAGGGAGTCGGGAGGGGAGCATTTACACAGCACACTCCAAATCAAGGAAATAGTTGCTTCTTCCGAAATTGTGTCCCAGGTTGACTGAGATGGCATTTGTAATTTTTTTACAGCACATCAGAAGAGGATTTGCAGATCGGAAACTCAAACTAAATGATCTAAGCATGCCTTTTTTTTATTCATTTAGCACTGGGTATTATTGGCCTTTAAAGGGAAGTATTGAGTAAAATAAAAATAGCACAAAATTCCTTTCTTACGTTTCCCAGTAACTATTGCCCAATATCTTAAATCTGTATACCAAACAGTTTTACTATCAGCAAAGAGGAACAACTGCTCTTT
Organism: Stegostoma tigrinum; assembly: GCF_030684315.1. Lineage (NCBI taxonomy): Eukaryota > Metazoa > Chordata > Chondrichthyes > Orectolobiformes > Stegostomatidae > Stegostoma > Stegostoma tigrinum. Next base: position 801,866 of record NW_026728430.1, on the reverse strand, counting down.
ATCCACCTGATTTAAACCTGAACACCTTTATCAAATCAGAGATAGCAAGAACTGCAGATGCTGGAAACTGAGATAACACACTGTGGAGCTGGAGGAACATAGCAGGCCAGACAACATTGGAGGAGGAGGCAAGTTGACATTTCAGGAAGGGACCTTTCATCAGAACATTTTCCTCCAGGTCCACACTATATTATCACCCCCTTTATCTACTGGCATATTGATCTCCTTTGCACTGTGAGGAACAACTTGAGTTTCTCCAATGTGACCTTAGAACCAGTATCCCTCAGTTCTTTAAACATTCTGATGAATTTCTTTTTGAATCATGAGTTGGCCGTCACATCCTTCATGGAGGTCACCTTTTTGTGCAGACCCAAATGCTGTCTGTTCAAATGAGTGATGTTATGACACGTGGACAATTACTCAGTGACATCACTCTGATTCCTAGGTATCCTGAACTGTGATAGTTTCCTCTGACCCCAGTGCTTTTGATAATTTTTCAGGGGTAGAGTTTAGCATTTGATTTTAAAGTTGGAACACAACAAAATTATTTCAGTATTTTTTAACCAGTAATCTACACAATTCAGCTTCTCGTGCTGTTCTCAGACATCTGACTCTGGGGCTGGTGTTCTTTCTTTCACAGCATTGTGAGAGCTCATGTGGGAAGATAGAGCTGTTAAGGCAGCAGCACATGGTTGGTAGAATTTTCTCACCCCCATAATATTGTGAGACTGATGTTAAAAGTTGCTGTATAACACTGATGAATGAGAGCCCATCCATTGTCCTGGTTCATTTCTGCTCTCCTCGATCAACTCTGTCATGTCTAAGTTCCTCTGTCTCCAATAACGGGTGTGACTATCCTAGATATTTTATTGTTACTTTCATCCACTCTCTAAATGAGGTTTATACAGCAGAAAATTGCCTGACCATTTGCTGCTGGCAATTATATTTCCTTAGTACCTCCCACAATGCTGTTCAGCGTGGAGTGACTCATGAAATGGTGATGAAGGAACTGTGATATGTGTCCAAATCAATGACAATTAATTGATATCAATGTAGTATCTTTCACTGAGTGGAAACTTCCAGATTGTTCCTCAGGAGTATTACAATGCAACGTTTGACCAGAATCATCAATAAGATGTTAGGAAGGTGACAAAATGCTTTATGGTCAAATTTGTTGTTTTGAAGGCATATTTTCAAGTGTAAAACTGAGGCAGAGAAAGGGAGAGTTTTAGTTAGGAAATTTCACCATTTGTGGCCTTGGCAGCTAAAACCTGAGGGCACCAAATGTGAAACATTAAAAAACAAGAATTTTCAGGAGTATGGAATTGGAGATAATGCAGGTATTTGGAAGGGCATTTTTTAAAAAACAATGTCATTCTTGGGATTGGGGTGGGCATGACCGCCTGGTTTAGCATTTAGAATAGCTGGTTTAGAATTCTATCAAGTTGGTAAGACATCAACTTTCCTGCACCCTATCACTGATAAGCCCATTTTCTTCCAAATGTAAATAGATCCTATCCCTCAGTATTTTCTCCAATGGCTTCCCTATCATGGATGTCAAGTTCACTGGCCCATAATTTGCTGGATTATCCTTGCTACCTCCTTAAACAAGGGGAAAACATTAGCAATTCTCCAGTCCTCCGGGACCTCACCCGTGCTCAAGGATGCTGCAAAGATATCTGTTCAGGCCCCAGCTATTTCTTCACTCGCTTCCCTCAATAGCCTGGGATCGATGACATCTGGGCCAGGGGACTTGCCAACCCTAATGCCTTTCAGAATACCCAACACTCCCCCAACCTCCCTCCTTATGCCCACTTGACCAACAGTAATCAAAAATCTATCACCAACCTCAACATCTGTCATGTTTTTCTCTAAGTGAATACAGAGTTAAAGTACTCATCAAGAATCTCACTCATTTTCTCTGACTCCTTGCATAACTTCCCTCCTTCATTCTTGACTGGGCCAACTCTTTCGCCAGTTACCCTCTTGCTCCTTATGTATGTCAAAAGGCTTTGGGAATTTGCTAACCCCTGTTTGCTAAAGATATTTCACGATCCCTTTCAGCCCTTTTATTTCTTCGTTTCAGGTTAGTCCTATTTTCCCGAACATTACAGCACAGTACAGGCTCTTGGGCCCTCGATGTTGTGCCAACATGTCATACCAATCTGAAGCCCATCTAACCTATACTATTCCGTGTACGCCCATATGCTTATCCAAATTCTTCCAAAGCTTCGTCTGTTTTCAGTCGCCTAGACCTTATGTATGCTTCCATTTTCCTCTTTGTCAGTCTCACAATTTTACCTGTCATCCATTGTTCCCTAATCTTGCCCTTTCTGTCACTCATTTTCACAGGGACATGTCTGTCCTACAGTCTAATAAACCTCTCTTTAAAAGTCTCCCACATATCAAATGTGGATTTACCCTCAAACAGATGCTCCAAATCCACTTTCCCCACTTCCTTTCAAATTTTGCTTTTGTTGGCCTTCCCCCAGTTTAGCACTCTTCCTTCAGGACTACGCTCTTCTTTGTCCATCAATATTTATTCCCCAACACCAGGCTCAGTATGGCGCCTTCATAAGTTGGAGTATTTACATGCAGCTCTAGAAAGCCCTCCCCCATGATCCTTACAAATTCTGCTCCATCTAAACCACTAACTCGAAGTGAAGATAACAAAGTGTGAAGCTGGACGAACACAGCAGGCCAAGCAGCATCTCAGGAGCACAAAAGCTGACGTTTCAGGTCTAGACCCTTCATCAGAGAGGGGGATGGGGAGAGGGTTCTGAAATAAATAGGGAGAGAAGGGGAGGCGGACCGAAGATGGATAGAAGAGAAGATAGGTGGAGAGGAGAGTATAGGTGGGGATGGCATAGGTCAGTCCGGGGAGGACGGACAGGTCAAGGAGGCGGGATGAGGTTGGTGTGTGGGAAATGGAGGTGCGGCTTGAGGTGGGAAGAGGGGATAAGTGAGAGGAAGAACGGGTTAGGGAGGCGGGGACGAGCTGGGCTGGTTTTGGGATGCTGTGGGGGAGATGGAGACTTTGAAGTTTGTGAAGCCAACATTGATACCATTGGGCTGCAGGGTTCCCAAATGGAATTTGTGTTGCTGTTCCTGCAACCTTCGGGTGGCATCATCGTGGCACTGCAGGTGGCCGACGATGGAAATGTCGTCTATGGAATGGGAGGGGGAGTTAAAATGGTTTGCGAATGGGAGGTGCGGTTGTTTATTGTGAACCGTGCGGACGTGTTCTGCAAAGTGGTCCCCAACCCTCCACTTGGAAAGTCATCTTGGGGCCTGGGATGGGGGTGAGGGAGGAGGTGTGGGGGCAAGTGTCGCACTTCCTGTGGTTGCAGGGAAAGGTGCCTGGAGAGGTGGGGTTGGAGGGGATTGTGGAGCGAACAAGGGAGTCACGGAGTGAGTGGTCTCTTCAAAAGGCAGACAAGGTTGGGGATGGAAAATGTCTTGGGTGGTGGGATTGGATTGTAGATGGCGGAAGTGTCGGAGGATGAAGTGTTGTATCCGGAGGTTGGTGGGGTGGTATGTGAGGACAGAAGAGATTCTCTTAGGGCGGTTATTGCGGGGTCGCAGTGTGAAGGATGTGTTGTGGGAAATGCGGGAGACGTGGTCAAGGGAATTCTTGACCACTGCAGGGGGACGTTGCGGTCCTTGAAGAACGCAGCCATGTGGGATGTGTGAGAGTGGAATGCCTCATCCTGGGAGCAGATGTGGTGAAGGCGAATGGAATTTTTGCAGGGTTTGGGTGGGAGGTGGTGTACTCTAGGTAGCTGTGGGAGTCGGTGGGCTTGAAATGGGCATAAGTTTCTAGCTGGGTAAATGAGATGGAGACAGAGAGGTCCAGGAAGGTGAGGGATGTGTTGGAGATGGCCCAGGTGAACTTGAGGTTGGGGTGGAAGGTGCTTGTGAAGTGGATAAACACTTCGGTCCTCCTCCCCCATCTCCCTATTTATTTCAGAACCCTCTCCCCATCCCCCTCGCTGATGAAAGGTCTAGGCCTGAAACGTCAGCTTTTGTGCTCCTGAGATGCTGCTTGGCCTGCTGTGTTCATCCAGCTTCGCACTTTGTTATCTTGGATTCTCCAGCATCTGCAGTTCCCATTATCTCTGATCATAACTCTAAGTGAATCCCAGTCAATGTTGGGAACATTAAAATCTCCCGTCACCAACACCCTGTTGCTCCTACATCTTTCCATAATCTGTCCACGTATTTGTACCTCCTAAAGTGGAACCTCCTTCCCTTACAGCATTGAGAGAGCTGATGTGGGAAGAGAAAGCTGTTAAGACAGCAGCACATGGTTGGGAGAATGAGCAGTGGTAAAAATCTCATTGAGATACACTCAGTGGAAGGAAGCAAAAAAACACTAAACAGAGCTCAAGGACACACAAAAGTAGAGGCAGAGAAATAAGACAAGTGCAGAGAGGGGAATGTGAGAGGACCGTGAGGAGATGTGTAATGATAGTTAAGTCGAGAGGTAACAAAGGAATGGATGAGTGTTTCAGCAGCAAATGAGCAGAGACTCGGAGGAGTTGGGTAATGTTACTGCGGCAGAATTAGGCAGTCTCAATGACGGTGGGGATATGTGGCTGAAAACTCAGTTCGGGATGAAATATTTCACCATGGTTATGACGTTTTGTTTCAAACTCAGGCAATTGCCACAGAGGGTTTGGAGTCAGTTGTGAGGCAGTGGAGTTTGTGTTGGGGAAACATGATAAAGGCCTTGGTTTTGTCATTAGTTAATGGGAGGAAATTTCTGCTCCACCAGGACTGGATGTCAGCAAAGTTTGGATGGTTTGTGACCTGGAGGGAATTTAGAGATGTTGGTGTTCACATCCACCTGCTACCCTGCCCCTTCTCAATGATGGAGGCTGGGTGTTTAAATGACTCTGACAAAGTTCTGATCAAGTTGCCGGTGTTCAAAATCCCTCGCTTTCATTCTCTATCTTCACACAGAAGCCAGTGTCTTGTGAGAGATTGTCTCTGACTCTCTTGTTTTTTGTTTGATGTCAATTTCATAGGATATTAGAAGGGGAAGACGAACACAACCAAACGTCACGCTCATTTCATCACAAATGGAACATGATCAGATTTTAAACCTGGTAGGAAAACGGTCCATTCACACTGGAGAGAAACTACGCATGTTGTGTGTGTGGACAAGGCTTCAGCCAATCATCAGACCTCACAAACCACAAATGCAGTCACACTGGGGTGAAACTGTGGAAATGTGGAGATTGTGGGGAGGAATTCATTTCCTCTTCTGAGCTGAAACCTCATCGACAGATTCACGCCAGTAACAGGCCATTTACCTGCTCAATGTGTCGGGAGGGATTCACTCAGTCATCTCACCTGCTGCAATGCCAGCTCATTCACACTGATAAGAGACCATTTCAAAGCTCAGACTTTGGAAAATGCTTCAGAACATCCCAGAACCTGATGTCCCATTAACTAGCTTGCATTAATGAGAGACCTTTTAAATGCCAAAACTGTGGAAAATGTTATAAAACCTCTGGAAACTTGGCGGCCCATCAACATCTTCACACTGAAGAGAGACCCTTTAAATGTCGAGACTGGAAAATACTATAAAACACCTGGGGACCTGATGATCCACCAAAGTGCTCACGTGGAGGAGAGATATTTTAAATGCCTAAACTGTGGGACGTGCTTTATAAGTCCCAGGGATCTCATGTCGCATCAACTAGCTCACATTAATGAGAGACCTTTTAAATGCTCAGCCTGCAGAAAATGCTACAAAACCCCCGGACCTGATATCCCATCAACATGTTCACCCTGAAAAGGTTCTGTCACTCTGGGACTGGGTACAGGTGATCATTCAACCTCACAGAACACCAGCAGGTTCACACTGGGAAGAGACCATTCAGCTGCTCCGAGTGTGGGAGGGGATTCACTCAGTCGTCTAACCTCCTGAGACACCAGCAAATTCACACTGTGGAGAAATCTTTCAAATGCCCAGACTGCAGGAAGCGCTGCAGAAGCTCCTGGGAACTGAATTGTCATCTACATGTTCAAGCTGAGGAGAGACCTTATAAATGCTGCGATTATGGGTATCCCTATGCAAGATCTTGGAGGTAGTTTTATCATCAATGTGTTCAAATTGAGGAGAAACCTTTGAAGTGTCCGGTCTGTGGGAAGTGCTATCGAAGTTCTGTCGAACTGATGTCCCATCAACATTTTCACATGATGAGGTATCTTTTCGGAGGCTTTCATTGTGGGACTGGGTTCAGGTGATCATCTCAACTCTCAGTAAACCAGCAAGTTCACACTGGGTAGAATGTATTTACCTGCTGCATGTGAGGAAAAAGAAAAGAACACTTGGGTCACTCCTCAGCCCTGCTGAGACAGCACAGAGCCACCCTGGAGAACAGGCCATTCACCTGCTCTGTGTGGGGGAAGGAATTCACTCATTTGACAATCCTGCTGAGACAACATAGAGTTCACAGATCTCAATGGTAATTTGACTTTGCAGTTCAAAACATTCATGACTGAAAGCAATTTTTAAAATATTCTGGATAAAAGTGAAAAAAAAAAACCTTTGTTTCAAACAGTGTGGCAGGTCACTGTAAAGATGTGATCATGGTGTACTTGGAAGAGGCAGCGTGGCTTCACCAAGGGGGCTTCATGCCTGACAAATCTGATGAAATTCTTTGAGGGGGTACTGAACATCCTGGATGAAGGGGAACCAGTGGAAGTGATCTGTTGGATTTTCAGAAGGCATTGACTGGCTGCCGTACAGGAAGCTGCCAAATAAGGGAAGTGCCCGTGGTCTTAGGAACAAAGTACTGGCATGGATTGAGGATTGGCTGACTGGCAGAAGGCAAAGAGTTGGGATAAAGGGGACTTTTTCAGATTGACAGCCGGATGACTAGTGGAGTTGAGCAGGAGCAAGTGTTGGCACCACAGCTATTCATGCAATTTATTAATGAGCTGGACAAAGGAATTAAGGACATGGTCGCTAAGTTTGCAGATGACTCAATGATAGATGGAGGGACAGGTTGTATCGATGCTGTGGGAAGCCTTCAAAATGACTTGGACAGGCTGGGGGAGTGCACAAAGAAGTGGCATGTGGATCCAGTGAAGGAAAGTGCAAGGCTATTCATTTGGGTGGGAAGAGTAAAGACATAGACTATTTTCTGAACACGGAAAACCTTCAGAAATCTAAAGTCAAAAGAGACTTAAAAGATTCAGCTCAGGATTCTTTGTAAGGTTGATATGCAGGTTCAAATAGTGGTAATAAGGCAAAGGCAATGTAGACATTCATTTGAAGACAGCTCGAGCAGAAATGTACTGCTGAGGCTATAAAAGGTGCTTGTCAAACCGCAGTGGGAAAATTGAGTAGTTTTGGGTCCTGTATTAAGAAAAGATGCGCTGGTGTTTGAGGGATCCAGAGGACGTTTACAAGATTGATTGCAGGGATGAAGGACTTGTTAAATAAAACTAAAAAAAATCACATATTAGACATAAACAATTGGGTGAAAATGAATCTTTCGAATAGTATGAATAGTGTGGGGGCATTCCTAAGAGGAGCACCAGGAAAGCAAAGAGAGATATGAGATAGTCTTGGTGAGTAAGTTTGAGGATGTCTCAAAGGAATGCCACAAGTACATTAGAGAAAGAGAGCAACGAGAGAGAGTTGGGCTCCATACAGATGAAGGAGTTGATCTTTGTGTTGAGTCTCAGGAGTTGGGAAACATATTACGTAAATATTTTGCCTCTGTTTTTACTGTGGAGAAAGAAACGGAGGCTGGAGAACTCAGGGAAATAAATAATGATATATTGAAAACAGTTCACATTATAAAAGAGGAAGTGCTGGTGGTCTTAAAAGGTATAGATGTGGATAATTCTCTGGGTTCTGAGCAAGTATGTCTAGGGCATTTTGGAAAGTTAGGGAGAAAATTGTGAGCCGCTGCAGAAACATTTGTATCATCTCTAAATAATGGTGAAGTTTCTAATAACTGGAGAATGGCTGGTGTTTGCATCTGTTTGAAAACTGATGTGAGGAGAAGCCTGAGAACCATAAATCTGTGAGCCGATGCATATAGAGAGGCACTGACTGATTAGGGATAGCCAGCATGGTTTTACGCAAGAGAAATCACGCCCCACACACTTCATTGAGTTTTTGTGAGGAAGTGACTAAGAAGGTTGATAAGAGCACAGCTGTTCACATTGTTTACTTGGAGTAAAGTGAAGCTTTCAACAAAGTTCCTTGTGAGAAATGCATTATTAAAGTTAGATCACATGGGATTCAGGATGAGCTTGCTAATTGGATACAGAGTTTGTTAATGGCAAGAGACAAACTGGTGCTGGATGTTGTTTTTCAGAATGGACACCTGTTCAACAGGGTCTTCTGCTGGGTCCACTTTCGTTTGTCATTTGTGTAAATGATTCAGATGGGACGATAGAAGGCATGGTTAGTAAGTTTGTGAGTGATTCCCAAATTTCTGGTATGGTGGCCAATGAAGATATTTAAGATTACAAAGATAGCTTGTTCAATTGGGTCAATGGGCTCAGGAGTGGCAGATGGAGTCTAAATTTGAAAAAATACACGGTACTGTGTTTTGGTAAAACAAACAAGGACAGGACTGATACAATTGAAAGCTTTGTGAATCATCGAGGAGAGTCGTATCTGAACTTCAGGCGGCCCTGGGGTGGCGAGGGATAAAAAAAGGTGCAGGCTCCACTTGAATGTGGTGATCTGAGGGCAATGGGGAAGGGGAGGGAAAGGCTGGATTCCCCTGTTTCTCCATCCAGCTGGTTACTTCCCTGTATTTCATCTTGGAAAATCTGGAAGAAATTCTGCTGTGACTTGTTGTCATTTTAATGGGGAGGTGGGTGGGATGGGTGTGCCAGGATATCGGAAGGGAGTGGGATCCCACCCCCTCTATATGCCATTCCCTCCTACCACCCCCGGTTGGTCTGTGTGAAGTTTGTGAGTAAATGGAGCGAATTGTTTCCATTGACTGGGACTTCATTCCTCTCTCTGGGGGTGAGCGTTGGAGGAATGGGGAGATCAGCGCAGGCTCTGGATTGGAGATAAGGAGGGGGATCAATATTTCAAAGGGGCCGAGACTGCAGGGCCTGACACCCACACTCCCTCACGGCCAATGTTTGGTGTGAAATTAATCCTCTCTCATCAACAAGTGACTATTGTTTTGCTGCTTGTGGGAACCGGCACAGTGGAGAGTGTAGGGGCCAAGATGGTGGTATGGAGGGAAATTGGAGACAGCTGAAAGAGGGACAGGGCTGAGGGACATAGATACAGGTTCTGAGGAAAAGGGGGTGAGGGATTAACTCCAGTGTTCAGTCTGAGCTGAGGTCTAAGTTAAAATGGGGTGTTTAGTAGTTGCTGGTGGACTCAGTGGGGGAATCCTTTTTTCACGTTGCAATCTTGCTGTGTGGGGACAGCCTGCAGCCTTTTCCTCTACAGGAGCAGGGGTCCACCATTTCCAAATTCAGATGAGGTGGGTGTGTCGGCGCTTCTGATCTTGGCCGGTGAAGAATATGGAAACCTTTAGTCTCTTCAGTATGGGGAAGCTGGGGAAAGCTGTTGGGATGCTGCTGTGCAGAATGTCCTTCATTCCGCAGTCAGTCCTTCAGTTTGTGGGGGCAGGGTGTGGTTGGCTCCAACAAAGTTTTGAGGGAATCCCTTCGAGGTACATTAAGTGGCTGCCTGTGGAATCTTGCTGTGCATCCCCTTGGTCTGCGGAACAGCCTCAAACGTGTTGTGTGTCTGTCTACAGGGCCCTGAACGGACACTGCTGACAGCTTTTAGTGGGTGAAATGCATCGTCCCTCCTTTACCCTCAACTCCGATCACTCCCACCTCTTGTCATCGCCTCACCCTCCAAAATGTGATATTGGTGTCGCAAACATCTAGGAGACACGGCGGGGAGATTGCAACTTGTGGAAAATGTAAGCCAGGAGTGTTTCAATCAAAACAGAGGAAATGGAGAGAGAGAGAGATAGAGAGAGAGAAATAGATACCGATTGTCAAGAGCAAGAAAAGCTGAACGGAGAGGTCGATGGCGTCAAAGAGAAGAAGATAGAGGGACAGAGGAGTGAGAGAGAGTGAGATGGGGCAGAGACAGGCAGAGAGGAAGAGAGAGAGAGAGCGATTGTTGAGCAGCAGAAAGCAGAGCAGAGATGGAGAGGTGGATGGGGCAGAGAGGAAGAGAGACAGAGGGACAGCCACAGACAGAAAAGTGACAGAGAGAGAGAGGGAGAGTTTGATCAATTCTCAAGAGTAGGACAAAGTTGGACAGAGATAGAGAGGTGGATTGGGACAGAGAGAGGGAGGGAAGACTGACAGTGATAGAGACAGGGACAGAGAGAGAGAGAGAAAAGTAAGTGTATCAGTTCATCATTAATATGTCATGTAGAAACAGCCCCAATCCTGGAAGTAGTGGTCATGGGGTCTATGCCTGCTGAATGGGAGTGGGACGGTCTTTGGTCTTTTTATTGTTTTTTTTCCCGCAGGGAGTCAGAAACTCATCTAGAGGGACAAAGAGAGAGACGCAGGCTCCGGTGAGTGACTCCCCATCAGTGATTAATTGTCCAGCCTCTCAGAAAGTAAACACTGGATGCAGTCAGAAAGCATTTCTCCCCTGATCCGATGTCAAATTTGTTCCTATTCTCTGGGTTTAAAATCAGGGAAAGTGCTGATAAATTGGGGAAATTTTGAAAGAGGCCTGTGATGGAATCTCATACGTTTCTCTTCATTTTTGTTTCAAAACTTTGGCTTTGATGGATCAATTTCCTTCTCTTCCACCAGAGGAGATTACTGAGAGACTGAAGCTTATACACATACAGTGGTGGACACAATCTCTGGCAGTGGAGATGTTCGGGGTGGGGGGTCGTGTAGTTGGGGATGTCCGGTGGAGGGGAGCCCCACCATCTGGAGTACATATCTCTCTGTCCTCCCTTTAAACAGAAACACTGAGGTGGTTTGAGCCTCTTCCTGTTCCCTCTTGAAGATGATGGGCTGTTCTGGAGGTGGTAGGGCAATTGGGGGAAAGGGTCAGATTTTGGAAGCTCGGGCAGAGAATGGTGTGATTTTGCTGTGTTTTAGGTGATGGGTGTAGGTTTTTTTTTTCATTTCTTGTCTGTCTTTCCAACCTCGCCCCTGAGGAGATTAGATTCAGGAGCTGAAATTTGGGACGAAGCACTGATTGGGAGAATTAAATTGTCCTGCCGTGAGGAAGCTTCGGACAGAGCTGGAACCAAAGAGAAAGAGAGAAATGAGAGCATGATAATAAACCAGCCTGTCGCCTTGTCATTCATTTGCACACGTGTACGCTCACAGGGGAAAATAATTATGGGGTTCAGGCTGTCCCTGAGATTTGTAACACAAGGGGATGAGCTCTGGGCTGGAGGTGTGGGGGAGACAAAGTGGAAAAAGGGGGCTGCTGCTAAGTCTGATGTCACTGCCTTCGACTCTCTTTGCCTCCATATTCTCACCTTCCTGTCCTTCCCACAGTTTTCTATAAATCCTTGTCTCCCCATCATTCTTCACATCCACCCCTGTTCACTCTCCCACATCCCTTCATATTCCTCCCTCCAAATGTCTTGTCCCCTTCCCAGGTTTTTCAAGAACCATTTCATTGTTCAGTCTTGCTGATTTCCAAGTTTACCCATTCACCTCTCCTCAACACTCTCTTTCTCTCTCTCATTGTCCTGTGTGATCTTGATGTTCCTTCCTGAGGGTCATTTTGTCTGCATCCCCACACCACCCCCCATCTCTGTCACTCGTTCTGAATGGTATCTCTCTGTCTGCTCTTCTCTCTCTCGATTTTTCACTGTCCCTTCTGTCTCTCCCACTCTCTATATCTGTCCTTTCTAGTCCTGTCCATGGGATTTCTGTCTTTCTCCTATCTCTGTGTCTCTCTCCTCTTTCTCTTTTTCCTTGTTTTCAATGGGATCTCGCTCTCTCTCTCTCGCTCTCTCTCTCCATCTCCATCTCTGTCCTTCTCTGTTCTTCATGCGAAATGCCAGGGGATCTTCCTGGTCCTTGCAGTGCCTACATGTTGCACCATCACACTTTGGCTAAAGTGAGTGGTAGTCGGGCTTGGGGTGTGCCTGCGAAATGGGATCTTGCTTTGCAGTAAGGCAGTCAATGAACAGGCCAGAGTATCTCTGGGGTGCAGTCAGGGATCCAGTGAGGGTGAGGGGATATTTGGGTTTTGCACATGGAGGGAGATACAGTGGGCTATCTATACACAGTGGAGGCGTCACAGAGGAATGAAGAAAGAGGGTGTAGCTACACGGGCAGCAATCAGAAACTGTGAGGCTGAACATTTTCATTGGGGTAAAAGTCACAGGGGAAATATTTAAACAGGTGCGCAAATTTGTGGGAGGCAATATTTGAGATGACTTAGTGGGGAGTTTGCAAAATTGCGATGGAGAACAAACTTTTGTGGAACTGCAATTGGGAAATGCCATAATTGAGGGGACAATATTTGTTCGGTAGGCCCACAAAATATTGGTATTGGGGGGTGCAATATTGCATTCACCAGCACAAGGATTTGGGATGGGGGTACAATACTGTAAGGGTGGGACAAAAGTTTGACATTCCTCTGGGAGGTAAAGAGAGGGACAAAACTGGGCGGCAGCGAAACTTGGCGGTTATATTGTAGGCAGAAAATTGAGGAAGAAGAATGTGAAATGAGAGAGTCTCAAATTAAATAACAAAATTCTAGGGTCAAATTTGTAGGGACAGTCATATTTGTGGAGGGGGCGGTTGGAATTCGGCAATTTTGAATGGAAACAAAATTTTTGGAGTGGTGTAGGAAAGAAAGAGGCAGTGCAACAAGACACCAGGAGATGAAATAGAGAAAAATGGAGGGAAAGGAGAGAGAAATATGGAGGGAAAAGACAGAGAGAGAGAGAGAGAATGATAGGGGAGGGAACCAAGAGAGAGGGGTGGGGGGCAAAGAGTGGTTGCTCGTGAGAGAGAGAGAGAGAATGAAACAAAATGATCCAGAGTTGACTGAGAGACAGAGATTCAGGTGAGAGAAAGAGACAAAGACTGAGAAAGACCAAAAGGGAGACAAGAGGAGAGACTTTGAAAGAAAGAGACAGAAACACAAAGAGGGAGAGAGAGAATGAAATAGAGAGAGACAAGAGTAGAATGTGAGAGGCAGAGAGAGAGAAAGAGACTGACAGAGATAAAGCAAAGGGAGACAAAAGGAGAGACTTAGAGAGAAAGACAGGGACGCAAAGCGAGAAAGCAGAGAAAAAGAGAGGCAAGAAGAGGAGAAGTCAGTGAGATACAGCCAGGAATTCAGGAAAGATACAGAGTCTGAGGAGCCAATACTCACCAGGGTTGCTTCAGGAAGAGGGTGGTACAGGGCCAAAGCTGGCACTGAGATTCCAGCTGTACTCACACTGACACAGACAGTAAGAATAACTCTGATGCTCACCTCCTGGCTTCATCCACATGAACAAGATAAGTATGGCTGTCACAACCAATTTTATAAACCCCAAGTTATGTCATTCAAATCCTTCACTCCTCCCAAATCCCAGCTACCCAATCAGTTCCGAGCTGTCTGTACCTGGTACACACATCGTCCAGATATGGAGCAAACCAAGAAGCTTCTTTGTGACGTTAGAGGTGGGCGGGGGAGGAGTGTGGAGGAGGAGGGGGAAATAAAGCAGCAACTCAGAAGTTCAGTCCAATGTCTCATGATTGTTCCTCCCTTGCACCCCTCCCCCCGACCCGCACTCTCACAAACTCTCTCTCACTCACGCACGCGCACACACACACACACATACACACACACACACACACATTGGCCTCAGACCTAAAACCCACACAGAGGCAAGGCTGCAGTTTCAAAATGGGTATGAAACACTTTTATCCAGACAAGGGAACGGAACCTTCTGCAGCCAGGCACACAAATTGATCCTACAGGTGAACACAGTATTTTCACACAGACTAACGCAAGGTATGAGTCGAGCTGTAGGTAACCATCAAAGACCGGCGATTACTTTCAATTAGTTTCTGAGAATGAATGTCAATCTATTTCACAGGTGAACATCAGGGGATTACATGGATCTGTTGCACAAGTGGAAGTTTGTTCATTGTACAAATAATCCTAAGTTTATCAAACACTGTCACCTCTTTCCTGACAATAGAATGAGGGATTTCATAGGACTGTCCCACTTTCCCATTGATAGTTCATCAGTAAAAGCTGGGAATTATCTGATTGATGCAAGCAGCATGGATTTGTGAGGGATAGATCAGGCCTCACAAACCTTATTGAATTCTTTGAAGAAGTGGCCAAACACATGGATGAAGGTAGAGCAGTGGATGTGGTATACATGCATTTATGTAAGGCGTTCGTTAAGTTTCCCCATGGTAGGCTCATGCAGAAAGTAAGGAGGCATGGGTAGGGAAAATATGGCAGATTGGATTTAGACTTGGCTGACCCTGAGAAGACAAAGGGTGGTAGTGGATGGAAAATAGTCAACATGTTGTTCAGTTACGACTGATGTACCAAAAGGATCTGTCTTGAGTCCTCTTCCTATTTGTAGTTTTTGTAAATGATTTTGATGTAGGAATGGAATGGTGGATTGGCAAGTTCATGGATGATACAAAGGTGGGTTGAGTTATGAATAGTGCAAAGGGCTGTTCTAGGTTACAAAGGGACATTGATAGGATGCAGAGTGGGGCAGACAAGTGACGAATGGAGTTTAACCCTGAAAAGTGTGAGGAGATTCATTTTGGAAGGACAAACTTGAAAGCAGAATACAGTGTTAATGGAAAAATCCTTGGCAGTTGGGAGGAGCATGGGGATCTTGGGGTTCATGTCCAAAGTTTCCTGAAAGCTGGTGGATTGAGTTGTTAAGAAGGCGTATGGTATGGTAGCTTTCATTAATAGAGGGATTGAGTTCAAGAGCCGTGAAGTTATGCTCCAGCTATACAAAAGCCTGGTTCGGCCACAAGTGGAATATTGTGTCCAGTTGTGTTTGCCTCATTACAGGAAAGATGTGGAGGCATTGGCAAAGGTGCAGAGGAGATTTACCAGGATGTTGCCTGGAATGGAACGAAGGCAGTACGAGGGAGGAACATTTGAGAGAGCTAGGGCTTTTCTCTTTAGAATGATGAAGGGTGGGAGGTTGACAAAATGATCAGAAGTATAGATAGAGTGGACAGCCAGAGACTTTTTCCACGGTTGGAGGGAGCTATTATGATGGGAAATAGTTTTAAATTGATTGGAGGTAGATACACACATCGTCCAGATATGGAGCAAACCAAGTCACAGGTAGGTTCTTTACTCAGAGTGGTCGGGGTCTGGAATGCATTGCTAGAGAGGGTAGTGGAGTCGGCCTCTTTGGGGCCTTTAAGCTGCTATTAAATAGGCATATGTATGATAGCATAAGGTAGGGGTGGAGGCTAGATAGACCTTAGGTTTAGGGTAAAAGTTCGGCACAGCATCGTGGGGTGAAGGACCTATACATTGCTCTACACTTCTATGTTCTAGCTCTGTTAATGATAGTTGAATTCGGAGCAGTGTCAGTTACTGCACTCAGTCTGTATGAGTGTCCTGTGTTTCTGTGTGTATGTATGTATGTAATGTTAGTGTCTGCACATATGCATGTATATTTCTGTGTGTATGTCTGTCAGTGTCTGTATGCTTACATGTCAGTGTGTGTCTGTGTTTATGTTTGTCTCTGCATGTGTGCCTCGATGTCTCTCTGTTTATGTGTGTGTGTGTGTGTGTGTGTGTGAGAGTCTGTGTGCATCTCTGTAACTGAGTGTGTGTGTTTCTATCTCAGTTGAACTATCTGTGTATTAGTAGCTGTGTTTTTCCGTTTGTGTGTGAGATAGTGCACATCTAGTGTGTGCCGTATTATGTTTGTGCCTTGGGGTTTCTGTTGTTTTGGAGGCAATTCCATAGAAATTGAGTTATACCTTACCCCCTTTCTGTCTGACCCTCTTGCGTTTGAAGTGATACAATGATCAGCTTGATGTATATCTCCATATGTGTCCGTGTGCATATTTGTATCTGCGAGTCTATATCTGGCTGCAATGAGACTCAGGGGAGAAGTTTAAATGAATTGAAAACCGATGAGTCAAAGGCTCAGACTATCCCTCTCGTACAATGCCACCGCCTGGTGGCGTTCTAACTTCACTACACAAGTGGTACATTTTTTTTTGAAGAAGGTATGTCAGGTTGTACAGTTGTTTCGTTTTTCAAAGAATGTCTTTGGAGACACAGAGCAGTTTTGCCCAATCGATACTGCCCTTGAGATATGAACAGGAGGCAAAAACAGGAAGAGGGACAGTGTGAATGTGGGAGGGAGAGGGAGCAAGGGAGAAAGGTGAAATGTACCAAGACCAGTTTGGAGTGGGTAACCCAGAGGTGGAAGCAAGGACAGAGTGACTTGTACCCAACTCCTGAACTCAGTTTCATTCCTGTCCTCTACTCTGAGGATGACAACTTGGGGCCAATTCTGCCTGTCCGTCCCCCAGCTTCTACAACACAAAGACAAACAACAATACAACTCATTCTGCTGCTTGACACTTCTTAATGAACATTTCAATTATTTACAAACTGAAGTGATAGATACAGTCAGTGGAATGCCGCCTTTTCTCACTGGCCCCTGAATTAAGAGAAACATTGAAATGTATCCCTGCCACCCACTGTGGGATAATTTTGGACAAACCAGCATTACCCTCAGTTTCTTATCATAACAGCAGGCTGCTTCATTGCTAAAACATCGAACTGAAATGAAAATATCCTGCGTGGATTTACAAATGAATTTGATTGATTGGTGAATTTGGGTAAAAGGATATTCTCCTCTGATTCTCTGAATCAGATGTCCGACTGAGCAGAGACTGCCAAGACACCTTCGACTTCTTTAAGAGGGTGGGACATTGAGTCTGGTGTTCTTAGAGACATTCTCTGATCCGAGACATAGAAAGGATTCCTGTCAGGGCTGCTGTGCTTTTGCTGTGATTTTGTGGACGTGAACAGTGAAAGCGGTGAATCCTAGACAATAGGCCCACCAGGGATGAGGACAGAAGTACTATAATTTCTCAATAACTCAGCTTCTGCCTTTTTTTAACTGGACATCAATTTCTTCTCAAAGATGATCAAAACATTGAGTTTTACAGCATGGAAAGAGGAGCATCATCCCAGTTTCCAGGACTTGGCCTGTAGTCTTGTGTGCTGTGACGTTTCAAGTATTCATTTCAATGATAATTTCACGAAATGTTTTAATCTCAATCAACACAACAAATGGGAGGAAAGTTTGAGATGGGAAAACTGTTTCATGCTCCCTCGGGAAACTTAACCTTACCTACAGAAGGAAACAAACAGGGGCACATTCTACCAAGAGTGACAAAGGCTCCTGGAAAGATCAAACCGCAGAAAGTCGGATTTCACCCACTTGGCTTATTTTGTCCCATTCCAGACTTCAAAACTAGAGTCTGGTTACAGCAAATAAAGGAAGCGCTCAGTCACGGCCCTTGGCCTGAGTTCTTCCCCTGTCATTCTGTAGTCTATATGGCCTCAGCTCACTCTTCCATTCAAACACTGATCATATCAGCTGCTTCCTGTCCTTCCGAATGGTCTTCCTCAAATTCCTGGCAAGATAAACAGGAGTGTGGCATTTAAAGCACATTTCAGGCCTGTAGAAGAAATGATATTTTCATAAATTCAGATTATGTTTAAAGTGCTCCTTTGGATCTTGGAAACAGCAGGTGTACAAAAATTGCCTAAGGCATCAGTAAGATGCAAACTCATGACTGCTGGTTTACAAGGCCAGTGCTCTAACCACTGAGCTATTCAGCCACTAGCCTGCCAGTAGTTGGAGGGTCTCGCATATAAGAAATTACAATGTAATAGATAATGGGATAGCCTGTATACTTTAAATCAAGAAATAACAAAATCGAAACAGAGCTGTAGGTATTATGTGCAGGAAGATGGGAGAAAGCAAGGCTGAATCAGACAGTGCCCAAGGTGATATAAACAGAGATCTTTCCTCAGAACGGAAAGGTGGGGTCATTGACCTGAATCATTAACTCTGTTTTTCTTCACAGCTGCCACCAGACCTGCTGAGCCTTTCCAGCAACTTCTGTTTATGTTCCCAATTTACAGCATCCGCAGTTCTTTTGGTTTTTAAACAGATTTTCACTGGTAGTCTAGTAATAAGGTTTCAGTACCTTCACTACCATGGCCTACTAATGGTTAACATGTATAGTTAAAAAAAAGACTGATCTTTAGAAACAGAATAATGTTGTGAACTATTCAGAATCACTTCACCACAGTTACAGTTCCACACCAGCAATGTCAGTTGCAATTGTGTGACGTGCAGTCAGTTTGCAACAAGAACGGCGGGGACATCAGGAAAAGTGAATGATGATAGTGGATAGTGAGAGCTGACTTAGGCCAAGTGGAGACAGGTTCAATGTGGGTGCTCAAGACTGGTTTTCCCTGTTTATCCTGGTATACAATCAATGATACAATAACTCCCATTTGTGTGTTGTCCTTTGCACATCTCACCTCGGTTCATTGCCTCAAGCGGACAGGGAGTCACGTCAGTTTAACTTGGCAACTAACTCAGGTCAGTTTTGCAGCCTGATGTTAGGATGCTAAATTTTAGAAGCAGAAAGCTTGAATAAACATGATTTTCTTCTTCCTGCATCCAGTAAGAGGAAAGGATTTGCTGTTGATTGGAAACATCTCTTTCTGAATTCAATGTCACCCTGCCACAGCAGGAAGAGCTGGAAAATCATGATGAATTGAAAAATAAAACAAGACCCCGTGCCAAAGCGAGGAAGCTGCTGTAGGGATTTATGGGGAGTTACTGCAGAGTGGTCTGAGCACCCAACACACCTAATGTGTTTCAACGTCATTGAACACGTTTTTTTTCCAGAAAGTTGATCGGGTGAATTGGTAAAGCAAAGACAACTAATAAGGGCTTTGTCCGATATTTAAACACGTGATCTCTCAGATTTTTTTTGGGCTGTACAGCCCCTAAAGTGAGAATCATACCCCAAGACCAAACAGCCCTTTTGGCAAAGTTAGGAGGAGCCCTGGTCAAGTTGGGATTCCCTCAGAGCGGAGTACATTCCACGTTGCTCATGGGATTACTGTTCAATCTCAAGAACATCTTTTTTCTGACTCCCTGCTCTCGACACAGATTATAAAATTCAGGCTTACTGTTAATGTGAAGAGAGGTTGTGGATGTGCTCTTGCTGTTGCATAGAGATCACTGTTCCTGCGTCCAGTAAGAGGAAAGAAATTCCTGTTGATTGGAAACATCTCTTTCTGAATTCAATGTCACTCTGCCACAACAGGAGCTGGAAAATCCTGATGAATTGAAAAATAAAATGTCGTGTCTATAGCTTAAGTAATAAAAGATCAGTGTAATATATTTAACATTGTGCTACTACCGGCTGAATGAAGCAGCTACCCAGAGGCAGTCAGCTGTGTGTGTAAACTGCATGGTGAGCAGTTTGTGTTTTACTTTATACATGAGAGGAAGTGAGAATTTACCCAAACAATGGCACACCACAGCCGTGAAACATTGTTCCCTTGGCAAACTTGAAAAATAATCAGAAACAAGTTTGAGATCCATACACTCCGTCGCCAAAAGCCTCCATCCTAGCATATGTTCCAGGGAAGTTGGCCTGCAAATGAGTGGTGTAAACTTAATGTGATTTGTGTGCGGAGCCCTGCTTGTGTCCTGCTCTGAACTTGTAGGGCACTGGGGAATTTGATTCTGTATGTACATCGTTATTATCGACCCGCCTTAAAATGCAAGCACAGGAAAAGGATCTGAGGGAAAAAAGAAACAACTGACGAGATTCCCGACCCTCTTACCAAACATTGTTCAGTAAATTCAGCCACCAAAACACAATATTTCTCCAATTTCACCAGGAAGTAGCATCATGAATATCCTTAATAGAAATATGGAATCCCAAGAATTGCTTAACTTGAAGTCAGAGATGGAAGTGTCTGAGATTGTAATGTAGAAACGTAAGTACTTGGGGATGTAATTACCTTTCATTGAATGATTCAGCACCACGTGACCCACGACAAATCATTATATTCCGGGAGCCAGCATCATTGTTGCATCACAGTGGTTGAAGGCCGTCGCCGCTCATGGTGTATGACGTCATGGTGCAGCTGGAAGCCCCCGGGAACAGTTTATTAAAGAAACCTCCCTGAGGGTCAGACTGCCCTGTGGCGGGAAACATTTGGATGGCCAACCACAATCATTTCATGCGGTTAAAAAATCACCAAACTAAACAAGATCGAGGCATTCTTTTTTCTTCTCAATTAAATTTCAGTATCCATCAAGCGAGATAATGATTTCAGTGGGCCCTTGATTAAAGTCCGAAATGATGAAAAGCGATGTCAAAACCATTTAAATGGAGCACTACCCACCTTGAGTTTTAATCTCATCTCTTGATCCATTCAATCAATGCCTAAATCTATAATGTTCCCATGAAATCACAGCTTGATTACAGCAAAGACTTCATTCAGCCCATTGTTATCCTGAAATGAATCATAGTCAGCTTGAATTTAAACTGAGTAAATTGGAGAGAGACTGCAGAATCAGTTTGTATGTATCAGCACACACGGCCAGTTCCTGGTGGCATGGGTGTGCTTGCATTGACTGCGGGCCTGTGTCTCCATGATAAACTGGCAGAGGAACATTGGTATTTTAGTTGTTGCAATCTGAAATTTGAACTGGCTCACACGTGGGTTTAAGAGAGCTTACAGTTTTGTTTCACATCAGTCTCTGTGTCACAACCAATCAAGATGCTCAGCTTTTAACCAATAAAGGTTGTCAGTTAAAAAATTCACTGTTTCCTTTGTCACACATCTCCGGATCATCAATAGGAACATTAGCTACAAGGAAATATTCTCCAATCATTGAACTGTCTGCGAATATTATGTGCATTCAGGCCCAGGCAACTCATACCAAGATTCTTCCGAACTAGAAAGAACCTTTGACACTCTCTCTCCAACTCGTTCCATCCCTTTCTCCCTCTGTGTTTCAGCATTTGTATGTGTGCGTATGTGTGTCACTGTCTGTATGCACATGTTTGTCTCAGTGTGTGGCTCTGTGTCTGTGTGCTTCTGTCTCAATGTGTGTCTATATGCCTTTGTGTACATATGTGTCTGTGTGTTTCTTTCTCTGTATTAGTGTGTCACTGTTGAACTCTCACTGTGTGCAAGCTAGACTGATGTGAAACAAAACTGTAAGCTGAGTGTGTGCATTAGTGTGAGTCTCTGTGGCTGTGTGTTTGTGCCTGTGGTTCTTTCCAGTGGGCTTTCTGTTGTTTTGGGGGTGAATCCATTGAAACGGTGTTAACGCACTTCCCTGCTTTCTCTCTGTCTCTCCCTCTTGAGTTTCAAATGATACAATGGTCATGTTGACATGTGTCTCCATATGTGTTTGTATCTGTTTTTTTTTCCCCCTGGTTGTAATCGACTCACTGAAAATCCTGACACAGCAGGTGGTGACATTCCAATTCTAAAAAGATATCTAGAATTAAAAATCTAATGATGACTATGTTGAGGTTGGATGGCTCGCTGAGCTGGTTTGTTGTTCCGCAGACGTTTCGTTACCAAGCTTGGTAACATCCTCAGTGCAGCTTCTGATGAAGCATCAGAGTGCTTTCCCGCCTGGTTTTTAAACTCTGGGGTTCATTGTGATGGATTGCCTCACTTGTGGGTTTCCTCCATAGTGGAATGTATTTGGGATCGAGTTCAATGTGTTTATTAATAGCCTGCTTCGTGGAGTGCCATGCTTCCAGGAATTCTCGTGTTTGCCTCTGGCTTGCCTGTCCCAGGAATTTGGTGCTGTCCCAGTCGAAGTGGTGGTGCTCCTTGTCTGTGTGGATTAAGATGAGTGAGCATTGGCCATGTCTTTTTGTAGCCAGTTGTTCAACGATAATGGATATCCAAAGATCTGTGTCAGGAGATGCCTCCAGGAACAGCATCAGAAAGATTCTACATGCCCCGACACACACATCACACTTCCTTACATCAGGAACATGTCAGAACTCACCACAAGACTTCTCGACCACTCGGCATCAGGGTGGCACACAAACCCACATCAACCCTACGACAAGTGCTCACCAGAACTAAAGATCCAATCCCGACCATGGACAGGACCAATGTCATCTGCAAGATCCCCTGCAGAGACTGTGAGAAACACTACATCGGACAAACAGGAAGGAAACTAACAACAAGAGAACATGAACACCAACCCTAACCCTAACCCTATCTTAATCAGTCAGCAGGATGTGAAGTGATGGTACTCAGGAGCGACAGCTTTTCGCTTCTTGAACAAAAAGCAATCGCATGCTGTTAGCATTTATTTGACATCTCTGATCGCCTTTTACATTCAGAAATGTGTTCAGAAACTGCCTTTTGTGCATCTCTAAATAAGCACCGTGGAATTTCGTAAATTTTACTGAGTTGCTTTTTCACGTCTCCCATGCCAGCTTGCAAATCAGCTGGCTGCTACCTGAGATTTGTTCATGTCCACGATTGGAAAATGTTGGAGTAAGGAGAAAGGCAAGGAAGATGACAGCTCGTAGCTGCACCGAGGTTCGATCAACCTCCCAATGTGATTTGTCGTTCTCGAATTCTAATGCTTGCTCAGTTTTTCAGACAGAGGGTTATCTTTGAGCCACTTACACTGCAAAACGTCGTCGAAGGTAAGTCTACATATGTTGCACGGTATCATCCGGTGCACAACCTGCTCAGCTTGGTGCATTTTCCCAGTAGTCTGGTGTTTTTCACGCTACATGGTAACGTGAAAGTTGTCCTGTTTTGAGCAAAGGGCGGAATCGTTCACCAGAGTGAAAATCTAAATGCTGGAAATGCCATGCAGTTCATGTTTACTTTATCCAAGCATAACCGAATATACTTTCTCCCAGGCACATTACATTTGTCGCCTGACTGAGTCTCACATGACGTGCTCTGCTTTCAGTTGATTTTTGATTTGATCGAGCGGCTATCAGCATCTCGTGGCAAAATAATGTTTGAGCTGGGCACTTCCCGGCAGCTACGAAAATGGATGAACAAGACAGGGATGGTTCAAGCCTTTCCCTGTGCCTTCGCTTATGTTGTCTTGCAGTAGCAACATCAGAAAGAATCATGTTTGCAGCGCACCTGTCAGTGGCTGTGTGGCCAAGCGGTCTCAGGAGCTGGATTCAGATCCAGCCTCCTCGGAGGCGTGGGTTCAATTCCCACCACTGCTGTTATGCTGGTACCCTGTCATGTTGTTTGTCTGTTCTGCTGAAAATGGATGGCGATGAGCTGCGATCAGTAGAAAGCAATAGTAGGAAGCATTTTGTTTCCAATCAATGTACGATGCAAGAGAGCACAGAGCATCTGCTCCTCATTTCCATTGTGCCAGTGGTTATCAATTTTGTTGTGGAAATGGAAAGAGCAGACACTCAACCTTTGGTCTACTCACCAATGTCAACCAGATGTCCCACATTAACACAATCCCATTTGCCAGCATTTGGCCCATATCCCTCTAAACCCTTCCGATTCACTCACACATTCGATATGCCTTGGAAATGTTGTACATTTACCAGGCTGCACCACTTCATCTGGCAGTTCAACACATACTTGCACCACTTCAGGGCAATAAAAGAAATGGCCCTCAGGTCGCTTTTAAATTCCTACCCCTCACTTTAATTACACACCCTCTAGGTTTGGACTCACCCACCATGCGGTAAAGACCTTGACTCCTCACCCTGTATATATTCGTGATGATTATATCAACTTCCGCCAGGTCGTCCCTCAAACTCCGACACTCCAGGGAAAACATGCCTTAAACCTATTCAGTCTCGCCATACAGTCCGAAACCTGCAACCCTGGCAAAGCCCACGTGAATATTTTCTGGGCGGGTTGACATGATATCTTTTATTTTTCAATAATGCCAATAACGCTGGGCTGCATCGATCTATTTGAAACAGAGAGGTTTAGTGTTGAACGGCTGCACATTTTAATGCTGTAGGAAGATCAGTGCGCAGGGCAGGGTAGTGGCTGTGTTTCTGTAGTGTAGTGGTTACCACATTCGCTTTACCCGTGAAAGGTCCCCAGTTCGAAGCTGGGCAGAAACAGTGCTGCTGCCCTTTTATAGTGATAGGTTTCTGGATGGACATGGAGTGAGCGTTCTTGTCAGCCAACATTTCTTTGAATAAAGTTGGCCATTTCTGCTTTTGTTGTGGAAGGGAGGATAATTCTATTTCAATGTGGTATGAATCCTTGTTAAATTCCTCTCATTCCTGGCCATGAATGTGCTGAAATGGTCCCTTTTACGTGTGCATTTAGCGTGCCCTAATTCATTCTGGAGCAGTGTAGTGTCACCTTTGCTTTTTGTGTGAAAGCGTTCCAGCTCAAAGTCAAGGAAAAGCTTGATTTGCGGGTGTCGCAGTGCACCGCATATTCCTCTCTGTCAAATGCATCTCAAGGTAGTCTCTGAACGTCCTAGTTCTGCTCTGCCATGTCTCAAAGTGCATGAATTGAAACCAGAAGCCTTCAGTCACCTTTCGGAGTAGAGAAATGTGTTTGCATTTATTAGCAGTGGTCGCAATAGCGGCTCATTCAGCCAACAACAGGAGTGAAGGGATTTACAGGCTCAGATGAACCTCATGACTCATGCTCTCGTAGAGTCGTTAGCATTTACGTGTGGTCTCAAGTCAACAACATGCTAGTATTGAAACTGAGGAAATGACAAGCCAGGCTACCAATTGATATTGTATCCAATCTTTTCTTTATATCAAAGAGGAGCAAGAAAGTCTAAGCAAGGAGAGATAGAAAAGTGTGCCACATGAAGTTAAAGTGAAGCAACTTGTACCTTAATCATGCAGCAGGATGTGAAGCGATGGTGACTCAGGCATGAGGGCTTTTCACTTCTTGAATGAAAAACAATCACATGCTGTTAACATCGCTGACGTCTCTGATCACCTTTTACTAACGGTCAATGTGTTCATAAACGTGCATCTCTAAATAAGCACCATGGAATTTCGTAAAATTTATTGAGTTGCTTTTCCTCGTTTCCCACACAGGTTTCTGAATCAGCTGGCTGCCAATCTAACATTTGTTCGTGTCCACGATTGGAAAGCTGTGCAGGAAAATTGACGCTTCAGGAGAAAGACAAGGCAGATAGCTGCTCAGACCTGCACCAAGGTTCGAACAACCTCGCAACGTGATATTGTCGTTTTTGAATTCTAATGTTTGCAAAAAGGACAAGCCAGGCTACTAAATAATATTGTTTCCATTTTCTTTTCATTCTTTCACAAAGGATCAAGGAGAGCGAAACAAGGAGGAATAGGAAAGCGAGGCTCTTGAGCTCTGGTGAAACACCTTTTCTCTTATTCAGTCCTCAGCAAGTGATGTGAAGGTGACTCAGGTGAGAGAGCTTTTCACCTCCTGAACACAAAGCAATCCCATCGCGTTAGCACTTTTTTTGACATCTCTGATTGACTTTTACATTCTGTCTCTACGTACAGAATCTGCCTTCTGTATATCTCTGGATAATTGAGTTGGGATGTTGAGATGGCATAATGAAAAGGAGCACGATTTTCCCTCCTATTATGTCTTCCAACTTCTCTTCCAATGAACATACATGGAATGAAAGAGAAAAAAAAAACAGAACAAGCATATTGTATCCGATGACTCTGTTCCGAGGAAGGGTCACCAGACCCGAAAAGTTAACTGCCTTTTTTCCCTTCACAGATGCTGCCAGACCTATTGAGCTTTTCTTGCAAATTTATTCTTGTTCCTGATTTACAAAATCTGCAGTTCCTTCGTTTTGTTTTAATCTGGACGTTTCACTCCCAGAAATGAGCAATAATGCAGTTGGAGCACTCATTCAGAGTCAGTTAACGTGGGCAAAGGCCCGAGAACACTTGTTTTCACTTTGAACGAGTGTTTCCTTTTGGCATGTTCATTGCAACGGTATCTCTGCACCATTCCCACGTTAGGCAATCCAAACACATTTAACAAAACCAGCTTTTTTTCTGGAAATCTCATTGGGCATTGTAGCAAATGTAAGGTAAAGAAGCTGGGTTTGTCTGGGAGTTGAACACAGCGACCTTTTGCATATCTACACCATATCATAATCTAAGCGAGAATCATACCCCTAGACTAACAAACCCTGCCTGTGTGCACTTGCCTAGCTCTGAACCAGCTGAGACTTACTCAGAGTGGATTGTCACGAATGTTGCTCCGGAAATTCAAACCAACTCAGAGTTTCAAGAACAATTTCCTCTCATTTTGTCTCCTTGCTCCCAGAATGGTGCTATTTGTCCATTCCAACGAGACTACGTTCTCTTCATTTGTGTATTAAACCATTTTCTTCCACCTAGATCACAATATATTTTGAAAGGTTCACAGACTGGGTTTCTGTTTCGTGTCATTTCCATGTTTCCACGTACTAACTGATTTCCCGCTTAAATTCTCATGGCGCTGCTCAGTCTTCATCATGCCCAGGGATGAAAGAATTCAGTTTTGTGGAGACATTCCAGAGGCTGAGATTGTTATGTTTGGGGCATAGAAGATTAAATGGAGATTTCATGGCACGAGCGTTTGGATGAAGTAGACAGTGAGAAACCTGCTTCCAAAGACCAGGGGCAGTAAACACTGGGATTTTTGAACTTTGAAGATAAATAGAGGTGCGTTTATAGAGGACTTTCCATGTCATGAAGTCCGTTCACCACGAGAAGAGGTTTTTTGTTCAAAGCTTGCTTCCTTATTTTGCACATGTGATACATTCGCCACAGCAAACCTGAGGGACCTCAGACTGACCTCGTTCTCATCAAAAACAGACTTCATCAGTAACGAAGAGAGCAAGATAGAAAATGCCAGAGATTGCCCACGCTTTTAACGTGCAGAATCATTCTCATTTACTCTATCCACACAAAACAGGAATCATACCGCTCGATCAATGAACCAGCAAACAGCTCAGAACAATGAACTCTCAGCCAGGTGAGTTTTCTTGTAAGCTAAGGATATCCCCATTGCCTCGGGGAGTGAAAGCAACATTGAGTTTTAAAAACAGATTCTTCCCATTCTAACTCCTTACTCCCTTCTCCCGGGACCAAGCTCTGTCCATTGGCACCTGGAGTAAGACATCTTCCACTGGCAGCTAGTGCTGGAGAAGGGCAGCATGAACGTGCTCTTCAGTTCTCTGTCAAACCTCCTTGTGAGGAATGGAAATTGTGGAAGTCTGTGCAGAAGGCAGATCGTACTTGCACAGGAACTGACATTATGTTGGGAACCTTGTCTAAAGTACTGCATCTGAGACAGCGAAAAATGCAGAGTTGGTACGAAAGAGAGAATCCCTCCCAATAATAGGAAACTGTTTCTGTATCTTAATGTCACAGGGAGGTCGCTGCTATATGAATCAGCGGGAAAGTTACTGCAGGGAGTCTTGTCATTCAGACACACTGTACTAGGTCTGTATAAACTTCATGGTGTTGATCCCAGCTCAGGGAATAGATTTTACTTTTCAAATCATTCTCAGAGTGACAGAGAAGCAATTCAGGCCAGCACTTTGACATCTTCTGGGGAGAACAGGGATGTGAGAGAGTGGACAGCTTTTACTTTTGTACAGCATTTACAATCTTGACCTGTGTGACAGTAGAATCAATTTGAGAGATTGCTTCAGTTACAGATAGCAGGAAACAGTTGAGTTGTTTTACCTTGCTTCTGAAAGCTGTTCAGTAAATTGCGCAGAGCAACAGACTCTTCTCCTTGGCATTAGTGAAACGATAAACAGCAGAGTACGTCTTCCAGAGTATGGTCCCCAGCAGAACACAAGTAAAGAATTAAGAAGTGACAAGGTCTGTTAAAACCAATTCTGTGAAGAATTGAAGCCCAGGGACTGAAAATCCCTGCAATAGTGGGGATGTGGCTTTGTTGACTAGGATCGAGGAGGGTGCACAGTGCCGCTCCCAGGAGTCAGTGTTGGGACCACGTCTATTCCGGACAGGTATTAATGGCCCACAATTTTGCACAGAGTGGACATTTCCAAAATCCTTAATTTCACAATTTTAGGCAAGAAATGTAATGACTGGAGGAATTCACAGGACCTAATTTTTATTTTCCAGTACATCTTCCATTGCCTGATCTGAAGCTGGAAAATTCCAGCTGTGAGAGAAGTGTAGTAAAGTTGATGAGTTGATATTCAGTGGTGTCAATTAACATCATCCTCACCAGGTTATTGTTTAAAACTCTCAGCTGGAAAACTCACTAATAAAAAAGGAACGATCTCAACATTCGCTAGAATCATGGCTGATCTAAACTTCAATGACATTTTCCACCCCATCCACAAAACCCTGTGTACCATTGGGAACCAGACATTTATCAATCTCCACCTTCAAAAAATTTCGAAAGTAACATGTCAACTGTGGAAGGAAATGTTTGTGCTGCGAGCCAGTTGTGCTTTCTCATGAACTATGCAGGTTTATCATGTAGGCAACCGATTCTAGTCTGAATATTTTTCAAACTGTATTATCCCCAGAAAACTTGCCCCGAAAATTTGACAAACTTCGCATGGTCAGCAGTGGGAGCTGGACAACAGGGGGTGACAACGAATCAGCTTTTGCAGATCATCATTGACTTCCATCAAACACAATCTAAAACTCTGTGGGAGTCAAACCCACAACATTTGAAATACAGGGCCATAAATCCATAGATGTCTGGTACGCTCGCCATTGTACCTAGAACCTCGCCTACTCGAGCTTAAAAGTTCAGAAAGTTGGCATTGGTACATCATCTTTGTGTCTTTTTACAAAAAAAAACTTCCTTGGAAAGAAGGGTCACCAGACCTGAAAAATAACGCCGATGTTTCTTCACACATGTTGACAGATCTGTCAAACTTTTCTAGCAACTTCTGCTTTTGTATCTGTTTGTCCTCGTCCCACTTTCCACACTATCCCTGAGAGATCTGGCATTCATGTGATCATCTAAACACTCGTAAAATGTTCTGATTCTTAGCTTAAGCACACTTTCAGGCAGTGAATTTCAGATGCCCAGAACTATCTGTGGGAGAAACACATCTTCCTTAAATCTCCCGTAAACCTTCTGTCACTTGTTTTCAATCTTTCTTGAAGGTTAATAATCATTTTCAATAAGCTGAAGTTTAGTCCAATCTCCCTCATGTATCCCATTCATAATTTTATACATGTTAATCTGCTCCCCACTGAGCTTTCTCTGCTGTCAGAAAAAAAAACCCAGCCTAGATCGTCTGTCTTCTGAGCAGAAATGGTCCATCCAGGTAATATCCTTGCTGATCTGCTCTGGGCACACTCTAGTGCAATTACACCCTTCCTGTATCTCGCAATCAAAATGGTACAACGTTCTCTGAGCAAAATCAGAAATTTATGGAGAAATTCAGTCCAACAGGCATTATCTGTGGAAATGATTGATTAATTGATAGATTATTATGTGTACCGAAATACAGTGAAAAGCTTTGTTTACGAACAGGACAAGCAGATCATAGTAAGCAAGGATAAACACATCAGAATTTGTGAAAAGATCTAGACAGAGGTACATTGGTTACATGGCACAGGACATGGAGTAGGCGAGATCAAGGGCAGCAAGATCAACATTATGTGTTGTCCTGTGGCTGCGAGTCAAGGGTCGTCAGTACTCGGGTCTGAGCTATTCAGCAGAACTGATAGCATCGAGGGAAAGGTGGCGTATAAAATGTACTCCCCTAAGAAATGTGCCCTGTGTGCATATGTCTGAATATGAAGATAATAAAATGTGAGGCTGGATGAACACAGCAGGCCAAGCAGCATCTCAGGACCACAAAAGCTGACGTTTCGGGCCCGAAACGTCAGCTTTTGTGCTCCTGAGATGCTGCTTGGCCTGCTGTGTTCATCCAGCCTCACATTTTATTTTCTTGGAATTCTCCAGCATCTGCAGTTCCCATTATCTCTGTCTGAATATGAATATCGTTGTGTCATTCTACGCTTCTTATTGAAAGTTCACCTTATCTTGAAAATCCTTCTTTAGCCTTGGATGGTGCTTCATTCTCTTCGAGTCTTTCTGACTGCAGTTTAGCTTTTTCCAGCATGAAATATTCCCTCAAATGTCTAACATTACAAGTCTACTGACCCAGCTCCTAAGCTAATGTACCAATTCATTGCAGCCAGCCCTAATTTCGCACTGTTACCAATTTCCTCACATAGGTTTCAAGCTGTCATCTTAGAACCAACCATCCCTCCCTCAAAGTACACTCAGCCACACCGTGATCACTGATACCTCGGTGCGTGTTCGCTATGAGATCATTGAATAATCTTGTGCCATTACATATTACCAGGTGTCTTGCTCTCTGATTGTTTCTGGAAAATACTGTTCTAATGAACTAGTCAATTCATCATTCAATCTACATTCGCTAATCTGACTTGTCCAATGTGTATGGTCATTAGAATAACCAAGAAGCACTGTTTTACTGTAACTTAAATGATAAGGACTGCTTTAATTGTGGCACCGATGACAAATTTGATGTTCCATCATTGTTGGTTAGTTGAAATATCTTGGAATCCCCTTTCAGAGAGGTCTGCGTCTGTATCTGCACCACTTGGATAGAAGAATTTCAAGGACGAATCTCTCTGTCAAACTCTCCAGAGCTTTTGGGGATGACAAACAAACTCTACCCTTGCCTTCCAAAACACAGATGAATATATTTTCTTAAAAATACCAAGATATTTTATACTTTCACAGTTGGGTCTATAGTTTCAGAAAGGTAATACCTTGCTGGATGAGTCTGATTCCAGCGACACGAAGAGAATGACATTACATTGAGGTTGTGATTCCCATCGTTTTGTTTGCCACATTGCCAGAAGGATGTGGTAGATTTGGAGAGAGTGCAGAGAAGGTTCACCAGGATGTTGGCCAGTCTCGAGGTCATTGGTAATGACGAAATGTTAAAAAGAATGGGATTGTTTTTATTGGAAAGATGGTGGCTGAGAGGTGACCGAATAGAGGCCTAGAAAATTATGAGAGGCAGAGATAGGGTGGATAGTTAGAGGTTTTGATTTTTTTTCCCAGGGTTGAAGTTTCAATTTATAAAGGGGCACAGATGCAACGTGAGAGGGCAAAAGTTTGAGCAAGATGTGCGCAGAAAGTTTTTTTTTCATATGGACTGGTAGGAGCCTGGAATACATTACCAGAAGAGATGATGAAAGGAGGCACGTTGGCAAAAGTTAAAAGACACTTGGATGGTTACATGAATAGGAAGAGAATGGAGGGATACGGAACAAATGAGGGCAGAAGGTTTTTCTTTAATTTAGTCAGGTCACCACGATCAGCACAGGCTTGGAAAGATGAAAGGTTTGTTCCTGTGCTGCACTTCTCTTTTGTTTATTTGTTGTTTGTTTTCAATTGGTTACTTTCAGAGGATTGATCGTATGATGTCAGTGTCACTGAGTTCACTAATTTCATGGCAAGTCAGCACAACTCAATATGTCATTGATACTTGGGGAACCTGTCAAACATAGAAACTTTATAGTTACTCATGTATTGGCCATAACCAAATACCTGAGAGTCGACTGAAATTGCAGCTTCACTGTACTCGTTCAGATCAGACAAAATATAGTCCATTTCTTTTCCCATTAAGGAAGCTGTGCTGGTGATACTTGTATAAACATGGTGTCTGTTTCTTCTTTAAGTTCCAACAAAAACTTTTTTTTGAGAATATCCTCCTAAATTTGTGAATCTCAGAAAATTGATGTTGCTTGAAAAGATATTTTAGACGCAGCTGAACTTCATGAAAATAAAAACAGGAATAGATTATTGACGATGACCCATGCCATGTTCTTTATTGAACAAGCCTGTCTCCACATGCTCTGAAAACTTTTAATAGAATCCCTTTAGTTTGGAAACAGGCCCTTCAGCCCAACAAGGTCACACTTACTCTCCGAGCTTCACACCAAGACCCTTCCCCCGGAACCACCTAATCTATACATTCTTGAACATCACAGGCAATTCAGCATGGCCATTCCATCAGCGTGCAAATTCTTGAACTGTGGGAGGAAACGGAAGCACCCAGAGAAAACATATTGCAGACACAGGAGAACATCCAAACTGCATACAGTCACCTAAGAATAGAATCGAACCGAAGTCCCAGGCTCTGTGAGGCAGCAGTCATAACAACCATGCCACTTCGTAATACATGTCACAGAATAACTACAGGAAAAATAGTGGTAACACATGTCCTCATTACTGCAGGAGGTCCGAATGAGCTATATTTCTACTGTTATTGTCCAGAAATCATCCAGTACCCCTACATCTATTAGCTGTATCTATATTTAATTTCGAATACCCCGTCCAGATATGACCAATGTTATCAACATTCATACCTTGTGATAAAGCAGTCTTAATATAAAATATATTTCCCGACGACACATTTAAAATTATCCTGCTCTGTTCACAATGTCTTTGGGCATTTCATCTCCCAAATGTAGTCTGTCTATTTCTTCTGCATCACACTTCATTCTGCCTCCCAAAGAGGGTGATGGTTAAAAATTGGTGACTGGGCGAGATCATTGTACTCCCCTCCAGTCTCCACCGCCACTGCTTCATTCCTTTCTGTCTCCTAACCAGCATCATATTCATTCTGTCATTAATCCGTGGGTTTAAATGGACAAGATCATTGTTCATGTCAAGCCTGGCTTTGGACTCAAGTTACAAAATCAATTTTTTTACAACTTTAAAGCAAATAAACTTCAATAAGATGCTTTTCAGTGTATTTTAAAAAGAAAGCTAAAGTGTATTCTGTGTTGAAAAAAATGCCTTCTTAGATAAATGGCAGGAATGTCCAGCCAAATCCACACTTCCTCTGTAAGGTCATGGCAGCTATGCCCAGTGGCAATCAGTTGGTTGGCGCTTGTTTTGGTGAAGGAAAGACCAGAACAATAACAACCTCTTGACTTTTTTGAGGGGGGAGATGGGTACACCATTGTATATGGACAGCACAGTAGAATCATTTAACCAGCGAAAAGAAATCATACATTATGCTCCCACACAACTGACTTCGCTAGAGCAATGTGTAATGGGAGATAAGGCCAATAGACAGAGATTAAGTCACCCAAACCAGTTTGGTTATTATTTTGATCTGAAGTTTCTCGAATTAAAGGAGTTAACTAGAACTGTTTGTTCAGTGACTGTGATTGATGTCAGTCTCCATGGATTCCAGCTGTGTCACAGGAGGCTTTCCTTCTCCTACTACTAAGGGGCCCCATTCAGTGTGTTCTCCCATAGTATAAGCGTGAGCATCAGCTACAGCACGGACAGGGATCAGCAGCTGCAGAGAGACGGCGCAGAGAGGTCAGAATCTGAGAGCAATAGACTGGAATGTTCCAACAATGAATCTGAATCTGAGAATAATAGACAGGAATGTTACAATAACGGACAGGAGTTTATTCGAGGGTCTTTTATACCTTTCAAATCCTTGGGCCCTGTTATCATGGCGAATACACGGCCTACTGCTGATTATTCAAGTGGGTTACTATCCCCTCCTCGCTATTGTTGGTGTTCCTGGTAAGTCACTGTCTCTAACCATTCATTAATTCCATAAAACATGTTGAACTTCATTGCTATTTCCGTTATCCGCACTTGGGCAAAGGCAGAATCTATTTTCTTTTGTTTCAATTGCAAACACCGCTCATTTCCATGAATTTCAGACCCTTCCTTTACAGACACGAGTGTTCACAACCTGGAGGACCCCTTTTGCCCTGAACTGATTTATACCTCATTGTTGTCTCCATCAGCAAACCTGTCGACGACCAGCTCGATAATATCCACACGCTCCACCTCTGTGTCATTGTTGCTGTTGAATAAACCATTAACTACGCCTTGGTATCGTTCAGACTTTATATCTTCAGGTCTCCACCAGCCAGTCTTCCAGTTACAAATAATTGGCCAGAAACTTGTTCTTGTCTCTGAATTTACTTTACAATACGGAGATTGTGTCAGAGTAGTAATGTTGATGGACAGGTAATTTATATCAACAACACTGTTCCAAATTCACAGCTGATGGCAGACCATAAATTCAAATGACAGGAACTGGAGTAATTAAAGAAGTCACTAACAGCAACCATAAAATCAACAGAATTTTGTCTAAAAACCTATCTGTTTTACGAATATCCTTTGGGAAAGAAATCTCACATTACCACCTGATCTGGACTAAGAGTGACCTCAGACCCATAATAATGTGCTCGGCTCTATACTGCCTTGAGAATTGGCCTCACAGGGAAGAACAATTAATGATGGTGAACAAATGCTGGCCCTTTCCAATAATGTCAAAATCCCATGAAATTCCATGAAACAAAAAGGAAAAACAAATGGTGAGGAAACTGAACAGGTTTGAAGTTCCTGCCAAGAGAAGAACGGAGTTTGCATTTGAGTCCACTGGCCACACATTGGAACTGAAAGCAGCTGGGAAATGATGTGATTAAATCTGGTGACAGAGATGTTTGTTTTGAAGGGGAGAAGGAGTGTGTTGAATACGTGGAGTAAGAGAGAGAAAAAAAGAAGCAATTAGGGACACTGTTGATGATCATTTGGAATAGAAATAAAATGTGATGCTAATCTTGTTTATTTTTAGCCTTTTCCCATATTCCTGAATATCATTCCTGTGCAGGTATATGTCCAAGTCTGTGTTTAAAGTGAGTTATGTCCCCTTTGTTTCTTTTCCCTGAGTGTGATCATCTTCCTTTATTCATTAATGGGACATGATCATCGCTGACTGGGCTAGAAATTACTGCCGTTTCCTGCTTCCCCTCCAGACGGTGTCAGTGGGCTGCTTTCTTCAACCACTGCTGTCCACATGTGTCAATGCCTAGAGCCATTCTGTTCATTTCTATGAGACCTTGCAGTGACTGATATAACTGAATGGCTGTCTTGCCCATTTCAGATGGCAACTGAGAGCCAATCACATTGCTTTAGCTCTGCAGTCACTGAAGGCCAGACCAGATGAAGATGGCTGATTTCTTTCCATGAAGTACAGCGGTGGGCCAGTTTTTTTTTTCTTTCTCTCTGACGAGCGATGATGCATTCACAGTTTCAATAAATACATAATGCCAGATATTTTGTTGAATTCAAATTCAACTATCTGTAGTGGCAGGATTCAAATCCTGAGTCTGGGTCATATACCTGGGTCCTTGGATTAACAGTCTGCACATAATATCACTAGAATGCCTCGTTCAAGCATGTCCAACCATCTTCACCGGTAATAGTGGTTTTACTGTTATTGTGACTGAGGTACAGAAAAAGTGTGCAATTGTATTATAAACTACTTTGATGGAGAGTGGAACTGTTAATATTTCAGGTCACTGCGACTGCGTAAAAATGTAACAGTTTATCATCCAGGAAAAGAAAATGAGGAGAGGAAGGCATTTTCAACACTGAATGGGTGCACCATGAATACATAAATTTGACTTTCTCCTGTCATTGGAAAGCCAGGAAATGTTATTTTCATGGTTTCTTGGGTGTGTGTTGTCAGCTGCTGCATTCATTTCGGGAGACCTGAAGGTCTGGTGCCTCCACTCCGTGAGATATATGGTTGCTGCATTTACAGTGTATCTGGGACTTCAATATGGCTAACAAATGGGACAGAGGCTGCATTGAAGGGAAGCTCTGTAAACAGGGTGTATCAGGGCACTGTGCTCTCCTCTCTGGAGATTCATGGAATGTTTTCCAATGTTGTCCCTATTTCAGTTGCAAAGCGTGAAGCCAGTTTTATTCAGAAATGAAGAGGTCCCAGAGTTGTGTCACCACTTTCAGTATAACCTGTAGTCACACACCAGGGGGAGGACTGTGCTGACACTGGCCATGAAGTGAACTGGTTTTATTCTGGAAATTTCTGGGCGGAATTGAGTTACATGTCCATCGTGTCCCAGAGAGCCGTCCTCTGATGTATTCATGAGGTGATGTCATCTTTGTCCAGTGAGGTGAACACGTTGGCTCTGTCTCCACAGAGGGAGCAATGCAAAACGTTCCAGTAATATTAGGGAACAAGGTGACTGGTAAAAATGAGGACATGTAGGAAATTAGGAAGAATAAAGAGGAAGTATTCAAAAAACTCATTCTATTGAACATTGATATGTTGATGCATCAGATGTGTGATGCCTTAAGAGGGCTACAGATATACGGCTGGAGCACTGAAGTTGCTGGATTGCTCATTCAGGAGTTGATACAGACACGATGGGTCAATGTCTTCCTTCTGTAGTGTAAGTTCCATCATTCTATGATCTACATTCTGGAATATTGAGGGAGGTCAAAGTTCTTCAATGCTTTTTAGATTCTGGAAAGGATCCTGCTGACTGGAAAGTAGCTATTGCGATCACAAATATCTAAAACAGGATGAAAAGGGAGAACAGAAAATTAAGTAGTGGATAACATGATGTCAGTTATGAGAAAATATCAGTTTTTTTTGTAATTCATGTAACAACTAGATAATAGGAGAATAATGATATGAGTTGGTAGACTTAGCCTATATTCATGAATGGGAAATTATCTGATAAATCTTCTGGAGTTTGTCCAAAATGTTGGTTGTGACATCGACAAATGAGAACAAGTGGAAGTGGTGTATTTGAATTTGCAGAAAACCTTTGATGTGGTTGTACGCAGGTGAGTGAACCCATTTAGAATCCTTGGGTAAGGGGGAAAGTATTTTATGGATTGAAATTTGGATAATAGAGAGAATACAGTGCGCCAGATCCTTCTATACACCGAAGGTAACTACTCAGATGATATCACAGGCATCAGTGCTTGGAGAACAGATATTTATAAGGCAAAGAAATGATTTAGATGCAGGCAAAAAACACCATCCTTCTCATTTTGTTTTTATTAGAAGGTGAGACGTTGAGAAGTGCTGTTGCCGAAAAGGACCTGAATACCCTTGGTCATGAGTTGCTAACATAATTCTGGCGGGTTAGCATGTGATCAAAACAATAAATTGTTTGTTGTCCTTCATTGCAAAATGATTCAGGTATAGGGCTAAAGACACCTTTCTGCATTTGTTGAGCATCGTGTACAGATTTTCTCTCCTGAATACGGATTCTTTGTCACAGACAGAATGCAAAGGCGTTTCACCAGACTGATTCCTGAGATGACGATGACATGAGGAGAGTGTGTAGAAAGCGAGGCTTTAATTTGTAGCAGTGTGAGAGGATAAGAGGTGATTCCATTGAAAGATGAAGTTTATGCACCGTCACACGTCTGAAACAAAACATTGATACATGACTGCAGATAGTTTACGATTCTCTGCCGAACCTCCATGTTGTTTTCTTTTTCTTTTAGCATTCATTTGTGTGCATTGGGCATCACTGGCTGGGCAAACATTTATTGCCCTTATGACTCTTGAGAAGTTGTTGATGAGCTGCCTTCCTGAATCACTACCCGCTGTGGGTTGAATCGTAATGTCACTCATGAGGGAATTCCAGGAATTTGACCGAGCATCAGTGAAGGAATAAGCAATATACTTTCCAGATCAGAATGATTAGTGTCTTCAAGGGCAGCTCGAATGTGGTGATGTTTCTCCATACCTTCTTCCCTGCCCTTCTCGATTGAAATGATCATGGGTTTCGAAGGTGTTATCTGAGAATCTTTGGTGAATTTCTGCTGGGTATCTTGCATGTAGTATGCACTGCTGTCACTGAATGTTGGTGCTGGAAGGAGTCAATGCTTGTATCTTGGATGATGTTAATTTTCTTGAGTGTTGTTGGAGCTGCATTCATCCAAGCAAGTGGGTAGTATTCCGTCACACTCCTGAGTTGTGCCTTGAAGAAAGTAGACAGGCTTTGAGGAGCCAGGATGTGAGTTCCTTGCCAAAGTATTCCTCACTTCTCATCAAATTTTGTTGCCACTGCAGTTATGTGGTGTGTCCAGCTGAGTTACTGATCAATGATACCTCCCAGAATGTTGACAGAGGAGGATTCAGAATGTCTAGGGGCCGTGGTTAGAATGTCTTTTATTGGTGGTGGCCACAGCCTGGCATTTGTGTGGTGCAAATCTTTCAGCCCAAGCCTGGATCCTGTTCAGATCTTGTTGCATTAGAATATGGACTGTTTTGGTATTTTACTGACTTGTGAATGGTGTTGAACATTATGCATTCATCAATGAACATCCTCTGACCTGATGCTGGAGGGAATGTTGGGCGTCCAAAACTACCCCACAGAGCTCATGCAGTGATGTCATGGAGATCCGATGGCTAACCTCCAACAACCGTGGCCATTGCCCTTTGTGCCAGTCATATCTCCAAACACTCATGAGTGTACCCAAATACTGATTGATTCCATGTTTAATCAGGCCCCTTGATGCCACATTCAGTCGAATATTACCTTGAAGCCAAGCACTGTTACTCTCACTTCAGCTGATGAATTCAGCTCTTTTGTCCATGTTTGAACCAAGGCTTTAATGAAGTCACAATTTGAAAGACCCCAGTGAAACCCAAACGGGACTTCACTGAGCAACTTTTTGATGACAAAGTGTTTTTAATAGTACTATTTATGATACCACCCATCACTTTGCTCGTGATAGAAAGTAGGCTGATGGGGCAGCTGTCCTGCTTTTCATGTACAGAAAGTACCTGGACAATATTATATGATGTCAGGTCGATGCCTGCGTTGTAACTGCCCTGCTACAGCTTGGTTAGGGAGTGGCACGTTCTGGAGCTTAAGGCTTCAATACAATGCCAGGATATTGCCAGGGCCTGTAGCCTTCTAAGTATTCGGTGTCTCCAAACATTTCTTGGTATCATTTGGAAAGAATAGATTTGGCTGAAGACTGGTATCTGTAATGATGTGGACCTCTGGAGGAATCCGAGATGGATCATCCACTCGGCATTTCTGGCTGAAGGTGGCAGCCAAAGCTTCAGCCTTACTTTTTGCGCTGAGGTGCTGGGCTTTCCCATCATTGAGGACGGGAATATTTGTGGAGCCTCCTCCTCCAGTGCATTGTTTGTTTCTCCACCATCATACACAAGTGGATGTAGCAGGGCTGCAGGACTCTGATCTGATCTGTTTGCTACGAAATCGCTTCATTCTATCACTTGCAGCTTATGTTGTTTGGCATGCAAACAGTCCTCTTTGGTGGCTTCGCCAAGTTGACACCTCATCTTCAGGTTGAGAGAGCTCCAGGCTCTCAATGAGCTCTCACCACTTTATTTTGCAGTCGGTGTGTGATCCTGCATTGATTTTCATGTTGTTCACAAACCTGTCAGGGGCCACAGTGCCCTAAGTCAGACAGAGTTTGCCATTGCAGCCAGTTTCTGACCTCCATATAGAAAAACAGTTTGTATTCTCAGAGATGGCAGATGTATCTTT
Source organism: Stegostoma tigrinum (assembly GCF_030684315.1). Classification (NCBI taxonomy): domain Eukaryota; kingdom Metazoa; phylum Chordata; class Chondrichthyes; order Orectolobiformes; family Stegostomatidae; genus Stegostoma; species Stegostoma tigrinum. The sequence continues at coordinate 762,515 of NW_026728430.1, read as the reverse complement.
GAGGCTTGGCACAACTGATCCACTTTCCTTTTTCACAATCAGCAAATTGTGGTAAAGCACCATTAGCCATGCAGCCAGAAGGAGCAACATGTAACAGTCTATCTGTGCAGTCTGTGGTACATTGGTTAATCATGTTGGGCCGGCAATAATATCCTCCTATTTATGTATCAGTGTTTCAAAGGGCTGAATGGCATCTTCCTCATTCCATGGAAAAGGATCATGGACTGGATTCAGCAACCTCAGAGTCCTGTTTTAAATTTTGATGTGCTGACAAGACACACTCTTTTCTGATGTCACAGGCAGGAGTGACTGAATGGGCTGTCCCCTTTGTCCAAAATCTCAATGGACTGAAAGACTTCCTTATCCTCCTGTGAAATCACCTCGAGGTGCTGAATGATGTCTTCCTTTTACTGTGAATATGTGCTGTGTCCAGTAGTGCTGTTACATGAATGTTACACACACTTTAATATTTCAAGCTTGACTGTTGTCCAGTTTTTGGTGCACACTGACACAGGCTGCTTTAGGAACTGAGGCCTGACAAGTTGTGCTAAACATTGTGTAATCTTCGGTGATCATCCCAATTTCTCATCCTATGATGGGGGTAAGGCATTGATGAAACAGTTGAAAAAGTTTGTGCCGAGGAAGCTACCTTGAATATCTCCCGCAATGATACCCCGGCGCTGAGGTGATTGATGTCTCACAACCACACTGTGCTACGAATGTCTCCACCCATTGAAGAGTTTACACTGATTCCTATTTAGTCCAATTTTGTTTGGTTTCCTTGATACCACTGCGAGTCAAATGCTGCCTTGCAATCTGTGCCCATCACATTTACACTGTGTTTGTATCTTTTGTTCGTGTTAATAGGTTATGCTGTATGTGTGGGGGCTGTTTCCTTCTCTCAGAGAGTAGTGACTGTCGGAACGTCTTAATTCCAGAGAGCATTGAGAGATAGGTCACTGAAATGTTTGGAAAGAAGTGATTAAATTTTGACACATCAGAAATTTGAGAGCTGCAAGGAAGTGGGCAGGAAAGAGGAATTGAAGCCAACATCAGATTAGCCATGATCGCATTGAAGGGGAAGGCAGGCTTGAGGGGCTGAAAGATTTACTTCTGTATCTTGTTTCCTCCCATTCTGCTTTTGAAAAGTTATTGGTTGTGATTTCCCTGAAATTGATGCTTTGGAATGTTGCAGGTAGGAAGACCAGAGAATTTTGTCAGTGATGTCAGTGACCAGTATGCGGCTGTTTTCACAGTGAATCAAGGTCTAGACCACGACCAATAAAGGGATACTGGGAAACGTCTGTGAGGAGAGTTGGGGTGTGTTTCACACTGGTGCCCCCGTTTTCCACCAAAAACATTATCCAACATGCATCACATGGCGTGTGGCAGTTCTGAGGGGTTTCTGTGCATGAGGTAGCTGGAACAAGTGGCCTTCCACAGCTTCAGTATGGCAGATTTGAGGATCAGAATGGAACATAGGACTGAGGAGCAGGAGTGGGTCATTAGACACTTTGACTCTGCTCCACCAGTCACTAAGCTTGTGGCTGACCCGGTTGTCGCCTCAGTCACACCTTCCTATCCGTAGTTCGTTACCCTTGGATCACTCTGCTTTCAAATATCTAACTAACGCTGCTTTGAATCAATACAAACATGCAGGAACCACAGACTTCTGGGGAAGGGAATTCCCACTCAAATGACCCTTTGAGAATTTCTCCTCATCCCTGTTTAGACTGAGAATGGAGGGTCTTTTTTTTTCTTTTTTTGTCCAACTCTTCACTAATTTATTTGTTGCCAACTTGGTGATATGGCTAATTATGCAGGTCTCAGACTGGGTTACGTTCAGCGTTTAGGAAAAATTGAGTAGAAGTCTTACGTTTACTAAAAAAACAGCTCAGCCATAATCAAAGCAACGTAACTGACGCTGTGATGGAAGGTTAAATGACAAATAGTTTGAGCATTGAAAATATGTACATCAGTATTTATCATTCTATAAATACTGAAACACATAAAAATAAACACATACAGACACACTTACAATCACACACACATGCAAACACACAGAGTCATGCACACACATATGCACACGTGAAGACAAACGGGAAAAAATCACTGCAGAATATCAGTTTGAAGAGTTTTGTCAAAAAAAAAAGTTAAACTCATGACACGAGCAAAAAGCAGATTGTCCCAAATGTTACTCTGCTTCTGAAGTCATTCTGGACACACAAGCTGCTGGCAGTTGGATTTCGACTTGGACCAGTTGGATTTAGTTTAATTCCCTTTGCTTCAGGGAGTTTGGAAATTTCAATGAATCCTCAACCGGAATCCTCCACGTGTAGTAAAGATCACTGAGCGGGGTTTCCATTCACACACATCGCTGTGAGGTGAAAGAGATAGGTAGGTAGGTAGGTAGGCAGATAGATAGATAGATAGACAGATAGATAGATAGATAGATAGATAGATAAATAGATAGATAGATAGATAGATAGATAGATAGATAGATAGATAGATAGATAGATAGATAGATAGATAGATAGACAGACAGACAGACAGATAGACAGACAGACAGGCAGACAGGTAGGCAGACAGGTAGGCAGACAGACAGACATGGGGGCAATAAGCCGTCGCTTCTCAGGAAGGTTGCAATTTCTCCCTGCCTGAGTTGAATCATATAAAAGCATATTGTTATCTGAATGTGTCTGAACATGCCTTTCCTGTTTGTTCGCATAAACAATGATTCCCTTTTCCATCAAAAATCAGTTGGCCTCAGCCTTGAGTATTTTCAAAAACCAAATCTTCACTGGCCTGGAGGTGAGCACAACACTAAGAAAAGGTAATACCTTTATATTAGTCTTAAATAGGCGAGCCCTTATTTTTTAAATGAGTTAACATCACACTATGTCACCATCTCTTTGGAGTTTGAAGGATACAACAATTAGTAACAGGCATAGACCTCAAACCCCCCATACCGCTTTTTACCATTAAGACTTTTCAACCAAATATTTATCAACTTCATCCTCCACTGCTCTTTTAGGTAGATAAATTACAACGAGCATAAGATCATGAAAGCGTAAGAAATTGGAGCAGAAATGGCCGATTCGACCCACTCAGTGTGTTTTGCTGTTCGATCATGTTCCTTTCCTGGGAGGTGGTGGAGACGATGTGTTGTGACACAACAAGACCGTGGAGATTCCATTTGCACTGACTCAACATAAAAGAGGGACAGTTTTCTGGGCCACAGCATCTAAGTTATGCCAAGTGAAAAATAACTTACAGTAGGTTGAAAATGAGAATTGTTCATCACTGAATATTGCTTCTTACTCAGTTGGTGCGATATGGATGTTCCAGAACCTCCACGCAAGTCATCCTGAGCATCTTTGGGACCTGTCAATATGGCGCAGGGTGGGAGAAAGTTGTGAGGGAAAAGATGTTGGGCACTCCACCAACCGGCTGCACACTTTCTACTCTATTACACGCTCGTTCTCCTGAAATGACAGAAAGGGCGTGAGGGTGGAAGGGTGGATGGAAGTGGGTGATCCTGCTCCTAGGGTTGTTGGAGGTAGGAGGTAAATACTGATGTGTCTGGAGTGAGTCAGTCGAATTTTGAATCCATGCAGTGTTATTAGTGTGGGGGTTACAGTGGAGGTGGGAGAGAGGTATGATGCTGCATGCACTTAGAATGTTAGCTCATGAATCTTGTTTGAAGGTCAATGCTATGAAAGAAGTACATTGAGTGTGACAGAGTGGAAAGAATACGGTGGCACTTACCCTCAATGAACAGGGAGGGGTTTCATGCTTATCCTGTATTGCTGGGCATTTCTTCACCCTGCCGATACTGGACTGAAATAGGCAAAAAGCTCGGATCATGTTCTGGTGTCATGGCCTCCCCTGGAAAGAGAATGGTCTTCCCCTGTACTAACCCATTCACTTGGACCTCCAGGCCCCTGTCAAAAAAATGTGATGCAATAGCCCCTTATCTGCTATGCTCACTGTACACAGTTCAGGGCAGGTCCAAACAAAGAAAACCGCATGTGCCCATTAGCCTTTTAAAGATGGCACCAGAGCCAGGAATCACAGAATATCCAGGAGCATCCAGGCAGTGGTCAGTACCACTAGCCATGATGAAGGGGCAAAACTGGAGGATGCTGAGTGAGAGGGAAGATATGGGGTGGTGTAGGTAATTAATGAGGTGAGATTGAGAAGGTAGAAGCAGGAAATTAGCTTGGCCTCATGCAGATGTTCCCTGTCAAACTCAATGAAAATGACTCTGAGACAAAATATTGCAAGGTTGAACCCAATGAGTCAAAGGTTCTGCTGTCGCCACTCTGAGTTTCAAAGTTACGGAACAAATGGTCATCCAACACTCTCCGTCAACTGAACTCACCAAAATTCCATACACCCGTCATTGTGGGAAACATTGGCCCATGTTGCAAGGTGCTATCAAAATATTTTCACTTCAGCATTCTGAAACCCGTGAACACATCCCTCCATGACATTATCTCTCAGTTTTCCTTTCTCTGTCTATATTCTGAACCCCTTGTTTTGGTTGGTATTTAAACTGATTCCCTGGCATCTCTCTCTGGCAGTGATGCTCGCATCCACAGCACCCTTTGTCATGGCACGTTGGGGATATGGAGCTGCAAATGGATGAGAGCCTCATATCCTGTCACTTCCAGCATGGGCTGCAAGGTTCCCCAAGCTGAGAGCGAACTAAGGCAGTGATAGTATGAACTGCAGGTGCTGGTGAATCTGGGACCACAAGGTGTAGAGCTGGATGAAAAAGGGCCTAAGCCTGAAATGTCAGCCTTCTTGCTCCTCTGGTTTCTTTCACTTCCCAGTGTCCTGCGCGGTGCTCCATGTTGGACAAGAGATATTCAACAGCTAAGGGGTACACCTTTGTAACGTGTTCTGTGACGGTCTACTGAACGTCTGGTGCTGTTTGGCATGCTGTGTTCATCCAGCTCTACACGTTGTGATCTTCGGCAGTGTTACTGAGCAATACACTGGGGTGGTTTGACAGCTCGACAAGGCGACAGATACATAGTTTAAATTTATAACTCAATGCAAGCCGTGGTCTGCTCAGCTCCCCATGCTGCACAGTTATCTTCTCTGGGCTTATAGAACAGTGCACTGCTGTGGTCCTTGCAGTGGATAGATGTCTAGTTTGGGTTTATAGGTCAATGCACTGGTTTGGTGTAATCAGTGTTCCACACTGGACAGATTGCCAGCTTGCATTGAGACGAACACTATCCTGGTTTGCACAGTGTTCGATGCTGAACGGATGCCTTCTCTGAATTTATGGTGTCTGGGCTGAGTCTGTGAACTGGATTGTGAATGTGATTTTTTTTAAAATTCAATTTTAGCTGACCTGGCAGCATATTTATTTTATGCTCTCATTCTTACGATTGCACCCTCCAAATTCTGAATCCCCAGGCGAGTCCCATTCTGCTGTCTACCCACGTATTGCTGCATCTTGTTGCCCATTAAGTAATTGTCCAGTTTAACTTGAACTGATGTCCCGTATCCTCACTGACCTATTGTATCATTCACTCTGGAACATTCAGTTCATCATTATGAAACTGACATTGAAAAAAAACGATTGCTTGCACTTTCTTTCACTTCCCAGTGTCCTGCGCGGAGCTCCATGTTGGACAAGAGATATTCAACAGCTAAGGGGTACACCTTTGTAACGTGTTCTGTGACGGTCTACTGAACGTCTGTCTTAGTTTCTCTCAGCTGATCATATGTTCTGGAATCCCGGACTGTTATTGATTCAGACTAGGCTTCGAACTTGGCGTTGAGTAGTGTTTCACTTAATTCTTTTTGGGAGGTTCATGGAAATGCTCGGGATAGTTTCCTCAAGGTTGTGTTTTAATCTTCTGTGGGCATTCAGGAAGACCAGATGCTTTGGTGACCCATGCTAGATGAGTCGTCATGACTGTAGTTACAGTGTCTCTGTCTGTAACATGGCCAGAAAACAGCGCAGAACCTGCAGAGAGGGAAATGGGTGAGGAATCACAATTACATTGAATATTATTGAATGGGGGAACAGGATTGAATGGCCCACTCCTGCAACGTATTCATATATTTCTGTTTGTAACAAGCCAAATCACCGTGCCTGCCAGTGTACCATAGTGGTGGAGAGTGAGTTGCCTCCTCCTGTTCCTGGGTAACAGAATCCTGGAGACTTACTGACCTCCAGATCAAACTGTGTATCGTCTCGAGCAGTTAAATGGCTTTGTTCTGTCCCTGTGTGCCAGCTTTGTGAAAACATCAGCAAGTCGGACAGCATCTGTGAAGAGAAAATCAGAGTTAACGTTTCAGGTCCGGTGATCCTGCTTCAGAATTATTCTGAATTTTTCCACCAGCTTCTGCTTTTGTTCCTGATTTACAACATCCACAATCTTTTAATTTTTTTTATCATGAAAACAGACGTGTTCCTCCTGATCCTGAACAATAGGTTCGAATAGCTGTGTGCTTTACCCATGGAATGGAATTGAGGGACTGAATGGTCCATTCACATTACTTACAGCTTCTATTGACTGGAAGCCTTTCTTCTGTTTCTGAAAAGCATCCTCACAATCTGAACGATGTATTTATGATTTTTTTTCTCTCAGTAATTGTGCAAGCGAGCTAACAGGTCGTGCAGTTGTATGACAGACTTGTGAAGCTGGATGGCATCTTCCAGTAGTAGAGTCATAGAGGCGTGCAGTGTGCTGACAGGCCCTTCTGTCCAACTTGTCCAGGACGATGAGATATCCCAAATGAATCTAGCCCCATTTGTCAGCAATTGGCCTGTATCGCTCTAAACCCTTCCTGGTCATATCCCCTTCCAGATGTCTTTTAAACCTGAAAACGAAACAATCCTCCACCACTTCAACTGAAGCTCAATCCATACAGAAGTGCTCCTCTGTGTGAAAAGAAAAAGTGCCCCTTTGGTCCTTTTTAAAATCTTTTCCCTCTCACCTTAAACCTGTATCATCTAGATTTGGACTCCCCTACCTTGGGGAAAAGCCTTTGACTACTCACCATATCCATGCCGCTCATGACTGTATAAAGTTTTAAGCTCATCCTACAGCCTCCGATGCTCCCGGCCAACTAGCCCCAACTTATTCAGCCTCTCCCGATAGCTCACACCCTCCAACCTGTGTAACCGGCTCCAGAGGTTGCTTGGCCACCTCCTTTTCCGCTGTAACAGAGTCCAGAGCCCACATGGCCTCCCTCTGTTCCATTGTAACAGGCTCAAAACCTAAAAGGCCCCCTGTGGCAGACTTGAGAGATCAAATAGCCTCCTCCTGTTTCAGTTTAAGAGACCCAAGAGGCTGAATAGCCACCTCCTTTTCTGTGTAACAGGCTAGAGAGGTTCAATAAAAACTGAAAAAAAAAGCTATGGATGCTATAAATCAGGAACAGAAACTGAAGTTGTTGGAAAGACTCAGCAGGTCTGGCAGCATTCATGAACAAAAATCAGAGTCAATGTTCCAGGTCCGGTGACCCTTCGTCAGAACTGAGAGAAACTGAATGTTCACCTTCTCATATAGAGTCAGGCAGCTGTGCAGCACGGAGGCAGCCCCTTCCTGCCAATCTGTCCATGCCAACCAGGTATCCTAATTAACCTAGTCCTCTTTTCCAACATTTGGCCTAAATGCCCCAACCCCTTCCTTTTCATGTACAAATCCAGATGCCAGCCTCCATCACTTCATTTCGCAGCTCATTCGGTACATGCACCGCTCTCTGCCTGAGCAGGTTGCACCTTCGAACCCTTTTCAGTCTTTACCCCTCAACTTAAACCTATGCACTCTAGCTTTGCTTTCTCCTACCCTCAGAAAAGACCTTGACTATTCGTCATATCCAATGCTTTCATTATTTTATTACTTCTATATAGTCATCCATTATCCTCCAAAGCTCTGGGGACAATGGCCCCACCCAATTCAAACTCTCCCTTTCGCTCGAATTCTCTAACACCAGCAATACCCTATAAATCATGTTTCCATACTTGCAAGTTCAACAACATTGTTTCTATAGAAAGGAGATCAAAATTAAATGCCGTATTTCAAATGTGGACTAACTGATGTTCTGTACAGTCCCATGACATCCAAACGCCTCTCTTCAACGCACTAACCAAAAAAGGTAAGTGTACTAAATGCTTTCTTCACTAACCTGTCTACCTGTGACTCCAGCTTCAGGGAACTGTGAACCTTCACCCCAGGGTGACATGGTGTTTCAGTAGTTAGCCTTGCTACTTCCCGGAAATGGGGGTCCAGGTTTAGTTCCACCCTCAAATGAATGCCTATGTGGAGTTTGCACGCTTTTCTTGTGCGTGCACGGCTTTTCTGTGGGTTCGTTTGTCTACTACCACTGTCCAAAGATGTGCAAGTTAGGGTGGATTGGCCATGTTAATTGGCCATTTTTTTCCAATGATGTGTATTACTGGATTTACAGTAAAAATACAGGTTTACAGCGATATGGTGCAGGTGATCCTGGTGGGATGTCCTTTGGAGTATTAGTGTGGACTGAAAGGGCAGAAGGGCCTTTTTGAACACTGTAGGGATTCCATTATTTCCTTGAAGATCCCTACCAATAAGTCTATAAATACTGCCCTGATTCGGCTTTCAAAATGCAATACCTCACATTTATCTAAAATAAAATTTATCTACCACTTACCAGCCCATTTAATCAAGGTCCCATTGTTCTCTGAGATATTATTCTTCACTGTTGACACCCCAGCAATTTTGGAGTTATCTGTGAACTTACTCACTTTTCCTCCTATGTTCATATCTAACTCATTGATATAAATGACAAAAACTACCGGACACAGCACTGATCCTTGCAACACACCATTGGTCATAGGCCTCCAATCAGACAAAAAAAAGTCAACACTTAACATTATGCTCTGCATCCCACCTTCAAGCCAATTTTATATCCTAGTGGCTGGTTGCCCCTAGATTCCATGCGATCTAACCTTGCAAACTGGTCTACCACGTAGAATCTTGCTGAATGCCTTGCTGAAGTCTGTACAGACAGTTGATGCCATTATCAATATTTTTTGTCACTTCTCAAAATATTCAATCAAGTTAGTGCGACATGATTTCTAACACACAAGTCATGTTGAAAATCTCTGATCTGTCCTTACCTTTCCTCATATATATGTCCTGTTCCTTGGAATCCCCTCCAACAATTTAGGCACCACTGATGTCGGGTTCACTAATGCACAATTCCCTGGTTTTTCCTTACCATCTTTCCTAAATAATAGCACTACATACCAACCCCTTCTCTTCCAACACATTACCCATGGTTATTGTTGATACAAATATCTCAGCAAGGGGCCCAACATTCACTTCCCCAGATTCCCACAATGTTCTGGGGTACAACTGCTCATTTGCGAGGAATTTACCCAACTTTATGCATTTCAAGACGTCCAGCACCTCCTCCTCTGTACTATTGGCACATTTCAAGAAATCATAATGTATTTCTCCAAATTCTCTAGTTTATATATCCTACTCCACACGATATAGGATGCAAAACACTTGTTTAGTATCTTACCCTTTTCATGTGGTTCCATGGATAGACAGCCTTGTTGATCTTTAACGGGCCCTATTGTCTCAATTGTTAGTGTTTTGTCACTAATGAATTGGTAGAATTTCCTTGAATTCTTGTTAATCCTGGTTCCAAAGCTATCTCAAGTACCTGGTAAATCTCATTGTTCTGGAAATGTTAATGACCTCTCCTTCTACTTCTCCCCACTTCTACTAGTTTCCAGTCTTTGCGACGACAGTATTTCACCTTTCGAGTCATATCCTGGTTGTTGAACAGTTCAGGTGCAGTCCGTCCCAAAGGTTCAGCTCCGTCCTGTCCCAAAACCAATACCAGTGCCCCTCGAAAAGGAACCCATCCTTCCTGCACCATTCCTTTCGTGGCAACCTTACTTCCTCAGTTGTCTTTTCTTTTCTGTACCAATTTACACGTGGGTCAGGTAATAACCAGGTGGTTATAACAGTTGAGGTCCTGCTCTTTAATTTTGCTCCTAATTCCTAATATTCCCTATGCAGGATCTCTAATTGTATAACGAGACAAAGGATTGAATAGTTGAAAGTATCTGTGACATGGATCTCAGGACACCATCAGATCAGTCCTGAACTTATTAAATGGTGGAGCAGGTTTAAAAGGCTGGCTGGACTCGGGATGGACGTTATTCGGATGAGATTTGAGAAAAAAAAACAGCTCTGCTTATTCCCCTTATGTGTTACATATCAGGCGACTGACATTATTCTGAAACTGCAAAATGTCCAGAGCGTTATCTGGAAACTGCAATAAACGACATCATTCAGAAAATTCTACAAGTGGCATTCTCTGGAACATTCCATAACTGACTCTCTCCAGAAGATTCTATGCCCCTATGGGGTTATTGCAAAGGCAAGAGAGAGAGAGAGAGTGTGTCGAGTTGAGTTTGATGAGAGATTAACACTGTGAGGCTGAGTGGATTTCATCAGACCAGGTGGACTGAAGGCCCATTGTGATATGGATCTTTATGACTCTATTGCATTTTGTACGTGGCATTTTCTGGAACATTCTATAACCAACATTCTCTAGAACATTCTATACCCGACTTTCTGCAGAAAATTTTATAACTGTCAGTCTCTGGAATATTGTATTACTAGCGTTCCCAGGCCTATTCTATAACCGCCATTCCCTAGAAAATTCTAAAACTGACATTCCCCAAAACATTCTGTGACTGGCATTACCTGTGGAAGCCCGGAGGTCAATTACTTGAACAAAATATAATGTCCTGAAAGAAGAGATCCCATTCCAGGGAGAGGAAGGAAACATTGTTTCGAAGAACCCCGGTGTAGTTAAAGAGGTGAATAAGTTTTCCCTGAGTTACATTTCTTCATTACTGAGGGTCGACCACTGTTTAGACCAAAAGACAAAAATTTCCAACCTCAATTTTAATTCAATTTTCCTTCGGGACAGCAATGTTTTCACCCTCCATATTAGAAACTGCAAAGAAGTGACTTCGGCATGCTATTGAGCGATCAATTATGTGGGAACGCTCGAGAAACCATCTGTTATTATGGATGAGTGCCTGTGTGTTTGGAGGGGGAGTGTTTTTTGTACTTTACGCCACATTTTTGGAAGTAATTTAGAACCTACCATTTGCATTTCAGCCTCAATATCTTTAATAAATCTCTGAATACAGCGACACATTTAAAAATCGCACTGGATCCTCATCCAAACTGGTGGCTTTGCCTCCAGGCTGATGTATAATTTATTTGTTTTCTTTCTCTATAGTTAACGTAGTGACGATCTACGTCCTGCTTTATAAAGATTGTGGATTATCTCCATGTGTCAGACGTTACCTGGGGGCCATGGCAGCAGCGGATTTACTGCTCATTATCCTTGATCTGCTATTGAGACACATTCCCATTGTTTATCGGGAACAGTTTTATTTCCTGTTCTTCATCCGTGTGTGCAATATCCACGCCATCCTGCTTTATGCAGCCACTGACTGTTCTGTCTGGTTCACCGTCACTTTCACCTTTGATCGATTTGTGGCCATTTGTTGCCAGAAGCTGAAAAGTAAATATTGCAGTGAGAAAACGGCGGCTGTGGTTCTGGGAACAGTGACTGTGCTGAGCTGTTTAAAGAACATTTTCTGGTATTTTATGCTCACAGCAACGTATCGGCTGGTGAATGCCCCCTGGTTTTGTCATGTAAGAGGTGGTATTTATGACTCTCGTGCCTTGGTCACAATCGAGTTCCTCCACCACATTCTAACCCCAGCTCTTCCATTTCTCCTGATTCTGCTGCTCAATGTTTTCACTGTCAGACACATTTTAGTGACCAGCAGAGCCCGCAGGAGACTCCGGGCTCACACCAATGGGGACGGTCAGTGTGACACAGAAATGAGAAATCGAAAAAAATCCATCATTTTTCTGTTTGTGATCTCGGCCAATTTCGTCCTGTTGTGGTCAATGTTAATGGTGTATTCAATGTGGAACCGGATGTGGTGGTTTGGGTATAAGTCTGTGTATCTAGATGACTTTGTGCAGGAATTGGGCTTCATGCTGCAGCTCCTCAGTTGCTGCACAAACACCGCGATTTATGCCGTGACCCAGACTAAGTTCAGGCAACAGCTGAAGAATGTGCTGAAATATCCCTTTACCCAAATTCACCGATCAATCAAATTCACTCATTAATCAATCCATCCAGGATTTTCTCATTTCAGTTCAATGTTGCAGCAATGAAGCACCATGTTGCTGTGCCTGAGGGTAGTGCTGGTTTGTGCAACCTTATCCCACAGTGGTTTACTGTGGCACATTTCAGTGTTTCTGTCAAATTAGGCGCCAGTGCATGTGTTCAAACTTTGTATATTCTGCCTGAATGAAGAGGATGTTGGAGAGCCTTAGCGGGTGGCGTGGGTCTTCGATTATGATGGCAGATTTTCCCCGGCAACGAGATGTGTCATGGCGCTAATGAATGGAAGGTTGGCTTCTGTGATGGTCTGACCTGTGCACACAACCTTCAGTAGTTTCTTACGGTCCTGAGCAGGCTAGTTGCTGTGCTGGGATAGAATGCTTTCTCGGGTGCAGATATACTAAATCTCTTAATCCATTTCCTCAGCTTCCTCAGGAAGAAGAGGTGTTGTTGCGCCTTTACCAGCTTTACCAGGATGCTGCCTGGATTAAAGGAAGGAGAGGCTAGAAAGACGCAGTTTCCTGGCTACCATCAGTTCTGAGGAAGAGTCACTGGATCTGAAACATTAATTCTGTTTTCTCTTCACAGATACTGCCATATCTGCTGAGCTTTTCCAGCACTTTTCTCTTTCTCTTGTTGATAAACTTGGGTAGTTTTCTCTGGGGCAGTAGAACTGAGGGGAGACTTGATAGAGGTCTGTAAGATTATGAGATGTACAGGTAGGGTTGAAAACCAGAATATTTTCTCGGAGTTGAAATAACTAAAACCAGGAGATGCGTTTTAAAGGTTGATGGGAGGGGGGAGGCATGTTCAAAGGAACTGTGAAGGGCATGTTTTTTACTCAGTGTGGTAGGAGTGTGGAATGTGCTGGCAGGTGTGGTCCGAGAGGCAGATAAGATAAGGGTATTTAAGAGAATTTTACATGCACACACTGTTGTGTACGAAATGGAGGGAAATGCTCCAGGGGCAGGCATAAGGGATTCGTTTAATTTGATGTTGTGTTTGGTGCAACATCTTGGATTGAAGGGTCTGTTCTTATTCTGCACTTTTCTATGTTTATGTTCTATCTCTCTTGCTGTCCTCATTTTATTTCCTCTGCCTGCCCTCTCTCTCTCTCTGTATTCCTCTCTCTCTCTCTTTCCCATTCTCTACCTGTCCCTCTCTCTGTATATCTGCCTCTGTCTCTCCATCTCCCACTGCCTCTCTCTGTTCCCCTCCCTGTCTCTGCTCCCTCTCTCTCTCTCTGTCCTCCTCTCCCTCCAGACCGGCTCACTCCACCTCCATCCCCCTCTCTTTCTTTTCCTCAGGCCCTATCTCTCACCCCCTCCGCCCCTGCCTGCACGTTTCGCCCCATCTAGCCCTCTCTCTCTATGCCCTCTCTCCTCTCTATCCCCTGTCACATCTCTCTTCCTCTCCTCTTCTCCACACCCTTCTCTCTCCCACTGCCCCGTCCCTTTCCCACTCCTCTGCCCGTTTCTCTCTGTGTCTCTCTCCCTCTGGCCCCCTCACTCATATTCTCCCTCTGTCACATCCTTCTCTCTTCCTCTGTCGCCCCTCTCTCTCACACACACCTCACCCATCTGTAACACTGTTGCTTTCACTCTTTGTTCCCCCCTCACTCTCGATCCCTATCTTCCTTTCCTACTCTGTCTCTCAGCACTGTCCCGCCTTTCATCACTCTGTGCCATCCACTCTGTCTGTCCCTGTCTCCAATACATCCTTCACCGTCCAACTCTCTATGTCTCTCTCTATTCCTCACTCTCTCTGTCGTTCTCTTTCTAACTGTCCTCCTTCTGCCTCCCCTCTCTCTTTCTTTCCCTCCCTGTCCCTCTTGGTCCTTCTCTCCTCATCTGTTCCTGGCTCTCTCTGTCTGCCCTTCTCCCTGTTTCCCTCTTCCCTATCCATGCTCTTTCTCCACTTCTATTCTCATCTGCTTCTATATCTGTCTCTGTTTGCACCATCCCCTCCCAACAGTCCTTTCCCCTGTCTCTCTTTCCATCTGTCCCTCTCTTCCCCCCTCTGTTGATCTCTATCTCACCCATATTCCGCCCACCCTCTCTCTCCCTCGTAAGTCGTTCCCTCTCTATTTTCATATGCTCTCCTCCTTCTCTGCCCCTCTGTGCTCCCTCTCTGCCTCACACCCTTTCCCTTTGTAACAGTGTCTTTCTCTCTCTCTGTGTACCTTCTCTCATTGGTCCCTTTCTCTCATTCTGTCTCAGTTAGCTCCTGTCCCTCTCCCTGCACCACACTCTCTATCTGTTTGTCTCTTTAGCCATATATTTTTGGCCCTCTCGCGATATCTCTCTCCGTGTTCCACTGCCTCTCTGTCCATCTCACTTTCTGACTTGGCGTAGGGGTGACCTGTAGTGGCGATGTAAGGTGACTTGTACTGGACAACTCCAAGCTGCCCATACCTGCTTACAAGTTGGCAGAGAGAAGCTAAGCAAAAATTAAGCAGCCTGCTCACACAGTGAAGTATAATTGTATCCTTGAGCATAACTGCGAGAAGGTAAGTAAAAGGACGCTGTATGTTTCCATCCCAGACAGTTCTGATAAAAGGATGCCTCAGGACAGGTAAATGGCCAATTCCAGCTTTATTACTGAAAGAATGGTTGTCCCAGTAAATGCATAACATCATGTTCTAGTTTAGGTTCTGAAGCAGCTAAAGTTTTTTCCTCATAAATAGTCGCCTCTTTGAAGCTACCAGCAATATTAAATAGTTTCGATCTCAAACTGCTGTAATCACATAAGTTGGTTTCAAGGCACAATCAGAATATAATACATTCCTTACGAACATTTAAGTTTAGATGTGTAGGTTAACTAGCCTGAGGAAATGCCTTCTCTTATGCCCTCACAACCCATAAATTATGAAATGCTGACTGTAGAAGTAGTGGTACAACACTACACTTTTAATTAACTTCATACAGAAGTTAACCTGATAGCAATTAGTTAAACTAACTGATTTTTTTTTTGTTTTTACATTATGCATTGGGAGAATGGGAAAATTAAAGGAGTAACTAAATGTGATAAATGACTGTACCAACATACAACAGATAATGGATTTCAAACTGTCCTTATAGATAAACACGTCTGAGAAAGACCCAAGCAAGTATAATCATCAAACTTTTTGAATGCAAATGAATGGGATGCACAGAAAGATTCTGAGGCTGAGAGATGATGATGTCGAGCAAACAGCGTAAGATCATGGAACCTGGAGTTGTCTATATAAGTGTCCACTAGGTGTCCCACAGGATCTGTGTGTTTAGATTAATTGGGGAGGACAGTGAATATGTTGCAATTGATTACTGTAACACAAGATATATAAAAAATGCTGTATTTCTTTGTAAAACCAGAGGGTGTGTCATTGATCCATCCTCCAAAGCCAGTTTCCACGAAAATCCATAGGCTTGCTTCCTCTGTCGACTGGTCTCTGCTTGAATAAACATCTTCCACTTGCTTGAATCTTGCCTGCCTCCTGAGTTCTTGTCCCTGCTCTGGAAAATGTTCCTACAAATTGCTGCTGTGAGCAGGGTTACACTGGGCCATGATCTGGGTAAGAATCTTTAATTACCACTCTTTCTAGCTAGCTTGGCAATTGGTGGGTTTCTTCTGTAAGCCAGAAAACCTTTCCACTATTTTGCGAGAACACACAAAATAGTGGAAGGGGATCCTGGCGCGAGAACATCTGACCTAATGTGAAAATGCAACATAACACGAAAATATTTGAAATAACATGAGAATGCAAAGGACAGCACAAGAGTGTGTGAAATAATGTCAGAACCTGAAATAAGGAATAGGGGGTTGCGAGGCCCTGCCTGCAAATTAGGAGAAAAGGGAGGGCTGAGAGTCCTGGCACAATCACGAGTCAAATAAGGAAAGAGGAGGGTTGTGAGTCCTTGTGTTGCCACACGTAAAATAAGCGAGAAAAAAGTGAATAAGAAAAGAAATGAGAAAAAAATACTCACGAAACCTCAAGAGAAGTGCAAGGTCGAAAAAGAGCAACTGTGTGGTAAATAGTGAAACAGTAAAATTGAAGCAGGCACAGTTGTGAGAGAGTCTGATCAAGTGGCAGGGATGGATTGTGGGAAAATAGTTTGGTGTCCAGATCAGTCCATTCTGCAGAGCCTGTTTAAAAAAGTGTAGAATCATGCTGATATAGCTACAGTGTTCATGACTAAGAAAGAGAGATTGAGGCTTCTGTCTGTACTAGGTTAGTCAATCTAGCAGAGGTATTACAAAAACAAAGTTGCTGGAAAAGCTCAGCCATTCTGGCAGCATCGAAGGAGAAAGCAGTTAACGTTTCTGGCCTGGTCACCGTCCCTCAGAACTGACGGAGGCTGGGAAAATGTAAGTTTATACGCAGAAGAAAGGGGAGGGGAAGGAATAGGGAATAAATGATAGGATAGAGCCTAAAGAGAGAGAAAATAGAAGTTGGACAGACAAAGCAGTGAACATGATTAGGCTGCAAGCGTGATTAGTTGTAATAGGGACTATTAGTGACCAAGAACAGGCAGAGTGCAAAGACAGGCTATGTCGTAACAAGTCCTTGTGTGTGGGGTTTGGGGCTGGAACACGGGGGAGTTCAGGTCCTAAAACATTTGAACTCGATATTGAGTCTGGAGGCCTGCAGGGTCCCCAAGTATAAAAATGAGGTGATTTTCTTCCAGCTTGTGTGGGGCTTCACTCGAAGATTTGCAGTAAGCCAGAGACAGACATGTTGGCCAGGGAACAGGATGGTGTGTTAAAGTGGGAAGCAACAGGTACTTCAGGGTTTCTTTTGCAAGCTGAACGTAGATGATCTGTGAAGCAGTCACCCAGTCTGCACTTCACTTCCCCAGTGTAGAGGAGACCACATTGTGAGCAGAGAATGCAGTGGACGAGATTCTGGGAAATGCAGGTGAAATGTTGCTTCATTGGAAGGTATAATTGGGCCCTTGGACGCTGGGAAGGTAGGAGGTAAATGGGCAGGAGTTAGACCTTTATAGGTAGCAGGGGAAGGTGCCGTTAGGCTGTGGAGGTTGATGGGGTGAAGGGAGTGTGGAACAGGAAGTCCCAGAGGGAACAGTGCTTGAAGAAGGCAGCCAAGGGAGGGAGAGGTATACACCACCTGGTGGTGGCATCTTGTTGGAGGTGGCAGATATGGCACTTGATAATCTTCTGGATGTGGATGCTGGTGGGACAGTAGGTAAGAACAAGGGGAACTCTATCGCTTTTGCTGGAGGGAAGAGAAAGGTTGTGAGTGGAAGTGCAGGAGATGGGGTGGATCCAATTGAGGGCCCTGTTGAGAACGTTGCTGGGGCATCCTCAGTTGAGAAAAATGTGGAAATGTTGGAGGCAACCTTGTTGATTTTGGTTTCATCTAAACATATGTGAAGGAGTCGGAGGAACAGAGAGAATGGGATGGAGTCTTTACAGGAGGTGGGATGTGAGGATGTATAGTCCAGGTTGCTGTGGTAGTCAGTGGGTTTGTAATGGATATTAGTGGAATGTCTACCGCAGAAATTGAAACAGAAATGTTGAGGATGGGAAGCAAGGAGTCAGAGATAGACCAGGTGAAAGTGAGGGCAGGGTGGAAATTGAAGGGGAAATTAATCAATTTTTCCAATTCCAAATGAGAGAGAGGGAAGCAGCACCGATGATCTCATCGATGTATCAGAGAAAGAGTTGTGGGTGGGGTTGGAATAGGACTGGAACAAGGAATGTTCCACGTACCCCATGAAGAGACACACATAACACGGGCCCATCCGGGTACACATGGTAACCCCTCTGACTGTAAGAAAATGAGAGGAGTTCAAAGAGAACTTGTTGAGGGTGAGGGCAAGCTCAGACAAACAGAGGAGGGTGGTGGTGGGTGGGGATGGCTCAGGTCTTTGCTCCAGGAAGAAGCATGGAGCCCTAAAACCCTCGTGGTAGGGAATGCATGTGTAAAAGGATTGCACATCCATAGTAAAGAGGAGGTGGTTGGAGCCGGTAAACTGGAAGTTTTGAAATTGGCACAAGGCGTCAGATGAATCATGGATGTATGTAGGTAGAGATTGGACAGGGGAAAGAAGACTGAGTTGAGGTAGGAAGAGATGAGTTCTGCGGGCCATGGGTAGGTTGTAACAATGGGTAAGCCTGGGCAGACCTGTTTGTGGATTTTTGGGAGGAGGTAGAAACGAGCTGTGCAGGGTTGGGGGAGATTATTAGCTTGGAAGCGGGGCGGGTTGATGGGGGAGGCGGGGTTGGGGGTGGGGGATATCAATGGATGAAATGTGATCACTAACAGTAGTGGATACAATGGTGTGATGTACCATGGCGGCACATGGTCCAGAGGAAGGTAGGAGGAGGTATCGGAGAGTTAGCGCTCAGCCTCTGCATGGTAGAGGTCATTACACCAGACTGTAACAACATCTCCCTTGTCAGTAGGCTCAAAGACAAAGCCAGGGTTGGATCTGAGTGCACGGAGTACAGTCAGTTCAGCGGGAGATAGGTTGGATTTGGTGAGAGGCAGCGGAATTGAGAACAAAACTGGAGCTGTGTGCAACAAAAGTCAGGTAGAAACGTTTGACTGTTCTCAGACGGCACCACAGATAATGCTAGACCTGCTGAGTGTCACCAGCTTTGTCTGTTTGTTTATTTTTGTTTCAGAATTCCAGCATTCGCAGTTATTTGGTTTTGTTTGCAACTTTTCTTTTGTGGCTTTAAACAGGTAAAACCCTTTGGGGGCAGAGAAAATGCACAAAAAGTTCACGGGCTGAATTGGATCGAGTTCAAACTGAACGAGAATAGTTTACTGAGACTTGAATACAACATTTTAGGACGAGGTAAAAGGCATTAGTGAGGATCCAGAAAATGAAAATATGCCCAAGTATTAGTACGGAAAGGACACGCATCAGTTAAGTGGGCAGATTGGAGATGCAAGACAAACACACATGTGGTTGCCAGGAGATCAGGGCTGGGAACTAAATATCTAATAAATATCTATGAAAGATAGGCACATGGAAAGGCTGAAATACTGATGGAACGTGTGTACAAGCATCCAAGTCGTCATGTAATTGGCAGCTGATTTCAATACAAGGAATTTATGGAACGTCAATGAGATTGTTTTGGAGCAGCTAATGGTTGCATTCAGAAAGGAACAGACAGTTCTGGATTTAGTGATGTATAACGAGGGAGATTTGATGAGAGGTGAAGGCAGTGACCACAAATATGGCCTTCTTCCTCAACCGAGGATTCCACAGCTCCGTTGTCAATGGGACCCTCAACCAGGTCCGACCCATCTCCCGCACTTCCAGCCTCACCCCATCTCTTCCCTCCCACAACCGTGATAGGGTTCCCCTTATCCTTACCTACCATCCTATCAGCACTCACATTTAGAAGATCATCAGACGCTATTTCCTCCACCTCCAGCAAGATTCCACCACCAGACACATATCCCCCTTCCCTCTCTGGTCCGCTTTCCGCAGGGACCATTCCCTCCGGGACACCCTCTTCCACACTTCCTTCACCCCCAACACCTCCCCACAGCCCTGTGGCACCTTCCCCCGTAACTGACGAAGGTGCAACACCTGTCCATTTACCACCTCCCTCCCCAATATCCAAGGGCCCAAACATACCTTAGAGGTATAACAAGGAGGTTGTAGAGGATTGTAGAGAATTCAGAAATCATGGAGTCACATGCACTTACATAAGTCCAATGAATCGTTTACAAGTGGCCACTTATGGCACCATCTAGGGCACGCAGGTATCTGGGTTCAACACAACCCAGGGCCTAACCAGTAAATGTTAAAGACCTGTCCTTGAGGAGCATACAGAAAGTGAATGGCAGTTGTTGTTTCCTCAGGGTGGGAGATAACAAGACAAAGGGGCATATTTTTAAGGTGAGAGGAGTCACTTTCCAGCAAAGTGGGCTACCTTTTTGCTCACCATGGTTGGTATGTGAAATGAACTTCCAAAACAAGTCGCGGATACAGGCACAGTGACAACGTTTGAAAGCCATTTGGATAAGTACATAAATAAGAAATGTTCGGAAAGATATGGGCCATGTGCAGGCAGATGGGACTACTTTAGTTTCAGAACATGGTCTGTATGGATTAGTTGGGCTGAGGGTCTGCTTTCAAGTTGTCAGACTCTATGGCTGTGACGGAAACTTACAGAATAATGAGAGACCTGGATAGATGGACATGGAGAAGATGTTTCAACTAATAGGAGAGGCGAGAACCTGAGGGCACCGCCTCAGAGTGAAGGGATGACCCTTTAGAACTGAGATGAGGAGGAATTTCTTCAGTCAGAGGGCGATGATTTTGTGAAACTCATTGCCATAGAGGAATGTGGAGGCCAAGCCTTTGAATGTATTTATGACACAGGTGATTAGGTTCTTGATTGGTAATGGGATCAATGGTTCCAGAAGTTAGGAGAAAGAGGTTGAGAAACATATCAGTCACAATCAAATGGTTGAACAGTCTTCTGGGCCAAATAGCCTAACTCTGCTCCCATACCTTGTGTTCTGAGGATTATTGTGGATGACTTCAATCTGCACAAAAATTGAGCAAATCAAATCAGTAACAAGACTATATATGATAAATTCCTGATGGTTTTCTACATCTATATATTGAGTACACAAAGGGAGGACAGACTATCCTCAATGGTGCATTGTGCATTGGTCAGGGTGTGTTAGCTTAGTTGGGTGGAAGGCTGGTTTGTGATATAGTGTGATGCCAGCAACACATGATCAATTCCTCTACCAGCTAAGGTGACCATGAGGGTCCCACCATCTTAACCCTCCCCATTGCCTGAGGCGTGGTAACCAGAGTTTAAAACACCATGAGTGATAATGGGAACTGCAGATGCTGGGGAATCCAAGATAATAAAATGTGAGGCTGGATGAACACAGCCGGCCCAGCAGCATCTCAGGAGCACAAAAGCTGACGTTTTGGGCCTAGACCCTTCATCAGAGAGGGGGATGGGGTGAGGGTTCTGGAATAAATAGGGAGAGAGGGGGAGGCAGACGGAAGATGGAGAGAAAAAAAGATAGGTGGAGAGGAGAATATAGGTGGGGGTAGGGAGGGGTAGATCATCTACAAAATACCTTGCAAGAACTGTGACAAACACTACATTGGACAAACTGGCAGGAAGCTAGCCACCAGGATACATGAACATCAACTAGCCACAAAACGACATGACCCACTATCACTCGTATCCTTACATACAGATAAGGAAGGACACCACTTTGACTGGGACAACACATCCATCCTAGGACAAGCCAAACAGAGACATGCACGAGAATTCCTCGAAGCATGGCATTCCAACCGGAACTCCATCAACAAACACATTGATTTGGAGCCAATCTACCATCACCTGAGAAAAAGAACAGGAAATGACATCACCAACCCAAGGAAACCTAACCAGATAAATAGAAAGCGGGACATAACACCAGCGCTTCGTTGGAGGCTCACTGATGGTGTTACCTAGAATGGTGATGAAACGTCTGAAAACTACTTCCAGCTCAGCGAGCAAACTTACATCCAGAACCTATTATACCTTCCCAATCTTATACTAATCCACTCCCTCTTCCCAGTTACCTGACCTAGGGACTCTTGACCTGGCCACTGCGGGACTCTAACCTCCCGGATTTTATTTTCCCATTTACCAGATCTAGGGACTCGAACCTCCCGGATTTCTTTACGTACCTGGAGTCTTGAACCTCCAGGCATTAAGATTTAGCAGTGTTCAAGACCGTGAGTCGTCTTGGGGTTCCGTCAGTACAGAGCCACACAGGGATGAGGTTTCGCACGGGTGGCAGGCTAGTGAGAGAGACCAAGGTGAATCTTACCTTGCGAGCCTGTCTGTCTCACTCCACTGACACTCGATCGATCCCTTATTCAGCACTCCACATGAGACTGCTGTACATGTTGCAATCCTGGTCACGGCACCAAATGTTATGTTCATTTTCGGAGACACTCACGGACTTGATGCAACGACGAGACACAGACCTGTTTAGAGAAACACAAAACTTTTATTACCAAGCAAGTACAAGCTGTGGAAAATCACTGTACTTAACCCAGCACAGAGTACAGAGTCTCGCAAGCCATTCACCCTGGGCAGCGGTCAGTCCCGCTTTTTATACTTTGTCAAGTGTGTAATGCATAAAGCAATTTTACATCTCACAATGGCATGATACATGAAACAATCACTACAAAGACATCATACAAAACAATTACTACTTCGAACACATAAAGAGAGCAGGATATAGTATCGATCGTTCACGAAGTGACTGCTAATGACAGGAGGCGATTTCAAGTTGCCGAAGTAGCAGAATGTAATTTCAAGTGGCCGAAGTGTATGGGTTGAAAAAAAGTCAGTGCCTTGGCCCCTTTGTCAGAGACAGAAGTTTCATACTTCAGAAGCCTCACACCTTTACAAATGCTCCTCACTTAATCTTATGAGACAGTTTCCACATACCCCCGTGCAGGAATATAAAGATTTGCACAGTTTAACTTGAATTGTATTCAGGCAGGAAGCTTCAGGCAGTGTCTGCATCCCGATGTGCAGGCAGATAAAGGACATGAATTTATAGAAATATAGAAATCAACGGGATGTTATCCAAAAAACATCTCAACTCCATCCTCCATCTTCTACCTTTGAGCCAACTCGGTATCCACAAAGCCAGTTCTCCCTTTATTTTTGTGTGATCTAACCTTTCTAGCCAGTCTACCATGAGGAACCTTGTCAAATGTCTTAACTGTAGTCCATATTGATCATACCCACCATTCTGCCCTCATCAGTCCTCTTTGATAAAAAAAACTCAAACAACGATTTCTCAGGCATAAAGTCATGTTGACTCTCCCCAATCCATTGCCTTTCTAAATACATGTGAATCCTGCCCCTGAGAATCCCCTCCAACAACTTGCCCACCACTGATGTCAGGCTCACTGGTCAAGAGCCCCCCTTTTCCTTACCAGGTTTCTCTAAAAGCGGAACCAGGTAGCCAATCTTCAGCTGCCCAACACCTTTCCTGTGCCTATCGATGATACAGATATCTCAGCAAGGGGCAAAGTAGTCACTGCCTTAGTTTCCCACAGAGTTCTAGCATACTCTCGATAGGTCTTGGGGATTTACCCAACTTTATACATTTGGAGATATGCTGCATTTCTTCCTCCGTAACAGTGGCATCTTACAAGATTTTAATTTATTTCCATGTGTTCTCTATCTTCTATATCCTTCTCCCCAGTAAACACTGATCTAAGATACTTGTGTATCATCTCACCTGCCTCCTGCAGTTCCACACATAGGTGGCATGGCTTATGCTTATGGGGCCCTGTTCTCTCCCCAGTTACTCTTCCTTTTCCCCCTTAACGTATTTGTGGAAACTCTTTGGATTCTCCACACCCTGTTTGACAAAGCAAACTCATGTCCCCTTTTTGCCCTCCTGCATTCCCTCTTAAGTGCACTCCTGCTGCCATTACACTCTTCTAGAAAATCACTCTATTATGCTGCCTATACCTCACATATGCTTTCGTCTTCTTGTTCAGAAGCTGAATTTCTCTTATCATCCAGCATTTCCTGTATCAACCTGCCTTGTCCTTCGCAATAATAGGAACATACTGTGTCTGAGCTCTCATTTTTGAACACTTCACATTTTCCATGTCTCCATTTACCTTGGAATATCTGTACCCTCCACCAGCTCCCACCACCACCCCCCATCAATTTTTGAAAGTTTTTGCCTAAGTCTGCCAAAATTGGTCTTCCTCCAATTCAGAGCTTTAACTATTAGATCCGGTCTATCCCTGTCCATAACTACTTTATAACTCATTGAAGTATAGTCACTGGCCCCAAAATGTTCTTCTACGGATGCTTCAGGCACCTGCCCTGCTTTATTTCCTAAGAGCAGGTCAGGTTTTTCATCTTTTCCAGAAGGTACATCCACACACTGAATTAGAACATTTTCTTGTACCTGCTCAACCAATTCCTCTGCATCTAAGACCTGAACACTATGGTAGTCCTAGTCCATTTTTGGAAATTTAAAACCCCCTTCCATAACCATCTATTATTCTTACAGATAGCTGAGATGTTTTTTCATATTTGTTTATCGATTTCCACTTGCAGTAGTGTGATCAAACCTTTCTTATTTCTCAATTCCAGCCAAATAACATCCCTGGGCTTCTTTGGATAAATATAGCTGCAATGTTACCCTTCTTCAAAAGTACAACTCCCCATCCTCTCTTGTCCAAACATCTTCTTTTGATCTTTACTATAACATCTATTCCTGAACCATGAAGCTGCCAGTCCTGTCTATTCCCGAGCCATGTCTCTCTGCTATCCCAGTCACGCATTCTGAGCCATGTTCCAAGGTAATCGGCCTTGCCTGCTGGGGATTTTTCATTGAAATAAATGCAGTTCTCTACTTGGTTCCTGTCTGCCCTGTCCGTTTGACTTACAATTTTTCCCAACCTAACCAGTCTCAGACTGATCTCTTTCTTCACGGTCTCCCTGGTTCACAAAACATCCCCTCCCCTACCCCTCCAGTTTAAATCTTCCCGAGCATCTCTAGCAAAACTCCCTGCCAGTATATTTGCTCCCTTCCAATTCATATCCAATCCGTCCTTCTTGTACAGGTGGTTCCTACCCCAGAAGATATTCCAGCGATCCAAAAATGTGGATTCTTCTCCTCTGCACAAGCTCCTCAACTATGCATTCATCTGCTCTAGCCTCATGCTCCTACCCCCACTAGCTTGTGGCCCTGTGAGTAATCCAAATATTTCTATCCTTGATGAGCTAATTTTAAAATTCTTGCTTAACTTCCTATATTGTCTCCTCATAATCTCATCTGTTCTCTTCCTATGTCATTATTTCCAATGTGTACAATGACCACCTGCTGATCTCTCTCGCCTTTGAGCATATTTCATACTCTCTCTGAGATATCTTTGATTCTGGCTCCAGGGAGGCAATACATCATTCTGATGTCTCGCTGTCAGCTGCAGAAACACTTGTCTGTACCTCTGGCTAAAAAGTCCCCTCTCAGAATCAATGGCCTGGAACTGGTGTCACCTTAGAGACAGTCTCTGGACCAGGAAACTGGTTGTCAGTGCTGCATTCTCCAGAGAATCCACCACTCCCCACATTTTTCAACACAGCGCAGTTGTTTGAGATGGGGATAGCCACAGGAGACTCCTGCAATACCTGACTCCATCTCCCTTTCCTGGAGGTCAACCAATACCTGATTGCATTTCAGTTTATCTCTCTCCCTGCAACTGACATCCATCCTTTCCCCTTGCTAGTGTAAATTTCTACTTGCCTCTAACTGCCACTCCAACCAATCCATGCAATCCTATAGGATTTGCAGCCTAACACACTTACGTTGGGCATAGTCAACTATAACATGGAAACTCTCCCTAAACTTCCACATTCAACATAAAGAGCACATCACTCTACTAAAGGCCATCTTTGCATCTCAACAATTGACAGACCCAGAAAAGAACAGACTTAATGCTCTAAAAACACTGCTCCAGGATAGCTTATAACTTTGTTAAATTTTAAAAAATTAAAACCAAGAGGCAGATCTCAATAACAACATATTATAAGATAAAACTCTACTCACTACTGTAGATTTACAAAAAGAAACTAAAAGTTACATTTTCAAAGGCCATTTTGCTGCTCTCCTATTGTGAGTTCCCACCCATAGGTTTCTCCAAGGTTAGATGTGAATTTGGTTGTTTCTTTATTTTTCTCAGAACAAGCTCCGATATCCAACGATACACAAAACAGGACAGCAAAGGCAGTAGCTGTGCAGGCTACTATTGGATCAGACAGAACTGTACGACGTTTCTCCATTTTAATCACTTGCCATGTGTCATTCTTCAGCTTTAGGCAGTTACCAGGATAGGAAAGAACTTGGAAATTGGAGAATGGAACTTTCAGCAGCAATCAAATACGATGGCATGGATTTGTAAAGTTTAAAATGGAGGATATTCCTGAAATGTTGGAGTGGATAGGGAGGGTGTTGAGCTAGATCTGGTTGTTGTCAGTGGGTGTGTGAAAATTAACAGCACTTTTCGATTATTCCATCAGTGGAAGCATGTTGATGCGAAATATGACACACCATGGATATAACCTTGTGGATACCAGGTACAAGTACTGCAATGGAAGGTCAGTTGTCTGTGGGTATGGTAAGGTACAGGGTTATTTCTGAGGAAGGTGCTGATGATGACATTAGAAGGAGAGGGGGACAAAAATCAGAAGAGATTGAGAGCACCACTACAATATCAGTGAACGTTGTGAAGTTGGAACATTGGCAGTTTAGCTGGAAATATTTGTAGGCGTCTTCACACATTGTAAATTTGCACAGCAAGAACCAGAGAATGCTGGCTGGGCAATAAGAAACCCTAGTTTTGTCCCTGGCACTGCCCAAAACACTCGGTCTTCTGATTAAAAGCCAAAGGTGCTCAGCAAATGCATCACAAGCATAGGTGCATGCACAATTGGCAGGAACCCTGAAACTAAGTGGTCAGTTTCTGCTTCTGTGATGCTGCCTGGCCTGCTGTGTTCCTCCAGCTCCATAGAATCTCTGACTCCGGTGTCGGCACTTCTTGTTGTCTCTGAGTTAGTTTCTTTTGCCTTCTCTGTTCAATGTTCATGGATACAAATTATCCAGGCAAAAATCCACCAATTTCTCCTGAAATATACTTAAAAGAATGAATGGCCACAATGTTGAACGTTGCTGGGACTTCACTAGTACATTACTCAGTGCAATATTTCTCCACATTCAATGTTTCCCATGTTCATGGAGAATGCAAGATGACCATGCTTTGAAACAACAAAGTTGATTATTTCCCAATAGAGAGGAAAAAGTAACAGAGAAATCAGAAAGGCCATGCAATAATACCGGAATGGTAAGGATTTTCTCTACAGATTTGCTTGGGATTTCCATCCATCAACCCTATTCAGCGATATTTGCAGATGAAATCCAATGCAAGAGGCGACTGTGAGCTGTAAACTTTGACACAATCGTGGCTGAGTGGTTAAGTAATGGGTTGGTAATGCAGTGGGTTCGCTCACGTGTTGTTTGAATCCTACCAACTGGAATCTGCAGCTCAGCTGGTTTCACACAATAAGTGTCCCATTGTGTGAATGACACAAACACACTTGCAATTATTTCTTGTTCCATTTGAGGAAGTTTGAAAACTGCAGGATCCCCTTAAACAAAGAGTGAGCTTGTTTCGTCGTTATCTGTTACATTTTCATTTTGATTCACTGAGTATGCAAGAGGCCCATGTTTAGAAACAACAAACCTGTTTAATTATCACAAAGAGAAGAAAATGTGAGGCAGTCGACTTCAGGTCATGAAACATTTCACAAATGGGATCGATTTTTGTCCCGGAATCAGGTGACATATTCATCTGCATCCTCACAACAGCGATATTCAATCAAAAAAATACAGTGCGAGAGACCATGCGAGTGCAATCACATATTTATGGCCAAGTGATTAAGGCGATGGATTTGAAACTCCTTAGGGTTACCCCTGATGTAGGGTGGAATCCTGCCGACTATTTTCTGAATGGCAAACAATCTGAAGCACAGTTAGTTAAGGGTTCTGGGGCTGTATTTGATGAGGTTTCGATGGAAGACGCACAAATGCATCCAAACTGATAGAATACGGAGGGGTGTGGAGAGAGTGGAAGTGGAGAAGATGTTTCTATTGGTAGGAGAGGCTAGGCGAGAGCCTCTGTGTGAAGGCATAACCCTTTAGAACAGAGATAATAAAATGTGAGGCTGGATGAAAACAGCAGGCCAAGCAGCATCTCAGGAGCACAAAAGCTGACGTTTCGAGCCTAGATCCTTCATCAGAGAGTGGGATGGGGTGAGGGTTCTGGAATAAATAGGGAAAGAGCGGGAGGCGGACCGAAGATGGAGAGAAAAGAAGATAGGTGGAGACAGTATAGGTGGGGAGGTAGGGAGGAGATAGGTCGGTCCAGGGAAGATGGACAGGTCAAGGAGGTGGGATGAGGTAAGTATGTAGGAGATGCGGGTGTGGCTTGGGGTGGGAGGAAGGGATGGGTGAGAGGAAGAGCCGGTTAGGGAGGCAGAGACAGGTTGGTCTGGTTTTGGGATGCAGTGGGTGGAGGGGAAGATCTGGGCTGGTTGTGTGGTACAACGCGGGGAGGGGACGAACTGGGCTGGTTTAGGGATGCGGTGGGGGAAGGGGAGATTTTGAAGCTGGTGAAGTCCACAGTGATGCCATTAGGCTGCAGGGTTCCCAAGCGGAATATGAGTTGCTGTTCCTGCAACCTTCGGGTGGCATCATTATGGCACTGCAGGAGGCCCATGATGGACATGTCATCTAAAGAATGGGAGGGGGAGTGGAAATGGTTTGCGACTGGGAGGTGCAGTTGTTTGTTGCGAACCGAGCGGAGGTGTTCTGCAAAGCGGTCCCCAAGGCTTGGGGACCGCTTTGCAGAACACCTCCGCTCAGTTCACAACAAACAACTACATCTCCCAGTCGCAAACCATTTCCACTCCCCCTCCCATTCTTTAGATGACATGTCCACCATGGGCCTCCTGCAGTGCCATAATGATGCCACCCGAAGGTTGCAGGAACAGCAACTCATATTCCGCTTGGGAACCCTGCAGCCTAATGGCATCACTGTGGACTTCACCAGCTTCAAAATCTCCCCTTCCCCCACCGCAACCCTAAACCAGCCCAGTTCGTCCCCTCCCCCCACTGCACCACATAACCAGCCCAGCTCTTCCCCTCCACCCACTGGATCCCAAAACCAGTCCAGCCTGTCTCTGCGTCCCTAACCTGTTCTTCCTCTCACCCATCCCTTCCTCCCACCCCAAGCTGCACCTCCATCTCCTACCTACCAACCTCATCCCACCTCCTTGACCTGTCCGTCTTCCCTGGACCGACATATCCCCTCCCTACCTCCCCATCTATCTTCTTTTCTCTCCATCTTCGGTCCGCCTCCCCCTCTCTCCCTATTTATCCCAGAACCCTCACCCCATCCTCCTCTCTGATGAAGGGTCTCGGCCCGAAACGTCAGCTTTTGTGCTCCTGAGATGCTGCTTGGCCTGCTGTGTTCATCCAGCCTCACATTTTATCATCTTGGATTCTCCAGCATCTGCAGTTCCCATTATCTCTCACCCTTAGGAACAGAGATGTGGAGGGATTTCTTCAGCCAGAGGGTACTGAATCTGTCCATTGCCACAGAGGGCTGCGGAGGTGAAATCACTGCATGAATTGGAGATAGAGATAGGTAGGTTCTTGATGAATAAGGGGATCAAGATTCAAACGGATCAAGGCAAGAGAGTGAGTTTGAGACAGATATAAGGCGCAATGAAATTGTGCAGCAGACTCAATTGTGCAGCAGACTCGATAGAATGAATGACCTTACTTCACTCCTACAATTTATAACCCTTTGTACTATGTCTCCCATTAATTTCTAAGTGTGTAGCTGTCATTACTGGCTTATATTTTATCACACATTCCAGTCCTTGCCTGATTATTACTGTCACCTCTTAGTTTCAGATTGATTGCAACTTGGGATTCATTGTGTATTAAACTCAAAAGGTTGCATGAATATTCAGCAGGTCATAGAGAAGGCAAATGGAATGCTGGCATTTCAAATGGAATAGAGAATGGAAATAGGGAAGTTTTGTAAAAACTCGAGAATGCATAACTTGGCCCACACCGAGAATGCTGTCAACAGTATTCCCTATATTCGGGGGAATAAATCTTTCCATGGAGGCATTCTAGAGAAGAATCAAAAGATTGATCTTGTTGATGAAAGGATTTTCATGAGAAGACATGGAAAAGAACGAACCTGAACGCTTTGGAATTTACAACAAAAAGTAAATCTATTGATACATTAAAAAGCTCAACATATGTGATGAGAAACCAAAGTTAACATTGCTAAGAACTACCACGATCTTGTCCAGGCAATTAGATATCGGAATTAAATGATGACAGAGCCAGTGATGGCCATATCCCATGCATTAATATGCGATGAAACTCAGAGACTATTCATGTCCCCTTCATCCTCTTTGCATTCTCTGTGCAGCTCACACTCTCAGCTGTGGTCATGCCATCAACCAACATGAAAACATAAGATTTCATCTGTACACCTCAATCATCGACAGGAATTTGTAAATAACTGGAGCCCAAACATGAATCCTTCGTCTAATAAAAATGCACAGCCTGTGAGCTGACAAACCAACTATTTCTTAGCATGGGCTTTTCTGTATGTTGAACAATTCTCAAACGCATGCCAGCACATCACCTCCAAGTCCACGTGGTCCCGATTTGTTTATTCGCTTCTTCAGTGGGACCCTGTTAAAATGCAACTGAAAAGTCAAATAAAGTTTCCTCCTACCTCCAATTTTTTTGGTGGGGGTAGAGAGATAGTGACTCGAAATATGAATGTTGTTATGGAAAGCGATAAGGATAGCGTGGAAGTTAAGTGTCTAAATTTGCTGAAAGACAATTATCAGAAGATCACTTCTATCACTCAGCATTATCACTATCATGAGACAGGATCTGGCACATATAGACTGGAGGAAGAATTACTTGCAATCGAGTCTATAATTGGAAAGTGGGGCCATTATAACGTGGTACAATCAGAATCCAGGGCCATTGTGTTCCGCAAAGAGAGAATGAAAAAGGTAGAATTTCAGTGAATGCTGATGAATTGATATGAGTTTGGTAAATAAAACACTGCACAATGAAAATAGGTACAGGCCTTCAAAAGTATAGAGTTTGCAAAAGGTGGTCGTTAAAAATGAAGGGCAAACAATGGCCTAGAATTACCTTTGGCAGGTACTGTTAAGGGAAAAGCCACAAGGTATTTTATAAATTTAGTTAGAGGAAGAGGATTACCATGGAGAGTGAAGACTGTTAGAAAGCGAAGGGGCATATTTTGCATAGAGCAAGAGGAAGTAGGTGAGGTCTGAAATTTATGCTTCTCACCTGTGTTCACAAAGGAGAAATACATTGTAGTCAGGGACTTCAGTTAGGATCGTGAGGTCCTCGAACATGTTACGATCAATAAGAAGCAAGAATTAAATGCTTTTGTAAGGGTAATGGTGGATAAATCACTAGTGCCCAATGAAATGTATCCCAGGCTGCTATAAGAGGCAAGGAAGGAGATTGACAAGGCCTGGCAGTTACATTTAATGTCTTGGTGGCCACAGGTGATGTGCTGAATGTCTGGAGGACAGTTAATGTGTTTCCTTTCCTCAATAAGGGCATCAGAGAATGGCCAGGTAATTGGAAAGCAGACAATCTGATATCCGTGGGAGGGAACTTATTGGAAAAAAAAATCTGAGGGAAAGGTTGAACGAAAACTTGCAAAGGAAGGAATCGATTAGGGGTAGTCAGCACGGTTTTGGTAAAGAGAGATCATGTCTGATGAATTCAGTCAAGTTCTTTGAAATTGTGCCGACAAATATTGATGAGGGCAGTGCAGATGAAGTGGTTTGCAAAGACCCGCAGGAAGGCCTGTGACAACATCCGGCATGGAAGGCCGGTTCAAAAGTTAAGAACCCATGGAGTTTGAGGCAAGTTGACAAAAGAGATCCAAACTGGTGGAGTTTTATTTTTGTGATTAAAGTCTTTGACTATCAGCAAGCCACATGGATCTGTAAAGCGTCCATTGATGTTTATTATGTATGTTACTGACTTGGTTGTGAAACCACAAGATTTCATCGTAGGTTTGTAGATGATACAAAAGTTAGGGGTGTTGTCCATAGTGAGGTGGATCATCTCAGACTACAGTCTGATATTGATCAGCTGGTGAACTTGGCAGAGTAATGGCAGATGGCACTTATTTCTAATAAGTGTGAAGTAATATGCTTTCGGAGGTATAGTAAGTGAAGGACGTAATGAACTGTAGGTACAGGCTGAGAACTGAAAAACAAGAGGGCCTTGGTACACACGTCCATAGATCACTGAAGGTGTCAACACAGACAGACAGGGTGGTGAAGTCAAGTGAACTGGGGGAAGGGCAACGTGAATCGTCAGAGGTACCCAAAAGACTTTATGCAGCCTAGAAGGGGTGTGGGGCCCGAAACCGTAGTGAGGCAAGAAGAGGCTGGCACAGAAGTTCAAGGTAGCAATTTAACCAGACAAGGCAGGCAAGACCAGGGCAGAAAATGAGGTAAAACTGAGGAATTAAACTTCATGTATTTCAATGCAATGGACCGTACAGGTAGGACAGATAAATTCAGGGCACAGGTGGGAACAGCGTCTGGGATATCAAAAGGTAATACAGAAACACAGATGATGGAGAGAAAGGATGAGCAGATCAATGATCCAGGGTACAGGCACTACAGGAAGTATAGTAGCTGGAGGCAAGATGGGAGTGAAGAGCTATTTTTGAATGAGACAGCATGACAGCAGCATTTATAGAGAATATTCCTGGCGTTCGCCCAGTGAGGCGATTTTAGTGGAACTGAAAGAAAGAGAATGCGTGATCGCTTTGATACAATTGTACAGCAGGTCCCCCAAAGTCGGTGGATGATTGAGGAGCACATATGTTGGGAGATCTTAGATATCTGTAATAATAATAGGTATGTAATCATCAGGGTTTCTATTTTACCAAACTTAGGCTGGTACTGCCACAGTGTTAAGCGCTTTGATTGGAAGAATTTGTTAAGTATATTAAGAAAAACTCTCTCAAACAATATGAAGATGACCTGACTGGAGAAGGGGCAAATCCTGACCTCCACGTGCGAAACCAAGTCGGGCAAGGGACTGAGGTGTCATTGGGGCAGCACTTTGGGAACGTGACTCATAATTTTATTACTCTGAAAATAGCTATGGAAAAAGAATGGCCTGGTCCACAAGCTAAAGTTATAAAGTGGGGCAAGAACAATTTTGATGGTATTTGACAGGAATTTTCAAAAGATGGTAGGGGAGGCTATTTACAGGTAAAGGGGCATCTGGCAAGTTGGAAGCTTTCAAAAGAGAGAGGTCAGAGCCGGCATGTTCCTGTTAGTGCGAAGGAAAATGCTGACAGAAGGAGGAAACTCTGGATGACTGGTGACAGAGGCGCTCAGGTTAAGAATGAGGTGATAAAGAGCTGGATTGATGAATCCTTCGAGGACTATGGGAATGTAGAAATAAACTTTATGAAGGAATTCCAGAGGACAAAAAGGGATGCGAGATAACATTATTGGTCAAAGTTAAGGAAATTACAAAGAGATTCCATAGGTATATCAAGGGCAAAAGAGTGATAAGGGAGGAAATAGGGCTGCAGACACATGAACGAGGATATCGATATGGAGAACCACAGCAGGTGGGTGAAATACGAAACAGTATTTCATGTCAGTACTGACTGTGGAGAAAGACCAGGAAATTCAGGGAAATAAAGAGTGATGTCTTGCAAAGAGTCTCGACTACAAGAGACAGGTGGTGAAGGTCTTAAAAAGCTTAATCAAGTATTTCAGAGTACTTTTGGAAATCAGGGATGAATTTGTCACACCCAAGCACAGACGTTTGACTCAAGGGCAGGAGACTGAGAGGTGAACTTTTAGAGGTATATGAATGCCTGAGCAGCATAGTGAAGATGAACAGCCAACATCTGTCCCCTACCCCCCCTCCCCCCAGGGGAGGGGAATCCAAAACTAGAGGGAGGAGGTTTGAGGTGAGAGGGAAAATGTTTAAAGGAGACCTGAGAGGTAACATTAACCACGCAGAGAATGGTGCATACATGGAACGAGCTGCCAGACGAAGCTACAACAATGAAAAGTTATTGGGGCAGATACACAGACAGGAACGTTTTGAAACGAATGTGCCAAATTCAGGCAAATGTGACTTGTTCAGTTCAGGAAACCTGAGCCATATGGATGAGTTGGGTCTAGGGGTCAGTTTCTGTGCTGCACAACTCTATGGCTCCAGTTACTGGAGGAGGATACTACTGAGATAAGGCAAGTTGCGGAGACTGAAGCAAATTACAGAGATAGGGATAGTGGTCAGGATTGGAGTATATTTCAAATATATGGAGGGATTGTAGAGAGGGGAGGTGGTGACAGAAAAAGGAGCAGTTAGAGGAGTTAGAATGGTTGAAGACACAAGTCCACGAGTCATGACACAGATACAGTCATCGAGGGGGAAATCACAAAACAAAGATCAGAGCAGCATTTCCCTCTGTTGTGAAAGATTTGCTTTCACTTCAGTTGCGCTGATCCTCACAAAGGCAGCACAGGCCTGGAATGATAACTGTGAATTCCCTCTGCTGTCTTTGGAAGTTATAGTACAACAAAGCTTAAAGTAGACTTCCCATGGCAGAGTCATGATCAAATCTGACTCAGTAATTAGGGAATGAAATTTGCCATCATTACCTTGTCAGGCCTACATGTGACTTCAGACCCACAGGAACGTGGTTGACTCACAATTATCCTCTGAAATGGAATGGCAAGCCATTCAGTTCAAGGGCAGCCAGGGGTGAGCAATAAATGCCAGCCAGCCAGAGACACCCACATCTCATGAGTGAATAAATAATAACTGGAACTGTGCTGGGACCAGTATCCTGGCCAATCATGGTGGGACATTTATGGACAGGCCTGGAAACTGACAGAGAGGATGTTGGGACAAGGTTCAGGTGAAAGGAGATCTCTAAATCCGAACCCAAAATGTGAAGTATTGGAACAGCATGTCAATGTGGTTGAAGACAAGCAGAAAGGGACAGGAAGCAACAGAGTTTCACTAAAACTATTCTTGAGTGAACTGGTTTGTGGCAGGAAATTTTGGTAAAAGGTACATGATACTGTTCCGTTTTGGCATGGACAAAGTATACGCAATAAGACAGCGACATTCGAAGAGGATCTCGGGGATTGTTTTTGTCAGTGTTTCTTTGAATAACACGTTGTGCAACTGGCTGGGGATGTAATTGTCCCAGATCGACCGTTGTGTCATAAAGCTGAGTGCATTCGTAATGTCACTCCGAGAAATCCTCCGGGAACTTGGAAAAAGTGGAATTCAAAGGCATTATGAAGTTTTAAAGTGATCACACAAATAACAGACATCAATCAGAAACAGAAACAAGGTCGATTACATGGGTTTGACGGGGGAACTGACCAGGGGAAACAGGGTAAAGAGATTGAAATGTATGGCTGCAAATGAACAGTGGAAAACATTTGAAGGAACACTGTAAAACATTCAAAAAAGGGCTTTCCATTGAAACAGACAAAAACTCAGCTGGGAAGTCCTACGTGCATCTCACTCAGGGCATAAAGTATCAGATTCAATTCAGAAAGTCTTATAAGACAACCAAAAAATACTTAACAAATCTAAAGGGAAAGAGTGTGTTTCAGAAAATGACAATGAACTACCAAAATATAGAAGTAGGTGAAAAAGGGGTTGCAAGGGGTCCCCTCGCAGGAGGAATGTAGTAGGAAGAGGAAACATTGCTGGGGTTCCACAAGATGATAGGAACAGGGAGAGATGAAGATGCTGGGAGGTGGTGAGAGTGTTACAGTGAGTGGCAAGGACCTGAACAATGTTCCAAAGCCAGAATGAATTGCTGCAATGTTTGCAGAGGGTTGGAAGGAAAATATACCCTTTCGTTTCTTCATTCATGGGATGATGGCGTCATTGGATGGGCCAGTGTTCAGTGCCTACTGTTGATTACATTGGGCAACTGCTCAGGGATAGTTAAGAGTCAGCCATTTTATTGTGGGTCTGGAGTCATATGTCGGCCAGATCTGTTCAGATGTCCTTCCCTAAAGGGCAGTCATGAATGAGTTAAGATTTTTAAAAAAAGACGATCAACAATGAACACTTCATTTCGGAATATTTTTATGCAGTTCTAACTCCATGATCTCACACAGTGGGAGTCAAACCCAGGCCCCCAGAACATTTATCTGTGTCTCTGGATTAACAGCCCAGTGGTATTTTTTTGAGACTGTAGCCGACCCAACATTTGAGATGGTTGAAGAGATATGGAGTGTTACAGAATATGGAGACCATTATAACTACAGAGCACATTGCGTGATCCAAAACAGGCTTCAGAGATGGAAAGTGAGAAAGGGATATGAGGTGTACCAGAGACCAACAGGGCAGAAGGTGATGAAACAGGTTTGATATTGTGAGGAGATGTCAGAACAGGAGAATGTTAGTGCTTCTGGGCAGTTACAGACATGAGGATTGCTGTAGGGACTGAATAAATACACAGTGATAAGGGTGGGTTTTGTTGTTTGAGGAACACATGCCAACACACAAACAGAACTGAACATTCACCGAGCTCACAAAAGGCCACACACACAAATAATCACAATAAAGATCATCTCCACATTTATGTCCGTTGTGTGTGATATCATTACTCAAAACTCCACAGGATAAAAACCTCCTCTCCACACAAGATTGACTCTTTACATTTCATTAGATCATAGATAATTGGCCATGTGAAGTCCACAGGATAAATAAAACTCCCCACAGATCATTGATAATTTGAAATTCACAACATTTGAACCAGCAGTCCACACAGAATTACCTATATACAGTACAGGAGGGATGGGGAGGCTTTAAAGAGGAGGGAAAAAGAGGTGAACGAGGACGTTACATGAGTGAGAGTGTATTATCTATAGGAACAGGGTGAGCAGAGTTGGATGGTTTCTGCTCGTGCCTTCTTGGCTGGTGACGGCGGTGGGGGGGTGGGGGCGGTGGTGACGGGGGGTGTGGTGGCGGCAACCTGTTGAAATATATAAAACTGAGAGGCACGGATAGAGTGAATAATCAGATTTTCTTCCCTCAGGTGGAAATGCCATTTGCAAGGAATCATTCATTTAAATTGGAGGAGGGAAAATTTAAGTCACATGTGTGAGTTTGCACACAGGAACATATTGCCAGGGGAGCAGAGGAAGCAGAGATGATAGCAATGTTTAAGAGGGATTCAGACAGATACATCAACAGGCAGGGAACGGAAGAATATGGATCATGTGTAGACAAGTGGCATTAGTTTAGAATGGCATCACAGTCATCGCAGACATGGTGGGACAAGGGACCTGTTCCTTATCTGTGTCATTCATTGTCCTATGCCCAAACAGGCTAAATGAAAGCTCTAAAATTAAACAAAGCATTGCAAAATCTGAAGATCTGAAACAAACAGAACTTGGGGAAGAAACTAAGTAGGTCTGGCAGCATCTGCGAGGAGAACAACGTTCTTCAGAAATTACAGAGACACACACGTGCAGACATGCCGAACCTTTTAAAAACCAAAGAATAAACTCAGCTCCCAAGAGAAATTAAAGCCAGCTCTGCACACACAACTGACCAGAGTCCACAAGGTCAAGTGCAGCCTTCAGACAGAAATGACCACAGTCCATTGAATAAAAACAACCTCTCCACACAGAACTGACCATTCAGTATCTGTAGCATTAATTATCTCCACAAACAAAACTACCTGCCCACAGATCACAAGACAAATAGAAGCTCCCCACACTGAATTGACCATTTTCAGACCACAGGTTGGGAACCAGCTCAACTGATCCACCCAACCATTCAAAATCCAGGAGTTAAATCCAAACCAGAGACACAATTTACCAAACACAATTTGTAGGAGAAAACCCGCTCCCCACCAGTGCAAGATTAGGGGAAAATAAACAAAGAAAAGACGCTAAATCAAGAAGAAAGGACAAAGAAAACAGTGGATTTATAATCTGCTCAGTTCAGCGGAATGACTCAGAGCTGGCTGGCCATTGGCAGTGTCCTTTGCAGGAGTAAATAAAGGGTGACTTGGTGACAGGATAGCAGCCTTGGTGCAGGTATTTCACATGGGGTCACACACAAAATCAATTTGCAACACAGGACTGAAACAGCAGCTCACAGGTTGAGAACAATTCCCCACATATGGACTGACCATTTGCAATCTGCACACAATAGCTGACAATCACAGTCCAAGAGCATTTTAAAAATCGACTCGTTCAACTCAGGAAACTGACTCTTTGCTCTCTCAACATTCTTTTGTTTAAAAATCATTACACAAATGAACAACTGACAGTCCACAGAATGAAAACAATCACCACTGAACATGCAGAGAGCTGGCCACTTGCAATTCACAAGACAATAAAGGACAGTTCCATGTACAGAATTGGCCATTCATCATTCAAGGGATAAAATAATCTTGCCAAACACAGAAGTGACATTTTGCAATGAAAATGAGTTTTCAAAACAGCATTCCGCAGAATACATGCTGCCTATATACAGTGCACAGGTCAGCACTGTCATGTAATACTCTCCCCCTGCCTGGATGAATGTAGCTCCAACGGCACTCAATAAGCTTGACACTATCGAGCACAAAGCAGCCTCATGTTTGGAATGATATTTACTCACTTCACTTGTAACACACCATGACTGCAGTGTCCACAATCTACAAGGATCAGCAGCAGCAGCATTTCACAATCCAAAGCATCCACAAACAACCTGGAAGGAAAATAACAGCTGGTGTATGACAACAGCAGCGTTTGCAAGGTCCCCTCCAAGTCACACTCCTTCCTAACAGCCATGTGGCTCTCCCTGCACCCAACGGATTGCAGTGGGTCAATCAAAGCAGGTCACAAATAAACAGAAGTTGCTGATAACTCTCAACGTGTGTGAAGAGAAACCAAAGTTTACATTGCTCAGAACTACCACCACCTTCTCCAGGCAATTAGAGATGGGAATTAAATGATGGCCAGGGCAGTGATGGCCGCATCCCACGCATGAATATGCGACTAAACCCCGAGACCATTCATGTTCCCCATCACTCCCATTGCATTCTCTGTGCAGCTCACAATCCCATCTATGATTATGCCATCAACATAACGGAAACATTAAATTTGACCTGTACATCTCATTCATTAGGAGAGATTGTGAACAGCTGGAACCCAAGCATGAATCCTTCCTCAAACTCACAAGGCACAGCCTGCAAACTCCCAAATCAACAATTCATAAGCACGTTTTTTTTCTGTGTTAAACAATTCTCAACTCATGCCAGCACATCACCTTCAAATCCATGTGGTCAAATTTGTTTATTTGTTTCTTCAGTAAAAATGCATCTGAAAAGTCAACTAAAGTTTCCTCCACTATCATTTTTTTTGGGATAGATATACTAACTCCATGTTTGAATGTCATTATGGAAAGCGATAATTTAGTATGGAAGCTAAGTGTCTAAATTTGAGGAATGCCACCTATCATGAGATTACCACTACCAGTAGGCATTATCATCATAATTAGACAGGAGCTGGCACATATCGACTGGGGCAGGAACTACTTGGAGTTGAGTCTGTATTCGGAAAGTGGGGCTATTATAAAGTTTTCAAGTAGAATCCAGGGCTAAGATAATAATGTATAGAACTGGATGAACACAGCAGGCCAGGCAGCAGAGGAGCAGGAAAGCTGATGCTTTGTGTCTGGACACTTCTTCAGAAAGGGGTGGGGAGAGCGAAGTGGACTCTGAAATACATAGAAAGAGGTGGGGAGGCAACAACAGCGAGTGGATAACGGAGCACATAGATGGAGAAAAGACAGAGAGGCCAAGGAAGCGGGGATGGCTCCAGTAAAAGTGAGGGTAGGGAGGGAGTTAGGATGGGGTTTTGTCAGTGAGGTGGGAGAAGTGGACAGATGGGAGATAATACTGACAGGTCAAAGCGGTCAGGACGAACTTGGCTGGTT
The DNA here is from genome assembly GCF_030684315.1 of Stegostoma tigrinum. Lineage (NCBI taxonomy): Eukaryota > Metazoa > Chordata > Chondrichthyes > Orectolobiformes > Stegostomatidae > Stegostoma > Stegostoma tigrinum. Next base: position 722,695 of record NW_026728430.1, on the reverse strand, counting down.
TTGGGATGAAGTCGGGGGTGGGGAGATTTTGAAGCTTTCAAAGTCCACATTGATACTGGGGCTACAGGGTTCCCAAGCAAAATGAGATGCTGTCCCTGCAGCCTTCGGGTGGCACAGGATGGTGAGGGTCTCAAACATGTTAAGGTCAGTAAGGAGCAAGAATTAAATGCTTTTGCAGGCGTATTGGTGAATAAATTACCAGGGACCAATGAAATTTATCACAAACTGCTGTCAGAGACAAGGCAATAGATTGCAGAGGCCTGGCAGGTATATTCAATACCTTGGTGGTCACAGGTAAAGTTCTCAATGACTAGAGGATAGTTAATCAGATTCCTTTGTTCAAGAATGGCAGCAAAGATTGGTCAGATAATTGCAGAAGAGATAGCCTGACATCAGTAGGAGTGAGCTTATTGGAAAAACTTTCGAGGCAAAGGACAAATCAATACTTGCAAAGGAAGAAATCAGTCAGGAGTAATCAGCATAGATGTAGGAAAGAGAGATCCTGTCTGATGAATTCATTCCAGTTCTTTGACATTGTGTCTAAAAAATATTGATGAGGACAGTGCAGGTGATGTGGTTTACAATGAACCTCAGTGAGGTCTTTGACAATGTCGCACATCGGAGGCTGGTTCAAAAGGTAAGAACCCATGGGATTTGAGGCAAGTGGGCAAACTAGATCCAAACCTCCTCGATAGTATTTTTTTGTGATTGAAAGCCTTTTAACATCAGCAGACCACGGGGATCGGTGCAGAGTCCATTGCTGTTTATTCTGTACATTAATGACTTGGCTGTGAGAGCAGGACGTATCATCAGTAGGTTTGCAGAAGACACGAAAGGTTGGGACGTTGTCCATAGAGAGATGGATGTTCATAGACGACAGTCTGATATTGATATTGAGCAGAGTAATGGCAGATGAAACTTATGTCTAATAAGTGTGAAGTGATACACTGTGGGAGGTATGATACGTGAGGGACATTCATAATGGGCAGTAGGTACACAAAGAGGACTGAAAAACAAAAGGGACCCTGGTACACAAGTCCACAGATCACTGAAGTTGTCAGCACAGATAAACAGGGTGGCGAAGTCAACTGAACTGGGGGAAGGGCAAGGTGAATTGTTAGAGGTACCCGAAAGGATTTATCCAGCCTAGCAGGAGTATGGGACCTCAAACAGCAATTGCGCAAGAAAGAGGCTGGCACAGAAGTTCAAGACAGCAATTTAAATAGACAAGGCAGGCAACAGCATGGCAGGAAATGAGGTAAAACTGATGAATTAAACTGCATATATTTCAATGCAATGGGCCTGATAATCTGATGAGGATTTGGGACTAGGATATCAAATGTGTGACAGAAACAATGCTGAGGGAAAGAAAGGAGGAGCAGCTCATTGCTCCAGGGTACAGACGCAACAGGAAGGACAGAGCGGGAGGCAGGATAGGAGGGAAGAGGGATTTTTGAATTGGTAAAACATGGTGGCAGTGTTTATAGAGAATATTCTGGGGATTTGCCCAGTGAAGCGATGTTAGCAGAATTGAGAAATCAGAATGGGTGATTACTTCGATACAATTGTACGCCAGGCCCTCAACAGTCAGTGAGAAATTTAGGGGCCAATATATTGGGAGATCATCGAATCATAGAATCTCTACGGTGTGGAAACAGGCCCTTCGGACCAACAAGTCCACATTGACCCTTGCAGCATCCCACCCAGACCCATCCCCCTATAACCCACACACCCATGAACACTGTTTAGCATGGCCAATTCACGCAACCTGCACGTCTTTGGACTGTGGGAGGAAACCAGAGCACCCAGAGGAAACGCACGCATACACAGGGACTATGTGCAAAGTCCACACAAACAGTTGCCCGAGGCTGGATTCGAGCCTGGGTCCCTGCTACTGAGAGGCTGCAGTGCCAACCAAACACAGCAGAGCAAATATGTTGAGATCGTCGATATCTGTAAGAAAAATAGGGGATTATAATTTTCGAAACTTAGACTGGTACTGTCATAGTGTTAAGCAATTTGATGGAGGAATTTTTTTCAGTGTTTTAAAAAGAAAACTCTCAACAAATACGTAGACAGCCCGACTGAAGAAGAGGCAAAAGCTGACCTCCACGTGCGAAACAAGGGGCAAGACATTGAGGTGATGTTGGGGCAGCACTTTGGCAAGTGACCACCATTTTATTAGTTTGAAAAAAGCTATGGGAAATGATTAGCCTGGAGCACAAGCTAAAGCTATAAACTCGGGCAATCCCAATTTTGATGGTATTTGACAGGAAATTTCAAAAGTTGATTGGGGAGACTATTTGCAGGTAATTGGGCATCTGGAAAGTTGGAAGCTTTCAAAAGCGAGAGGTCAGAGCCGATATGTTCTCGTTTGTGTGATGGGCGGTGCTGAACGAAGTAGGAAACTATGGACGACTGGTGATAAAGAGGCTTTGGTCAAGAAAAAGGGGATATATAGCTGAATCAAATTAATCCCTTGAGGAGTATGGGAGTATAGGAATACACTTTATAAAGGAAATCCGGAGGGCAAAAATGTGATGCAAGATAACTTTGGCCGATAAAATTAGGGAGAATACAGAGAGATTCTCCATGTATATTAAGAGCAAAAAAGTGATGAGGAAGAAAACAGGGATGCATAGAGATGAATGAAGCCACTGATATGGACAACCACAGGAGGTAGGTGAGCCATTAAACAGTTTTTCACGTCAGTACTTACTGTGGAGAAAGACTAGCACATTCATAAAAATAAAGAGTGATGCTTTGAAAAGAGTTCGCAATTCAGAAGAGTGATGCTGGAGGTCTTAAAAAGCTTGCCAAGTGTATCTGAGGACTTTCGCGAAATCGGGGATGAATTTGTTAGACTCCGAGCAGAGATAATTCCTTCAAGCATAGGAGTCTGTGGGGTGACCTTTCAGGAGGTTTATGAATGCCTGAGCAGTATAGATAAGGTGAATATACAAGGTCTTTGCGCCCAGGGTAGGGGAGTCCAAAAGTAGAGAGCGTAGGTTTGAGGTGAGAAGGGAATGTTTTAAAACAGACCTGAGGGGTAACGTTTCCCACAGAGAATGGTGCAAATATGGAACGAGGTGCCAGAGGAAGTGGTGGAGGTAAGTACAATTGCAACAGTGAAAAGACATTGGGGCTGGTACACAGATAGGAAAGGTTTGAAAGGATACAAGTCAAACACAGGCCAATGTGACATGCTCAGTTCGGGAAACCAGATCAGCACGGATGAGTTGGGCAAAAAACTCTGTTTCTGTGCTGCACAACTCTACGACTCCAGTTCCTGGAAGAAGAGACTATTGAGATAAGGCATGTTGCAGAGACTGAAGCAAGTTACAGAGATAGGGGTGGTGGTCAGGACTGGAGTATGTTTCAAATGTATAGAGGGATTGTAGAGAGGGGAGGGGGTGACAGAAATAGGAGCAGTTATAGGAGTTAGAATGTTTGAAGACACTGGTCAATGAGACGTAGATACAGTGTTAAAGGGGGAACACAGACCAGAGAGATGAGAAGCAGCATTATCACCCTGCTTTGGGAAATTAGTTTTCATTTAACTTGTGCTGATCCTCACGAAGAAAGCACAGGGATGGAGTGATAACTGTGTACTTTCTGTTCTGGCTACGGAAGGCACAGTACACCAATATTGAAAGTAGGCCTCCTTTAAATGACGAATTAGTGATTCTGCCTAACTGCGTAATCAGGGAAGGAAATCTGCCATCCTCACTTTCAATATTGGTATACTGTGCCTTCCGTAGCCAGAACAGAAAGTACACAGTTATCACTCCATCCCTGTGCTTTCTTTGTGAGGATCAGCACAAGTTAAATGAAAACTAATTTCCCAAAGCAGGATGATAATGCTGCTTCTCATCTCTCTGGTCTGTGTTCCCCCTTTAACACTTGGTCAGGCCTACATGTAACAGACTCTCAAATACCCTCTGAAAAGGCACAGCTAGTCATCAACACAGCAAATCATTCAGTTCAGGGGTTGCTAGGGTTGGATAATAAATGTTGGCCAAACAGAGACACCCACATCTCATGAGTGAATAAATAATGACTGGAACCGTGTTGGGACCAGTGTCCTGGCTGCTCATGTCATTATGTTTGTGGGCAGGGCTGGAAACTGACAGAGGGTGCTGAGATGGGGCTACAGGGGAAAGGAGATTTCCAAATCAAAACAGAGCATGTGAAGCATTGGAACAGCACGGTGATGTGGCTAAAGACAAACAGAATGGACAGGAAGCACAGAGTTTCACCAAAACTGTACATCAGTGAAGCGGTTTGTGACAGGATATTGTGCTAAAACGTACATTACAATGTTGGTTTTTGGAGTGGACAAAGAGTGTGCAATAAAATAGTAGCATTTGAAGAGGAGCTGAGAGAATGTTTTTGTCAGTGTTTCTTTGAATAACACGTTGTGCAACTGGCTAGGGACATAACTATCGCAGACCGACCATTGAGTGGTGAAGTTGAGTAAATGAATAATGTCACACCAAGATATCCTCTGGGAAATTGTGGAAAATTGGAATTCAAAGGGATTATAAAGTTTTAAAGTGATCACACAAAGAACAAGCAATAATCAGAAACAAGAAAAAAATCAACTGTATGAATTTTAGAACAAAGAACAAAGAAAATTACAGCACAGGAACAGGCCCTGGAGCCATTCAAGACTGCGCCGATCGAGATCCTCTGTCTAAACCTGTCACCTATTTTCAAAGAGTCTGTATCCCTTTACTCCCTGCCCATCCATGTACCTGTCCAGATACATCTTAAAAGTCACTGCCGTGTCTGCGTCTACCACCTCCGCTGGCAATGCCTTCCAGCACCCACCACAGAAGAACTTTCCACACATATCTCCCCTAAGCTTTTCTCCTCTTCCTTTGAACTCATGACTCCGAGTAATTGAGTCCCCCACTGTGGAGAAACAAGTTCCTTGCAATCCACCTTGACTGTACCCCTCGTCATTTTCTGGACCTCAATCAGGTCGCCCCTGAATCTCCGTCTTTCTAATGAAAATAATCCTAATCTACTCAACCTTTCTTCATAGCCAGCGCCCTCCATAACAGGCAACATCCTGGTGAACCTCCTCTGCTCCCTCTCCAAAGCGTCCACATCCTTTTGATAATGTTATGACCAGAACTGTACACAGTACTCTTAATGTGGCTGAACCAAAGTCTTGTACAAGCGTAACATGACCTGCCAACTCTTGTACACAATACCCCGTCCAATGAAGGAAAGCATAAGGTATGCCTTCTTGACACTCAATTGTACTGCGTTGCCACTTTCACGGAATAATGGACCTGAACACCCAGATCTCTCTGTACATCAATTTTTCCCAGGATTTTTACATCTACTGTATCATTTGTTCGTGAATTAGATCTTCCAAAACACATCACCTCACATTTGCCTGGATTGAACTCCATTTGCCATTTATCTGCCCAACTCTCCAATCTATCTATATTCTGCTGTAATGTTTGATAGTCCCCTTCACTATCTGCTACTCCACCAATCTTCGTGTCATCTGCAAACTTGCTAATCAGCCCACCTATACCTTCCTCCAAATTATTTACGTATATCACAAACAACAGTGGTCCCCGCACAGATCCGTGTAGAACACCAGTGGTCACCGGTGTTGAATTTGAGAAACTCCATTCCACTACTATTCTTTGGCTCCTGTTGCCTAGCCAGTTTGAGTCATCTAGCGAGCACACCCTGGACCCCATGCGACTTCATTTTCTCCATCAGCCTGAGGAGAACTCACCGAGGTAAATAGGGTGAAAAGACTGAAATGGATCTCTGTAAATGAACAGTGGAAAACATTTGATGGAGCTGTGTGAAACATTCATCAAAACAACATTCCATTGAAACTGACAAAAACTCAGCCAAACATGTGATTCAGGGTGTAACTCAACAAATTCAATTGGTAGAGGCGGAGAAATCCACACAAAAAAAAACAACAAATCTGAACAAAGGGAATATTTTAGGAACAGTGAGTTACCACATTATGGGCGTAGGTGTTAAAAAGATTGCAAGGCATCTCTTTGTAGGGGAGTGCAGTGGGAAGAGGAAACATTGTTGAGACTGAAGGAAATGATAGGAACAGGGAGAGTTGAAGGTGCTGGAGAATGTGAAAGCATTATGGAGGGTGGCAAGGTCCTGAACGATGTTACACACACAGGATGAATTGTGGGAGCTGGAGGTGTTTGCAGTGATGGGGGGCTGGGGGCAGGGGGGGAACATGTACTTTTAAAAAAAAAATAATTCATGTCAAGAGTATGTCTCTGGCCTGTCCAGCAATCATTGCCCACGACGAATTGTCAGAGCGCAGGTCAGAGTCAGGCATATTTCTGTGGGTGTGCAGTCACGTCAGCCAGACCAGCCAAGAATGTCACGTGCCCTTCCTTAAAGGACAGAAGTGAATCAGAAGAGTTTTTTTTCCTGATAATCAATGATGCTCGCATGGTGGCGTCAAATATATCATCAGCAGCCACAGAATGACGTCCCAACTCATGTTCCCCTTGCTCTGACCAATGAAGGCAAATCTGTCAAAAGCCACCGTCACCACCCGATTTCCCTCTGATGCCACTTTCATATACGTACATAGTTGCAACCCAAGTCTCTGTTGGGCAGCACTACACAGGGAACTACCATTAGCTGTTTCCGTCGTGCCCCGATTTGTCTTTCCATGATGTAATATCTCATATTTACCTATCTTAATCTCCATCTGCCATTCCTCATCCCACTGGCCCAGTAGATCAAGATCCTGCTGTCCTCTTAGCTACCCATCTTCACAGTCCGCTACACCAATTTTACGGTCACCTACAAACTTACTAACCACGACTCATATCTTCCCATTCAAATTGTTAATAGAAACGCCACGCAACAGTTAATCGAGCACCGAACCTTGAAGCACTGACCTCCAGTCAACAAACCTCTACCAGCACCCACTGTCTCCCACCACCATCAAGCCTATTTTGTACCAAGTTGGCAACCTCTCCTGGGAGCCCATGTGATCTTACCTCATTAAACAGTCTATCATGCTGAACCCTACCTAAGGTCTTGTTAACAAGCACGTACCACTCTGCCTTTATCCATCTCCTGGCTACCTCCTGAAAATATACAAATCAAATTTCTGAGGCAGACTTTTCCACACACAAAGTTGTGCTGACTATCCCTGATCAATCATTGCCTTTCCAAATGCATGAATATCTAGTCTCTCAAGATCTCCTCCAATAGGCTTTCTTTGCTCTGAAATCTGTTTTGACTTTGGTCTGATCCCTGATTCAAGTTCTTCGTGTTCCCATGCATTAATTGAACTTGCCTTTCTTGCTGTTAGTTATCCTGTGTTTTGAGAACCTCGATAAATCGATGCATGACTTGAGGAGCAGAATATCCTACTGGTGTCCCTAGATCTTATGGTCTCATGAGAATCAAGGGGCAACTTTCCATTGACATGAGACATGACCTGGACCAGAGGAAGATGATTATAGGTTTAGGAAGTCAGTTTTTTGAGCTTCAGAATTTCACTGCAGGAGTTCCTCAGTGGAGTTTGATATGCCCAAAATTCTTCACCTGCTTCAATGAGCTTCCCTCCATCATAAGATCAGGATTGGGGTTGTTTGCAGATGACAGCTCAATGTTCAGCAGCATTTGCAATTCATCACTGAAGCAGTCCATTTCCCAATGCAATACGATCTGGACTCCATGTGAGCTTGGGTAAACATGCAGCGCACAACATATGTACCACACAAATATCAGACAATGACCATCATGAACATTGAGAATCTCACCATTAACATTTGACATTACCATTGCTAAATCCTTTACCATTTTTTTCCATTGAAATAAGGGCAAATATTCAATTTGTCTTCCAGGTTACTTGCTGCACCTACGTGCTAGCTTTGTGTTTCACGTAGAAAGAGCCCAACTCCCTTTGTGTTGCATCTTCCTGCAGTGTTTACAACAGCAAATCAGAAGCTTGAAATCATGCTGCTTTTAAATTTTACCTTGTATTACCAATAAGCTGCTCAGTGACACACAGTTTGGATTCTGCCAGGGTCGCTCAGCTCCTGGCCTCCTTCCAGGCTTGATTCAACATAGACAACTGAGCTGAATTCCAGAAGTTAGGTGAGTGTAACAGCCTTTGACAGCAAAGCTGCATTTGACCGTGAGTGCAGCATCAAGGTGCCCATCAAAACCGGAATCACTAGGTATCCGGTGCAAACTGCCTGGTGATTGGTGTAATACATGGCACGTCAGAAGAAAATGGTAGCTGTTGGAGATGAATCATCTCAGCTCCTGGACGTCTCTGCAGGAGTTCCTCAGCGTAGTGTCTTCAGCCCAACCATTTTCATCCGCTTCATTAATGACGTTCTCTCCATCTTAAAGTCAGAGGTAACCATGTTTGCCAATTTTTACATAATATTCAGTACTATTCATGACTCCTCAGACACTGAAGCAGTCGTGTCAAACTGCAACAAGATGTGGACCATACTCAGGCTTGGGTTGACAAGTGGCAAGTCCCATTTGTGCCAGATAAAAGCCAGGCCGTGGCCTTCACCAATAAGAGGCAATCTAACCACAGCCCCATGAATTCAATGGTGTTACCGTGACTAAATGCCCCACTATCATCCTAAGAGTTCGAATTACTCAAAACGTCAACTGGGCTCACCAGATCAACACAGTTTATACAAAAGCAAGTCATCGGCTAGGAATACTGCAACGAGTAACTCATCTTCTGAATCCCATAAGCTAGATCATCATTTACAAGGCGCAGGCCAGGAGTATGGTGGAATATCCCACACTTTCCTTAAGGAGTGCATCAATAGTGAGGTTTGGCTCGGCCCAAGAAAAAGCGGCCAGTTTTATTGGCACTACATCCATTATGATCCATTCCTTCCACAACTGACGTTCAATAACAGCAGGGTGTATAATATTTACAAGATGCACTTCACTATTGGCCTGGCTTTTATGTGGCGCAAATGTTACTTGCCAATTGTCAACCCAAGCCTGAATATAGTCTACATCTTGTTGTATTTTGACACGACTGCTTCAGTGTCTGAGGAGTCATGAACAGTGCTGAGTATTATGTAATGTGTTATGTATTATATAATTTTATTGAAAAACAAAAACAAAGATGGACTAAGAGCTATATATTTAATTCGAGTAAATCCAATTTTACTGAACTGAGAAGAGATTTACTGAATGTGAACTAGAAGCAGCAACAAGATGATGAATCAGAATCAGAGCAGTGGCAGGTATCCAGAGAGGAAATTAACACAGTTTCAAGAAAATGCAAAGTAAAAAGGGGCAAGCTCCTAAATCCAGAGATCCCTGAAAGTCCAGGAAACTTTCAGGCAGAAAAAGAAACATTATGTCAGACAATAGTAGCTAAAAGCAACAAAGATCTGAGAAGATTGTGGAATACGGAGAGGTACAAATCAAGAAGAAATTAGAAAGCGAACAGTGTAAGAGAAATCACATTGGCAAGAAACATCAAAGGTGATCTTTGGGATTTTTTTTCAATACAGAAAATGAAAATAAAACTAAAATAAGGATTAACAAAAAAAAAGACACACAAGGTAGATTGAAATGTAAGGAGGCCTCAACGACATGGGCTATAATGAACAACTTGAGAGAATCATCTGAGAAATCCATCAGACCCTTTTCAACGTTACAAGCAGATATAAGGATTTAGGAACATGAAATCTGGTGATTGGCACATGGTGGTAAGAATGGCAAGATTTGGAAACTTTGGGCCACAAGATAAATCATGAGCTTAGTCAGAAAGAAAAATAAGGCATACATAAGATTTCGGAAACTGAAGGCAGACAGAGCTCTCAAAAACATAAAGAAAACAGGAATGTTTTGGGAGGTATAAAATGGGCCATGAAATATCTTTGCCAGACCCGGATTAAGGAAAATCCCAAACCATTTTACAGAGTATAAAGAACAAGAGATTAGGGGGGGAAAGGTTACACCCACCCAAGGGCAAAGAAGGGAATTTATGCATGAAGGTAGATGAAGTGCGTAAAATCTTTGAAGAATACTTACATTGGCATTGGCAGAGGGGAAGGGTATGATGGATGGTCATTCTAGAAAAGGGGTGCCTTGATGTTCAAGAGCATTTCAATATTTAAAAAAAAGTGGTGGTGCTGGGTGATCTGAAAAGCATTCCGGTAGAAAAGTCTGAGATCCTGATGGAATTCATCACAGAATCTGAGGGAATAATTTTCTCGGGCCTGATACAAAATCTTTGTGTCCTCTTTAGTGACAGGATAGGTACTAGAGTATTGGAGAATAGCCAATGTTGTTCCTTTAAGGGCAACGAGGATAAGAAAGGAAATTACAGATCTGTAAACCTGAGGTCAGTAGTTGGGAAATTATTGGAGAAGGTTCTTTGGGATAGAATTTACTTATTTTTGGAAAACTTGGACTTGTTAACAATAGACCGTGTGGCTTTGTGCATGGTACGTCATGTCTCACAAACTTGATAGAATATTGTGAATAAGGGACAAAAGATGACTTATGAGATCATGGGGCTGGGTGGTGTCCATATGGATGGTCTCAAGACGTTTGATAAGATTCCTCATCGCACGATAATACAGAATGTGAAGTCAAGTAGATCTGCGCTGAGCTGTTAAGATGGATACGGAACTGGCTTGGCCATAGTATGCTGGAACAGTGTTTTTTTTAAAACGGGAGGTGTGTTTGTTGCAGAGATTGGTGCTGAGTCAGGTTTTCTTTGTAAAATAGATAAATGAATGTAAATAGCCTGATCAGTAGTTTTCTGGATGACTCAAAGATTGTGGACAATGGATCGTGGGGACAATTACCAAAAGGATAAAACAGGACAGAGATAGGCTGCATTTTGGATAGTGGAAAGGCAGCTGTGATTCCATGTGGGCAAGTGCAAGGTAATGCATTTTGGAAGACTGAATGCAGAAGCGGACGATACAGTAAATTGAAGAAATCTTTGTAACAGCAATAAGTAAAAGGGATCCAGGTGTACTGGTCCATTGTTCCCCAAAAGTGGCAACATAACTAGACATTGTGGTCAAAAAAGCATATTTCATGCTTTTAAACATCAGGGCACAGAGTACAAAAACAGTCACGTTGCAGTTGAGTGCAAATTTAGTTTGGTCACATTTGCCAGCAGAAGGATGTACATGTGTTGGACAGGGTATCAAAATGGGCTACCAGGATGCTGTTTGGCTTGAAGGGTATTAGCCATGAAGAGGCTTTTGGATGCAATCACAGACATGAGGAGTGTTGTAGTAACTGGTGGGGGCTACACAGGTAACAACATTTCCAATGGCTGGTGCAGTGGCTCAAGGCAGAAGTTCAGCACCACCTTCTCTGGAGTGAATGAAAATCTGCAATACGTGCTTGCTCAGACAGCAATGCCCACATCCCATGAATGAACGAATGAAATAAAGCTCACCAAGCAGCACTGAGCTCACTCAGGAAGTCTCTTCCCACAGTACTTCACAAACCAGGAACAAGTATCATCAAGAAGAACAGGAGAAACAGTTGCATCCGATTACCAGTATTCCCAACGTCACCTCCAAGCCACGCGGCATCCTAACATTACTCTGCCTGTCCCTACACCGAAAGGATTGCAGGAGGTCCCGAAGGCAGCAGAACACCACCATAGAGATGGCCTAGCCAGTGATGTCTTCACCCCATAAATAATCTTTTAAATCATTTTAAAAATAGAGAAACTCACAGACTGTTGACGCACCCCTTGCTTCTTCACACAAATCTCCTTGCCATCTAGTTTTGTCACAACGCCATTAGAGACGATACAACGTGGAGCTGAAGGAACACAGCAGGTTAGGCAGTATTTAGAGGAGCAGGAAAGTTGACCTTTTGGGTTGAGACCCTTCCTGATCATCTGATGCTGCCTGGCCTGCAGTGTTCCTCCAGCCCCACATTGTATCGAATCTGACTTCCGGCAAATGTTGTTCTTGCTATCTCCTAGTCCACAGAAACATCAAATTTTGTTCATCTAACAAGTTCATTGACCCAACATGTGAGTTGTTGAAGGCCCAGCACAAATTCATTTATTTCCACTCAGTTTTCTGTCTGATAAAGAATTCACAATCGTTGCCATTACATTCCGTCCAAGCCCACACGTGCCTATTTTATTTATCGACCTCTTCAGTGGCCAGGTTTTCAAAGGTTTCTGAAAATTCAAACAAATAATTCCTCTCCTTCGATCTATTCTGTTTTTCGTCAGAAAAATGACAAATCCAACAGGGTCCGTCCATCAAAATTTGCCTTTCATAACAACATCCTTGGCACGGATAGTGGATTGGCTGAAACAGACAGTGGGTTAAAGGGATTTTTCAAGGATGGCAGCCAGTGATGTGTGGAGTTCCACAGCAGTCTGTGTTGGGACCAAAAGTGCACATGTTATATGTTAGCAGTCTGGATGAAGAAAGTGAGGGTATTGTTGCTAATGTTGTGTCATCAGCTAGAAGAGGTGCAGAGACAGATAGTGCTGAGGAAAAGCGAAGGCTGTAGAAAAACAGGTACGAGAATGGGAAACAAAGTGGCAGATGGAACCCAATGTGTTGAAATTATGCGTTCATGAACTTTGGTCGGAAAAAATCGAGGTGTAGACTATTTTCTAAATGGCGAAAAATCTGAAGCACAAGGGTCTTGCAATCCTGGTTCTGTATACTCTTCAGTTGAACACAAAGGTTCAGTTTGAGTCGAAAAGGCATCGGAAATTTTAGCACTTATTTCCAGAGAGAAGCAGAAATGTACTGCTGAGGCTCCAAAAAGCTCAGCTCAGACAGCCTATGGAACATTGTGAGCAGTTTTGGGACCCAGACTGAAGGAAGGCTGTGCTTCTCTTGGAGGGAATAGAGAAACAGTTTACAAGAAAGATGCTATGGATGAGGTGGTTGTCAAATGAGGAACAGTTAAGGGCTCTTTGTCTGTATTTGATGAGGTTTCAATGGAGGAGGCAGCATTTCGTTCAAACTGACAGAATACGGAGGGGTGTGGAGAGAGTGGAAATGGAGAAGATGTTTCCATTGGTAGGAGAGTCTAGGGCAGAGCTCCGTGTGAAGGCACAACACTTTAGAGCTGAGGTGTGGAGGAATTTCTTCAGTCAGAAGGTGGTGAATCTGTGCATTGTCACAGAGGGCTGTGGAGGCGAAATCACTGAATGACTTGAAGACGGAGATAGGTCGGTTCCTGATGAATAAGGGGATCAGGCTCCAAGGCGGTCATGGCAAGAGAACGGGGCTGAGAAATATAGAAGCCACAGTCAAATGGTGGAGCAGACTCGACGGAATGAATGTGTTTACTCCACTCCCATAATTTAAACTTCTTTGGCCTATGCTTCACCTACCTGATTTCCAAGTGTGCAGTTATCATTTCTGGCTTAGCGTTTATCATTCATTCCAGTCCTTTCCTGATTATTACTGTCACCTCTTGGTTTCACATTGATTGCAACTTCGGATTCCTTGTGTCTCAAACTCAAAAGGTTTCATTCAGGTTCAGCATGTCATAGAGAAGGTCAATGGAATGCTGGCATTTCAAAGGGGATAGAGAATGGAAATAGGGAAGTTTTCAAAAAATCTAGAATGCACTACTTGGCCCACACCGAGAATACTGTGATCAGTATTGCCTCTATGCAGGGAGAATAAATATTTTTGCCTGAGAGGCAGTCCATAGAAAAATCGGAAGATTGATCCTCTTTATGTAGAGATTTTAATGAGAAGACATGGAAAAGATTGAACTCGAACTCTTTGGAATTTAGAATAAAAGGTAAATCTTTTGATACATTGAAGACTCTTTAGGGTTTATACAGGGTCAGTGCAAAGAATTTGGCTCCCCTTGCGTGAGAATCTAGAAATGGAGGTTACAAAAATCACACGAAGGGCTCACTCATTCAAGGAGATGAGGAGGAATTTCACCAGAGGGTAGACAATCTGTTACTTACTCAGTGGAGAGGGCTGTAGAAGCCGGATTACCTGCAGAGATCGCCAGGTTTTTAAATCAGTGAGGGAATCAGGGTCACTTTGAAAAGGCATGAAAGTAGAGATGAAGATTATCAGAGCAGCAACGATCACATTCAATGGTGGACCAGGCACAGTGGGCGAAATGGCCGTCTTCCCTGCAACATCTCATCTCTTAACTAGATCAGAGTGAAACACAACGTTATCTGTTCACTTCACTAAGCGCTATCATTCCAGCTGCCCTGTTGCAAATGTGCAGAGACGTTCAGTGAGAGTGGGTTAAAAGTGATGGCTAGAGGTTAGATAGATAGATAGATATTCAGGAACTGCAGAATCTTACAGAATTAAGGACTGTTGTACTTTTGGTGGAGACTGTTATTGGCAGAACAAGCATTGAGGGATGGTGAGTGGTGTGCAGACAATCATTCAGAAAAAAAAATCAAGGATGCAGCACATTGAAGGAGAAGTGCAAAATGCAGAGACTACTAAAAGGCATGGGGGTGAACAGATTGATTGGAGGGGCCCTGGACAGAGAGAGAGCGCGCGAGAGAGTGCAAGAGAGTGCGAGAGCGTGCGAGAGAGCGAGCACGAGAGCGAGCACGAGAGCAAGAGCAGAGGCCTGAAGGAGGTACCACATGTAAAGATGACTCTCGGGCCTGGAGGGAGCTACCCAGAAAGGGAAGGATCTAGGGACAAGAGGCATTTACATGGATAGGGAGAGTGCCATTGGAAGGTGAGTTTGGGGAGGAATGTAGGCACTAGAGAAGCTTGCAGGTAGGAGCAAAATCATAGACACTGGAAGATGTTTCAGAGTTGGGGAGATTTGAGATCAATGAACGTAGTTAGTGGGGGGTGGGGGTGGTAACTCATCTCAATGCACATGGATAAGGAGAACACCAATTCTACTGGGGCCACACCAAAATCCTGGGACAAGCAAAGTAGAGACAGACAGGAATTCCTGTCAGGGAAATACAACGACACTTCATCGGAGGCTGCATTGAAGATGTTACCCAACCATAACATGAGCTACAAATCTACTCCAAAACCTTTGGGATTGGTTTGATCGATGGTGAGGGCTTAGGACCATGAGGAAAGTGAGCAAGGTAGGGAGGTTTCTTGGGTCTGGACGTGATTACATGGATCGGGATGGCTCCAGGGACTGGAGAGTGTGTTTTTTCTCCCGCCACAGATAAGAGGGGTTGTTTGAGCTGGTGGCGGTTACACAGACGGGGAATTACTTTAAAGTGAGGGTGAATACGCAGGCATGGAGCTGAAGGAGGTTAGAAATAGAGACTAGCTGGAGGAACTGAAGATGGATACAGGAATCAAGAAGATGTTATAGATCCATGGATGATTTCAATGACTTCAGGAGGATACAGAGGTAGAAAAGGCGAGTAATGACTGGAGGAGGCACGATTAGGGAACACCACAGTAATGGGAGAATGTCACAGCGATAAAGGAGATTGTCGAGACTGGATGAGATTGCAGACATGGGGAGGGGTAAAATAACTTCAGAATGCTGTACAAAGGGAGGGTTTAAGGGATTGGAGCGGTTTACAAAGTCAGGAAAGGCAATAGGGGCTGGGGAGGTCTGTAGGAATGGTCGATGGTGACAGAGGTCATGAGGTGACGTAGGACGAGAGGTAGGAGTGTTACAGGAATTCGAGATGGTTACAGCGATATCATGTGTTATAGGGGCTGGTGATGTTACAGAGCCAGGGTGGGCTGTAGGTACTGGACAAGATGACAGATATAAGAGATGGTAGGAATTGCATATGCTGGTGAACCTGAGATAACAAGGCATACAGCTGGATGAACACAGCAAGCCAAGCAGGAGGAGAGTCTCGGCCCAAAATGTTAGCTTTCCTGCTCCTCAGATGCTGCTTGGCTTGCTGTGTTCATCCAGCTCTGCACCTTATCATCTTACAACAGTGACAGGGATTGTTGTAGTGACTGCAGGCGAAGGAGGAGAATACCGAGATTGGGCATGTTATCAAGACTGGAGCAATTTGCAAAGATGGACCGGGTAGTCAGAATTGGGATAGTTTTCAAATATACAGAGGGAATTGAGGGAGGACAGGAGGTGACAGAGATACCAACTGTTGTCAGTTCCAGAACGGCTCAACACAATTGCACAGATGAGTTGCAACAAGGGATCTGTAAACTTGCTGTACGACTAGGACACAACAATAGAGACAATGTTGGAAAGGGAACACAGAACTGAAAGATCCCAGGCTTCAAAACAACCTTCTTGAGAGAGGCCTGCTTTCACCTCTTTTGCACTCATCCTCACTGAAACAGCACAGGCTGAGATTGATAACTATGAACATCCTATGCTGTCCTGGGAAGGCTCAGTACAACTGAGGTGAACGTAGGGTGGTGATTGAGTCTGGGCTCTTTCTGTATTGTGCTACAACTTCGACACTGTATGTCCATCATGTCTTGTGGGTTCATGTTTTTTAGCGGTCTCATTGGTTCTCTGAGAGTGATTGTACCTCGCAGCAGGATTCATTGAAGGGTCCAGATCTCCCTGCCCTTTGTGTCTCTAGCTGACTAACTGACTTCCATGTGGCGATGGACAAGACTGGAGGTGGGAATTCTGAGAGTCAGGAACTTCCCGAGTGGCTGCCAAAGACAGAAACATAGACAGGCTGAGAAATTATACTGATCCAGAGAGAATGACACATGTAGAATGGCAGTGAGTTCTGCAGAGATCTGGAGAATCCCAGACTCCATCCTTGGCCTCTGCTGCCAGATCTCTGGAGTGGAGAATTCTGTTGGCTCAGGATCTCATAGTAGCTGCAAAAGGTGCAGTCAGAGGCAACAATTAAATCCACACAGTGACAGGTATCACATGAAGAGATACTGGGTGATAGCACCAGGAAGGGGTTAGGATCACACAGTGGTCAGGAAGAAGGGCTTTTAATTCATGGCGCACTAGTATCTGTACTCAGGGATAGGCGAGCTCCAAGTGGGACACGCGATGGCGAATACCACTAGACTATTACACCAGAAACCAATGACAATTTTATAAATACGCACCAGATTACCTTATATCATTAAAGGAATGTGCTATGTGCATGTGGTCTGACTGACATGTGACTCCAGACCCAGAGCAACGCACCTGACATGTACCTCCCTCTGTACAATGTATGACCCACTGAAATGGCCCAGCAAAGCCCTCGGTTCAAAGGTGGCTTGGGTGGGCAATAAACACTGGCCAGCCAGAGACACCCACATCCCACGAGTGAATAAATACTCAAGTAAACCGTGCTGGGGCCTGTGTCCTGGCTAATCACACGAGCAGGTTTATGGACAAGTCTTTAAACTGACAGAGAGGGTGCACAGACACGGCACAGGTGAAAGGAGATTTCCAAATCTGAACATTAAAGGCAAAGCTTTGGGACAGCATGGTGATGTGGCTGAAGACAAGCGCAAAGGAGCAGGAAGGGGAATGAGCTTCACTGAAGCTGCACATGTGTGAAAAGGTGTGTGACAAGAAATCGCGGTAAGAAGTAAATTCTATTACAGGCACAACTGATGAATTAAACTGCGTTTATTTCAATGCAATGGGCCCGACAGGTAAAACGGATAAATTCAGGGCACGGACAGGGACATGGGACTGGGATATCAAAGGTATTACAGAAACGCAGCTGAGGGAGAGAAAGGATGAGCAGATCAATGTTCCAGGTACAGACACCACAGGAAGGATAGTAGCCGGAGGCAAGATAGGAGGGGAGAGATATTTTAGAGAATGGGGAAAACATGACGGCAGTATTAATAGATAATATTCCTGAGGTTCGCCCAGTGAAGCAATATTAGTTGAACTGAGAAATAAGAATGAGTACAATTGTACTACAGGACCCCACTTAAGTCGGTGAGCATATATGTTGGGAGATCTTAGATATCTCTAAGAATAATAGGTGTGTAATCGTCAGGGATTCTAATTTTCCAAACAAAGGCTGGTACTGCCATGGTGTTAAGCACTTTGATGGCAAGAATTTGTAAATTATGTTAAGAAAATCTGCCATCATTACCTGGTCAGGCCTACATATGACTTCGGACCCACAGGAACTTAGTTGACTCACAATTATCCTCTGAAGTGGAATGGCAAGCTGTTCAGTTCAAGGGCATCCAGGGGTGGGCAACAAATGTCAACCAGCCAGAGACACCCACATCTCATGAGTGAATAACTGGAACTGTTCCGGGACCAGTGTCCTGGCCAATCAAGGCGGTAGGTGTCTGGACAGGCCTGTAAACTGACAGAGAGGATGCGGAGACAGAGTTCAGGTGAAAGGGGATTTCTCAATCCAAACACAAAAGGTGAAGCATTGGGACAGCACGGCGATGTCGCTTAAGACAAGCAGAAAGAGACAGGAAGCAACAGAGTTTCACAAAAACTGTACATGAATGAATAAGTTTGTGACAGGAAATTTTGGTTACAAAAGTACATTATAATGTTCCTTTTTGGCCTTGACAAAGTATATGCAGTAAGATAGTGACATTCGAAGAGGAGCTCAGAGATTGTGTTATTCAAAGAAACACCGACAAAAACATTGTGCAACAGACTAGGGGCGTAACTATCCCAGATCGACCGTTGTGGAATGAAAGTGAGTGAATGAGTAATGTCACACTGAGAGATCCTCAGGGAAATTATGAAAAAGTGGAATTCAAAGACATTATGAAGTTTTGAAGTGATCACAAAAATTACATTCAACAGTCAGAAACAGAAATGAGGCCAATTACAGCTGTTTGAGGGGGGAACTGACCAAGTTAAACAGGGTAAATAGACTGAAATGTATCGCTGTCAATGAACAGTGAAAAACACTTGAAGGAAGATTGTAAAATATTCAAAGAAGCATATTCCATTCAAACAAACACATCATCAGCAAGAAATTTCTGTGTATCTCACGCAGGGCATAAAGTATAATATTCGATTAAGAAAGGCTTAAAAGACAACCATGCAATACCTAACAATTCTCAAGAGTAAGAATGTGCTTCAGAAAATGGCTGTGGACTACCAAACTATAGTAGTAGGTGTTAAGCAGATTGCAAGGGGTCTCCTTCGCTGGAGGAATGTGTTAGGAAGAGGTATCATTGTTGGAGTTCCATGAGGTGACAGGAACAGAGACTGTTGAAGGTGGTGACAGCATTCCAGAGAGTGGCAAGGGCCTGAACGATGTCACAAAGTCAGTACAAATTGCTACAGTGTTTGCAGAGGGTGCGGTGAGAAACATACCCTTTTATTTCTTCATTCATGGGACTTGGGCATCACAGGATGGACGAGCATACAGTGCCACTTGCTGATTGCATTGAGCAATTGTTAAGGGGCAGTTATTTTGATATGGGTCTGGAGACATATGTCAGCCAGGCCTGGTCAGATGCCACTCCCGCAAAGGCATTCATGAGTGAGTGGAGGTTTTTTTTAAAAAAAAACAGATGATCAACAATGGACACACCATGTCAGATCATTTTATTGAATTCTAATTCCACAATCTGCCACAGTGGGATTCGAACCCAGGTCGCCAGAACATTTATCTGTGTCTCTGAATTAACAGCCCATTGGTAATATCATGAGACTGTGGCCGATTCCATAACGGAGTTGGTTGAAGAGATATGGAGTGTTACTGAATATGGCGACGATTACAACTACAGAGCACATTGTGTGATCCAAAACAGGCTTCAGAGATGGAACGTGTGAAAGGATCGTGAGGTATACAGGGACCAGCAGGGCACGAGGTGATTAAACAGGTTTGATATTGTGAGGAGATGTCAGAACAGCAGGATGTTAGAGCTTCTGGGCAGTTACAGATATAAGGAATGCTGTCAGGACTGGACGAAGACACAGTAATAAGGGAGCCTTTTGTTGTCTGAGGAACGCATACCAACGCACACGCAGAACTGAACGTTTGGTGATCACACAAAGGCCACACACACGAATAAACACAATAAAGGTCATCTCCACCTTAATGTCAATTGTGTGATACTATTTCTCAAAACTCCACAAGATAAAAACCTGCTCTCCACACAAGATTGACTATTTACAATTCATTTGATTAAAATTAGACCATAGATAACTGGCCATTTGAAGTCCGCAGGATAAATAAAAGCTCCCCACAGATCATTGACAATTTGTAATTCACAACATATGAACCAGCAGTCCACACAGAATTACCTATTTGCCATTGAGGAAGGATGGGGAGGATTTAAAGAGGAGGGAAAAAAGAGGTTAACCAGGACGTTACATGGGCGAGAGTGTATTAGCTATTGGAACAGGGTGGGCAGACGTGGATGGCTTCTGCGAGCGTCAGTGGCTGAGGGGGGCAACTTGTTGAAATATATAAAACTGAGAAGCATGGATAGAGTGAATAATCAGAATCATTCCCTCAGGTGAAAATGTCAAATATAACGGGTCATAAGTTTAAACCGAGAGATGAAGTTTAAAGCAGACATGAGAGTTTTTACACAGAGGTCAGTAAGTGCCTGGAACATACTGCCAGGGGAGGTATTCGAAGCATAGACGAGAGCAATGTTAAAGAGGCACTTAAACAGATACATCAATGGGCAGGGAAGAGGGGTATTTGGATCACATGCAGTCACATAGAATTAGTTTAGAATAGCATCATGGTCATCACAGACATGGCGGGCTGAAGGACCTATTCTGATTCAGTAGTGTTCAATGCACTAACAGGCGAAATTAAAGCTTTAAAATTAATCAAAGAACTGCAAAATCTGAAGATCTGAAACAGAACAGAAATTGGTGCACAAAGTACGTAGGTTGGCAGCATCTGCGTAGAGAATTGAGTTCTTCAGAAATGAAAGAGACACGCAGTTGCACACATGCACAGACAACTGCAGAGCAGGCTGTGTGATCCAAAACAGGCTTCAGAAAGTGAAAAAGTGTCAAAGGGGTATGAGGTGTACCAGAGACCAAAGGGGCATGAGGTGATTAAACAGGTTTGATATTGTGAGGAGATGTCAGAACAGGAGGATGTTAGAGTTTCTGGGCAGTTACAGACATGAGGAATGCTGTAGGGACTGGGCGAAGACACAGTAACAAGGGGGTGTAACTGTTATTTTAAGAAGAGGTGTCAACACAAACGCAGAATAGAACATTCACAAAGGACACAAAAACCACACACACACACAGAGACACACACACACACAGAGACACACACACACACACACACACACACACACACAGACACACACACACAGACACACACACACACACAGAGACACACACACACACATACACACACACACTCACACACACACAGATACACACACACACACACACACACACACACACACGAGTAATCACAATAAAGATCATCTCCACACTGATGTCAGTTGTGTGTAATATTACTACTCAAAACTGCACAGGATAAAAACCTGCTCTCCACACAACATTGACTATTTACAACTCATTCGATGAAAATTAGATCATAAATAACTGATCATTTGAAGTCCACAGGATAAATACAAGATTCCAACAGATCATTGACAATTTGTAATTCACAACATATGAAACAACAGTTCTCATAGAATTACCTATTTGCATTGAAGGAAGGATGGGGAGGCGTTAAAGCGGAGGCAAAAAAGAGGTTAACCAGGACGTTACATGGGTGAGAGAGTGTATTAGCTACAAGAACAGCGTGGGCAGACTTGGATTGTATCTGCTCGTGCATCAGTGGCTGAGGGGGCAACTTGTTGAAATATATAAAACGGAGAGGTATGAATAGAATAAATAAGCAAAGTCTCGTCCCTCAGGTGAAAAATATCAAATTCAACGGTTCATAAGTTTAAAGCTGAGAGGGGAAAGTTTAAAGCAGACGTTGAGAGTTTTTACACAGAGGTGAGGTTGCTACCTGGAACAAGCTGCCAGGGGAGGTGGTTGAAGCGGGGACAAGAGCAATGTTTAAGAGGCACTTAAATGGATTCAATTGGCAGGGAAGAGAGGGATTTGAATCACATGCAAGCAGAGAGCACTAATTTAGAATAACATCATGGTCATCGCAGACATGGTGGGCTGAAGGACCCGTTGTAGTTCATGACTGTTTTATGCCCTATGCCCTAACAGACAAAATTAAAGCTCTAACATTAAACAAAGAACTGCAAAATCTGAAGATCTGAAAGAGAACAGAAATTGGTGCACAAAATACGTAGGTTGGCAGCATCTGTGCAGAGAATGGAGGTCTTCAGAAATGAAAGAGACATGCAGATGCACACACGTGCGCAGACATGTCTAACCATTTTAAAAAAGCAAGGAATAAATTCAATTCCCCGCAGAGAAATGAAAACCAGGTCTGCACACACAATTGACCACAGTCCACAAGGTCAACAGCAGCTTTCAGACAGAAATGACCACAGGCCACAGTATAAAGTCAAGCTCTACACACAGAACTGACCATAGGCAATGTACTGAGCAGGAGTAAATAAAGGGTGACTTGGTGATGGCATACCGGCCTCGGTGCAGTTACTTCACACAGATACACACAAAAGCCGTGTACAACACAGGACAGACCAACAGCAACCCACAGGTTGGAAACAACTCCTCACACAGGACTGACCATATGCAGTCTGCATACATACAAGAGAAAGCAATCACAGTCTACAGGACTTGAAAACAAAGCTTGTTCCCCTCAGGAAACTTGACTGTCTGCTTGCCAAATATCTTTTTTTGAAAAAATAGAAATCACTCCACACTTGACCAACTGCTGGCAGTCGACAGAATGAAAACAATCAGAACTGAACATGCAGAGACCTGGACATTCACAATCCACAAGCAAATAAAGCACAGTTCCATGTATAGATCTGGCCATTCATCGTTCACAGACTAACATCAATCTGCCCAAACAAAAAACTGATATTTTGCAATGAAAAGAAATTTTAAAAACAACAACATCCCACAGAATACATGCTGCCCATCTCCAGTGCCCAGGTCAGCAATGTCAAGAAATATTCTCTCCCTGCCTAGATGAATGTGACTCCAACAATACTCAAGAAGATAGACACCATCCAGCACAAAGCAGCCTCATGTTTGGAATGATATTTCCTCACTTCACTCGTAACACAGCGCGACAGCAGTGTCTACAATCTACAAGGATCATCACAGCAGTATTTCATAAGGCCAAATGCTGGAAGGAAAACAACAGCAGGTGTATGACACGAGAAGCATTTCCAAGGGATCCTCGAAGACATGCTCCTTCCTACCAGCACTGCGGCTGTCCACGCTCCCCAAGGATTGCAGTGGGTCAATCAAGGCAGCTCACAAATAAAAACAGAAGTTGCTGGAAAAGCTCAACATGTGTAAAGAGAAGCCAAAGCTAATATTGCTCAGAACCACCACCACCCTCTCCAGGCAATTAGAGATGGGAAGTAAATGATGGTCACATCACATGCATGAATATGCGACGAAACTCAGAGACATTTCATGTTCCCCTTCATCCTCTTTGTATTCTCTGCGCAGCTCACAATCCCATCTATGGCTTTGCCATCAACAAACATGGAAACATGAGATTTGGTCTGTGCATCTCATTCATCGAGAGAGAGATTGTGAATAGCTGGAGCCCAAGCATGAATCCTTCCTCAAATTCACAAGGTGCAGCCTGCAAACTCACACATCAACATTTTATTAACATGTGCTTTTCTGTCTGTTAAACAATTCTTAATGAATGCCAGCACGTCACCTCCAAGACCATCTGGTCCAAATATGTTTGTTCGCTTCTTCAATGGGAGCCTGTTAAAATGCATCTGAGAAATCAAATCAAGTTTCCTCCTACCGCCATTTTTTGGGGGACAGAGATAATAGCTCTAAGTTTGAATATCATTATGGAAAGCGATAAGGATAGTGCAGAAGTTAATTATCTAAATTTGAGGAAAGCCACCTATCAGTACATTACTTCTATCACTCAGCATTAGCACTCTCATTAGACAGGAGCTGGCACATATAGACTGGGGAGGAACTGCTTGCAGTTGATTCTATTTTGGAAAGTGAGACTATTATAAAGAGATACAATGAGAATCCAGGGTCACTGTATTCCATGGAGAGTGAATGACAAAGGCAGCATTCCAGTGAATACTGATGAAGTGATAGCATGAGTTTGATAAAGAAAATACAGCGCATTGAAAAAGGGTAAAGCCCTTCAAAATTATAGAATTTGCAAAACGAGGTCCTCAAAACTGAAGCGCAAACAATGGCGTGAAATATCTTTGGCAGGTACCGTTAAGGAAAAAGCCACACGGTTGTTTTTGTACGTCTGGTTAGAGTAAGAGAATTACCAAGTAGAGTCGAGCCTGTTCCAGACCAATGCAGAGAATCGTCATAGAGCCAGAGGAAGCAAGTGAGGTCTTAAATGAACACTTCTCATCTGTGCTCACAAAGGAGAAACATATTGTAGCCGTGGATTTCAGTTGGGATGCTGATGAGATGTTAGTGGGATAATATCCCATTGATTTCCAGACTTCTATAAATTAACGTCCTTTATCTGCCTACACATAGGTATGCAGGCACTGCCCAAAAGCTTCCTGCCCAGCTAGGAATTTGGTGTAAGGCTTTGTCACTCCTTATTAGTATTAAACTGTCTCAAATAAGGTTAAGTGAGGAGCATTTGTAAAGGTGTGAGACTTCTGAAATATGTAAAATCTGTCTCTGACAAAGGGGCCAGGGCACTGACTTTGTTCCAGCCAGACACATCGGTAACTTGAAATTACAATCTGTCTCGTTAACAACTTGAAATGTCCTCCTGCCATTAGCAGCCACTTCACGAACAATCGATACTATATCCTGGTCTTTTATGTCCTTGATGTAATAATTGTTTTGTATCCTGTCTTTTTCTGTTGTAGTAATTGTTTCACGTATCATGTCATTGTGAGATGTGAAATTGTATTATGTATTATGTATAAAAAGCTGGGACTGTCCACTGCTCGGGGAGAATTACTTACGAGACTCTGCACTCTGTGCTGGGTTGAGTTCAGTCGCTCGCCACAGCTTGTTCTTGCTTGGTAATAAAAGGATTTGTGTTTTTCTAAACAGGCCAGTGTCTTGTTATTGCAGCAAGTCCGTGAAGGTCTCCAAAAACGAACCTGACACTGAGGATCTACAGTATGTTCAGATGAAAAGTTGGGCTGTTGTTCATCGTGAGGGAAATGGTCTGACTACAGTCTGATATTGATCAAGTGACAAACAGACCACAGTAACGGCAGATGAACTTTACTTCTGAGAAGTGTGAGGTAATACACTGTGGGAGGTATGGCAAGTGAAGGACATACGTAATGGGCGGTAGGTACACGCAGAGTACTGATAAACTTAGGGGCCTTGGTACAAAAGTCCATAGATCACTGAAGGTGTCAGCACAGATCGACGGGGGGCCCACCTGAACTGGGGGCGGGAATACACATGTCCTGTCAAGGTGAATTCTTTGAGGCATTGAAAGGATATAAACCAGTCTAGCAGGGCTGTGGGACCCTAAACAGCAGTGCGGCAATACAGAGGCTGGCACAGAAGTTCAAAACAATAATTTAAATAGACAGGGCAGGGAAGGATATGAGGGAAAATTGATGAATTAAATTGCATTTATATCAACACAATGGACTGGGCAGGTAAGGCAGATAAACTCAGGGCATGGATGGGGGCATGGGACTGGGATATCAAAGGTAATGCAGAAACACAGCTGAGGGAAAGAAAGGACTAGCAAGTCAATGCTGCAGGGGACAGTTGCTACAGGAAGGACAGAAGAGGAGGCAAGGTAGGAGGAGATAGGTATTTTTGAATTGGGAAAACATGACAACAGTGTTTACAGAGAATATTCCTGCGGTTTGCACATTGAAGCTACAAGTGTGGAACACAAAAAATAGAATGTGTGATCGCTTTGATGCAATTGTCCAACAGGACCCCAACAGTCGGTGAGAAAATGAGGAGCAAATATGTTGAGAGATCTTCAATAACTGTAACAATAATAAGGGTGTGATGGTAGGGGATTATAATTTTCCAAACCTAGGCTGGCACTTCAATAGTGTGAAGTGCTTTGATGGGAGGAATTTGTTAAGTGTGTTCAAGAAAACTCTCAAACAATCCGCAGATGGACCGAGGAGATGGAACAAAACCTGACGTCCACATGCGAAACAAGGTCGGGCAAGGGACTGAGGTGTTATCAGGGCAACACATGTTTGAAAATAGCTCTGGAAAACGATTGGCCTGGTCCACAAGCTAAAATTATAAATTGGGGATAGACCAATTTTGATGGTATTTGACAGGAATTTTCAAAAGATGATTGGGCAGACTATTTGCAGGTAAAGGGGCATCTGGCAAGTTGGGAGCTTTTAAAAGCAAGATAAAGAAAGAGGTCAGGGCCAGCATGTTCTTGTTAGTGTGACGGACAACGCTGACAAAAACAGGAAACACTGGATGTCTTGTGATAGAGGCGCCCTGGTCAAGAAAGAGGGGACAAGGCTGGGTCAATGCATCCCTTCAGGAATATGGGAGTGCAGGAATACACCTAATGAAGGAAATCCAGATGGCAAAAATGGGACGTGAAATAACAGTGTTGTGCCAACCTGTTATCCTACTGAGGTCAATCTACCCTGCACAGGCTACATTTTACAATCCTCCATTTGCCAATCCAAGAGTCAGTTAAAAGTCTCTAAAATATCTGACTCCACGACCATTGGTGGCAGTGCATTCCACATGCCAAACACTCTGTGTGAAGAATATCCAATTCAAATTTGAACTTATAAAATGAATCACTTGGTGCTTTTTTGGTTTGAATTCCATCTGCGACTTCTTTGCCCAACTCTGCATCCTGTCATTGTCCCATTGCAACCTACAATGCTGCCCACAACTCCACCATCAGCAAACTTACTAACCTCCACCCTTCCACCTCCTCATCCAAGTCATTCATAAAGATCACAAAGAGCAGAGGTCCCAAAACAGGTAAGAAGAAGCGAGGTGTTTGAGATCTTAAACAAGATTTCACATCAGTGCTTACTGTGGAGAAGGACTCATAAATTCAGGGAAATAAAGAGCGATGCCTTGAAAAGAGTCCACACGACAGAAGAGTGCTGTTGGAGGTCAAGAAAAGCTTGAAGAAGTGTATCTGAGGACGTTTGGGAAATCAGGGATGAATTTGTTGTAACCCGGGCAGAGGAGGCTGTGGAGTGACCTTTTAGAGGTTTATGAATGCTTGAGCAACATATAAAAGGTGAAGAGACAAAGTCTTTGCTCCCAGACTAGGGGAGTCCAAAAGCATAAGCTTGAGTTGAGGGGAAAGATTTAAAACAGATCTGAGGGGTAACGTTTCCCACACAGAGAATGGTGCAAATATGGAACGAGATGCCACAGGAGGTGGTTGAGGTAAGTACAATTACAACAGTGAAAAGACATTGGGGCAGGTACACAGACAGGAAAGGTTTGTAAGGATGCAGGCCAAACGCAGGCAAATGTGACTTGTTCAGTTCGGGAAACCCTGTCAGCATGAGCAAGTTGGGCCAAAGGGTCTCTTTCCGTGCTTCACAACTCGATGACTCCAGTTACTGGAGGAGGAGGCTCCCGAGATAAGGCATATTGCACAGACCGAAGCAATTTACACAGATAGGGATGGTGGTCAGGATTGGAATATGTTTCAAATTTATGGAGGG
Organism: Stegostoma tigrinum; assembly: GCF_030684315.1. Classification (NCBI taxonomy): domain Eukaryota; kingdom Metazoa; phylum Chordata; class Chondrichthyes; order Orectolobiformes; family Stegostomatidae; genus Stegostoma; species Stegostoma tigrinum. Next base: position 695,078 of record NW_026728430.1, on the reverse strand, counting down.
ATTGCAGAGAGGAAAGGTGGTGACAGAAATAGGAGTTAGAATGATTGAAGACACTGGTCCACAAGACATGACACAGACACAGTCATGGAGGGAAAGCACAGAACAGGAAGATCAGAGACAGCATTACCGCCCTATCGTGGGAGATTTGCTTTCACTTCTGTTGTGCTGATCCTCACAAAGACAGCACAGGCCTGGATTGATAACCGTGAACTTCCTCTGTCGTCTTCGGAAGGTACAGTATCTCAAAGCTGAAAGTAGGCTTCCCATGACAACTAATGATTGAGTCTGACTCAGTAATTAGGGGGGAAATTCTGCCATCTTCACTTGGTCAGGCCTACATGTGACTTCAGACCCACAGCAACGTGGTTGACACACAACTACACACTGAAATGGCACAGCAAGCCATTCAGTTCAAGGGTAGCTCGGGGTGGGTAATAAATGCTGGCCAGCCAGAGACACCCACATTTCATGAGTGAATAAATAATAACTGGAACCATGATGGGACCAGTGTCCTGGCCAATCATGTTATAATGTTTATGGACAGGGCTTTAAACTGACAGAGAGAATGTAGGGACAGGGTTCAGGGGAAAGGAGATGTCCAAACCCAAACAGAAAGAGTGAATGGAACAGCATGATGATGTGGCTGAAGACAAGCAGAAAGGGACAGGAAGCACAGAGTTTCACGAAAACTATGCATCAGTTTGTGACAGGACATTGTAGTATAAAGTGCATGATAATTTACTCCTTGGAATGGACAAAGTACGTGCAATAAAACAGTGGCATTTGAAGAGGAGCTCAAAGGATATTTCTGTCAGCATTTCTTTGAATAACATGTTGTGCAACTGGCTAGGGATGTAACTGTCCCAGACTGACTGTTGTGTGATGAAGCTGCGTGAATGAGTCATGTCATACTGAGATCCGAAGGGAAATTATGAAAAAGTGGAATTCAAAAGGGATCATGAAGTTTTAATGTGAGCATACAAAAAACAAGCAACAATTAGACACAGAAACAAAACCAATTGTATGACATTGAGAGGAGAAATGACCAGTGTAAACAGGTAAACAGACTGAAATGTATGGCTGTAAATGAACAGTGGAAATCATTTGAAGGAACACTGTAAAATATCCAACAAAGAAGGGCATTCCATTGACAAAAGCTCTGCAAAAAATTCCTACCTGTGACTTACTCAGGGTGTAAAGGAATATATTGAATTGAAAGAACCATAGAAGACCACACAAAAAACCCATCAGAACAAATCAGAAGAAAGAGACTGCTTAACAAAAGAGGGCTCCCAAAGTATGGACGCAGGTATTAAAGGGATTTCCTAGCAGAGAAATGCGGTCGGAACAGGAAACATTATCGGGATTTATTGAGATGATAGGAACAGGGAAAGTTGAAGGTGCTGGAGGTGATGAGAGTGTTACGGAAAGTGGCAAGGGCCTGAACGATGTTACAAATCCAGGAGGAATTGCTGAGCTGGAGGTGTCTGGAGAGGTAGGGAGGGAAATATGCACTTTTATTTATTCATTCATGGCATGAGGATGTCACGAGCTTGTCGAGCAATCGTTGCCTATCACTAACTGCCAGAGCACAGCTCAGAGTCAGCCAAATTGCTGTGGGTCTGAAATCACATGTCGGCTGGAGCAGCTAAGAATGTCAGATGTCCTTCCCTCAAGGACACAGGTAAACCAGATAAGTTTTTCCTGATAATTAAGAATGCTTTTTTGGTAGCCTCATCAATGTCCTGTACAGCCACAGCATGACGTCCCATTCTCTTATTAACAATGCTCAAACAACGAAAGCAAACTATGCCAAACATCACCTTCAAAACCCCGTCTAGTCTACCTGTGACGCCGCTTTCAGGGAACTATGGATCTGCACCCCTAAGTCTTTCTGTGTGACAACACCATCTCGTGCCTGAACGTAAGCTGTTTGTGTTCTGCTTTGGTTTGTCTTTCCAAGATTCATAATTCACATTTATCCACCTTAACCTCCATCTGCTGTTCCTCATCCCATCAACCTGATAGGTCAAGGTCTCATTGAATTCTTAGATAATCTCCTTTATTATCCACTATGCCACCAATTTTACTGTCACCCACAAACTTACTAACCATGACTCCTGTACTCTCATTCACATCATCAATATAAATGACACACAACATAACCGAACCTGGCAGCACATGCATAGGCCTCCAGGAAGAACAACAAACCTCAGGCAGCACCCACTGTCAAGCCCATCTTGTACACAACTGGCAAGCTTTCTCAGGACGCCATGTGCTCTAACCTTTCTGAGAGCCACATACCAATCTGCCTTCATCTATCTCCTGGCTACCTTTGCAAAGCAAAATCAATCAACTTTCTGAGCCACGATTTTCCACACACGAAGCCGTGCTGACTAGCCTTAAATCACTCCTTGTCTTTCCAAATGCTTGAAGATCCAGTCACTCAGGATCTCCTCCAACAACGTACCCAACACTGATGTCAGTGTTAATGGGAACTGCAGATGCTGGAGAATTCAAGATAATAAAGTGTGAAGCTGGATGAACACAGGAGGCCTAGCAGCATCTCGGGAGCACAAAAGCTGACGTTTCAGGCCTAGACCCTTCATCAGAGAGGGGGATGGGGTGAGGGTTCTGGAATAAATAGGGAGACAGGGGGAGGCGGACCGAAGATGGAGAGAAAAGAAGATAGGTGGAGAGGAGAGTATAGCTGGGGAGGTAGGGAGGGGATAGGTCAGTCCAGGGAAGACGGACAGGTCTCGGAGTTGGGATGAGGTTAGTAGGTCGGAAATAGAGGTGCGGCTGGGGTGGGAGAAGGGATGGGTGAGAGGAAGAACAAGTTAGAGAGGCAGAGTCAGGCTGGGCTGGTTTTGAGATGCAGTCGGGGGAGGGGATGAACTGGGCTGGTTTTCAGATGCGGTGGGGGAAGGGGAGATTTTGAAGCTGGTGAAGTCCACAGTGATACCATTGGGCTGCAGGGTTCCCAAGCGGAATATGAGTTGCTGTTCCTGCAACCTTAGTGTGGCATCATTGTGGCACTGCAAGAGGCCCATGATGGACATATCATCTAACGAATGGGAGGGGGAGTGGAAATGGTTCGCGACTGGGAGGTGCAGTTGTTTATTGTGAACCGAGCAGAGGTGTTCGGCAAAGCGGTCCCCAAGCCTCCGCTTGGTTTCCCCAATGTAGCGGAAGCCACACCGGGTACAATGGATACAGTATACCACATTGGCAGATGTGCAGGTGAACCTCTGCTTAATGTTGAAAGTCATCTTGGGGCCTGGAATAGCGGTGAGGGAGGAGGTGTAGGGGCAAGTGTAGCATTTCCTGCAGTTGCAGGGGAAGGTGCCAGGTGTGGTGGGGCCATCTCCAGCACATCCTTCACCTTCCTGGACCTCTCAGTCCCCATCTCAGGCAACCAGCTTGTAACTGATGTCCATTTCAAGCCCACCTACTCCCACAGCTTGTAACTGATGTCCATTTCAAGCCCACCCGAATGTCAGTGTCACTGGTTTGTAGTATCCAATCTTTGCCTTGCGCCCCTTGAGTGATGCAACAACATTAGCCACCCTCCAGTCTTCTGACATCTCACCGTGGCTGTTGACGACTATAAATATCTTGCTAGAGCACCTCACAATTTCTTACCTAGCCTTCCACAATGTCCTGGGATAGACCTGATCAAGGCCTCAGGATTTATCTGCCTTTGTGCATTTTTAGACTCCTGGCACCTCATGCTCTCAGTTGTGGATTCTTTTCTAGTGATCACTATTTCTTTCACCAAGCTCCTGAGGTGCTGTGTTTTTCTCCACAGTAAATACTGAAGAGAAATACTTGTTTATGATTGCATCCATCTCTAGTTGTCCCACATATAATGGCTTTGTTGATCTTTACGAGGCCTTATTCACCCCCTAGATACTCTCCAGCCCCTGTTCAAACTCGTCATAGTGATTTTGAAAATTCAATTAACCATATGCCCCAATGCCAATCCCCTCCCTCACCTTATTTATTCTGCAATTGACAGCCACACCAAAAAAAGAATCGAACAGGATGATCAAAAAAATTTCCTTTCATCAACTCAGACATCTTCTGTTGTTTTGAAGGGTGCAATTATTGTTTGTTGTCATATCCTTTGTAATACTTGCACTTCAATAAGGCATTTGATAAGGTTCCCCATGGTCGGCTCATTCAGAAGGTCAGGCGGAATGGGATACAGGGGAACTTAGCTGCCTGGATACAGAATTGGCTGGCCAACAGAAGACAGCAAGTGGTAGTAGAAGGAAAATATTCTGCCTGGAAGTCAGTGGTGAGTGAGGTTCCACAGGGCTCTGTCCTTGGGCCTCTACTGTTTGTAATTTTTATTAATGACTTGGATGAGGGGATTGAAGGATGGGTCAGCAGGTTTGCAGACGACACAAAGGTTGGAGGTGTCGTTGACAGTATAGAGGGCTGTTGTAGGCTGCAGCGGGACACTGACAGGATGCAGAGGTGGGCTGAGAAGTGGCAGATGGAGTTCAACCTGGAGAAATGCGAGGTGATGCATTTTAGAAGGTCGAATTTGAAAGCTGAGTACAGGATTAACGATAGGATTCTTGGCAGTGTGGAGGAACAGAGGGATCTTGGTGTGCAGATACATAGATCCCTTAAAATGGCCACCCAAGTGGACAGGGTTGTTAAGAAAGCATATGGTTTTTTGGCTTTCATTAACAAGGGGATTGAGTTTAAGAGTCATGAGATCTTGTTGCAGCTCTATAAAACTTTGGTTAGACCACACTTGGAATACTGCACCCAGTTCTGGTCGCCCTCTTATAGGAAAGATGTGGATGCTTTGGAGAGGGTTCAGAGGAGGTTTACCAGGATGCTGCCTGGACTGGAGGGCTTATCTTATGAAGAGAGGTTGACTGAGCTCGGTCTCTTTTCATTGGAGAACAGGAGGAGGAGAGGGGACCTAATTGAGGTAGACAAGATAATGAGAGGCATAGATAGAGTTGATAGCCAGAGACTATTTCCCAGGGCAGAAATGGCTAACACAAGGGGTCATAGTTTTAAGCTGGTTGGAGGAAAGTATAGAGGGGATGTCAGAGGCGGGTTCTTTACACAGAGAGTTGTGAGAGCATGGAATGCGTTGCCAGCAGCAGTTGTGGAAGCAAGGTCATTGGGGTCATTAAAGAGACTGCTGGACATGCATATGGTCACAGAAATTTGAGGGTGCATACATGAGGATCAATAGTCGGCACAACATTGTGGGCTGAAGGGCCTGTTCTGTGCTGTACTGTTCTATGTTCTATGTTCTAATACAGGCCAGCACATTTCTAACTTACTGTCAGGCTCATAGTGTTGGTTTCAGACTGACTGCACAAAGGTTTTCGGGAATCCATAAGTATCAATCTGAAAAAGGGAGCTTACACGTTCAGCAGGTAATAGAGAAGGCAAATCAAATTCTGACAATTATTAAAAAGGGAATGAAGTTTTAAAATGGAGAATCTTTGCTAAAATAAATAAGGTGAGTCAGACTACACCAAGAATATTATGAACAGCAGGGCTACCCTTTGGAAAGATATTCTTGCATTTGCGAAAGGCCAGTGAAGTTTCACTCAGTTGATTGGGGGAATGGAGGGATTTTCGAATGAGGACAAGTTAATTGGTCTGAGCTTGTCCCATTGTCATTTTGAAGAATGAGGGAGAAATAATGAAATATCTAAGATTCTTAGTGCTCTGGATGCAAATTTGCTCACTGAGCTGGAAGGTTCGTTTTCAGACGTTTTGTCACCATTCTAGGGAACATCATCAGTGATCGTCTGGTGAAGCGCTGGTGTTATGTCCTGCTTCCTATTTGTCTGTTTCAGTTTCCTTGTGTTGGTGATGTCATTTCCTGTGTTGGTGATGTCATTTCCTGTTCTTTTTCTCAGAGGATGGTAGATTGGCTCCAAATCCATGTGTTTGTTGGTGGAATTCCGGTTAGAATGCCATGCTTCTCGGAATTCTCGTGCGTGTCTCTGTTTGGCTTGTCCAAGGATGGATGTGTTGTCCCAATCAAAGTGGTGTCCTTCCTCATCTGAATGTAAGGATACGAGTGATAGTGGTCGTGTCTTTTGTGGCAAGTTGATGTTCATATATCCTGGTGGCTAGCTTTCTGCCTGTTTGTCCAATGTAGTGTTTGTCACAGTTCTTGCAAGGTATTTTGCAAATGACGTTCATTTTGCTTGTTGTCTGTATCGGGTTTTTTAAGTTCATTAGCTGCTGTTTTAGTGTGTTGGTGGTTTTGTGGGCTACCGTGATGCCAAGAGTTCCGAGTAGTCTGGCAGTCATTTCCAAAATGTCTTTGATGTAGAGGAGTGTGGTTATGGTTTCTGGGCACGTTTTGTCTGAACCCAAAAAAATTTACCTGCTTCAACCTCTGCGCCACCTGCACCCACTGTGTAAATACGAACACACTCACTGGGGAATCTCTATACACACTGACTCATTACCCCACAAATCACTTACAATTATGAACACACTCGCAAAAGGCACGAAATCCTGACACCGTCCTTGGGCACACCTGAAAATTACAATCAGTCACTGCAGACTCACTGTGGTCTCTCCGTGGAAGTCTGTTACACGGACACACTGCCCCCAGACCCATGTAAACGTGGACACCATCTTAAGTAAATGATGACACACTGTCAGCAGCATTCTGTGAAATACGCCCTGAGAGTGTCCTGGCAAATACTAACAATTTCCTTCGGAGAAGCCATAAAAACTGAGACACTTCGTGGTGATTCCTTTTAAACTCGACCACATTACATTGGAACACTTTTTTAAAAAATACTGACACATGCACAAAGATCCCCTGTAAATACTGACAGTCCCACTGAACTCAAACATCATCAGAGTCACGCTGGACCGGTTGTAAATGCTGACAGACTTACCCGCAGACCCACTGTAGATACTGTTGTATTCCCTCTTGAACACCCAGTGATTATTGACACATTCCCCTGGATTCTCTGCAGATACTGATATACTGCCCACAGGTACCTCAAAATTCGAACACATCGTGTGTGAATTCCCTGTCAACATTACTCACTCCCCAGGCCCTCCCATAAATAGTGAAACTCTCCCAGTCAGATTCCCAGAAATTGTTCGCACACTCCCGATGGATTTGTTGTAAATATTGATGCACTCTCCTGGGATTTCTGTAAAAGTCGGTCACGCTTCTTAGGAATGCCCTTTTAATATTGATGCCCTCCCCAGAAACACCCAGGAAATGCTGAAAATCCTCCCCGGGACATGCTGTAAATACTGATGCATCCCTTCTGGAACCCCTGTAAATATTAACACACTCATCCTGGATTCCCTGTGGATACTGCTTTTAGAGATACAGAGACACATATCTCAGAGTTGGATTCTTCAGTCCAACCAGTCCATGCCGACCATAAACCCAAACTGAATTGGGGCCAAGCACAGGAAGGTGGGACATATCCCTCCAAATACTTCTTATTCATGTACTTACCCAATTGCCTTTTAAATGCTGTAACTGTACCCGCACCCAGTACTTCCTCCGGAAGTCCATCCCATACATGAATCCTATGTAAACAAAAACAAAATTCAATGCATTTATTATTAAAATCTTTCTCCTCTCACCTTCTGAGTATGCCCCAGCCTTGAAATCCCCACCCTCTTGAATTGAAATCTGCCATCCACCTTATCAATACCGCTTAGGATTTTTAAACCTCTGTCGTGTTACCCCTCAATCTGCTTTGCACGGGATCCAATAAAATGCTGGAACGATTCCCTGTAAATACTGACGCACTCCCCAGGGATACTGTATTAATATTGGCATTCTCCCTGAACACCCCCTGTAAATAGTGATACACGGCCAGGAAACCCCATGTAAATAATAACAAAGGCCCCCTGGACACACTGTATGTGTTGAAATGAATACCCCAGACAGACTGCCAATACTGTCACACTCCCCAAAGACACCTTAAATACCTTTCACTCACTGCAGTGAGGACAAACTCCCCAGCAACTCCCTGGGGTACTGAAATAGTTCCGAGTGATCATTCTGTAAATAGCACTCCACACCAATCACTGGAAAAAGTCTATAGATACTGAATCATTAACCACAGGCTCACTGTGAATACTGACACACTCACTGGGAAACCTGCACAAGTACTGATTCATGCAGGACTCCGTGAAGAAATAAAAAATCGCCAATAGTAAACCATTTTGATGAACCTTGTGTTGCAGTCCAGGATTCTGCCCATCCAAAACTACTCAAAGAGACAGTTGGACTGAGTCTGTGAAAAATACACAACACAATAATTATGCCTGGGAACGGAGGTTGCTGTGTGGGGTTATTGAGATAATAAGGCGTAGGGCTGGATGAACACAGTAGGCCAAGCATCATCAGAGGAGCAGGAAAGCTGACGTTTCATGGTTTGACCGTTCTTCAGAAAATTATTTTTAGTCCTGGAATCCCATTTTGCCCCTCTTCTCTTAAAGGACATCTGACCGAAACCAACTGACCCTGATCGATGAGATAGTAGGAACCGATCCAAGACAACTTTTACACCTCAGGTTACTCAGCACAGTCAGTCTGGAGCTGAAAGAGATACTCGACATTCAAATCCATTCAAACACACTCTAACCATCGGAAAGCTAATTAACCTCAGGGGAGAACATCAAGAGCAGAGTGAAAACTACAGATTGAAGATAATGGGACGCACAGTCAGTATAACTGCCAGCCCCGATCGTACGGGAGGAGGAATCTGAACAAAGTGCTTCCGAACACGGGTCTTTCTGAAACGAAAACACCAACAGCAAGAACCTGATCCAGACCATCCAAACCAGACACCGACAACATGATCAATCACTGACTTCACCGAAGCCACGTGTCCTCAGTCACAACGTGAGGTGAAAACCCGTTCACAAACCCAAAGGTGAAGAGAATCGGGAACTCATCAAAACACACCTTAGCGCATCAGCTGACTCACCCAAACGTAAAAAACTCATACAGTCCAAATCCAGGCTCCAGGTGTGGTGATCCAGAATACCACTGGGACTTCAAAACCACATTCTGGGATGGGAGCATAAACCCCAAGATCCCAAACTCTAACATCGATAGCTGTACATTGGGACCCTATTGGGAGGAATTCAGGCAGACAGTGTAAATGAGATATAATGGGAACTGCAGATGCTGGAGAATTCCAAGATAATAAAATGTGATGCTGGATGAACACAGCAGGCCAAGCAGCATCGCAGGAGCACAAAAGCTGACGTTTCGGGACTAGACCCTTCAATCAGAGAACAGTGTAAATGTTTGTTTTCTGTATGTCAGTAAATAATGTCTAATAGTGGTAATCTCTTTTCATAGTATATTGTGTTAACTTCATAGAATTTACTGAGGTACCCATTTCTCAAATTATAATTACCTCTATGCACTGAAATAAAGAGAGATTCCTTTGCCCTTAAATACCTGTCTAAAGTCTTCTCATTCGCATCCCCATAAGTAGGCCCAGTGTTCACAATCAAAGGTCTGGAAGGCGCTTAAAGATCAAAAAAGTAACCGCAAACCAGAATCCCATACTAATTCTCCAAAAGCACTCTGTAAATACTCTCACACTCACTGGGGACCCTTAATAAACACTGGCACCTTCTCCTAGGCGACGCCCCCACCTCCCGTAAACGCTGACACCTTCCTCTAGGCACATTCTGACCCTCACCGTAAACACTGACACATTTCCCCCTCAGAGTCCCCAGTAAACACTGACACATTTCCAAGGAGCTCCCTGTAAACACTGATATGATTCCTCAGAAACATCTCTCAGGGCTGACACATTCCAGCTCCCACTTCAAATGAAAACTACAGGCACATCTATAAATGATTAAAATGAACAATCCAAATAACAGTTCAATTCTGTATGTGAGAACTGTAACTACACTTCAAGCAGTCTCTACTTCCAGTGATTTTACCTGTTCCAACGATTCACTAACTAAATCTTGTGCTGGGACTGTTCTGAGAGAAAATGTGGATTGTCTCATATATAGGAAATGTTTCTACATCGAGATTCTCTGACTCAGAATCATGAAGCTGGGGTGTGATGAAGACAGGACTGTGTGAGTACAGTATGCCACATCTTGACTGTGTTAGTCACAAAAATAAATCTCTTGGTTTGAGCCCTGTTATGGTCAGTGAGGATCATTGTGATCTGATTCCTAGCATAGCAGAAAGTCTCCCTGTTCTTCAAAAAACAGTATTTTATGTTGACTATTGCAGTCTATCAGAACTCCCGCCCAGTCTCAGTGATGAGCAATAGACACCAATTTATCAACGAGACATAGAAAGTGTCCTTTCTACTTCAACAGCACAATCTCAGTGCCACTATCAAACAAATGGGGAGATCATTTCTCTGCAAAAGAATTTCAAAGACTGGGTCAGGTTTACATCATTTAGCACCTACAGCCTGACTTGCAGTTTAACAACATTGTTTGTTCTGAAGAGGAGGCACATCAGGCGTGAAACTTGAACTCTGTTTCTCTCTCCACAGATGCTGCTAGATTGGCTAGGTTTCTGCAGCATTTTTTGTTTTGTTTCAATTTGCCAGCATCCACAGTTCATTTCAGTGACATCATTGTTGACTTCTTAGCACTCATCCAGTTTTTGCAACATTTTTTGATCCCCTTAGCACAGCAAACATTGCAAGCCATTTTCTGGAATATAGTCAGTGATTCAGTCCTTGAGGTGGAAATGATCACAGATTCACAGGCATTTGCGTGCAGTCATTTCTGCTTATCTCAGTCACTCAGGCTGTTCTACCGCTGAGACTGATCCATTATTCTAGATTCCTATCAGCAAAGATAGCTGCCAACATTTATCCTGTCACTGTCTTTGGTAATAACATACAGTTCAAAGAGAACGCCTCTTTATTCCCTCGCAATGTCAGATATTTAAATCTAGCCAACTTGTCGCACCTCAGTATAATCCGCAGTTCCCAGAATAAGTCTGCTGCCCCGTGTTACAAACACTCGTATGCTAATGTGTGCTTCCTTCAGTGAGGAAAACAAATCTGCACACATACGTGTACCTCTGGCTTCAGGGGGCTCCACAAAGTGCATTGATGGAAGTCACACTGCAAGGAACACATCCTTTTCCCAGGTGTTCAAGTAACTTCATGCGTAATTTGTTGACAAAAGAAATCTTGTTCCAGGGAACATAATCCCATTAATGACAGGCTGTTGCACACAGCAACATGACCCTCTCACAAATACAAGCCATCGTCTTATGTTTTAAAATCAAAATATTAAGCAGAAAAAACGTCATGTTAAAAAAAACTCACTCCTGGTCCCTTTAATAAAAGAATTTGCTGATACGATAATGCTAAAAAAATGTATAATACGGTGATACGGGGGTACGTTACTGTGGCTAACTGGTGAGACTGGCTCATAACGGCTCTTAGACTGCACACAGTGAAGCAATAGATTTGTCAAATCATTGAGAAAAATAGCTCAGAAACAAAGGGTTGAATTCTCATAAAAGTGACAAACAAGATGTACCATCAGATTGACAGATAGAGATCGGAATTGTTCAGAAAATAACTTAGCAGGTACACTGATTGATGGTGCATGCTGGAAACCATTCTGAGTGAAATAACTTTAGCATCTACCACTTATTCACTAAGAAATGAATCTCTGCTTCACCTGAGAAAAGCAGGTGTGGGGTTTACTGGCTGCCTGATTTGCAGACAAAGGAAACTTGATCCCAGGACTCTCAGAGAAATTACACTGTTAGTGGCAGTCCATCACACACAAGAAGAGCCTCTTGCATGGAGAATGGAACAGATTATAGTTAAACAGACAAGAATCCCAACATGAAAATCTGCCACTTATTCTGAGGTCATCTGCAAACCTACCTCCGATATGCACATCCAAATCATTTATGTAAATGACAAAAAGCAGCATCCTTTTGTCCCCTAACCGGTTCTTCCTCTCTCCCATCCCTTCCTCCCACCCCAAGCCGCACCCCCAGCTACCTACTAACCTCATCCCACCTCCTTGACCTGTCCGTCTTCCCTGGACTGACCTATCCCCTCCCTACCTCCCCACCTACACCCTCTCCACCTATCTTCTTTACTCTCCATCTTCGGTCCGCCTCCCCCTCTCTCCCTATTTATTCCAGTTCCCTCCCCCCATCCCCCTCTCTGATGAAGGGTCTAGGCCCGAAACGTCAGCTTTTGTGCTCCTGAGATGCTGCTTGGCCTGCTGTGTTCATCCAGCCTCACATTTTATTATCTTGGAATCTCCAGCATCTGCAGTTCCCATTATCTCCTTTTGTCCCCGACTGTCCGTCCAAGGTTTAACTTTGATCCACATGTTGCCTGTTTGAACAACATGAACACGTGCCCAAACTACTCAGAATTTTAAACTGTCAGGTATAACTATGGATTCTTTCTTAATTCATTGATCATTTGGCTTCCATGTATATTTCAAGCTGCTTTGATCTGCGGATGTATAATTAGCACCTGGGGAAAAATATCTCTTGAGTATTCTGTTGAATAAACACATGTACAACGTGTATGTCCCTTGGTCCAATTATCTGACCAAAATGTAAATATTTTAGCCAATTACAGTAATTGTCTTTTAAGTAGCTGATTCGTAATCACAAATTATTTTTTAATTATTCCTAGTACAGAACACCTTGTAAACTAAATTGTTTTTCTCATCACAGCCAATATTAGATATCTAACAGTTTAGAGTGCAGTCATCCAACCGTATGTCCAATTATTGTATTAGTCGATTATAACAGTAAAACTAAAATCTATTTTTACTGACATCATTTCAATGCTGTATTCTTGAATTATAATGAATAGCGAAATATTTTACAAGCATTAAACAAGCTTGAATTTTCAATACAAGAATCAATGCAAATGATCACATTGCTTATCTCATGAATTGCAGTTAGTACCTGATGATTCTTTTGCTGTGATCACATCAATAACACTTCAATAATCAGTCTACTTTTCAGCTTTACAAACAGAGAAATTCAAAGTTATTATTAAGTGAAGTTTAAAAAGTCAAACTTTGTTCTTCTATATTCTGATAATCACAGAATATGTTTCATTATTATCAAATTCATGAATCAGAGTAAATATGTTTCACTGTACAATTTAATAGGCACCATGAATATCCATTCATTGTCTCAAGACCCCTCTTTTATATTTCTCCTCCGACAATATTAAACCAGTCAATGATCAGCTGTGTCGAATCTAATCATGCAAGTATGTTTAATATTTAGTACACTTTAGGGAGTCAGTAAACCCCAGAATAGCTCTTGGCAGTATAAAAAGTAACAAGAGGGAGAAGGGAATTGTGCTGAATTCAGTGGACAATTGATAGACCTAGTCCACACCTGGGAGGGGTTGGGCCACAAAACAGGACATCATGGTGGAAAATTGGGGCACGAGGTGGGGGGGGGGGGGGGGGGGCATAAGCGCAAGGCGGCCAAAATGGATTCTGAATGGATCGTATCTACGGATGATTAAAAAAAAGAGGTCCAGAGGGGTGGTTGTTACAAATTGTACCGGATTTCAGAAAGAAACTGATCACGAAGATAATCAGGATGACCCAAACCCAAAGCAGAGAACCTGGTGGAATGGACAAAAAGAAAAATTGCAAATATGAGAAGGTGGCTGTAACTCTGACAGCCTCCATCAGAAATATGGCCAATGAGAAATGGGAACAAGCAAAGATGGCAGCTCTCACACGAGGGCTTAAAGCGAAAGAGCATGATGATACTTAGAGTAGGGGAAGCGCCGAGTGCCCTCGTCTTCTTAGAAGGCCGTGAGGACAATGACACTGACTCAAACGAGTTGGATGACAAAACACCCACTTAAGCGCAGATGGACAACAATGGGTGCGATGACCTGGAAGTATGAGAACGCAATGCCAATGGCACCGTTGTGGATCAAAGTTAAAGCTTGGACAGACAATAGGGGACAAAAGGACTTTGTTTTTTTGTCATTTACATAAGTGACGTGCACGTGAATAGAGGAGGTATGTTTGCAGATAACATCAAAAGTAGTGCTGCAATGGAAAGTGAAGGAGTTTATTTCGAGAGTACAATAAGACCCTCATCACATGGGCCAATGAGCTGAGGGGTGGCAGATGAAGGTTAATTTGGATTAATGTGAAATATTTCGTTTTAGGAAGGCAAATCAATGCAGAAGTTATGGACTCAATCGGAAGGCCCTGGGAGTGTTACCACTTAAAGAGAACTTGGAGTGCAAATTCATAGTTTCTTGAAAGTGGAGTTGCAGGTAGACAAGGGAGTGAGGAAGGTATTTGGTACGTTTGCCTTTACAGGTCAGTGCCTTGAATCTAGGAGTTAGTGTGTCATGTTGCAGACACACTGGACATCGGTTAGGCCACTTTTAGAATAGTGCATTCAATTCTGATCTCCCTGTTACAGGAAGGATGTTGTGAAATTTGAAAGGTTCAGAAAAATATTTACAAGGACGTTGCCATGATTGGCAGGTTTGATCTGAAGGGAGAAGCTGAATAGGTTGGGGCTATTTCCCCTGGAATGTTGTACGCTGGGGGGTTGGGGGGGGGGGGGGCTTACGGAGGCTTATACCGTCATGACAAACATGCATTGGGTGAATAGTCAAGATCTTGTTCCAAGGGTTTGGAGTCCAAAACTGGAGGGAATAGGTTTAAGGTGAGGGGAAAAGATTTAAAAGGGATCTAAGGGGCGACATTTTCACGCAGAGGGTGGTGCATATATGTAATGAGCTGCCAGAGGAAGTGGTAGATGCTAGCTCAATTACAACATTTAGAAGTCATCTGAATGGGTATATGACTAGGAGGGGTTTAAGGCGACATGGGCGAAATGCTGGCACATGGGATGAGATTAATTTAGGATGTTTGCTTGGCATGAACGACTTGGACTGAAGGGTCTATTTCCATGCTGCACATCTCTATGATTCTGTGACAATTGACGGAAACAAATACCAACATAACCATATAGATGTGACCCTCACCACCCCAACCACTGCAATGAAAGGAGCTGCAGGAGGAACTGAGGAAGCGAGATGAAGTGAACCTTTTCAGATGCACGTTTGGAATGTGACGTGTGTGAAAATGAGATAAGGATAATTCTGGGAGTTGATCTTTGAAAACAACAAGGAACATCTTACGCTGTAGAAACCCGAACTATGACGGCCAGGACAGGGGCAGGAGGAAAAAGACAGGCTGCATCTCCAGAGTACCTACACTGTCGGGAGACTGGGACAGTCAGGCAATCTGGGGAGTTACACCTGGGACCCACTCTCAAACAGGAATATGGGTTATTATCTGTAAACCCTGTAAAAGATCAAGGGCCCTCTCATTCCACCACACAAACAGTACCCCATCAAAGCTGGGGCTGAGGAGGCAGTAATTGTGATCATGAACAACTGGATGAAGGAGGTCAGAGTCAGACTGACAGCATCCCAAACTAATTCACTGAAGCCTGATGACTCAGATTGCCTCCCTATTGATTATACCTCCCTGAACACATCTGTCACTGAAGAGTATCCTACAGTAGCAAAAGCACACTGTACATAATGGGCTGAAATCGCAACAGGGTACTATCTCAGTCCAGGTCCGTACCTGTGGACCTGGAATCCCAGAACAGCTGTTGTTTATTCTGAGGAAAACAGTATACATGGTCACAGTTGTTTCAGCAATTCCACAATGGACCAGTCATATTCCACCAACATATGGCTCATGGAATTAGCCAAATTGATCTTACCAAGACCTCATCACCTCAGTCGGTCAGAAAGAACATATCCGGATCTTCAACAGAGAATTGAATCACATCAGCCAGGCAGGGCTTAAAATTAAACCACAGAAAGTGCAGTTGGGCCAACAGGGAGGAGGGTATCTGGGATATCGTCAGGTAGGGATTTAGGATAGTCCCAGGGGGATGAAAGAATGCGATTTTAAACTACCCAGTCACTGACCGTGAAAGGAGTAAGACCATCTTGAGGGTTGTTTAATTATTGTGGGAGTTATGCAGAAAAGTTTTAGAACTAGCAGAACCATTAAAAACCCTGACATCAGCCAGGAGCCAGTGAGTCAACATATACACTGACATGCCTTATGTCTTTGGTACAGTTCATGGCCATATATTGGCCTGGCCTCAGCAAGGGTACGTCACCTTGTCTGGGGGGGCACATACAGCACGAAGAACGGATTAAAGAGTTGAGGGAAGCAGCTAATTTTGTGACTGAAGCAGCAGTAATGAAGATTAGAGCTCACAGGAAAGGAGAAACCCCACAACAACAGGGCAATGAGTATGCGGGTCAGGCAGCTAAAATACTTACTGAAACAGTACAGATATTTGAGGAAGTGGCAGTGGCAGCAGTTACTGGAGGAAGAGAAGTAAGTTTGACGACATTTCAAGAAACAGCCCCACAACACGAGAAATGTGAATGGGAAAAGGGTGGGGCAATGAGAGAGCAAGATGGAGTCCGGAAGATGAAGGATCAGATCGTGCCACCACATATCCTCGGCTGGCCCGTACTGGGTGGGATAAAATGCAATATCAGACGACTCGTTGTTGGTGGTGGCCTGGAGTAGGGAACGATATAATAAAGTGTGATCAAAGACATGGAGTCTGTGCACACAGAGTCAGGGAAAACAATCAAGATTAAATGCAGACAGCAGCCATAACCCAGGGGGCTCATGGGAACAATTGCGGATGTATTCTTTGGGCTCCTTACCCCCAAAAAAATGCTGAATGGGCTAAATATATAGAAACAAAAAAGTAGGAGGCGGCTATTTGGCCCTTTGAGCCTGCACAACCATACAATATGATCATGACTGATTGTGTAATCTCAGTAACCCATTCCTGCCATCGCTCCATACTCCTCCTTCCCTTTAGCCACAACGGAAACGACCAGCTCCCTCTCGAATAAATCTAATTAATTGGCCCCAACATCTTCTGTGGGAGAGAATTCCACAGGATCACACTCGGTGAAGAAATTCTTCCTCATCTCAGTCCTGAATGTTTTTTTCTTGGATTGTGACCCGCCCAGTTTTCTAGATTTCCTGATCATCCGGAACATTCTTTCTGCATCTAGCCCATCCAGGGTCATTAGAATTTTATGTTTCTATGCCGTCCCCCCCCCCCAACCGACCCATTCTACTAAATTCAATGAGTACACACCCAGTCGATCCAGTCTCTAACCCTGCTGATCCAGTCTTTCCTCAGATCATAGATTTATAGAACACCTACATTCAGGATGGGTCATTCAGCCCATCAAGGCCACACTGACGCTTTGAAGAGGGACCCAGTCCACCCTATGCCTGTAAGCCCACGATTACCACATCAACCGATTGAGACTGCACATCCCTATCAGTAATTTAGCATGGTCGCTTCACCTGAGACTTACTGGGTGGGTGGAAGCATTTCCCTGCAGATTCTGAAAAAGGGACTCATTTTACAGGGAAAGAAATTAAACAGGTACGTGTGCTGTTTGGTACTGAAAACAAAATCCATCTCCCATACCAGCCCAAAAGTTCAAGGAGAACAAATTAACCGAACACTGAAAACTGGTCGAAGGCCCTGAAAGAGACAAGGCAAGATTGGTTTAGTGTACACCCCACCATTCTCATCAAACTGAGGTTAACCCCAGCAAAGCGAACGAGACTGACCCCTTGTGAATGTGTGACTGGACAGGCTATGCAGCTGCGAGAGGACATGGTAGGAGAACAGACAGATATGTGCAATGGAAATGATAGGGTGAAACGATCTGTGAAAGAACTGGCAAAACAGCTACATGAGCTGAGAGGGGAAGTTGCAGACGGACAGGGAATCAGAGATTGGGAAAAGGAGCTTAGAAACATCTGAGCTGGTATTCTTAATCCAGGAGATCAGGTCCTGGTGAAAATATGATCTGATCGTGTGGCACTGCACCATGATGGGTCAGACCCTACTCGGTGATAATTACAGGTGAAATGTGCACTCTTGTTGATATTAAAGCGGGGTCCAAAATGGAAGCAATGGTCCCAACTGAAGTGATGCAAAGTCCAAACATGATCATGAACCATTACGGCAAGTTGTGTTGGGTTCCTGTCCTTTACAGGCTGGTGGTCACCTCCATCACCCACTTTGGGAATTATTCCTGGATTCTGAAAGCAACTGAACCAGAGGGAGGGAAGTTTGATTGTATATGTGGCTATGTAATGGGAATGTTAAATTGTGAATCCTGTGCAGGGCATGACCCTGGGAGCAATAGTGATGGAAATGTGTTTTATGGCAGTATGGAAAGGGAAGGGGTGAAGCTGGCTGTGGCAGGCACGCAGCGAACTGAAATAAGAATGAAAGCAAATCGATTAATATGGACACCAATAAGTATTCCATATAATCAAGCCTGAATTATGGGATTAGGACAAAGACCAGTCAGGTTTGTGTGCGGACAAAGTGGAATGGCAATATGCTTTATGTGTCCAGAGTACTTTATGTTACCTGCAAACTGTATGCTCATGTATCGCAATGGATTTAGTGTAGGTATGAGCCTGAAAGGGGAAGAATTGAATTTGTTAGTAATTGGTTTAAACAGGCTGCGTGGTGGCATACTTTACACAGGGTCTAAGGATTCTCACCAAGTGTTACCAATGTCACCATTACAAGGCAAAATGTGACCATGACTCCAAGCCCGGAGACTGTAACTTTCACCTCTGAACCAAAACATTGCGAAGGCCAGCAGGATCTCTGGTCTGGGACAGTAATGGAACATACAGGACAAAGTGTGACTGTTGTGCATGGATATAAGCTTGTGCATGTCGGTTTTGACCTGACAGGAAGTACAAGTGCTCGAGTGGTGTTCTACTACCACAGAACAATTGTCTTCCAAGCTCTTACGATTACAGCTGGGTAGGAGACGGTTTAAATCTGAGAAAGGTCTGCAGGCTTTAAAAGAAAGGATAATTGGAAATAGCAAGAGCAGGTGATAGTGACAGTAAACACATTAGATAGAGAGCTACAATAGATGAGCAGTTTCAGAGTCTGCAGAAAATGCACAGAATTGTAGATAGAGGTTATAAAGATCAGTCTAAAACAGGTCATCTCGACAGAAAGACTTCCCACATTATCTTAGATGCCTTTGAAATTTTGAAGCCTCTGTAAAATATGACCAATTCAATCAATGACCGACTGGCTAACACATCTCAGGAAGAACATATCATGCAGACATGCACAACCTACGGCAGCTGGCTGTTGACAATGATCAGTACGAATCTGATGAAATTGGACATGCACCAAATCGCCAACTGGGTGACCAATGAGCAACTGTGAGAATGGGTAGGACAGAACATATTCCTGGCACACCTTTGGTGTTTCACCCTTGCCAGCAGATTATTGGGCACGCAGGCCATTGATGAGGAGGAATATTGTATCAGGGTAATGTTACACATCCCCAAACATGGGTCAATCAAAAAGTACCCCTAAAGAAGGTCCACAATATTAGGAGATACCATGAAGGGACTTGGATATCACGAAAAGACACTCCCACTCACATGGTTATCATAATAAAATGAAAAAGGGAATTGACTAAACGAGGCGTCACCAAGGAGGGGATCACTGGTCATGTCGGGATGAAATGACGAAAGATTTACAGCTTGTGGTTTTGTAAGTTATGGCAACTGTCCACAATCTATTATTTGCTGGTGATCAACTGGTCCTTCTTGTAGTACACCCTGGTCAGATCGATGTATTATCTAGTGATGGCAGCCAGCTATTAAAGGAAGGATCCAAGCCATGCAAGGTCAATGTTGCTGTCAACACCCAACAAAGAACATTACCATCAGTGGATAGACCGGGCCTAAGCCGGTGAGACAGGCAGTGATTCATCTTACCAACCAGCAACATGAAGTGGATTGAGATTCATTACAGTCCATGGTGACGGATTTACCACTGATTCCACATGTGACTGCAGATTGGTTAAAGGCTGTGGAAGGAGCTGAAGAAGTTATTCAATGATCTGAACAAACAAAAGATTTGAACTCCTGCAGCTCAAGCAGACAGGGAATTAAAACAACAGAACTGGATAAATCAGACAAAGGACAGGGGACTGATTACCCAAATACACACCCATGATCCAGATCATATCCCATGTACTAGAAGGAATACAATTCAATGTTTTGATTGTGTTCATAACACTGGTGTGTAAGAATAATGATGTACCAAAGGGCCAGAGCACAGGGAAACATGGGCGCTGAAGGATTTCCCCATCAGGTAAAACACCAGGGAGAGTGAATATATCCCATAAGTTACATAGGCCTGCTTAGCATTTAAGTCAAGTGCTTAGAGGAGCGAGTTGCTGGTGCAGCCAATGATTAAAGTTGACTAAAAATGGCTGTTCGGGGATTTTAGCTGTCATAAAATGGTCAAAAGGGATTTCCAGATGTGCATCACAGATTTTCTCAGCTCGACCTGTACTCTCCATACAGAGATACCGTATAAGATTCTCTGTAATTTCTGTCAACAGGTAGTTCTAAACGTGCAAGCATTTTAATTGGGGACATTTTTGAAAAGCTAAGCTAAGCCACAGTCCCAAGTTTGTTATTTAGTAAAATTTAAAAAGAAAAGTCTGATCCTACAGCATTCTGAACTTTTTCGTTAGTTGTAAATCAGAAAGGCAAACAAAAAACTAGTGTCAAAGAGTTACCTAAGCTTCTGTGAGTAAATGTTTGTAGGCACTGAAATGAGGCCTATTTCATTGCAGGAAAGATAAAGTATTAAATGGTGTAAACAGAACATCGAAAAAGCAACATAGCCAGGAGTGGGGACAAATGACGGCTGTAAAAATGCAGTAATTAGGACTGCAGAGAGCGAACCATCCAGTGATCAGTGGAAAAGTGACAGAGACAAATTACAAAATAGAGTGAAAATGCAGTTATGTCACCTAGAAATTTGAAAAATATAAACAAGTTTCTTTTAATGACTCGGTAAATTTGTGAAGAGATTAAATTTCACTTATCTGTGTAATTCGAATAGAGGCTGTCTCACTAAGTAAAGAAAATTAGTGATGCAGAGTGTTTAGAGAAGAGACAGTAAAGATTTATCCATGAGTTACATACTGATTCAAAACTCACTGGCCGATCTGTCAGCTCTCACAGAACTGTCGTAACCTTAAATTAGAGTTTATTTTAAAGAACTTACAATAAGTAGTAGAAATTAATATCATTTCTAATCTTATGAATTCGGGTCAACTGTGAAAATAAAGCCCAACACAAAATTTGGAAGAGTCCTCAGTGATAAGGGAGTATTGAGGTTATTGGTAATTAATGTGGTGCAGCTGGTAAATGTTTGGGAAGGAGTATAAAACTGTCAGGATTGAAATGTGATTTAACAACAGGTATTCTAAAGGCAAATAATAAAGGAATCAGGTAAACATCAACAGACTGTGGGAGCACCAAGTTCTGTAGAGCCATTAGCCATGTGTTTACTGGACTGGATGCATCGATTAGGCAAATGTGGCTAACAATTACACTACACGTTACAGTAATGACATACAATGTCAATGCAGAAGAATGCTGCACTTGGTTTGAGGATGGGGGAGTGACAGTGCAGCAGAAACTCTCCCACAATGCATTGCAAAGGAGCTGCGCATAAAGGTTGCTTGTGCTGCTCAACACAAAACACAAGGCTTCTGTTTGATATTTCACCTGTCAACAGTTGTGGAGTGTATTTTTATGACTGGAGATCAGGGGCTAGTGCTGTCCCACAACGATCAGAGCTGAGACCATACATACACGCGCACGTAACTATGAGGTCATGCATTCTGGGAGGTCAATTGCGAGGGGAGTGTAGACAAAAAATGGAAGAACCCTGAGTAGCACTGATATACAGACGTATCTTCAGGTCTAAGTCCATAGCTCTCTGATAGTGGCAGCGCATGTGCATAAAGTGGTAATGGAGGATGACAGCATGCTTGCTTTCTTCTGTCAGAGGGCTGAACATAAAGTTGTAATTCAGCCACCTTTGGAGTGACGTGTGCAGTTTCGATCACTACGTTACAGGAAGGGCGCAGAGGCTTTGGAGAGGTTGCAGAAGAGGTTTACCAGGATTTTGCCCAGCTTGGACAAACTTGGATCGTTATCACTGCACAGAGTCAATGGCTGATGGGCGACCTGAGAGGGAGAGAGTGGACAGTCTGAGCCTTTTGACAAAGGTGAAAAATGACAAATTCTGAGGGCAATACGATGAAGGTGAGAGGGGGGAAAGTTTAAAGGTGGTGTGTGTGGCACGTTTCTTATACAGAAGGTGATAGGTGGCCACAATGTACTCTCTTGGGAGGTGATAGAAGCAGAAACGATCAATCACAACATTTAAGAGGCATTTAGGCAGACATACGAACAGGCAGGGAAGAGAGGGATATAGATCACGTACAGGCAGGTTGCCATTCTGAAGTAATACATCAGTATTAGAATAGACGTGGTGGGCCAAAGGGCTTCTTCCGGTGATGTACTGTCCTGTTGACTGCATGGCAGGAATAGTCGAGCTGCAGTTAATATTTTGAGTAGAAAACATCTCTTCTTTAGAACACACTGAGTTTTTGCATTTTGAGGGAAACAACGTGGAAGGGGAATGTATATTTGAATGGCTCAAATGCAACGAACAGGGAGCGGGAACTTACTATGTGCAAATCTTTAATCGGAGAGAGAATATAATCAAAATGCATTGAGAAAACTGTATGGGATCTTGGGCTTCATTAATGGAACCAGCAGCTTCATCAGAGTCCGACATGTGTTCAGCTCTACAACCCAACAGGATCAGTCAGATAGTTGAGTGACTGTTAGGATAAGTAAGAATGTCTCCAGAATTATTGTTGTAGGGGGCTGTCCTGTCAGAGGCTTAAACAGGAGATTCTGTGGCAGTGAGTGTAAGTTTAGGATGGTTTGTTAATTGCCTGGTGCTAGAATTAAGGATGTCTCTAAACATTTCAAGTCTCTTGTGGAAGGTGAGATTGAGAGGCCAGAAATTATTGTACATATTGATAGCAATGACATTTTTCAGGGAAAAGATTAAAAGCAGTGAATTTGGCACGTTAGGTGATTTTTTTTTTAAAAACTTGACAATTAGTACTTTCTTGTTTACTCCCAGTGCCAAACGAGGTAGGTGGAACAAGGTTAAAGGAGACAAAGTCATGGTGAGGAGCTGGTGTATTGTCCAGGGAATCAGCTTTTTGGATAATTCAAATGGCTTTTGGGATAGAAAAGACATGTTCCAAAAGAATGGGTCCGACATAAACTGTAAAGGGATCAATATCTTAGCAAGGAATTTTGCTCATTCAATTGAAGGACACTTTATACTGACAGAGATGGGGAGTGGGGGAATTATACGTAGCAGCGTAAACAGGTGATTGATGAGGAAGGTTCTGAATGCAAGGAGAGCACATCAATTACAAAAGAAAGAGGAGAGATTCAGAATATGCAGTAACTCTGAAGAACTTTTCTTTTCAATGCAAGGAGTCTTAAAGGTAAAGCTTATGAACTCATGGCTATGGCAGAAACTTGTCTGTGAGATGGACAAAACAAGCACCGATGTATGGCTCATGGAATTAGTCAAATTGATCTTACCAAGACCTCATCACCTCAGTTGGTCAGAAAGAGCACATCTGGATCTTCAATAGAGTATTGAGTCACATCAGCCAGGCAGGGCTTAAAATTAAACCACAGAAAGCATGTTGGGATGACAGGGAGTGACGTGTCTGGGATATCAGTCAGATAGGGGCAGAGGATAGTCCCGAAAAAACAAAAGAATGCGATTTTAAACTACCGAGTCACACACTGGGAAAGGAGTAAGTCAAGCTTTAGGAATGTTTAATTATTGCAGGAATTATGTGGAAAATTTTCAGAACTGGCACAACTATTAAAAGCTCTGACATCAGCCAGGAGCCAGAGAGTCAACATATACACAGACAGTCCTGATGTCTTTGGTATAGTTCATGGTCATATATTGGCCTGGCCTCAGCGAGGGTACGTCACCTTGTCTGGGGGCCACATACAGCACGAAGACCAGATTAAAGAGTTGATGGAAGCAGCTAATTTTGTGACAGAAGCAGCAGTAATGAAGATTAGAGCTCACAGGAAAACAAAAACCCCACAACAACAGGGCAATGAGTATGCCGGTCAGGCAGCTAAATAATAACTACTTATGCACTAAAAATGTTATTGCTATCAATATGTCCATTAATTTCTGGCCTCTCAATCTCAGCTTTCACAACAGACTTGAAATGTTTAGAAACATCCTTAATCATAGCACCAGGCAATTAACAAACCATCCTGAACTTACACTCACTGCCACAAAATCTCCTGTTTAGGCCTCTGACAGGACAGTCCCCTACAACAATAATTCCATTAAATCTTGTGAAATGCTGCGTAACACAAGAATCATTCCAAGTGTCCAAAAAGCGAATGGTCTTTCCATTTCCTCAGAGAGACTCCGTCCTTCAACAGTCCCAAAAGCTGAATATCTGGCAGAGAGATAGCCGCTGGAGACAGTCACACGTCTATCCTAACTGTGCTGGGTCATAGAGCTGAACACGTCTGGCTCTGATGAAACTGCTGGTTCCATTAATGAAGCCCAAGGTCCCATCCTATCTCCTCAATGCATTCTGGTTCTGTTCTCTCTCCAATAAAGATTTGTGCACAGTAACTCCCCGCTCCCTGCTCTTTGCATCTGTGCCATTCAAATATATATTTCCCTTCCACGTTGTTTCCCTCAAAATGCATAAACTCACTGTGTGCTCTAAAGAAGAGATGTTTTCTATTCAAAATATTAATTATAGCCCCACAATTCCTGCCACGTAGAAAACAGTGCAGTACAGCAGCAGCAGAAGCCCTTTGGCCCATCACGTCTATTATCATATTGATGCCATTCTGAAGTAATACAATCTGCCTGGACATGATCTATATCCCTCTCTTCCCTGCCTGTTCATATGTCTGCCTAACTGCCTCTTAAATGTCGTGATTGATCGTTTCTGCTTCTATCACCTCCCAAGAGAGTACATTATGGCCGCCTGTCACTTTCTGTATAAGAAATGTGCCTCATACAACTCTTTTTAACTTTCCGCCTCTAACCTTAATCCATTTGCCCCTAGAATTTGTCATTTTCACCTGAGGAGAAAGGCTCAGACTGTCCACTGGCTCCCTCTCAGGTCGCCCTTCAGCCATTGACTTTGTGTAGTGATAATAACCCAAGTTTGTCCAAGCTGGGCAAAATCCTGGTTAACCTCTTCTGCAACCTCTCCAAAGCCTCCGCACCCTTCCTGTAATGTCGTGATCGAAACTGCACGCGTCACTCCAAAGGTGGCCGAATTACAACTTTATATTCAGCCCTCTGACAGACGAAAGCAAGCATGCCATAGTCCTCCTCTACCACTTTATGCATAGGTGTTGCCACTATCAGAGCGCTCTCGACTTGCACTTGAAGATCCGTCTGTCTGTCAGTGCTATCTTCCATTTATTGTTTAC
Organism: Stegostoma tigrinum; assembly: GCF_030684315.1. Taxonomy (NCBI): domain Eukaryota; kingdom Metazoa; phylum Chordata; class Chondrichthyes; order Orectolobiformes; family Stegostomatidae; genus Stegostoma; species Stegostoma tigrinum. The sequence continues at coordinate 669,578 of NW_026728430.1, read as the reverse complement.
ATTCCCCTTGCAATTGGCCTCCCAGAATGCATGACCTCATAGGTACGTGTGCGTGTATGTATGGTCTCAGCTCTGATCATTGTGGGACAGCACTAGCCCCAAACTCCAGTCAGAAAAATACACTCCACAATTGTGGACGGGTGAAATATCAAACAGGAGTGTTGTGTTCTGTGTTCAGCAGCACGGGCAACCTTTATCCGGAGCTCCTTTGCAATGCATTGTGGGAGATTTTCTGGTGCTGTCTCACTCCCCCCCCCCCCACCAAGTGCAGCATTTTTATACATTTCATATGACAATAGTCACATACAATGTCAATGTAATTGTTAGCCATATTTGCCTAATCGATGCATCTAGTCCAGTAAACACATGGCTAATGGCTTTACAGAACTTGGTGCTCCCACAGTCTGTTGATGTTTACCTGATTCCTTTATTATTTGCCTTTAGAATACCTGTTGTTAAATCACATTTCAATCCTGACAGTTTTATACTCCTTCCCAAACATTTATCAGCTGCACCACATTAATTACCAATAACCTCAATACTCCCTTATCACTGAGGACTCTTCCAAATTTTGTGTTGGGCTTTATTTTCGCTGTTAACCAGAATTCATGACATTAGAAATGATATCAATTTCTACTACTTATTGTAAGTTCTTTAAAATAAACTCTAATTTAAGGTTACTACAGTTCTGTGACAGCTGATAGATTGGGAGCGGCCCCTCTCTCACTTGGCCTGAGAAATCAAACAAAGTCTCTCCGACTTGCAGTTCTAGTTTAAAGTCCTCGCACTCAGATGCGGCCAATGAGTTTGGAACCAGTATTTAATTCATGGATAAATCTTTAATGTCTCTTCTCTAAACACTCTACGTCTCTAATTTTCTTCACTGAGTGAGACAGCATCTATTCGAATTACATCGATGAGAGTGAAATTCAATCTCTTTACAAATTTACTGGGTCATTAAAATAAACTTGTTTATATTCTTCAAATTTTGAGGTGAGATAACCACAACTTCGCTCTATTTTGTAATCTGTCTGTCACTTTTCCGTCGGTCACTGGATGGTTATCTCTCTCCAGTCATATTCACTGTGTTTTTACAGCCGTCTTTTGTCCCCACTCCCAGCTATGGTGCTTTTTCGATGTTCTGTTGACACCATTTAATATGTTAGCCAGTCGGTCAATGAGGGAATTGGTCATGTTTTACAGAGGCTTCAAAATTTCAATAGCATCAAATATAATGTGGGAAATTTTTCTGTCTGGCTGACCTGTTTTAGCCTGAGCTTGATAACTTCTGTCCACAATTCTATGCATTTTCTGCAGACTCTGAAACTGCTCATCGATTGTAGTTCTCTATCTAATGTGTTTCCTGTCACTATCACCTGCTCTTGCTATTTCCAGTGATCCTTTCTTTGAAGGCCTGCAGACCTTTCTCAGAGTTAAACTCCCTCCTACCCAGCTGTAATCGTAAGAGCTTGGAAGACAATTGTTTCGTGGTAGTGGAACAACAATCGAGCACTTGTACTTCCTGTCAGGCCAGAATCTACATGCACAAGCTTATATCCTGGCACAACAGTCACACTTTTTCCTAGACATTCCACGACTGACCCAGCCCAGAGATCCTGCTGGCCTTCACAATGTTTTGGTTCAGAGGTGAAAAGTTACAGTCTCCGGGCTTGGGGTCATGGTCACATTTTGCCTTGTAATGGTGACATTGGTAACACATGTTGAGAATCCCAAGACCCTATGTAAAGTGGGCCACCACGCAGCCTGTTTAAATCAATTACTAGCAATTTCAATTCTTCCCCTTTCAGGCTCATACCTACACTAAATCCATAGCGATACATGAGCATACAGTTTGCAGGTAACATAGATACTGTGGTCACATAAATCATATTGCCATTCCACTTTGCCAAACAGAAACCTCACTGGTCTTTGTTCTAATCCCATAATTCAGACGTGATTATATGTAATACTTATTGAGGTCCATATTAATCAATTCGCTTTCATTCTTATTTCAGTTCACTGCGTGCCTGCCACAGCCAGCTTCACCCCTTCCCTTTCCATACTGCCATAAAACACATTTCCATCACTATCACTCCCAGGGTTATGTCCTACAGCTGATTCACAATTTAACCTTCCCATTACAATGTCATATATGCAGTCAAACGTCCCTTCCTCTGGTTCAGTTGCTTTTAGAATGCATGACTAACTCCCAAAGTGGGCGATGACGGTTTTCCACCAGCCTGTGAAGAACAGGAACCCAACACAACTTGCCGAAAGGGTTAATGATCATGTTTGGCCTTTGTATGCTTTCAAATGGGACCATTGCTTCTACTTTGGCCCCCACTTTAACATCGACAAAAGTGCATATTTCATCTGTAATAATCACCTACTCGGGTCTGACCCATCATGGTCACAGTGCCACACGATCAAGTAATATTTTCACCAGGACCTGATTTCCTGGATTAGGAATGCCAGCTTGGATGTTTCTATGCTCCCTTTCCCAATCTCTGATTCCCTGTCCATCTGCAACTTTCCCTCTCAGCTCATGCAGATGCTTTGCCAGTTCCCTCTCAAATTGTTTCACCCTATCTGTTCCGTAGCACATTTCCGGCCGTTCTCCTACCGCGTCCTCCTGCAGCTGCATAGCCTGCCTAGTCGCAATTCAAAAGGTGTTCACTTTGCTGGGGATAACCTCAGTTTCATTAGAATGGTGGGGTGTACTCTAAACCAATCTTGCCTTGTCTCTGTCAGGGCCTTTGACCAGTTTTCAGTGTTCGGTTAAATTGTCATACCTGAACTTTGGGGCTGGTATGGGAGATGGAATCTCTGTTCAGTTCCTAACAGTACGCATGCCTGTTTAATTTCTGTCCCTGTACAATGTGTCCTTTTCCAGAAACGGCAGGGGAATGCTTCCACCCACCCATTAAATCTCAAGTGAAGCGATCATGCTAAATTAGTGACAGTGCGCAGGGATGTGCAGGCTCAATCAGTTAACTGGGTAATTGTGGGGTTACAGTGATAGGGTGGACTGGGTCCCTCCTCAAAGGGTCAATGTGGACTTGATGGACTAAATGACCCATCCTGAATGTAGGGAGTCTATAATCTGTGATCTGAAGTAAGACTGGATGAGCTGGGTCAGAGACTGTATCAACTGGGCATGTACTCTCTAGAATTTAGGAGAATGAGTGGGGGATGGCAGAGAAACATAAAATTCTGATGAGCCTGGATGGGCTATATGGAGGAAGAGTAATCCAGATGATGAGGAAATCTCGATCTAGGGGTCACAGCCTTAGAGTAAACCATTCAGGACTGAGATGACGAAGAAATTCTTCACCCAGAGTGCCAACCTGTAGAATTCTCTCCCAAACAAGGCTGCTGGGGCCAATTAATTTGATATAGTCGAGATGGAGCTGGTTGTTTCCCTTGCGGCTAAAGGGAGGAAGGAGTATGGAGAGAGGGCAGGACTGGGATAATGAGATTACAAAATCAGTCGTGATCATATTGAATGGTTGTGCAGGCTCAAAGGGCCAAATAGCCTACTCCTGCATCTATTTTCCTTTTTTCTACATGTGTAGACCATTCAGCATTTTTTTTCTCGGTCAGGGGCCTGTACAATCCATCTGCAATTGTTGCCATGAGCCCCCTGGGTTATGACTGCTGACTGCATTTAATCTTGATTGTTTTCCCTGACTCTGTGTGTCCAGACTACATGCCTTTGATAACATTTTATTAAATCGCTCCCTATTCCACGTCACCACCAGCAACGCCACCATCTGATATTGCATGTTTAGGGAAAAGATTAAACCAGTACAAAGTGAATTTGATCGGTTAGGTAAAATGTTTAAAAAGAAACCTGACAAGTTGTGCTTTCTTGTTTACTCCCAATGCCAAACGAGGTAGGGAGAACAAGGTTAAAGGAGGCAAATCGATGGTGAAAATCTGGTGTATTGTTCAGGGATTCAGGTTTTTGGATAATTGGAATGCCTTTTTGGGATAGAAAAGACATGTTCCAAAAGAATGGGTCTAATGTAAACTGGAAAGGGATCAATATCTCAGCAAGGAGCTTTGTTCATTCCATTAAAGGAGACTTTATACTGACAGAGAGGGGGAGTGGGGGAATTATACGTAGCAGTGTAAACAGAAGGATTTATGGGGAAGGTTCTGAATGTGAGGAGAGCACATCAATTCCAAAAGAAAGATGAGAGAGTCAAAATATGTAGTAACGCTGAAGAATTTTTCAATGCAAGGTGTCTTAAAGGTAAAGCTGATGAACTCATAGCTATGACAGAAACTTGTCTGTGAGATGGACAAAACCGGCAGCTCAATGTTCCAGGTTTTAGGTGATGTAGGAACAATAGAAAAGGGGTGTGTGTGTGTGTGTGTGTGTGTGTGTGTGTGTGTGCGTGTGTGTTTTATTAAGGAATACACAACTGCTTTAACTAGGGAAAATATTTTTGAAAAATTGTCCACTCCCACACAGAATGAATGAAGAAAGGGAAGATCACTTTGATGGGATTGAACTCTCAGCTCACCAATAGTAAGAGAGAAATTGAGAAACAAATATGTCGACAGATCTCAGATTATATGGATTCTCTTACAAGAAAAGGAGTAAAACTGGACTTCTTTTGGACAGTAAGGCAGGGAAAGTTACTGAAATGAATGTGGCAGAACACTTTGGGTCTAGTGATCATAATTCTGTTAGTTTCAAAATGGTCATGGGAAAGGATAAGCCTTCCATAAGTGTTAGAGTTTTGAACTGGAGTAAGGCAAATTTCAATGGTATGAGACAAGAACTTACAAAAGTTGATTGGAGTAGACTGTTGGCAGGCAAAAGGGCATTTGACAAGTGGGAGACCTTCAAGAGTGTGATGACGTGAGTTCCTGTTAGAGTGCTGGGTAAGGCTGGTAAGATTAAGGAACAATGGATGAATAAGGATGTTGAAGTTCTAGTTGAGAATAAAACAGAACTTTATTTCTGACATAGACAAGTTGATTCAATTGAATCTCTTAATCAATATAGTGCGCGGCATTGTTAAGAGACAAATCAAGGAGACAAAGAGGGAATATGAGATAAATTTGTAAAGGTAAAGGATTAATCCAGAAAGATTCTACAAATACTTTAAGAGCAAGAAGGTAACCAGAGAGGGGGCAGGGCCTTTTAAAGATCAAATACATCATCTTTGCCTTGAACCCCAGGAGATGGGAGAGATACAAAATGTATATTTCTTGTCAGCTTTTACTGTGGAGAAAGAAATGGTGTCTGGAGAATGCAGAGAAATAAACTTTGATGTTCTCAAAAAAACTTCATGTGAAAAAAAGGGGAAGTTTGGGAGCTCATGGAGAATATAAAGGTCAACAAATCTCTGGGACTGGATCTAATGTATCCCAGAATGTGTGGGAAATAAGGGAGGAAATTATTAGATTCTTGGCAAAAATATTTGCATCATCTGTAACTACAGGTGAAGTACCTGATGACTGGAGGGTGGTTAATGTTAAATCTTTCTTTAAGAAAGATGGTATGGTGAAACTGGGGAACTATAGACCTGCGAGACTGACTTAAGTTGTGGGTGAATTGTTGAAAGTGAATATAAAGGACAGGATTCATGGACATTTAGAGGCAAAAATTGATTAGGGGTAGTCAGCATGGTATTTTCTGAGGAAAATCATGATCTCAAACTTGATTGTATTTTTTGAGGAGGGTACCAAAACAATGGTTAATGGCAGAGCAGTAAACAAGGTTCTGCATGGTAGACTAATTAGTAAAGTTAGGATTCATGGTGACCTTGTCAATTGAATATGGAACTGGCTTAACGGCAGGAGCCAGACAGTAATGGCGGAGGTAACAAAGTGTGAAACTGGATGAACACAGCAGGACAAACAGCATCTCAGGAGCACAAAAGCTGACGGTTCGGGCCTACACTCTTCATCAGAGAGGGGGATGGGGAGAGGGTTCTGAAATAAATAGGGAGCGAGGGGGAGGCGGACCGAAGATGGAGAGAGGAGAAGATAGGTGGAGAGGAGAGTATAGGTGGGGAGTTAGGGAAGGGATAGGTCGGTCCAGGGAGGATGGCAGAGGCTTGTCTTTCAGACTGGAGGCCTGAGATCAGGAGGGTTCCACCAGGATCAGTTCTGGGTTATCTTTTGTCATTTCATATAAATGATTTGGATGAGAATATAGAAGGAATGGTTAGTAAGTTTATGGGTTACACCAAAATAGTGGCATAATAGACAGTGAAGCAGGTTATCTTAGATTACAAAGGGATCTTGATTAAATGGGCTTAAAAACTGGCATATTGTATTCAGTCTGAATAAATGTGAGGTGTTGAATTTTGATGCAACAAACAAGGGCAGGACTTATACAATGAATGGAAGGACCTTAGGTAGTGTTTGAGAACAGGGGACCTAGGGGTGCAGGTACATTTCTTTTTAAAAGATTGCAACATATATACCCACAGGGTGGTTAAAAAGGCATTTGGCATTCTTGCCTTCATTGCTCAGTCCTTTGATTATGAGTTGGGATGTTATCTTGAGGTTGCACAGATCATTGGTGAGGCCTTTTCCGGAATACTGTGTCCAGTTCTGGGTGCCCAGTTATAGGAAGGATATTATCAAACTGTACACTGTTCAGAACAGACTTACCACGATGTTGCCTGGCATGGGAGGTTTGACTTATAAAGTTAGGCGTGCACCTTCTTCATTGAAGTGTAGGAGGTTGAAAGGCGATCTAATAGAAGTTTATGAAATAATGAGAGCTACAGATAGAGTTGATGGTAGTTGTCTTTAGATGGGGAATTTCAAAACCAGGGGACACACTTTTAAAGTGAGAGGAGAAAGATGTCAAAAAGAAAAATGTCATGAGGCTTTTTTTTTACATAGAGGGTGGTTTGTGTGTGGAATGAAATACCTAAGGATGTGGTGGATGCAAGTATAATTACAACATTGAAAAGGCATTTGGATAGGTGTATGAATGGGAAAAGTTTGAAGGGATAATGGGTCAGGAGCAGGCCAGTGGAACTAGTTCAGTTTGGGGTAATGGTCAGCATGGACTGGCTGGACTGAAGAGTCTGTTTCTATGCTGTATGACTCTGAATTTAAGAAGTAATAGAGGTAATGAGCATACACTCACAGAAAAGATGCTGAACCTTGATAAAGCTCGGGTGAGGTCAGTCAATTATCGCATCCAACTCTGGTCAGGAAGGATACGAGGGCTCTTGAAAGTGTGGAGTACACATTTACTATAGTAGTTCATTGAAAAAGAAAACATCTCCAACCCCCAGGTGCTCAGTGAAAAGCAGGGACCATTCTGTCCTCAACACGTGGGACATTGGGGCCAATATTCTGGCGGCAAGCTGGGCCTCTCGCCGTCTGAAACCTGCATCCCTTTTCAGTTTACTGCAAAATGCATGAACAAGAAGTTCTAATTCGGATCTACAGTTGTACACAAGTGGTGATAAAGCCTCCCAGACCACACACACCTTCATCCCAGGTCCCAAGATGACTTTCCATATTAAGCAGAGGTTCACCTGCACATCTGCCAATGTGGTATACTGTATCCATTGTACCCAGTGTGGCTTCCTCTACATTGGGGAAACCAAGCGGAGGCTTGGGGGCCGCTTTGCAGAACACTTCCGCTCGGTTCGCAATAAACAACTGTACCTCCCAGTCGCAAACCATTTCAACTCCCCCTCCCATTCTATATATGACATGTCCATCATGGGCCTCCTGCAGTGCCACAATGATGCCACCCGAAGGTGGCAGGAACAGCAACTCATATTCTGCTTGGGAACCCTGCAGTCCAATGGTATCAATGAGGACTTCACCAGCTTCAAAATCTCCCCTTCCCCCACCGCATCACACAACCAGGCCAGCTTATCCCCTCCCCCCACTTCGCCCCAAAACCAGCCCAGCCTGTCTCTGCCTCCCTAATCTGTTCTTCGTCTCACCCATCCCTTCCTCCAACCCCAAGCCGCACCTCCATCTCCTACCTACTAACCTCATCCCACGTCCTTGACCTGTCCGTCTTCCCTGGACTGACCTATCCCCTCCCTAGCTCCCCACCGACACTCTCTCCACCTATCTTCTTTAGTCTCCATCTTCGGTCCGCCTCCCCCTGTCTCCCTATTTATTCCAGAACCCTCACCCCATCCCCCTCTCTGATGAAGGGTCTAGGCCCGAAACGTCAGCTTTTGTGTTCCTGAGATGCTGCTTGGCCTGCTGTGTTCATCCAGCTTCACACTTTGTTATCTTCATTATTTCCCCGATGTCCTTGTCCTTTGTTCCTTTACGTGCTCCGACAATACCTGCAATCACCCGCTTACGTCAGTCAAAATGACGCTGCGCCTGCGTGCAAACACCAGCCGGAACGTTACTGCTCTGAGGAAGGGACACCGGACACGAAACGTTAACTCTGTTTTGTTTTCTTCACAGATGCTGCCAAACCTGCTGAGCTTTTCCAGCAACTTCTGTTTTTGTTCTTAATTTACAGCATCCGCAGTTGTTTCAATTCAGACTAATCTCTTGTCGGCGCTCAGCCCCACCCCTTGCTGTTTCCGATTGGGTGGAGGACCGCCCACGCCAACTTGGTCCTCCAGTCCCGCCCCTTCCTTTCTATTGGCGCAAACCCGCTGTCAATCACGCGTGCGTGGCGTATGGGTAGGGGAGAAGTCACCTTCCTGTTTCCCGTTTCCCCTGCTGTTGCTCAGCTTCAGGAGTGAGAGGGTTCACTGTGAGGTGGTGAAGGAACGTGTCTCAGCTGCTCTCTATGGTTCACAGCTCCTAGACTCGGAACATAAGCTCCTTTACATTTTTGCAGTCAGTTAGAACAAAGGAAATGCTGAAAACGCGCTGGCATGATGAAGTTGTATCAGAGATATTGGGAACTGCAGATGCTGGAGAATCCAAGATAATAAAATGTGAGGCTGGATGAACACAGCAGGCCAAGCAGCATCTCAGGAGCACAAAAGCTGACGTTTCGGGCCTAGACCCTTCATCAGAGAGGGGGATGGGGTGAGGGTTCTGGAATAAATAGGGAGAGAGGGAGAGGCGGAACCAAGATGGAGACTAAAGAAGATAGGTGGAGAGAGTTTAGGTGGGGAGGTAGGGAGGGGATAGGTCAGTCCAGGGAAGACGGACAGGTCAAGGAGGTGGGATGAGGTTAGTAGGTAGATGGGGGTGCGGCTTGTGGTGGGAGGAAGGCATGGGTGAGAGGAAGAACAGGTGAGGGAGGCAGAGACAGGTTGGACTGGTTTTGGGATGCAGTGGGTGGAGGGGAAGAGCTGGGCTGGTTGTGTGGTGCAGTGGGGGGAGGGGACGAACTGGGATGGTTTAGGGATGCGGTGGGGGAAGGGGAGATTTTGAAGCTGGTGAAGTCCACATTGATACCATTAGGCTGCAGGGTTCCCAAGCGGAATATGAGTTGCTGTTCCTGCAACCTTCGGGTGGCATCATTGTGGCACTGCAGGAGGCCCATGATGGATATGTCATCTAAAGAATGGGAGGGGGAGTGGAAATGGTTGGCGACTGGGAGGTGCAGTTGTTTGTTGCGAACTATGCGGAGGTGTTCTGCAAAGCGGTCCGCAACACATCCTACCTCACACCCCGCCCCCGTCACAACCACCCAAAGAGGATCCCCCTCGTTCTCACACACCACCCTACCAACCTCTGGATACAACGCATCATCCTCCGACACTTCCGCCATCTACAATCCGACCCCACCACCCAAGAATTTTTTCCATCCCCACCCCTGTGTGCTTTCCGGAGAGACCACTCTCTCCATGACTCCCTTGTTCGCTCCACACTGCCCTCCTACCCCACCACACCCAGCACCTTCCCCTGCAACCGCAGGAAATGGTACACGTGCCCGCACACCTCCTCCCTCACCCCTATCCCAGGTCCCAAGATGACATTCCACATTAAGCAGAGGTTCACCTGCACATCTGCCAATGTGGTATACTGCATCCACTGTACCTGGTGTGGCTCCCTCTACATTGGGGAAACCAAGCGGAGGCTTGGGGACCGCTTTGCAGAACACCTCCGCTCAGTTCGCAACCAACAACTGCACCTCCCAGTCGCAAACCATTTCCACTCCCCCTCCCATTCTTTAGATGACATGTCCATCATGGGCCTCCTGCAGTGCCACAATGATGCCACCCGAAGGTTGCAGGAACAGCAACTCATATTCCACTTGGGAACCCTGCAGCCATATGGTATCAATGTGGACTTCACCAGCTTCAAAATCTCCCCTTCCCCCACCGCATCCCTAAACCAGCCCAGTTTGTGCCCTCCCCCCACTGCACCACACAACCAGCCCAGCTCTGCCCCTCCAACCACTGCATCCCAAAACCAGTCCAACCTGTCTCTGCCTCCCTAACCTGTTCTTCCTCTCAGCCATCCCTTCCTCCCACCCCAAGCCGCACCCCCATCTACCTACTAACCTCATCCCACCTCCTTGACCTGTCCGTCTTCCCTGGACTGACCTATCCCCTCCCCACCTCCCCACCTAAACTCTCTCCACCTATCTTCTTTTCTCTCCATCTTCGGTCCGCCTCCCCCTCTCTCCCTATTTATTCCAGAACCCTCACCCCATCCCCCTCTCTGATGAAGGGTCTAGGCCCGAAACATCAGCTTTTGTGCTCCTGAGATACTGCTTTGCCTGCTGTGTTCATCCAGCCTCACATTTTATTATCTGGCATGATGAAGTTTCCAATTTGAAAATGATTGTGGCCGTGATGGTCCGAGAATGTAAAGCCTTAGAGTGATAATCCTGTTCCACTCAATGTAAGCCAATAACAGCAATGATTTGCATTTGTGTGGACCGTTTTAGATATTCATCAAACTAAAATGTTTCAAACATTGGTGAAAAAAGTTTATTTTACATTGAATATCTTAAAGAAGGTTAGAGAGGTTTAAGGAGGCAATTCCGGATCTTGTTGGCTCACCAGCTGAAAATGGTGAATGCTGTGTTGCGTGGGGTTTTGGAAAACGTTTGTAGCAAGTGAAGATTACCTACATTGTGGAAATAGGCCCTTCGGCCCTGCAAGTCTACACAGCCCCTTGAAGCATCCCACTCAGACCCATCCCCCTGTAACCCACACACCCCTGAACACTACAGGCAATTTAGCATAGCCAATCCACCTACCTGCGCAGCTTAGGACTGAGGGAGGAAACCAGAGCACACCCACACAGACACAGGGAGAATGTGCAAACTCCACACAGACATTTGCCGGAGGCTGGAATCGAACCTGTGTCCCTGGTGCTGTAAGGCTGCAGTTCTAGCCACTGAGCCACCATGCTGCCCTAGATCTTAAGACTGGAAGAGTTTAGAGGAACTGTAACAGACAGTACCACAGCTGTACAAGAGGTGTCTGCTGTTGGAAACAATGTAATGAATACTGTTCGGAGGACAGGTCAGCCGAACCAAAACTTTAACCATGATTTCGGTCTACAGATGTTGTCAGATCTGCTGAACTTTTACCAGAAAATTCTGTTGTTGCGTTAATAATAGATACTGTATCATGCCCTTACAAACTGTCATTGATATCTGGCAAAGAGGTCTTGGTCTGCTCGATAGTTACTGGTGTTCCAGAACAAGGTGTTGACCTGGGCACAGCGTTGTAGCCAGGCACATTCAAGGTCTAGGACTTCATGATGAAGACTCTGTAAAGCTTGGGGGAAATTGCTGCCAAGGTGCAGTGGGCAAAGGCCAGTGTACAAAGCTTCCTGTCAAAGTTAATTGGGTGTCCATTCAGTTATTGGACCTCCTGGTGCCTGGAATGCATGTAAATACAGGTTGGGTGAAGTAAATTATGTCTTTGGTTTGTTTGGTTTGTCTTTGGATGCAGACATAGAGTTGTACTGCGTGGACACAGACCCTTCAATCAACCCATCCATGCCAATCAGATATCCTAAATTAAGCTACCCCCATTTGGCCCACAACAAAACACTTACTCCTTATGTACCCATCCAGATGCCTTTTGAATGCACTTGCTTCAGCTTCTACCATGTCCCTGCTAGCTCATTTCATACACGCACCACTTTCCACATGAAAACATTGCCCTAAGCCCCATATATTTACTTTCCCTTCACCTTAAACATATAGACCTCTATAAGGTCACCCCTCAGCCTTTGACGCCTCTCTGACAAATATACCCCTCCCCAACTCAGGCTAATCAGTCTCTCCCTATAGCTTATACCTAGCAACTGTGGGAATATTATTGCAATTTTTTTCTCAACCCTTTCAAGTTTCGCTCAACATCCTGATGGTAGCAGGGAGAACAAAAGTGCACACTGCATTCCAAAAGTAGACTAACCAATGTGCTGTGAAGCAACAACATGACCTCCCAAATCTTATATTCAATGCAACGACCAATAAAAGCAAGTCTAGCAAATACCTTCTGCCCTATACTGCCCTTTGGTTCATCTGAAGCAATTGTCTCAGCAATTGGTCTTCAAAATTACGAACCTCATCTTTAATGTCAAGTATGGTCCAGCCACTTGTTAGCTTAATCCTTTATCATCATAAATTTCAGTTTTACTGGTGTTCCATGATGTCATGCAAATTCAAGTGAATCCCATTTTGTGATATCACACCACAGTCTTGTGCCAAACGTCAACATGATTTGGCGTACATACCCTTGAGTTTAAGGTTAATTTCAGTATGGCACCTCGGAATTCAAATTGCTTTTGCAAAGTTAATTGTAATTCATAATTCACAAAGAATGTAAAAAGCATGTGAATGATTGGTATCCAACAATCTTAATTATTAAATACTCACATTCCAATTTTTCACGCTATTTTATCAAATGTATTATCAGGTATGAAGTTGCAACATTAATGTTGGAAATTTGTCAAATGCAGAGCCTGATTAAAGTCGTAGCAGCTGAAGGTGTGTGGGCTGAAGACACTACGCCGCAGAATTCTTGCAGTGATATCCAGGCGCTGAGACGATTGCACTCCAGTAAGTACAATTATCTTCCTTTTTTCTTCAGGAGTACTCCAACCAGTGTAATATTTTCACACTAATTCAAATGTTGGTCCTTGATGCGACTCTCTATCTAATGCTTCCTTGATATCACAGGCAAACATTTCCCAGCTTGCTCTAGGTCTTTCAACAAGGGTATGCAGTGAGTTGAAATGAAAGTTTGAACCCAGTCCTGCAGCCAGAGTACCTGGATGGTCTCTCCCGATTGTGAAAGTTCTGGTGCATCTGCAGATTGACTCACTGTGACTCCTTCCCTGCAGTCAAATCAGAGCTTCGGCTGGAACTAGGTCAGTGAATTCCCAGTTCAGACCAGAATGCAAATCTCTTTCCACATTTCTCACGTTTCCATGGTTTCTCTAAATCAACAATACATTTATTTCTGATCAGCTGAATCCTTGTCCAAACACAGAACATGGTAATGTCTGCTCTCTATAGTGAACAGTGATATTTCCTTTAATGTTCAAAACCCAGGTATATTCAGATAACTATGAACTAGCGATCTGTCAGATTCTGATTTGCTGTTTGGGTTGAGTTTCCCAACTGCACATCCAATCATGGAATCCTGACATTGCAGAATGAGGCCATTTGGCCAATCAAATTTGTCCAACCAATGAGAAGCATCCAACCCAGATACACCTCCTTACCTCTTCACATAGCCCTCCATTTCCCGTGGTTAAAACACCTCACCTATACATCCCTGGAAGCAACGTGCAATTTAGCATGGCCAATCCACTGACCTGCACATTTTTGATCTGTGGGAAGAACCCACGCAGACACGGGCTCAGTGTAATAATTCCATACAGTCAGCTGAGTTCAGAATCGGCCATCCAAGGCAGCAGGGCGAAGCATTGAAACACCTTGCTGCCCCTCTCTAATATTCTGTGCAGCCTATTCATCTGAAATTTAAAGAAAAAACTGGGAAAAAGTGCAAGCGAACACAAAAGCACAAGGGCAGGTTGTGAAATGGAGCTGAATGAAACTGGAAATTTTTGGGGCTGCCATGGGAGAAAGTTGTCACGAAAGCTGCTGGATTCTCATTATAAACACAGCTTGTTCACTCCCATTAGTTGGAGGACCAGCGACTCCCGCTCTGTCCTACAGTCCCACCCATCGTTCTCTCCCATTGGTTGGGCTAATTGATTGATGGCCTTCTCTGCCGATTCAGCGGCAAGGTTTGCAATCGTTATGAGCATGCTCCAACCATAAGTGAACGCGACGACGGCACTTAGAGCGGTTGCCATGACTTTTGGAATTGTGGGTATGTCCACAGTCAAGAGCGAGTCTGTCTCGTATTTGCATCTCAGTTTAGAAAGCGGATCGAGAGAGCAATATTCAGGTGAAGGTCACTCTGCAACTGAGAGCATTTATGGAGCTGTTAGCCAATGATCAACAATAGAGCAAACGTTTTCCTGGAACAGAAAAATAATTTGCTGGAGAAATGCAGGAGGTGTGACAGCATCAAACAGAGAAAGCAGTTACGATTTCAAATTCAGTGGCTCTTTGTCAGAAATGAAGTTGTTTCAGTTTATTGTATTAGCTCCAGTTTGTATTTTGAATAGAAGTTCGGAATAGTGCTCGAATTTTTTACAATGAATTCCACACGCAACAAGATGCCATCTAACCTCCGCCATCTGTCTTCATTAGCAGCATACCAATCCACTTAGATATTTCACATTTTGAAAAGCATTGTCCATCCATACTGACCCTTTCTCTGGTCAACAGATGAGAAACGTTAACTCTGACTCATCTTCACAGATGTTGCCAAACTTGCTGAGGTTTTCCGGCAAATTCTGTTTTTGTTCCTGATTTATGGCATCCACAGTTCTTTAGATTTTTATGGCAGCGTCACTGGACCTGAAGCATTAATTCTGATTTCTTTTTCTTCCTCACAGATGCTGTCAGGCTTGCTGACTATTCCAGCAACTTTTGTTTTTGCTCCTGATACACACCATCCAAAATTCTTCAGGTTTTTAAAAATTATTTTGCATTATGTCTGTTCTCCATCTGTCTTCTACCCTCCACACCGTTTCCATTGATGTTTACTGAGGATTTCCTATTAGTACCAAGGACTGTGATTGAATCGGGGAGGTGGTTACATTGCAACTACATCTGAATCTTCTCCCAACTGAGAAAGAGCTCGAAAATTAATCACAGTTTCTGAGTAGGCTATAAATTGCACATGAATTGAATGATTTCGGCCATCTGTTGGGATGAGAGAACTGAAAAACACAGCCAATGGTTTAAATCTAAAAGACAAATAGTGAACTTGAGTGACAATCAGCAAATCAGGACATAGTCTGATGCACCCCGCCACTAAGCCCCCAACGAAATCGCCAGAGGAATGGGAAGGAAATTGCTTCATTAAACTGGGAGACACGGACAACTGCAGGAGGTTGGAATCACTGGGAAGGGAGCAATGGGAAAAAAAAGATACATCATTGGGTCAGAGAAAGATGACCTACAGTGAGGTACTGAGTTACTCACCTTGAACTATCCCACTCCTGTGCCTGGATGGGTTAACGACCAGGAAGCTGTGAGATGGAAGTTTGCTCTGAAATGGGCGTGAATTCGGGTGTGAGTGACAGGCATGTCGGGATATCAACCATGGGGTTTCGAATTGGTGAGTGTTTCTGAGTTTTCTGGCCCTATACTAGTCGTGTTGATGGGTTTCAGTTCTCTGCTAGTGTTACATGTTTTCGGTCCCCATTTTTCTCGATCTTTCTCCCATTCCCACTCCCAGAATGCAGGCTCTGGGGCCTCTCGTGAATGAGGGACCAGGGTCTACTTCAGCATTGATTTGGGTGTGCAGAAAGTATTTGGTGGAAATAGCAGGAACTCCACCCCAGAATTTCTGGCAGGGGAGAATCTATTTTCTCTCCATCAGCAGGGAAGCACACAGCCCGCAAAGTCTGGGGTGAGCGAGAACATTTTTGAGGTATGTAGAAATGATGAGGGACATAGAAGGAAGAGGCATCACGCATAATTCCCCTTGTTGGATGGATCAATGACCGGGGGCATGAACCAAAGTAAAGGACAGAAAGTTTAGTAGAAATTGGAGATTTTTTTCACCCGAAATATAGTGGGAAAATGGAACTCACTGCCTGTAAGTGTGGTACGTGCAGAAATCCTCAGAAAACTTATGATGTATTTAGATAAGTACTTGCAATGCCAAAATATTGGGAATGGGCCACGTGCTGGAAAAGGGATTAGAGCAGTTAGTCTCTTGTTATTTTGACTGGGACAAACTCAATGGGTCGAGGTGTCTCTTTCGTGGCTCTGGACGTGTGGACCCTGAATCCAGTCATGTCTGTGGGGACAGAAATCAGGTGAACTTTCTGAACAGTGGGGAAGGGTGGGGGTGACAGAATGAGTGGGTGAAGAACGGGAAACATTCACTGACAAAAGGGCTCATGTTGCGATATCAGAGGGTGTTGTGGTGGAGAAGTAAAGAGATTTTTTTGTTTAAAAGTGTCCAGATGAAGTATGAAATGTCGCCAGAAATCTGAAATGCAAAGTAAAGACAATCAGTGAGAAGCATAAAGAAAAGAATCAAATGAAAACCATTTAGGCTGAATAGAGATGATTTTCTTTTAACTCACAGAGTGGCGAGCATGTGGAATTCTTTGCAAAGGAAGTGGCTGAGTCAAATACATTCACTGTTTTCCAGGAGGAGTTCGATATAGTTCTGAGGGCCAAAGAGATAAAATGATGTGGGGTCCCTGAGCTGGATGATCAGCCGTGATTAATTTGAAGATCAGAACAGGCAAGAAAGGATGAGTGGACGATTCTTACTCCAATTTTTGAAGTTTCCACCATTACCAGAGAAATGGAAAGGATTGACGAGGATAAAGTGAGAGCCAGGAATAACAGCACAATGTATAAATCACTGCGAATGGAGAAATGGGATAAAGACCTGGGATGGATTCAGAGAATGAGTACAGAACAGAAAGGTGCTGTTCTGCACCATATCTGCCACAGTAATGAGGCACACCAAGGTCCATCAACTATCTACAATCTGCGTTTACAAGGCTATGGGATGGTTATGGAGGAACAAGTTGAGATGCAAAACAGGGCCGGAGATCATCCATCACCGCCCTCACCCTCAACCCTTACAGATTACAGAGTTTATTCTTGGCCTGTCCCACTATTTGGCGGGACTGGGTCCAGCTTCACGAAGCTGCCAGCTGATAGTCAGCTGTGTCAACTTGGCCGGGTTGGAATGTTTCAAGGAGCAGATCATGGGCGATATCGGAGCAGGCACCTTCTCTGCTCCTCTTCATCCTCCTGTTGTGGCTCTTTTACTGGAGCTCTGTTGGTGACCGTTTCTAAACTCTTATCTCCACATCCTCGTATTGTACGTGTAGGTGGCTATGGTGAGCCCTCGAATTTTTAAAAGGTCAATGTCTTATCAGTGTTACTTATGCATTTGTTGTAACATTTTTTAAAATTCATAGAGAACCGCTAAATCCATTTTGCCCCTCCAGTTGTTTTTACATAAAACTCCATTCTTGGATGTGAACAAATTTAAGTAGTGTCAAACAGGAAATATTGCCAAACCGCAGCAGTCTGTTGAGCAAGTAGGAGTGGACCATGTGAACCACGAGAATCCCTATGCTTTCTTTCTGAGAATTCTCACGCTGAGATGAGGAATGAACGCAGATAGTTGTAGAAGTCAAGAAACACAATTGACATTTGTGTTGCATTATCACTATAATGAAATGATCACTAGAATTTCAGAGATATTATATTACAAGATTTATCACAAAGAGACATAATACTGATGATCAAGAGTGTTGCAAAATGTATCAGCTTGAAGGGCAATTTTGAAAAGGAGAGAGTCAGAGATGTTTGAAGCGGGAACTACAGAACTTGAGGCCAATTATTGAGGTTATTAATCGATGAAAAAGGACAATTTCAGATGCTGCCATGATTGCTGAGTACTTACCGCACTTTCTTTCTGCATCTGTTCTTAGTTCTGAGGACTCAAGGGATCAAATTGTTTGAGGATAAAGGTCCTTCACTCGCAAATCTCCAACCTCAGTAGTTCACTGCAAACAGTGACTGATTTTAACGGTAGTCAACTATTTTATGTGGTAATTTTTCTCCCAAGTCTTGACTTCACAATTGTCCAGATTAATTTCTCTCAATTTAACAACCTGCGTATCTTCTCTTTTCTCCTTTCTTTTCCTGTTTTGAAAGATTGATTTGCAACTCGAGGTGCAGATGAAACCATATCCAGATCTGACAGCCACTCTCTTCATCATAACCAAATTGTCAAAACGTTTTGAACATTGAAGAAAAAATACCACTCATACTGGAGAGGAACACACTTTCTCTCTATGTGGAAGTGTCTGTGAAGATTCATCTAAAAGGTCAAAACACCAGAGCAGTCATATTAGAGACAGTGTGGAAATGTGGGGATTGTGGGAAGTCTTTTTTTAAAAGAATCATCACAGCTGAAAGCTCACCAACTCAGTCTGTTAAAAAATTGTGTTGAGTAATCGTGAATTGGAAGGCAGGAAGCGAGAATTTGTTTGTAAAATAACATTCAGGGACAAGATTGTATGGTACCTTGAAGGGATAGTGCTTTTCTAAGCCTAGGGATTTATACTGAGAGAGAAAAAAAAGTGTCTGCATATAGCTGAAGGTGTACAGCCCGTTCTAAAATTGAAACACGTATCAATTGGCTGTGTGAACGGAAACCTTGTTTTGGTGTTTTGGCAATGAGCTGGAATCAGCCAATTTGTCTCATCCAAGCATTAGCAATTCAAAGACAATTAAATTTAAACCTGGTGGTTTTGATAGTTTAGCATGAATGCTATTGTAATAAAATTGACATGTCATCCCAGTAGATAACGAGAGATTTTGAAAATCAGTGTGAGAATGAATGGTCATCTGAGAAGTAATCATCTATCTCTCACAAGCAATCACTGAGGTCTCTAAGAAAGCACCTGTATCCATAAAAGTCACCATGGTATTTCTAGTTAAGAGCCCTCACAAAGTACTTCACAGAGAAAACATCCCTGACACCCGGATCAGTGGAATAAAGGCATTTATGACGTGAGAGCAGCAGAAATAAAGCGCGTAGACTTTGAGAGACTAAGATTTTATTTTCTTGTCTTACTACTTGGATTATATAAGTGGGACTTATGTTTATTGGAATAGCATACCAGTAGAACTTAGTCCATTTAGGGAATAGTTAGTAGTTATTGGAAATTGTTCAGTTTGCTTGTAATTGTTTCATTTTGTTCACTATTATTTTTATTAAAAAATAAATGTTTACTTTTTACTTATACAGTGAATACGAGGGACTTTCTTTCATTTAACCTTCCTTTCTCTATAACAAGTCATATTGGGGAGAAACTGTTCACTTGCTCTGTGTGTGGGAAGGTATTCATTCCGTCATTCCTCCCAATGAGAGACCAGCAAATTCACACTGGAGAGAGTCCATTCATCTGTTGTGAACGTGGGAAAGCATTAACTCAATGTCACACTGGAATCAGACCATTCACTTGACCTATTTGAGGGCAAGTGTTTACTCAGTCATCCCACCTGCTGAGACACTAGAGAATTCACAAATAACCAGAGTCTTTTTTTTTAACTTACTGACACCAAGAAACAAACAGTGACAAAAACAAATGCTGGAACGGCTCAACAGGTCGGCAACATCTGTGCAGCGAAGTCAGAGAACGTTTCAGTTCGAGTGACCCTCAGAACTGAAGGTAGCTCAGAAAATAAGAGTTTGTATGTAGAGTGTGGAATGGCGGGGGTTGGCGGTAATGAGTAAATGATAGGAGGGGCTGGAGCCCAAATATAGAGAAGAACTGTTGGACAGACAAAGGAATGATTAACAATCAAGAACATCGCCAGGCATGCCTCAAGATTAGGTGTCATACTGATGAATCAACCAAACAGGACTTCTTGCATGGCAAGCAGTGTGAGTGGAAAGTGACTGACAGAGATACATGAAGTTGCAGAGGCTCGCTGAGCTGGTGAGTTTGATGCAAATGTTTTGTCACCCTACTAGGTAACATCTTCAGTGCACCTCCAGTGAAGCACAGGTATTCTGTCCCTTTTGTTAGTTATATGCCTCAGTTTGCTCGGCTGGTTGTTATTACTTCCGGTTCTGTTTTTCAATGGTTTGTACAAAGGCTCTTGTTCAATGTGTTTTTGCCAGAGTTCCAGTTGGAATATCAGGCCTGCAGAAATGCCTGGGCATGTCTCTATTTGACTTGTGTGATTATGGATGTGTTGCCCCAGGCGAATTTGTGTCCCTCATCGTCTGTGTGCAGTGAGACAGGTGAGAATTGGTCATGTCTCTTGATGGTTAGTTGGCGTTTGTGTTTCCGTATTGCCAGTTTTCTTCTGGTTTGACCTGTGCGGTATTTCTCACAGCCCTTGATGGTATTTTGTATAATACACTGGTTTTGCTAGTTTTGGGTATGTGATCCCTTATGTTCGTCGGTAGCTATCGCAGTGTGGTTGTCAGATTGTGGGCTATTCTGATACATCGGGAACTGAGTAGTCTTGTGGTCATTTCTGAAACTTCCTTCATATATGGTAGGCTGATTAGTGCGGCTGGTTGTGTTGTGTTTTCTTGATGTCTTCTGTCTCAGAGACAATGGCGGATTGCGCTTTTTTGGCACCCATTCAATGCACCACCCTGTTCCTTTGCCAACATGTCAGTCCGCTGGCTTGCTGCAGTGTTCCAGCGAAGCTCAATGCAAGTTGGAAGAGCAATACCTCATTTTCGGCTTGGGGGCCCTACAGCCCTCCATACTCAACACTGCGTTCAATAATTTTAGGGCCTACGCTCTCCCATATCCCAGGCTCTTAGCCCATAAGCCAGGCCTTGTTAAAACGTAGCCTGCCATTACACACTGCTTGTTTCAGTCACTAGCAGTCCCCATTAACAACTATTCACCCTCCCAATCTGATTATTATCAACTGTTTGTCTGTCCAACTGCTCTTTTCACCCTTTATACTCTATCCTATCGTTTACGCCCTACCCCATTCCTCTCCCCTTTGTTTTCTGCGTAAAAACTGGCGTTATCCCAGCCAGCATCAGTTCTGAGGAAGGGTCACCAGATCCGAAATGTTAACTCTGTTTTCCCCTTCACAGATGCTACCAGACCTGCTGAGTTTTTCAAGCAAATTTGTTTTTGTAATACCTCTACTAGATTCACTGAACTCGAACAGAGAGAAGTCTCACTTTCTCTTTCTTAGTCATGAATACTGTAGGCATTTCAGCACGTTTCTACACTTTTTAAAACAGTCTCTGCAGAATGCACTAATCTGGACCCAACTCATTATTCAGCAATTCATCCCTGCCACTTTGTCAAACTCTCACGCAACTGTGTCTGCTTCTATTTTACTGTTTTATTATTTCCCAGACCATTGTTCTTTTTCTACTTCACACTTCTCTTGAGATTTCTGGGAGTATTTGTTTGTTTTTTTTCCTCTTATTTGTTTCTTTTTTGCGCTTATTTATGCATGATAACACAGGGGCTCACAGCCTTCCTCTTTTTTTTTATTTTACTCATGATTCTGCCGAGACTCTCAGTCCTCCCTTTTCTCCTATTTTGCATGCTTGGCCTCACAACCCCCTCTTCCTTATTTCGGGCCCTTGCATTATTTCGCATGCTCTTGCACTGTTCGGCACATTCTCATGTTATTTCAAATGTTCTCGTGTTCTGTTGCATTTTCGTATTAGTTCACATGCTCTCACGCCGGGATCCCCTTCCACTATTTTGCGTGCTCTCTCAAAATAGTGGAAGGGGTCCTGGCTTACAGAAGAAATCCACCAATTGCCAAGCTAGCTAGAAAGGATGGTCAAGAAAGATACTCGCCCAGATCGTGGTCCAACGTTACCCTGCTCTAGGCAGCAAACTGTAGGAGCATTTATCCAGAGCAGGGACAAAAACTCAGGAGGCAGGCAGGATTCAAGCAACTGGAAGATGTTTCTTCAAACTTAAACTGGTGTATGGAGGGAGAGAGCCTAAGCATGTTTGCAGAATCTGGAATTGGAGGATGGATCAGTGACACACCATTTGCTTTTGTAAAAAATTACAGCATTTTTATATATCCTGTGTTGCAGTAGTCAAATGCAATGTATTCACTGTCCTTCCCCTTAATCTAAACACTTGGGACACCTCGTGGTCACTTCGAGAGGCAGTCCCAGGTTTCATGATCATATGCTGTGAACGAGACATTGTCTTCTTTTGGCTTGAGGATGTTTCTGTGCATCCCATTAATTCACATTCAAAAAAGTAAAATGATTATACACTTTCGGGACTTTCACAGACTTTTATTTTATCTATAAAGACAGGTCGAATTCTATCATCACATTCAGTTACTCCTTTTATTTTCCCATTCTCCAATTACATAACGTAATAACAAAAAGTCAGTTAGGTTTACCGAACCTATTCTACGAGGTTAACTTCTGTTATAAAGTTAGTTAAAAGAGTAACATTGTACCACTACGTCTACAGTCAGCATTTTATAATTTATGGGTTGTGAGGGCAAAAGAGAAGGCATCTCAGAAGGCATCTCAGAAGGCTATTTAACCTTCACATCTAAACTTAAATGTTCTTAAAGAATGTATTACATTCTGATTGTATATTGAAACCAACTTATATGATTAGACCAGTTTTAGCTCGAAACTATTGAATATTGCTGGTAACTTCAAAGAGGCAAGTATTGATGAGGAAATAACTTTTGCTGTTATCCTTGCAGCTGCTTCAGGACCTAATCTATCGCCGAACGTTATTCATTTACTGGAACAACCATCCTCTATTTATTAAAGCTTGAATAGGTCATTTTCTGTCCTGAGGCGTCCTTCTATCAGACCTGTCTGGGATGGCAACATAGAACGTCCTTTTACTGACCTTCTAGCAGTTTTATTCAAAGATAGAATTATACTTCACTGTGTGAACAGGCTGCTTAATTTTTGCTTAGCTTCTGTCTGCCATCTTGTCAGTAGGCCTGGGCAGCTCGGAGTGGTCTGGTATAAGTCACCTTACATAGCCAGTACAGGTCACCCCTACACCTGGTCAGAAAGTGTGAGGGCCAGAGAGACACAGATAGATAACCTCATAGAATAGGTTCGGTAAACCTAACTGACGTTTTGTTATTCCCTTATGTAATTGGAGAATGGGAAAATAAAAGGAGTAACTGAATGTGATGATAGATAGAGAGAGGGCCAGCGATATATGGCTAAAGAGACAAACAAAAAAGAGAATTTTGCTGACTGAGACAGAGAGAGGGACAGGGGCTAAGTGAGACAGAAAGAGAGAGAGGGACCAAGTGAGAGGGGTACATAGAGAAAGAACGAGACAGTTACAAAGGGTGTGAGACAGAGAATAAGCATAGAGAGGCAGAGAGGGAGGGGAGCAGAGGAAAATAGAGATTGGGTGACATATGAGGGAGTGAGAGTGTGGGCAGAGAGAGGGAGAGACAGATAGAGACCAACAGAGGGCGGAAGAGAGGGGCAGAAGGAAAGAAGGAGATACAGGAAAAGGACCATTGTTGGGGGTGGGGAGTGCAGACAGAGACGGATAAAGAAGAAGTGGAGGATGGAAGGGGAGAAAGACCATGGAGAGAGAATGGGGGAACGGAGAGAAGGGCAGACAGAGACAGCCAGGAACAGATGAGGAGAGAAGGATAAAGAGGGACAGGGACAGAGGGAGAGAGACAGAGAGAGGGAGAGAGAGATGGTAGGCTAAGGGAGGGAGACAGAAAGGGGACACAGAGGAAGAGAAGGACAAAGAGAGTGAGGGACAGAGAGAGAGGTAGGGTAAAGGATATATTAGAGATAGGGACAGGCAGAGTGGATGGCACAGAGATGGACAGAGAGAAGAATGGCGGGAGAGTAATGAGAGAAATAGTGGGAAAGGAAGTGAAGAATTGAGAGTGGGAGGGGGACAGTGAGTGTAAGCAAGAGTGTTACAGATGTGTGAGGTGTGTGCGAGAGACAGGGATGATAGAGGGAGAATATGAGTGAGCGGAGCAGAGGGAGAGAGATACAGAGAGAGGGGCAGGGAAGTGGGAAAGGGATGGGACAGTGGGACAGAAAGAGAGGTGTGATGGGGAAAGAGAAGGGAGAGGGCAAAGAGGTAGAGGACAGATGTGGAGAAACTGATAGTCAGGGGTGGGGGGGAGAGAGAGAGGGCCTGAGGCAAAGAAAGAGAGGGAAATGGAAGGGGAGAGAGAGGGGGTAGAGGGAGAGGAGGACAGAGGGAGAGCGAGGGACCAGAGGCAGGGAGAGGAACAGATAGAGACATTGGGAGAGATAGAGAGAGATGGAAGGAGAGGGGCAGATATATAGAGAGGGGTGGGTACAGGCTGGGATAGAGAGAGAGAGGGGGGGCAGGCAGAGACAAAAAAAGGACAGCGAGAGAGATAGAACATAACCGTAGAAAAGTACAGAGCAGGAGCGGGCCCTTCAGCCCATGATGTTGCACCAACATGGCGTCAAATTAAGCTAATGCCTTATGCCTGCCCCTGGAGCATTTCCCTCCATTTCTTGCATAACCATGTGCATATGTAATATTCTCTTAAACACCCCGATCTTATCTGCCTCTATGACAACACTTGCCTGAGTGTTCCACACTCCTACCGTACTCTGTAAAAACGTGCCTCTCACTTCTCCTTTGAACATGCCTCCCCACTTTCAACCAACCTTAAAAACATGTCTCCTAGTTTTCAACTCTGGGAAAAATATTCCGGTTGTCAAATCTACCCATGTATCCCATAATTTTACAGACTTCTATCAAGTCTCCCCTCAGTTCTACTGCTTCAGAGAAGACAATCCATGTTTATCTACAGGTGAAAGAGAAAATTGCTGGAAAATCTCAGCAGAACTAGCAGTATCTGTGAAGAGAAATCAGAGACAACGTTTTGGATCCAGTGTCTCTTCCACAAAACTGATGGCAGTCAGGAAACTGAGTCTTTCTAGCCTCTCCATAGAGGTCATACTCTCTAATCCAGCCACCGTCTTGATAAAACTAGCAAACCTGGAAAAGGAACAACAAAGCATCTTCTTCCTGAGAAGTTGAGGAAATGGCTTAGGAGATTTAGTACGTCTGCACCATAGAAAACACTCTATCCAGGTACAACAACTGCTGGTCCGGATGTAAGAAACTACTGAAGGTTGAAGGCCAGATCATCACAGAAGCCAACCTTCCATTCATGAACGCCATTACACATCTTGTTGCCAAGAAAACCTGCCAATATAATCGAAGGCCCACCCCAAATGCTAAGGCTCTACTCCATCCTCTTCCATCAGGCAGAGTATACAGACGTTTGAACACACACACTGGCGCCTAATTTGACAGAAACATTGAAATGTACCACAGTAAATCCCAGTGGGATAAGGTTGGAAAAACCAACACTACCCTCAGTTTGCTACCAGAGCGACATGGTGCTTTATTGCTGCAACATTGAACTGAAATCAGAAAACCTTGGATGGACTGATTAATGATTGAATTTGATTGATTGATCAATTTGGATAAAGAGATATTTGAGCACATTCTTCAGCTGCTGCCTAAACTTAGTCTGGGTCACGGCATAAATCGCAGTGTTTGTGCAACAACTGAGGAGCTGCAGCATGAAGCCTAATTCCTGCACAAACATATCTAGATACACAGAATTATGTCCAAAGTACCACACCCGATTCCACATAGAATACACCATTAACAGTGACCATAACATGATGAAATTGGCCGAGATCACAAACAGTAAAATGATGGATTTTTTTCGATTTTGCATTTCTGTGTCACACTGACCGTCCCCATTTGTGTGAGCCCGGAGTCTCCTGCGGGCTCTGCTGGTCACTAAAATGTGTCTGACGGTGAAAACATTGAGCAGCAGAATCAGGAGAACTGGGAGAGTCGGGGGTTAGAATGTGGTGGAGGAACTCGATTGTGACCCAGACAGCAGAGACATAAACACCAGTTCTTATGTCACAAAACCAGGGTTGGTTCCTCAGCCAATACCAACCCGTGAGCATAAAATACCAGAAAATGTTCTTTAAACAGCTCATCACAGTCACTGTTCCCAGAACCACAGCCGCCGTTTTCTCACTGCAATATTTACTTTTCAGCTTCTGGCAACAAATGGCCACAAATCGAACAAAGGTGAAAGTGACGGTAAACCAGACAGAACAGTCTGTGGCTGCATAAAGCAGGACGGCGTGGATATTACACACGGGGATGTACCAGAGGAAATAAAACTGTTCCTTATAAACAATGGGAATATGTCTCAGTATCAGGTCAAGAATAATGAGCAGTAGATCCGCCGCTGCCATGGCCACTAGGTAACGACGGACGCATGGAGACAATCCACAATCTTTATAAAGCAGGATGTAGATCGTCGCAACGTTTACTGTGGGAAAAAAAAAACAAATTGTGCATCAGCCTGGAGGTAGAATTACCAGTTTTCCTGAGGAACCAGTGAAGTTTTCAAATATGTCACTGTATTCAGAGATTTATTGAAGTAATTGGGGCTGAAATAGCAAATGGTAGGTTCTGAATTACTTACAAATATGTGACATTAAGCATAAAAAACACTCTCTCTCCAAACACACAGGCACTCATCCATAACATCAGATGGTTTCTAGAATGTTTCCACACAATTGATTGCTCATGAGCAGGCAGAGTTCACGCCTTTGCAGTTTCTAATACAGAGGGTAAAAACATTGCTGTGCCAAAAGAAAATTGAAGAAAAGATGAGGTTGGAAATTTCTGTCTTTTGGTCTAAACAGTGGTCGATCCTCCGTAATGAAGAAATGCAAAAAAGGGAAAACTTATTCACCTCTTTAACTTCCCAGGGGGACTTCAAAACAACGTTTCCTTCCACTCCCTGGAATGCGATCTCTTCCGTCAGGCACTTATCTGGGTGTTCACAGGTAATGCAAGTTACAGAATGCTTTGAGGAATGCTGCTTATGGAATATTCCGAGGAATGTCAATTGTATCATGTTCCAGAGATTGTCAGTTATAGAATTTTCTGTAGAAGGTTGGTTATAGAATGTTCCAGAAAATGCCAGGTACAAAATGAGAGAGCCATAAAGACCCATATCACAAGGGCCCTTCGGTCCACAAGATCTGGTGAAATCCACTCAGCCTCACAGTGATAATCTCTCATCAAAATCAGCTCAACACACTCTCTCTTGCCTTTGCAATACCCCCATATGGACATAGAATCTTCTGGAGAGAGTCAGTTGTGGAATGTTCCAGAGAATGCCACTTGTAGAATTTTCTGAATGAGGGTCGAGCTGTGGATGTGGTTTAATGGACTTCAGTGAGGCATTTGATAAGGTTCCCCATGGTAGGCTCATTCAGAAGGTCAGGAGGAATGGGATACAGGGGAACTTAGCTGTCTGGATACAGAATTGGCTGGCCAACAGAAGATAGCGAGTGGTAGTAGAAGGAAAATATTCTCCGGGAAGTAGTGGTGAGTGGTGTTCCACAGGGCTCTGTCCTTGGGCCTCTACTGTTTGTAATTTTTACTAATGACTTGGATGATGGATTGAAGGATGGGTCAGCAAGTTTGCAGACGACACAAAGGTTGGAGGTGTTGTTGACAGTATAGAGGGCTGTTGTAGGCTGCAGCGGGACATTGACAAGATGCAGAGATGGGGTGAGAGTTGGCAGATGGAGTTCAACCTGGATAAATGCGAGGTGATGCATTTTGGAAGGTCGAATTTGAAAGCTGAGTACACGATTAAGGATAGGATTCTTGGCAGTGTGGAGGAACAGAGGGATCTTGGTGTGCAGATACAAAGATCCCTTAAAATGGCCCCCCAAGTGGACAGGGTTGTTAAGAAAGCATATAGTGTTTTGGCTTTCATTAACAGGGGGATTGAGTTGAAGAGTCGTGAGATCTTGTTGCAGCTCTATAAAACTTTGGTTAGACCGCACTTGGAATACTGCGTCCAGTTCTGGTCGCCCTATTATAGGAAAGATGTGGATGCTTTGGAGAGGGTTCAGAGGAGGTTTACCAGGATGCTGCCTGGACTGGAGGGCTTATGTTATGAAGAGAGGTTGACTGAGCTCGGACTTTTTTTCATTGGAGAAAAGGAGGAGGAGAGGGGACCTATTGAAGTATACAAGATAATGAGAGGCATAGATAGAGTAGATAGCCTGAGACTATTTCCCAGGGCAGAAATGGCTAACACGAGGGGTCATGGTTTTAAGCTGGTTGGAGGAAAGTATAGAGGGGATGTCAGAGGCGGGGTCTTTACACAGAGAGTTGTGAGAGCATGGAATGCGTTGCCAGCAGCAGTTGTGGAAGCAAGGTCATTGGGGTCATTAAAGAGACTGCTGGGCATGCATAAGGTCACAGATATTTGAGGGTGCATACATGAGGATCAATGGTTGGCACAACATCGTGGGCTGAAGGGCCTGTTCTGTGCTGTACTGTTCTATGTTCTATGTTCTATGTCGTCGTTTATTGCAGTTTCCAGATAACGTTCTGGGCAACTCGCAGTTTCAGAATAACGTTGGTCCCCTGGTATGTAACACATAAGGGGAATAAGCAGAGCTATATGTTTTATTTTTCAAATCACATATGAATAACCTCCATCCCGAGATCATTCAGCCTGTTAAATCTCCTCCACCTTTAAATAAATTCGGGATTGATCTGATGGTGCCCTGTGATCCATGTCACAGGTACTTTCAATTTATCAATCCCTTGTCTCGTTGTACAATTAGAGATCCTGCGTAGGGAATATTAGGAATTAGGAACAAAATTAAAGAGCTGGACCTCAACTGCTACAATCATGGGGTTATTACCCGAGCCACGTGTAAATTGGTACAAAAAAAAGACAACTTAGGAAGTAAGTTTGCCATGAAAGGAGTGGTGCAGGAAGGAAGGGTTCCATTTACAGTGGCACTTGTATCGGTTTTGGGTCAGGAAGGAACTGAATCTTTGAGATGGACTGCACCTGAACTGTTCCGCAACCAGGATCTGAGTCGGATGTTGAAATACTGTGATCACAAGGACTGGAAACTAGTAGAAGTTGAGAGAAGTAAAGGAGAGGTCAGGGATTTACCAGGGACTTGAGATAGCTTTAGAACCAGGGTTAACAAGAATTCAGGGAGATTCTACAAATTTGTTAACAACGAAACAGTAACAATGGAGAGAATAGGGCCCGTTAAAGATCAACAAGGCTGTCTATCTATGGACCCACAGGAGAAAGATAAGATACTAAACAAGTGTTTTGCATCAGATAATGTGTGGAGTAGGATATGTAAGCTTGAAAACTTGGAGAAATACATTATAATGTCTTGAAAAGTGTCCATACTACAGACGCGGAGATGCTGGACATCTTGAAATGCATAAAGATCTGTAAATTCCTGGGAAATTAGCAGTTGTATCCCAGAACACTGTGGGAAACTGGGGAAGTGATTGTTGGGTTCCTTGCTGAGATATTTATTAACTATAACCATGGGTAAAGTGTTAGAAGACAGGAGGATGGTAATGCGGTGCCATTATTTAGGAAAGTGGTAGAAAAAAGCCAGGGAATTATGCATCAGTGAACACTATATCAATGGTGGCTAAATTGTTCGAGGGGCCTCTAAGGAACAGGACATACATATGAGGAAAGATAAGGACTGATTAGAGATATTCAATACGACTTTGTGCGTTGGAAATCATGTCTAACTAATTTGATCGAATATTTTGAAGAAGTGACAATGAAGATTGATGAAGGCAGAGCAGTAGAAATTGACTACATGGACTTCAGCAAGGGATGCAGCAAGGTTCCACGTGGCTTGCTACACACAGAAATATATGAATACGTTTCAGGAGTGGGCCATTCAATCCTGATCCCCCATTCAATAAGATCATGTCTGATCTAATTGTGATTCCTCATTCCATTTTTTTCACTCATTTCCATCTGTGCAGCCTCTGCTCTGTTTGCTGGCCATGTTACAGACACGGACGCTTTAACTGCAGCCATCATGATTCATCTAGCATGGGTCACCCAAGCGTCTGGTCTTCCTGAATGCCCACAGAAGCTTAAAGCACAACCTCCAGGAAACTATCTCCAGCATTTCCACGAACTTCCCAACAAGAATTAAGTGAAACACCACTTAACTCCAAGTTTGAAGCCAGGTATGAATCAACAACAGTCGGGGAATTCTTGAACACATGATTAGCAGAGAGACACTAACACAGATGTTCAGTAGACAGACACAGAACAAGTTACAAAGGTGTATGCCATAGCTGTTCAATATCTCCTGCCCAACCTGGAGCACCACACAGGACACTGGGAATCGATAGAAAGTACGAGCTGTACTTTTTCAAAAATGGTTTGTGAGTTTATTTATGATGAACTAAATGCTCTCGAGTGAACAACGCAATAGGTCAGTGAGGACACGGGACATCAATTCAGGTAAACTGCACAATTACTTAATGGGCAACAAGATCCAGAAATCAGTGTGTAAACAGCGGAATGGGAGTCCGAGGAGTCAGACTTTGGAAGGTGCAATCATAAGAATGAGAGCATAAAATAATGGAGCAGCCAGATAGCTAAAATTGTTAGATATATCACATCCTCAATCCAATTCCGGCCCAGACACCATAAACCCAGATAAGATATCTGTTCAGCATCGAGCATTGTGCAAACCAGGATAGTGTACAGCTCGAACCAAGCTGGCAATCTATCCAGTGTGGAACACTGTTTACATCAAACCAGAGCGCTGGCCTATAAACCCGGACTAGACATCTGTCCACCACCAGGAGCTTCAAGGACCACAGCAGTGAACTGTCCTGTAAACCCAGAGATGATACATGTGCAGCATGGGGAGCTGAGGAAACCATGGCAGTGCAGTGAATTCTAAATTTAAACGATACATTTGTCTCCTTGTCGAGCTGAGCAAACCACCCCAGTGCATTGCTCGGTAACACTGCCTAGATCGCTGCTCAGCTTGGGGAACTCTGCGGCCCATGCTGGAAGTGACAGGATGTGAGGGTCCCACCCATTTATAGCTCCTTATCTCCAATGTGCCATGACAAGGGGTGCCATGGGTGTGAAAATCACTGCCAGAGAGAGACGGTGGGGAATCCCACAAAAACAAGGGGTTCAGAAAATAGACAGAGAAAGGGAAACTGATAGACAATGTCATGGAAGGAGGTGTTCATGGGTTTCAGAATGGTGAACTGAAAATATTTCAATAGCATCTTGCAACATGGGCCAACGTTTCCAGGAATGAAGGGTGAATGGAATTTTGGTGTGAGTTCAGTTGATGGAGGCTGTTGGATGACCATTTGTTCGGTAGCTTTGTGACTCGGAGTGGCAACAGCAGGCCTCCGACTCATTGGGCTCAATCTTGCAATAATTTGTCTCAGTGTCATTTTCATTGAGTTTGACAGAGGAACATCTGCATGAGGCTGAGGTTATTTTCTGTTACTATCTCATTAATTACCTTCTCCACCCCATACTGTCTCTCTCATTCAATGTTATCCCATCTCTCCTCTTCATCATGGCTAATGGTATGCATCATTGCCTGGATGCCCCCGGATATTCTGTGATCCCTGGCACTGGTGCTATCTTTAAAAGGCTAATGGGCACATGATGCGGTTTTCTTAGTCTGGACCTGCCCAGCACTGTGTATAGCGAGCATGGCAGATCAGGGGCTATTGCGTCACAATTTTTTGACAGCGGCCTCGAGGCCCTAGTGAATGGATTCGTACAGAAGAAGACTATTCTCTTTCCAAGGGAGGCCATAACACCAGGCACACTGAGCATGATCGAGCTCACTGACCACTTCAGTCCAGTATCTGCGGGATGAAGAAATGCCCAGCAATATAGGGGTAAGTGTCAAACCCTTCCCTGTTCTGCTCGGATAAGTGCCACCATATTCTCTCCGCTCTGTCACACTCAATGGACTTCTTTCATAACATTGACCTTCGAACAAGATTCATGAGCTGACATTCTGGGTGCATGCAGGATCTTTCTTCTCTATCTTTCTTGCCTCCACTATAACCCCCATACTAATAAGACTGCATGGATTCAAAATTCGACCGACTCACTCCAGATATCTCACCAGTTACCCCCTACCTCCAACAGCACTAGCAGCAGTATCACCCACTTCCATCCTCCCTTCCTCCCTCGCTCCCTTTCTGTCACTCCAGGAGAACAAGCGTGTAATGGCGCAGAAAGTGTGAAGTCGGTTGGTGGAGGGCCCAGCATCCGTTTCCTCACACCTTTCTCCCACCTTGCGCCTTATGGACAGGACTCAGAGAGGACCAGGATGACTTGCCTGGAGGTTCAGAAATATCCATATCCCACCAACTGAGGAAGAAGCAATATTCAGTGATGAACAATTCTCATTTTAAACATACTGTCAGTTATTTTTTTCACCTGGCCTAACTTAGATGCTGTGGCCTCCTCTACATCGAGGAAACCAAGCGGAGGCTTGGGGACGGCTTTGCAGAACACCTACACTCGGTTCGTAATAAACAACTGCACCTCCCAGTCGCGAACCATTTAACTCCCCATCCTATTCTTTAGACGACATGTCTATCCTGGGCCTCCTGCAGTGCCACAACGATGCCACCCGAAGGTTGCAGGAACAGCAACTCATATTCCACTTTGGGAACCCTGCAGTGCAATGGTATCAATGTGGACTTCACAAGATTCAAAATTTCCCCCCGCCACTGTGTCCCAAAACCAGCCAAGCTTGTCTCCGCCTCCCTAAACTATTTTTCCTCCCACCTATCTCCTCCTCCCACCTCAATCCGCACCCCCATTTCCTACTGACGAACCTCATCCTGTCCCCGTGACCTATCTGTCCTCCCTGCACTGACCTATTCCCTCCCTACCTCCCCACCTACACTCACCTTCACTGGCTCCATCCCCACCCCTTTAACTTGCCTGTCTCCTCTCCACCAATCTCTTCCTCTCTCCATCTTCAATCCGCCTCCCACTCTCTCCTTATTTATTTCAGAACCCTCTCCCCATCGCCTTTTCTGATGAAGGTCCCAGGCCCGAAACGTCAGCCTTTGTGCTCCTAGGATGCTGCTTGGCCTGCTGTGTTCATCCAGCTCCATACTTTCCTCTCTCTTAGCCCTGAAAGCCATCTCTCTTTGTGTTGAGTCACTACAAACGGAATCTCCACGGTCTTGTTGAGTCACAACACATCATCTCCATCACCTCCTGGGAAAAGAACTTGGAGGGTCCCTCCTACACCTTCTCCTTCAAAAAGCTCAGGCATTGAATCAAATTTGTAATATTCACTTCCCTCCACAATTATCCTGACATCTTTAATAATCTGAGCTCATAAGCACTCAGGACCCTTTTGCTGCTCTACCCCCTTTGTGACTGTACAGACTATGGATGTGAGTTTGCACGCTGAGCTGGAAGGTTAGTTTTCAGACGTTTCACCACCATTCTAGATAACATCATCAGATAGCCTCCAATGAAGCGCTGGTGTTATGTCCCACTTTCTATTTATCTGTTGAGGTTTCCTTGGGTTGGTGATAACATTTCCAGCGTTGGTGATGTGATTTCCTGTTCTTTTTCTCAGAGGATGGTAGATTGGCTCCAAATCAATGTGTTTGTTGATGGAGTTCCGGTTGGAATGCCATGCCTCAAGGAATTCTCATGCGTGTCTCTGTTTGGCTTGTCCTAGGATGGATGTGTTGTCCCAATCAAAATGGTGTCCTTGCTCATCTGTATGTAAGGATACTAGCGATAGTGGGTCATGTCATTTTGTGGCTACTTGATGTTCATGTATCCTGGTGGCTAGCTTTCTGCCTGTTTGTCCAATGTAGTGTTTGTCACAGTTTTTGCAAGGTATTTTGTAGATGACGTTTGTTTCGCTTGTTGTCTGGATAGGGTCTATTAAGTTCATTAGCTGCTGTTTTAGTTTGCTGGTTGGTTTGTGGGCTACCCTTATGCCAAGTGGTCCGAGTAGCCTGCCAGTCATTTCGGAAATGTCTTTGATGTAGGGGCCCGTTTTGCCTGTTTCTTTTGGATTTGTTGCTGAGAAATCAGCGGACTGTGTTCATTGGGTACCCGTTCTTTTTGAATACACTGTGTAGGTGATTTTCCTCTGCTCTGCGTAGTTCCTTTGTGCTGCAGTGTGTGGTGGCTCGTTGGAATAATGTTCTAATGCAGCTTCGTTTGTGGGTGTTGGGATGGTTGCTCCTGTATTTCAGTATTTGGTCCGTATGTGTTGTTTTCCTGTAGATGCTGGTTTGAAGTTCCCCATTGGCTGTTCGCTCTACTGTGACATCTAGGAATGGCAGATTGTTGTTGTTTTCCTCCTCTTTTGTGAATGTTATGCCAGTAAAGGGTATTATTGATGGTCTTGAAGGTTTCCTCTAATTTGTTTCGTTTAGTGATGACAAAGGTGTCATCCACGTAGCAGACCCAAAGTTTGGGTTGGATGATTGGCAGAGCTGTTTGTTCGAGTCTCTGCATTACTGCCTCTGCTAAGAACCCTGATATCGGAGATCCCATGGGTGTACCGTTGGTTTGTCTGTAGGTTTTATTAGTGAAAGTGAAGTGGGTGGTGAGGCATAGGTCCACTGGCTTGATGATGTTGTCCTTGCTGATGAGGTTGGTGGTGTCCAGTGTATGTGTCTTTGGTTCTTCTCATAATAGTGTAGTCAGTGTTTCTTTTGACAGGTGGATGTTGATGGATGTGAACAGAGCTGTTATGTAAAGGGAGAAGGAAAGCAGCACCCCGATTCCAGATGACGGGAGGCGTCCTGAGGCTCCCTCTGACACCCAGCCACACGCCGCTGGGGCCCTGGAGGTCCCCCCAAAACCTCAAGGCGGGAAGCAGGAAACAGCGTGTCCCCAGCCTGACCCAGAGCCGGAATCCCCTGCCTCCGTACCCCCGACGGGGAGATGCCACCAGGAAGGCAGCACGGACGGTTTCCTGAGCCCAGAGAGCATCAAGCAGATCGTCCGGGCAATGGGCATGAAGGGACAGATGGAGGGGCTGGACCTTAGACTCGGGATGGGTACTGCCGTCACTGCCCAAAATGGGGGTACGAGTTGCGAGCATTAATGTGCGCAGGGTCAAGTCCACTGCAAGATGTGTGTCCACGTTAGCCTACCTGACCACCGTCAAGGCAGACTTCCTGTTTCTGCAGGAGTGTGGGATACCGCAGCTCAGCAGATACGCGAAATGGTCGGGCGCCTGGACCTTTGGGCCTTCAATCTGGTCGGGGGATAACGGCTGTCTCTCCTCGCGACTGGCTATTCTGCTGCAGGGGCGCAACTTCACCATCTCTCAAGTTCAGGAGGTGGTGGGGGGCTCCTCCTAGTGGCTGATGTCACCAACAGGAGCGCTGCCCTGAGGCTGATCAACGTGTACGCCCCAGCGGTACGGAGTGAGCAGTTGGCCGTCCTGCAGCGGCTTCCACCCCTGCTGGCTAGATCCAGGCCGATCATCCTCGGCGGAAACTTCAACTGCAACATCGATGCAGATGGAAGATCTGGCGTGGGGACAGCGGGTGGGGGGAGTGAACTGGACGTCACGTCCAGATTCCTGATGGGCACAGTGAAGGACGCCAAGCTGCTCGACGTCTTCAGCACCCCAGCAGACGGAGCGCAGTGGAGGTACACCTGGTCACGGCCAGATGGGTCTATTCGCTCAAGGATAGACTTCCTGTTCGTGTCACAGGTGTTCTCAGTCAGGTCCACTGGCCTCGAGCCAGTGTTTTCTCTGACCACTGCCTCCTGCTGGCCGACTGTCACTTACAGGACGACCAGCCGGCTGCCAAGGGGATGTGGATGCTCAACACGACTCTGTTGACCCCAGAGAACGTCGAGGAGCTTAAGAGGGAGTAAGCTGGTTGGAGAACCGTGAAACCCCTCTTTGAGTCTCCGGGCGACTGGTGGGAAACGGTGAAGGAGAACATCAAGATTTTCTTTGTCCTCAAAGGTGTTCGGAAGGCGAGTGAGAGGCGGGGAAAGCTGCCGCAACTCCAGAAAAGGGTGCAGAATCTGCTCCTTCTGCAGCTGATGGGGGCGATGTCACTGAGGAACTCTGGCCGATGAGGGGCCAGCAAGTCTCGCTCTTTGCCACGGAGGCCTCCAGGATAATCTTCCAGTCCAGGGTCCGCTGCGTGAAGCAGGGTGAGATGTGCTCGCGTTTCTTCTTTAAGGTGCAAAAAGAGAGCTCTGTGCTTAGCCGGCTGAAGGAGGACGACGGCTCGGTGACATCATCTCGGCCAAACATTCTGAGGATCAGCAGATCCTTCTATGCCGGACTGTACCACGCAAAGGCCACGGACTCTGAGTCGCTCCTGTCGTCTATCACGGAGGCCTTAGACGATGGCACGAGGGAGTGGCTGGACCGGCCGATATGCCTGGATGAGCTGACCAGAGCCCTCAAGGCCTTGGAGAGGAATAAGACTCGTGGGAGCGAGGGTTACCGGTCAAGCTGTATTCCGCTCTGTGGGACCTGGTCGGCCAGGACCTGCTGGAGGTGTACGATAGTGCGCTTCGGGCAGCGGAAATGTGCAAGTTCATGAGGAAGGGCATCATCATCCTCATTTACAAGAGGTAGGGGGAGAGGGAAGAAATTAAGAATTGGCGTCCCATTTCATTATTGAACGTGGACGACAAAATCATGGCCAAGGTCATAGCCAACAAGGTCAGGTCTTTTCTGGAGTCGGTGATTCATCCTGCCCAAACCTGTGCAGTGCCGGCCAGGAAGATCACTGAGAGCCTCGCGCTCATCAGGGATATGATCGCCTACATGCAGGACAGGCGGGTGAGCACCTGCCTCGTCAGCCTGGACCAGGAGACGGCCTTCGACAGGGTCTCTCATGCTTACATGAGGGATGTGCTCTCCAAATTGGTGTTTGGGGAGGGCATCCGCAATTGGATCCGGCTGCTCTACACCAAAGTCGTTTGCGCAGTCTCAATCAACGGGTGGGAATCGGACAGTTTTCCCGTCAGACCTGGAGTCAGGCAAGGCTGCCCGCGATCTCCTGCCTTGTTAATGTGAGGTCATGTTCTTCAGGAACTGGGTCGACCGCTCCTTCATCCCCTTCACCGTCAGGACAGACTACCTGAAGGTGCTGGGTGTTTGGTTTGGTGGAGCTGGGGCGTGCACTAAGACTTGGGAGGTGTGTATCACCAAACTGAAGCAGAAGCTGGGCAGGTGGACGCTCTGGTCCCTTCCATCGCGGGTAAGAACCTGGTTGTCAAGTGCGAGGGTCTTTCGGTACTGTTGTATGTGGCACAGGCCTGGCCTTTTCCTTGAACCTGCGCCGCCTCGGTCGCCCGGGCCATCTTCCACTTCATTTGGGGGTTGAGGATGGACCGGGCCCACAGGGATACCATGTACAAAGGCCTGGGAAATGGGGGAAAGGGCATACCGAACGCCACCTTCGCCCTGATGGCTACCTTTGTGTGCGGCTGCATCAAGCTGTGCGTAGATCCTCAGTATGCAAACACCAAGTGTTACTACTTACTGAGGTTCTACATGTCCCCGGTGTTGCGAACAATGGGCCTGGCCTCGTTGCCGTGGAACACTCCGAGTAGTTGGACCGTGCCGTACCACCTGTCCTTCGTGGAGAAATTTTTGAAGGGAAACACCTTTGACCACAAGGCCGTCAGGCAGTGGTCAGCACGTAGTATCTTGAGACCCTTCGGGCAAAGGAGAGGGTGGATCCCGTCGTGTG
This sequence comes from Stegostoma tigrinum, assembly GCF_030684315.1. Lineage (NCBI taxonomy): Eukaryota > Metazoa > Chordata > Chondrichthyes > Orectolobiformes > Stegostomatidae > Stegostoma > Stegostoma tigrinum. Next base: position 631,943 of record NW_026728430.1, on the reverse strand, counting down.
GTTCCCCACGCAGACTGCCAAAGTTGTTTGGCAGAATGCCTCATCGCCAGAACGTTCAAACAAGCACAAGGACATTGCTTGGCTGGTGGTGAGAGGGGCTCTGCCAGTGAGATCCTTTATGCATGTCCGGAATCTCTGTGCCAACGCACGCTGCCCTCGAGGTGGCTGCGGGGGTGCGGGGAGGAGACTGTCGATCACCTCCTTCTGGAGTGTGCCTATGCGCAGGAGATCTGGAGGGGGATGCAGTAGTATTTATCGAGGTTCGTCCCGAGCAGCTCCGTGCCGCGGAACTCCATGCTCTACGGGCTGTTTCCCGGGACGCACACCGAGACCAACATCAACTGCGCCTGGAGGACCATCAATGCGGTGAAAGACACTCTTTGGTCTGCCCGCAACTTGCTGGTCTGCCAGCTGAAAGAACTGACCCTGACCGAGTGTTGCAGACTGGTGCACTCCAAGGTCCAGGACTATGTGCTGAGGGACGCTCGAAAGCTTGGGACAGCTGCTGCCAAGGCGCAGTGGGGAAAGGCCACCATATGAAACCTCTCGTCCAGAATGGTAAAAAAGGGCCCTATCTGGTAACTGGGCCCAGCTGGTGCCTTCCCCATCTGGTCAGTGGGCCAAAGGGGACTGTGCGGGGAGACAACTGCTGGGGTATTTTCTTTGCTTTGTTTTTTTTTTCTTTGTTTTGTTCTTTTTTCCTTTCGTTGGTGTACGTAACCCCTGGGTAACGCCGAGCGGCTTGCATGACTGGGTAGGTGTATAAATATGTCTTATTATTTGTACATCTTATGAATAAAGTATATTTTTTAAAAGAAAGAAAAAAAAGGTGATGAAACGTCTGAAAACTAACCTTCCAGCTCAGCGAGCAAACTCACATCCAGTACCTCAACCTGAGCTACAAACCTTCTCAAAACTCGCTTGTACAGACTATTTTACATAGTCTTTCAGTGTGATTTCGACAAAACTACATCACCTCACACAAAGGTATTATTTTAAAAACGACACAGTCATGTAATGTGAGAGATTTACAAGCTTCATTATTTTCTGGGGAAAAAGCCTACAGCTTTTGCAGTGATGGAGGGAGACCAGCAGAGGGTAGCATTGTAGTATTTTAAACAAAAGAGCAAATACAGATTTGCAGGGGGTGTTGGTGTTCGACCCCATTTCAATGGATACACCCCAAAATAACAGAAATTTCAGTACAGGCAGAATGCAACACAATATTATGCACAAACCTGTAAATACATAATACTGTAGTAATTCACACAACGACACAGAGATTGATGAAAACATGCGGTCAAAAATTGAGACAAACACAGAAACGTACAAACTGACATACACATGGGGGCACACATGGACACAGGCACTCAAATACATATGTAAATTTTTACACAAATGCACACAGACATGAAAGCATACAGAGCCAATTGTATCTTCAAGACACAGACACAACTGTTTGATTGCTGAGACGACCAAGAGTTGAAGGAAGAATGCGGGAGAATAGGTTTGAGAAACATATCAGGCATGATCGAACAGCAAAGCAGACTGTGGGGGACGAATGGCCTATTTCTGCTCTAATTTCTTACATTTTCATGACCTTATCCTATTTGTAATCTATCTTCCCGAAAGAGCACTGGAGGCTAAGCTTGATAAATGTTTGATTGAAAAGTCTTAATGGTAAAATGGGGGGGGGGGTGGGGGGGCGGAGTTGGCTTGAGGTCTATGCCTGTTATTAATTGGTTGTATCCTTCAAACTCCGAAGAGATAGTGACATGGTGTGAGATTAACACATTTAAAAAATAAGGGCACTCTCATTTAAGACTAGTACAAAGGTATTCTCTTTTCTTCGTGTTGTGCTGTCTATTCTCACCTCCAGGTCAGTGAAGACTTGGTTTTTGAAGATGTTCAATGCTGAGCTCGACTGATTTTTGATGAAAAGGGGAGTCATTTTTTATACGAACAAACAGGAAAGACGTATTCAGACACATTCGGATTAAGAGTATGCTTTGGCATGATTCAACTCAGACAGGGAGAAAATGTAACCTTCCTGAGAAGCGATGGCTTGTTGCCCCAATCTCTGTCTGTCTGTCTGTCTGTCCGTCCGTCCGTCTGTCCGTCTGTCTGTCTATCTATCTATCTATCTATCTATCTATCTATCTATCTATCTGTCTATCTATCTATCTATCTATCTATCTATCTATCTATCTATCTATCTATCTATCTACCTATCTATTTATCTATCTCTTTCTCCTCACAGCGATGTGTATGAATGGAAACCCCCCTCAGTCATCTTTATGACACGAGGAGGATTCCTGTTGAGGATACATTGAAGTTTCCAAGCTTCCTGAAGCAAAGTGAATTAAACTAAATCCAACTTTTCCAATTAGAAAACCACCTGCCAGCAGCTTGTGTGACCAGAATGACTTTGGTAGCGGAATAACATTTGGGACAATCTACTTTTTGCTTGTGTCAGGAGTTTCACTTTTTTTTCAGAAAGCTCTTTCAAACTGATATTCTGCAGTGATTTTTTCTTTCCATTTGTCTTCACACGTGTGTATGTGTGTGCATGACTCTGTGTGTGTGTGTGCGCGCGCGATTGTAACAGTCTCTGTATATGCTTATCTTTATGTGTCTCAGTATTTATAGTTCAATAAATACGATGTACATATTTTCAGTGCTCAGACTGTTTGCCATTTATCTATCCATCATAGCTTGAGTAACATTGCTTTGTTTAAAGCTAAGTTGTTTTTAGTAAATGTAAGATGTCTATGCGACTTATGCCTAACGCTGAACGTAGCCCAGTCTGAGTCCTGCGTAATTAGCCATATCACCAACATGGTTGCAAATAAAATTTGTCATGAGTAGGAGTACAAAAGGAAACAATGACCCTCCATTCTCTTTCTAAACAGGAGTGAGCAGAAATTCTCAGGGTAATTTGAGTGAGAATTCTCTTCCCCAGAAGTCTGGGTGCCTGCATGTTTGTATTGATTCAAAGCAGTGTTAGTGAGATATTTGAAAGCAGTGTGATCCAAGGATAACGAACTACAGTTAGAAAAGTACGACTGAGGCCGCAACCAGATCAGCCACAATCTTCGTGTCTGGAAGAGCGGAGTCAAAGTGTCTAATGACCCAGCCCTGGTCCTCAGTCCTATGTTCCTATGTCCCATTCGGTTCCTCAAATCTGCCACACTAAAGCTGTAGAAAGCCACTTGCTCCAGCTACTTCATGCACAGAAACCCATTAGGACTGTCACACACCATCTGATGCATGTTGGATAATCTTTTTGGTGGAAAACGTGGGTACCAGTGTGAAACAGCCCCAAACTCTCCTCACAGATGTTTCCCAGTATCCATTAATTGGTCGTGGTCTAGACCTAGATTCACTGTAAAACAGCCCCCATACTGATCACTGAGATCAGTGACAATATCCTCTGGTCTTCCTAACTGCAACATTCCAAAGCATGGAAGGACGTAAGAAACAGAAGTAGATCTTTCAGCCCTTCAAGCCTGCCTTCCTCTTCAATGTGGCCATGGCTAATCGGCTGTTGGCCTCAATTCCTCTTTCATGTCCAATTCCTTGTAGCTCTCAAATCTCTGATGTGTCAAAACCTCAACCACTTCCAAACATTTCAGTGATCTATCTCTCCATACTCTCTGGAATTGAGAAGTTCCGACAGTCACTACTCTCTGTAAGAAGGAAACGGTCCCCGCACATACAGCATAACCTATTAACATTAACAAAAAATACAAACACGATGTAAATGTGATGGGCACAGATTGCAGGGCAGCATTTGAGTCACAATGGTATCAATGAAACCAAACAAAATTAGAGTAATAAGGAATCAGTGCAAACTCTTCATTGGGTGGGGACATTCATAGCATAGTGTGGTTGTTAGACATCGATCATCTCAGTCCCGGGGTATCATTGCGGGAGGTCTTCAAGGTAGCTTCCTCGACATAAACATTTTCAGCTGTTTTATCAATGTCTTACCCCCTTAATAGGATTAGAAATTGGGATTTCACTGAAGATGACAAAATGAGCACAACTTGTCAGGCCTCAGTTCCTGAAGCAGTCTGTGTCAGTGTGTAGCAAGAACTGGGAAACATTCAAGCTTGAAATATGAAAGTGTGGGTAACATTCATGTCACAGCAATACAAGACACAGAACATATCTGTAGTAAAAGGAAAAGCTCATTCAGCCCCATGAGATCATTTCACAGGAGTATAAGAAAGTCTTTCAGTCCATGGAGATTTTGGAGAGCAAGTGGCACAGCCCATTCAGCCATTCCTGCCTATTACATCAGAAGAGAGTGTGTCTTGTCAGCACATCAAACTTTTAAACAGGACTCAGAGGTTGCCTAATCTGGCCCAGGAGCCTCTTCCATGGAATGAGGAAGATGCCACTCAGCCCTTTGAACCACTTATACAGAAATAGGAGGACATTATTGCCGGCCCAACATGACTAATCAATGAAGCACAGACTGCACAGATAGACTGTCCCATGTTGCTCCTTCTGGCTGCATAGCTAATGGTACTTTCATGTAATTTGCTGATTGTGAGAAGGGAAAGTGGATCGGTTATGCCACCCTCAAAGATACGTCTTCCATCTCCGAGAATACAAATTGGTTTTCTATATGGAGGTCAGAAACTGGAAGCGATAGCAAACTCCGTCTGATGTAGGGCACTGTGGTGCCTGACAGGTTTGTGAACAACATGAGAATCAGTGCAGGGTCACACACCAACTGCCAAATAAAGTGGTGAGAGTTCATTGAGAGCCTGGAGATCTCTTAACCTGAAGATGAGGTGTCAACTTGGCGAAGCTACCAAAGAGGACTATTTGTATGTCAACAGCATAAGCTGCAAGTGATGGAGCGAAGCAATTTCATAGCAAATGGGTCAGATCTCAGCCCTGCAGCCCTGGTACATCCACTTGTGTATGATGGTGGAGAATCAAACAATGCACTGGAGGAGGAGGCTCCACAAATATTCCCATCCGCAATGATGGAAGAGCCCAGCACATCCGTGCAAAAGGTAAGGCTGAAGCTTTGGCTGCTATCTTCAGCCAGAAATGCCATGTGGATGATCCATTTTGACTTCCTCCACCAGTCCCCGCCATTACAGATACCAGTCTTCAGCAAAATCTATTCATTCTATGTGATACCAAGAAATGTTTGGAGACACTGAATACTGAAAAGGCTACAGGCCCAGATAACATTCTGGCATAATATTGAAGTCTTATGCTCTAGAACATGCCATTCCCCTAGCCAAGCTGTTCCAGGCAGTTACTGGGAACTACCTGGCAACATATAAAATTGGCCAGGTAGTTTCTGTACGTGAAAAGCAGGACAACTCTTACCTGAATAATTAATGTCCCATCCGTCTACTTTCTATCACCAATAAAGTGGTGGGTGGTATCCTCAATAGTACTATTGAACAGCACCTTGTAATCAATTACTTGCTCAGTGAAGTCCAGTTTGGGTTTCACTGGAGTCATTCAACTCGTGACCTCATTAAAGCCTTGGTTCAAACATGGACAAAAGCGCTGAATTCATGAGCTGAAATGAGAGTGACAGTGCTTGGCCTGAAGGCTGCATTCGACTGAGTGTGGCATCAAGGAGCCTGATTAAAAATGGAATAAATTGGTATCGGGGCACACTCTTGAGTGATTAGACATATACTTGGCACAAAGAGCGATGGCCATGGCTGTTCGAGGTTTGCCAACATATCTCCTTGACATCACAGCATGAGCTCTGCAAGGTAGTTTCGAATGCCCAACATTCCCTCCAGCATCAGGTCAGAGGTGAGGATATTGATTGATGAATGCATAATGTTCAACACCATTCACAAGTCATCGGATATCAAAACAGTCCATATGCTAATGCAACAAGATCTGAACAGCATCCAGGCTTGGGCGAAAGGATTTGCCCCAGACAAATGCCAGGCTATGGCCATCGCCAATAAGAGACATTCCAACCACGGCCCCTTGACATTCAATGGTGTTACCATCACTAAATCCCCCTCTTTATCATTCTGGGAGCTATCGTTGATCAGAAACACAGCTGGACTCACCACAGAAATGCAGTGTCTACAAAAGCAGGCCAGAAGCGAAGAATACTTTGGCAAGGAATTCAGATCCTGACTCCTCAAAGCCTGTCTACTATCTTCAAGGCACAAATCAGGAGTGTGACAGAATACTACCACTTACTTGGAACAATGCAGCACCAACAACACTCAAAAAACTTGACATCCTCTAAGACAGAAGCGTCGACTCCCTTCAGCACCAACGCTCGGTGGCAGCAGTGTGTACTATCTGCAAGATAGCCTGCAGAAATTCACCAGTGATCCTCAGACAGCACCTTCTAAACTCATGATCATTTCCATCGAGAAGGACAAGGGCAGAAGATATCTAGAAACATCACCATAATCGAATTCCCCTTCAAGACACTAATCATCCTAATGTGGATAATATCTTGTGATTTCCTGCACTGTTGCTCAGTCAAAATCCTTGAATTCCCTCACAAATGACATTTTGGGTCAACCCAAAGAAGGTAGTCTGCATTGGTTCAAGAAGGCAGGTCATCACCAACTTCTCAAGAGCCAAAAGGGTAATAAATGTTGGCCCAGCCAGCGATGCCCAATTCACACGAATGAAAACTAAAAGAAAAACGAAAAACAACGTGAAGGTTCGGCAGGGATTTGTAAACTATCTGCAGGCACGTATCAATGTTTTATTTCAGATATATGTGATGGTGCATAAACTTCCATCTTTCAATGAAATCAGCTCTTATTCTGTCACAGCACGACAGATTAAAAAGTCATTTTGATTAGATGGCCTACGGTGTGTAAACAGCCCCTTTGGCCCAACAAGTCCACACCGCCCCTTGAAGAATCCCACCCAGACCCGTCCCCGATTACCACACATCCCTGAACACTACGGGCAATTTAACATGGCCAATCCACCTAGCCTGTACATCTTTGGACTGTGGGAGGAAACCGGAGCACCCGGAGGAAACCCACGCAGACACGGGGAGAATGTGCAAACTCCACACAGAACAGTTGCCCGAGGCTGGAATCAAACCCGGGTCCCTGGTACTGTGAGGCTGCAGTGCTAATCATTGAGCCACCATGCCACCCCAGTTTTCTACACACTCTCCTCATGTCAGCGTCATCTCAGGAATTAGTCTGGTGAAACACCTTTGCATTCTGTCTGAGGCAAAGAATCCTTATTTAGGAGAGAAAACCTGTACACGATGCTCAACAAATGAGAAAGGTTTCTTTAACCCCATACCGGAATCATTTTGCAATGAAAGACAACGCACAATTTACTGTTCTGATCACTTGCTAACCCGCCTGATTTCTGTTAGCAACTCATGACCAAGGAAATCCAGGTCCTTTTCGACAACATCATTTCTCAAAACCTCATTTTCTAATAAGTACAAAATAATAAGGATGGCATTTTTTTTTTGCCCGCATCCAAGTCACTTCTTTGCCTTGTGAACATCTGTGCTCCAAGCACTGATGTCTGTGATACCCTCTGAGTGGTTACCTTCAGCGTACAGAAGGACATGGCTCACTGTATTCTCTCCATTATCCAAATTTCATCCATGTAATACATCCCCCCTTACACAAGGAATCTAAATGGGTTTACTCACCTGTGTGCAACCACATCAAAGGTCTTCTATAAGTTCAAATACATCACTCCCACTAGTTCTCATTTGCCGATGTCATAACCAACATCCTGGACAAACTCCAGCAGATTTATCAGATAATTTCCCATTCATTAATTTAGGCTGACTCTACCAAATTATATCATCATTTTCCATATATCTAGTTGTTACATTAATTACAAAAACTGATATTTTCTCATAACTGACATCATGTTATCCACTACTTAATTTTCTGTTCTCCCTTTTCATCCTGTTTTAGATATTTGTGATCACAATGGCTACTTCCAGTCAGCAGGATCCTTTCCAAAATCTTGACCTCCCTCAATATTCCGGAATGTAGATCATAGAATCATGGAACTTACAGTACAAAATGAAGCTATTGACCCATTGTGTCTGTATCAACTCCTGAAAGAGCAATCCAGCAAGTTTAATGCTCCAGCTGTATATCTGTAGCCCTCTAAAGTCATCATACATCTGATGCAGCAACATATCACTGTTCAAAAGAATGTATTTTTTGAATACATCCTCTTTATTCTTCCTAATTTGATACATATCCTCATTTTTACCAGTCAACCTGTTCCCTAATATTACTGGAAGGTTTTTGCGTTCCTCCCTCTGTGGAGACAGACCAACATGTTCACGTCCACTGGACAGAGATGACATCGGTCACCTCATGAATACGTCAGAGGATGGCTCTCTGGAACATGATGGGCATGTAATTCAACCCTGCCCAGAAATTTCTAGAATTGAACCAGTTAACTTCATGGCCAGAGTCAGCACAGTCTTCTCCCTGGTGTGAGACTACAGGTTATACTGAAAGTGGTGACACAGCTCTGGGATCTCTTCATTGTTGAATAAAACTGGCTTCAAGCTTTGCAACTGAAATGAGTACAACATTGGAAAGCATTCCATGAAACTCCAGAGAGGAGACCTCAGTGCCCTGATACTCGCTGTTCACAGAGCTTCCCTTCGATGCAGACTCTGTCCTATTTGTTAGCCATATTGAAGTCCCAGATCCACTGTTACCGCAGCAACCATATCTCTCACAGAGTGGAGTCACCGGACCTTCAGGTCTCCCGAAATGAATGCAGCAGCTGACAACACAAACCGAAGAAACCATGAAAATAACATTCACCGGCTTTCCAATGACAGGGGAAAGTCAAATTTGTGCATACGTGGCGCACACATTCAGTTTTGAAAATGCCTTCCTCTCCTCATTTTCTGTTCCTGGACGATAAACTGTTACATCTTTATGCAGTCCCAGTGACCTGAAATACTTGCAGTTCCACTTTCCATAAAAGTAATTTACAATACAATTGCACATTTTTTCTGTACCTCTGTCACAATAACAGTAAAACCACTATTACCGGTGAAGATGGTTGGACATGCTGGGAGGAGGCACTCTAGCGATATTATATGCAGACTGTTAATCCAAGGACCCAGTTAATGACCCGGACCCAGGATTCGAATCCTGCCATTCCAGATGTTTGAATTTGAATTCAACAAAATATCTGGAATTATGTATTTATTGAAACTGTGAAACCATCATCGATTGTCAGAGAGAGAAAAAATATCTGGCCCACCACTGTACTTCATGGAAAGAAATCAGCCATCTTCAACTGGTCTGGCCTTCAGCGACTGCAGAGCCAAAGCAATGTGATTGGCTCTCAACTGCCATCTGAAATGGGCAAGACAGCCATTCAGTTATATCAGTCACTGCAAGGTCTCATGGAAATGAACAGAATGGCTCTGGGCATTGACACACGTGGACCGCAGTGGTTGAAGAAAACAGCTCACTGACACCTTCTGGAGGGCAAGCAGGAAAACGCAATAATTGCTGGCACAGCCAGCGATGCTGACGTCCAATTAATGAATAAAGGAAGATGAGCACACTCAGGGAAGAGAAGCAAAGGGGACATAACTCACTTTAAACATGGACTTGGACACATATCTGCACGGGAATGATATTCAGTAATATTGTAATAGGCCAAAAATAAACACGATTAGCCTCACATTTGATTTCCATTCCAGCTGATCATCAGCAGTGTCCCTAATTGCTTCTTTTTATCTCTCTCTTTCTCCATGCATTCAACACACTCCTTCTCTCCTTCAAAACATACATCTCTGTCATCAGATTCAATCACATTATTTCCCAGCTGCTTTCAGTTCCAATATGTGGCCAGTGGACTCATAATGCACACTCTGTTCTTCTTTCGGCAGGGGCTTCAAAACCTGTTCAATTTCCTCAGCAATAATTGGAACTGCAGATGCGGGAGAAACCAAGATAATAAAATGTGAGGCTGGATGAACACAGCAGGCCAAGCAGCATCTCAGGAGCACAATAGCTGATGTTTCAGGCCTAGACCCTTCATCACAGAGGGGGATGGGGTGAGGGTTCTGGAATAAATAGGGAGAGAGGGGGAGGCAGACCGAAGATGGAGAGAAAAGAAGATAGGTGGAGAGCAGAGTATAGGTGGGGAGGTAGGGAGGGGATGGGTCAGTCCAGGGAAGATGGAGAGGTCAAGGAGGTGGGATGAGGTTAGTAGGTAGGAGATGGAGGGGCGGCTTGGGGTGGGAGGAAGGGATGGGTGAGAGGAAGAACAGGTTAGGGAGGCAGAGACAGGTTGGACTGGTTTTGGGATGCAGTGGGTGGAGGGGAAGAGCTGGGCTGGTTGTGTGGTGCAGTGGGGGGAAGGGACGAACTGGGCTGGTTTTGGGATGCGGTGGGGGAAGGGGAGGTTTTGAATCTGGTGAAGTCCACATAGATAGCATTGGACTGCAGGGTTCCCAAGCGGAATATGAGTTGCTGTTCCTGCAACCTTCGGGTGGCATCATTGTGGCACTGCAGGAGGCCCATGATGGACATGTCATCTAAAGAATGGGAGGGGGAGTGGAAATGGTTTGCGACTGGGACGTGCAGTTGTTTATTGCGAACCGAGCGGAGGTGTTCTGCAAAGCGGTCCCCAAGCCTCCGCTTGGTTTCCCCAATGTAGAGAAAGCTACACCGGGTACAGTGGATGCAGTATACCACGTTGGCAGATGTGCAGGTGAACCTCTGCTTAATGTGGAAAGTCCCCTCCCCCCACTGCACCACACAAGCAGCCCAGCTCTTCCCCTCCACCCACTGCATCACAAAACCAGTCCAATCTGTCTCTGCCTCCCTAACCTGTTCTTCCTCCCACCCATCCCTTCCTCCCTCACCAAGCCACACCTCCATCTCCTACCTACTAACCTCATCCCACCTCCTTGACCTGTCCGTCTTCCCTGGACCGACCTATCCCCTCCCTACCTCCCCACCTACACTCTCTCCACCTATCTTCTTTACTCTCCATCTTCGGTCCGCCTCCCCCTCTCTCCATATTTAGTCCTGAACCCTCACCCCATCCCCCTCTCTGATGAAGGGTCTAGGCCCGAAACGTCAGCTTTTGTGCTCCTGACATGCTGTTGGGCCTGCTGTGTTCATCCAGCCTCACATTTTATTATCATCAATTTCCTCAGCACTTGCTTTTCCTTTTTGTTTCAGGCCTCCAGCATCCTTCTTTGTTTGCTTTAACCTTTTCTTTTGTGATTTCATGGGATTTTGGCATTATTGAAAAGGGCCAGCATTTGTTCACCGTCGCTAATTGTTCTTGCCGGTGAGGTCAATTCTCAAGGTCGTAACGAGCCAAGCGCATTATTATGGGTCTGAGGTCACTCTTAGTGCAGATCAACATTACTACTCTGACACAGTGACCATATTGTAAAGTAAATTCAGACACAAGAACAAGTTTCTGACCAAATATTTGTAACTGGAAGATTGGCTGGTGGAGAGCTAGAAACATAAAGTCTGTGTGATACCAAGTCATAGTTAATGGTTTATTCTACAGCAACAATGACACAGTTGTGGAGCCTGGGGGTATTATCGAGCTGGTCGTGGACCAGTTTGCTGATGGAGAGAATAATGATACATAAATCAGTTCAGGGCAAAAACGGTCCTCAAAGTTGTGAGCAGTCATGTCTGTAAAGGAAGGGTCTTAAATTTATGGAAATGAACGGTATTTGTAATTGAAACAAAAGAAAATAGATTCCACCTTTTCCCAAGTATGGATAACGGAAATAGCAATGAAGTTCAACATGGTTTCTGGCATTAAAGAATGGTCAGAGACAGTGACTTACCAGGAACACCAATAATAGCGAGGAGGGGATAGTAACCGGCTTGAATGATCATCAGTAGACCGCATATTCGCCATGTTAACAGGGCCCAAGGCTTTGAAAGGTAGAAAAGACCCTCAGATAAACTCCTATCCATTGTTGTAACATTCCAGTCTATTGTTCTCAGATTCTGATCCATTGTTGTAACATTCCAGTCTATTGTTCTCAGATTCTGATCCATTGTTGTAACATTCCAGTCTATTGTTCTCAGATTCTGATCCATTGTTGTAACATTCCCGTCTATTGTTCTCAGATTCTGATCCATTGTTGTAACATTCCAGTCTATTGTTCTCAGATTCTGATCCATTGTTGTAACATTCCAGTCTATTGTTCTCAGATTCTGATCCATTGTTGTCACATTCCAGTCTATTGTTCTCAGATTCTGATCCATTGTTGTAACATTCCAGTCTAGTGTTCTCAGATTCTGATCCATTGTTGTAACATTCCCGTCTATTGTTCTCAGACTCTAACGGATTGTTGTAACATTCCCGTCTATTGTTCTCAGATTCTGATCTCTCTGCGCCTTCTCTCTGCAGCTGCTGATCCCTGTTAGTGCTTTGGCCGATGCTCGCGCTTATACTATGGGATAACACACTGAATGGGGCCCCTTAGTAATAGGAGAGGGAAAGCCTCTTGTGACACAATTAGAATCCATGGAGACTGACATCAATCACAGTCACTGAACAAACAGTTCCAGTCAACTCCTTTAATTAGAGAACCTTCAGTTCAATATAATAAGTGGACTTGTTTGGGTGACTTAATCTCTGGCTATTGGCCTTATCTCCGATTACACATTGCTCTGATGAAGTCAGTTGTGTGGGAGAATAATGGCTGCTTTCTTTTTTGCCAGTTAAATGATTCTACAGTGCTGCCCATGTACAATGCTGTAACCACCTCCCCCCTCAAGAAAAGTCAAGAGGTTGTTACAGTGCTGGTCTTTCCTCCACTAGAACAAGCTCCAGCCACTGGGCATAGTTGTTATGACCATAGAGAGGAAGTGTGGATTTGGCTGGACATCCCTGTCATTTATCTAAGAAGACATTTTTTTTTCAACACACTATAAACTTTAGCTTTCTTTTTAATATACACTGAAAACCATCTTATTGAAGTTTATTTGCTTTAAAGTTGTAAAAATTTGACTTTGTAAACTGAGTCCAAAGCCAGACTTGGCATGAACAATGACCTTCTCCATTTAAACCAATGGATTAATGACAGAAAGAATATGATACCGGCTGGGAGACAGATAGGAATGAAGCAGTGGCAGTGGAGACTGGAGGGGAGTACAATGATCTCCCCCAGTCACCAGTTTTTGACCATCACTTTTTTTGGGAGGCAGAATGAAGTGTGATGCAGAGCAAATAGACAGGCTACATTTGGGAGATGAAATGCCCAATAACATTGTGAATAGAAGAGGATAATTTTAAATGCGACGTCGGGAAATATATTTTATATGTAGACTGTTTAATCACAGGGTATACATGTTGATAAGATTCTTCATATCCGGACAGGATATTCGGAATTAAAAACAGATACAGCTAATAGATGTAGGGCTACAGGATGATTTCTGGACAATAACAGTAGAAATATAGCTCATGTGGACCTCCTGCAGTAATGAAGAGCTGTGTGACCACTAATTTTCCTGTAATTATTCTGTGACATGTATTAAGAGGAGGCATCGTTGTTAGGACTGCTGCCTCACAGTGACTGGGAGTTGGGTTCGATTCTACCCTTAGGCGACTGTCTGTGTGCAGGTTGGATGTTCTCCTGTGTCTGCAATGTGTTTTCTCTGGGTGCTTCCATTTCCTTCCACAGTGCAAGGATGTGCAGGCTGGTGGCATGGCCATGCTGAATTGCCTGTAATGTTCAAGGATGTATAGATTAGGTGGTTACAGGGGGAAGGGTCTTGGTGGGATGCTCTGAGAGTAAGTGTGACCTTGTTGGGCGGAAGGGCCATTTTCTATGCTCCAGGGATTCTATGAAAAGTTTTCAGAGCATGTGGAGAGAGGCTTGTTCAATAAAGAACACAACATGTGTCATCATCAATAATCTATTCCTGTTTTTGTTTTCATGAAGTTCAGCTGTTTCTAAAGTATCTTTTCAATCAACATCAATTTCCTGAGATTCACGCATTTAGGAGGATATTCACAAAAAACAAAATTTGTTTGGGAACTTAACGAAGAAACAGACACCATTTTTATACAAGTATCACCAGCACAACTTCCTTAATGGGAAAAGAAATGGACTATGTTTTGTCTGATCTGAACCAATACAGTGAAGCTGCAATTTCAGTCGACTCTCAAGTGTTTGGTTATGGTCATTACATGAGTAACTATAAATTTTGTATGTTTGACAGGTTCCCCAAGTATCGATGACATATTGAGTTGTGATGACTTGCCATGAAATTAGTGAATTCAATGACACTGACATCATACGATCAATCCTCTGAAAGTAACCGTTTGAAAACAAACAACAAATAAACAAAAGAGAAGTGCAGCACAGGAACAAGCCCTTCACCCTTTCAAGCCTGTGCTGATCGTCATGACCTGACTAAAGAAAAAGCATCTGCCCTCATTTCTTCCATATCCTTCCATTCCGTCTCTATTCATGTAACCATCCAAATGTCTTCTAATTTTTGCCAACGTACCTCCTTCTATCATCTCTTATGGCAGTGTATTCCAAGCTCCTACCACTACATATGAAAAAAAAACTTTTTGCGCACATCTTGCTCAACTTTTGCGCTCTCACCTTGAACCTGTGCCCCTTTGTAATTGAAACATCAACCCTGGGAAAAATAAAAACCTCTAACTATCCACCCTATCCATGCCTCTCATAATTTTGTAGGCCTCTCTTCGGTCACCTCTCAGCCGCCGTCTTTCCGGGAAAAACAATCCCATTCTTTTTTAACCTTTCATCATTGTCAATGACCTCGAGAATGGCCAACATCCTGGTGAACCTTCTCTGCACTCTCTCCAAATCTCCCACATTTTTCTGGCAATGTGGCAATCAAAACGTCGGGAATCACAGCCTCAATATAATGTCATTCTCTTAGTGTCACTGGAGTCAGACTCATCCAGCAAGGCATTACCATTCTGAAACTTTAGACCCAACTATGAAAGCATAAAATATCTTGGTACTTGGATAAAAATGCAATCATCTGTGATTTGGAAGGCACTAGCAAGAGTAGATAATAAAATGTGAGGCTGGATGAACACAGCAGGCCAAGCAGCATCTCAGGAGCACAAAAGCTGACGTTTCGGGCCTAGACCCTTCATCAGAGAGGGGGATGGGGAGAGGGAACTGGAATAAATAGGGAGAGAGGGGGAGGCAGACCGAAGATGGAGAGTAAAGAAGATAGGTGGAGAGAGTGTAGGTGGGGAGGTAGGGAGGGGATAGGTCGGTCCAGGGAAGACGGACAGGTGAAGGAGGTGGGATGAGGTTAGTAGGTAGCTGGGGGTGCGGCTTGGGGTGGGAGGAAGGGATGGGTGAGAGGAAGAATAGGTTAGGGAGGCAGAGACAGGTTGGACTGGTTTTGGGATGCAGTGGGTGGGGGGGAAGAGCTGGGCTAGTTGTGTGGTGCAGTGGGGGGAGGGGACGAACTGGGCTGGTTTAGGGATGCAGTAGGGGAAGGGGAGATTTTGAAACTGGTGAAGTCCACATTGATACCATATGGCTGCAGGGTTCCCAGGCGGAATATGAGTTGCTGTTCCTGCAACCTTCGGGTGGCATCATTGTGGCACTGCAGTAGGCCCATGATGGACATGTCATCTGGAGAATGGGGCGGGGAGTGGAAATGGTTTGCGACTGGGAGGTGCAGTTGTTGGTTGCGAACTGAGCGGAGGTGTTCTGCAAAGTGGTCCCCAAGCCTTCGTTTGGTTTCCCCAATGTAGAGGAAGCCACACCGGGTACAGTGGATGCAGTATACCACATTGGCAGATGTGCAGGTGAACCTCTGCTTAATGTGGAATGTCATCTTGGGGCCTGGGATGGGGGTGAGGGAGGAGGTGTGGGGACAGGTGTAGCATTTCCTGCGGTTGCAGGGGAAGGTGCCGGGTGTGGTGGGGTTGGAGGGCAGCGTGGAGCGAACAACGGAGTCACGGAGAGAGTGGATTTAGCGGAAAGCTGACAGGGGAGGGGATGGAAAAATGTCTTGGGTGGTGGGGTCGGATTGTAAATGGCGGAAGTGTCGGAGGATAATGCGTTGTATCCAGAGGTTGGTAGGGTGGTGTGTGAGAACGAGGGGGATCCTCTTGGGGCGGTTGTGGCGGGGGCGGGGTGTGAGGGATATGTTGCGGGAAATACGGGAGACGCGGTCAAGGGCGTTCTCGATCACTGTGGGGGGAAAGTTGCGGTCCTTAAGGAACTTGGACATCTGGGATGTGCGGGTGTGGAATGTCTTATCGTGGGAGCAGATGCGGCGGAGGCGGAGGAATTGGGAATAGGGGATGGAATTTTTGCAGGAGGGTGGGTGGGAGGAGGTGTATTCTAGGTAGCTGTGGGAGTCGGTGGGCTTGAAATGGACATCAGTTACAAGCTGGTTGCCTGAGATGGAGACTGAGAGGTCCAGGAAGGTGAGGGATGTGCTGGAAATGGCCCAGGTGAACTGAAGGTTGGGGTGGAAGGTGTTGGTGAAGTGGATGAACTGTTCGAGCTCCTCTGGGGAGCAAGAGGCGGCGCATATACAGTCATCAATGTACCGGAGGAAGAGGTGTGGTTTGGGGCCTGTGTAGGTGCGGAAGAGGGACTGTTCCACGTAACCTACAAAGAGGCAGGCATAGCTGGGGCCCATGCGGGTGCCCATAGCCAACCCCTTCGTCTGTAGGAAGTGGGAGGAGTCAAAAGAGAAGTTGTTGAGTGTGAGGACGAGTTCAGCTAGGCGGATGAGAGTGTCGGTGGAGGGGGACTGGTCGGGCCTGCGGGATAGGAAGAAGCGGAGGGCCTTGAGGCCATCTCCATGTGGAATGCAGGTGTACAGGGACTGAACGTCCATGATGAATATGAGGTGTTGGGAGCCAGGGAATTGGAAGTCCTGGAGGAGGTGGAGGGCCTGGGTGGTGTCACGGACGTAGGTAGGGAGGTCCTGGACCAAAGGGGAGAAAATGGAGTCCAGATAGGTGGAGATGAGTTCGGTGGGGCAGGAGCAGGCTGAGACGATGGGCCGACCAGGGCAGGCAGGTTTGTGGATTTTGGGAAGGAGATAGAAACGGGCCGTGCGGGTTTGGGGAACAATGAGGTTGGAGGCTGTGGGTGGGAGCTCCCCTGTGGTGATGAGGTCGTGAATGGTGTTGGAGATGATGGTTTGGTGCTCAGGTGTGGGGTCATGATCGAGGAGGCGGTAGGAGGTGGTGTTGGAGAGTTGGCGTCTGGCCTCGGCGATGTAGAGGTCAGTGCGCCATACTACCACTGCGCCACCCTTGTCTGCGGGTTTGATGGTGAGGTTGGGGTTGGAGCGGAGGGAGCGGAGGGCTGCCCGTTCTGCGGGGGAGAGGTTGGAGTGGGTGACAGGGGTGGAGAGGTGGAGGCAGTTAATGTCTCGACGGCAGTTAGAGATGAAGAGGTCGAGGGAGGGTAGGAGGCCTGGGGGTGGTGTCCAGGAGGAGGACTTGTGTTGGAAGCGGGTGAAGGGGTCAGTGGAAGGAGGGTTGGGTTCCCGGTTGAAGAAGTAGGCATGGAGGCGAAGACGGCGGAAAAACTGCTCTATATCCAACCGTGACTGGTATTCGTTGATGTGTGGTTGTAGGGGGACAAAGGTGAGCCCCTTGCTAAGGACTGACCGTTCGTCCTCAGTCAGTGGGAGGTCTGGGGGGATGGTGAAGATGCGGCAGGGCTCAGTGTGGCTGTCTCCTCTGGGGTTGCTGGCTGTGGAGGTTGTGGGCGGAGCGATTAGGTCGTCGGCCGTGGGCGGGGTTCCGTCGGCCGTGGGCGGGGTTCCGTCGGCCGTGGGCGGGGTTCCGTCGGCGACGGCCGTGGGCGGGGTTTCGCCGGCGACGGCCGTGGGCGGGGTTCCGTCGGCCGTGGGCGGGGTTCCGTCGGCGTCGACCGTGGGCGGGGTTCCGTCGGCTGTTGGAGGGTGGGGGAGGGCGGCTGCAGCTGCGGTGAGGGTAGTGTGTGGGGTGTTGCACCTGGACGTGGGGGTGGTGACTGCAGCAGCGGTTCCGGAAGTTCTGTGGCCGGCGGAGGCGGATGTGACGTCATCGGTGGGGTCTCCGGCCGTGTCCTCATGGTCAATGGCGGCGGGTGCATGGTGGGGGAGGGGAAGGGACAGAGTCGGGATTTGGGAGGCGCAGGAATCCTCTTGTGGGTGGCAGGGGCCAGTGAGTTGGTTGTACTTACGATTTTTGGTGTCCAGTAAAGCTGAGTGGAACTGGGTGTTCAGTCTGTGGATCCTGCGGAGGATGAAAAACAGCAGAGGTCCTTTGCAGGTCTGGGAGAGGGATGCTCTGAGCTGGGGCAGGCTGGATTGCAGTGCCTGGAGGTGCCGGCGCATGGCTGCAAGTGTCTGTTTCAGAACTCGCAGGGAGAAACGCTTCTGAAGGGTCTGAATATTCTGGGTGTAGAGGTGGTCACGGCTGGGACCAAATTGGGAAGGCTGAAATGTAGACTGTAGTCCCTTGGGGATGATCTGGTTCCGTAGGCAGGTGCTGAGGAAGGCGATGTGGCTGTGGTACCTGGTTTGCTTCAGGGCATGGTCGAGCAGTTTCAAGGCCGAAGAGATTACAAGAGAGTTGCAATGGGAGAGAGATTCCCTGAGGTTGGTCCGGAGGGAGGAGGGTAACTTCTTCAGGTTAGGCATCCCTGGAAGAGGCTTCGCAGTGAGGTGAAAATAGTATCAGAGATAATGGGAACTGCAGATGCTGGAGAATTCCAAGATAATAAAATGTGAGGCTGGATGAACACAGCAGGCAAAGCAGCATCTCAGGAGCACAAAAGCTCAACAACTTCTCTGTTGACTCCTCCCACATCCTACAGACTAAGGGGGTGGCTATGGGCACCCGCATGGGCCCCAGCTATGCCTGCCTCTTTGTAGGTTACGTGGAACAGTCCCTCTTCCGCACCTACACAGGCCCCAAACCCCACCTCTTCCTCCGGTACATTGATGACTGTATCGGCGCCGCCTCTTGCTCCCCAGAGGAGCTCGAACAGTTCATCCACTTCACCAACACCTTCCACCCCAACCTTCAGTTCACCTGGGCCATCTCCAGCACATCCCTCACCTTCCTGGACCTCTCAGTCTCCATCTCAGGCAACCAGCTTGTAACTGATGTCCATTTCAAGCCCACCGACTCCCACAGCTACCTAGAATACACCTCCTCCCACCCACCCTCCTGCAAAAATTCCATCCCCTATTCCCAATTCCTCCGCCTCCGCCGCATCTGCTCCCACGATAAGACATTCCACTCCCGCACATCCCAGATGTCCAAGTTCTTTAAGGACCGCAACTTTCCCCCCACAGTGATCGAGAACGCCCTTGACCGCATCTCCCGTATTTCCCGCAACACATCCCTCACACCCCGCCCCCGCCACAACCGCCCCAAGAGGATCCCCCTCGTTCTCACACACCACCCTACCAACTTCCGGATACAACGCATTATCCTCCGACACTTCCGCCATTTACGATCCGACCCCACCACCCAAGACATTTTTCCATCCCCTCCCCTGTCAGCTTTCCGGAGAGACCACTCTCACCGTGACTCCGTTGTTCGTTCCACACTGCCCTCCAACCCCACCATACCCGGCACCTTCCCCTGCAACCGCAGGAAATGCTACACCTGTCCCCACACCTCCTCCCTCACCCCCATCCCAGGCCCCAAGATGACATTCCACATTAAGCAGAGGTTCACCTGCACATCTGCCAATGTGGTATACTGCATCCACTGTACCCGGTGCGGCTTCCTCTACATTGGGGAAACCAAGCGGAGGCTTGGGGACCGCTTTGCAGAACACCTCCGCTCAGTTCACAACCAACAACTGCACCTCCCAGTCGCAAACCATTTCCACTCCCCCTCCCATTCTCTAGATGACATGTCCGTCATCGGCCTCCTGCAGTGACACAATGATGCCACCCGAAGGTTGCAGGAACAGCAACTCATATTCCGCCTGGGAACCCTGCAGCCATATGGTATCAATGTGGACTTCACCAGTTTCAAAATCTCCCCTTCCCCTACTGCATCCCTAAACCAGCCCAGTTCGTCCCCTCCCCCCACTGCACCACACAACCAGCCCAGCTCTTCCCCCCCCCCCCCCACCCACTGCATCCCAAAACCAGTCCAACCTGTCTCTGCCTCCCTAACCGGTTCTTTCTCTCACCCATCCCTTCCTCCCACCCCATGCCGCACCCCCAGCTACCTACTAACCTCATCCCACCTCCTTGACCTGTCCGTCTTCCCTGGACCGACCTCTCCCCTCCCTACCTCCCCACCTACACTCTCTCCACCTATCTTCTTTACTCTCCATCTTCGGTCCACCTCCCCCTCTCTCCCTATTTATTCCAGTTCCCTCTCCCCATCCCCCTCTCTGATGAAGTGTCTAGGCCCGAAACGTCAGCTTTTGTGCTCCTGAGATGCTGCTTGGCCTGCTGTGTTCATCCAGCCTCACATTTTATTATTTTGGAATTCTCCAGCATCTGCAGTTCCCATTATCTCTGATATTAGCAAGGGTAGAGTTTGTCATCCCCAAAAGCTCTGGGAAATTTGACAGAGGTCTTCCTCCTTGAACGTCTTCTATCTAAGTGGTGCAGATACAGACGCAGACCTCTGTGAAAGGGAATTCCAAGATATTTCAACTAGCTGACAGTGAAGGAACATCAAATTAGTCCTCAGTGCCACAATTAAAGCGGTGCTGTCCACTTAATTTACAGTAAAGCAGTGCTCCTTGGTCATTCTAATGATCATACACATTGGCCAAGTTAGATTAGCGAATGTCGATTGAATGATGAATTGATGACGTGGTTATTGGGGCAGTTCATTAGAACAGTATTTTCCAGATACAACCAGAGACCAAGATATCTGGTAATATGCAATGGCACAGGATTCATCAATGACCTCATGGCAAACACGCACCGAGGTATCAGTGATCACAGTGTGACAGAGTGTACTTTGACGGAGGGATGGCTGCCTCTAAGATGACCGCTGGAAACCTATGTGTATGGAAACTGGTAACAGTGTGAAGTTAGGGCTGGCTGCAATGTATTGGTAAATTAGCTTAGGAGCTGGGTCAGTAGACTTGCAATGTTAGACATTTGAGGAGATATTTCAGAACATTCAAAAAGCAAAACAGCAGTCAGAAAGACTCAAAGAGAATGAAGCACCATCCAAGGCTAAAGAAGGATTTTAAAGATAAGGTGAACTTTCAATAAGAAGCGTTGAATCCCACAAAGGTATTCATATTCAGACATATGCACACAGGGCACATTTCTTAGGAGAGTACATTTTATATGCCTTCTTTTCTTCGATGCTACCAGTTCTGAAGAATAGTTCCTGTTCTCGAAACATTAACCCCTCTTTCAAAATGGAGCTGACATCATGCGACTCCTTGCGATATACTTAGAACAGATATAACCTGACCATTCCTTATTAATGTTCTTCATTTTAACTTAAATCTAAATCTGTAAAAAAAATAGTAATAATGCTCTTTTAAATGGGTTAAGAATGCTGCAGTTGTTTAGACCCGAGTACTGACGACGCTTGACTCGCAGCCCCAGGATAACAAATAATGTTGATCTTGCTGCCCTTGATCTCGCCTACTCCATGTCCTGTGCCATGTAACCAATGTACCTCTGTCTAGATCTTTACGCAAATTCTGATTTGTTTATCCTTGCTTACTATGATCTGCTTGTCTTGTTCCTAAAGAAAGTTTTTCACTGTAGTTTGGTACATATGATAACCTGTCAATCAATCATTTCCACAGATCATGCCTGTTGGACTGAATTTATCCAGAAATTTCTGATTTTGTTAGAGAACGTTGTTCCATTTTGATTGCTAGACTTCAGGAAGTGTGTAATTGCACTACAGGGTGCCCAGAGCCGATCAACAAGGATATTACCTGGGATTGACCATTTCCACTGAGAAGGCAGACGATCTAGGCTGGGTTGTTTTTTTTCTGATAGATTTAAGGAAGATGTGTTTCTCTCGCAGATAGTTCTGGGCATCTGATATTCACTGCCTGAAAGTGTGGCTAAGCTAAGCATCCTCAGAACATTTTAGGAGTGTTTAGATGGTCACTTGAAGTGCCAGATCTCACAGGGGTAGTGTTGAAAATGGGACGAGGACGAACAGATATAAAAGCAGAAGTTGCTAGAAAAGTTTGACAGATCTGGCAACATGCGTGAAGAAAAATCGCAGTTACTTTTCAAATCTAGTGACCCTTCCTTCAGAGGATAAAGCATATTTTTATTGAAAGACACAAAAAATAATGCACCATAGCCAACTTGCTGTACTTTGAAGCTCGTGTAGGCGAGGTTCTAGGTACAATGGAGAGTGTATCAGACATCTATGGATCTATTGCCATGCATTTCAAATGTTGTGATTTTGACTTCCACAGAGTTTTGGACTGTGTTTGAAGGAAGTCAATGATGATCTGCAAAAGCCAATTCATTGTCACTCCCTGTTGTCCAGCTCCCACTGCTGACCATGCGAAGTTCGTCAAATCTTCAGGGCAGGTTTTCTGGGAACAATACAGTTTGAAAAATATTCAGACTAGAATCGGTTGCCTACATGATAAACCTGCAAAGTTCATGAAATAGTACGACTGGCTCGCAACGCAACTTTCCCTTCCATAGTTGACATGTTACTTTGGACTTTTTTTGAAGGTGGAGATTAATAAATGTCTGGTTCCCAGTGGTACACAGGGTTTTGTGGATGGGGTGGGAAATGTCAGTGAAGTTTAGATCAGCCATGATTCTATCGAATGGTGAGACTTGTTCCTTTTATTTAGTGATTTTTCCAGCTGAGAGTTTTAAACAAAAAACTGGTGAGGATGGTGTTAATTGACACCACTGAATATCAACTCATCAACTTCAATACACTTTGCTCACAGCTGGAATTTTTCAGCTTCAGATCAGGCAATGGAAGATTTACTGGAAAATAAAAATCAGTTCCTGTGACTTCCTCCAGTGATTACATTTCTTTGCTAAAGTTGTGACATTTAGGATTTTGGAATTGTCCACTCTATACAAAATTGTGGGCCATTAATACCTGTCCAGAAGAGAGGTGGTCCCAATACTGGTTCCTGGGAACAGCACTGTGCACCCTCCTCGAGTCTATTCAACAATGTCACATCTCCACTATTTCAGGGATTTTCAATCCCTTGGCTTCAATTCTTCACAGAATTGGATTCAACAGACCTTGTCACTTAGTAATTCTTTAGTTGTGTTCTGCTGGGTACCATACTCTGGAAGATGTACTCTGCTGTTTATCGTTTCACTAATGCCAAGGAGAAGAGTCTGTTGCTCTGCACAATTTACTCAACAGCTTTCAGAAGCAAGATAAACTGACTCAAATGTTTCCTGCTATCTGTAACTGAAGCAATCTCTCAAATTGATTCTACTGTCACACAGGCCAACATGTAAATGCTGAAAATGTACATAAGTCAAAACTGTCCGCTCTCTCACATCCCTGCTCTCTCCAGGAGCTGTCAAGGTGCTGGCCTAAATTGCTTTCTCTGTTACTCTGAGAATGAAATGAGCAGTAAAATCTGTTTTCCGAGCTGGGAGCAACACCATGAAGTTTATACAGACCTAGTGCAGTGTGTCTGAATGACACGACTCCCTGCAGTAACTTTCCCCGCTGATTCAGGCAGCAGCGACCTCCCTGTGACATTGAGAAGATCACAGATACAGTTCCCTATTATTAGGAGGGATTCTCTCTTTCGTACCAACTCTGCATTTTTCACTCCGTCTCAGATGCAATAATTTAGACAAGGTTCCCAAGACAATGTCAGTTCCTGTGCAAGCACGATCTCCCTCCTGCACTGTCTTCAACACTTTCCATACCTCGCAAGGACATTGACAGGGAACTGAAGAGCACGTTCATGCTGCCCTTCTCCAGCACTAGCTGCCAGTGGAAGGTGTCCTACTCCAGGCGCCAATCGACAGAGCTCAGCCCCAGATGAAGGGAGTAAGGAGTTAGAAAAGGAAGAAGCTGTTTTTAAAAATCAATGCTGCTTTCACTCCCTGAGGCAATGGGAATATCCTGAGCTTACAAGAAAACTCACCTGGTTTAGTGTTAATGGTTCTGAGCTGTCTATTGATTCATTGATCAAGCGGTATGATTCCTGTTTTGTGTGGATAGAGTAAACGAGAATGGTTTTGAGGGTTAAAAGCGTGGGCAATCTCTGGCATTTTCTGTCTTGCTCTATTCTTTACTGATGAAGTCTGATTTTGATGAGAACGAGGTCAGTCTGAGGTCCCTCGCGTTTGTTGCGGCGAATGTATCACATGTGCGAAAGAAGAAAGCAAGCTTTAAACAAAAACCTCTGCCCGTGGTGAACAGACATCATGACGTGGAAAGTCCTGGATAAACGCAACTCTATTTATCTTCAAAGTTCCAAAATCCCAGTGTTTACTGACCCTGATCTTCGGAAGCAAGTTTCTCACTGTCTACTTCATCCAAACGCTAACGCCATGAAACCCCCATTTAATCTTCAATGCCCTAAACAGAACAACCCCAGTCTGTAGAATCTCCCCACAGAACTGAATTCTCTCATCCCTGGGCATGATGAAGACTGAGCAGTGCTATGAGAATTTAGGGGAAAAACAGTTAGTACGTGGGAACATGGAAATGATACGAAACAGAAACCCAGTCTGTGAACCTTTCAAAGTGCTTTGTGATCCAAGTGAAAGAAAATGGTTGAATACCGAAGTGAAGAGAACCCAGTCTCGTTGGGACGGACAAATAGCACCATTCTGGGAGCGAGGAGACAAAATGAGAGGAAATTGTTGTTGAAACTCTGAGTTGCTTTCAATTTCCGGAGCAACATTCGAGACACTTCACTCCGAGTAAGTCTCAGCTGGTTCAGAGCTAGGCAAGTGCACACAGGCAGGCTTCGTTGGTCTAGGGATATGATTCTGGCTTAGATTATGATATCGTGTAGATATGCAAAAAGTCGCTGCGTTCAACTCCCAGACAAACCCAGGTTCTTTACCTTACACTTGCTACAATGCTGAATGAGCTTTCTAGAAAAAAAGCTCGTTTTGTTAAATGTGGTTGGATTGCCTAAAGTGGGAATGGGGCAGAGGTACTGTTGCAATGAACATGGCGAAAGGAAACACTTGTTCAAAGTGAAAACAAGTGTTCTCGGGCCTTTGCCAACGTTAACTGACTCTGAATGAGTGCTCCATTTGCATTATTGCTCATTTCTGGGAGTGAAATGTTCATATAAAAATAACGAAAGCACTGCAGATACTGTAAATCAAGGACAAGAATAAATTTGCAGGAAAAGCTCAGTGGGTATGGCAGCATCTGTGAAGGAATAAAAGACAGAGTTAACTTTTCGGGTCCAGTGACCCTTCCTCGGAACAGAGTCATTGGACACGAAATGTTAATTCTGTTTTATCCTTCACAGATGCTGCCAGACCAGCCGATATTTTCAAGCAAGTTTATTTTTCTTTGGGAAACTACCGGAAGCGGGGTTGTGAGGTGATAAGAGACAGCGCTGAACAGATTCACATGAATGGGGCCGTGTATGAGGAATGTAGGCTATGAAGGTAGACCGGAAAGTTGGGAAAGTTGTCCTTGGAGAACAGAAAGCTCAAAGTTGGTCTGCTTCAAGTTTTGAACAGAGGGTGTTTGGGTCTGGAAATCACAGTCTGACAGTGCGCAAGACGCAGATTCAATCGATACAAAAGGAAATTCGATGGTTAGTTTAAAAGTAACGAAGTGCAGAGTTACACTGAGAAGGCCAGAGAATAATATTAAAGGAGACACCCATTTACACATTGTGCAGAGCAGCACAGCCAAGTTGTGCTGCATGGCCTCCATCTGCATTGTGACAAATTTTGTGATTCTGATTGAAATCAGACTTCGACCAACAGAATGTTGGAAATTAGTCAAAGGTTACATTTATACTGCTGACGAATTTTCAGAAGCAGGAAAGGAGCTCTGAGTTAATCTATCTTATCTCAAATGATATTCAAGCGTACCTGTTAACAACTGCGGATTCTGCAAAACTGAAACAAAAAAAAACAGGAATTGATAGACAAGCACAAGTCTGGCAGCATCTGTGGACAGAACGAGATAGCGCTTCAGATCAACTGATCATTCATCAGAACTACGTTAGTTATGCATTTCTACACTGTAATTCCAGGGAAATAAGAGCATTTATTTGTTGAATCAGCATATTTATCACAATATCTTCTTTGTTCCAACAGATAACTCAACAACTTTAAAAAGGAATTATTGGCTCTGATGCAGTTTCCATTGCCCTGAGCTGGGGAAAAGCTCTGCTTAAATTATTGCCTTTCCCTTTTCTTTTCGGTCCCTGAGCAGACATGTCGAATGAAGAATTGGTCCTTTCAATGTCTCCCTCAAAATGTGTCTCTATTTGCCTCTCTTTGTCTTTGTGTATCCACTTCAGCTCCTTACAAGTTCCAGTGTTTGGCCCATCGCCTTTAGTGCACTGAAGTTTTGAGTGCAAATTGCAATGAGTGTATCCCTGTATTCCACGAATGGGACTGAAATTTGAGAAGATAAAAGTACGTGTCAGCTGCCTTGAAGTAATCATCCTCATGTTAAGCAACAGAGGGAGATACACAGATATATCCCCGAGAGTGACAGAGACCTCACGATTAGATGTGCTCCGTCTGCTTCATAACCACACTCTGTTGTCATACACAAGGTTCCCTGACAAAAGGCAGCTTGATGTGGAACACGAGCAGTTTCTCCTGACAATGAGAACCGTTGCCATGAGCTGGGACATGAAATAGACAGTGAGCTGAAGTAGCCCCACACTCATGTTACTCATTTACCTTTCAATTCCAATTTTCAATTTCCAAAGCCCAGCGATGCAATCACTTCAGCTGCTGGGAACCTGACAAAAACAGCGCTGGGGACACATTCATCTTTGGAAGCAAATTGCAAGGGTAGAAAAGCTGTGAATTACACTCCAGCGAGGGAGGATAGAATGTTTCAATCTTCCAAACCAAAGTCAGACACTGTATCAATTACACCACTGGCTCTACATGTCTGGGTGCAGCTTTCATGCTGTCCACTTGTGATATAATCAGGGATATCAACAGAAGTATATTCGCAAGGTGAATACCCAGCAAAGCTAATCGCCGGCACTGCTTCACTTCAATATTCTCCACTTTGTTGAATTTCCCTGGCAAATAAAACACATTTGACCTCAAATGCCTGCTTCACTGTCACCCGTCTCTCTGGCACTCATTTCTCTGCCGGAACTTGCCACCGTTTTACTTGCAGTCATTGCAACGTTCCGCCTATCCCATCTTTTTTTGAAAAAAAAAAAATCTCCTTTCAACTTGAAAATGTTCCTGAGTCTTGAAACCTCCCATCCGAGGGGAAAGACAACTTCTATTAGTACTAGCCACACATCTCATTATTTTATAAACTTCTGTCAGATTGCCTCTCAATCACCTAAGCGCCAGCAAAGGACGTCCAAACCTATCCAGTCTTTCCATATAACTCATACTTCCATACCAGGCAACATCCGGGTCAACCACTTCCAACACTCACTCACTTAATAATATGCCTGCTACAATTGTGTGACCGAAACTCTGCACTAAATTCCAGAAGAGGCCTCACCAACGACCTGCACAAACTCAACATGACTTCCCAGCTCCTAACCTCAGACGACTGAGCGATGAAGGCAGGCGTACCAAGAGCTTGTTAAACCACCCTGTCTATATGTGACGTATACTTCAAAGAATTGTGTACCTGGTCCCGAAGAAGGCACCTTAACAGTGAGACAAAGCCTGTGGGCATGTCGGGAATAGCTTTGAATTTCTTTGACTACCTGCAGCTGAATAAGATTGATAGTTCATTCTCCATGAAGCATTATAAATGGAGCTGAACATGTTTTCAATTAAAATGTAAAATTAGACCCTTTCGAGTCGAAAGGGAGCTGTTGCTCAGAGATGCAATTCCTGCTTTAAACTGGTGCCTTAAAAAATGACCACATTCCGATGATTTGAGGTACATTTCATACTTTCTGAACTCCATCCAAGAAATTCACAAACAAAGATTTTTCTCTTTATTTGCATTTTGAACCCTCCCTTCTTCTCAGCAGAACTTTATTTTAAGCTGATAACATTTCCAACGAAAGTCGAATGTAACATTCGAACGGCTGAATGAGATAAATCTGATTCATTTTTAATTATTTCAGTGACCTGTGCAAGTTGCAGCAAAGTGAATAAATTGAAATGAGTTAAACAGCTTTTTCCCGCAATTTAACTCACTGCAGTCACCCTTGTGAGAAATATCTTTGATCTGAAAAAACATCACCTTCATTTCTCTCTCCGCATATCTTTCTTTGCATTGTGAACACTTGCAGGATGTTTATCAATCATTCAGTCATTTCCCAATTCACAGAAACTGGTGTTTTTTTTCCACAAACCTTGCTCAGAATTGACTTTGCTCATTACCCTCTTGTGCCACGACAAACTAAAATTGCTCCACTTGAGGCTTGAACTCACAACCTCAGCATTGCAAATGCTTCGATACTGTCAGTTTAGAACCAGGATGTTGACCAATTGTGCCACTGGAGCGGGATGCTACAGGGTAACTCCATATTTCAGATTATACCTTAATGGCTGGCAAATTGACTGAGAACTGGGAGATGATTGTCTTCACCGTGGTTCCTAAGTTGTTCGAGAGACTTGCTAAAATACACAGTTCTAAACTGCATTGAAGTGCATATTTTCAAGATTTTCCTTTACTGTCCCCTGAGCCCTTGATGTTTTTAGTCTGTAGAAATCTGTCAATCGCATTCTTGAACAGACTTAATAACTGACCTCCACAGTCTCTGTAGCACCGACTATCAAAGCCTCACCTCACCGTGAGTTATCTCCCCTCAGTCTGCTGTTTGGAGTATGTTCCTGTTGTGGGAAATTAACTTCACCACGTACCGAATGCTGCTCCTGGCATGCCCTCTAGCACTGCCCTCTTTTTACACTTGCTCAAGTGTCGTCCTGATCGTGTCATGGCTCCGTGTAACTGGGCTCAGGAAAAGAATACAGAGCAATGCCTTGCAAGATACATTTTGTTGGTAAAAAGCAGTTCATGGAGCTTTCTGCTTTGTTTAGTCTATTTGCGTGTTTTGCATTATTGAGAATTTTGAAACTCTGCACCTTATACACAAGTGCGGTTCATGAATATCTATCCTGAGAGGCTGTTGTGAATACTGACTCCTGGGAACAGCGCAGTTGACTCTCCTCGAGTCAGGAAAACAATTCCTCACAGATAACGTTACATTTCCCACTGTCATGGGCCTTTCACGCCACTAAATTCTTCACTGAATTCTGTTCAGCAACAATTCACCAACCTTGCAAAATTGACGCAACCGACAGGACACACGCTACATCAGCCGTAATCAACCTTCACCATTACTTCATTCAACGACACGTTCCAAGACTTTCATGAAGAGTGAAAGCATAAGGATATAACACAAAGGTAAATTGAAATTCACATTTAAAATTGTAAATTAAGAAGTGGCCAGAACTGGATTTAGAATATCATGTTTAACACCACAGCTAGAACAACCAGCCCGACAGTTGAGAAAACTACCCCTGAATCCCCAACATTTACATGGCAACTTGCTCCATGTGCCCAGTTGGAAACCCAAGTGAAGGAGCAAGCTGTCGGATAGAGCACCTGTGAGCATCCTCCATTGTCTGACCTAATGCTGCAACAGGAGCTGTCCATTACAGATGTGAGAGCAGTGGAGTAAAGGTGAGAAACTGGATACTCAGTGTTGTCGACTCACCATTCTCATCATCATGATAGCAACGTTTAAGAGGCATTTAGACAGACACGTGAACAGGAAGGTAACAGACAAATACGCAACCATTGGCAGGCAGTTGGGATCAGTTCAGTTCAGAATAGCGTTCGGCACAGACCTATGTTGCAATATTTTGTGTTCCATGTTATTGTTGACAGTTTTCTGCCTGAAACAACACTGAAAGATGGGAACATGGGAACAGGAAGAGGCCATTCTATCCGATTCCGCTTGTTCACCATTTCTTAACATCATGGCAGATGTAAATCTTCGGTGATTTTTCTGACCCCATCCTTCCAACTCCCATTGAGAATTTGACAGTTATATATCTCAAAATACGTTGAAGGTGACACATCAAATGAATAACTTGAATGCTACGTTGGATTTCCCGATAATTATGCTGGTTTGTCAGATGTCAAGACCATTCCGGTCGATCTCTTCTCTGAAAATTGGCGTGAAATGGCAAAGTTTCTCTTTCATTCAATGTTAGTTCTTTGGAAGGGAAGTTGAAAGAGATGATGGGAGGGAAAATCGTGTTCCTTCTCATTATCCCATCTCAACATCCCAACACAATTATCCAGAGATACACAGAAGGCAGATTCTGTACATATTGATAGAACGTAAAAGGCGATCACAACGCCAAAAAGGCGCTAACGCGACGGGATTGTTTTGTGTTGAAGAAGTGAAAAGCTCTCTCGCCTGAGAAACCTTCACGTCACTTGCTGAGGACTGAATAAGGGAGAAGGTGTTTCACCGGAGCTCATGAGCCTCACTTTCCTATTCCTCCTTGTTTAGCTTTCCTTCATCCTTTGCGAAAGGAAGAAAAGAAAATGGAAACAATATTATTTCATAGCCTGGCTTGTCCTTTCTGCAGTTTCAAGTCCAACGTGGCTTCGACTCAAAAGCGCACTTGAGCATTAGTTTCTGTACAAGAACGTGAGTCAAAAGGATCAAGCAAGCATTAGAATTCAAGAACGACAAAACATGTTATGAGGCTGTTCGAACCTCGGTGCAGGTGTGAGCTGCTATCTGCCTTGTCTTTCTCCTTAACCATCAATTTTCCTGCGCGGCTTTCTAGTCCTGGACACAAACAAATGTCAGACGGCAGCCAACTGATTTGGATGCCTGTGTTTGAAAACAAGGGAAAGCAACTCAATAAAATTTTACGAAAGTCCATGGTGCTTATTTAGAGACGCACAAAAGGCAGTTTATGAACACATTGACAGATTGTAAAAGGCTATCAGAGATGTCAAAGTGATGCCTACAGCATGCAATTGCTTTTTTGTTCAAGAAGCAAAAAGCCCTCACGCCTGAGTACCATCACTTCACATCCTGCTGACTGATTAAATTACATGTTGTTTCACTTGAGCTTCATGTGGCTCGCTTTCCTATCTCTCCTTGTTTTGACGTTCTTTATCGTCTTTGATATAAAGAAAAAAAATTGGATGTAACATTACTTGGTAGCCTGTTTCGTCATTTCCTCAGTTTCAATACCAGTGTGCCTTTGACTTGAGAGCACACGTTAATGCTAATGATTCTGCGAGAGCACAAGTCATGAGGTTCAGCTGAGCCTGTAAACTCCTTCACTCCTGTTGTTGGCTGAATGAGCCACTATTGCGTCCGCTGCTAAGAAATGCAAACATGTTTCTTTACCCCAAAATGTGGCTGAGGGCTTCTGGTTTCAATTCACGCATTTTGAGACATGGCAGACACTGACATAACTAAGACATTCAGAGGCTACCTTGAGGTACATTTGACAGAAAGGAATGCGCGGTGCACTGCAACACAGGCAAATCAACCTTGAGCTGGAACGCTTTCTCACGAAAAGCAAAGGCGACACTACTCCACTACAGAAAGGACGAGGGCACGCTAAATGCACTCTTAAAAGGGATGACCATTTCTGCACATTCAGGACGAGGAAGGAAAGAAATTTAACAAAGATTCATACTGCAATGAAATAGAACGATCCTCCTTTCCACAGCAAAAGCCGATATGGGCGACTTTATTCAAAGAAAGGTTGGCTGACAAGAACGCTCACCCCATGTCCATCCAGGAACCTATCGCTGTAAAAGAAGGGCACTACTGTTTCTGCCAGGCTTCGAACCAGGGACCTTTCGCGTGTAAGGTGAACGTGATAACCACTACACTACAGAAACACACCCGCTTTTCTGCCCTGCACACTGACCTTTCTACAGCATTGAAATTCACAGCTGTTTAACGCTTCACCTCTCTGTTTCAAATGGGTCGATGTAGTCCAGCGTTATTGGCATTATTGAAAAATAAAAGATATCATGTAAACCTGCCCAGAAAATATTCACGTGGTCATTGGCAGTGGTGCAGGTTTTGGACTGTATGATGATTCTGAACAGGCTGGGGCAGTTTTCTCTGGAACGTCGGGGGCTGAGGGACGACCTAACACAAATTTATAAAAACATCAGGGATATGGACATGGTAAGGAGTCAAGGTCTATATCACACGGTGGGCGGGTCCAAACCTGTAGGGTGTGTAATTAAAATGAGGGGCAGAAATTTAAAAGCAACCTGAGGGCTTTTTCTTTTTGCCGAGAAGGTGGTGCAAGTATACATTAAACTGCCAGACGAAGTGGTGGAGCCGAGTAAAATTATTACACTTCCAAGGCATCTGAATGCGTGTGTGAATCGGGAGGGTTTAGAGCGAGGGTTTAGAGCGATCAGAGATGTCAAACTGATGCTAACAGCATGCGATTGCTTTTTGTTCAAGAAGCGAAAAGCTCTCACGCCTGAGTACCATCACTTCACATCCTGCTGACTGATTAAGATAGGGTTAGGGTTAGGGTTGGTGATCATGTTCTCTTGTTGTTAGTTTCCTTCCTGTTTGTCCGATGTAGTGTTTCTCACAGTCTCTGCAGGGGATTCTGTCGATGACATTGGTCCTGTCCATGGCGGCGAGTGGGCCTTTAGTTCGGGTGAGCACCTGTTGTAGGGTTGATGTGGGTTTGTGTGCCACTCTGATTCCCAGCGGTCTTAGAACTCGTGGTGAGTTCTGATGTGCCCCTGATGTGTGGAAGTGTGATGAGTGTGTCGGGCATGTGGAATCTTTATAATGCTGTTCTGTAGGCATCTCCTGACCCAGTTCTTTGGATATCCATTATCCTTGAGCAACTGGCTACAAAAACACATGACCAATACTCACTCATCTCAATCCACATGGACAAGGAGAAGTGCGACTTCGACTGGGGCAAGAAGATCCTGGGACCGGCGAAGCAGAGACAAGCATGAGAATTCCTAGAAGCATGGAACTCCACGAAGCAGGCTATTAATAACCACATTGAACTCGGCCCCATATACATTCCACGACAGAGGAAACCCGGAAGTGAGGCAAAACATCGCAACGGACCCCAGAGTTTAAAAGCCAGGCGGGAAAACACACCGACGCTTCATCAGAGGTTGCACTGAGGAGATTACATAGCACAGTAACGAAACGTCAGCGGAACAACAAGCCAGCTCAGCGAGCCAACCAATCTCAACATAGTCATCATTAGATTCTTAAGTCGAGATTTTTTTTTAAGAAAGATCAAAAGTCACCATCTGTTGTGGCAAGATTTGAACCTGGATACCCAGTAAGTCCGTTTGCAACCGAAAAAAAAAACACAGATACAAGCACATATGAGACACATGTCAACATGACCATTGTATCTTTTGAAACTCCAGAGGGTGAGACAGAGAGAAAGTGGGGAAGGGAGTAAACTTAGTTTCAATGGATTAATCCCCAAAACAACAGAAAGCCCACTGGAAAGAGCCACAGGCACAAACACACAGCCACAGGGACACACACTCATACACACACTCAGCTACAGTTGCTGGCACACAGCTACAATCACACAGTGAGAGTTCAACAGAGACACACTAATACAGAGACAGAAACACACAGACACATGTACACACACGTGTGTAACAAAGGCATACAGACATTGCGACAGACGCATACAGACACAGAGACACACACTGAGACAAACATGTGCATACAGACGCTGACACACAGAGGGAGAAAGGGATGGAACGAGTTGGAGAGAGAACGTAAAAGTCTACAACTCTTTCTCAATTGCTCCCTTGTATTCAAAGTAATGCATTGGTTCCCTCCGCTGGCCGCCTCACGCTACTGCAGAGGGGCGGCTGAAGCGTGAAAGCCATCAGGGATTCGGTCAGAGGGAGAGGGTCACTCACGGCAACAGCAAGAGACGCAGGCGCACACACACACAAACAGATTCACACTATGCTGGTGTGGAGAGGATTTTAATTATGCTGAATCTCCTCAGCGTAAAACATGCTCATGTTCAAAAAGATATGTTTTCCCTCGGCAAATGTGGAAATGTTTTGACTTTGGACAATTTTCCTAACATTATACACATTAAATAGAGTTTTTCTGCTGCAACTGTATCCAGGCGCGTCCGGGTGAAACGTTTTGTAAAGAGACATGGTTATTTTGTTGCACTTTTTGCAATTTGTAATATTTTATAATCTACTCTCTCAGATCCTAATTGGGGAAAGTATTCAAAAGTGAAGGGTATGAGACCAGCAGTGGGTTTGTTCATCTTTCCTTCTGTTCATATTTGAGCGGCAACATCGATCGGCCAAGACAGCTGTGTGTCTCCAAAGACAAGTGTTTGAAGCTCGAAAGAACTGCACCTGAGAGATTCACAGGCTGCGTTGCTTTCTCAAAAAAATCTGCCGCTTGTGTAGTGGCGTGAGGGGACCGCCAGAGGGTGGCATTGTATCACTTTAAACACCAGAGGGAGGGTGAGACTTTGCTGCATCACTTTAAAATTAATTAGTTCATTCGTTCATTTAAACTTACCTCCAGCGAGTCTCACTGTAGGCAGAGATAGGCATACAGACACAAACACGCAGAGACACACATATGCACACACATCAACATGATCATTGTATCACTTTAAGCACAAGAGGTACAGACTGAGAGAAAATGGGAGGGCGGTTAGCCCATTTCAGTGGATACACCCCGAAACAACAGAGAGCCCATTGCACAAGAGACACACACAAATATAGGAATACACACACCCATATAAACTAACACACTCACGCACACACACACACACAATCAGAGACATATTGAAACATGCATATACACACAAAGAGACAGAGACACACACAGATACATTGATACACACACATATATACATAGACACAGAGACATACACATAGAGAGACAGAAATACAAACAAATATTGATACACACGCCGACAGACAGAAACAAATGCTTACAGACCCACAGAAACACGTACACAAACAGACATGCTGACAGAGACACACACAGGCACACTGACACACATACACACAGAGAGACATACACATTGGCAGGCACTCAGAAACGTATGCACACAGACAGACGCTGGCACACGCAGACAAACACACGGCAACACAAGCATGCAGACACACAGAGACAAATACACACGGGCACACACATACACATATAGAATGATAGTCACTTGCAGACCCACTGATCCACACACATACAGACTCAATGACACACACACGCAGACAAACTAACAAACACAGAGACACTCACACTAACTTACTGAAGCACGCAGAAGCGTATAAATACAAACACTTTGACACACATATAAATACATCATACAGGCTCACTGGCACATAGACAGATGTACAGAAATATACACACTCATAAGAAACACTGGCACATACGTACAAACACACAGACAGACACAAATGCAGCCCACAGATACAAAATTTGTGCATTAATTGACACTGCCCTGACTTTAATCATCATTAACACAATTTCTGTCAAACAGATAAATCCCAGGTTTTTCTGATGAAGTTTCAATGAGAAAGTGGGATAGATCTTCTGATGCTGCCTGGCCTGCTATGTTCCTCCAGACCCACTCTGTGTTCCCTCTGAACACAGCATCAGCAGTTCTTACTATCTCAGACTGAATAAAAGGGTGTTGTAGATAATAAAATGTGAGGCTGGATGAACACAGCAGGCCAAGCAGCATCTCAGGAGCACAAACGCTGAGGTTTCGGGCCTAGACCCTTTATCAGAAAAGGGTGTTGTAGCTGGTTTGAAACTGTAGCTTTGTCTCTGTGTGTATTTCAGGTCTGGGGGCTGTGTGTGTGTGTGTGTGTGTGTGTGTGTGTGTGTGCACGTGTGTACACGTGTGTGTGTGTGTGTGTGTGTGTGTGTGCGCATGTGTGTGTGTGTGCGTGTGTGTGTGCATGTGTGTGTGTGTGCGTGTGTGTGTGCATGCGCGCGCTCACGCGCGAATGAATGTGACAGGCAGAGAGTGAATGTGTGAGAGGGGAGCGGAGGGACAGACAGGAGACATTAGACTGAAATTCTGAGTTGCTCCTTTCTCTCACACCTCCTCCCACCCCACTTTCCCCTCTAATCTCACAAAGAAACTTCTTGGTTTACTCCATACTGGGTGGTGGGGCTTTGGGGGGGGACATATTGCAGGTAGTGAGAGCTGGGAACATGCTGGATGTACTGGGATTTGGGAGAACAGAGGGGTTTGAGTGGTAGACCTGTGGCTTTAAAAACCAGGTCTTGGCGGCTGTAGATAACACAATGAGGAGCTGGGGAAGCACAGCAGGCCAGGCAGCATCAGAGGAGCAGGAAGGCTGACCCTTCTTCAGAAACGGGTGAGGGAAAGGGAACTGGGAAATAAATAGAGCGGGGAAAGGGTGGGGCTGGGGAAGGGAGGTGGGCTGGTGATAGGTGAGTACATGTGGGCCGTGCTGGGGATTGGTCAGTGAGGTGGGAGAAGTGTGCAGGTGGGAGAGAAGATAGATAGGTTGTGTCAGGTCAAGGAGGCAGGGATGAGAGGGAGGACTGGTCATGAGATGACGCCTGGGGTGGGGAGATTTTGAAACTGGTTAAGCCAACATTGAGGCCATTGGGTTGTTGGCTCCCAAGGCAGAATATTATATGTTGCTCCTCCAGTTTCTGGGTGATAGCTTTGTGACACTGGAGGAGGCCTAGGATGGACATGTCATCCAGGGCGTGGGAGGGGGAATTGAAATGGTTTGTGACTGGAAAATGTTGTCGTTTGTCACGATTAGTGCGCAGGTGCTACACAAAGTGGCCTCTGAGCCTCTGCTTGGTCTCATCAATGTAGAGGAGGCTACATTGGGAGCAGCGGATGCAATAGATCACATTGATGAATGTGCAGGTGAGCCTCTGTCTAATCTGAAAGTGTTTTTTGATTCCTTGGATGTGGGTGCGGGGGAGGTGTAGGGGCAAGTGTAGCACTTCCTGTGGTTGTAGGGAAAGGTGCCATGGTTGGTGAGGCTGGTGGGAATGTGGAGCGGATGAGGGAGTCGTGGAGAGCGCAGTCCCTGCAAAAAGCAGATAGGGGTGCGGAGGGAAATTAGTTGTGGGGCTGGTTTGCAGGTGGCGGAATTTGTGCAGAATGATACATTGGATACAGAAATTAGTGGGATGATATGTGAGGCCAAGGGGGATTCTGTCTTTGCTTTTGTTCGGGAAGGGGATATGAGGGCAGAGATGTGGGGAACGCAAGAGATGCACCGAGAACGTTTTCGACCACTGAAGGGGCAAAGTTTTGGTCCTTGAAATAAGAGGACATCTGGGATGTTAGGCAGTGGAATGCCTCATCTTGGGAGCAGATGTGGCAGAGGTGGAAGAATTGGGAGCACAGGATGCATTCTTGCAGGAAGGTGGGTGAGAGGAGTTGTACTCTAGCTTGAGGCTACCTAACTCAGGTCTACTGCCCAGGAACCCCCCACCTACGTCTAGCACACCATCCACACGATCCACCTCCTCCATCACTTCCTATTCCCTGGCCCTCATCATCTCATCTTAACCATGGACATCCAATCCCTGTGCACTTGCATTCCCCACATGGCCAAAATGTGCTCCACTTCTTCCTCTTCCAGAAGGCCCAACCAGTCCCGCTGCACCTACATGGTTATCTGACACTGACACAACTTTCCTGCTCCTCTGATGCTGCCTGGCGTGCTGTACTCCTCCAGCTCCACACTGTGTTATCTCTGACATTGGCAGTTGGTACTATCTCTGATGAGAAATTGCGAGTGTGTTTGTGTCATTGGCCCATGGGGAACATTTCTTGAAAGCAGTCTCACCATAAATTGCAGTATTTTGGATTGGAACGTACACGTGAGCAAACCCATTGGATTTCTAACCCATCACAATACCACTCAGCCAACATTAAGGCAAAGTTTGCTGCTCACAGTCGCCTCTTGCATTGGATTTCATCTGCAAATATCGCTGTTGAGCGTTGGCGGGTAAAAATCCCAGTTAATTTCGGTCATAAATCCTTACCATTCCGAAAATATCGCATGGCCTTTCTGTTTTCTCTATTATGTTTCCCCCTCTTTATTCGGAAAGAATCAGCTTTGTTGTTTCTAAATGTGATGGGAGCAGCGAGGTGGATTTTTTATTGTGTACATTTACTGTTTTTCGTTTGTTAATCAACAGTGAGTAGAGTTCCTTAATAAAAATGTTGTTACAGAGATCTGTGTCTTGATTAAATTTTTAAAAATATAAAAACTTACATACTAAACCAGACTGGAACAGTTTTTTTTTCAAAGCAGAAAGATTGTGTTGTTTTCTGGGTCTGTAGATCGTTAAGATGCAAAAATGGCCTTCAGTAGAGTAATGTATTCTCCCTGTCAGATGTGGGAGATTAGGAATAGTTTCAATGTTACTGATGATTATGTCTGCCGGAAGTGTGTTTGATTAGGAAACCTATCGGGTCACATGGGCAAGCTGGAGTGGCACTGAGAGGCAATGAGGAATTTGCAGGAGTGAGGGGATATGATGTATGGCAGCTGCAGGGAGGGGCATAACCCAAAGATGCAGACAGTTAGTTGGGTGACCTCCAGGAAAGTGAGGCAGAGACAGGCAGTGCAGGAGTCTCCTGTGGCTATCACTATCTTGCAGCACTGACAGCTAGGTTCCTGGTACAAAGACTGCTTATAATGTGACACTAGTTTCCAGGCCACTGAATGTGATGGGGCCTCTGTAATTGGAGGCACAGACAGACATTTCTGCAGCTGAGAGTGAGACATCAGAATGGTGTGTTAGAGATAATGGGAACTGCAGATGCTGGAGAATTCAAGACAACAAAACGTGAGGCTGGATGAACACAGCAGGCCAAGCAGCATCTCAGGAGCACAAAAGCTGACGTTTCGGGTCTCCATCTCAGGCAACCAGCTTGTAACTGATGTCCATTTCAAGCCCACCGACTCCCACAGCTACCTAGAATACACCTCCTCCCACCCACCCTCCTGCAAAAATTCCATCCCCTATTCCCAAATCCTCCGCCTCCGCCGCATCTGCCCCCACGACAAGACATTCCACTCCCACACATCCAAGATGTCCAAGTTCTTCAAGGACCGCAACTTTCCACCCACAGTGATTGAGAACGCCCTCGACCGCGTCTCCCGTATTTCCCGCAACACGTCCCTCACTCCCCGCCCCCGCCACAACCGCCCAAAGAGGATCCCCCTCGTTCTCATAAACCACCCCAGCAACCTTCGGATACAACACATCATCCTCCGACACTTCCGCCTTCTACAATCCGACCCCACCACCCAAGACATTTTTCCATCCCCACCCCTGTCGGCTTTCCGGAGAGATCACTCTCTCCGTGACTCCCTTGTTCGCTCCACACTGCCCTCCAACCCCACCACACCCGGCACCTTCCCCTGCAAATGCAGGAAATGCTACACTTGTCCCCACACCTCCTCCCTCACCCCTATCCCAGGCCCCAAGAAGACATTCCACATTAAGCAGAGGTTCACCTGCACATCTGCCAATGTGGTATACTGCATCCACTGTACCCGGTGTGTCTTCCTCTACATTGGGGAAAACAAGCGGAGGCTTGGGGACCGCTTTGCAGTACACCTCCGC
This sequence comes from Stegostoma tigrinum, assembly GCF_030684315.1. Lineage (NCBI taxonomy): Eukaryota > Metazoa > Chordata > Chondrichthyes > Orectolobiformes > Stegostomatidae > Stegostoma > Stegostoma tigrinum. Next base: position 592,228 of record NW_026728430.1, on the reverse strand, counting down.
TCAGTTCGCAACAAACTACTGCACCTCCCAGTCGCAAACCATTTCCACTCCCCCTCCCATTCTTTAGATGACATGTCCATCATGGGCCTCCTGCACTGCCACAATGATGCCACCCGAAGTTTGCAGGAACAGCAACTCATATTCCGCCTGGGAACCCTGCAGCCTACTGGTATCAATGTGGACTTCACCAGTTTCAAAATCTCCCCTTCCCCAACTGCATCCCTAAACGAGCCCAGTTCGTCACCTCCCCCCACTGCACCACACAACCAGCCCAGCTCTTCCCCTCCACCCACTGCATCCCAAAACCAGTCCAACCTGTCTCCGCCTCCCTCACCTGTTCTTCCTCTCAGCCATCCCTTCCTCCCACCCCAAGCCGCACCCCCATCTACCTACTAACCTCATCCCACCTCCTTGACCTGTCCGTCTTCCCTGGACTGACCTATCCCCTTCCTACCTCCCCACCTATACTCTCCTCTCCACCTATCTTCTTTTCTCTCCATCTTCGGTCCGCCTCCCCCTCTCTCCCTGTTTATTCCAGAACCCTCACCCCATCCCCCTCTCTGATGAAGGGTCTAGGCCCGAAACGTCAGCTTTTGTGCTCCTGATATGCTGCTGGGCATGCTGTGTTCATCCAGCCTCACATTTTGTTGTGTTAGAATGGTGTGTTACCTCCCTGGTCCCAAAATCATGCATATCTTGGAGAGGGTGCAGAATATTCTCACAGGTGAGAGGGATCAGCAGTGGGTCATTTCACACATAAGAATTAAAGACATAGGAACAGAAATGGACAGGATTCTGGGGAGGGAATATAGAAATTTGAGCAGGATTTTAAAAACTAAATCCTCAAGTGCAGAAATACCTCAAACTCTCCCAGTGACACGAGCCAGTGAGGGGAGGAATAGGAAGAAAGAGTAGATGAATACGTGGCTGAGGTACTTGTGCAGGGGGGATGAATTGACATTTTTGGATCATTGGAATGTCTTCTGGAGTAAAAGTGACCTGTAAAGGAAGGATGGATTGCACCTGAATTTGAAGGGGACTAATGTACTGCCAGGGAGATTTGCTCGAGATGCTCAGGAAGATTTAAACCAGTAACTGGGGGACAGTTTTGGGAACCAGGGAGATATTGAAGAAGGATATCAGTCTGAGGCTGGTACAGCTGGGAAAAACAATAAGTCAAACAGACAGTGCAGGCAGGAACAAAGTCGATTATTTCAATGAAAAAGACCTCACAGTTAAGGCAGATGAACTCGGAGCATGGTTCAGAAAATGAGACTGGAAGATCATAGCAATTGCAAATATGTGGCTCAGAGATGGACAGGAATGGCAGCTTAATATTCCAAGGTAGAGATGCTGTAGGAAGGATCACAGTGGGGGTGGATAGTGTGACAAGTGAAATTGGGAAGTGATTTTTTTTTTAATGAAGGATAACATTACAGCTGTATTTAGGGAGGATTTGCCAGAGAGGACATTCAGGGAAGTTATGTGGATGGAACTGACAGATATGAAAGGGATGACTACCTACCTGCCACTGTACTATAGACACCCAAACAGTCAGTGGGAAAGTGAGAAACAAAGTTGTAAGAACATCTCAGTTATCTTCAAGAATAATAGTTGGTTATGGAAGGGGGTTTTAACGATCCAAACATAGACGGGGACTGCCATCGTGCTAAGGGCTTGGATGCAGAGGAAATGGTTAAGAGCATACAAAAAAAAGTCTGATTCAGTATGTGGGTGTACTTTCAAGAGAAGGTGCAAAGCCTGACCTACTCTTGGGAGTTAAGGCAGGGCAGGTGACTGAGGTGTCAGCAGGGGATCATTTTGGTGTCAGTGACGATATTCTTTGAGTTCTAAAGGAGTGATGGAAAAGGATAGACCGGATCTAAAAGTTAAAGTTTTGAATTGGAGGAAGGCCAATTTTGACAGTATTAGGCAATAACTTTCAAACTTTTATAATGGGGGGGGAGGATGTTCGAGGGTAAGGGGGTGGCTGTTGAATGTGTAGCCTTCAATCATACAATGACGAGAGTCCAGGTACAATATGTTCCTGTTTGTGTGAAAGGCAAGGGTGGTAGGTGTAGGACGTGCTGGATGACTAGAGAAATTGAGGTTTTGAACAAGAATAAGAAGGAGGCGTATGTCAGGTATAGACAGTAGAATCAAATGGTTTCTGAGAAGACGATAAAGGCAGTAGGAGTGAATGTAAGTGGGAATTCAGGAGGGCAAAAAGGGGACATGAGATAGCTTTGGCAAATGAGGTTGTGTTGTATTCAAAGGGTTTCCACAAATATTTTAAGGACAAAAGGGTAACTGGGGAGAGAATGAGTCTCCTTAAAGATAAGCAAGGCCACCAGTTTGTGGAACTGCAGGAGATAGGGGAGATATTAAGTGAGAATTTTACATGAATGTTTACTATGGAGAAGGATATGGGAGACAGAGAACATGGGGAAATAATTAAATATCTGATAAAATGTCCATATTACAAAGAAGGAGGTGGATAAATCCCCGGGACCTGATCAAGTGTACCATAGAACTCTGAGGGAAGCTAAGGAAGTGATTGCTTTGCCCCTTGCTGAGATATATGTATCATCGACAGGCACAGGAAATGTGCCAGATGACTGGAGGTTGGCTAGCATAACTATTTAAGAAATATGGTAAGGAAATTTGAGGGAACTATAGACCAGCGAGCCTGACAATCAGTGGTGGGAAAGTTGTTGGAAGGATTCCTGAAGGGCAGGGTTTCCATGTATTTAGAAAGGCAAGGGTTAATCAGGGTTAGCCAACCTGGCATTGTGCATGGGAAATCTTTGACTGCTTTTTGGAATAAGTAACAAAGAGGATTGATGAAGATAGAACAGTAGACATGATCAAAATGGGCTTCAAGTAAGGAGTTTGACAAGGTACCTCATGGTAGACTGGTTAGCAAGGTGAGATCACATGGTATAGGTGGAGAATTAACTATTTAGATACAGAGTTGCTCAAGGATAGAAGAAGGGGTGGTGGAGGAGGTTTGTTTTTCAGACTGGGCTGTGACCAGCAGCATGGCACAAGGATCGGTGGTGTGTCCACAGCTTTTAGTTACGTATATAAATGAACTGCAGGTGAACATAGGAATTATGGTTAGTAAGTTTACAGATGACATCAAAACTGGCAGTGTAGTGGATAGCAAAAAAGGCGACCTCAGAGTACAAGGAAATCATTCTCAGATGGGTCAACGGGCCAAGGTGTGGCAGCTGAAGATTAATTTTGATAAATATGAGAATCTGCATTTTGGAAAGGCAAATCAGACAAGGACTTACACCCTTAATGGTAAGGTCCTGGGGAGTGCTGTTGAACAAAGAGTCCTTGGAGTACAGGTTCATCTTTCCTTGGAAGTGGAGTCACAGTAGATAAGATAGTGAAAAAGACATTTGGTATGCTAGTTTTGGTCACTGCATTGAGTATATCAGTTGGGAGGTCATGTCGTGGCTGTACAGGACGTTGATTATGCCACTGTATGTAATTCCGGACTTCCTCCTCTAGAAAGGATGTTGTGAAACTTGAAAGCGTTCAGAAAAGATCTGCAAGGCTGTTGCCAGGGTTTGAGTCTTTGAGCTAGAAAATAAGGCTGAATCAACTGAGGCTATTTTCCCTGGAAGCTGACGGGCAATCTTATAGAAGTGTTTTAAATCACAAGGTCATGGATAGGATAAAGAAAAAGGTCTTTTCCCCAGGCTGTGGGAGTCCAAAACTAGAGAACATAGGTTTAAAATGAGAAGGGAAAGATTTAAAAGGGAACTAAGGAGTATCTTTGTCACACAGAGGGAGGTACATGAACAGAATGAGCTGCCAGAGGAAGTGATGGAGGCTGGTACAATTGGATGGGGATATGAATAGGGAGAGTTTAGAGGAATATAGGCCAAATATGGGACTAGGTTTATTTAGGACTTCTGGTCGGCATGGCCAAGTTGGACTGAAGTGTTTGTGTCTGTGCTGTATATCTCTATGACTCGATTTTGTTAACGATCTTCCTCCTGTATGTGACCGAAGATCCGTTTGGATTGTATCTCACACTATCCCTGATATGAGATACGGTTCAGAGTGCATTCTCTCTCTCAGACACTGAGGACCCAACTTTTATGTCCCATTGATTTAGAGAATAGAGGGGTTAGTGCATCAAGCTATAACCTGCAATTAGCTTACCCCTATCTGAGTGATGCGAGGAACAGAGGGGTGAATATATCTCATGCTGTATCTTTCCATGGCCCAGCCTCTCCCTATCCTTATGTTGTGAGGAATGAGGTACCAATACAGTTTGTTGTATTTATGCAAGTTTGTCTTCATTTAACCTGAGCCAGGGACTGATCACAGTGAAAGCACATTCCAAAGTTGAAGAACCTTGTGCATCAGATCAAGGACAGAGGGGCAAAATGCAAATACTGTTCTCACATGTTACTGAGATTAAACTTGGCTTCAAATATTAGTCACTGTCATTACTCATGAACTCACTGGCATTTCAGCATGTTGAATTTCACAGTGAAACTCTTCCCACAATCAGTTCAGGTGAACGGCCCCTTCCCCTGTGTGAGATCAGTGCTATACAGTGAGTTGGGATGACCAGTTGAACCCAGCCCCACAGTGAGGCCACCTGAACAGTTTCTCATCAGTGTGAACACATTGATGGCTCACCAGGTCGGCAGAGATTTTGTAGCACGTCCCAGAGCCTGAGCATTTATTGTGTCTCTCCTCTGTGTGAACCTGTTGGTATTTCAGCAGGTTGGGTTTCTAAGTGAATGCCTTCCCACATTGTGAGCAGATGAATGGCCTCTCCACCGTGCGAATCCACTGGTGATTACGGAGGGGACATGATTGTCTGAACCCCAGCCCCACAGTGAGAGCATCTGAAGGGCCTCTCGTCACTGCGAACACATTGATGGAATGTCAGGATCCCAGAGCTTTTATTGCACTTGGCACAGTCTGGGCATTTATAAAGTCTCTCCTCTGTTTCAACGTGCTGGTGACTCAGCAGAATTGCTTTTTGAGAAAGTGTCTTCCCACATCCTGAACATGTGAGTGGCCTCTCCCCAGTGTGAATCCACTGGTGTTCAATGAGGGTGGATAGTTGCTTGAAACCAGACTCACAGTGAGAGCACATGAAGCCTGCCTGTCTTCGTGAATACATTGATGGGATATCAGTGCCCTGAGCTTTTAATGCACTTTCCACATTCTGGGCATTTAAAAAGTTACTCCTCTGTGTGAACATGCTGGTGCTTCAGCAGGTTGGATGATTGAGTGAATCCTTTCCCACAGTTGGAACAGATGAATGGCCTCTCCCCAGTGCGGCTGTAGTTATGTTCTAACAGGGCGGCTGATCTGCTAAAGCCTTGACCACATGTAAATGACGTGTACGATTTCTCCCTGCTGTGAATGGTGCTTTTTCCTTCTATGTTCAAATTTCAATACTATCCAGGATACAATAAATTGGCAACTCTATCAGATCCTGAAGTGATACTTGGTTTTAAGTCTCCTCTTTGCAAATCATTCCCTTCTAATATGCTGTGAAACTGTTTGAAAAAAAGAAAGCAAGTGTAAAGACAGAAGATAGGAAAAAAAACGACACTATGTAGGAGCAGAAGTAGGTAATTCGGCCCATCGAGTTTGCTCTCAGTATTCAATGAGATCAGAGGTGATATGATAATCCGAAACACCACTTTCCTACCTTATCCCCCAACGCTTGATTCCGTTTTTGATGAAAATACCTTATCTCAGCTTTGAATACACTGAGCAGCCAGCCTGTTCAGCGATCTGCAGTAATGAATTGCACAGATTCAGTACACCCCAAGAGAAGGAATTCCTCCACATCTCAGTCTGATAAGATGATTCCTTACTCTGATCCTCGACTGTCAAAAAAGGAGGACCAATCTCTTTGAGTCTATCCTGTCAAGCCCAATGGAATCTTTTGTCTTTCAGTAATATCTTGTCTCATTCTTCTAAACTGCAATGAGTACAGGAGTAATCTGCTCAATCTCATCTCCTGAAAAAATTTCTCCCCTTGTCCAGGATCAATCGTGTTAAAATTCCCTGAACTGCCATTCTAAAAGTATGGGGACTCAAACCATTCGCAGCATTCCAGGTGTGATCTGACTCGCGTCATATACCGTTTTAATAAGCCAACCCCATTCCCTTGAAAAAAAGGTCAACTGCCTATTTACCTTCCAGATTACCCCAAACCGGGATGGTCGCTTTTTTGTCTTTTAAGAACAATGTCCCACAATTCTCTCTGTAATGCAGCTTTCTGCAGTGTTTTTCCCGTAAAAATAACAGTCACCTCTCCTAGTTTTATGTAGACTAGATTAGATTAGATTCCCTACAGTGTGCGAACAGGCCCTTCGGCCCAACAAGTCCACACCGCCCCTTGGAACATCCCACCCAGACCAATCACCCTCTAACCCACACACCACTGAACACTATGGGCAATGTCTCATGGCCGATACACCTAGCCTGCACATCTTTGGACTGTGGGAGGAAACCGGAGCACCCGGAGGAAACCCATGCAGACAAGGGGAGAATGTGCAAACTCCGCACAGACGGTTGCCCGAGGCTGGAATCGAACCCGGGTCCCTGGCGCAGTGAGGCTGCAGTACTAATCACTGAGTCACCGTGCCAAAATACATAAACCTCAATTTTCCCGCATTATATTCCACCCACTGAGATTTTATCTGCTTGCTAATCCTTTTTCTATCCCTCTGTAGTTTCGTTGTATCATCCCCACTTCTTGCTTCCATCAATTTGGTGTTACCTGCGAACTTGGCCACAATACGTTCACTTCTGTCTTCCAGGTGATTAGTATATATTGTAAACAATTGTGGGCCCAGCAATGATTCCTCTGTGGGAACACACAAGTTACAATATGCCATCATGAAACTGCCCTCTTTATTCGACTCTCTGTCTTCAATTCATTGTCCAATCCTTGAAAAAATATCCTTGACTAATAGATATGCCCAACAGTGTGGGTTCTTGTGTTGTTACTGTATGAAGTAGTCTCAAATACAATACCTTACCAAAAGCTTTTTGGAACTTCAAATATATTTCATCTGTTGGTTTCCTTCTTCTTTATCTTGCATGTTTCTGCCTAAAAATAATTTAATAACCATGTTAGCTATGATTTCCACTTTGTGAAATCATGCTGACTCTTCTTAATTCTTTCATGTATTTCTGAATGCTCTGTTATTCCAACTTTAATACACTCTAGCATTTCTCAATGAGAGACCAGGTTGTGAAATTGAGTTGAAGTTGTAGGTCTGGGCACTCAGAAAAGGGGGTTATGAAAGCTACCGATTGTCATAAAGGCCCAAATGGTGCGCCTGTGTCCTTCCACAAGGCAACCTGCCACCCGGTCTGGTCATAGGGGATCTGGCCTGAACTGGATGGCTAGGGTTGATGGATTGGTTAAAGAGAGAGGTCTGGAAGGAGGACATGGTGAATGAGAGGGGTACGATCGACCAACAGGTACCATAACATTAGCCAAAGCCCCCAAACCAGCCATTTCCAAAACCATTTAGGACAAGACTTACGTGACCATTGTTAACTCAAAGCTCTTTCTAAGTCACACAATGCCCCGACATCCAGTGCAGGATAAATAGAAACCTCCTCTAATTCAGTTGAGAACCTGGGAGCATATTCTGTGCAAGAAAGATGTTAGGAATCACTTCTGTACAAAAACAGTGGTAAAGGGGTGGTAAAGGTTCAGAACTAGCTTCCATAAATGGCCGTTGATGCCAAACACTCAGTTGTTAGTTTAAATCTGAAACAGATAAACTTCTGTTCAGCAAAAGTATTCTGGGATGTGTTCCAAAGGACTTAGGTCTTTGTAACCTCGAGATTGAATGGCCCTAAAACACTCCTGACCCTCCTTGAATTTTCAACTTCCCTGTGATCCTGAGCCTATCCAACACTCTGCTGCCCATGCGCTCATTTGCACTGAGTCTTGTTTTCCTCACTCTGAGCTTACTGAGCTGAAGAGCTTGCCATTTGAGAAAAAGCTACATTTTGAAGAAACAAAAAAAAAGTTCTTATCCTTGTTTGCAAATCCCTCGATGATAGCAATCATTTCCATCTCTAATCTCTGCCGGCCACACAATCCCTCAAGATATCTGCCTAATTTGCCTCATGCTAATCTTTTCCGCATGGTCAGTTAATCTTCCCACCAATGAAGGACTTGGGTTCAGTCTAAACTAGTTTTAAAAATCAAAGCAAGAAATAATTAAAGTAAGGATGTTGGTTCAGACGATGTGTTGTAACTGCTTTATATGTGCACCAGTGGACCCCATTGTGGTTCACAGTGGCAACATTTACAGCGAGTGTTGGTTACTTGAGGAACTCTGGCTCAGATTAATAAGCTGGATCCTGAGCTCTGAACACTGCCACACACTCAGGGGAGGCAATGGTCTAGTGGCGTTATCGCTAGACTATTAATCCAGGTAATGTTTTGGGGACACAGGTTTGAATCTGACCACAGCACATAGTGGCATTTGAATTCAGTAAAACATCTGGAATTAAGATTTTAATGATGACCTTGAATCCATATTTGATTGTCGGGTAAAAACAAAACGCTAATGCCCTTAGCACAGCACTGTGCTAAAGGCGTGTCATTCAAGATGGGAGAATGTAAAATAAGAGTAGTTGTAATCAGGGATAGTGCTGTCAGGGAAATAGACACTTCTCGGGTGCCAGAAGCAGGAGCTCCAAAGACTATGCTGCCACGTAGTGTTTTTGCTCAGGATATCTCATCCTCCTCCAGAGGAACTTGGAGTGGGAAAGGAACGGGTCTGTTGTCGACATAGACAGAAAAGAGGAACGAGATTCTGCTGCAGTCATATGAGCTGAATTACAGAAGACAACCAAAAAGGTAATAATCTCTGGATTAATTCCTGATCCATAAGCAGGCTTGAACAAGGACAGCACCAGTAAAGAGTTAAATACTCGACTGAGATTTGTGTGGAAGACATGGGTTCCAATTAATTGGATATTGACGTCAGTACTGGGGAAGGACGGCGTGGTTTTGATGGGACAGACACCTCCTGAATCATGCAGGGACCATAGTCCTGGTGCATGACATAACTAGGGTCTGTGGATAGGACATCAAATTAAAATCATGGTGGTACAGGTTCAGTTGCATGGAAAATTGTGGAAAATGTTAAAGTGAATGGGCTCAACTCAGATTAAAGTTTCCAGAATAGGTAATAGGACAGAACGAATGGAAAGGGTCAGGAGGCTAACTTCTGGCAGAGAAGATAAGAGGGACAACTGTGAGAAGAAGGTCAGGCAATGTAGGACCAAGGGTGCTGTACTCAAATGCACACAATGTATGATGTAATGTAAATGAGCTTGTAGCACAGATTGACATTGACAGGTACAATGTTATGGGTTTCACAGAGACGTCGCTGCCAGGACATCGAGGTTGGGAGCTAAATATCCAAGAATACACATCCTATAAAAAGATGGACCAATGTGCAGAGGGTATGATATTGCCTTTTTTACGAAGAAATGAAATTAAATTGAGAACAAGAAAGAAGGTAGAGTCATAAGGCATAGAATCCATGTGGATGGAGTTATGGAATCACAAAGTAAAAGAGAGCAGGATAAATCTTGCGGACAGGCCTTCCAGGAGTCTTCGGGATGTGAGGAAGAAAGTATAAAGAGAGAGAAAAGGCATGTAAGAAAGGGACTATTGCAATATTTATCGGGGACTTCAATATGCAGATGGATTGGGAAAATCAGGTTGGCAGTGGACCTAAAGAAAAGGGATGTCTGAAATCTCTAAGAGTTTTTAATGGAGCAGCTTGAGTTAGAGCTCAATAGGAAGAGGCAATTTTGTATTTAGTGATGTGAAATGAGGCAGATTTTATTAGAGAGCTCAAGGTGATGGAACCCCCGAGGAGGCAGTGACTATAATGTAATAGAGTTCATCCTGCTGTTTAAGGCAGAGGAGAAAGAACAAGATGTAACAGTGGTACAACTGAATAAAACTAACTAAAAAAGACATGAGGGAGGAGTTAGCCAGAGTTGAAGGAAGAAGGAGCCAAGGAAGACAGTGAAGCAGCAATGATAGGGTTTTCGGGGATATTTCAGGTTGCACTGCAAAATTGTGAGTCCCAGTTCAGGAATTCTCTTAAGGTGAACATACATGCTGAGTTGGCAGATCGGAAGGCAGATGCCATTTTAACACTTATTTCAAGAGGCCTAGAATACAAGAGTAGGGACGCACTGCTGAGGCTGTATCAGCTTTGTGCAGACTGCATTTGGAAGATTGTGTCCAGTTTTGGGCCCTGTATCGAGGAAGGGTGTGCTGGCATTGGAGGATGTCCATGGTAGGTTTACAGGGATGATCCCAGGATGAAGGGTTTGCCATAAACATAGCAGTGAGAACTCGGTCCACATATGATGGATTTTAGAACTATGAACGGGATGTAGGAAGGATGGAAAGGGAAGCACAAGAGGAGGAGGAGTGGCATTTTTGATTAAGGAAAACATGAGCGCTGTAACTCAAGAAAATATTTCTTGAAGCAAACAGTGATCACCTTGATGGGATTGTACTATTGGCCCCCCCAACAGTAAGAAGAAGACATAGGAACAAATATGTTGAGAGATCTCAGGAATATGTAAGAATAATAAGATGGTAAAAGTCGGTGTTTGTAATTTTTCAAACATTGACTGGCACTTACATAGTGTTAAATGTTTGGAGAGTGAAGGATTTGTTAAACATGTTTAATTTTATTTGGACTGGAGGCCAGTCACCAGGGGTGTTCAACTGGGATTGGTTCTGGATCCTCATTTGTCTGTCATTTATATGAATGATTTAGATGGGAATATAAAAAGCATGGCTAGTAAGTTTGTGAATGATACCAAATTTGGTGGCATAGCAGACATTGATTACAAAGGGATCTTGATTAAATGGGTCAATGCACTGACAAACGGCAGATGCAGTTCAGTATGGATAAATGCCTGGTATTGCTACAACAAACAAGGGTATGGCTTACATAATTAATGGTAGGGCCTTGGGTAGGATTGTAGAACAGAGGGATCGAGGGATGCAGGTACAATATTCTTTGTAGTTTGTGTCATATACAGACAGGGTGGTTAAAGAGGTATTTGGCACACTTGTTTTCATTGCTCAGTCCTTCGGATGTAAGAACTGGGATGTTATGCTGTGGTTGTACAGGATATTTGGGAGGCCTCTTCTGGAATACTGTATCCAATTCTGGTTGGCTAGTTACAGGAAGGATACTTTTAAGCTGGAGAGTTTTCAGAAGAGATTTATCAGGATGTTGCCAGGTATGGAAGGCTTGAATGACAAAGAAAGGCTGGATAGCCTGGGACTTCTTTCACTGGATTGTAGGAGGTTGAGAGGCAATCTGATAGAAGTTTATAAAATAATGAGGGTCTAGATAGGGTTAATGATATTGTCATTTCCTTAGGATGGGGAATTTCAAAACAAGAAGGCACATTTTTAATTGAGAGGAGACACACTTTAAAAATACAGGAGGGGCTTTTTTCTCACAAAAAGACTGGTTTGCATGTAATATGAACTTCCTGAGGAAGTGGGAGATATGGGTACAATTACAGCATGTAAAAGACATTTGGCTAAGTACATGAATTGGAAAGGTTGGAAGGGATATGGGCCAGGAGCAGGCAGGTGGGACTAATTTTGTTTGGGATTATGTTTGGCATGGACTCATTGGACTGTTTCCATGCTGTATGATGATCCAAATGTTCCTACTACAGAAGGAGCAAACTTTGACCTTTTCTTGGGTGATAAGGCAGAGCAAGTGGCATGATGGAAACACTTAGGAGTTGGAATAAACTATAGAGATAACGCTCAGTATTATCAGGAATTAATAAATAAGGATGGAGAGTGTCGGAAGCACAGTGCACAAGAAAGTATTAAAAGAGAAAAACAAATTAATACAACTTATTTAAAAACCTTGGACCTAAAAACACACAGCATTTGGAATAAATTGATGAACTAACAGCACAAAGACAGATAAATAGGTCTGACCTGGTGGTATTACTGAAAAATGTTGAGAAGAAGATCAAGTTTGTGGAGTTAACTGCCCATGGGTACTCAGTATTCCGAAAAGATAGAGAAAAAAGTAGCAGGAGGTGGAGTCGCTGTATTGCTTAAGGATGATATCAAGGCTGTATTCGGAAATGCTATCGGCATGAGGGGTCAGAATGATAAGTCAGTCTGGGTGAAATTGAACAGTAAGGGAAGAAACATCTTGGTAGGACTAATTTTCAGCCCCACCCCACAGTCCTTCTAAAGTATAAGGCATAGTATAAACCCAGAAACAGTGAGGCCTTGAGGGAAAGACACAATAGTAATTATGTGCCGTTTGTACATGCATATTGACTGGATTAATCAACTTGGCAAGGGTCGCCTCAAAGCACAACTCATAGAGTGAAGAGGGATTGTTTCTCACAGCAACATGTCATGAGACCAACCAGAGGACTGGCTACAAAAAAAAACAGAAGGTGTTGGGAAAGCTCAGCAGGTGTGGCAGCATCTATGAAGAAAACAAAAAATCACAGTTAACTTTTCAGATCTAATGAACCCTTCTGAGGTTTTTCACTCCTCGTCCTACTCTTCCTTCCTTATACTTCTGCATCCCTTGCACTGCTCTTTCTGCTGCTACATACGCTTCCACTGACCATCTCCCTTCACACTCCTCTGCTGCCACCCCCACTGTATGTCACACCACTTCCCCAATATCTCCCACTTTATCATCTCTCCCTTTCCATTTTTATCCTCCGACTAGGATGATGGAAGCTGCTGATTTCCATGTTGCTATTGGTTAGCAGTGAATGATGGCGTTGAAATTGGCAATGCCCAATAGGAGCAGACAATAGTGTGTGTTTGCCACTGTCCGATGCACTGGAAATGGGATCGTTCTGTTCCCCATGGTACAGAGTGAAGCTTCATTCTGTCCCTCTGAGATGGCAGTTCACCAAACTGCCTCATCACGAACAGGACAAACGTTGCCTGACAGAATCGGAAGTCCATGCCTAAAATTGCTTTGGAATATTGTAAGGTCAGTGAGTACGTTGTTCAAACAAACTATATTCCAAACTTTTGCCCTTTATTGTTTCAGGTGATATTCCAAAGTCATTTGAAATGAGATCAGAGTAACTTCCCATGCCACCAGTTGTATTTGATTCATTGCGGCTTCTGAGACCTCGAACAAAAATGTGATCAATGGGAATAGAAGAGTATCCTGCACTGGTAATGTCCTCAACTGAGAAATGGGAAATGCAATCTCTGCAAGTTATCATCCAAGTCACGTCATCTTTCATAGGGAGTAAATTGCTGTTGTTTCACTATAATATGTTAAAAAAAATGTCGAATCCTCTTAGAGACAGCTCTGTGCATACACCCGCACCACTTAGATTAGAAGAGTTTCAGGAAAACGTTTCTATGTCACCTTGTTGAGAGCTGTTGGTGATGACAAATAAACTCTGCCCTTGCTAGTGTTTGCCAGAACCCACGGATGAATGTGTCCTTTTAAAACATCAAGATAATTTATATTTTCACAGCTTAGTATAAAATCTCAGAAAGGTAAAACTTTGCCAGATGAGTGTAGCCCCGGGGACATCAGGAGCACGGCATGACATTGAGGAAACAATCCCCCTGTTTTCAATCAGTTACTTTCAGAGGACTAATCGTGCGATATCAGTGCCACTGAGTTCAACCTTTTCATGGCAATTTATCTCAATGCAACACATCATCGATATTAGGGATCTTTAATACATAAAGTTTGCAATGTCTCATTTATAGAGAATTACCGAATATTTGAGAGTCAACTCAAATGGCAGCCTTACTGTTCTGGTTCAGATCAGACAAATTACATCCAAAAGGGATTTTAAAAAAAAGAAAAGCTGGAATAAAAATGTCAGATCAAGGAGCATCTGAGCAGAGAGAAACAGAATTAACTTTGTAAGTCCAATATGATTTTGTCAGAACAGGTCCATGTCAGATTTGGTATGTTAATTCTAAATCTGTCTCTAGATGTTGCCACCTTGACTGTGTTTCTACACTAATTTCCGTTTGTATTTCAGATTTCCATTTCTTATATTTTGCTTTTCTTAATGGGGGCAGATGTTGAAATTGGTTACATTTGGGTCAATACAGTCCATTCCTGTTTCCATTAGAGCTGTTGTGCTGTTTACACTTGTATTACACTAGAGTCTGTTTCTTCGTCACATTCCAAAAAAAAACCTTTTTGCTAATATCCTCCTAAATGCATGAATTGCAGGAAATCAATTTTGATTGGAAAGATAATTTAGAGGCAGCTACACTTCATAAGACACCAGAAATAGATTATTCATGACAGCACAGTCTGTGCCCTTCGCTAACAAAGCTTGTCCCCTCAGGGTCTGAAAACTTTTCGTACATATCTCAGAATTATTACAGAAAAGGTGGTGGTCACTCAACATATCATCTCTGCACTTGCTGGGAATGAGCAATATCCCTACCAATATGGTCCATAAAACTTCCTCTACCCCTAACATTTTGAAATCTTTGTCTGATTTTAATTCTGAATACCTTGTGCAGGTGTGAACAATCTGTATACCCTGTGATTAAACAGTGTATACATAATATATAATTCCCTACATCATATTTAAATGATCGTGTTGTGCTCACATTGTTGTTTGGCATTCCATCTCCCAAATATAACATGTTTCCTTGTTCTGCATTACATTCCATTCTGTCTGTCAGAATCAGTGTTGCTTGAATACTGGTGACATTGGGATATCACTGTACTTCCTTCCAGTCTCCGTAGCCACTGCCCCGATTCCGCTCTGTCTCGGAGCGCATGTCATACTCATGTCCCTGACACATTAATCCATGGGCTTTAAAGAACAATGTCATTTTACACATTTAGCTTTAAACTGAATCAAGAAATGTAAATGTTACTGCTTTAAAGCACAAAAACTGCAATGAAAAACATTGAGTGTTGAAGACACAACATCACTCTATTACAGCAGTGAGGGGAACATCCAGACAATCCGCACTTCCTCTGCATGGTCAGGGAACTATGCCCAGTGACAATATTTTGGTTGTGGAAGACTGATCAGCACAGTCACAACATTTTGCTTGTGTTTCTTTTTCAGGTTGTTGGGGCGTTGGTACAGGTGGTTAGAACATTGTACACGGAGAACACAGCAGAGCCATCTGAACTACAACAAGAAAACATCCATCATTTTCCTTCACCAAAGGCTTTCTTAGAACAATTTGTGATGGGATATAAGACCAATAGTCAACGATGTTAGCATCCAATCCAGCCCAGTTGTTATTGTGAACTGAAAGTGTTGTATTGAAAGGGATTAACTGGAACTGTTTGTTCAGTGACTGTGATTGATGTCAGTCTCCATGGATTCTAACTGTGTCACCGGAGGCTTTCCCTCTCCTATTACTAAGGGACTCCATTCAGTGTGTTATGCTATAACATGAGTGGAAGCAACAGCTACATCACTATCAGGGAGCAGCAGCTCCTCATAGAGGGAGAGGGGAGATCAGAATCTGAGAACAATAGACTGGAATGTTACAACAATGGACAGGAGTTTATTCTATGGTCTTTTCTATCTTACGAGGCATCGGTCAACAGTACCAAGTCGGATAAGAGCTGTGCTGATGATTATTCAGGCTGGTCACTATCCTATTCTCACTATTGTTGGTGTTCCTGGCCAGTCTCTCTATCTCTGCTCAATTATTACTTCCATAAAGTATATTCAACTCCATTGCTATTTCTGTTACCTATATTTGGCAAAGGCAGAAACTATTATCTTCAGTATTAATTCAAACATCCCGTCAATATCCATGAATTTCAGACTTGTCCCTCACACACATCTGAGAACAAGACTGTCCACAGTATTGAGGGCATTTTTTGACTTATATCTCGCTACTGTCTCCATCATCAAACCTGTCCAATACCAGTTCCATAATATCCCCACTCTCTCCCTCTGCCTTTGTGCTTTTGCCAATAAACCATTATCTACGCTAGACTTTATAATTCCAGCTTCTTTTCTGACCTGTCTTCCAGTTACAAATATTTTGATCATACTGTTGTTCTTTTCTCCAAAGTTACTTCACAATAGGGACACCAGGTTAGAGTAGTTCCATCCCTGGGCAGGTAATAGAACATAGAATATTACAGCACAGTACAGGCCCTTCGGCCCTTGATGTTGTGCCGACCTGTCATATCGATCTCAAGCCCGTCTAACCTACACTATTCCATGTACGTCCATATGTTTGTCCAATGGCGACTTAAATGTACCTAAAGTTGGCGAATGTACCTAAAGTTGGCGAATCTACTACCGTTGCCGGCAAAGCTTTCCATTCCCTTACTACTCTCTGAGTAAAGAAACCATCTCTGACATCTGTCCTATATCTTTCACCCCTCAATTTAAAGCTATGCCCCCTTGTGCTCGCCGTCACCATCCTCGGAAAAAGGCTCTCCCGAGCCATCCTATCTAACCCTCTGATTATTTTATATGTTTCAATTAAGTCACTTTTCAACCGTTCTTCTATCTAACGAAAACAGCCTCAAGTCCCTCAGCCTTTCCTCGTAAGACCTTCCCTCTATACCAGGCAACTTCCTAGTAAGTCTCCTCTGCACATTTTCCAAAGCTTCCACATCCTTCTTATAATGCAATGACCAGAACTGTACGCAATACTCCAAGTGCGGCCGCACCAGAGTTTTGTACAGCTGCAGCATAACCTCTTGGCTCCGGAACTCGATCCCGCTATTAATAAAAGCTAAAACACTGTATGCCTTCTTAACAGCCCTGTCAACCTGGGTGGCAACTTTCAAGGGTCTGTGTACATGGACACCGAGATCTCTCTGCTCACCTACACTACCAAGAATCTTACCATTAGCCCAGTACTTTGCCTTCCGGTTACTCCTACCAAAGTGCATTACCTCACACTTGTCTGCATTAAACTCCATTTGTCACCTCTCAGCCCAGCTCTGCAGCTTATCTATGCCTCTCTGCAACCTACAGCATCCTTCGTCACTATCCACAACTCCACTGACCTTAGTGTCGTCTGCAAATTTACGAACCCATCCTTCTACGCCCTCATCCAGGTCATTACAAAAATGACAAACAGCAGTGGACCCAACACCGACCCTTGCTGTACACCACTAGTAACTGGTCTCCAGGATGAACATTTCCCATCAACTACCACCCTCTGTCTTCTTTCAGCAAGTCAATTTCCGATGCAAACTGCTATATCTCCCACAGTCCCATTCCTCTGCATTTTGTACAATAGCCTACTGTGGAGAACCTTATCGAATGCCTTGATGAAATCCACATACACCACATCAACCGGTTTACTCTCATCTACCTGTTTGGTCACCTTCTCAAAGAACTCAATAAGGTTTGTGAGGCATGACCTTCCCTTCACAAAACTGTGATGATTATCCCTAATCAATTTATTATTTTCTAGATGATTATAAATCCTATCCCTTATAATCTTTTCCAACACTTTACCAGCAACTGAGGTAAGGCTCACTGGTCTATAATTACCAGGGTTGTCTCTACTCCCCTTCTTGAACAGGGGAGCCACATTTGCTATCCTCCAGTCGTCTGGAGAGACACAGGTTATTACACTAAAGATACTGTTTCAATTCCTACCACAGTTGGAACAAAAGCAAATTTCACAAATAACATTCATAAAACCAGGAGCATTTTGTCTCCTTACACTGATGTCTTTTAGGAAATAAACCTATCGTTATTACCTGGGCTGGATTATTTGTGAATTCAGACCAAAAGCAAAGTATTTGGCGATATACAGCCTTGTGGAATGGTCACAGTCAGGGGCAATTAATGACAGTGAACATATGCTGTCCTTGTCAGTGTTGTAAACCTCACATGAAAAAAAAACAAAATCAATGGTTAAATTAAACAAAGAGCAATGCAGGAGACCTGAAACAAAAAAAGAAACAAAGTACTGAGGAAACTGAGCAAGTTTGGAATCTTCTGTCAAAATAGAAAGAGAGTTAGCATTTTGAGTCAGCTAACCATAGATTAGAACTGAAATCAGCGGGCAAATATTATGTTTTATTTTGGTGACAGGGACGTTTCTTTTTACAGCAAGAAGGAATGTGTTGAATAGATGGAGAAAGAGAGACCGAGACAAAAAAGAAGCAAACAAAGGGATTGTTGGTGATCAGCTGGGATGGAAATAAAATGTGAGATTAATTACATTTATTTTTAGACGTTTCCCATATTCCTGAATTTCATGCCCATGTAGATATGTTTCCAAGTCCCTGTTTAAATTGAGTCTGTCTTCCCTGAGTGTAGTCATCTTCATTTATTCATTCATGGTTTGTGGGTGTGACTAGTTGGGCCTGCATTTATTTCCTTTTCCTAGTTGTCCTTGAGAAAGTGTTTGTGAGCTGCTTTCTTGAGGTACTGCAGTCCACATGCTGTGAATTGCTGGTACTTAGGTATGTCCTGTTTCATTTCTTTGAGACTTTGTCCTGAATGATGTAACTGAGTGGCTGGCTTGGTCATTTCAAAGGCAGATGAGAGTTGACCAAATTGCTGTGTGTCTGGAGTCACATGTAGGGCAGACCAGGTGACAGTGGCAGATTTCCTTCCCGAAAAGACATCAGTGAGCCAGGTGGGTTTTTCCTGATGATCAATGATGGCTTCATTGTATCAAAATTGTAGTTTTGTTTTAATTCAAATTCCACCATCAATCGTGGCAGAATTCGAATTGGAGTGTGGGTCATTACCTGGGTCCCTGGATTAATAGTACAGAAAAAGTACCGGTGGGACATCTCATCCCCAGCATCCCCAATCAATTCCACCAGCAACAGTGGTGTTGCTATTATTGTGACTGTGATACAGAAAATTGCGCAGTTACATTGTCAACTGCTTCGATGAAGAGCGGACCCATTGATATTTCAGGTCGCTGGGACTGTGCGGGTGTGTAATGGTTTATCAGGCAGGAAAAGAAACTAAGGAGACGAAGGCATTTACAACATTGAGCGGGTGTGCCATGCAAACATGAATTTGCCTTGCTCCCATCATTGAAAATTCAGAGAAGGTTCTGTGGATAGTTTTCTCGAGCATTACTGTCTTTGCTTATATTTCCTATGTTCTTGCCTAATTTTCTATGTTCCGTCCTCAGAACCTAATACATTTATTATGCTGTGTTGTTAGTTCTAATGTGGACAACAACCTCCTGTTGGACTCTCGAACCATTGAGAATATTCTGTCCCCTTCCAAGGCAGCTTGGACCCTGGCAACCTTTAGGCAACACACTGTTCTGTTGTCTCGCAGTCAGCTGCAGAAACGTCTGTCTGTGTCTCTGACTTGATAGTTCCCTATCACAATCAATTATTTGGAACCTGAGGTAATCCTCATTACAGAAGAGCCAGCCTTGCTGCCAGAAACATGGCTGTGAGTGCTGCATTCCCCAAAGGCCCATCACACCCTACATTATCCAAATCAGCAAACTTGTTTGAGATGACGATGATCACAGGAGACTCCTGCACTACATGTCTATCCCTCTTACATTTCTGAGAAGGAACCCATTGATCTGACTGTATCTGCAGTTTGTCTACCTCCTGAAACAGCCATCCATTACATCCCCTACCTCCTGTAACTTCCTCATTGCCTTCAGCTGCCACTGTAACTGATCCATGCGAACTGATAAGATTCATAAACAAACATTCTTCCGGCAGACATATTTATCAGGAACATTGAAATTCTCCCTAATCTGCCACATCAGACAAGAAGACCACATCACTCCACTCAAAGCCATCATTTCACCTTAACAACCTACAGACCAAGGAAATAGCAGTCTTACTGCTCTAAACACAGTACACTGGGTTAACTTGGTAGTAATTTTTTTTTAAGTTTAATCTGGAGACAGATCTCAATAAGGCATAATCATAAAAACATGATACTCACTGCTGTAGATTTACAGAGTGTAGTTAGCCAAAAATAACAATTAGTTGGGAGGTGGGCAGAGATAATGGGAACTGCAGATGCTGGAGAATCCAAGATAATAAAATGTGAAGCTGGATGAACACAGCAGGCCAAGCAGCATCTCAGGAGCACAAAAGCTGATGTTTCAGGCCGAGACCCTTCATCAGCTCTCTGCCCAGTCTAGGCCCAAAATGTCAGCTTTTGTGCTCCTGAGATGCTGCTTGGCCTGCTGTGTTCATCCAGCTCCACACTTTGTTCTCTTAATTATGTGGGAGGTGATGACATAATGGTATTGTCACATGATTACTAATCCAGTAACCCAGATAATGTTTGAGGTACCATGTTCAAATCCTGCTATGGTAGATGGCCAAATTTTTGGAGATGGCGCGGATGCTCAGTAGTTTGCACCGTTACCTCACAGAACTGGGGACCCAGGTTCGATTCCAACTACAGCTGACTGTGTGGAGTTTGCACATTCTCCCCATGTCTGTGTAGGTTTCAAAGATGTGCAAGTTCGGTGGATTGGCCGTCCTCAATTGCCCATAGTGTTCCAAAAGCATTCAGCTGCGCAAAGCAAGACAGTCACAGTTCCTACTATCTCAGTCACAGAATTTGTTGCCTTCTGGTAAAAAAAAAACTGCTCCTTGTGCAGTATTGTAGGGAGTCCAGCAAAGGGTGAGATTCTTGCAGTTTCGGAACAAGAGAACATAGGAGTTAGGAGAGGGACCTGGCAATTCAGCTCTTCCAGCTCGCTCCACCATTTAACATAATCAGAGTTGATCTTATCCAGGTATCAAATCCGCTCTCCTGCCTGCTTCCTGAAGACGTTCGTCGTGCTTTTCATCAGTTGGTTGATTGATTCTGTCTCCCCTTCACTCTGGAACAGTGAGTTCTATGATTCACATATCTGTGAGTGAAGTTATTTCTTAGCATCTTAGTTTTGAATCTATGTCCTCTCACTCTACATCCATTAGGTCTTGCTCGATACTGTCCCACAAAGAGGCACATCTGATTTTACGTCCATTCCTGTAATATTTTCTGCACTTCAATCAGGTCCCCACTCATTCTTCAGAACTCTGGTGTTTTGAAGATCAAGGGATTCAACCTCTCCTTGTATGACAATTCATTTACGCCTCGAATCAACCCGTGAACCTCTACTGAACTGCCTCCTGTGCAAACACATCCTTCATCAAGTAAGGAGACCAAAACTAGATGCAATACTCCAGGTGTGCTCTCGCCAAATCCTTACATAATTGTAACAACACTCCTTTACCTTTGTAATGTAATCCTTTTGTAATAAATGCCTGGATTCCGTTTGCAATTCATTACAAGAGGGAAAAACAGGGAGATAGAGAACAAAAGACTTTGATTCCCATTTGAATGGGTTCACCACCAAAGCAACAGAGACTGCATTGCTCAGAGATGAAGACACAGAGAAACACACAACCATGGACACACACATTAACATCAACAACAAATAAACTAACACACACACACACACGCAAATAAAATTGCATACAGGCATATTGTCCATGAATGATAAGTAAGCTCTGATTTACTGCTGGGTGTTGAGTAGAAGGCAGGAGATAGAGACAAAAGGAAGTGCAGAGTTACCTTAACCCAACTTCTGACCTCAGCACCTGTCCCTAGCCTTCCCTGAGGAGGAGGGCCTTGCCTTGTCTCTCGCCAGCCCAGGATCTTAAATAAAAAGAAAAGCAAAATACAAAAGTGCTGCTTGGCATCATTTAATAAACGTTTTTACCATTTACAAATTGCAGTTACAGGTACAGTAATTGGGACAGTGCCTTTTCACACTGGACCCTGGGTTTTGAAGAAAACTGAATGAAACATGCCCTGTAACCTGTGTGGTAAGTTTGGACAATTCAACACTATCCTCGGGCTAATGTGACAAAAATAGACTAATTCATTGCTGCAAATTAGAATTGCAATGAGAAAGTACTGATTTATTGATTAATTAGTGAGTTCTGTTAATCAGTTAATTTGAGTGAAGGGAAATTTCAGCACATTCTTCAGTTGTTCTCTGAACTTAGTCTGGGTCACGGCATAAATCGCGGTGTTTGTGCAGCAACTGAGGAGCTGCAGCATGAAGCCCAATTCCATCACAAAGTAACCTAGAATGAAAGACGTATACCCAAAATTATACATCCGGATCCATACAGAATACACCATTAACATTGACCATAACAGGATGAAATTGGCCGAGATCACAAACAGTAAAATGATGGATTTTTTTCGATTTCTCATTTCTGTGTCACACTGACCATCCCGATTGGTGTGAGCCTGGAGTCTCCTGCGGGCTCTGCTGGTCACTAAAATGTGTCTGACGGTGAAAACATTAAGCAGCAGAATCAGGAGAAATGGGAGAGTCGGGGTTAGAATGTGGTGGAGGAACTCGATTGTGACCCAGGCACGAGAGTCATAAACACTGAGTGACGCATCACAAAACCAGGGAACGTTCCACAGTGCATACTGACTTGAGAGCATAAAATACCAGAAAATGTTTTTTAAACAGCTCAACACAGTCACTGCTCCCAGAATCAGAGTCACCGTTTTCTCACTGCAATATTGACTTTTCAGTTTCTGGCAACAAATGGCCACAAATCGATCTTAGGTGAAAGTGACAGTGAACCAGACAGAACAGTCAGAGGCTGCATAAAGCAGGATGGCGTGGATATTACACACAGGGATGTACCACAGGAAATAAAACTGTTCCTTGTAAACAATGGGAATGTGTCTCAATATCAGGTCGAGGATAATGACCAGTAGATCCGCCACTGCCATGGCCCCCAGGTAACGTCTGACACATGGAGACAATCCACAATCTTTATAAAGCAGGACGTAGATTGTCACTACATTAACTGTGAGGAAGGAAAACAAATAAATTATACATCAGCCTGGAGGTAAAGTTACCAGTTTGATTGAGGACCAAGAGTGATTTTCAAATATTTCTCTGTGCTCAGAGATGTATTGATCAAATTGGAACTGAAATGACAAAAGGTAAGTTCCGAATTACAAAAATGTGACGTAAATCACAAGACACACTAGTTCCCAAACTCTCAGTCACAAATCCATAGGAACAGATGACTTTTAGACTATTCCCACACACTCAGTCACTTGAGAGCACACACAGATGACTTCTTTACAGTTCCTAATGCAAAGGGTGAAAACATTGTCATCTTGAAGAATTCTCTCTCATTTACTTGAAGACAAATTGAGTTTGGAAATTTCTGTCATTTAGTCTAAAATGTGATCTATTCTCTGTAGTGAAGAAATGTAAACATAGGGAAAATGTATTTACGCCTTGAACTGCCTGAGGGGATATCGAAACAGTGTCTTCTTCTCCTTGGACCGGGGTCTCTTCCCTCGGGATGTTATGTTTTGTTCAATTAACTGATGTCCGGCCAGTCACAATAAATATCAGTGATAAAGTATTACATAAAGGCCCATCTGTCCATTAAGTTTGTTGAGATCCACTCAGTCTCGTGGTGGAAATCTCTCCCCAAACTTGACTCAACTGGCACTTTGCACACAAAGCCAATAAGATTAAGACAATACCTTGATCATTTGATGTCGGATCCTAGATGTTAATATGTTTGCCGAGCGTGTGAGGTGTGATGGCAAATTTTTGTCTCTTTATTAGGTGACATCCTCGGTGTTGTGGAGCCTCCTGTGAAGTGCTATTGTCTTGTGCCGGTTTGAATTTATAAATGGAGTTAGCTGAAATTTCCCAAAGCAATCTCATGATAACAGGCCAAAGATGGTCAGGGAAATTGCCTGATAATGGACATTTACTGCACACCACACCACCACTCAGTGATGAATCAGTTCTCCTCGATATTGAAAATAAATCAGAGGAAACACTTAAGGTGACAAGGGCACAAAATGTACTCTGGATGTGGTAGTTAAATGTTCATCACCAAGAGTATCTTCAGAGGCCCACCACAGATTGAGCAGGGTGAGGCCTAAAGTACATAGCAGTCAGACTGTGGGAAACATTCTCACCAAACTACTTGTCATAGATGTATCTGTCTCTAACTGCATCTGTAAGAGCACCCAGCACACAGATTTGGTGTTGGCAAAGTCTCATCCTCATACTTAATATACTGCCCCTTGTGTTAGGTCACACTTCCTCCTGAAAGTACAGCAGACATTGGAGTACAGGGAGGGCTGATTACTGAGCGAGAAACAGATAAATTTGGGATAAATTAGTCTTTATCAGTTTAACAGAATTAACAACTTCAGTGACCAGTGTTGGGCCCTCAACTAATGCAAATTATATCAATGATTTAGATAGGTGGAACAAATGCATTAGAACTAAATTTGTCAAAAAATGCTATTTGGGAGGAAACTAATTTCTAAACAGGAGCTAGTGAATCTGTAAAAGGATAAGAAATGGAAAATGTGGCAGAAGGAATAAATATATTTTGGGTAACTGTGAATGTGTGATTTTTTTCAGCAAGTATTAAAGGCTGTGCATTGAATAAATGAAGAGCGGTGACAGGACTTAGTGGTACAGTGTGTACATGGTTCTCTATGACCTATTCAGACATCAGAAATGTTGTTCTGTCCCCCTGATGGTCTTCTTTCTGATGTTCCGAGTGGATCCGTTGGTCTCAGTACACACGGGATATTTTGATGTGGCTGTTTGATGGTGGGGAGTGGTCTCTGGGAGGATGTTTTGAGGCATATATCGGGGATGGCCTTTATCCGAGATATCTTTCTTTCTTTCTATGTGGAGACCTGAAGATGATGGGCACAGTTGCCTGCTTCTGAATGAAGAGGCTGTGGATTCTGCCAGGACATTGGATATTCAACAACATGATGTATTGTGCATGGTCACACTCCAACATTGATGGAGTGAGAGTTTTTTTTTCAGTTCGTCTATCTCTCCCCATTGACATGTGGGTCCCACAGAGCCATGGACACCACTGGGAGTATTGTTATACTGCAAAAACAAGGATACAACCAACAGCTCCCTCTTGAGGGAGAAAACATTATATTCACCTCCACCACCAGATGTGCTCTGTCACCAAATGGTGACATTGATGTGAGATAATGGATATGTCACCACTGTTCCTGATCATAGAAGCTGAATGAAACAGTGGCTTTAACAGCCGCTGGCAGCACCATCGTCCTCCTGGTGTGAGGTTGCAGGTCTTGCTGAAGGAGATGACACCACTCTGTGACCAGCTCCTTGTCCATTCGGGATACCCTCATACTTTGCTCCTGTGTTAAGGGAAGCCTGGGAAGCTGTTCTTGGTAAAACCAGGGTGGATATGGCAAATCCCGTTCCCCACGCACACTGACTCTGTGATTTCAGAGTTTCCCCTTTCTGCAGCTTCTGCTCCATTTGGGGTTCATGTTGCAGACACAGATGCTGTAACTACACTCTCCAAGCTCCAACTAGAGTTGTCACCACATCGTCAGGTCTCTCTGAATGTTTGAGGAACCTCACAGCACAACCTCCAGCAAACCAATACTAGCACCTCCGATAACTTTTCAATAACAGGAGCCAGTCAGAAGCCACTCACCTGAATGTTATTGGTCTTTTACAAGAATGCTCAAGGGATTTCCTTGTGTTACTTATTGCACAATCAGCTGAGAGGGACAAACACAGGCATTCAGTGGACAGGCACAGCCCAAATTTCAAAGACATGAGTCAAAGCTGTTAAAACCCCATCAAACATGGAGCACCACGTGAGACATACAGGAAACTGAATGGCAGCCTGACATGCAATATTTCATTGTTTCTAATCTTCACAATGGCAGCGCTGAATGAAAAATGAAGGCCAGGGAAAGATACAGACTCACACAAAGATTCACATTCAAGATAGAAACAGATAATAATTTAACTGAGAATATGCTCGGAAACATGAGGGAAAAAATAAGGGTATCTGCCTCACATAACCAGCCCAGACACCATAAGCTGGGACAGGTTGCCAGCCTAGTATGGAGAACTGTATAAACCATGCTCGTGTATCTATCTGCCCAATATGGGGATCATTGCAAGCCTTAGCCAGTATATTGATACAATAACTTGCACTAGCTAACTGCCAAACATTGGGAAATGTGCAGCCAGTGCGGAGTGACAGTAACTGGGGCTCCCACGCATTTATGCCTCTATACCTCCAGTGCACTGCAAGTGTGAGAGGTATGTGTGTGTTTGTGGCGGGGGGGAGAAGTGTTAGATGTGAAAATCATTGTTTGATAGACAACACATAGGAAGAAAATTAGTTTAAATATAAACAACTGGCAGAAGTTAGGAAATTGGCAGAGAATAATTGAGAGATGCTTCATGTACAGATGTGATGATGTGCTTTAGAATATTTAAATATGGTATTACCAGGCCCAAATGCATCAATGAGTGCGCACAGGGACGATGCGTGGGGGGAGTTTTGGCCTGAGTTTGAATACGAGCTGTGGAGTATCCATTCAGATTTCATTTTGGATATTTGAACCTGGGAGTGTTAACAGCTGGTTAGAGAGATGATTGAGACAGTATTTCATAGCTCAAGGTTCAAACCAAAGGAACCACCACAATTGTGACTCACCTGTTTCCGCCTCAGACACGGGCCAGGCATGGGATGAATCAGAGGAAGGAAATGGAGTTTGTAACCAGAACAGAAGACAGTGACCTTCATGCTCCCAATATTACACAACAAGGACAATTATACAATGGATTGTGGTTCATAGCTGAAACTGACTAGGTCAACACATAGACCCACAATGGAAACTTTCAGAAGCAGAGAGGGAGAGAGTGCATGAAAAGGTTGACTAACTGCATTCTCAGCGGGAACAATAACAGGCAAGAAATTAGAGTAAATGAAAAGAAAAGTAATACAATCATATACAGTTTGTAGAAATAATAACTGGACAGTGATACTTACTAGGGACACCAACGGTAGCCAAGATAGGATAATAAAAATATTGAATAATGAAAACTGCATATTTGATGCGCCCTGATAATGATATCTGATTGTAAAATGTAGCAAGAAACCAAGCATCATCAGATAAACTTCTGTCCATTGTTGAAACATTCCAGTGTGATGTTCTCAGATGCTGATCCATTGCTGGATCAGCCCAGTCTGTTCTTCTCAGATTCTGATCAAACGTTGGAACATTCCACTCTATTGTTCTGAGATTTTGATCTCTCCTACTCATCTCTGTGGAGCTGCTGATCCCTGTTAGTGCTGTTGGTAATGCTCCCATTCATACTATGGGTTATCACACCGAACAGGGCCAATTTATCATTAAATGAGTAGACCCTCCACTGGGATATTTGAAACCTCAGAGACTAACATTAATCACAGTCACCGAACAAACAGGTTCAATTAACCTCTTCCTTTCATCACTTTTCATATTACAATAAAAGGGAACATTTATTCAGTCTGGTTGGAATGTAGCAGAGTTGCTGATGGAAAGACCATAAGTCTTTCAATCTTGTTAATTTTTCTTCCTTGTATATAGGAGCAGTGTCACAACACTGAAGTGTTGTATATGTTGCACCCTGTTTACAAAAGGAGACA
Organism: Stegostoma tigrinum; assembly: GCF_030684315.1. Taxonomy (NCBI): domain Eukaryota; kingdom Metazoa; phylum Chordata; class Chondrichthyes; order Orectolobiformes; family Stegostomatidae; genus Stegostoma; species Stegostoma tigrinum. The sequence continues at coordinate 564,701 of NW_026728430.1, read as the reverse complement.
GGGATAAAGTAACACACCAGGTGCATAAAATGACGAGTGGTGAAATTTCTAGACACCATAAACCAGGGTCACAATATTTATTGCCCATTGACTTTGTGTAATGCTGCTCCTGTATTTAACTTACCCTGTTATCAAATCCTTTCATAACTTTGAAACATCATTCAGAGTGTTGAGACTGCTGCTCAGGAACAGGAGGAAGCGCTTCTGTCCCCGTGTGCCTGGTCGACTGAGAAAAGAGGAGGTCATTCAATCCACTCTAGCCTGTTACCACTTCTGGAGGTGGAAAACTGAAATGATGGCACATTTTACAAAGGAAATCATTCAAAACACATAGAATTGCAACGACAACAATGTGAGGTCTCACTGAGATGATACCTGGAGCACATTGTGATTTTTGTGTTTCCATAACTGAGAAGTGGCAGATATCCATCAGATACCATTTAATGGCTACACATAATCCATAGTCTGCTGCATCATTTAATGCTTTGAGTTTGTTACACATGGGACAGGAAGAGAGCATGTGATGCTCAGCCCATTATTTAACATCAGCATGTTCACATGTGGTAAAATTTTCACTCAGTCATGAACTCTGCTGAGATATGAATGAGTTTGCACTGAAGGAACATCCAACAACTGTGTGTATGGGCATGGAATCACTTGTATAAGTTGTTTTGCTTCACGCCAACTTGTTCACTTTAATCAAAGACCTTTTCAGTGTTCTGGCTGTGAGAGGGGTGTTAAAAACACGGTAATTTGTTGACCACAAGCACATTCACAATGAGGAACAAGCCAATTACTTGCTGTGTGCGAAGAAACTAGTGAGTTTACACTGTGGAGAGCCATTCAGCTGCTCAGTGTGTGGAAAGGGATTCCCTCAGACATCTCACCCGCTGATAGACCAATGAGTTCATAAGTGATGATGGGAATTGGATTCTGCTGTTGTTGCTGTTGTATTCACATTCAGGACTGAAACAAATTAATTCAGAGAGTTGGTTATTTTACTTTCTGATTTAATGACACTGATGTGACTGGAAGTCATTATTGTAATGCAACAAACAGCTTTGTTTCAAATACAGTATGTTGTGTCCTCGGTTTCTTGAAGATTTCAGGAGTAATGTTCTGTGAAATCCACTTGGAAAATGCATTCTGCAGATATTCAACAACTGAGCACAGCATATCAAATAATTTTCAGAAATGTAGGAGAGAGATATTTTCCTTGGGCAGCTATTGTGACCTGTAATGTCCTGCCTGAAGCGGAGTGGAAGCAAATTCCACAGTAACTTTTAGCAATGTGTCAGATCTCTAATTTAAAGGAAGTGTCAGGGGAGAGGTGAGGAGAGTGGGACTAACTGATAGCTCTTTCAAAGATGGTGATGTCACTATCAGGCAGGAAAAGGGGTGGTGCACAACTCCTAAAGAATAACAAGGAATTGAGGAAGTGATGATGAACCTATATCAAACACAGGTCACCCTCTAAGGGAGCACTGTGTCTAATTTAGGAAGAAGGTGGTTGCTTTGCCGATGTTTCAAAAAAGAAAAATTTCCCAAGGCTGCAGGAAAAAGCAGGGGGTAAGATGAACATTGACATGGACACATTGGGCTGAATGGCCTCTGTTACAACGTAACCATTTCATTATTGTAATCAAGACTCTGGGAAAAGGACATTGCGGACGACAGATTGGCAGCTTCTTCATGGATGGCACTGAGCCACCAAAGCAGCTCTGTTTTAATTGGTCCAAAGTTCTAAAGAAGAGTCATGCTGGACTCAAAATGTAAATTCCATTTCTGTCACCATAGAGACTGCCTGATCAACTGAGTTTCTCCAACGCTTACTGATTATACTAAAGATCTCCAGCATTTGCAGTGTTTTGCTTCTATGTTAATTGTTATCTAATGGGGAGGCAATGGCCTAATGGTATTATCGCTGGACTGTTAATCCAGAGAACAAGATAACATTCTCGGTTTGAATCCTGCCAAAGCAGATTGTGGATTTCAATTCAATAATAAAATGAAATCCAGAATTAAGAATCCAGTGATGACCATGAAACCATTGCCAATTGTTGGGGAAAACCGATCCGTCCTTTAGGGATGCAAACTGCCATCCTTACTAGTTAACAAAGTGTGGAGCTGGATGAACACAGCAGGCCAAGCAGCATCTTAGGAGCGCAAAAGCTGACGTTTCGGGCCTAGACCCATCCCCACCATCCTTCCCTAGCCTGGCCGACATGTGACCCCAAACCAGAGCAATGTGGCTAACTCTCAGCTGCCCTCTAGGCAACTAGGATGGGCAATAAATGCTGCCTAAAAACTACACCCATATCCTGTGGATGAATAAAGGAAAAAAGAGATATTGCGTACACTTTGAATTCTTTGTGAACACCTTTCCAATCCCCTGAGGACTTTCTGAATGTGTCAGAGGAACATTTGGAACAGCAGGATGCCATTAAGTACCTTAAGCTTCCTTCAATATTCAATTCAATCAGGAGTGACCCTTATTTTTTACACCTTTACATTTGTTAAGCTTTTAACAAAAATCTAACATCTCAATTTTAAAACGTTTAATTGGCTCTCAGTATCCTGCTGTGATCGGGGATTTTACATTTCTATTTCTCCATTTTGTACTCACACTGATATTGCCTTACTTGGCTCACAACACTCTTCCAGTGTCGCTAAATGTAAGCTTCAAGGAAGCACCTCATCTTTCAGTTCAGCAGTTTAAAGCTTTCTGGACACACCACTGACACCAAGATTTTCAGACTGCAAATTCTGCCCCCTTTTTTGCTTTCATTTCTCTTGTTTCAGTTTGTTTGTGCGCTAGACACTTGCTCCAGGCACATCATTTCTTTTCCTGCCCCAGATCCATTGTCTGTGGCCTTGAGGGAAAAGCATTTCTGTCATTTATTCTTTCCTGCCTTCTCCCCTGTCACAACCATCTTTTTCTACTCGTCTAACCCAAACCTAACTCACAACCTATTATGTTTCTTATGTTTCCCAGTCCTGATGAAAATTCACAGACCTGAAACATTAACTCTGTTTATTTCTGCACGTATATTGCCATAACTGAGATTTTTCCCAACATGTTCTGTTTTCATTCCTAATTTTTGCCATCCCTTGTATGAAGACATGTTTGTATGAAGATTTCACATCATCTCCAAATAATGTCCTTTTGTTTTCAAATCCCAGCTAGAGGAAATAGTTTCTATATCTATCCAATTAACACATCTGACAGATTTTGGTTAATTCCTTTCAATCTGGAGAAGTTATCAATTTACATTTACAATCGAGGGCAAAGAAGTACTGTTGGGTTGGTTTTTAACAAGGTTTTCATTTTCTCGTCAGCAAGTTTTCTGGTAATAATTCAGTTAAACCAACTTGAATGTTTAATATGGGATTTGGATGAATAACTGCTGCTGGATACTAGACATGGAAAGACTCGTGAGGTTGCTGGGAGAACATAAAACAAACAACAGTACAATGCAGCACAGCACAGACTCTTTGGCCCAAGATGTTATGCCGACTTGTTATCCTCCTAAAGTCAATCTACCCTCGTACCCTACATTTTACTATCCTCCATGTGCTGATCCAAGAGTCATTTAAAGATCCCTAAACTTTCTGAGTCCACAACCACTGCTCGCAGCACATTCCACATGCCCACCACTCTCTGTGAAAAACTTACCTCTGACATCTCCCCAATACCATCCTTCAATCACCTTAAAAATATGTCCCCTCGTAATCGTCATTTCTGCCCTGGGAAAAATGTCTCTGACTGCCGACTCCATCTGTGCCTCTCATCTTCTTATAACCCTCTATTAAACATCTCTTATCTTTCTTTGCTCTAATGAAAAAAAAAATCGCTAGTTCCCTCAACATTTCCTCATAACACCTGTCGTCCAGTCCAGGCAACATCCTGGTAAATCTCCTGTGCACCCTGTCTAAAGCTTCCACATCTTTCCTGCAATGAGGTGACCAGGACTGAACACAATATTGCAAGTATAGTCTAACCAGAGTTTTATAGAGCTGCAGTATAATCTCACGGGTCTTAAACTCAATTCCCCTGACAATGAAAGCCAACACACCATACGCCTTCTCTATAACCCTATCAACTTGGGTCACACTTTTGAGGGATCTGTGGAAGTGGACTCCCAAGATTCCTTTGTTCCTCCACACTGCCACTAACCCAGTATTCTGCACGAAAATTCAACCTTCCAAAATTAATCACTCCACACTTTTCTGGGTTGAATTCCATCTGCCACTTCTTTGCTATGCTCTGCATCATGTAGGTATCCCATTGCACCCTACAACAACTCCACTAACCTTCGTGCCATTGCCAAATGTATTAACCCACCCCTCCACTTCCTCATCCAAGTCATTTATAAAGATCACAAAGAGCAGAGGACCCAGAACAGATCCCTGCAGCACACCACGCGTCACCGAGCTCCAGTCTGAATACTTTCCATCGACTACCACCTTCCGTCTTCTCTTGGACAGCCAGTTTTGTATCAAATGTCTGAAAAACTATACATATCTTGGTATTTTAGGTGCTGGAATGATAATTCCCCTCAGGTCACTAGTTTCATTCAGCTCAATTTCACATACTACCTTTATGTTTTTGTGGGTGCTCACTCACTGATTTTGTTCTGTTTAAATCAATTTCACTGTGTATTCAAGGGTGAGGACTCACAGTCAGGAAAATCGATTCAAACATCTCATCAAGATTTGACAAATTACTCAATGCAACATAACTAGAATTTATAATTGGATTTTAACCATGGGAAAAGAAAACACCTCGAGTGGGGACAAACTGTACACCTGTTCTGTGTGTGGTTGAGGCTTCTGCTAATCATCTGGTCTGTTTAAACACAAGCACAGTCATGACAGGGAGAAGCTGTGTAAATGTGGGGACTGTGGAAAGGCATTCGATTTCCCCTGTGAGCTGGAAATTCATCAGCACCATCACACTGGGGAGAGGCTGTCCCTGTGCTCCGAGTGAGAAAGGCCTCCCATTGTCAGCATACTTGCTGCAACGCCAGAGAGATCACAACGAGGAGAGGCCGTTCGCTTGCTCTGTTTGTGAGAAGCACTTTACTCATGTGTCCAACCTGCTGAGACACACGCAGGTTCATTCAAGTGCTCTCACTGTGAGACTGTATTCAAGCATTCAGCTGAACTTACTCAACATCAACAGACTCACACTGGACTGAGGCCATTCACCTGCTTCATGTGTCAGAAGAAGTTCACTCCATTATCTAATTTTCAGTCACACCAGCGAGTTCACACAGGGCAGAGACCAGATGCCTCTTCCAAGTGTGAGAAGAAATTTGCTCATTCATCCCATCTGGTGAGACACCAGCGATGTCACAAGTAGTTCTGGTGTTGGGATTTTCCTGTTAATCACATCCAGAACAGGTCCATGTATAGCAGACTCTGAATCTGTTGATGTTAATAAGAGCGAACCAACGTAAAGGTGCTAGTGCTCTGGGTGTCACTTAAATCAGATATTGATCAATTACGCAGTGTGGCGAGTCTTTTTCGTATCAAACACAACATTCTTATTTTTGAAGGGCTCTCCCTCTCTCCTGCTTCCTCCATTCTCACTTCCAACAATAAGTACAAGGAATACATGGAGCTTCTTTGCCACTAAGATTGAGACAATCTGATCAGCTTCTTGCCTGGTTTCCTGCTCTCCCAGTTGCTCACTGGGACAAATTGCCTCAAACCCGGACATGTACTCATCTTCACTCACCCACCATTTCCTGTCATGCCATGTTAGATCCACCTTGTTCAAGACTGTCACCTCCTGCACCAATGGCGCTATTCCCATGAAATATCTGACCACTGAGTATCTCTTTGCTGCATTTGATAACGGCTCTCCTGCAGGTGCTGTCCCTTTACCTATAAACCTGCCATATTCATGTTGCAACCCTACCATGCCTGCAAGTTACTGTCTCGTATTGAACCTGCAATTCTCCTCCAAATTCCTGGAATGAATTGTTTCCGCACCATCTCTCCCAGAAGGCAATGTTTTGATCCCCCAGACATATTTTTGTCCCTAACAAATTCAGGAAAAGCCACGCTTTGGCTCACATTCACTGTTTGATAAAGCAATACACACTTATATGGAGAAGTGACGTTGCTTCGAGTTTGATATGCAAATGACAGAAAACATTCCACAATGAAGGGAATTGAGTGAGTTGCAATGATTGCTTATGCCTGATAATATCTATTTGGAGAACATCTATTCCGTATTAGATGAAGCAGTTTTCTTCCAACTGTGGGCGGTTCCACCATGCATTAAAAACACTGCCATCCACAAGGTGTTGGAGCAGGAGTAGGCTATTTGGCCCATTGAATGTGCTCCACTGTTTAATGAGATCATGGCAGATATGATCACCCTCAACTCCACTGAGCTGCCATTTCCTACAACCCTTAAAAAGGCTGTTTGTCTAAATCTAGTGAGCACAGGCCCTTGTGAGAATGAACTGGGAAAATAATAATTGGGAGCCAGGAAATAGCAGAAGAGTTGAATCAATACTTTACACCAGCCTTCATAGTAGAAGTCACTTATAGCATTTCAAAATTGTTTCATAGCCAAACGATAAGGAAAACAAGGATAGGAAATAAATGCAATGATTATTATTGGAGATGAAATGTTGGGAAAATTAACGGAGCTAAAGAACAATTAAGCTCCTGGATCTGTTAGGCTGGAACATAGGACATAGCTGCAGAAATTCTGGATACACTGGTAGACATCTTACGAGAATCTTGAGTGTTTGGATGAGCCCCAGAGGATTAGACAACTGCCAGGTTAGTACCTTGATGTCGGGAAAAAAAGTTAACCGTAGACTAGCTAGCTCAACATCTGTTATTGAATAAATCTTAGAGTCGAATATAATAAAGGATGTATTAGTAGAGCCAAGTATAGATCCTTGAAAGACAACCAAGTTCACGGAATTTCAAGAGCAATATAAGAAATAGGAGCAGAGTATGCCATCTGGTCCTTCAAGCCTGCTCTGCCATTCGATAACATCATGGCTGATCTTTTCATGGATTCAGATCCACGTAACGACCCACTCACCACAACCTTCATTTCCTTTACTGTTCAAAACTCTTTGCCTTAAAAATCATTCAGTGAGGTAGCCTCAAATGCTTCACTGGGTGGGAATTCCACAGATTCTCAATCATTTAGGAGAAGTTTCTTCTCAACTCAGTCTTAAATCTGCTGCCTTTTATTTGAGGCAATGCCTCCCTGCTCTAGTTCCACCTGCCCAACATCCCTGCTTCTGTCTTATCTATTCTCTTCATAGTTTTATAAACTCTCCTGTCATTTTTTTTTAAAATATCAATGAGTATAAGTCCCAGTCTACTCAACCCCTTCTCATCAGCCATCTCAATTCTGGAATCAACCTAGTGAACCTGCTCTGTATGCCCTCCAGTGCCAGTATATCCTCTCTCAAGTCAGGAGACCAAAACTGTCACAGTATTCTAGGTGTGGTTCACCAGCGCCGTATGCAGCTGCAGCATAACCTCCCTATTTATAAATTCCATTCCCTGACCAATGAAGGTCAGTATTCCATTTGCCTTCTGAATTACCTGCTGCATCTGAATTACCAATTTTTTTTGGTTCGAGTACAAGGACACCCAGTTCCCTCTGCATGTCCGCATGCAGCAATGTTTCACAATTTAAATTATGGCCCATTTTGCTGCTCTTCCTACCAAAATGGATGATCTCAACATTGGGTAAGAGCCTGGCAGATGCAGTACAATCTGGTAACCTATCTATATCCCTCTGTAAACATTCAGTGTCCTCTGCACACTTTGCTTCACCACTCAGCATGGTGTCATCTGCGAACTTTGACACACTACACTTGATCCCCAACTCTGAATCATCTATGAAAGGGAGGTTAGAGGTGGACAGTTTGCAAAGATGGTACAATGAAGCATCAGTCTTTCTCAAGAAGGTTGATGATGGTGTAATTATCAGTGAGAGGGACAGGCACAGAAGAAAGAGAATTGTTAACAATATGCAATACGGGGAAAAGTGGATGGTTAACAATATGGGGAAAAGTGGATGGTCAGCAGTTTCATGGGAACACGGTCGAGGGGCTAGCTGTTGGGGCTTATGAGCAGGAGTTCAGGTTAAACTCATCACCGGTCATCTCTCTTTCTCTCTCTCTAGTGAGAGCACAGCTCTATGGCTCTCTGGGACTATGGCAACTACCAATGCAGGGGAGATGCAATACACTGTAAAGGGACCAAATTTCATTTGAACTATTACCAAAAAACTAGAAGATATAGGAACAGAATTAGACCTCTCAGTTCATCAAATTTGCTTTGCCATTCAACAATTGGCTGATGTTTCTCAAAACCATTCAGCTGCTTTTCCCCATAACTCTTCATCCCCTCACTAATCAAAAAAAATCCATCTCTCTATGAAATACGCTCAGTGACATGGCCTCCACAGCTCTCTGTGTTAATTAATTCTACAGATTCATCACCCTCTTCTGAAGAAATTCCTCCTTCTCTCAGTTCTAAAGTGTCAACCCTTCACTCTGAGATGATGCGCCCAGGTCCTGGTCTCTCCTCTAGTGGAAATATCTTCTCCATGTCTACTCGATCCAGGCCCCTCAGTATTCTGTAAGTTTAAGTCAGATTCCCACCCACCCACTCCATCCTTCCAAACTCTAACAAGAACAGAGACTCCTCAACGTATCCTCATATGAAAAGTCCTCCATCCCTGTGATTATTCTTGGTAGCCATCTCTGGACCCCTTCCAACATGAGCACATCTTTTCTTAGGTACTGAGCCAAACTGTTAACAGTATTCCAAATGCAGCATGACCAGAGCCTTGTTTTGCCCCAACAGTATATCTCTACTCCTGTTTTCCAGCTCTCTTGAAATGAACGCCTATATTGTATTTGCCTTCCTAACCACCAACTGAACCTGCGCACAAATTGTAAGAGAATCCTGAACTAGAACTCGCAAGCCCCTTTGTGCTTCAGATTTCAAAAGCCTTTCACTAGTTTGAAAATTGTCTAAGCCTCTTGTCTTCTGACCAAATTGTATACCCTCACATTTTCCTTCATTGTATTTCACCTGCCACTTCTTTGTCCACTCTCCTAGCCTGTCCCTCGTCCTTCTGTAGTCATCCTGCTTCCTGAATATGACCTGTCCCTCCACCTATCATAGTGTCATCTGCAACCCTAGCAACAATGCCCTCAATTCCTTTGTCCAAATTGTTAATGAACAATGTGAATAATTGGTGCCCCAACACCAAATCCTGCAGAATGCCACAAGTCACTGGTTGCCATCCTGAAAATGAGCTCTGCCAGTCACTCAATCCTCAAGATTTGTTACTGCCTTGGCCCTGAAATCATGGGCTCTAATCTTATTTAGCAGCTTCCCATGAGGCACTTGTCAAATGTCATGTGGATGTCCAAACAGATCACTTCCACTCGCTCTCCTTTCCCTGAATTGCTCAGCACTTCCTCAAAGAAGTCTAAGATTTGTCAGGTATGACTTGCTCTTGATGAAGCCGTGACAATTCTACCAAGTACTCCATGATCACGTCCTTACAATGACCTGCCACACTGTTTTTGAAATGAAGATGAGTGACATGAGTTTTATCCAAAATATTAAAACTTTGCCTTCAGTCTTGAATGTGATGAACTGCAAAATCCAACCACTGCTGAAATGTGTGAACTCTTTTTGCACCCCCACAGTATATATAACAGTCTGGGCATTTAGAAGGTCTCACTGGTGCAAGGTGATTGATTGGATGACATCTCCCTGGAAGTTTTGAAGCATTTTCCACAGCCTGGGCATTTAAGAGGTCTCTTTGCAGTATGAACACATTGATGGCATAGCAGTCCTGAAACTTCTACAGCACCTTCTGCAATCCAGGCATTGAAATGATCTCTCCTCAGTGTGAACGAGCTGGTGTTGGAGCAGGTTAAATGAACGAGTGAGTCTCTTTCCATGCACTGAGCAGGTGAATGGCCTGTTACTGGTGTGACAGCATCAATGAATTTCCAGCTCTGATGGGGAAATGAATTCCTCCTCACAATTGTCACATTTTCACTGTTTTCTCCCGAGTGTGACTGCATTTGTGGTTTGTAAAGCCTGACAATTGGCTGAAGCCTTGTCCACACACACACAACACGTGCACATCTTCACTCCAGGGCTGTTTGCTCCCATGTTCAAAATTGGATCATATTCCATTTGTGATAAGACAGGCAACTCCATCAGATCATGTTGTAATAGTTGGGTTTGTAAATCTCCCCCTTCGAATATCCTGTAATATGGATGTTAAACAAACAACAGTAGAGTGAGAGGGAATATCTCCCAAGCCTCTGGATTCTATGTGAAGGAAGGGACTGAAGGAAGGCGATTTTCAATACACACAACTTGACTATAATCTTATCAGAATCTTCCAAATACTCAGCCTCTACGACTGAGAAACAGCAGGGAATGTGAACACCATCACCACTAAATTCCGTCCGGTTCACCCACCATCCTGACTTGTCTGACATCTGGCCCTGGAGGAGCAGAGATTTCCTTCAATTAAATAATAGCAGAACTGAAATCTTTGCCTTCAGTCCCAAACACAATCTCCACTGCCTCATGACTGACTCTATTCCTCTCCCTGGCAACTGTCTGAGCCTGAACCAAACATGTCATCGCCATGGTGAAATACTTCACACGCCAAAATTACTTTTCAACCACATATACCCACTGTCACAAAGACTGCCCACTTCCACCGCAGTAACATCACCCGGCTCTTCTCAGTCTCTGCTCATCTGCTGCTGAATGTCTCATCCACTCCTTTGTTCCCTCTGAACTTAACTATCCAAACACATTCCCCACCATACTCTCACATTCCCCTCCCTGCACTTGTCTAACTTCCTCTGCCGCTATTAATGGATGTACTTGAGCTCTATTTGGTGTTTTATTCTTCCTTCCATTCACTGTATCTGAATGATAGTTTTACCATTGCCCATTCTCCCAAGCATGTGCTGCTGCCTTAGCAGCTTTATTTTCCCACACAAACTCCCGCAAAGCTGTCACGGAGGGATCCACAGGTTATTCACCCAGTGATGTAATCCTGAGGTCATCCAAGTCTCTGCCGCCTGTATGAGTGTTTGCACCAAGTCTGCTTCACCCACCATCCTGTACTTGTGCTGCTGAACTTTAAGCTTTTCATTCTGCTGTTCAATCTCTTGATAGTGTCCTTTTCCTGTTTCCCTGTAATGTCCTCCAGCCCTCTCAAAGGCAATTACAGATCACCAATAAATGCTAACCGAGCCGGTGAAGCCCACATCCCAAGAATGAATTTTAACAAATGTCCTCCAAGGTATCTGCATTACCTCTCATTCCAAACTCCTGAGCATTCTCAAATTTAACTGTTCCACATTTGGTGCCGTCAGACTTCATTGCTAAGGCCATAAAGTGTGACAATTCCTCACTAAACTAGTCACTCTCTCAACCTCACTTTTCCACTTTAAAATACTCCTTCAAAACTACATATTTGACAATAAAATGATTTTTGTCAACTCTGATATCTTGTTATGTGATTGTAATCAAAAATTGCTTTATAACCACTCCTGAGGAACAGCTTGGAAGTTACCAGTCTGTGAAAGGCATTATATTGATATGAATTAGCTGCTATCAATTTGGATACATATCACATTCCCCTCATCATCTTGGTGAATAATTCCTCAGCTAACAGCATTGTGGGAGCTCCTAAGGGAGAATAATTGCCAGCAACAAATGGTCAGGGGATGTTCAGGTGTAAAAAAATAACCTCATTTAAGAGTCAATGCAAGTAACAATAAAATACCTAAGACAGTTGCACCTATTATTGGAGTTAGAGGAGGTTAGGCAATGACAGAGAGTTGATCAGGGAGAGCAGAGATGAACCAGAGTAGTGGATGGATATTGATTCAGGTCCACAGTAATGGGGGCACACCAACCCCAGGGCCATGTCAGGCCTTCACAGATAACTAAGAACAGCACTAGAAGCTGAATTATACAGGTTACCAGTTAAGAAAAGCTGAAAAAATTCAGTGTTTTCAAATTTACAATCAAATGCTAAAGTCTGCAGATCTAAAGAAATCATAAAAACTGGGGTCAGCGGAAACTCTCACCCAGCAATCACGGTGATGTTACTGAGCAATTCATTGTGTGATAGGATCACACGCATGAACACAGTGCATTTGGGTCTCCGCAAACAGGTGATCACCATAAAAGATGTGAGGACCTGTGGAGACATTTAAAAGAAAATTGATCAGAATGAATAAATGTGGAGCTGGAAAAGCTTAGTCAGTCAGACAACACCCAAGGAGCAGGAAAGTCAACAGTTCCGGTTGAAATCTTTGTCACGCCTTGGGTTGATCAGAATGGTTCAAGGAATGAGGAATATTAGTTGTAAAGCCAGGTTAGAGAAACTGAAGTTGCTCTGCATAGAGCGAAGGAGACTGACATGAGATTTGATAAAGTTGTCTACATTTATGATAGGTTTAGAAAAGGCAGACAAAGAGCAGCTGTTACGATTTGCTGATGCTAAATGTATTGGTGACACAGACATATGATATGGGGTAAGTGTTACTGGGAGATGTAAGGAAGAAAATTTATCTAACTTTTATTTCACTCTACTTGAATTCAAAGGCCAATAATATCCAGTGCTCGCTGAATGAATTAGGAATAAAGTGGCACCATCAGATGTTGATATATCATTTGGTTTGAGTTTCCAATCAGCAAATCCTCTTCCAACATGCTTTAAAATAAGTTTACAAAAGCCATCTCAGCCAGTCCGGGACAGAATTTCAGATGAAACAAACATTTCTGCGATTTTGAGTTTGCTGTGTGTAAATACTCTCTTCTTCACCCCGTGTAAAAGTAGTTTATAACCTCCAGCCCGATTAGTCCAGGGGACACATTCACAACGTTCTGTAAGAGATAGTAAGAACTGCTGATGCTGGAGTCAGAGATAACACAGTGTGGAGCTGGAGGAACACAGCAAGCCAGGCTGCATCAGGGGAGCTGGAAAGTTGACTCAAAGCACAACATTTTCTCGTAGGCCTTGAGTGATCGCACATGCACCCAGCCACCCTTTGCCCCACAAAAAGATTGCGGACAATAACCGGGCTCTGTCCCTAAGAGTGTGCAGCGATTAGTCTAGTTTCGTGAAATGAGGACAATACTATCTTTATGTGAACCCTAGCGCATCCACAAAGTGGTTCGGAAACTCGGCCCATCGCCTGCTCCGCTCCGTCTCATTGTTCCCTTTTGTGGAGCCGAGAAAAAGAACAACTGCTCCTCAGATCGCTCCAACCGCGCATGCGCCATGCCATGTTTGATCCGCGGTCTGTCTGTGCGTGCACAGCGATAAGGAACCCGTTTGGAGGGGTCGTTAACCAATGTCCGGAATTCTGGGTTCATGTCACCGCCATTGTAGATTTTTAACTTTGTAAGTTACTATGGGTCCAAGTAGGCTTTCTGTTTATCTCTTGCATGCACAACTGGCCTATATAATACGTACAATAAAGAATAAAATATCCCTGTGAGTTCCATGTTTATAATATCACAAAATCTGACACTGAGCCACGCATTTAAAGCTAAAGTTGCCGTACTTGTTCTGGGTCATCATTGGAGAGAGAAAAGTGATGGCAGTTTAACCTGAGAGACAACACTCCTCAGGTGCAGAAAGTTTGAAAATGAAAATCATGAGCGTTAACCAGATGGATATAATTTCAAACTACTGGCATCATGAGGAAAACTGGCAAATGGCTTAGATGAAGAGTTTGGTTTGGAACTGACTTCAGGGAGGAAATTGTAGATTTCATATTCCAGTAACGTATCATGTCACTGGCAGAAGTGCTGTTTTTATTCTATTGAAGACCACAGGACATTGAATACTGATTTATCTGAGCACTTAAAACATCAGAACATACAAAACCAAGTGCCAGAAACTGGATTCACAAGTGAGATGTTTAATGATTGGCATTGATGTAATATAGAATAATCACGGCAATGATAAAATTCAAAAGAATTGCCAGCAAGAGAAGTTGCAAGCATTGCATGCACCTCCATTGGTGCTGCAGTAGTTCTGATTCAGCAGTCCGACTGCTGTTTCCTGGATTGATTTCCAATCAGGGAGTGAGGGTTTATTGTTCCTGTACAAACTCTTAACATGAACATGAATTTCTGGCATTCAAACCAGCAAAGAGATCATCTCTATCAGAATCAGTGAGAGTTTCACATCAGAGATGAATTAAATGAGAAGAAGCACTGAAATCCATTGATTTCATCTGCTCGGAAACAGCCCTACATAATGTTTCTTGTTGAAACATACAGGTGCTTTTGGTGATGTCGTGACAAAGTCTTCAGTTTTGCCATTATTTAATTGGAGGAAATTTGTGCTCCAACAGAGCTAGATGTCGGACAAGTTAGGATGGTGTGTGACTCAGACGGAATTTGGCGGTGATGGTGTTCACATTCCCTGCTGATTCTTGTTCGTGGAGGATGAGTATTTGGAAGATTCTGGTAAGGTTATAGTCAACTTGTATGTAATGAATATCCCCCTCCTTCAGTCCCTTCCTTCACGGAGAAGCCAATGTCTTGGGAGAGATTCTCTCTCACTCCATTGTTGTTTGTTTAACAGCAATTTCACAGGATATTAGAAGGGGAAGATTTACAAACCAAACATCACCCAAACCAAACATTACAACATGATCTGATGAATGTGTCTGTTTTATCACAAGTGCAACATGATCCGATTTTGAACATGGGAGGAAACATCCCTGGAGAGAAACCATACACATGTGTGTGTGGACAAGGTTTCAGCCAATTCTCAGGCTTCACAAACCACAAATGCAGTCACACTGGGGAGAAACAGTGAAAATGTGGTGATTGTGGGAAGGAATGCATTTCCCCACCTGAGCTAGAAATTCATCCACACTGTCACACCAGTAACAGGCCGTTCACCTGCTCAGTGTGTGGGAGGAGACTCAGTCATTTAATCTGCTGTTACACCAACTCATTCACACTATGGAGAGATCATTTCAATGCCTGGACTGTGGAAGGTGCTGTAAAATTTCCAGGGCTGTTATGCGATCAATGTGTTCATACTGCAGAGAAACCTTTTAAATGCCCAGATTGTGGAAAATGCTTTAAAACTTGCAGGGAGATGTCATCCCATCAATTACCTCACATTAATCAGAGACCTTTTAAATGCCCAGACTGTTCAAAATACTGTGAAAAAGTAAACAGAATTTGCGCATCTCAACAGCGATTGGATTTTGCAGTTCATCACATTCAGGACTGAAAGCAAAGTTTTCATATTTTGGTTAAAACTCATGTCAATCAGTTTAATGTCAAAAAACAACGTGGCAGATCATTGCAAGGAAGTGATCATGGAGCATTTGGTAGAGTCAGCACAGCTTCATCAAGCGGAAGTCATACCTGACAAATCTTAGAATTCTTTGAGGGAGTACTGAGCAAGTTAGTTAAAGGAGACTTAATGGAAGTGACCTGTTTGGACATCCACATGACATTTGACAAGGTGCCACATGGGAAGCTGCTAAATAAAATAAGAGCCTGTGATTTCAGGGCCAAGGTACTAGCACAGCTTGAGAATTGGGTGACTGGCAGGGCTCTTTTTCAGGATGGCAGCCAGTGGCTAGTCGCATTCAGAAGGGGTCAGTGTTGGGACCACAATTAATAACAATTTGGACAAAGGAATTGAGAGCATTGTTGCTATCTTTGCAGATGACACTATGATAGGTGGGGGGATGGATCATAATCAGGAAGCAGGATGATTGCAGAGTTACTTGGACAGGCTAGGAGAGTGCACAAAGAAGCGGCAGGTGGAATACAATAAGGAAAATGTGAGGGTATACAATTTGGTCAGAAGACTAGAGGCATAGATTATATTTGAAACAGAAAAGCCTTATAAATCTGAAGCACAAAGTGACTTCAGGGTTCTCATTCAGGGTTCTCTTACAGTTAGTATGCAGCTTCAGTTGGTGGTTAGGAAGAAAATTCAACGTAGGCATTCATTTCAAGACAGCTGGAAAACAGGAGCAGAGATGTACCTTTGAGGATAAACCAGGCTCTGGTCAGACTGCATTTGGAGTATTGTGCGCAGTTTGTCCCAGTATCTAAGTAAAGATGTGTTGGTGTTGGAGGGTGTCCAGAGGTGGTTTACAAGAATAATCACAGGCGTGAAGGACTTATCATATGAGGATTGGTTGAGGACTCTCTGTTCTTGATGGAGTTTAGAAGGATGGGGTGGGGGCTTGGAATCTGTTTGCAAGTTACAGAATTCTGACGGATCTGGATTGAGTGGACATAGAGAAGATGTTTCCATTATAGGAGAGTCAAGGACACGGAGGCACCACCTCAGAGTGAAGGGATGACATTTTAGAACTGAGAGAAGGAGGAATTCCTTCAGAGAGTGGTGAATCTTTAAAATTAATTGACGCAGAGAGCTGTGGAGACCGAGCCATTGAGCGTATTTCAGACAGCAGTGGATATTTTCTAGGTTAGTCAGGGTTTGAAGGGCTATGGGGAAAAAGCAGGAGAATGGTTTTGAGAAACATATTAGCAATGATTGAATGGCAGACCAAATTTAATGGACCAAATGGTTTAATTCAGTTCCTATATTTTATGATCTTTTGGTAATAGTTCAAATAAAATTCAGTCCCTTTTGTCGTGCATTGCATCTCTCCTGCCGTAATAGTTTCCACAGTGCCAGACAGCCACAGGGTTGTGCTCTCACTAGAGAGAAAGAGAGATGACTGGTGATGAGTTTAACCTGAGAGAGCTTCTGTTCATGGGACCCAGCTCCTCGTCCTTCTACAGTGGCTCCACTCTCTCTACAACAGTTGGTTCAGTCTCTCTCACTGATAATTCCACCATCATTGGCCTTCTTGAGAAAGACTGACTCTTCATCCTGCCATCTTTGCAAACTGTCCATCTCCAACCTTCCTTTCATAGATGATTAACAGTTGGGGAGCCAAGTTAGTGTGTCAAAGTTTGCAGATGATGCCAAGATGGGTGGTTGGGCCAAGTGTGCAGAAGACACTGAATGTTTACAGATGGGTAGGGAGTTTAAGAGAGTGGGGAAGGGTCTGTCAGAGAATAATGTTGAGGTTATCCATTTTGGTAGGAATAACAGCAAAATTGACTGCAATTTAAATTGTGAAACTGTTGCATTCTGCTGTGCAGAGGGACCTGGGTGTCCCTGTGCACGAACCAAAAACATTTAGTATGCAGATGCAGCGGGTAATTAAGAAAGTAAATGGAATGCTGACCTTCAATAGAAAAGGAATGGAATTTAAAAATAGGGAGGTTATGCTGCAGCTGCATACATTGCTGGTGAGGCCACATCTAGAGTACTGTGTACAGTTTTGGTCTCCTGACTTGAGAAAGGATATGCTGTCACTGGAGGGTGTACAGAAGAAGTTTACTAGGTTCATTCCAGAATTGAGATGGCTGATGAGGAGAGATTGAGTAGACTGGGACTATTCTCACTGAAATTTAGAAAAATGATGGGGGAGTGAATAAAATTATGAATGGGTTAATATGAAAGCTATGGTGAGTGGACAGTTAAATGAAGCTGAATCCATGAAAAGATCAGCCATAATCTTATTGAATGGCAGAGCATGCTTAACGGAGCACATGGCCTACTCTTGCTCCTATTTCTTATGTTCTTCTCGAAATTCCCTGAAACTGGTTGTCCCTCAAGGACCTATCCTGGCTCTGCTGTTACACCTTTTATTATAACAGACTTTAAGATTTATCTGATAACAGATATTATGCTAACTGGTCTACAGTTAGTTTTTTTTCACATAAAGGTACTATATTGGAAATTTTCTAATCCTCTGCGACTTTTCCAAACTTTGAAGATTCTTGTTAGATGGCTACTAGTGAATCCACGATTTTTGCAGCGATTTCTTTTCATACCCTAGGATGCAGCCCGCCAGATCCATGAGTCTAATTGGTCTTTAGCTCCATTAGTTTTCCTAAAAATTCATCTCCAATGATATTCATTGCATTTATTTCCTGTCTTTTTTTTGCCTTTTGGCTATTAAGCGAGTTTGAAATGCTATGAGTGGCTCCTACTGTGAAGTCTGGTGTAAAGTATTTATTCAACTCTTCTGCCATTTCCTGGTTCCCCGTTATTATTTTCCTGATTCATTCTCTCAAGGGCCTGTGCCGACTAGATTTAGACAGACAGATTTTTTTTTAATCTGTAGAAAAATTAAGGGTTATGGGAAATGGAAGTACAGTGGCCTTGAGGGTTATCAGATCTGCCATGAGCTCATTAAATGGTGGTGTGGATTCAATGGGCTGAATGGCCTCCTCCTGCTCCAACATCTTGTAGATGGCAGTGCTTTTCATACATGGTGGAAGCCCCTACAATTGGTAGAAAGTTTCTGCATCCAATACAGAATAGATATTCTCTCTATGGATATTACCAGGCATGAGCAATCATTCTAAAGCACTCGATAACCATTATTGTGGAAGTTATTACCGCTATTTGTACATCAAACATGAAGCAATGTGCCAATTTTCCATACAAGTGCATATCACTCCATCAAACAGTGAATGTGACGGCAAGTGCAACATTTCCTGAATGTTGCAGGAATGGAAATTTGTCGCAGGATTAAAACATTGCATTCTGGGAGAGGTGATGTGGATTGGGGAGGAAACTATTCATTCTAGGAATTTGGACGAGAAAGGTAGGTTCAACATTAGAAAGTAACTTGCAGGGATTGAGGGGTTGGAATTTGAATATGGCGGGTTTATAGCAAAATGGACAGTACCAGCAAGGGAGCTATTAACAAATGGAGAAAATAAAGATGTTCAGTGGTCAGACACTTCATGGGAACAGGATCATTGGAGCAGGAAATGAGAGTCTTGGACATGGTGAGCTCTAACATGGCAAGACAGGAAATGGAGGGAGAGTGAAGACACGTATATGTCCAGGGCTCGGACATGGAAAAAAAAATCTTTTGAGGCACATTGTCCGAGAAAGCGAATGAGAGGGAAACGGGACAGGAAGCTGATCAGATTGTCTCCACCTTAGTGACAAAGGAGCTCCATATATTCCTGTACTTATTGCTGGAGGTGAGGATGGAAGAGGCAGGAGAGAGGGAGAGCTCTTCAAAAATAACAAACTTGTGTTCTTTATTTAAAAAGCTCACTACACTGTGTAATTGATAGATATCTGATTTACTTGACACTGAGAATACTAGCAACTTTAACTTGGTTGGATTTTAATAACATCAACAGAATAAGAGCCTGATATACATGGATCAGTTCTGGATGTGATTAACAGGAAAATCCCAACACCGGAACTACTTGTGACATCGCTGGTGTCTCACCAGATGGAATGAATGAGCAAATTTCTTCTCACACATGGAGCAGGCATATGGTCTCTCCCCGGTGTGAACTCACTGGTGTGACCGAAGGTGAGATGTTTGAGTGAACTTCTTCTGACAAATTGAGCAGGTGAATGGCTTCTCTCCAGTGTGAGTGTGTCGATGTAGAGTGAGCTCAGATGAATGCTAAAATGCAGTCTCACATTGAGAGCACTTGAATGGTCTCTCATCTGTGTGGACACTTTGATGGCGCGTCGGTTCCCTGGAACTTTTAAAGCACTTCCCACAGACTGTACATTTAAAAGGTCCCTCGACAGTAAGAACCTGCTTGTGTCTCAGCAGGTTGGACAAATTAGTAAAGCCCTTCTCACAAACAGAGCAAGTGAATGGCCTCTCTCCAGTGTGAACTCGCTGGTGTTGCAGCAAGTGTGCTGACCGAGTGAAGCCCTTCTCATGGAGCACAGGAACAACCTCTCCCCAGTGTGACAGCGCTGATGAATTTCCAGCTCGCAGGGGAAATTAAATGCCCTCCTACAGTCCCCACATTTATACGGCTTCTCCCTGTCATGACTGCGTTTGTGTTTAGACAGGCCGGATGATTGGCTGAAGCCTCACCCACACACAGAACATATATACGGTTTCTCCCCACTCTGAGACGTGCTTTCTTCTTCCATGGTCAAAATCCAATAACATTCTGGTTACAATAAATTGAGTAATTTGTCAATTCTTGATGAGATGTTTGGTTTGAGTTTCCCGACTGCAAATCCACCCGTTGAATACGCTGTGAAATTGATTTAGACAGAAGAAAACAAGTGAGTGAGAATCCACAAAAAAAATAAAAGCAGTACGTGAAATTAAGCTGAATGAAACTGGTGATTAGTGGGGCTGTCATGAGGAAAATGTGACCCTGATCATAACTGGTTCACAGAAGTCCTTTAGGTGAAGTGAAGTTACCATATCTCTGGGAAGTGCAAATGAGAAGTGGGAGCAATAAAGTGTGTATCTACGACATGACAAGAACTTTTCAAACTCTTAACATCCTCCATGTTGAAAGGCAGCCTGGCCAGGCAAACACTTGTGTTGAAGAAGGTGTTGATCTGTTCGACGTCCACTTGGACACAGATGTAGACACTTGGAGGAAATAAAAAACACAAAACAAAATCTGCTTTGGGCCTGCTTTACCATTCAATACCATCATTGTTGATGCTCATTGTCAATGCTATATTCCCAATTTTGAACCATATTCCTTGATATCTTTAAAATCTAAACATTTATTATGTCCAAGAAAGTAATTAACTCAGAGACCAAGCCTCCACAGTTTCATAACAATTCGAATCGGTCTACTCAGTATCTAGAGACTATGAACCCTGTTTCTAGACTCCCCATCCAGGGAAAACAATCTCCCTACATCTCATCTCTTGGCCCTAATATAGATTTTTGTGTTCTTCTAATCTCTAATAAATTCAGGCAGAGTCAAACCAATCTCTCCTTACAGGACAGTCCTACCATCTTCGGTATCAGCCAAACCAACTTTTGATATATTTGCTCCATGGTAAGTATATCCCCTCATTGACAGGAAGACTAAAACTGCACACAATAATCTATGTAAAGTGTGAACTGTGCACTAAATTTACAGTAAGATATCCTTATTTCTGATTTCAATTTCTCTTGCAATGAAGGGCAACATTTGCCTTCTGATGGCTTGCTGCAGCTACCTATTTACGTCCATTGTCTGGTATGCAAAAATATCCAGATGCTTTTGTATACCTACATTTCTCAATATGTCACGATTTCAATCATACTCTTCTCTTCTGTGTTTGCAAAGTTTTTAACTCCACATTTATCCATGTTCTCCTGCACCTGACATATGTTTGTTCATACACTCAGCACTTCTACATCAACCTCAAGCTTCCTTGCATCCTTCTCACTACTCATATTCCCAATTTTTTCATGCATATACGTTGACACGATATGGGTGTCACTGATGAGGCTGGCATTTATTGATGAGTTTATTATTGATTTAGTCATACATGGTCATCAAAATTGGTAATGTTGCTTTTGGTTCACTCATCCAAGCCCTTGAAGAACAGAAACTTCTTTTAATTAAATATTGATTGAAGTATTTCTCATCAAGTCCCGAACAATTCCATGAGACAGAACCGGTTTGTCAGCAACCAGAATGTTACACAGACCACAAAAACAGGTTTCTGCCCTATTTTCTGCACCATCACCAAGGCCAACAATTTTGACTACAGTAACATCACCCTGCCCACAGCTCATACTGATCTTACCCTTACAGTGTCCAAATTAGAAAACAGGTCATTTTTTAAACTGTTCTCAAATGTCTCCATGATCTTGTATGTCATAATCTCCCCAAAAACTGAATAAAGCTAACATATCCGGGCCTTCTAACTCTCATCTTTGTTCATCTCTTCATCTTCCTCTCTGCAAGATGCTCATTAATGCCTACCTCCTTGAGAAAGCTTTCAGAGGTTTGCCCTAATATGTACTTTATAGTTCTGTGTCAAAAGCAAGAAGTACTTAGCAGGCTAGACAGTGTCACAGGAGTGAGAAACAGTTAATCTTTCAGTCGATGCAGGCCTACCATTGGGGATAAAAACAGGGCATAATCAGAGGTGGAAGATAAATTTGCGCAAGGAAAGAATTTCTAACAATGAAAAATGAAATTAGATCTTAAAACTGTTAAAGCACAGTCCTAATTTACATATGGCCAGCAAAACCAGCAACAAACATTTCAAACTTTTTAAAATGCACCCATTATTAGAGACACAGGAAGTTCGACAATACAGAGGGACTTTCACAGAGGACAGAGGTGAAACCAGGCAATGGATGGACGTGATAATAAAATGTGAGGCTGGATGAACACAGCAGGCCAAGCAGCATCTCAGGAGCACAAAAGCTGACGTTTCGGGCCTAGACCCTTCATCAGAGAGGGGGATGGGGAGAGGGAACTGGAATAAATAGGGAGAGAGGGGGAGGCGGACCGAAGATGGAGAGTAAAGAAGATAGGTGGAGAGAGTATAGGTGGGGAGGTAGGGAGGGGATAGGTCAGTCCAGGGAAGACGGACAGGTCAAGAAGGTGGGATGAGGTTAGTAGGTAGGAGATGGAGGTGCGGCTTGGGGTGGGAGGAAGGGATGGGTGAGAGGAAGAACAGGTTAGGGAGGCAGAGACAGGTTGGACTGGTTTTGGGATGCAGTGGGTGGGGGGGAAAGAGCTGGGCTGGTTGTGTGGTGCCTGGACTTCCCTGGACTGACCTATCCCCTCCCTACCTCCCCACCTATACTCTCTCCACCTATCTTCTTTACTCTCCATCTTCGGTCCGCCTCCCCCTCTCTCCCTATTTATTTCAGTTCCCTCTCCCCATCCCCCTCTCTGATGAAGGGTCTAGGCCCGAAACGTCAGCTTTTGTGCTCCTGAGATGCTGCTTGGCCTGCTGTGTTCATCCAGCCTCACATTTTATTATCTTGGAATTCTCCAGCATCTGCAGTTCCCATTATCAATGGATGGACGTGAATTCAGATTCACAGGAAAGCAGTCACACTCGCTCCAGATGGACAGAACTTAACAGTAAAGCTCGGAATTGTAGATGAAGTCTCATGAAAACAAACCTCTCCAACGATTCACTGTGTCCCCAAAGATAAAACCCACAGGAACCCGCAGATACAAAGGTTTCAGAGTCTCTCTGCAGGAAGAGGAGTCAAAAGGGGCGCCACGGAACCGGTGGGCGCGGTGACGTCACCACGCCGGAGTCAGCGACGCATTGCTGCACATCTGCGCAAGTGTGCCATGGGGAATGCTCCTCAATAGATCTGCGCCTGCGCGCGAGTCAGCAATGCAAATGCGCAGAGAGGCTTACCTGTTGCTTCGAAGTACTGTCCCAACAATGCCCGAGAACTGACCGGAAAGTCCTCACACAAATCTCCAAGGTTGTTACACTCAATTGGCAGAAGCTCGTGGCCAGTTATTATTTTCATACCATTCAATACTGTCCACCCTACACCTTCTACGGATTGGTTTGCTCATTTGGGTGGACAGCTCATTTACAATATAGAATAACACTTCCAATGCAAGTTCAGTTTCTGCACCAGGCAATGTACCAGGAAGGTCCTGTCCCACTCCTTCACAAGACTATCTCAACAGTTAATCCAAGTTTTTGAGTTCTTCAGTAGTATAGTGGTTAGTAAAATGTGGCAGGCCAGGAACAAAAACAAAGTGCGAGAAAAGCTCAGCATGTCTGGGAGCATCTGTGAAGATAAAAACATTTCAGGACCAATGATCCTTCCTCAACAGGCAGGCCAGGGTTCAATTTCCCAATGGTTGTGGAAATCTAAGCTTTGGGCAGCACAGTGGCTCCGGATTAGCACTGCTGCCTCACAACACCAGAGTCCTGTGTTCAATTCTACCCTTAGGTGATTGTCCGTCTGGAGTTTGCTCATTCTCCCCACGCCTGCATGGGTTTTCTCCTGGAGCTCCAGCTTCCACAGTCCAAAGATGTGCAGGCTAGTTAGGTTGGCCATACAAAATTGTCCGTACTGTTCAGGGATGACTGGAGTAGGTGTGCTTTAGGGGGAATGGGTCTGGGTGCGATCATCTGAGGGGCAGTGTGGAGTTTTTGTGCTGAAGGGCCTGTTTCCACACTGTAGGGATTCTATGTAATGTCATATTTAATCCTGAAAATATAAATTGTCCTTCAAATCTGTGTAGCTTTTTAAAGATTCACCTTCAAACCTGCACTGATCAGTCAGAAATAAGTGGAGGGGAGGAGGCCAACCACTTCCTCAAGATCAATGTCATTCAATTAGATCATGGCTGTTCATCCAGCTAAATGGAATTTTACCACACCATCCCCATATCCCTCAATATCTTTAAAATGGAGTAATCTATTTCTAACTTGAATGAAATACCACAGCCTCTGTGGCAGAGAATTTCAAGACTCGCCTCAATCTCAATGAGGAAATTCCTCCTTGTCTCAGTCTCAAATGGCCCAGCTGTGTCCCCTGATCTGGACTTGCTCATCTAGGGGAATAATCATTCCTGCACCAACCCTGACAAGCCACGTATAGTTTTGTTACTGTTCTCTGTGCAACTTCATGTGTCTTTCCATCTCTAGTATCCAGCAACAATTACTCATCCAAATCCCATATTAAACACTTAGGCTGGTGAAACTGAATTAAAACCAGAAAACCTGCTGATCAAAACATGAAGCGACGGTTGGGGGGAGTCTCTGAAAGTCTTGTTATAAACCATTCCAGCAGCGATTTTTGGCCCTGCAATTAAATGTAAATTGCTACTTCTCCAAATAAAACGAATTTTCCAAAATCCGTCAGATGTGTTAATTGGATAGGTTTCTACTCTATTTCCTCTAGTGGGAGAATTGAGAACAAAGGGACATCATTTGGAGATAATGTGAAATCTTCATACGGGCAATTCTTCATACAAAGAATAGCAAAAATAGGGAATGAAAATAGAACTTGTTGGAAAACACTCAGAAGTTCTGGCAATATATGTGCTGAAAGAAATATAGTTAATATTTCAGGTCTGTGAATTTTCATCAGGGCTGGGAAAGAGAAGAAAAGTAATAGGTTTTGAGAAGGTGTGGGTTAGACTAGTACAAAAAATGGCCTGTGACAAGCGAGAAGACAGGAAAGATTAAATGACAAAAAAATTCTTCCCTCAAGTCCACAAGCAATGGAGTTGGGGCCAGAAAAGAAACAAAGAAATAAAAGATGAGCCTGGAGCAGGGGTGCAGCTGACTGAGAAACAAACTGAAACAAGCCAAATGAAAACTCCGAAGAATCTTGTTTGTTTCAATAAGGAGCAGGGCTTACATAGTCCTGTGGCCAGTATTTAGGAGCAGCTAAATACTCAGGTGCAGACAAATATGTGAATTGTTCCCGGCCCAGCGTGTTGATTTAATCTCCGATATAAAACCCGCAGAGATTCAGATGGAGTTACACTGTTTATGCTGTTGTCACTGTGAAGAATTCCTGGGCATTTATCAGTTTTTACAAGAAAAACAAATCCCTGAATGAGGTCTGAACCTGGGAAAGGGCTGTGAGAGCACCAAATCCTAACCACTAGACGACCAGGGAACACAACATTAATTAGTCCCTCAACGCCATGGGGAATGGAATTGGGGCTGTGAAAGAAACAAAGAAACAAAAGATGTGGCTGGGACAGGTATGCAGCTGACAAAGAAACAAGTTGAAACAAACAAAGAGAACAGAATAGGGGGCAGCATTCACACACTAATTGTTAGTCTCGATGGTGAATCCAGAAAACTGTAAAGTGCTGAATTGAAAGATGTGCTGCTTTCTTGGAGCTGACATTTAGCGTCATTGGAAGAGTGCATTGATCCGATGACAGAAATATCAGTGTGACAGCAATATGGAGCATTAAAACGTTGGATTATGGATACTGAGGACCAATTATACATTTTAAAACTGCGGTGTTAGATTTTTGTTAAATGCTTCGAGCAATTTGGAATAAGGATCAGTCCTCTTTGCATTGAATGGGGGAGGGGTCAAAAGGTATTAAGTTGACTCTTTTTGCTGATGGAGATTCCAGTGAAAGGAAAGTTTAGGTAACACTAATAACTAGAAAGCTTCTCTTGGAGATTTTTGTATCTTTTTCTGTGAATATTACAATAAAACTGCATTTGATAGCCTGGCCACTGCTTGAGGCATTGGGACTGATAGGGAAAATAAGCAAATGTCTTAAGATACCAGTAAGATGGCTTGGGTAATGAATTTCAATAGAACTTGATCAAGAGCAGGGATGTGTTGTCACAGTTATACAGGCATTGGTGAGGCTACACCTAGAATATTGAGTGCAGTTTTGGTCTCCTTTTCTGAGGAAGGGTTCTCTTGCTCTCAATGGAGTGCAATGAAGGATGACTGGCCAACTCAAGTGATGGCAGAACTGACATACGAGCGATATTGACTAGGTTAGTATTGTTTTCACTGAAGCTCAGACGAATGAGGGGCGATTTCATGGAGACTTATAAGTTTCTAACAGGACTAGACAGGATAATTGCAGGGAGGGTGTTCCTGATGGTAGGTTTGTTCAATCAGTGGTCACAGTCTGAGGATTCAGGATAGGCAATTTAGGACAGAGAAGAGGAGACATTTCTTCACCCAAAATGTGGTGATCCTGCGGAATTCATTGCCACAGGAAGTAGTTGATGCTAAAACATTGAACGTATTCAAGAGGCAGCTAGATATAGCAGTTGGGGTCAATGGCATCAAAGGTTATGTGGAGAAAGCAGGATTAGGCTACTGATTTGAATGATCAGCCATGCTTGTGATGAACAGCGGATCAAGCTCAAAGTGCCAAATGCCATCCTCACGCTCCTATCTTCAATGTTTCTATCGTCTGAATCGTCAAACTTATTTTGACTGAAGTAAGGTAATGAAATTAATTATGCGCCTAACATTAAATTGAAGGTGACCTCCTGCAATTAATCAAATGTAATAGTTACTCTCCAGTTAGAAACAGATGATTAAACAATGAGGCTTGCTAATTTGGCCTACAACAGTCAAAGAACATGATGCATTTCCAAGTCAGGACAGTGTGTGGCTTGGAGGGGAAATTGTAGACATCGTTATTTCCCAAGCATCTGGTGCCCTTGACTTTCTGGGTGATCAAGTTATGGTTTTAGAAAGTGCAGTCTCAGCACCCTTGGTCAGTTGCTTTGCTGCATTAAGTTGATGGTGTTGTACTGCTGCTCTTGGGTACCAGGTGACAAAGTCCTTACTGCCAACCTGCAAATATACATACTGGGAAAAGTAGGCCATTCAGCCCCTTGAGTCTGCTCTGCCATTCAATCAGATCATGTCTGTTCCTGTATACTCCAAATAACCCTTGATTCCACTCACAAAAATTTCTGATCCCTGCAGTTGACAATTCTAAGGTGACCTCAGATTACTTCTGCTTCACAGAGATGACTGTGATCAACATGGAATGATCAATGACGTGGCTAAGATTGTTTGTGGCCAGGAATTGAATCACACACTGTTGATCGCTGCATGGGTTTCACATGCAGGACACATGATTACAGATTTCTTTAACCCAGTCTCTGAGTGTCTGATTAGTGTAGTTTGACCCCAGAAGGCTCTGACATTACTCACTGAGCCTGTGTCCTCAGACACAAACAACCACTTACTCTGCCCACTCCAAGTTTGGTAGAAACTGTTTCCTCAATTGCAGTTTGAGTCATATCAAGCCCTTCAATCAAGGTGATTCCCCCAAACCTTCATTCCATTTTGTTTCTTGTGACACTGTCGACCCTATCAGTTCTGAGCTTCCACACATTCCCATCCAGTTCTTTCTGTATGCTCCATATTGAAGTGGTGAACTGTTCTCTAAGTGAACCAGGGATGTGCCAGGAGATGATGGGAGGCTCGTGCATTTCCAATGTCAACCTCAGAGGAAGGAAGATGCAGGAAATCACTGCTCATGGAGCATGAACCCTGAGATGTTGGGGAACGCTGCCGAGATGGAGGACGCAGAAGCAGGCGAGGATGACTAATTACCTGGTCAGACTTTCATGCTGGAAATCATCAGCATCAAGTTTCTCACTGCCACACGGGAGAAAATCAAATTGCAAATAAATCAGGTGGGAATAGATAATAATGAGGTGTAAGTGCATGCAAACAGGAGCCTCACTACTTACCACCAAGCTCTTTGTCTCTGTTAAAATCTTGGGTGGAAAATTTGACTTTTCAGTCTTTGACATTGAGAATTTCATTTTTGAGGTATTCACCATATTTTCCCAACAGGCCCACCATTGTCCACGGCGTACAGGGACTGGGAAGATTCTCATCTGTGCACTAAACACAAAAAATGGTTTACGTGATGTTTGCTGTGGGACACATAATAGGTCTTGATGCTGAAAGTGACAGAAAGATTGGGTTTTGTTTTTAAGTGATCACAGGACCTTTGCTGGATACCAAGAGGAAGAGAGACACTCCCTTGTCCACAGGAGTAACCGAAGTATGGGAACAGAAAGAATCCCGAGTTAGAAAAGAGAAGAGGCCTAAACATGCAGCAGTCATCAACAGGACATCATTTATTCTCATCGTATCTTCCAGAAACTGAGGACACACTGTTTTAAATTACATTCATACATTTTGATTCAATAGAGTACGTAAGTTCCAGTCCAGATTTGGGATTAACAACATCAACAGAAATAAAACACAACTTTCAGCATGAACTCTGTTGTAATTAACAGCAGCAACAGCACAATCCATCCCCTGCAGTTGCTTGTGAACTCACTGATATGTCTGTAAGTGACATGACTGAGTGAGTTGCTTCCCACTCATGAAGCAAATGAACACCCTCTTCCCCGATGTGATTTTGCTGGTGTCTCAGCAGTGTTCTCTGCTTTTACATTCAGAATATATTCAGAACATTCAAAATGGCTGTTATCCGTGTGAAAAGGCTGATATGAATTCAGGTCAGATTAGCGAATAAATGCTTTCGTACGCAGGGAGCATGGAAGCGGCCTCTCCCCAGTGTGAATCTAATGATATTTAATCAGGATCCATGAGTGTCCAAATGTCCTCCAACAGTGAGAGCACAAAGCTGTTTCTCGATGTGAACAAGCTGGTGTTTGACCCAGTTTATCTTTTAAAGCTCTTCTCACAATCAGAGCAGTTAAATAGCCTGTCATCAATGTGAGACCTAAACCCCACTTCTTCTTCTGCAACATTGATGACTGTATCGGCACCGTCTTGTGCTCCCACGAGGAGCTCAAACAGTTAATCCACTTCACCAGCACCTTACACCCCAAACTTAAGCTCTTCTGGACCATCTCTGGCACCTTTCTCTCCTTCCTGGACCTCTCTGTTTTCATCTCTGGCAACCACCTGGAAACGGATTTCCATTTCAAGCCCACTGACTCCCACAACTACCTAGAATATACCTCCTCCCACTCACCCTCCCACAAAAACACCATCTCTAATTCCCAATTCCTTCAGCTCCAATGCTTCTGCTCCCAGGATGAGGCATTCCACTCCCGTACATCTCAGATGTCCTTGTTTTTCAAGGACCTCAACTTCCATCCTTCAGTGGTGGGGAATGCCCTCGACTGTGTCTCCCTCATTTCCTGCAACTCATCCCTCACATCCCCTCCTGGCAATAACAATCAAAACAGAATCCCCCTCCTCCTCACGTACCACCCCACCAACCTCCAATCCAACGCATCATCCTCCGACACTTCCGCCATCTGCAATCTGACCCCACCACCAAAGACATATTTCCCTCCTCACCCTTATCTGCTTTCCGGAGGGACCACTCTCTCCGGGACCGCCCTGTCCACTCCATACTCCCCTCCAGCTCCGCCACAGCCAGCACTTTTCCCTGCAACAGCAGGAAGTGCTATCCCTGTCCTTACACTTCCCCCATCACCTCCATCCCAGGCCCAAAGAAGACTTTCCACCTCAATCAGATGTTAACCTGCACATCTGCTAATGTAGTATACTGTATCCGCTGTACCCACTGTGGCCTCCTCTACATTGGGGAAACCAAGCGGAGGCTTGGGGACTGCTTTGCAGAACACCTATGTTCGGTTCACACTAAACAACTGCACCTCCCAGTCGCGAACCATTTCAACTCCCCCTCCCATTCCTCAGATGACATGTCCATCCTGGGCCTCCTGCAGTGCCAGAACGATGCCACTCGAAGGTTGCAGGAACAGCCCTTCATATTCCACTTGGGAACCCAGCAACCCAATTGTATTAATGTGGATTTCTCAAGCTTCAAAACCTCCCTTCCCCCTACTGCATTCCAAAACCAGCCCAGCTCTCTAACCTGTCCTTCCTCCCACCCATCCCCTCCTCCCACCTCAAGCCGCACCTCCATTTCCTACCTACTAACCTCATCCTGCCCCCTTGACCTGCCCGTCCTCCCCGGACTGACCTATCTCCTCCCTACCTCCCCACCTACATTCACCGCTACTGGCTCCATCCCGGCCTCTTTAACCAATTATTTCAGAACCCCCTTCCCGTCCCCCATTTCTGAAGAAGGGTCTAGGCCTGAAACATTAGCCTTCCTGCTCCTCTGATGCTGCTTGGCCTGCTGTGTTCATCCAGCTCTTTGCCTTGTTATCTCTCATCAGTGTGAACCAGCTAGTGCCCCAGCAGCTGGGACAGAGAATTAATCCCTTTCCCACTCACAGAGCAGGGTAATGGCATCACTCAGGGTTGAGGGGGGGGGGGGGGGCGAGTGGGGGCGAGTGGGGGCATTCGAATGGCAGCGACAGAACTTCAGCCAGGACACATCCTTCAGGGTCTCACTGAGGGGGTCAGATGGCACTTTACTCTTTCACGTCTCTCTTCACTGACAGCCAAGCCACGGTATGGGTTAATCCTGCTGTGTGTAAGAAATGTGTCCCAGCTCCTGTCTTCCATGGCTCACAGCTCCCAGACACGGAACAGAATTTCATTCCAACTGGGTTTCGAGTCAGAGGAAGAATGAGGCCTTTGATGGGAATGTAACATTGAATGTAATGTAAATCCCTTCCCAAACGTGGGGCAGTGGAACAGTTTCTCCCCGGTGTGACTGAATTAGTGAATCTCCAATTGAGATGGGTAATTGAGTCCCTTCCCACATTTCCCACAATTCCACTGTTTCTCCATGGTGACCGTGTTCATGTCTTTCTCCACGTTGAGCAATCACTTTACACCTTGTCTACACACAGAACACATCTGAGTTCATCGACTGGAGCACTGTCATTCAGGCACTGTGACTGCATAAAGCTCTTTTCATCATCAGTTTACTGTCACCCATTCATGTTGCATCTGTCTCAGTGCTTTCCCAGTTATTTCTCTTTCCTCATTCAAAGGCAGATGATACGCAGGCCCTGATAAATTGAGAAATCCTGTCAGATTTTGAAGTGATGATTGGCTTGATTTGCCATTTAGAAATTTTCCCCGACAAGTCTCCTTCAGAAAGAAAAGCCTTCCCGCAGCCAGCACCAACTCCTGCTGCACCTCTTCCTGACCAATAAATGTTACACACGGTTATTGAAAATGAAAATTAACATTTTTGAACCCTTCCTGTATACTCACTGTCGGTGAAGTATAATTTCTAACCCAGACCCTTCTCTCACGTCACCCTGGTGCATACTGTGTGGTTACAACAGAGGCAGAGACAGGCTGCTCATACCCCTGCTCCCACTGCTCATGTGCTTTTGATCTCCGTGTTGTATGTTTACCCAGTACTGTTTTATCTTTACCAGTGTAGCAGAAACACAAACCTGCAGATTGACTTCCAGTCAGGAACAGATCATTGATTTACGCGAATCTCTGATTTGAAGCACATTTCCAGCATTCACCGTTGTTCTTCCTCTGACACTAAACCCAGTTGGAAACGAGATTCTGTTCCGTGTCAAGGAGCTGTGAGCCATGGAAGACAGTAGCTGGGACACATTTCTTACACACAGCAGGATTAACCCACACCGTGTCTCGGCTGTCAGTGGAGAGAGACGTGAAAGAGTAAAGTGCCATCTGATCCCCTCAGTGTGACCCTGAAGGATGTGTCCTGGCTGAAGTTCTGTCGCTGCCATTCGAATGCCCCCACTCGCCACCCACCTCCCCGCCAACCCTGAGATTGTCCTTTCTGAGCTCCGGGTGCTGTTCAACCCTCAGGACAAATACAACAAGCTACAGTGATGTGTTTGAAGCAAAGCTGACTTATTTTACATTTCCCTAGAATGTTAAACTTTAGCCCAATTTGAGAGGTTATAAACATCGTCAGAAACAAACTCCAAACTTCAGAACAAAACTATCAGAAAATTACAGCACAGACCAAGAACATCTTTAAAAATTTATTTGTGAGATGTGGGTATCGCTGGCTGGCCAGTATTATTTGGCCCATCATGTTTGTGTTGGTTGAAATTGAAACACACAGGTTTGCAGCTTTCTGGATTCACCATTGAGAAGAGCAATTTCAGGCTGTGAACTCTGCCCCTATTTGTTTGCATTTCTTGTTTCAATTTGTTTCCGTGTCTTCGACACACCCGGATCCAGGCACATCTTTTGTTGTCTTTTCCAGCCCTAACTCCATTCTTTGTGGCCATGAAAAACTAATAACATTTCTGCAATTTAATCTCTCCTGCCTTCCCCCGTGACAGACCGCCTTTTTTCCCCTCTCTCACTCCACCTTGCTCAATACCTTTTACATTTCTGATGGGTCCCAGCCCTCCGTGACCGCACTGTGCCTCCGGGTCAGTGGAGCGAGTTTTGAATTCTCTTCCTCCAGAGAAAATCTGAAATTTTGTGGCAGCAGCTTTCCCTAGATTTTATTTTTAAAACAAAAACGGTGAAATTGTTTCAACATTGAGCATTTTTTATCCCTCATTCACAAATTTGTGTCATTATAGCTAAACTGTGATCCTTTCAGAGTCCAAAACTGTGCAGGTTAAGTGGACTAGCCACGCTAGATTGTCCCCTAGTGTGCGGGTTCGGTGGTTGGATTAACCCTGGTAAATGCTGAGTTATGGGAGTAGAGGGTCAGTGCAGTGATGGGCCGAATGACCTCTTTCTGCACTGTAGGGATGAGATTCTAACCAGTTGTGATCATGGTCACGTTTTCCTCATGACAGCCCACACATCACCAGGTTCTTTCAGTTCAGGCTGTCATGCTGCCTTTGTGTTTTTGTGGATTGGTACTCAGACATTTTATGGTTTACACAGTCTATTTGAAGATAAGAGTGAATTTGTAACTAGAGATCACTTGCAGATTAGGAAATATTTCTGCTGCTGGCATCACTCACAAGGATCGGGAAAATAAAGGGTCATTCACAAATCTTACAGAACGCAGGTTGTAATTACCAGGCCAGACTGAATAGCATAAAACTCTTTTCTAAAGAAAAGAGGAGGCCAAGAGTTAACCTGATACAAATTGGAAGCTTTGTCCCTGTGAAATGAAGTCATTGGATCTGAAACAAAAAAATGGGAATCAGTTCTGAGGAAGAGTAATGCGACCTGAAACATTAAACATTAATTAATGTGCTGAAACATCCCTTTACCCAAATTCATCAATCAGTCAAATTCACTCATTTATCAATCCATCCAGGATTTTCCCATTTCAGCAAATTACAGAAATGTGAACCTTAGGTCAGTAGTTGGGAAATTATTGGAGAATCTTCTTTGGGACAGAATTTACCAATTTTTGGAAAACATGTTCCCTTATTGTTGGACTAAAAAAGAACAAAATGTGAACAGTTTTTGATGTCACTTATGAATGACTTAACATTTATTTTACACATGTATAGAGCTAACAAGTGTAATGTAATTATTTGAGTGAAATCAATGTGATCATACAGTGAAAAAAATCATTAAAAACTAACTACAATGAATGAGCTGAATAATATGTGATTATTGTACCAGTTTTTGCATTGATAATTCAATCTTATTTGATGCCTGTAATATTTTATGCTATTAAGTGTAACTTCACAACAAAGTAATGAAAGGATGTCAGAAAAGGATCTTTAGTTGCAGCTTCATGGACCGAAGGAATACTTGTACACAGAGTTGGATGATTGCACTGGAAACTGTTAAATACACAATGTCAGTGCGGACATGAAGAATAATTTCCTTTGCAAGGTGATCCTCACTCAGAATAATTAGAAATTTATTGTGATTATGAAACTACCATTTAAAAGAGAGTTACTGTGATTGACTGAAAAAAGTTATATTTTACTTAGAAAATTAGACTAAGCAATATACAGGTTGTAAATGTGTTTATTCAACAGAATATCTAGATTGTCCCAGGAACTAATTATACATACACAACTCATAATAGCTTGAAAAATACATAGAAACAGTGATTATGAATTGAGAAAGACATGACAGTTGTATCGGGCAGTTCAAATGTCTCACTATATTGGAAACATGTTTATGTTGTTCAAACAGGCAGCATGTTTGTCAAAGCAGCAGATTTTCATTTTGGGATGTACGTCTGTTCAACTAGAATCCGTTCTGTTCTCATTGTGAGAAGGTCTTGTTGTTGTGTGCGATGGACTGTCACTAACAGTGTAATTTGCTCGTTCAGCTTTCCTTTGTCTGTAAATCAGGCGGCCAGTAAACTATACACTTGCTTTTCATTGTTGAAGCACAGAATCATTTCTGAGCGAATAAGTGGCAGATCACAAAGTTATTTCACTGAGAAAAATTTCTAGCAACATCATCATCAGCATTTTCTGGTAAGATTTTCTGAACAATTCTGATCTCTAGCTGAAAACTGATGATACCTGTGTTGCTTGTCAGTGAGGATTCAGCCCCTTTGTTATGAGCTGCTTCCATACAGGTGGTTGTTTCATTATGAATCTGCCAAGTTCACATTCTCCTTTGACTGTAATTCTGTGAGATTACTGATTCACAGAATATTTTAATCTGCAGAAAGTAATGTTCAGTCACGTGCCAGCCACTCCATAATCCCAAAATGCAATTGTGAATCTTTCTCGATCTCACTTGAAATGTGTGATGATCTCTCTCTATTCTTGTCTATCTGTGACTCTGTCTCTGTCACTGTGTCTATCTGTCTCTCTTTGTCTGTCTGTCCCTGTGACTATCTGCATCTCTCTCTTTCTCTGTCACAGATAGACAAGGACAGAGAGAGAGATCATCACACATATAAAGTGAGATCGAGAAAGATTCATAACTGCATTTAGGGATTATGGAGACGCATACACAGGAACACACAGGGACAGAGGGCACGGGCGGGTGCACAGAGAATACAGAAGGACAGAGCGAGAACACGAGATAGAGACAGTGTCACAAATGTAGGATGAAGACAATGACAGCCTTAGACAGGGAGAAATGGAGAATAAGACTAACACTGTGTGTAACACCTTTATAACTCCACCCCTCCACCATTTGTTCAGAAGGACAGAGCTGTGCATTATTTCCAATATTCCCATCAGAGATCACTTAGCACTGTTTCCATAGAATTCAGAGTATGCCTACAGTATGGAAACAGGCCCTTCGGCCCAAGAACTCCACTCCGACTCTCAGAGCATCTCACCCAGACACATCTCTCTGCAACCCACCTAATCTACACATCCCTGAACACTATGGGCAACTTAGCTTGGCCAATCCACCCAGCCAGCACATGGGAGGAAACCAGAGCACCCGGAGGAAACCCACGCAGCCACAGGGAGAACATGCCAACTCCACACAGACAGTGTCTGTCTCTTTCTCTCTCTGTCCCTATATGTATCTGAATCTCTCTTGATTGTTGTGTCCATCTGAGACTCTATCTCTCTGTTTCTGTACCTGTGTTTATCTGTCACTCTTTGCCTGTCTCCATGTGACGATATCTCCTCCCACACCACCGGCCCTGTGTCTGTGTTGGTCCTGATGTTAATCTGTGACTGCCTGTCTCTGTCCCTGTGCCTATCTGTGTCTCTGTTTCTCTTTGTCTACTTGTGATTCTGCATGTGTCTGTCTATCTGCCTATCTGCCTCTCTCTCTCTCTGTGTTTCTCCCATTTGCTATGTGTGTATCTCTATCTCTATCCCTGGGTCTGAGTCTTCATGGCACCCTGTGACTATCTGTGTGTGTCTCTCCCTCCGTCACTACATAAACTGCCTCATTGATGTTATGTTTACAAGTGTAATCATCCTCTCTCTCTCTCTCTTCCTTCAGAGCAGAGGGTCAGACATGTGTCCCACCGCAACAACAATGGAAGCCACTCTACAAAACTCATTCCCAGCAACTATGTGACCCTGCACTGCCCGCTCTACACACCCCGAGAATGACCAGGGGAACAGGAGCGCAGAGAAAGAACCCACCTCACAACTAAATGTGCCCCGCAAGAGGCACAACACGCTGCCTGTGAACAAGGTGGATTGTTCCTTTCCTGGCACTGTGCCCCATCCAGGAACTACCTCCTTACTCACACTGTGGCATTCCCTCAAATAGATGGACTGCACTGGCTCAGCAAAGCAGAGTGCCATCACCTTCTCGAGGGCAGGTGGGAAAGGGAAATGATAGCTGGCTCATCGAGTGTCTCTTAGATCCCATGGAGCAACTTCAGACCCGGTCTGTGATTCGCTCCCTCGCTCACGCTCTCTGTGTCTGTGTGTATCTTTGAACCTTCCTTTGACTTTGTGTATTTGTCTCTCCCTCCCTTTGTCTCTCTCCCCCTCTTCCAGTGTCCAATATTCTTCCAGTTCCTTCATGGGATGTGAGTGGCCATTAGCCAGTGATTGAATCCTTTGCAGCCCATGCGGTGTAGCTCACCCACAGCATTGTGAGGGTGGCACTTCCTGGACTCAGACAAGTGACAGTGTCAGAATGGGAATATTATTCGGGCCAGTGTGCACTGTGTCTGGGAGCAGTGTTTGGAGATGGTCATGTTCCAGGCATGGACTGCTCTTGTCCACTCAGGAATAGTGGGTGCTGTTTTGGAGGACCATTTCTGGAAGGGGATGCTGAATAATCCAAAGTGATGTCTGTAGGTCCTTGGAAATGAAACACAACTCTGTCCCTCTGAATTGATGGTGAAGGGTGTTGCTCTCATTCTCCATTTGTCCCTGTGTAAATCTGTCATTCTCTTCATCTTACATTTGTGACTCTTGCTTTCTACCTTGTGCTCTCTTTCTCTGTCCCTCTGTGTTCTCTGTGAATCTTTTTGGTCTCTCTCTGTCCCTGTGTGTTCCTGTACATTTCTCTCCATATCCCTGAATGCAGCTGTGAATCTGTCTCTGTCTCAGTTCATGTGTGATGATCTCTCTCTGTCACTGTGTCTATCAATATCTCTCTGTCTCTCACTCAATCGTTTTGCGTGTGTGTGTGTGTGTGTGTGTGTGTGTGTGTGTGTGTGTGTGTGTGTGTGTGTGTTTCTCTCTTTCTGTCCCTATCTCTCTCTCTCACCACACCCCGCCCCCCCCCAAATATCTACAACTATCTCTCCCTCCTTCACTACATAAACTCTCTCACTGATGTGACATTTACAAGTATATTCATCCTCTCTCTCTCTCCTTCAATGCAGAGGCTCAGGCATGTGTCCCACAGCAACAACAATGGAAGCAACATTCCAACACTCGTTCCCAGCAACTATATGACCCCTCACCACTGAGAATGACCAGGGTGACAGAAGCACTTGGAGTTCATCTGCCACCCACCTGCATGTGTCCCTGCAAGAGGCACAATGTCCTGGCTGTGATCAAGATGGTTGCTCCTTTCCTGGCACTGTGTCTCACCCAGGAACTCCCTCCTAAATCGCACTCTGGCCTTCCCTAAACCAGATGGATTGCTTTGGGTCAGCGAAACCAACCACCATCACCTTTGTGAGGGCAGGTAGTGAAGGGGAATTACAGCTGGCCCATCGAGTATCCCTCAGATCCCACAGAGAAACTTCAGACCAAATCTGTGCTAATTTCCCTGCTCTGTCTCTGGGTGTATCTTTGAGCCTCCCTTTGTTCCTGCATGCTTCTATTTCTCTCCTTCTTCCAGTTTCTTCACAGGATATGAGTGTCTATCGGTTGGTGAGTGATCCCTCTGCAATCCATGCGGTGTAGGTCACACACAGTGTTGTGAAGATGGGATTCGAGCCCAGTGACAGGGTCAGAATGGGGATATCATTTGAGTTCATTGTGCTCTGTGTCTGGAAGCAGAGATTGGACATGGGGATGTTCCAGGCATGGATTGCTGTTGTCCATTTGAGGATAGTGGTTGCTGTTTGGGGAGGTCATTTTTGGAAGGAGTGCTGAATAACCCTGAATGATACTTGCAGAGGCTGTTGCAAATGATGCAGAGGTCTGTCCTTCTGAACTGATGGTAAAGGGCTAGAGTAATTAAGGTTTTACATACTCTCTCTCTTATTCTCCATCTTCCCCTGAGTAGAGCTGTCATTGTCTTCATCTTACATTTGTGAGCCCCTATTTGTTTCTTCTGCTCTCTCTCTCTCTCACTCTGTCACTCCGTGTTCTTTGTGAATCTCTCCGTAATTCTCTGTCCCTGTGTATTCCTGTAAATCTCTCTCTGTGGCCCAGAATGTAGCTGTGTCTCATTTCATATCCGTAATAATTTCTCAGCCCCGTGTCTATCTGTGACACTCTGTCTCCCCCGTGTCTAAATGTGAGTCTCTCTCACTGTGCAAGTCTCTCTCTCCCTCTCTCTCTCTCTCTCTCTCTCGCTGTGTGTCATGGTGTCTATCTATGACTCTCTCTGTCATCCCTGTGTTGATCTATTTGTGTCTCTTTCTCTGTGCCTGTGTCTACCTCTAGGTCTTTCTCATCCCTGTGTTGATCTCTGTGTGTCTTTCTATGTGTGCATGTCTATCTCTCTCTCTCTCTCTCTCTCTTCCTGAGTAGAGCTGTGTCTCTCTCTGTCCTTGTGTGCATTTGTGATCCTCAGTTTCTGACATGACCTGTACTGTGTTTCTCACTTTCTATCCCCATGTATATATTTCTCTTGTCTCTCTCACTACCGTGTCTCTGATTCTCTCTGTCCCAATGTTTATTTATTTTAATCACATCTGGGATGGAAACATTTCTGGCCAGGCCTGCATTTCTTGCCCATCGCTGACTGTGCAGAGAGCTGTGGGCCTGGACTCCATGACAGGCCAAACCAGACAACGAGCATTAGTGAATCAAGTGTTTTCTTTTTCCGAAACAGTGACAATGGATTCAACATCATCGTTGCATACTCAGCTCTGAATTCTTTATTGAACTTAAATTCCACCCTCAGGCGTGGCTGGATTTGAACCTGGGTGCCCTGGACTTCGGCTGAGTTTGTGTGTTAGTGGCATTGATCATACGATGAGGCCTATTTCTCTGTCCTTTCGGATTTCATGGTTTGCCTCTTATGTACCTGTGTGTTTCTGTGACTGTCTCTGTCCCTGTGATTATAATGTTGTGATTGTGTTGAAGGATCTGCTGGAGACTGTGTGCTGAGAGTTCCCCTACGATTATCCAGGATTGCAGTAAATGAGCTCTTTCACTGGAATGAGGCTGCACTTGCTATTCTGACTATTGCCCAGCATTCCTGAAAAGTGGGAACTGGGCACAGTGAGACTGTGGGGGAGATGCACTCAGAAAGCGTAGCAGTGAGTCATTGGTAAGGTTTCAGCATCTGTGTCTCCTTGCCTTTGTGCCTAAATAAGGGGTAGGCCATTTCGAACAGTGTTGAGGAAAACCTTCTTCACCCAGAGAGTGGTGGATATATGGAATGGTCTGCCCCAGAAGGCAGTGGAGGCCAACTCTCTGGATACTTTCAAGAAAGAGATGCACAGAGCTCTTAAAGATAGTGGAATCAAAGGTTATGGGGATAAGGCAGGAACAGGATACTGATTGTGGATGCTCAGCCATGATCATAATGAATGGTGGTACTGGTTCAAAGGGCCGAATGGCCTACTCTAGCACCTATTGTTTATTGTCTATTGTCTATTCTCATTCTCCAGTGTCCAATATTCTTCTACTTCATTCATGGAATATGAGTGACAATCAGTCAGGGTGTGAACCCTTCACAGTCCATGAGATGGAGCTCACCCACAGTGTTGTGAGTGGCACTTCATGCATTCAGACCCAGTGACAGCATTGCAATGGGAATATCGTTCGGAGTCAGTGTGCTCTGTGTTTGGGAGCAGAGAATGGGGATGGGGATGTTCCCAAAAGGATGAAAGCAGTCAATCCTGGAATAGTGGGTGTTGTTATGGAAGATCATTTTTGGAAGGAGATGCTGATTAATCCTGAGTGATCCCTGCAGGGACCTTTAAATGATGTACAACTCTGTCCCCCTGTACTCATGGTAAAGGGGAGCGAGCGTCTGTCTCAGTCTCCATTTCTCCTTGTGATAACAGTGTCATCGTTTTCATCTTAGCTTTGTCTCTTTCTTTATCTGTCTCATGCCATTTCTCTGTGAATCTGTTTGTCTGTCTCTCTTTCTGTGAATCTCATTCCAT
Organism: Stegostoma tigrinum; assembly: GCF_030684315.1. NCBI lineage: Eukaryota > Metazoa > Chordata > Chondrichthyes > Orectolobiformes > Stegostomatidae > Stegostoma > Stegostoma tigrinum. The sequence goes on along the minus strand of NW_026728430.1, from coordinate 524,381 downwards.
GTTGCTGAATGTAGCTGCGATGTCTCTGTGATCGGTTCGTAAGTGTGATAATCTCTCTCTGCTCCATGTGTCTATCTGTGGTTCTGTGTGTGTCCCTATGTATATCAGTAATCTCTCTATGTCGCTGTGTATATCTGTTTCTTTCATTCATGGATTCCCTACAGTGTGAAAACAGGCCATTCAGCCCAATAAGGCTATACTATCCTTCAGAGCCTCCCACCAAAACCCACACCCCCAAAACCCACACCCCCAAAACCCACTTGTTATATACATTGCTGAACAATTTAGCATGGTCAATCCACTTAGCCTGTACACCTTTGGACCGTGGAAGGAAAAGTGAGCACCCAGAGGAAAGTCACGCTGACTTGGAGACCATGTGCAAACTTCACACAGTCACTCAAGGATGGGAGACAACTTGGGTCCCTGGTGCTGTGAGGCAGCAGTGCTAGCCACTGAGCCATGGTGCCTATGTATCTATCTCTCTGACCCTGTCTCTATCTGTTTCTCTTGCTCTATCTGAGTCTGTGTCGATCTATGTCTCTCCCCCTCTCTCTCTCTCTCTTTCTCTCTTTCTCTCTCTCTCTCTCTCTCTCTCTCTCTCTCTCCATGCTTCTATCTGTGGTTCTCTCTGCCCTGTCACTGTGTCTATTTGTGATTCTCTCTGTCACCGCACCTCTCTGTGTCATCCTCTCTCTGTCTCTCTCAAAACCTGTGAAAATCTGCGTCTCTCCCACCCTCGCTATATAAATTGTCTAATTGCTGATACATTTACAAGAGTAATCATTCTCTCTCTCTCTGTTTCTGTGTCATTCTGTGTGTGTCTCTTTCTTTTTATCCCTGTGAATATATGTGAGTGTGTGCATGTGTGTATGTACAAGACTGTATGTGAGAGCGTCTGCACGCACGAGAGTCTGTGTGATTGAGAGTAAGGGACTGAGTATGTTTGAGACCCTTTACTGGGGCAGGGGAAGAAACACATGATTTATAGACAGTCACATAATGAAATTACAGGATGGAATCATTGTCACAAACTTTGCAGTCCAATAGACACACTCACACGCATGGTCTTTCTTTCTTATGCACGCACACACACAGAGCCTCTCTTTGGGTCTCACTCTCTCATGCGCGCAAATACACAGAGACACGCGCGCGCAGACACACAGACACACAGAGACTCACACGCGCGCACACAGAGACTCACACGCATGCAAACACACAGCGACTCACATGCGCAAACACACAGAGACACGCGCGCGCAGACACGCAGAGACTCACACGCACACAGACACACAGAGGCACACACGTGTGCAGACACACGCGTGCACATACACACAGAGACAGACCCGCACGCGCACACGTGATTTACCTTGATGTTGCTGATTATGGACAATTTGAGGTACAAAGAATGGCCGGATATATTGGGATGTTTTTCACTGAAGCGTAGGAGGTTTAAAGGTGACCTGATAAGGAGTTTATAAAATAATGAGGGGTATAGATAGAGGTAATGGTAGCTGTCATTTCCCTAGGATGGGACTTTTCAAGACTAGGGGACACAATTTTAAAGGCGAGAGGAGAGAGATTTAGAGAAGACATGAGGGGGAAGGTTTTTACACAGAGGGTGGTAAGTGTGTGGAATAAATATCCTGAGTAAGAGGTGTATGTGAGTACAATTATATCACTTAAAATACATTTGGGCCGGGGCAGGCAGATAAGACTAGATTAGTTTGGGATTATGTTCGGCGTGCACTGGTTGGACTGAAGAATCTGTTGTTGTCCTGTCGGACTGTATGACATACGCGCACACACACACACACACACACACACACACACACACACACACACACACACACGTGCATGTACTCACACACACACAAATGTGTATGCTCACATACACACACGTGCACACTTACACACAAATGCATGCACGTGAGCACACACACGTGGTCACACACGTACGTGCTCATACCACACATGCGCTCTGAAACACGTGCACGCTCACATACATGGATGTGCACACTCACGCACACATGCACGCTCACACACGCACACATACACACACACGCACATGCACACAGGTGCATGCACATACGTGCACACACACAAACACACGCTCACGCTCACATGTACATGCACACACACACACACACACACACACACACACACACACACACACATACACACACACACACGCTCACACACACACACACACCCACACATGCTGACCCCTTGAGCTCAGAACCTCACTGACTACACCCCTTGGCAAAACCTGGATAAAGTGCTCCCAAAGGCTCTGGTGAGGGGTCTAGGCCCGAGGCGTCAGCTTTTGTGCTCCTGGGATGCTGCTTAGCCTGCTGTGTTCGTCCAGCCTCACATTTTGTTGTCTTAAAGTGCACCCATGTTCTCCACAGTCCTGTGCCGGGGGAAAAGTGGGAGCAGAGATGGGGAAATGTGGGTGTTTGAGGGGCAGAGATATGATCAATGCTTTAAATTCTCAAACTCTACTAACATATTCAGGAGGAGGAGAAGAAACAAAGTTTTGAATGTCAAGTTTGAAATGACTGTCTGTAGTGCAGGCCAGGGAGAGACAGGGCAGAAGAGGGTGAGAAAGAGAGTTTGATTCTGGGAGCCACACTGACAGCAGGAAAATCCCGAGAGATCCTCAGCAAATATCCCCACTGTATTTCCATTCCTGCCTTTTGGGGCGTCTGCAGTCAGGCTCTTAGGTGCTATTATGAGACCAGTGTTAAATATTTTCAAACTGCACTGACAGAACTAACACACCTTTAAAAAGGTTTCAAAGAACAAGCAATGGTAAAGCTTTGCTGCTGGAGAATTAACATTTCAATGACCAGGAAAATCCAACAAAAGACTCCAATCCTGGGAATTAGCATCTCTGTCACACAGAGGCCTCCCTAATGAGCAGACTGAGGGACATTGCAATGAGTCAGAGGTGGAGTCTGCAAGCCATTCACTGAGAAATGTATCAGATTCATCCTGACACACTGTGTAGTGAGCAGCTCTCCCTGTTTGGTTGAGATTGTGTGTGTATGTGTGTTTATTATTTTAAACCTCTGGTTTATTACCAGCTTATGATTTATTTGGTAGTTTGATGTTGCTATGATGTTTTGTAATGCCGTGGAGGTGGGGTAGTGCAGATAAGCCTGGCCTCTTGTTGTGTAATTTTGCTGCAAAATGCTGTAGCTCCCTCTTTCAACTAATCTTTTCTCTTTTATCCCCAGGAATTTCTGATTAGGAAAGTTACAATGTGAAGATCCAAAATGTCTGGGGCCAGGAAAGCTTTGCAAAAAACAACTTCCAGAGGGGGACAACATTGGCCTGATGCCTGTTCCCACTGCACCCCGTGAGGGGCCCATATGAGTCCTGTCTCTTTCTGACCCTGAGGTTTAATGTGGGTTATGGAGAAGGGCAGTGTGATAAAATGTGACAGTGAGAGAAGGATTTGAAGAATTGAAAGAATAGGTCAAACAGGAGAGCCAGGGAGAGTATTTGAGATTGTGAATTAACTGTAATGTCAGTTTCTGGGGTCACAGGAAATAATTAAACTGAGCCAGCATCGCAGAAGGGAATAAAATCAGATTACCTGACTGCTGGGACACTGCTGCATGTGGGATCTTGCTGTGTATTAAATGTTCCAGTGCCATTGTTACAGGCAGTGGCTGTTTTAATCAGGTAACCCACCATTTCAAAGCTTTACAAAGGGACTGGCATGGAAACTCAACTCATCACCTGATACGTTTGTGTTCAGATGTTGCTGAGACATTGTCTGTGTGACAGAGAGGAAAACCCAGGATCTTGCTGCACTGTCTCTGCTTTGCCTTGCAACTAATGCTGTCTTTTTTTTTCTCCAAAGGGACCAGTTTTTTTTTGAAGAACCAAAGGGGAAGCATTTGGGGCCCACAAGGCATAGAACAAGGGCTTTCTCCAAAGGGGGCATCATCCTGAGGCTTATTGGACAGGCTGCACCCCGGGGTTTGAAGCTTGGGGTTAAAGTAATCGGGGCCTTGGGATTTGACACAAACATGTGTCAGGGCTCCCCAAGGAGGAAATTAAAACTGTAAATGTGAAATCTCACAAAAGACATGTTCTGTTGTCAGAATAATAATGTGAGAATGTGAAGTCAACATTGGGAGTGACAGATAGACTTGCAACAGGGAGAGGGGCAGGAGAAAAGGGAGAGGGAGGGAGGGAGACATATTTGAGATTCTTAAGTATCTATCACGGTAGTGCCTGGGGATACAGAAAACATTTACCATTTCACCAATATTCCATAACAAAGATTGAGTTTATCTTGTTCCTGACACATTGCTGGCAGTGGGATCTTGGTCTGCCTCATGGGCCTGCAGCAATTCGACTGTCTCGATGATCTCCTCCTTTTAACCCTGCCTCATGGGTCTGGGATTGAAATTTCCAAAAGTTTTCACCAATTCAATCAGAGCCTGGCATTGTTAAGGGATGGCTTGTGTGAAGGAGAGACATCAAACCCTCACCTCTTGCTGTGTGATTTCTTTAACAATGTCTTTCCTTTCCAGTTCCAATAATTTTCCCCCTCTTGCTCTGTCCATTTATTTTGAAACTACAATGGGACAAGAAATCCTTTCCATGGACCCAGGTTTTCTCCACAGCGAGGAGGGGTGGGGTTCAGGCATTGGCCAGAGGCCTGTTCAACAGGCTGCAGACCGCGGGGCCCATGTGCGTTGTATTTGTTTATTAACTCAAGATTTGAATTCCTCTGTGGTAGCCTGGTTTTCTTTTAGGAGCCTCCAGGTAACTTTTAAAACCTTTTGAATCCTGGGGTTAATGAAAGAAGCCTGGGTTTTGACACAAACATGTTAATTCTCCTCCCAGGGAGTGTCTGACAGACAGGACTCCCCAAACAGTAAATTAAAACCAGAAATGTGAAACTCTCTTCAAAGACTCATTCTCACTTCAGAGTAACATGTGATGTGTGTAGGCCAGGATGAAAATAATTGATAACCACATAACAAAAACATTATTTGGCCATTTTACTTCAATCCCCTGAGTATCTGCGAGGGCATCTCAGTCTTTATCTCCCTGTCTCCTCTCCTGAACCCCCTCCAGCTTCCTCTCATTGTTTTTTTTTCAAACAAACAGAAACAGTGAGGGAGTTAGAAATAATTTGCAATCCAAAGTTTTTTTTAACAAAAAACACAGATGCAGACAAAAAGAGTGAGCCGGAGGGAGTGAGGGATAAAGGGACAAGATGTGTCTCTGTATCTGTGCTGGGAAAGGGAGACAGGGTCTGGGGGAGGGGGCATGTTGTCGGGGAGAGAACTGGGGTCTCCAATATCTCTTCACTGCCCAGCTCCAATCACTTTGTTCTAGAAAGTGCCATCCACCAACTCAAATCCTCGGATGGAGGGGGTGATTTTTGTCCCAAAGAAACGGATAGCCTCTTCCCTGAATGGAAATTGTGATTTCAACACATTTTGGAGCAGGAAGGGGTGACCTGTGGGATCAGACTGTGTATCAGTGACCTGCAGCATTACTGGCACAGAATGCTGGGAAACAGTGCCCCCGTTTAGAAAAACAGAATATCCTCAAATATCAAGGTCAAAAATGTTTTAAATGATAAAGATTACAATGCACAAGATTAAATCTGGGAGAGAGAGAAAAAAAAATCAGAGATGAGGGGCCGGGGAGGGAAGTGAGAGAGGAACAAAGACAGAAAGATAAGAGATTTAGAAGGGAGAGAGAGTGACACACAAAGAGGTGGGAAAGAGAGAGTGAGAGAGAGATATCAGAGGTGGAGGGTAGAGAGACACAGAGAGAAAGAGAGAAGTATGTTGAACTTCACAAATAGCAAGATTGGTCTCTCTTTGTCAGCCTGGAGCCAGAATTGAGCCCTTAACCAGCATCAGTGAGACACACAATCTGTCTGCAGTCACACTGCTGCTTGTGGGATCTTGCTGTGTGTCAAATTACCTGCAGTGTGGCCTACATTGCAACAAGATGCCCAGTGTCCAAATGCTGTTTACAGAGCCTTTGCTATTACATTTTCTTTGTCTCTCTGTCTCACTCTGTCCATCTCCTTCTCCACGCACCTTCCTCAGGCTGGGGTCTTCCTCCCTTTCTCTCTGACCATATTCTGGCTCTTTCTTTCTCTCTTACTTTATCTCTTCCCCCTTTCCCTCTCTCCATTGCCATTCCTCAGTTTAGGTCTTCCCCACTCCCACCACTCTCTCCAGACCGTCCCACCATTTTAGACAGTCAATGCCGCAGTGTGACAGGCCAGGGTTACTAAATGGCAGGGGTGACAACATTTCAGACACAGAGGTATAATTCAGAGACAGTGTTGGGGGTTTTGAGAGATGGAGTCAGAGAGGAAAAGCTTAGAAAGGCGGGGATGGGAGTGAGATCGGAGGGCAATGGGAGAGGGTGGTGGGGATGAACGGGAGGTGGGGAATAGATACAAGGGCTGGGGGTAGGGGGTCGCTAGTCATTGGGATCTTGCTGTGCAGTTGTTTATTCGTTCCAACTTGAGCGCCTTCTGGGTGTTGTGTATGGGGATGGGGAGAGGGGAGGGCTGGGGGAGATCAGGAATCCTAACCCTATGTGAAGTTTTGTGAGTCATATCTGTGTTTCAGATGGGGCCACGTGGCAGCAAGATATAAATGGAAGGTACAGGCACCACTCGAATGAAGTATATTGGCGAGCTGAAGGCTATAGGAGAGGGCGGGGTGGGGTGAGCTGGATACTCCTGTCCATCCATCAAACTGTTTTCTTTCCTGCATTTCATCTTGGAATATCTGGGGAAGACTTCCCTGGACTTATTGTCATTTTAATGGAGAGGTGGATGGGTAGGGTGGGGGTGCCAGGATGTGGAAAGGGAGGAATAGGATCCCACGACCTCCTCCCACCACCCCGTGTTCCAATCCCACCTCTTGGCCCCTCTCGGCCCGTCTGTGAAGTTTGGGGGTAAATGGAAGGAATTGTTCCCATTGACTGGGACCTTATTCTGATCTCTGGGAGGGGTGAGAGTGAAGGATTGGGGGGGGGTCAGTGCAGGCTCTGGGACAGGGGACGGGCTCAGCATTAGAAAGGGGCAGAAACTGCAGGGTCTGATGTCCCACCCACCCCGCACTCCCTCTATGCCAGTGTTCAGGATGAGTTAAGCTCCTCCATCAACGTATGGCCACTTTCACATTTTGCTGTTTGTGGGATCCTGCACAGCGGGGAGTGTGGTGGTGGGGGTGGTGTGAAGATGGGAGTGTTGGAGGGAAAAGGAATACAGCTGAAGCAGGTAGAGGTGGGCATGTTTAGCGGGGCTAGGTACAGGATCTGGTGAGGTGGTGGTGAGAGGCTAACTCCTGTGTTCAGTCTGAGCCAGCTCCAAGTTGAAATGGGAGACTGTAATATTTGCTGGTGGGTTCAGTGGGGGAGAGGCCTGTTTTCACATTGCAGCCCGTGGCGGAGGGGCGGGCTCCGACAAGGTGTTGAGGGAAACCCTCAGCAGTCCCACACACAGCTGCCAGTGGGATCTTACTGTGCACCACCGCAGCCTGCACGTCACCCTCGTGTGTGATGCAAGGTTTTCTACAGTGCCCTGGGCTGAGTCTGCTGACGCCCTGATAGTGAGTGTGGTGAGTGGGTGTGTCATCCCTAATTTCCTCACCACCCCCCAGCCCGGACCCACCCTACCTCCCGTCACCCCCTCAACCTCCAAAATGTGACACTGACGTTGCAAATATCCACAAGACACAGCGGGGAGATGGGAGCACATGGCAAACATGAGGCAGGAAAAGGCATTGCTATTGAAACATGGAGGAAATGGAGAGTGTGAGGGACATTGACTTTCGCCTGCTTGAGAATCGATCAACAGAGATGGATCAATGGATAGGGGCAGAGAAAAGGAGAGAGACAGAGATGGGGAGGGAGAGAGACAGGTGACTGAACACTTTGGAAGGTTCATCATTCACATTTGATGTAGAAACAGCACCAATCCCAGGTGGATTGGGCATGGGGTTTGTGCCTGCTGAATGGGAGGGGGCGGAGGGGAGCATTGGTCATTTCTTTGTGCGTTTTTTACTGCTTCACTGGAGTATCAGAGAACAAGCTGGAGTGGGGTCATGGAGAGAGACAGAGAGGCATGTTCTGGGGAGTGACTCCCCACCACTGAGTTTCTGTCCAGCCTCTAAGAAAATAAACCCTGAGGGCAGTCAGAAAGCATCTGCCCCTTGATCCCAGTTGAAATCGCTTCCATTTCTCAAAACCCCAGGGAAAATGCTGATGAAATGGGGAACTGTTGGATGTCAGTCAGTGGCGGGATTGCCTTTGTTTCTGTTTATTTTTATTTCAATCTAACTTGATCAATTTCTGTCTGTCTGTTTTTTGCTCTCTCTTCCCCCATAACCACTCCCCCCAAAAAAAGGCACCTCTGTCTCTGTCTCTCTCTCTGTGCTGGGGCAGGCGGGGAGATATCTGACACTGAAGCTTGCAGACAGAGTGAGGCGCACAGATTCTGGGAGTGGGGATGGGGGATGTGTGAGGGAGTGTGAATCCCTGGAGTAAATATCTCTCCTGCCCTTCCCCTCAAACAGAAACACTGGGACAGCCCTGAGGCAGTTTGAGACATCTTCCTGTTCCTCGTTCTCTGGGTTTAAAATCAGGAGCTGTGCTGGTGTTTGGGTGGGGAGGGCGGGGTGGGGTGAGGTGAGGAGAGTGTGAGACTGTGGGTGTTCAGGCATGTTCAGCAGTGGGATCTTGCTGTGCTGGGTGGGGAATGTCTCAGATTGCTGAAGCAGCAAGCGGTGAGATTTTGCTGTGCTTTCGGTGCTTTTTAAAAATTTAATCCACTTTAATTTCTCTCTGTCTTACCCTCCACCCCCAAGGAGATTTTATTCAGGAGCTGAAACTCGGGATGATGCAGAGTCAGAGAGAATCAAATCATTCTGCAGTGGGGAATCGTCAGACAGGAGCTGGGACCAGAGAGAGAGGGACCGAGAGAATCATAATAAACCATCCCGTGTCCTTGTCGTTCATTTACACACTCACATGCTCACGGGGGAAATGAATTTTGGGGCTCAGGCAGTCTCTGGAGTTTGGACCACAAGGGGGTGAGCCCTGGGCTGGGGCTTGGGGGAGACAAAGGGGCAGAAATGGGGCTGCTGCACAGTCTGATCCCACAGATTTCACTGCCTTCCTCTCTGCCTCCATATTCCCAGCTTCTTGTCTCTCTCACAGCTTTCTATAAATCTCCATCTCCCCCACATCCTTCAAATCTCCCCCATCCACTCTCCCTCGATCCTCAGATAACCTTTCTTCGAATCACTTGCTCCCTTCCTGGGATTTTCAGGAACTGTTCCAGCGTACAATCTTCCAGAACTCTGACCTTCTCCATTCACCTCTCTCTGCACTTTCACTCTGTCGCTGTACTATGGGATCTTGCTGTTCCTGCCTGACGGTCATTCTATCTGCATGCTCCCTCACTGTCTCTCCATAACCTGTTCTTGATGGTACCTCTCTGTCTGCTCTTCTTTCACTCGATTTCTCTCCCTCTCTCTCTCTCTGTCCTTTCTTGTTCTCTCCCTCGGATTTCTCCCTCTCTACCTGTCCTTTTCCATTCTATCCCTGGGTTTTCTCTCACTCTAAGTTGCTTTCTGTTTCTCTCCCTGAGTTTATTTTCCCCCCTCTCTCCCATTCCCTCTCTGCCCTTTTTCTTGTTCTCAATGGGATTTCTCTCTCTGTCCTGTCTGTCTTCCCTTCTGTCTCTCCTGTTGTATTTTTGTTCTCTCTTGTTCTTGTCTCTGCCCCAGGTCTTCTCTTCATATCTCTCTCACTGGGATCTTTCTCTCTCCCCTCCCTCTGTCTCTCTCCCTTTCTGTTTCTCTGTCTCTCTCCTCTATCTTTCTCCGTCTGTCCTCTCTTTCCCAGCCTCAGGTTTCACTCTCTCTCGGTCTATGTTTCTTTCTCGCTTGTCTGTCCTTCCATCTCTCTCTGGGCTCTTTCTGTCCCTTTCTATCTGTCCCTCTATTTCACTCTCCCTGTCTTTTCATCTCCCTCTGTCTCTGTCCTACACCTTTTCTCTCCCTGGGATCACTCTCTCTCTCTCTCTCTCTCTCTCTCCTTCCCCCTCTCCCCCACTTCTCACTCTCTCTCTCACTCTCGCACTTTCCCTCCCTCCCTGGGCTTGTCTGCCTGCCTGCCCATTGGTCTCTCTCCCTCCCTGGGGATGTGTCACTCTGTCTGCCTGTATCTCAAAAAAAAATTGGTTTGGATTTGCATCTTGTGCCAGACTGGAGGGGGTGAATAGTTATTGGAGTGGTATCCTCCCAGTTTTCCTCTCTCCCTCTCTCACTTTGTGTGTCCCTCTCTCTTTATCTGTCCCCCTCTCCCTGTGACTTCACTCTTCTTGTCTCTCTCTGCCTCTTTTCTCCTCTTGGATATTCTCTCTCTCTCTCTCTCTCCCTCCGTCTGTTCCCATCTCTCACTCCCCACAGCTTATCTCTCCCTTGGCCTATCTGTGCGCCTTTTCTCCCCTTGGGTCCTCTGTCTCCCTCTCCGTCTATGGCTCTCTCTCTCCATCACTTGTCTCGCCCTCTGATGTTCCTGTTCCTCGCCCCACCTCAGTTTCACCCCTACCTGCTCTCTCTGAACTGAAAGGGGGGGTTGTTATGTAAAGAACCTGCCTCCATGAGGGAGGCAGAGTCTGCCTGGGGACCGGGACCTTGCTGTACTGTAAGGCAGTCAGTGCAAAGGCCCCTGAGTCTCTCACCCTATTCCCCATGACCTCTGGCCCCAGGATAGGGCAATGACTTGGTGATGTGGAGGGCCAATTATATACAGGGGAGTTGTGGTCATGGAGGAACTGGGAGGGGAGAGAAGCTGCATGCGGGGTGGTAATTATAAATGGAGAGTGGAAACATGTTGTGAGGGACAAAATATTTGTGGGGTAAAACCCAAGACGGGAAATTTTGAAAGGAGTTGCAAAGATTTGTTGAGGGGGCAATATCAGAGGGAATGCAAAGTGAGGGAGTCCCAAAATTGGGATGGAGGGCAAGCTTTGGGGGCAATATTGAGGACAGCAACTGAAATGGGGGAAATAACAATATGAGGGAACAATATTTGACAGGTAGTGGGAAATTGTTTATGATGGGAGAGTGCAATATTGTTTTTCGGGGGCATAGGATTTGGAGATGGGGTACAATACTGTGAGGGTAGGGGAAAAAGCGGAGGACACACTTCTGGGGTGGTAAAAAGCGGCAAAACGTGGAGACTGTGAAACATGTTGGGCGGAAGATTTGGGCAGGAGGCAGAAAATGGAAGAGAAAGAGTGTGAAATGAGGATGGCTCAAAATTGCATGCCATTAAATTGTAGGGGTCATTTTGGCAGGGGTCATTTCAGGGGAGCATATTGGGAAGCATACCTTTCAGGAAGACATTTGATAAGGTTCCCCATGGTAGGCTCATGCAGAAAGTAAGGGGGCATGGGATCGGGGGAAATGTGGCAGATTGGATTCAGAATTGGCTGACCCTTAGAAGTAAAGGGTGGTAGTGGATGGGAAATATTCAACATGGTGCTCAGTTACGAGTGGTGAACCACAAGGATCTGTTCTGGGTCCTCCTCTATTTGTGATTGTTGTGAATGGTTTGGATGTAGGAGTGGAAGGGTGGATTAGAAAGTTCACAAACGATATGAAGGTGGGTCGAGATTTGGTTGGTGTGGAGGGCTCTTCTAGGTTACAAAGGGACCATAAGACCATAGACCATAAGACCATAAGACATAGGAGTGGAAGTAAGGCCATTCGGCCCATCAAGCCCACTCTGCCATTTAAATCATGACTGATGGGCATTTCAACTCCACTTCCCTGCACTCTCCCCGTAGCCATTGATTCCTTCTGAGATCAAGAACTTCTTGATCTCTGCCTTGAAGGCATCCATGTCCCGGCCTCCACTACACTCCGTGGCAATGAATTCCACAAGCCCACCACTCTCCTGCTGAAGAAATGTCGTCTCATTTCAGTTTTATATTCACCCTCTCTAATTTTAAGACTGTGCCCACGGGTCCTAGTCTCCCCGCCTAATGGAAACAACCTCCTAGTGTCCACCCCTTCTGAACCATACACTATCTTGTAAGTTTCTATTAGATCTCCCCTCAACCTTCTAAACTCTAATGAGTACAATCCCAGGATCCTTAGCCATTCATCTTACGTTAACCTACCATTCCAGGGATCATCCATGCGAATCTCCGCTGAACACGCTCCAGGGCTAGTGTGTCCTTCCTGAGGTGTGTGGCCCAAAATTGGACACAGAATTTTAAATGGGACCTAACTAGAGTTTTATAAAGACTCAGAGCAACATTGCTGTTTTTATATTCCAACCCTCTTGAGATAAATGACAACATTACATTCGCTTTCTTAAGTACGGATTCTACCTGCAAGTTAGCCTTTAGAGAATCCTGGACCAACACTCCCAGATCCCTTTGTACTTCTGCTTTACGATCTTTCTCACCATTTAGAAAATAGTCCATGCCTGTATTCTTTTTTCCAAAGTGCAAACCTCACATTTACTCACACTGAATTTCATCAGCCATCTCCTGGACCACTCTTCTAAACTGTCTAAATCTTTCTGCAGCTTCCCCACCTCCTCAGTACTACCTGCCTGTCCACCTATCTTTGTACCATTGGCAAACTTCACCAGAGTGCCCCCAGTCCCTTCATCCATATCATTAATATACAAAGTGAACAGCTGCGGCCCCAACACTGAACCCTGCGGGACACCACTCATTACCGGTTGCCATTCCAAAAAAGAGCCTTTTATCCCAACTCTCTGCCTTCTGTCAGACAGCCAATCCTCAATCCAAGTCAGTAGCTCACCTCAAACACTATGGGCCCTCACCTTGCTCAGCAGCCCCCTGTGAGGCACCATATCAAAGGCCTTTTGGAAGTCTAGATAGATAACATCTACTGGGTTTGCCTGCTCTAACATACTTGTTACCTCTTCAAAGAATTCCAACAGGTTTATCAGGCTCATCCCCCCCTTACTAAACCCATGCTGACTTGTTCTAATCTGACCCTGCACTTCCAGGAATTTAGAAATCTCATCCTTGACAATGGATTCTAGAATTTTACCAACTACCAAGGTTAGGCTAATCGGTCTACACATTTTCATCTTTTGCCTTGGTCCTTTCTTAAACAAGGGAGTTACAACAGCAATTTTCCAATCATGTGGGACTTTCCCTGACTCCAGAGACTTTTGAAAGATCACAACCAAAGCCTCCGCTATTTCCTCAGCCACCTCCCTCAGAACTCTAGGATGTAGCCCATCAGAGCCAGGAGATTTATCAATTTTTAGACCCTTTAGCTTTTCTAGCACCTTCTCTTTTGTAATGCCTACCATACTCAACTCTGCCCCCTGGCTCTCCTTAATTGTTGGCATACCACTCATGTCTTCCACTGTGAAGACTGATGCAAAGTACTTCTTAAGTTCTTCAGGATGCAGAGCTGGGCAGAGAAGTGGCAGATGGAGTTTAAGACTGAAAAGTGTGAGGTGATTTTTTTTGGAAGGACAAACTTGAAAGCAGAATACAGGGTTAATAGAAAGATTCTTGGCAGTGTGGAGGAGCAGAGGGATGTTGGGGTTCATGTCCACAGTTCCCTGAAAATGCCACGCAGGTGGATAGAGTTGTTAAGAAGATGTATGGTGTGTTAGCTTTCCTTAATAGAGGGATTGAGTTCAGGAGCCATGAAATTATGCTCCAGCTGTACAAAAGCCTAGTTCGGCCACATTTGGAGTATTATGTCCAGTTCTAGTCACCTCATTACAGGAAAGATGTGGAAGCATTGGAAAAGGTGCAGAGGAAATTTATCAGGATGTTGCCTGGAGTGGAGGGATGGTCTTACGAGGAAAAGTTGAGAGAGTGAGGGCTTTTCTCTTCAGAATGATGAAAAATGGGAGGTGACTTGGTAGAGATGTACAAAATGATCAGAGGTATAGATAGAGTGGACAGCCAAAGACTTTTTCTGAGGGTGGAGTTAGCTGTATCAAGGGGGCATAGTTGTAAAGTGAGTGGCGGTAGATCTCAGGAAGACGTCAGAGGGAGGTTCTTTACTCAGACAGTGGTAGGGGTGTGGAATGCATTGCCGGAGCAGGTAGTGGAGTCGGTCTTATTGGGGCATTTAAACGGTGATTAGACAGGTGTATGGATGGCATTATAAAGTAGGGTTGGAGGTGAGATAGACCTTAGGTTTCTGGTAAAAGTTCGGCGCAATATCATAGGATCCTTTTCAGTAGCGAGGCTACATTTTCCAAATTCAGATGAGGTGAGGCGGGATGGGGGAGGGCAGTGTTTCTGAAAGTGGGTGGTAATGATACAGATACTTTCAGGCTTCTTCAGTGTCGGGGGGCGGGTGTTGCAGGGGACAGCAGGTGGGATCCTGCTGTGCAAAATGTCCTTCATTCCTATGTCAGCTCATCTCTTTGTGGGGGTGCTGTGTTGGTGGGGGGATGGAGTCCTACAGGTTGTTAAGGGAATCTACACCATAGTCTGTGGGATCTTGCTGTGTACCCCCTGGGGCTGCAGGTCACCCGCAGACTGTCTGTGCGGACCCAGGCTGAGTTTTCTGACAGTCTGATAGTGGATGGGGTGTATCATCCCTCTTTTCCCCCCATGTCAGACACCACACCTCCACCACCTCTCGTCACCCCCTCACCCTCCAAAATGTGACAGTAACATTGCGAATGTCTCCCAGACACAGCGGGGAGATGGGAACACGTGGCAAATGTGAGGCAGGAGAGGGCATCGCTGTCAAATAGGGAGGGAATAGGGAGAGAGTGAGGCATTGAGCAATTATCGTGCTAGAGAAAGCTCAACAGAGATGGAGACAGTGATAGGGACAGAGAGAGGCAGAAAGGGGGAGGGATGGAAGGGAAAGAGAAAGAGTTACAATGTACCAGTGGAAGGTTCATTTTTAATATTTCATGTAGAAACAGCACCAATCCCGGACAGAATGGATACAGGGGCTGAGCCCGGTGAATGGGAGTGGACTGGAGGGAGGGGGCATTGGTTTTGTTTTTCAACACACCCCCAACTCATAATGTCAGAGAACCAGCTGGAGGGGGCAGGTTAAGCACGGAGGGAGGGAGAGACACAAGCCCTGTGCGATCATTCCTACCAATGAATCATTGCCCAGCCTCTTAGAAAATAAGCCCTGGGGACAGTCAGAAAGCACTTGCCCCTTGAATCCAGATGAAATCTATTCCCATTCTCTGGGTTTAAAATGAGGGGAAAGTGCTGAGAAATTGGGGAGATTTTGGAAGTCATTCAGTGATGGGACCTCGTTTTGATCCTCATTATTTTTGTTTCAAAATATATTGGCTTTGATGTGATCAATTTCCATCTCTCTCTCCCTGGGGGATTTCTGAGAGACTGAAGTTTAGGCACAGACTGAATTGAATTTCTCTCTCTTCTCTCTCTGCTCCCTTCCTTGGGTTTTGTCTTCCTGTCTCTCTCACTGGTTTCTTTTGCTCTCTACTCCCTCTGTCTCGATCCCTGACTTGTTTCCCCCTCTGTTTCTATATTTTTCTCTATCTCAGTCTGTCCTCTCTCTTTCTCTGTCCTGGGTTTCACACTGTTTCTGTTGCTGTTCCTCTCTTGTCGTTCCTTCCATCTCTCTCTGGTCTTTCTGTCATCCTTTATCCATTCCTCCGTTTCTCTTCCTACCTGTCTGTTCATCTTACTCTGCCTCTGTCTTGCAGGGGCAACATGTTTGTGGGGTAAAACTCAGGGTGGGGAATGTTTAAAAGTGTGCAAACATTTGTGGGAGGGGGCAATATTTGACAGGGCATAAAGTGGGGTGCTGTTAAATTGGGATGGAGGGCAATCTTTGGGGGGAACTGAAATGGGAAAACACAATATTTGAAGGAACTGTGTTTTGCAGGTGGGGAAATGCAATATCTGAGGAGGTGAGATGGTTTTGTGGGGACAAGATTTGGGAATGGGGTGCAATACTGTGAGGTTGAGGCAGACAGAATGAGGAAGGGGAAAGACATACAACATAGAGCACAGAAATGTACAGCACAGGACAGGCCCTTTGGCCCACGATGTTGTGCCGTGGGATAATCCTAATCCAAAAATAAAATAACCTAACCTACATCCCCCTCAATTCACTGCTGTCCATGTGCATGTCCTGCAGTCGCTTAAATGTCACGGATGACTCTGCTTCCACAGCTGCCACTGGTAAACTATTCCATGCGCTCACAACTCTCTGGGTGAAGAATCTCACTCTGACATCTCCTCTATACCTGCCTCCAAACAACTTAAAACTATGACCCCTCGTGGCAGTCAATCCTGCCCTGGGGAAAAGTCTCTGGCTATCGGCCCTATCCATGCCTCCCATGACCTTGTACACCTCGATCAGGTCACCTCTCTTCCTCCTTCTCTCCAGAGAGAAAAATCCGAACTCAGTCAACCTCTCCTCATAAGACAAGCCCTCCAGTCCAGGTAGCATCCTGGTAAACCCCCTTTGCACCCTCTCCAAAGCCTCCACATCTTTCCTATGGGTGACCAGAACTGGACACAATATTCCAAGTGTGGCCTCACCAGGTTTTTGTAGAGCTGTAGCATAACCTCGCTGCTCTTAAACTTGGTCCCCCTGTTAATGAAAGCCAAAACACCATATGCTTTCTAAACAACCTTATCCACCTGGGTGGCAACTTTGAGAGAGATTTGGGAGAGAGGGACAACCCCCCCACAATAACTATTCAGTCCGCTTCCCCAATTCTGGCACTGAATCCAATTCTGACCCCAGAGAGAGTGGCAGAGGGATAGACACACAGAGTGAAACTCCCAGGGAGAGAGAAGGGTAGAGAGAGAGAGAAACCAGGGAAGAGCGTGAAAGAGATAGATCCCAGGGAGAGAAACAGTGAAGGACAGAATGGGGAACACACTGCTTGTGGCGGTGGGGGGGGGGGGGGGGGGGGGTGGGCGTTGGAGTGGTGTAAAGAGATCGGCAAAACTGGGAGGCAGTGATGCAGATAGAGAAAAAAGAGACGGAGAAATACTGACGGAAAAGACAGAGAGAAAGATAGAGGAAGAAAAAGGGGTGGTGGGGAAGGTGACAAAAAATGAGAGGCTGCCTGTCAGGGAGAGGGGGAATGAAATAAAGAGATACAAGAGTTGACTGTGTGAGATAGACAGAGGTGCGAGAAAGAGAAGGAAAGAGAAAGAGAAAAAAGACCAAGAAAGAGTCAACTGGAGAGAGGTTAAGAGAAAGTGACAGGGGCACAAAGCGAGAAGAGAGAGAAACACTAAGAGACAGTGAGAGAGAGAGAAACGCCAGAGACAGAGACAGGAAAGACAGAATCTGAAGAAGTGATGAACACCATTGCTGCGGGGCCCAGCTCCCTTTCTCTCTCAAAGGTTTCTCACACTCCCCTCTGTCCCATGAAGGACAGACCCTTCTAGAAAGGGAGACATAACACCAGCGCTTCGTCAGAGGCTCACTGATGATGTTACCTAGAATGGTGATGAAACGTCTGAAAACTAACATTCCAGCTCAGCGAGCACACTCACATCCAGAACCTCAACCTGAGCTACAAATCTTCTCAAAACTCGCTAACAGATTCTTCTCCTAGGGTTTGCTTCAGTGTCAAGCTGCTTCAGGGAGGGGGTGGCAAAGGTTCAAAGCTGGCATTGCGTTTCCAGCAGTACACACGTGTGTGCACACACACCTTTCCTGGCTCCATCCACATGGCGACAGGAAGTATGGCTGACAAGACCTGGTTTATAAACCTCCAGGTCTGTACCTCAAGCCCTTCTGTCCTTCCAAACCCCAGTTCGTCTAGTCAGTTCCCAGCTCTCTCTACCTGAAATACACCTCCCTCCGGAATGGAGCAGAGTAGGAGGCATCTTTGTACAATTAAAGCAGGTTGTGAAGTGGTGCGAGAGAAAGTAAAAACTGAAAAGGCCCATCCCATGGCTCCTGTGTGTCCTTCCCTTCCCCCGTCGAACAGTCACTGTCTGTGTCTCACACTCCTTCACTCTCTCTCTCTCTCTCTCTCACACACACACAGACACAGACACACACACACACACACACAGACACACAGACACAGACACACACACACACACACACACACACACGCACACACACACACAACTCAGGCCTGAAATCCACACAGACACAAAACTGCAGTTTCAAACTAGCTACAACGCCCTTTCATTCAGAAAAGGAAACAGAGTTTTCTGCAGCCAGGGAACCCAGATTTATCCCACAGGGGAACACAAAATTTTCACACAAACACAAGATGTGAGTGGGATTGAACTTAACCAGTACAGTTGGCGAGTTTACTTTTAATGTTTTTCTGAGAATGAACATCAATCAGTTTCACAGATGGACATCAAGTGATGACATGGATCTGTTGCACCATTGGGCGTGTGTACATTGCACAAATGATCATGTGTTTCTTAAACACATTCACCTTCTCCCTGACAGTAGCCAAGGGATATCACGGCACTGTCCCAATTTCTCATCGACAAAAAATTGAATGAATGACTTGAAAAGTGATGAATTAAAAGCTCAGAGTCTCTTTCTTCCAATTGTGTTTAAAGTGACACAATGCCACCCTCTGGTGGCCACTACACAAGCGGCAACTAATTTTGGAGAAAGCCTGTGAAACTCTCAGGTTAGTAACACTTGCATCAGAGATAATATAAATTGCAGATGCTGGAGAATTCGAGATAACGACGTGTGGGGCTGGATGAACACATCAGGACAAACAGCATCTTAAGAGCACAAAAGCTGACGTTTCGGGCCTAGACCCTTCATCAGAGAGGGGGATGGGGTGAGGGTTCTGGAATAAATAGGGAGAGACGGGGAGGCGGACCGAAGATGGAAAGAAAAGATAGGTGGAGAGGAGAGTATAGGTGGCGAGGGAGGGGATAGGTCAGTCCAGGGAAGACGGGCAGGTCAAGGAGGTGGGATGAGGTTAGTAGGTAGGAAATGGAGGTGCGCCTCGGGGGGGGGGAGGAAGGGATGGGTGAGAGGAAGAACAGGTTAGGGAGGCAGAGACAGGTTGGACTGGTTTTGGGATGCAGTGGGTGGAGGGGAAGAGCTGGGCTGGTTGTGTGGTGCAGTGGGGGGAGGGGACGAACTGGGCTGGTTTTGGGATGCGGTGGGGGAAGGGGAGATTTTGAAGCTGGTGAAGTCCACATTGATATCATTGGGCTGCAGGGTTCCCAAGCGGAATATGAGTTGCTGTTCCTGCAACCTTCGGGTGGCATCATTGTGGCACTGCAGGAGGCCCATGCTGGACATGTCATCTAAAGAATGGGAGGGGGAGTGGAAATGGTTCATAACTGGGAGGTGCAGTTGTTTATTGCGAACTGAGAGGAGGTGTTCTGCAAAGCGGTCCCCAAGCCTCGGCTGGTTTCCCCAATGTAGAAGTTGCCACACCGGTTACGATGGATACAGTATACCACATTGGCAGATGTGCAGGTGAACCTCTGCTTAATATGGAAAGTCATCTTGGGGCCTGGGATAGGGGTGAGGGAGGAGCTGTTGGGGCAAGCGTAGCATTTCCTGTAGTTGCAGGGGAAGGTGCTGGGTGTGGTGGGGTTGGAGGGCAGTGTGGAGCGAACAAGGGAGTCACGGAGAGAGTGATCTCTCCGGAAAGCAGACAAGGGTGGGGATGGAAAAATGTCTTGGGTGGTGGGGTCGGATTGTAGATGGTGGAAGTGTCGGAGGATGATGCGTTGTATCCGGAGGTTGGTGGGGTGGTGTGTGAGAACGAGGGGGATCCTCTTTGGGCGGTTGTGGGGGGGGGGGGGGGCGGGGTGTGAGGGATGTGTTGCGGGAAATACGGGAGATGCGGTCAAGGGCGTTCTCGACCACTGTGGGAGGAAAGTTACGGTCCTTGAAGAACTTGGACATCTGGGATGTGCGGGAGTGGAATGCCTCATCGTGGGAGCAGATGCTCACTTTATATATTAATCACCTGGACGAAGGGACTGCGGGCATTCGGGGAAAATTTGCTGATGATACGAAGATAGGTGGACAGACAGGTAGTACTGAGGAGGTGGGGAGGCTGCAAAACGTTTTCGACAGTTTAGGAGAGTGGTCCAGAAATGGCTGATGAAATTCAATGTGAGCAAATGCTCGAATTTTCGAATGTTTTTCTCCACCTTTTCAGGGGGCATTTAACGGCTGCCTCTAGACTCACACTTGGACAATCCACGGTAATGATGACAGGTGCATAACCAGTAATCCCTTACTGAATTCGAGTTTTGAATATTTGTTAACTTCCGATATGTATCCTTCCCAAGCTTGGCACTTCCTCCGGTGGGAATTGGTTTTATTCTTTACTCTTTGCCTAACTGACCAGTTGGTGTAATCATCGTTTAGTCTACATTGTTTCTCATTATCAACTGCCCGTGTGATTTTTATTTTGTCTCGAACTTCCACTTACTGCACTGAATTTCGGATCACTGATGCGTTCTCGGAGAAACAGGAAGCCAATACTGATTTCTGGAGAATCCTTTTGGGTATAAATTTTCTTTCACATCAACTTTTACTTCAGTCGATTCACATTGTCACTTTCCCCTGCAACCCTTTGTTGACCAGACTAATTTGGGTGCAGAGAATTACAGAGAATGTACAGTATGAACGGTGGGCGTTGGCCCACCATTTCTACTCCAATCAGCAAATAACATTGATTGCATTGAAGTGCACATGCGCAATAACCCACATTGCTCTTTCATTTTATTTACTCATCCAGATGCTTCTTCGACATTGTTAGCTTCCCTGCCTCCACCATCCTCTCAGGCTGCAAGTTCCATAAATGTACCAACCTCTGGGTGAATATAAATGAGCAGTGATTACAGATTCCTGGAAACAATTAGTAAACTGCAGAGGATACCATTTATTCTCTTACTTTGACTGCACATTTCAATAACTGAGGTCATTTAGCCCTCACATACTTGGACTAAACTCCCATAGCAACGTGATCTTCCAAGATTATATATTCCTGCTGTCATTCACAGAGGCAGGGTTGGAATGTTAACCGAGTGATTTCTTTGAAACTGCTTACTCCTAAACTTAAAATCATGCCTTCCGGCCTTAGACACTTCTGCCATGGGGAAAACGTTCTCACAATCTATGTATCTCACAACCATTTCCACTCCCCCTCCCATTCTCTTGATGACATGTCCATCATGGGCCTCCTGCACTGCCACAATGATGCCACCCGAAGGTTGCAGGAACAGCAACTCATATTCCGCCTGGGAACCTGCAGCCATATGGTATCAATGTGGACTTCACCAGTTTCAAAATCTCCCCTTCCCCCACCGCATCCCTAAACCAGCCCAGTTCATCCCCTCCCCCCACTGCACAACACAACCAGCCCAGCTCTTCCCCTCCACCCACTGCATCCCAAAACCAGTCCAACCTGTCTCTGCCTCCCTAACCTGCTCTTCCTCTCACCCATCCCTTCCTCCCACCCCAAGCCACACCCCCATCTACCTACTAACCTCACCCCACCTCTTTGACCTGTCCGTCTTCCCTGGACTGACCTATCCCCTCCCTACCTCCACACCTATACTCTCTCCACCTATCTTCTTTTCTCTCCATCTTCGGTCCGCCTCCCCCTCTCTCCCTATTTATTCCAGAACCTTAATCCCATCCCCCTCTCTGATGAAGGGTCTAGGCCCGAAACGTCAGCTTTTGTGCTCCTGAGATGCTGCTTGGCCTGCTGTGTTCAACCAGCCTCACATTTTATTAGCACAATCTACTCTATCTTTTCCTTTCATTATTTTGCATACCTTGAGGAGAGACCCTCAGCGTCATCTGTTCTAATGAAAACAGAACCAACCTGTTTCCATTTCTTGTTACAACCAGGAATTTTCATTCCCAGGCAACATCTTGAGGTGTCTTTCCCGCACCCTCCTCGAGTGCAATCATGTTCTTCCCAATGTGGTGACCACAACTGCACTGCATTCCATCAGCAGCCTCATCAATGTTTTATAATGTTGTTACCGGGTTTCATCCTCGTAAATTCTATGTCCCACCCAATGAAGGCATGTTTTGTTTATGTCTTGTTCAAAACGCTATCGACCTGTTCTGATATCTTTGTGGTATATATGGACTTGTACATTTCAATGCTTCCTAGAACCCTGGCATTCTTTGTTTCTAGCCTTCTCTTATATGGCCATGCAAAATATATCACCTCGCACTTATTATGTGACACTTCCATTTAATGTTATCTGGGTTAATACAGTCTCAACAAAACTGAACAAACTTATCAATATCTAGGACATGCTTGACTGGCATTCCACTAAAATCTTCAGCATGCATCCCTATACCGATGAACCATTGGAGAAATGTGTAGCATCTACAAATTGCGCTGCAGCAAATCACTCGGGTAACATTGTTTCCAGGAATCTGTAATCACTGCTCAGTCTGTGAATTAATGAAAATTCCAAACTGTATACTCGTCAAATGCAGAAGTGTCAAACCAGCTGTATGTAGATACCTGAGATATAACCATAATGACTAATATTAGCAGGGAAATCTAAATCAATGCAAAACGATACTCTTATGAACACTGCCTTGTTTCACTATAATCACAAGAGAAGTAATATAGAGCAAGTAGGGTAAAACGATGAATCTTTCAACAACTTGTGTGGAGAAATTGATTTTGATTCATGCGTCATTGACACCAATCCTGCAAAAAAGTGCCAACAACAATGTCGATTTCATCATCACTTGGGCGAACATGGCACTATGATGAGTGATTATGATATAGCTGACAATCTGTGACTGTGATACAGCAGCCATTAATGAAAAGAGACTCCACGTGATCATATTTGGCAATTGTACTTCCATGGCTTTCCACGTTTCCGAAGCCCAGGGCAAAGAAACGAAGACATAAAAAAGATGGACTATCTGTGATAAGAAATTATGTCATCAATGCAATCTTGATAAATTATGTTACCTCAAAGAGTATTGCGAGTTCTAATCCTTCTGGCTGACGGAATCAACAAAGGGCAGTGTCTTCACAAAGGCATATAAATATCATTTAACAATCGCGACAGACATCAACTAAGATATAATGGGGACTTGTCAAAAATGGATTTCCGAAAAAAGACGATGTTATCTTCAATAGGTTTGGCTCGCTGAACATGACAAAGAGAAATTAAAATCGTTTGTTCAAACAATGCTTTCTGAAACCACTGAAGTGCAGCTTATTTTAGCGCTATAAACTCGAACTGAGAAGGAGGATGCCAGAAATTCACACTGAAGTCAACAACCAACATGAAGTGTTCAAATTTAACTACATATTTATTGTTAAAAATGTTCGAATGACCATGAATCTGTGGTAGGGGCGAAAGTATATCAGTGCACAGGCATGGGAACACAAGGAATAACTGGGTATTCAAAATGGTTGCAAAGGGAGGAAAATGGAACTTAAGTTGCAAAATGTGATGAGACATTTTCTGCATCTCCAAAAAGATAAATCACATTGCGAAACCAAGCCTATACTTTGGGAGTATCCATTATGAACTACGTTAGGAGTTTATCCATGACAAAAAAGGAAATAAGTGTCGCAAAATCCTGGTAAATTTGGTAGAGGGACAAAAAAAACAGGAAAACATATTATTAAACATTGAAAATAAATTAAAGGAGGAGAAATTATATTATGAGATTAAACAAACAATAGATATTGAGAATCTGATTTTCTGGAAGCAAAAGAAAAGTAGCACGGGTACGTTGTCTCATTAGATAAGAAGGCGTGCAATGTACAAACTTCAGACATGTATCACGAATATGTCCTAAGACACCATCAGATTACAGGGTTAAAGACGAAACATAAGGCCCATATGGTTACAATATGTCAAAGTTCGCGGTGTCGGGACGAATCTGTAGTTTTAAAAATGCTGTCAATAACGAGGTGGATCGTGGAACAAGTTGAAGTTGAATACAATGTTTTAATCATGTCATTGAGTTAGTCTCAATAGGCGTGGCAAAAATAAGGTAGAGAATTGAAGGCAGGCTCCATTGTTGTGAAGTGGAGGAAACTAATAAATTACTTGTATGTGGCCACGCCACAGAATGCTGAGATGGTGATCTTTCCTGTGGATCAGCAAAAGACCAGCGTGTACGTGAGCTATTAATGATGAACTTACGTGAAATTCCAGACTTTATTGAAACGTATGGCCCGTAAGAAGGGAAAGCCTTGAAACAATTATGAATGAGAAAAATGATTCAATGATTAATGCATTGCCTGCATGATTTGTTTCCTTACTTCTGTGAAAATGTACTTCCAAAAAATGAGCTAGTTGTACACATTATCATTGAAGTTTACTCGAATGAAAAGTGATTTTCTTAAAGCATAAGATTTTGCAGCGAGGATGGAGAGTAGATCCTCCACCTCATATTAAAATTATAAGTTGGACACGCACTAAAGAAAAATAAAAGCCCTTCCACTTCAGAAGTTGATAAGGTGAAATTTTTTATCATGACAGGTCATTATTATGTAAAATTCACTTCCCAGATAGTAATGGAATTTCAATCATTCAATACTTTCAATTGCTTACATTATTACCTTGTTTCTACTGACTAATTTGTTGTATGGCAGCAGACAGAAAAGGGTTTATAAAATTAAAGCAGGTTATCCAGCTTCACATTGATAGATCAATGAGCTGAATCGTCAACTCGCCTGCCCAACATGATTGGACAGTAGGTAAAAGGCAACCATTGCATTTTGTAAGCTTGCCTGGTAAAGAAACAGCGAGGAGACACAGTGAGGTGAGGTGGACGGATGTAAACAAGAACAACAAGGAACAGAAGAGAAGTATATCACAGGAATAGGCCCTTCGATACTTCAAGTCTGTGCCGATCATCATGCTAAAACTGAACTAAAAAATGAAACACACCTTCTACCCTTATTCAGTATGTACGCCTTGATTCCCTCCCTCTTCATATAACCTTTCAGATGAAACCTCTTAAATGTCGTCAACTTCCACTACCTTTTCTGGTAGTGCGTTCCTACTCTCTGTCTGTAAACATTTCCCTTAAAATGTCCCCCTCTCTATTTGAACAGGTGCCCCCTTGCAATTGAAACATTAAACCTGGTTCCCATAATTTTGCCTCTCATAATTTTGCTGAACTCTATCGGCTCTCCTCTCAGCCGCCGTCTATTCAGCGAAAACAATGCTAGTCTATTTAAACTTTCCTCATAACCAATGCCCTAACGATCAGGCAACGTCCTGGTGAACGTTCTCTGCACTCTCTCCAAAGCTTTTCTGGCCTTTTTCTGGTAGTGTGGCGAGCATAGATGAACACAGTACTCCAAAGTCGGCGTATCAAGTGTTATTATAGTTACAACATGATTTGCTAACTCTTGTACTCCATGCCCCAGCCGATGAAGGCAAGCATGCTATATTCCTTCATAACCACCTTGGTCATCTCTGTAGCCACTTCAGTGACTGTGGACCTGCACACCTGGATCCGTCAGCATGTTAATGTTCCTAACATTTCTGTCACTAACAATATAGTTCACATCTAAATTTGATCGTCCAAAATGCTCGACTTAACTCCATCTGCCATTTCTGCGTCCAAGTCGCCAATCTGTTTGTAACTTATTACATTCTTTCACAATCGTCGAGACTATCGGCAGCTCCAAACATCTTCATGTCATTTGCAAACTTACTAATCATACCATCCACATTTTCCTGTACATCATTGAAATGTACAACAAACAAGAGGACGAAAACTGATCCCTCTGAAACACCACTAGTTACTGGTGTCAATTTTGAAAACACCCTTCCAAAATTACCTTTGAGCTTCTATGAACATGCAGTAAGGTGCAAAAGTGATTCAGGTTTTGATATTCATGCACCAACGTGTTGCAAGGGACAGAGACGACATCAGAAGGACCAAGGGTAGTTTCTTTTTCATTATAAATTATGACCCGATTTATGTCGGCGGGAATGTTATTGTAAACGATTGTAATTGTTTGGTAGGTGGAGATAAGCGGGTGCTAACATGGGAATAAATGATAAAGAATAAAAATTTTGTAAGCTTGCCTGGTAAAGAAACAGCGAGGAGACACAGTGAGGTGAGGTGGACGGATGTAAACAAGAACAACAAGGAACAGAAGAGAAGTATATCACAGGAATAGGCCCTTCGATACTTCAAGTCTGTGCCGATCATCATGCTAAAACTGAACTAAAAAATGAAACACACCTTCTACCCTTATTCAGTATGTACGCCTATATAAAAATTTCAGAAAATTGAATAGATAGTTTGGTTGACTCATTGTTGAACTCAATGAAATAATTATTATGTATTCTAGTGCGAAATATGCCAAAGTAACGTCAATTCTGATATAAAAATAGCCCATGAGATTCAGAAAATGAATTTGTTGAAGTTAGGACTCATCGGTCATGAAACACTCGATGGTGCTGCGGAGGGAAAATTACACCTAAAGTTGATTACATTTCCGATTTCATCGTTAAACAAGATACTGAAAGAAGCAAAATCAATAGAGTATTGCCTGTCAACATAGGACAGGCAAGCAATACCGTCAGAGTGTGTGAGGCAACGCGCAAGACTGTGAATACTGCCTGTTGTTCACCACTCGTGCAAGGTCAACATTAAGAGAAAGCGCATAAAAAGTCATCTCTTTTCCACAGGGATTGGGGCTTTCAGTCACGGAAGTAGATGTTACAAACTATCTTTTTCCTTTTCTTCTCAGTAAATGGTATGTTGAGCTGAAATTTGACAGAATTGTTAAATCCGTAGTAGCCAGGGGAATGATGTTGGACAGCGGGAAGACGTTTTCCGTTTGGGAGAGCTTTTAAATATCTAAGGGCAAGGGAATAAACAAACGCTGATGGGAAGAGTGAGGAAATCTCTAGGCCTCAGCAGTTGTTTTCTGATCTGGAATGAATTGCCTTGGAATTTAAAGTGGAACAAAATGAACAAATAAATGAGGGGAACAATGAGCCCGAGCTGAGATGATGGAAGTTCCATGGCAATGCGGAGACGGAGGTGATCTTGTTTAGAAGCATTCAGCTGATGCGGGTTAATAGAGTCTCTGTTTATAACGTGTCGTTCCGCGACCATGCTTGTTCTGCCTAGTCGTTCAGAGCATTCCAGTCCAGTGTTAAATAAGTCACTGATCAGGGAATTATTACAACTGTCGTAACCTGTTTGTTCAGTGAGTATGAAAGACAGACATACAACTTTGCAACATTCGGATCCCTGTGGTATTGTTCAGAACGTTTCTCCTTAGACCTTAATGTGGTGACCTTGTCCGCGACAGAAGTTTCAAACCGCTTCATGCGGAGAATGTATTCAACAAGTCAATGGGCCAGGAATGTATACTATGTGATTCTTGTAATAATTGCTGTTCCTGCTAAATGTTACAACAAATGAAACTGTCTAAATCTGCGTATAGAATAGTTTCTGATATTACTCTCTGGATAAAAAGGATACATGAGATAGAATGTTCACCATAATTCAGAAAAAAAGAATCTATAATATAATGAAGTTCTAGTCTGGTTCCTGAATGATCTCTACATTTCTTTATATGCTTCCTCAGTAGTTTCTTGCTCGCAAGCATCTGTACTTTTATGGCGATCAGGGGACAGTTTTGTTCTTTGCAACCAGAACTCAAAGCAGCAAATGCATTGATTGAACATTTTACTGGCAAAATCTGTTAATATAGGATCTCGCTCATCGCTGGCTCCAATGGCCAAACATTACTTTGACTACCTGCTGCCCTGCAATTGCACCAATATTGGGTTACTGGACATTTGTAACATCTTACAACACAGATTATCAATTTTATAGAACACCTGCCAGCGTGAGACAGCTTTTGAATCCTACTGTAAGCATCGTTATTTGGAACAGTTCTTTCAGATACTGATTAATCAGCTTTCACAAGCAAGTTCTGAGAATCGATATAGCTGAGTGCTGTGTTTTCCCAAATACTCCGCCTGATAATTATGAAAGATACCATGATGAGGATCATTTTTTAATTCATGTCCCATATTTTACAAACCTGAGAGAGTCCATTCGATAAATCTGGAGAGTTGCTGTCTTCATTATCAGCAAGAACCACTCTCCGCTTTCAAGACACAATAGTTGTAAGCATGCCTGCCATCTCTGCCTCCCTAATCCTAATACATCGCTTCCTCTTCAATGCTTTTCATTTTCACTACTCCAGATAAAACTTATACCCACGATCTCATCCATCGTTGTCTGACTATTGATTTTCTAGTTGGATTTATTGTTAAGTCAATCATTTTGACGAATTTCAGTGCAGGACAAATCATATCGAGAAATAACACTCATCTTTGCTCTCATAATTCCGATAACTGTCACGCACATAATTGTCTCACGTCATCAACTTCTGTTATAGACAAAACCACAAGACACCTTGATTATTATAATCTTCAGGTATGAAATTATTCTTTTTCTATTCATACAAAAAGACATAGTATCAGAATTGTGTCCACAATACTAGTTGTGTCAAAACACTATATTTTATCCTCTGTATTGAAACCGGTGTTCTATATAAGTTGACAACAATATTTTCCTATTTTTCATCTTACATTAGAAATAAATGTTTGTATTAGTTTCATATCTCTAATCCATTTGACTTCTGTCTTGAATTTTGAATAAAGTCATCTAACTACAGATTCCTCGATTTATCGTCAAAGAGGGGTCCATGGTAAATTATTGTGCCGTGTATGAAGAAATTGTTTAAACCAGAACTCACGGTGAGAGTAAGATCTGTTTCCACTTCTCACAAACTGTGATCATTTTATTTTTCTGAAGTGCTAGATTTTCTTTGTTTCTTCACTCGCATGTGTTATGATCCGACTCGTGTGTTTTTGCACTCCTATAACCTTCTTGGATATTGCAGAAAATAAGCATTTTGAGATATGTTGAGCTCATGAATCAAATTATGAACGTATCTTCACAAATCCCATTGATTAACGCAAAAGCTCAGACTGGCTTGGTTCAGAATGTAAAAGGTTTGTCTGTGATTACTAATATCTTCCTCCATCTGTTCCTTTTGCAATAATTTGAACAGCAATTGTGGTCCTGTTCAGGGGAATGTGGGGGCCCTCTGAGCATACGATTTACGACCTGGAGACTATTAGAAAAATAAATCACCTGACAATTATTACTGAAGTTGTCCTCAGTTGAATAAACAATTACGGTTTCCACATAAATGTCCAGATACTCACGTCTGTATGCCATCCTGTCTAACAGTTGGTCAGACCACCAGTGGGCTTTACTGGCTGGTCCACTGTTGCTTTCACCTTTGATCTATATGTTGTCATTTGTTCCCAAAAGCTGAAATCTAAATATTGCGCCAAGAAGACTGCAACTCTTGTTCTTGGCGCTACTGGGATTCTGCTATGTTTGAAAAATATCTCAACCTAGTTTAAATATGAAATGAACGGATGATGACAATGTCGAATGGCACTGTTGGAATGGGAAAAACCTTTATCACTGAGGCGGGATGGACTCAATTTAGTATGATTGAAAAGGCTTTATCACTATTAATACCATTTATTTTGATGAACGTTCTTACAGTGAGATGCATATAAGTGGGCAGTCAAGTTTGAAAGGATTGACAGCCCATAGCACGGGAGAGTATCACAGTGACCACAGGGAATCACATCGAGGCCAGACAGGTGTCTGTGACATTATTCTTACTACATCTGTCAAATTCGTCCTACCATGGTGGTTGGTGTATATCTTTTTAAAATGTTTTCAAGAAGATTTGTGGCTCGTGTTGTGGATCAGATATTAGGCATGCTTGCCAAGCTAGTGGGTTTGGTTCCAAACATTACATCACTCTGCAACGTAACGTCGTCAGTGCTCCTCCAGTGAAGCATCGATGTTCTGTCCCGCTTGTTATTTCTATGGCTCGGTTGGCTGTGGTAATTGGTATTTAATCCGGTTTTGTTTCCCAGTGATTTGTACATAGGGTCTCATTCAATGTGTATGCTGATGGAGTTCTGTTTGGAATATTAGACCTCTTGGAATTTCCTGGCGCGTTTCTGCTGGACATCTGTGATATTGAAGTGTTGTCTTCATTTCCGTGCATAGTAAGACAAGTAAAAATTGGACATATCCCTTGGTGGCTTATTGGTTTGCATTTATCCGAACAGTCAACTTTCTTCCGGTTCGTCCTATATCTTGTCTCTTGCATTCCTTGCATAGTTTTTTTTAATATATATTACCCCAGTTTTGCCGCTTTTGGTTATGGGATCCTTTACTTCATGAATTAACGACATCTTGGAAAAACCTTTTAGTGACACTGAAAAAGACTGTTCTAGTACAATAAATGAACACTAATTACGGAGACGCCAAAAATACTGATTTCCTGGCTGCTCTGAATCAAGCCTGAAGAACAATGTTCTCGCAGAATAAGTACAACAGACCATCAGACAGGCGATAGACCCAACAGTGAGCAAAAATAAAGCTCAGGGAAACACATTCAAAACAGAAGAGCAGAAAGCCCTGGAAATACTCAAGAAAGACTGACACTGTGTAATCTTACAAACAGACAAAAGGCACATGTCATTAAACCTCAATAGAATGCATTAATTCAAGAAAGTTAACAGATTACTAGCAGATACCAACACCTGCCAACAGAAAGAATAGACACCACAGCTAGGAAACCGGAATACAACGACGCTGAAGAAATTACACAATCCAGGAGATATCAGCAAAACAGACTCTCAAAGATTGAAGCCAGACAAAACCAACAAACGCCTATTTAACGTTGTCCCAACGGACACAAACAAGGGGACACACAGGCCCATTGCATCACTGCCAGGTACACCAGCATAAATATTGCTCAAGGAACCAAGGCAAAAATTAAAATGTTTAGTGGGCAACACTATTGCACCAATCCACTCTATCCATGCATCCCAAGAATTCCTCACCATCAGCAAGGATACCAGGATAGATGAGGAAAACATAATTATATGCTTCTACGTAACAGCATCACTTACATTCACATACATCGAACTAGCCAAAGAAACAATTGCCATACCCCTAGACGATTCAAGTAATCAGATGACGCTGTAAGCCAAAAACATCAAAAGGACGCCACCAAGAAAACACTACATTTGTGCTTCACAACCCACTTCATCTTAAACGACACAGTATACAAATAAATCAATGGAACATCAATATCTGGACTGATTGCAGAAGAAGCAATATAACGGTTAGAACCAACAGTGGTTCTCACTGTCCAAGCCAGGCTTTGGGTCCTATATGCAAATGACATATTTGTGATTATTAAATACACTAAACTGGACAAAACCCACCGACGCATAAGCAGCATCCTTACAGGGATAAAATTCATGAAAGACGAAGAGAACAACAACTAGCCACCCTTCCTGGACATAGTGATAGAGCGTAAAAACAATGGGGAATTCCAAAATAGAGTAAAATGCACACATACAGATCAAGTAGTCAGTTACTCGGCCAACCACTCCAATGCCCATAAACAGAACTGTATCAGGATACTTTGTAAATGAGCCACAACGTATTGCAGCAACCTGAAAGTACTCAAAGCACAACAGGAAAACAGGTCTTCAAAAGAAAGAGGCCCATAAAGCACAATCCGCCATTCACTCCGAGACAGACCGTAACAGGAAGACACAACACAACCAGAATCACTTACCACCCTACCGTTCATCAACGACATTTCAGAGATGACCACAAGATTACTCAGGCATCTAGGTTTCAGAGTAACCCACAAAGCGACAAATGCCCCACAATAGCAATTGAGCGACATAAAAGATCCTGCGCCCCAAAACCGGGAAAACTGTAGCAAGCTACAAAATACCGTGCAAGAACTGTGAGAAACGCTACATAGGTCAAACGGGAAGACAATTGACCAAACCGATACACGAACACCAACTAGCCACCAAGAGACAGGCCCAATTCTCATAACAAGGGATACAAATTCGACTGGGACAATACCTTGATAATTACAAAAGCCAAACAGAGACACGCCAGTAAATTCCTGGAGGCCTGGTATTCCAACCAGAACTCCATCGACAAACACATTGAACACATTGAAACCCTTTGTACTAACCACTGAGAAACAAAACTGGAAATAATACCAATCACCCCAGCAAAACGAGGCATTTCAATAAAAAAACGAACAGAACACAAACGCTTCACCTGAGGCACATTGACAATGTTACCTAGCGGGGTGATGAAACGTTTGTAACTAAACCCACTCTTTCGGCGATTATGCCCACAACTTCATTTCTTTTTAATATTGAAAATTACACGGAAGATGCCAATGATATATTTGACAAGCTACCTGATATGTTGCGGAATGTAAGCTGCTGCACAAATTCATTTATTTATATGCTACATCAATCTATGTTTAGAGAACAGACGAAGAGTGCAATGAAATATCCTGTCATATCAGTTGCTAAATGCGTCAATTATCAGAGGAAATGAGAGCAACATAAAGAAAATTAGATGTAATATTAGCGTAGACCATCAAAGAATTCAAGGGAGCCGTCTGGTGCAGATCAGAGGGCTGAGAAATGTTTAGTGAAGGAAAAGAGGAGAGGATGGCTGGAGCATAGGACATAATTTGTCCTCAGATGTCCGAGAAGACGTGAAACATTGAATTAGGAGATAAGGGTTGAGTCTCGATTGACTGGAGAATGATACTTAGTAATCAAAAGTTGTAGGAGCAGAACACAACATCCCAGCACATTCTGATTGGCAATGAGACTTTTTAAACAGTTAGAATGTTTAACACAAGGCCCATTTTTGGATTACTGAATGCAAATGTTTCAATGCAGTGATACACACGAAAGTGCAGCGAAATCCCAAGATGATCCTCCTGACAACCGGGTGGAAAAATGCTGGTGAGATGATCAGAATATTCTCTAAAGGCAAGGAAGTCACTCCGAAGCAAAGATCTCTTCCCCATCTCCTGTACTTCGAAATTCAGTTCCTCACATATAAACAGAATGTAATGTGCCTTGACAGAAGAAAAATCATGAAGAGCAATTTCGTTTTGGTTGGGGACCATCACCTGTTTCAGTTTATCCACTCCTCAGTAATCAACATTCCTTTTCATTCCCCATAACTGGATGACTGTTCAAATCTTGCTATTTTCAAACTTATGAAAAGCGGAAGTCGGCTGATTCGCTGAGATATGTGACTGAGCAAGCATCGGATCCCAATAAACTATCATCTCCTGTGCTCCCTGCCTAATATTAATTCCTGCCAATCTGCAGTTCAATTTAAATAACTCCCGTTTCAATGTCCACCATGTCTCACCTCTCACTATATCTCCCCAATTCCCTGTTTTATTGTCCTGTTGTGTTGGGCTTTAAAATTATATCCTCAAACCACACTGGCAAGAATTAATCTTTAAGGGTTAATTGGACATTAAAACGTGCAATTGAAGCACAATGGAAAATTAGTGGCCGAGTTGTCATGGCTGCTGGAACTGAATTGACATTGTTTCTCCTTAGGTTTAATTGTTTCCTGTTGTTAGCACAGGGCCACTTGGAGGGTTTTTTTCCAGGCTTGGACAAGAGCAAATGCCAGAGGTCACACGACACCAGGTTATAGCCAGCAGTTGGCCTGATGTTCACCTGATGAACAAACAAAGAACAAAGATCAAAGGAAATTACAGCACAGGAACAGGCCATTCGGCCCTTCAAGCCTGCGCTGATTGAGATCCTCTGTCTAATCTGTCATCTATTTTCTTAGGGCCTGTATCCATTTGTTCCATGCCCATTCATGTACCTGTCCAGATATATCTTAAAAGACGCTAACGTGTCTGCGTGTACCACTTATGCTGGCAATGCGTTCCAGGCAGCAGCACTTAGAAAACATGTGATTTTTCAAATACATTGATTGGGCATTGAGTGACTTCTGGCTTTGTCCACCCCAGGTCAGCACTAGAACCTCCCAATGAGGAGCAAATGTCACATGGTTTCAAAGTGATTTGGAAACTTGCGTGGGAAATGAAAGCAAGTGACTCATTAGTTTCTATTAAGTTCCACTGTGCTTATTTAGAGACGCATAAAAGGCAGTTTGTAAACACATTGGTAGAATCTGAAAGGCTATCAGAGATGAAAATGAGATGCTAACTCTATGTGATAGATCTTTGTTCTAGATGAGAAAGCCTCTGGCTCCTGAGTCATCTTCCCGTCTCTTTTTAGCTAGGAAAGAAAGTGCCTGGCTTTCCTCTATCTCCCTGTTTATTTTTCCACTGCCTCTGAGATATAAAGCCAAAATCAATAAATGTGGCCTGTACCCCGTCAATCGTTTCTTGGGTTTCTGTTACAGTATAGTTTCACTTTGTCTTTCATGGCACGCGTGAATGTAAGTGATAGAATGATATTTTTTCTTTCGTTTTTATTGTCACATATTCAGAAATACAGCTAAAAACTTTGTTTACGAGAGGTAAATGACAGCAACCAAAGGATGTCCAGATCCAAAAGGCTTAGAAGCATACAGGTGACACTATTTGAGGCTAGAGGCCATTCAACAGACTGCTAATGGCCGGAAAGAAGCTGTTCCTGAACTTGCTTGTACATGTGTGCAGGCTTCGGTATCTACTGCCTGACTCTAGGAGACTGTGAATCACGAGGTTCATCTGCATCTTAAACTCATTCATTTCTGTTGTTGACTAACTGAGCCACTACTAAGTCGGCACTTTGAAACATGAACATATTTCTCTGCTCAAAATGATGATTTGGGCCGTCTGCTTTGTGATTCTGCATTTTGAGACATGGCAGACACAACAGACCAAGAAGGCCTAGAACTTGCTGTGAGATTGCATTTAGCAGACAGGGTAAGTCGGGAGTTGGTTGTCTGCTGTAACACCTGAGAGTCACGCTTCTGCATGGCTTTGAACCAGGGCTGCGGCACGTGAGGCAAATGCACTAAGTAGCGCACAATGGAAATGAAATGGGACACGCCTGTTGTGGTCTTAGAAAAGGTCGCTGTCTGTTCAGTACAATTCCGTCGCCCTTCAGAGTCAATCGAAAAAGAAATTCAAAGAAATTTTCATGTGTCAATTAATTTTCACTGATTTGTTTATTACCACAACAGCAAATAATGGTGAGTTGATTTGATGCAAGATTGTTTGGATGATATATGCATTAAAATGGTGTGCTCTGTTCTTTCCCGTCAGCAAGCGGGTGTGACACACCTCGCCCACATAATAATAGCAGGCTCCTGTTTCTACCTGCGATCATAACCAGGGACTATTCGCGTCTTAACTGAGGGTGATGACCAGTGCCCTGCAGAAACATGACTGCACAAGCTCAGCCACTGAGATTTCGACAGAATTCAGCTCCTCAGCTGTTTGTCGCCGTACTGTTCTTCCCTTTAAATGGATCAACTTTTTGCCCAGGATTCCGAGCAGGATGGAAATGAGAATAACTCACAGAAAACAGCTGAACTCTATTTTTCTGGAAGCGCTAGAGTCTGAGGCAATGGCTCAGCGCCCTCGGCTCTTCACTGTAAGTCTGCCATTTTGAAACCCTGCACAGACCGACACCCTCCACTGTTGCTCAATCACCTTTCCCCGTGACATACCCAATGCTGGGTGAGGGCTATAGCTGCAGGAAAATTCCTCCCAACTGTGTCAGCCACTGATGTATACAGAAAGTCCCCAAACGGCCAGCTTTTCAACGTGTAACCAAAGCAAAAACGACAAGCCGTTCGCGTTTTCAGTCAAATTGAAGAATAAATGCATTGCATCTGTTAGACAATCCATTCAGCCAGAGTTATGAACTACTCGCTCAAGTGGTAGCAGCAGAATTCCTATCGGTGCCTCCAAACGCATTGGAGCCATAGTCTATCAGGACTATGTCAAAGGTTTCAGTTGATAAAAAATGAAAGTGAGTAAATTAAAGTTAACAATTAAAGCATGGTTTAGATAAAGTTAACATTTTGATCAGCACAGTAGGTGTGTGTGCACTACAAGGATTGCAACAGACCAAGGAGGTAGCTCACCAGCCCTGTCGCCTAGACCGCCATTATTAGAACTGAAAGTATGCACATTGCATACGGAAGTCAAACTGTTTCTGGCTCCATTTCATCAACGAAATACACGTACAACATGTAGACATATTCCGCAAAGTGACATGTGCTTCTGGTCTCCTGTTATTTCCTGTTGATTTTCCCTTTCTTCGAATGAAAATGCTTCAGAATTAAATATAGAAGCAATGGACTGGAGGAAGGGAGGTGGCGTTCAGCTCATTTTCTTTTGCGAAAGTGGCGAATTCTGCATTCGACTGAAGCTTAGGAGATGGATTGCAGTTTTTGTTTTAGATCTTACTGGTGTACAGACAATTCTGGGATCTCTGATGAGATAAATTCTCCAGAA
This sequence comes from Stegostoma tigrinum, assembly GCF_030684315.1. Lineage (NCBI taxonomy): Eukaryota > Metazoa > Chordata > Chondrichthyes > Orectolobiformes > Stegostomatidae > Stegostoma > Stegostoma tigrinum. Next base: position 487,982 of record NW_026728430.1, on the reverse strand, counting down.
AAGGATCACACAAGAAGTGGGAAAAGCATGCCTGAGCCCTGAAGCGAGCCTTTAAGGAAAGAGTGGAGAGAGTTTTGTTTTTTGAACTCAGGCGTACAAAGTACAATGGTTTAGCTATGCAGCATCTTCGTTACAATGACAGTGTGGGAACTGCAATTCAGCACATAATCAGAACCAAGATGAAGAGCTATTAAAAAAAAAACGCCGTCTCACTATTGGTAATCTTGATGGTCTTTCACTTACCCAAAACCTCAAATATTGGGGTGTAGATTGAATGCAAAATTGGCTGAGGAAAACAGCAGTACCATGAGGAACACCATTCAATGTCTGAAAACTGGGGCTAACCTATCTTGCTGAAATATTGATGCTGCAGCCAAGTAATGAATTGAAGACCTCTTTGCGTGTGAGGTGAACGTAATAATGACAACACTCCCAAAACACAACGGGTCCACTGAGCCGATGGATATTCCTTGCTATCCGTCAACATCGAATGTCATTTTCAAAACAGCGCACATGAATGCAACTAAGAGACAACTGAACTGAGTGAAGTATCAGCGTGACAAAATACCTGCAGTAATAAGCACAGGGAAATTTGAAAGCACACCTCCTTAGAAAGTGGAATGTAAAAGTTGTGAGAGCATGGAATGCGTTGCCAGCAGCAGTTGTGGAAGCAAGGTCATTGGGGTCATTTAAGAGACTGCTGGACATGCATATGGTCACAGAAATTTGAGGGTGCATCCATGAGGATCAATGGTCGGCACAACATTGTGGGCTGAAGGGCCTGTTCTGTGCTGTACTGTTCTATGTTCTATGTTCTAAATGCAATGTAATCAACCGCTCGGCCTCGCTATCACTCCAGCGAAAGCATTAAGCATGATTTTTCAGACGTTGCTACTGCAAACAACAAAAGTGAACACACAGGCAAAGGCTTCGAGAATTCCAAATCTGCTCGTTCATTTTCTTTGGGATAAAAGATCAATTTCCCATCAGATAGTGATAGTGCCTCGATCCACAAACAAAAAGCTCTTAACGTATAACAGAAACAAAAAAGGACAAGGCGAACACATTTTCCGACACAGAACTGCTCACACAACAGGCAGCAGTGATGTTGGCATTCCTGTTGTTGACTGAATGAGTTATTACTGTGTCCAGTGCTGAAAAATGCAACCATGTTTTTCTCTTTGAAAACTTGGTAGAGGACTCGTGGGTTTGTTCACACACTTCGAGACAGGGCAGACATCAATAGAATTAGGCATCTCAGGAACTACGTTGAGATGCATTTGACAGAGAGGGTAAATCAGGAATGCGTGATGCACTATGGCACCAGGACATCAGGCTTCTGGTTGACTTGGAACCGGGATGCTTTCGCACCAAAAGCAAATGTGACACTCCTGCACTAAAGAAAAAAAAAACAAATAAGCACGCCAAATGCTGTCATAAAAAGAATGAACATTTGTGCTGCACAAATTGGTCGATATTCAGGAGCAGGAAGGAGAGAAACTTAACAAATCTTTCCACTGCAATCCATTGGTATTACCCTCCTTTCCAAAATGGAAGAGGTATGACAGTAGTAGATTTGTGTGACTTATGAGAACGCAAGGTTCGCTCAGCACTACAACAAACAAGATAGTTCTGTCCACAACAATCCAGAGACTTGTAACTGTAATAGATTGAACACCACTTATTCTGCCAGTTTTGAATCGAGGACTATCTCACACATTAGGCGAATGCGATAACCACTACACTACATAAATGTGCGGCCAAAGCCACGCGCCCCCTGTCCTCTGTACAGCAATCGTTCAACTATTTATATCTCTGTTTCAAGGAGATCGATGCTGTCCAGCGTTATTGTCATTCTTAAAAGCAAAAGCTACCATTCTCACTGCACGACAGTGCCCGGCGACAATATCAGATTCGCACCAGATGCCGATAGCCCTGAAATCAAAACAAATATCAACGCAAAGCTGACTGCATCTTGCGAGAGAAATGATGGAAACTGCAGATGCTGGAGAATCCAAGATAATAAAATGTGGAGCTGGAGGAACACAGCAGGCCAAGCAGCATCTCAGGAGCTCAAAAGCTGACGTTTGGGGCCTACGCCCTTCATCAGAGACGGGGGTGGGGAGAAGATTCTGGAATAAATAGGGAGAGAGGGGGAGGCGGACTGAAGATGGAGAGAAAAGGAAATAGGTGGAGAGGAGAGTATAGGTGGGGAGGTAATGAGGGGATAGGTCAGTCCAGGGAAGGTGGACAGGTCAAGGAGGCAGGATGAGATTAGTAGGTAGGAAATGGAGGTGCGGCTTTAGGTGGGAGGAAGGGATAGGTGAGAGGAAGAACAGGTTAGGGAGGCGGGGACAGGCTGGACTGGTTTTGGGATGCAGTGGCGGGAGGGGACAAGCTGGGCTGGTTTTTCGATGCAGTGGGGGATGGGGAGTTTTTAAAGCTTGTGAAACCCACATTGATACCATTGGGCTGCAGGGTTCCCAAGCGGAATATGAGTTGCTGTTCTTGCAACCTTCGGGTGGCGTCATTGTGGCACTGCAGGAGGCCCATGATGGACATGTCCTCTGAGGAATGGAAGGGGGAGTTAAAATGGTTCGCGAATGGGAGGTGCAGTTGTTTATTGCGAACTGAGCGGAGGTGTTCTGCAAAGTGGTCCACAAGCCTCCGCTTCATTTTTAGAGGAAGCCATACCGGGTACAGTGGGTACAGTATACCACATCAGAGATGTGCAGGTGAACATCTGCTTAATATGGAAAGTCACCTTGGGGCCTGGGATGGGGGTGAGGGAGGAGGTGTGGGGACAAGTGTAGCACTTTCTGCGGTTGCAGGGGAAGGTGCCGTGCGTGTTGGGGTTGGAGGGGAGCGTGGAGCAGACAAGGGAGTCATGGAGGGCGTGGTCTCTCCGGAAGGCAGACAAGGGTGGGGATGGAAAATTTTTATTGGGGGGTGGGTCGGATTTTAGCTGGCGGAAGTGTCGGAGGATGATGTGTTGTATCCGGAGGTTGGTGGGGTGGTATGTGAGGACGAGGGGGATCCTCTGGGGGCGGATTTGGCGGGAGCGGAGTGTGAGGGATGTGTTGTGGGAAATGCAGCAGACGAGGTCTAGGGCGTTCTCGACCACTGTGGGGGGAAAGTTGCAGTCCTTGAAGAACGTGGACATCTCGGATGTGCGGGAGTGGAATGCCTCATCCTGGGAGCAGATGCGGTGGAGGCGCAAAACCAGCCCAGCTTGTCCCCACACCCCTACTGCATCCCAAAACCAGCCCAGCCTCTCCCCGCCTCCCTAACCTGTTCCTCCTCTCACCTATCCCTTCCTCCTACCTCAAGCCTCACCTCCATTTCCTACCTCCTAACCTCATCCCGCTTGCTTGACCTGTCAGTCTTCCCTGGACTGACCTATCACCGCCCTACCTCCCCATGTTGTACTCTCCTCTCCACCTATCTTCTTTTCTCTTCATCTTTGGCCCGCCTCCCCCTCGCTCCCTATTTATGCCAGAATCCTCTCCCCATCCCCGTCTCTGATGGAGGGTGTAGCACCGAAATGTCAGCTTTTCTGGTCCTGAGATGCTGCTTGGCCTGTTGTGTTCACCCAGCTTCACACTTTGTTATCTTGCATCTTGTGAGATTCGCTTGAGCAACAAATGTAATGTACCTGTCTGAAAGTATATATGACTGCACCACATTTTCGGATTCACCCAGATCACATCTGTCACACGCTGAAAACTCACAGTGTTACCCTTCTGTTACTGAGAATAAAGATTTTACTCAGTAAACACACGCGGTAACAAAAGAAGATACATTTCCTTGTGATTTGGATGTCGTTCAGGGAGACTTCACTGATGTTTTCCGCAGAATCCTCTGAATCAATTAACTCTGTCCCCATTTGACTTGGAGACACCCAGGCAGTGGCCATTTTCATTCTGTGACTCTGAACAGTTTTGTTTGTCGAGGATTGGAGTCGCGTTTTTCCCCTTTAAAATATCATTTAATGTACAAGCAGCTGCACCTACATGCGGATGTCTGGGACTTCTCGGAAAGAGAACGCAGCTCTCACTCAGAAACAGGAAACCAATATCTGAATAAAAGCAGCACAAGGGAAACCATGTTTTGGGTAGTGACACTGCTGAAAAGATGAAACACTGGGCTTCACTGGAGAAGGCAAGGCTGCATGTAGCCAGGACACCCAGCATGGGGCTTGAACTCATGATCCCTAGATTAAAAGTCTCATGCTCTACCAAATGAGCGAGATGGGCATGTGGTGAGAGCACCTTAGTTTCCCATTTCAGACTGAGACAATTCTACGTCTAACTTCATTTCAAGGTGCTGAAGATTATCCACCTCGAGAATCTCAACTTTCCAGTTTATTCCTCTCAATCACAAAATAACATCATTTATATCGTCCACTTTTCAGCTGTTTCTCTTTCAGAGCGTTATAATCCATTTTCAGAGCTTGTCCTGGAATTTAACATTCAAAATACGTACTTTGATGTTGGTGCCCTCATTCCCTACAAGCCGATGTGACACTGAGACGGTCTGTGAGATGGTGAAGCTGCTTCAATGAACCCCGTCTATCCTGTCACAGACTGCATGAAATGCGCCTCTGTCTGCCGAGTATCACTCAACATCTTCAGGACTTTGTTTGTTCAGTGCATCAGCAACTTCTTCCACTTCGCACCTGGGGACTGGATTTTCACAGTCTGTTAAAAGAAGATACAAAATTCAAAAAGAATTTCCTGCAGCTCTTCTCAAATGAAAAAGAATTTTCACCACTTTCTCTCATGGGAAGAACTATTCGTCAGGAGCAGGTTCCCACGAGTTGTATCTGTTGAGGTTTCCCAAGTGGATCTCAGAGAAAGTTTCACGCACTTGGAAATTGTGTCAATGATGATTTGAGGTTTATTGAGTGAGATATAATCTCACTGTATTTTCGTGAGCCTGTGCTCGGTGCATTGTGGGGTTGGGCCCCGACAGGAAGATCTTGCCGCCCAGGGACTGGCAGGAAGCGGCTGATCGAAGCTGCAGTGGTCACCTTCTGCTGGCAGTGGGGAAATGGGGGCTGTGGGGTCAAATCCTACTGCTTGTCCCTGTCTCACTCAGTGTGGATCTGGTGAAGAGACGATCATTGATGGGTTGGTTTGATCCCAATTTCGTCATAGACTTCTATGGGTCAAATGTAGTACATATCCAGTTTAATTATCAGATTATTTTGCTGAGAATAAGGGCATTCAAAGCAGCATGTCTGGGATCTTATTGGGCAACAGTGGAGCTGACAAAGATTGGAAACTATCTGCTGAAGGCACAATCCCGAGTGACAATTTTCCGTGTCACGGAAATGTCAAAGGGTAGTAAAGGCAGAAGAACCTCTGTTCCTGGGTAAGTCTTGAAACACTAATCTTTGAACTCAATCACCAAACGTGATAACTAAATGCACCACAGAAATTCCTGATGCCAAGATCTGCAAAAGCTCCTAATTCAGGATTTCAGCTTGTTGTGTGGCTGAGTTTCTGTTTTCAGAACCTGTCTCCAGTTTATGTGTGATAGCAAGAACTGCAGATGGGGCATCCTTGGAGGAGACTTTGCAGTTAGTTGTAAGTCACTCGGAGATAACAAGAACTGCAGATGTCCTGATGACTTGTCCTGAAGAAGGGTCCTGACCCACTCCATTGATTCTCTTGTCCCTCTGATGTCGCCCGACATGCCGTGTTCCACCAGCTGCACACTGCATTGACACAAGGTTACGTATAGTGTTTACATGCAGCAAAGGTGTGGTATTAACGCAGCCATGAGCAACAATGGTGGCATTCACATAGTGAACAAACAGTGAAGATAATCACTGTTATAACAAAGTGTGGAGCTGGATGAACACAGGAGGCCAAGCAGCATCTTAGGAGCACAAAAGCTGTCACTGCTTCACTTTGCAAGGCTGTGGTCCCTTAATGAGGAGATATGTTTTACTGGGAAATGAAGCTGCTTCAGTGATTTCAGGTATTTTGCTGGATTCATACTGAAGTTCCTTTCCACTGTTCCACCAGAAGTTCCAGTTCAGTTTCTCGTCTTCTTCTATTCTCATTTGTTCATTCCCAGGTTGGTCCGGATAACCACGGGAGGTAGGATAAACGAGAGACTTAGCGAGGAATGTTGTACTAATGGTATGGAGAGGATGAACTGATTACTTTCATTCTCTGCTATCACATTTCATTCATTTTACACCAACAGTAAAGACATCACTATAAACCTGTAATTGTGGTGGAATTGCTTTTTTTTTTCCTGAAGGATTAGGAATTCTATTTAGAATTCGAAAGATTCATAACCATTTGCGAGAAGGAATGGTACCATACCTCAGTCCTAAGTGACAGACACATTATCAAGGGAATCAGAACCCTGTTGTCAACGTTTCACCCAGGAAGAAAAAGCTCTCAGCAGCTCCACTGTCAAATTGTCTCTGATTTTCAGACTTTTCAAAGAGCAGAATTGGAATTATGGGATGTGGGCAGCGAAAGAGTCAAGAGATGTGAAAAAGGGTGAGGCGGATACACAGTAGCATACAGACACATTTGAGATAGGCACTGAAAGAACTAATAAATCCATTCGACATGGCATGTAACTGACCGAAAAGAAAACAAAATGACAACATTTAAGCATACCATTTCACCGCTTTGGGGCAAAGCAAGCAGCACTACGGCCGATGACGTTCTTTTAAAGTTAGAAAGTTGACGGTTGTAAGCTATTTAGAGAGAGCTATTCGACATATAAAGCTGATAATTTCCCCTGGCATTCTAATATAAAAATGCGTAATTAATCTATATCTGACAGTCACTGGACCTGAAACGTTGATTGTGTTTCTGTAAACAGATGTTCAGTTTCTCAATCAATTCCTGTTTTGTGTCAGAGTTTCACAGTTTCACAATTATTTCTTCTGTGTTAAACTGGACAACATTGAGGACGAAATCGATTGCCTTCCCGGTTCAGAAAAAACAAACCAGTCAGAAGTGCTGTCTCCACATTAAATTATAACGGCATAATTTTGATTCTCTGACTGGGAGTCGCACCCCAGCCACGCTGGTAAAAATGCCGAAATCTAGCGACTACACCGCCTGGGAAAGCAATCAAAGACGCTATATGTTTTTTTCTCAATGAAACTGCTTTTGACTTGTGAATTGTTTTTATGCTGCAGATCAGTTTCCCCGCATCCGAGTTTTCGCAACGTGGAAAAAAAATCATTCGTCCCATTGTGTCAACAGCAGGCTTGTAACTTTTTGATTCTTCCAGATACTAATTCCAGGAATATACACAGTTCCAATTCACTGTCATCCTCATGTCTCAATGGATACTGTGTCTGGCAGACAGATCAATTGGCAATCGGTTTGCCCCCTTCCTAATTCAGGTGCATTTTGCAAATGTTGTCCAATTACTTCAAAACTGAGGTGACCATAGCTGGGCATGTAGGTCTCCAGCACAGCAAAAGACCCTTCAGCCCATCAGGTCTGCACTAGTTGAGCTAACACCACCGATGACAAGAAATTCTATAAAATTTCTATGGTTCTCCTCTTATTTTCTAGCATTTGACTTGCAGCCACACCAAGTTTAACAATGCAAGTGTTCATCTAATTGCGTTTTAAATTGTATGAAACTTTCTGCTTGCTGCGCTCTGTCAGGCAGTGAGTTTTATATTCCGACCTTTGGTGACGTCAGTGAAAAGGATTCCCCTATCCCAGTAGTGGGTCCTCTTCCAACCTAGAAGATAGTAACAAACACTTCAGCATTTGCCCTCAGCTCTCAATCATAGTCGGCAATATTCAAACCTATAAAGGAGCACTGCAATGACTTTCAAAGTCAGCACATTAACCACTCGATCACAACGACGGAAGTGTGCTTTACTCCGGTCACTTTTCCAGGTCACTTTCCCTGTGCAACTGTGCAAGAATAAATCATTGATGGGTTTGTTTGAATCTAGTCACTTCACAGATTTCTAAAATGTTAAATTCGGTACATGGTGAGGCTGGTTGTTTCAGACCAATAGATAAAATAAGAATACTTTTAAAAACTGAGCAGATCTGGCAGCATCTGCGGTGGGAGAATCTGAACAAACATGTCAGAACTCAGTTTCCTCCCACAATTACTCCCAAACCTGTTGGGTTTCTGCAGCAGTTTGTTTTTGTTTCAGATTCTGGGCAAGAGCAGCTCTTTACTTTAGCTATTAAACCAACATCAAAATGCATTTGCGGTAACTCACCAGATAAAATTTCCATTTGGGGAAATTTTCCTGACCATATTAAAACCTTGGAAAGCCGTGCAGTAAAAATGTACCCGGTGGAGTCATAGCAGCGCTTGGTCCACCTCGAGGGCTGCAAACTGTCAACTTCTGAAAGTGTGGGCAAATTGCGCGAGAGAAACAGGTGAGCACCAAATTTGCACAATCACTGAAGGCAGATTCTTCGTGAATTCAAACTTCAGAATGCCTCTCTTGGAATGACAATTGTCTTGTATTAGTTTTACTCTTCCAAAATAAAAAAAACTAAGACATTCAATGTGGAGACGTGGAAACAGTCTGATCACACCCCCTGCAGACACAAAAATATTACCAAGAACCAATGTTCCAACATCTGGCGCCCTTGACCGCGTCTCCCGCATTTCCCGCAACACATCCCTCACACCCCGCCCCCGCCACAACCGCCCAAAGAGGATCCCCCTCGTTCTCACACACCACACCACCAACCTCCGGATACAACGCATCATCCTCCGACACTTCCGCCATCTACAATCCGACCCCACCACCCAAGACATTTTTCCATCCCCACCCCTGTCTGCTTTCCGGAGAGACCGCTCTCTCCGTGACTCCCTTGTTCGCTCCACACTGCCCTCCAACCCCACCACACCCAGCACTTTCCCCTGCAACCGCAGGAAATGCTACACTTGCCCCCACACCTCCTCCCTCATCCCTATCCCAGGCCCCAAGATGACATTCCACATTAAGCAGAGGTTCACCTGCACATCTGCCAATGTGGTATACTGCATCCACTGTACCTGGTGTGGCTTCCTCTACATTGGGGAAACCAAGCGGAGGCTTGGAGACCGCTTTGCAGAACACCTCCGCTCAGTTCGCAACAAACAACTGCACCTCCCAGTCGCAAACCATTTCCACACCCTCCCATTCTTTAGATGACATGTCCATCATGGGCCTCCTGCAGTGCCACAATGATGCCACCCGTAGGATGCAGGAACAGCAACTCATATTCCGCCTGGGAACGCTGCAGCCTAATGGTATCAATGTGGACTTCACCAGTTTCAAAATCTCCCCTTCCCCAACTGCATCCCTAAACCAGCCCAGTTCGTCCCCTCCCCCCACTGCACCACACAACCAGCCCAGCTCTTCCCCTCCACCCACTGCATCCCAAAACCAGTCCAACCTGTCTCTGCCTCCCTAACCTGTTCTTCCTCTCACCCATCCCTTCCTCCCACCTAAAGCCGCACCCACATCTACCGACTCACCTCATCCCACCTCCTTGACCTGACCGTCTTCCCTGGATTGACCTATCCCCTCCCTACCACCCCACCTATACTCTACTCTCCACCTGTCTTCTTTTCTCTCCATCTTCGGTCCGCCTCCCCCTCTCTCCCTATTTATTCCAGTTCCCTCTCCCCATCCCCCTCTCTGATGAAGGGTCTAGGCCCGAAACGTCAGCTTTTGTGCTCGTGAGATGCTGCTTGGCCTGCTGTGTTCAGCCAGCCTCACATTTTATTATCTTGGATTCTCCAGCATCTGCAGTTCCCATTATCTCTAATGCAGTTATGAGACCTGTGTTATCCCCAGATATGTCCTTTTTATTCATCTGCGAGCAAATCAATTACAATCCATCAGCCATAGAATGAAATTAATGCTGCTAGTGATGAATAACAAAGAATAAAAATCGCACTACTCAGCTCGACCAGGAGTAAACACCACTCTTTCCTCTCAGGAACTCAAAGCCCAAGCAATGAACTTTGAAAGAGAAGCACAGTTAAAGCATGTTGTCGTCCCTTGACATTTCCCAGTCCAATTATTGAAAAATAACCCCACTCCAGCAAAAGATGCCGAGCTGCAGCTGCACTAACCTGCTTAGTTTTACAACTGTGGTAATTGCTGTAAGTCGTCAGCCATTTAATCAAATCCCTGGAGCCGCTCATCATGAATAAATGCAGCAAAATGTAGCGTAATGCCAAATGCTGTTCAAAGTTGTGTGAGAAATGCACATATCACCAAAAGGTCCGTTGTTTACCATTTACTTTAATTTCCTTGCGGCTGTCGGGATTCCAGGTAAAATTATGCACTCTATTATTTTTAAATAACTCATTGATTTGTTGTATTACCTGCCTTTGTTTCTTACTAATAGCCCATCTTCACTGGACAAATATTCCATTTCCAACTTCAAATCTTCTGTTTCCTCTAAAATAGAAAGCTTTTCAGAATCTCATTGTTTTTTGTGCAAACTATGCTTACAATTATTCTAGACCTTAACGGAGGAATTTATTTTACTTGTTCAATTCCTTTTTTTTCATTATTATTTGTCCGTGTTTCCATTTGTACTAATGGTAGTAATATATTTTGTCTTTGCCCCAAATTGAGTTTCTTCAAGATGTTATAACAAGGCAATGGGATCCGCAACATAGTTCAATGTCCGTTCTGCTTTTGATAGCATAATTATGGATGAATTAATTGACAGACAGGCCTTCTGAGTAACTTTGAAATAGTGATGCCATTGGCCATATTACAGTATGAGGAGCATCATCTTGTTATTTTAATGCAAAAATCTCATAATTCAGTTGTTTCAGTTGTTCTGAATGATAAAAAAAACTATATTTCTATCACAGCGCAAGTCTGAATATATTGTGACATAGAAATTGAGCATGACTGAATCCATCTCTCAAATGGCTGATTTATTGAAGTGCTTGAACAATTGAAAATTTCCTGGCTGAATTGAATAAATCAGCAGTTTTAAACATCAAGTTACTGAACGGTGCAATGGAAAATAATATAGCCCGCTGGTTAATGATTGGTCGTGGTACTTATTCAAAAAAGCATAATAACACTGATCTAAGACTATAGCAGTCATTGTTAAAAATTGCTATAAACATCTTTCCAATTAAGTACTGATTCCTCAACATTCAAGTTTGATGGAATCAGGATTCCTTGTACAAATGTTTGAATAATTCAACTATTATAAATTTATCATTTATCGTGACAGTATATTGCAACATTTAAGGTTGTTGCATTCGAGGGGACATTATCTGAATGGCAGATCATTGTCTGCTTGCTCCAGTGGTCCAAATCGACACTGAAGTTGCCAGCCAGATAAGTAGGAAATTCCACTTTGCTTTGAATAATGTTTCCCAAGAAAAACCTGAGGCATTTTAATTTCCATCCCACATCTTGCTCTTCAATATTTTTGATAATTTTGTTGCATGTATTTTAATTGTTATATTTTACAGAAATATGTAACATTTAATGTTAGCGATATGCATTAAAAATTATCGACAGACTTAACATGTATCATTGCATCTCTTTTCTGCCACTTACAATGCTAAACGCAGATATAATATTCTACTACTTTAATTCCGTGCATGCCTTGATGCGCATTCAACAATTGATCTCTTATAATACATTATATTATTGACTACTTATTTGTCACTGCCATAAGTTGTTTCCCATTCAGCCAATTTTGTTTGAACTTAACAGAAAGCCTTGGACTTGTTTTGAAGCATAGTTTCTCAGTCAAAAACTGATCACACAGGTATAACGTTCACACAGAACCACGGGAAAGGAATTATTTTGTTGGAATTGAACTGACACCTTTCTTGTTCGTGCACTCTATGGCATAATTTGCTCTGTTTCCTCTTTTCATTCTCTTTCCTACAGCTAATTTGGCAGTGATTGTGATTCTTTATTGAAGAGGATGTGGTCTTTCAGGATGTATCATTACTTACGTGATGTCCATGGCATTTTCAGTTCTCTTGGTTGTCATCTTAACCGTGATTATAAATCGGACAGCTGGCATTTATTGTCCATTCAGTTTCCTATCGATAACTCCAATATGTAGTCTCCATGTCGTCCTAACGTATGCAGTCATCGACAGTTCTGCGTGGTTAACATTCGCTATCACCATTGATCGATTTTTGGCCATTTGTTACCAGCGGCTTAAAATAAAGTATTGCACAGAAAATATAGCGATGTGGGTTATCGGGAGTTTCTGTACGTTGAGCTTTCTGAGAAATGCCCTTCTATATTTTGTCTTTGAACCTTTGTACATAACTAATGGTGTTCCATGGTTCTGTGTTATAAAGTTAGCATTTAGTACCACACGGGCATGGGCTGCATACGGTTTAATTCGTCCTATTTTAGCCCCTTGCCTCCCATTCATTCTAACTTTTATTCTCAATACTCTGACAGTCAAGTACATTTTAGAAGCTAATAAATCTCGAAGGAGACTCCGGAACCAGAGGAATGCAGTGAATCAGAGTGACTCAGAGATAGAGAAGAGGAAAAAGTCTATTGTTTAACTTTTTGGCATTTCAGGCAGTTTTATCCTGTTATATTCAGTATATTTTATGACAGTCCTTTATGTCCGGATTGCAAAAGTTGCTTATTATTCACGTTCCAATTATGGTGGTTCATCCTTTATCCTGGAAGAAACCGGGTATATGCTTCAGTTTCTGAGTTCCTGTACTAATCCATTTATTTATGTTGGAACCCAGAATAAATTCAGAGCCGAGTTAAAAAATGGAGTGAAATTTCCTCTGAATTTATTTGTTAAGCTTTTAAAAGTTTAAATTTTTAGAGAAGTTGAGAAAAAAGATAGATACTGTATTTAACCACGAAATATCCTCTATTTAATCATTTTACCAAGGGCCTCAGTTCTGAGGTTCATTCATTTCCCGACGCTGGCAAACTGGACAAATCATTTTGCATTGCTACACAACATGACATTGTCAACTAAATTAGCAAAATATCAGTATCCCATACGTGCTGGCTCAAGCCTGGTGATGTCCCATCATACTCTTTTTTTTTGTTTGTCATCACTGGGTGAGAAAATACGTAGGCCTGGGCTAGCTACTCTTGCGTTATCCGTGAAGCTAGCAAGGTGAGAACAGTTCGTGCATAACGGTTTTCCTTCTGTGACTCTTGCCCCGGCTTCACCAATTAACTGGGCTTTCTTCCATGCTACCTACTTGAGTGTTTATTCCTTATTGAAACTTTGTCAAATATTCACCCAGTTCCTGATCAAATAAAATTTGTGCGTAGTTCCACCACATGCTGCCCTTGTGATTACTTCAGAAGCATATCTTCAGTCTAAAATGGACTGTCACCATTTTCCCTCATTATCTGCTCAGTATCGATGATCATAACCAGCATTGCTACTGTTAAATTTTCTACATCTGCAACATGTCTGAGGAGAGCAGTCTCGATTCTTCTGTGGCTGTGCATCATGGGATAGCTTCTTATCTGATGGTGCATGGAAGGAAATGTCATGTTCTTTCTCTACCTTTGTTCTGCAGCACCGTTATTCAGTCACATATTCTTTTGATCTTGTTAATGACTAGTGAGATTTTTGAGTGCATTGAGAGGGCATTTGTGTCGAATGAACTCACATTACCCGGAACCCGTTCTGATGCGAATCCACAATGTATCACTTTCTTCTCTAATATGCTCGAGGTATATTCAGCCCAACTGTCGTCCAATACCCGCTACAGGGTACTTTCCACATAACCAGCTAGCCACATTGCATTCAGCCACACCACTTGCAACCCATCTTCAGGGGCAGAGATGAGAAACATTATATGTGACATGTCATCGCATGTTTTCGTCTATAATATCAGTTGTAACATATATTCTTACATATACATACATTTCTACTTGCTTGCCATTGAATATGCACATGATGCTGATAGTCGTGCAGTGTGATTTGTCCAAAATGCTACGAAAGACATGGTTCATATATGTGATCATTCAAAACTGGATATGTGCCAGTGAAGTCTAATTCATTAGTCCATTGAAAAGAGAAATAGCAACCGTACTGAAAGCTATTCAGATGTTTGACCAATACAGGGGAGAAGGACATATGCTTCACATGCAGTCATGTCTAAATCTGTTCATTTACTTTTATCCAATCCAGGCAATGAAGCAGAATTCTTCCAGTCCAATTATTCTAATTCAGACTTGTAAACAGATGCTTGGATCAAGAAAATGAATGCTCAGCTCATCCACATTCACCATGCAGACCTGTCAGGTTTGTCCAGAAATTCTCCTGGTAGCACCTCAAGGAAAATTCAGAACTCCAGACCATGACACGTGGAAAAAAGCAGCGATAAAATGTTGAACATTTATTCTGTCTTCTGCTGTGATGCATTTGTCATTATTCCTCATGGTGCAGTCGGGCATTATATATTTGAACGGAGATCTGGCCATGTTTAAAGCACATGGACATAACTTCGCTGGTGACTTCCAACGTTCCTCATTGGCATGCTCACACACCATTAACAGTACTTAATGCTCTAGAGTTGCGAGCACCGTGCTTAAGCTGGGTTGTCGATTTTCACTGGATCTGAACTTTGGGATTCGCTGTGGAATATGACATATCATTGAGAGATAGATAATTATGATTTCAATATTATTCTGTCTTACTTCAGTGCTGCTCAGTGACACAAGTTGATACCTGACGCACAAAGAATGAGATGTTTCAAGATGTGAAAATTAGAAATCCGTATTAAAATACAGTCCTAAAATGCTATTTCCCATGTCTCATGTTTATTTGTTAAATTATGCCAAGTGATCCGCTGATATATTCTCTAAATGTTTCAACATGCTTTCGCAGCTATCTGGTGTTTCAAATTAATTTCAAAACATAACCAAGATCAATCAGAATCAATCATTGTTTCATAGACTAAGATTTGCCACTTCCAAACACCATAGATAAAATCATGTCAAAATACAATTGTGAAACAGGGACAGAGCTTTCAGCAGTAAAACACTGTTGAGTGAATGCACCAGGGCTGGGGTCATGGAGGGGCTGACTGATGACACTGCCAGTGAATGAAGGCTTTAAGTTCCATGCCTTACAGTGATATATTGCAATCTCCTGACAATGTTACAGGTGAAGTAAAGGGAAATCAACAGATGCCATTGTGGGATGAGGAAAAAAAAGCTGTTGGACTCACCGTGAGTTCAGACCCAATCGTGGCCATTCACTTGTCGAATGCATGTAGTCATGTAGTCCTCCAATCCGCAGAGATAACAGAGGACCTAATTGTTTACAGGACTTAATTCATACCTTCCATGTACGGAATACAGTGTTGTGTAGCATTCTTCCATGTTGCAACATTTCAAGTGCAGGACGCGCGTCAAGAACTCATCAAAAACAATGACCCTTCCACATGTTCAGCGCATGGGAAGTCACATCCCCGATTCAGTTTTAGTGCAGGGTTCATAAGCTCCAACTAAACAAGGAAGCACCCGACAAATACACTGTAGAAGGGAATTTGAACTGTTAATTTTTCAGGGTATCGTTCATGCACTTTTCCCACACTCTTTTCTACCCATACATGTGGTGATAAAACTTCCTCTATGCCTAACTAGAGGGTCGAGTACTCTTTCTTTCGTGAGACAGGAAAAGATACATTCGTGCTGAGATATAGTTGGAACTGTGGATGCTGGAGCCAGAGATAACACAGTGAGGAGCGGCAGAAACACAGCAGGCCCAGCAGCATTAGATGAGCACAAAAGTTGACGATTCAGTTTGGGACCTTTCTTTGGAAATGCTCGGGATGGTGTGTGGCATGTGGAGAGGGAGCTCAGAAATAAATAGAGTGGAGGGGTGGAGGTGCATTCCCCACGTGGATGGCCTGAAAACGGTCTGTTTATTCCTGTCCCACAGGCCCAACCAGTCCCTCTCCAATGACACCCTCATCGACTTAAACAAACTGGCCCTTTCCTTAACAATTTCTCCTGTAGCTCCACCCTTTTCCTATCATCTAAACAGGATATGGAGAACTGTTTTAGAAAGGATCTTCACGTTTCAAATGATTGAGATGCAAATTCCAGTAACTGGTCAAAGCTACAGGCCTGATTATTACATGATTACAACAGTGTTTGTCTAACTTCCCAAATTTCAAGCAGGCACATTGATAAGAATATACAAAAGGTGATATATCAGTCAGCTTCTGACTTGTAGGTGTCTGCGTCTGTGGGAAAGTTTGTGAGTGCATGCATGACTAAGTTTATTTGTGGGTTTGAGAGAGTGTTTCTATGTCAGAGTTTTTGCATGAGATTTAATGCTTAAGGGTGCGTGATTGATGTTGGTGTGTGAGAGTTTGAATGAGAGTATCTGAGAGTGAGTTTGACTGTGTGGGTGACTGTGTGTGCCTGTATCTTGTGTGAAAGAGAGTGTGAATTTGTGACTATATGTGCGTATGAGTGTGTGAGTTTATGGGCAGCAGTGTGACTGTGTCGCACACTGTCTTTAGTATCTTCAATGAAGGGGAACATCTAACCTGGAGGGATTCACAGCAAGACTTTTCACATTCATAATACAATCTTCTGGCAATGACTGGCAATGTGTCATTTGTCCTTCTGTCTGTTAGATCTACCATCATGTTAACTTTCAGATATTTGTGAACAGGATCAGCCTAACACCCTGGACAAAAATATTTCATAATTTCTCAACATTTTAAACTGGAAAATTCTATTTTTCTCTTCTTCCAGCACCATACAAAGAACAACACAGCAAAGGAACAAGGCCATCGACCTATCAAGCTTGAACTGATTCTTAGTCCTTATTTAGACCTACAACTATTGCCCATACTATCCCTCTCTTCCCATCATGGTTATGTGTTTATCAACATACACCTAACGTGCATGCTTCCGCCACTTCTATTGTCAATGCATCCTAGGCACCCACTGCTCTCTGTGTGAAACATTTTCTTTGCTTTTCTTCTGGAAAATTTCCCCCTGTTGCACTAAACCTCTGCCCTCTTGGAGTTGACCTTTCCACTCTGGAAAAAAAACCTCTGACTGTCCACCTCATCAATGCATCTCAATTTTGTGGACCGCTATGAGGTCGCCACTCATCCTCCTTCTTTCCAGTGAAAACAAACATGAATTTATCCAAATTCTCCCAATAATAAAAACCTTCCAGACCAAGAAACATCCTGGTAAACGTTCGCTTCAATTTCTGCAAAGCATTCACATCCTTCTGGTAGTGTGCACCCAGAAAACCACACAATGTTTCAAAAGTGTCATAACTAAAGTTTTGTACGCCCAAAACATATCTTCCCAACTTTCAAATTCAATGCTTTGGCCAATGAACACAAGCGTGCTGTATGCCTTCTTGATCAACTTATCCACCTGTGTTGCCACTTTCTGAGATCTGTGGATTTGTATGCCCTGATCCCTCTGGATCTCAATACTCCTCAGGGTACAGCCATTTATTGCACCTTGCACCTGAAGTTGATCTTCCATATTGCAACACATGGCATTTTTCCGGGTTAAACTCCATCTGCCATTTCTTTGTCCACATCTGTAATCTTTCTGCATCCTGCCTTTTCCTTTGACAATACTCACTATCTGCAACTCCACCAATTTTGGTGTCACCCGCATACTTACTAAGCAGGCCATCTATATTGTCCTCCATAGATTACAAAGTGTGGAGCTGGATGAACACAGCAGGCCAAGGAGCATCTTAGGAGCACAAAAGCTGACATTTCGGGCCTAGACCCTTTTCTGATGAAGGGTCTAGGCCCAAAACATCAGCTTTTGTGCTCCTGAGATGCTGCTTTGCCTGCTGTGTTCATTCAGCCTCACACTTTGTTATCTCGGATTCTCCAGCATCTGCAGTTCCCATTACCGCTGATTACTTTTTCCTCCAGATCATTTATAAATGTTATGAACAACCAAGATCCCAACATGCACCCCTGTGGAGCACAATTAGTTACTGATCACTATTCCAAAAAACTCCCTTCCACCATTACTCTCTGTCTGCTATAACCAACCCAATTCTGAACCCATCTCGCCAGCACATTCTGGATCCAATGAGAAACTATCATTTCTAGAAGCCTGTCAAGAAGTACCTAATCAAATGCCTTCCTAAAGTCCATGCAGACAGTATCCAATGTGAATCACGTTGCACCACATTCATTTCCATGCGCCAATGTTTTCAGCATAATTCACACAGCAAAGTAGATGATGTGATGGGATGCAGTAAACACAGTTAAAATCGGATAATATTAGAGTCATAGAGCTGTAAACTGCAGAAACACACTCTTCAGTCCAATTTGTCCATGTTGACCAAACATCCTGAATTACTGTAGTCTCAGTTGCCAGAATTTTACCATATTCCTCTAAACCTTACATTTTCATGTACTCATCCAGATGGCTTTTAAATGTTTGGTACTAAACTCTACCAGCTCCTGTGGTAGCTCATTCGATATACGTGCCACCCCCTGCACGAAAAAGAAGGCTTATTGGGTCCGTTTTCGGCCATTCCTCTCTCACCCGAAAGCCATAGCCTTGAGTTTGACTCCCCGACCCTTTGGAGAAGACTTTGATTATTCACCCTGTCTATGCTCCTCATGATTTTCTAAACCTTTATAAAGCCAACCCTCAGCTTCCAACGCTCCACGGAAAATAGTAACATCCTGCTCAGCCTCTGTTTATAGCTTAAACCTTCCCACTCTAGCAACATCCTCAGAAATACTTTCCAAACCCTCTCACATTTCATAACATCTTTCCTCGAGCAGGGAGGTCAGAACTGAATCCAGCATTCCAAATGTGGCTGAAACAATGTCCTGCATTATTACAACATAACCTGCCAACACCTATACTCAATGTACTCACCAATAACAATGCATTTAGTTCACTGGGTCACGCTGGATTGTGGCCCTGTCATTTTGAAGTCAGGATAGAAGCCTGGATTAAAATAACGGGGGCCATGAGATTTCACGTAAACATGTCAACTCCTCCCAATAAGTGACTGACCGATAGGGCTCCCCAGAAAGGAAATTAAAACTCTAAAAGCGAACCGCTCTCTAAAGACTTGTTTTTTTTATAACGTCAGAGTAATAGTGTGTGAATGTTAAATTGATATTGTGAGTGAGAGACGAATTTGAAACAGGGAGATGGGGCGAAGAAGCCAGAGTGAGAGAGAGTGGGGAGGGCAGAAGAAGCATTTGAGATTGTTAAATACTGTCGTCATGGTATTTGTGGACACAGCAAATATTTAACATTTAACCAGCATCCCATTACAAAAAAGCTAAGCTAATGTTGCTCCTGACATATGGGATCTTGTGGGGTCTTGTCTCGTCTTGTGGGGCGTGCAATAATGTGACTGAAGCAATGTCTGCCTCGAGATAGTCATCGTTTTAAGGCTACCTGATGTGACCAGGATTGAAATTTCCCAGAACTTTCTCCAACTTGATCACAGCTGCACATTTCTGAGGGACCGTTTGTGTGATGGAGAGACACAAAACTGTAACCTCTTGCTTTGCAATTTCTTTCCCTGTTCCATTCCAATAATATTTTCTCTCTCGTTCTATCCATCCACCCCATGCACTAATGTTTATTTGCACCTTAAAACGGGGCATGAAGCCGTTCCCTTGTACGGAAGTTTCCTCCGGAGGGGGACAGGCATTGGACTGAGGCTGCACCCCGTGGGGCCCGCATAAGTTGCATATCTGTTTACTACCCCGTGTTGATTTCCTCTGCGAGACGTGTTTTTTAGGTGTCTCTGGTGAAGTGGATCCTGCCAGATTGAGGCACTGTTGTTTTAGAGCAGGTTTGGAAAATGGAACCCTCCTCCCAGTAAGCATGTGACAGACAGAGCTCCTTAAGGAGGATATTAAACCCTAAATATAAAACTCTCTCTAAAGGCTCGTTCTAATGGCAGAGTAATGTGTAATGTATGTAGGCCAGGATGATAAAATTTGATAGTCACATAAATAAAAACAGGTTCGCCATTTGAATTCAATTCCCTGAGTATCTCGAAAAGGGCCTTAGTCTTTCTCTATCCGTCACCTCTCCTGAACATACTCCAGCTTCCTTTTGTTTATTTTTCTAACGAACAGAAACATCCTACATACAACAATGTGACCTGTAGTTATTTGAAGTGAGGGAGATAAAAATGTATTGCAACACAAGCTGATATTTTCAACAAAGGGTAAACGACTCACTGACATAGACAAAGAGAGACTATTTCCCAGGGCAGAAATGGCCAGCACGAGGGGTCATAGTTTTAAGCTGGTTGGTGGAAATTATAGAGGGGATGTCAGAGGCAGGTTCTTTACGCAGAGAGTTGTGAGAGCATGGAATGCGTTGCCAGCAGCAGTTGTGGAAGCAAGGTCATTGGGGTCATTTAAGAGACTGCTGGACATGTATATGGTCACAGAAATTTGAGGGTGCATACATGAGGATCAATGGTCGGCACAACATTGTGGGCTGAAGGGCCTGTTCTGTGCTGTACTGTTCTATGTTCTATGTTCTATGTTCTATGTTCTATGTGTGTGGGCAGGAGGGAGCGATAGAGGGACAACGTGTCTTTGTAGCTACGCTGGTAAAGGGACACAGGAGCTGCAATGTTTTGGGAGAGAGAACAGGTGACTCCAATATCTCGTCACTTACCAGCTCCAATCATTTCCTGCTAGAAAATGCCATCTGCAAAATTAAATCCTGGAGAGGACAGTCCCAATCAAACCGACAGCCTCTTGGCTGAAAACAACTGGGATTTCACCACATTCCGGAGTGGGAAGTGAGAACCTGTAGTATCGCATTTCTGGCACAAGGACTGTTGGGAAACAGTGCCCCGATTTATGAGACAGAATATTGTCTAATGTCAATGTTACAGTCGTTTTACAAAAAGGCAAAACAAAGCTTGCAATGTGCAAAATAGGATTTGAGAGAAAGATTCATATAATCCCCACAGCATGGAAACAGGCCCTTTGGTCCAACAAGTCCACACTGACCCTTAGACATCCCACTGAGACACAAACCCCCAATTTACACAGCCCTGAATATTGCAGGCAACTGGACATGGCCAACCCACTGAGCCTGTGGGAGAAAACTGGAGCGCCCAGAGGTAACTCACACAGACAGGGGGAGAATGTGCAAGCTCGACCCTGACAATCACCCGAGGGTGGAATTGAACCCAGGTCAGAGGTGCTGTGAGACAGTATTATAAACCACCAAGCCACCCGAACACTCCTTAAAGAAGGGAGAAAATGTGAAGTGTTTTGACCTTGGAAAACAGCAAAATCAGTCCCTCTGTCTTCCTGGAGCCTGAATTGAATCCTTAACCAGCATTCGGGAGAGACACAATCTGTCTGCAGTTACGGCTGCTTGTGCGATCTTGCTAAGTGTCAAAATGTTGTTTGCAGAGGGTTTTATTTTAAGTTTTCTCTCTCTTGCTCTGTCAATATCCTTCTCCCTGCACATTCCTCAATCTGGTTTCATTCCTCCTCATCATTCACCCACCAGACACCCATCAATCTTTCCAGATATTCCCATCATTTTATAATGCCAATGCTACAAATCGACGTTGGGCGGGCGGGGCGGGGGGGGGGGGGGGTGGTTAACCAAACGACGACAGTGGCAAAATTTAAGAAACAGAGGTTTAACTCGGAGAGAGTGCGGGGGAAACAGAGATGGGGAGACAGAGAGCTTGGAGGAGCAGGGGTGGGATTAAGATCGGTGGGCTGTGCAGATCAGAAGGTGCAGATGTTAGGTCGGCGGCAGAGAATAGATACAAGGGCCGGGGTGGGGTGTAGTCTCTAGTCACCAAACAGTGAAATTGCACAAGAAATAGTTCACAGCACATGAGTGAAGATGACAGTCTGGGATATAAAGAATGAGACAGAAACAAGTCGGAGAGATGCACATACCTGAGGCAAGTGGGAGACAGCGTCTTAACATTTTGCAGACTCTGGTTCCTAAATGTGTGAGATATGAACAAGACGAAAGTTACTGGATATGCTGAGCAGGTCTGGCAGCATCTGTGGCAGATAAAATAAGAGTTAGCATTTTGGGTCCGGTGACCCTTCCTCAGAACTGATGGTGGCCGGGAAATGTCAGTTGATTTGCAGAAAAGAGGGAGATGGGTGGGGTAGGGAGTAAACGATTGGATAGAGCCCAAAGAGAGAAAAAGACAGCTAGACAGACATAGGAGTTGCTAACGAACACACATAACCATTCACCTGGAACTCTTTTGTTAAAACGAAATGCAACAAATGGAAAGTGGGTATAAATTATGTACTGTTTCTTCATTGCTTTTCTCCAGTGATCCTTTTACAATTACTAATAGCTGAGCGTAATTCTTACAAAAGATCTTTAATCTCTGACTTCAATCTAATCTATGGTAGCAGTCTTCTTGCGACCACTGATAAGTCTTTAATGTGACATAAAACTATAATCTCATAATCCATTAATCGATTTGTATTTTACTTCAGTTTTCTTACTTCAGACCGGCGTTTCATCATAACCCAATAAAGTCCTAACACAAAGTACTGCGCCCAGTTCTGCAAATTAACCTGACATCTCTGTTTTCAACAGACACAGGAACAGCAGATTCACATCCAACTTTTGTATTCCCAAGCATCCGAGATATATGAATCCCTATGTGCTATAAACGCAATATACCAAAGTGTCCTCTAATCATGAATTGAAGGGTGGAAGATAAACAAAGGAAATCTAAACTTGTTTAAAATATGACCCACACATACAAATACAAATACATATGACGTCAGACCACAAGGGTTAATATTTATTTCAGTGAATATTTGAGAAATTCCCATTTAGGCAGAATATTTCTTTTGCCCCAATAGAATAAGGGCACAAGTTATAGCCGATTTGAGTTTGGTATAGTTTCTTTTCATATAATAAAACTATTCACCTTTTAAATACCCACTTACACTGTCTGATTTTAGTTTTGTTTCACTTTTCCTTGTTGAGGGAGCGAGAAATGTAGAGGTTTCTACATTTATATTGAGAAGTAACATTTATAGTACATGCTCATAATGCGGGAACTTTCCTCCACTCACCCCAGCTTTGACTGTGTGCACAATGTGCCTTTTAATTTCAATATCCTAAATTCAAGAAGCAAAATGGCCTTCTACTCTGTAAGGTGGTCAGTTTCATTTTAAATTCCTGATGCTTGTTTCTTAATGCAATATTCAATCATTTAATCATCTCTTCGCTCTGCCTTTACATGAAAGTCCGTGCATCTTTTTTTTCATTATTATCTTTCTTTTCTTTGCCCGAACGCATATTCCGTTACAAGGGGGTTTCAAATGGATTCCAGCTGCTCTTAAAACATTTTTCTCTCTGTAATTTTTATTATTTTTATCAGCCTGCAACGTAGTGACATTTCTGGTCCCCACTTGACATCTCTTCCATTCAACCACTGAGTGCTATTTGTCATCAACACAATGATTCTAACTTTGGCCTTTATTGATACTGAAAACTTTACTCTTGATGGATACCAAGGATATTATTCGGGTGAAATATTATCGAGGCACCGAAAATGGTACTGAGTCAAATTCAGAATGAATAAAAGAACAGTCGCATGGCAACTTCCAGTTGGGTCCCCTGAATCCTTTAGATCCTGTCTCTGACCTGAAATAAAAGGCCAAGTGGACAGTGCTAAATAGCAGAGAAAACAATTAACATTTGGTGCATAAGATATATAGGTTAAATTCTTGGGAAAGTGGGGAGCAGTACAGAAAAGATTCTCCACTGAGTGGGCATAAGTTGTGATTTTTATACAAAACATAGAACTGCTTGCTCTATTATGGACAGGCAATTCACCAATCATTGAACCGCGAGCAAAATGATTTAAATATGCTTGATAAGAAAATTAAGTTGTTTCAGAGAACAAACTGGCTACAATGAAATAGGATGGATATATTTAAAAACGTATGCTCACTGAAATCAGTAGCAAGTGGATGTATTTTTCAACTTGCATTACATTGTACTTTAAATACCTAATTTTCTAATTAGCCCTCACTAAATAGCATGTGATATCCCACTTGGTCAGGAGGTGTAAGCCTGAGCTTTGGCTTCAAGAATTTTTATGGAATTTAGCCGGGCCCGCGTGTTGGCTCTGAACACTAGTATTCTGATTTCAACCATGACAGTACATGTAGACCCTATGTTATCTATTGGAGTCTTGTTGGATTGCACCTAATCTCAACAAACATTGAGTCGGCTTTGCTTTCACGACTGTTTAGGACATTTCCTGCTGTTAGGCATTT
The DNA here is from genome assembly GCF_030684315.1 of Stegostoma tigrinum. NCBI lineage: Eukaryota > Metazoa > Chordata > Chondrichthyes > Orectolobiformes > Stegostomatidae > Stegostoma > Stegostoma tigrinum. The sequence continues at coordinate 463,715 of NW_026728430.1, read as the reverse complement.
GGCCTCTCTGTAAATGCAGCATTTTCACGTTGTGGCTATTTTACTTTATTGTCTTTTATTCCACTTTCTAAAATTTCACCCTTCGGAATGAAAATGTTACATGTACTGGAGGAAGTCCAGATGATGGTGAGTATTGAAGGACACAGAGAGGTTACAGAGATAGAAAAATAAAAAGAGACAGGGCAGAGACAGGGACATTAAAAATCTGAATTAGGATACAAAGAGAGGGAGAATTGTGGTGTTCTGGAGAATGATTCAAGGAAGTTTGATGAATCTCGACCAGCTTACAATGTTACAAAGGACTGTAGGGTTTAGATGCGGTCACAAATTTCGGGCGAGTTTATGTTTCTCAGCACCATACCCAAGTGATCGGTGTTTTAGGGGCTGAACTTAATTGCAAAGATATGGAGGGCTGCAACGCCTGGACTACATTACAGATTATTGAGGATTGTAAAAGTTATGACAGCTCATTAATTAGCAAGATGAATATGGAGGATGATCTGGAGATAGTGCAAATAATATTTGGATGTGACTGAAATAGAGAGTATATTGTGATTGAAGGTGATTGAATGGCAGCAGGGTTGCATGGCCTCCAGCAGTTCACTGTGATAGGAATTTTCCTGACATCTGGAAGATGTTATTGATATGGAGAGATGAGGATTGCAAAGCATAAGTGATTCAGCAGATATTGAAACATAAGATATAATTACTAAATTGTTTTAAAAAAGTCATGTTTTTAACATCAAGTCCATGGTTTCTCAAGATGTTCCAGATGCAATTTGCTGAAGAATCTATTAGTTGTGGGAATTGTGTTCAATGAATCCGATAAAGAAGAACAATTGAGTTAATCATTGATCGAAATAGTGGAAGCAGAGTACGAATAGTGGAGAGTGGTATTCATGGAACGAATGACAATAAACCATTTGTCATAGCGCAGAATTATGCCATAAAGTCATTGAGTTTGTTTCTCCATTGATCAAATTGATCTGATAATCCTTAAAACAACTTTCTGTCTTTTTACCCGTAGCCGTTTAGTCCCTTAATATTTATCATTTTGTCTATCTTAGCCTTGATTATACATACTGTTCTAATTTTAGCAAACTTCTGTGATAAAGAGTTGCACAGATTCACTAAGCTCTGATGGGTGAATTTCCTCTTCATCTCTGATTTAAATATGTGATTACTAACAATAAACTTGTTCAAAAACAATAGTAATACACTGATAGAATATACTGTCGAGAAACTCCAATTGTTTTTGTAACAGCACAACTGTGAGGATAATGGGCTAAAATCTGTGACAGATTTTAATTAGTCCCTTCAAAGACCCCAGTCATTCTCCCTGGGACTCGTGTGCGCATTCTCTTCGAAAGCCACATCTTAGCGATTCTTTATTGGTTGCTTTGTTTATTTGACGATTCTGTATCTACTGGTCTCCTAATGACTTTGTTTTCACCTGTACCACCGTTGTGTAGAGTTCTGACTCATATTGTTTTTAAATGCTATTGCTCTGGAGTGAGCATTTAACCTTTGTCTGCCAGCTCTTTGATGTATGGTTTCACTCTGTTCACACCGTTGTTGTCCTCTGATTGGCAATGCTTCTTCTTCAGCCAGTTTTCTTCCATGCTGCTGAACATTAGTTCAGACTTATTAACTGTGGTCCCGTATACCCCTTTTATCTCTGTTGTTTAGAGCCATTTGGAACTTCTTATTTGTAACCCAGGTGTTGTCACATTTCCATTGCCATCTGGATCGTTGTGATGCTCTCAGTTGTTCTGTCTATTCATGCATTTATGAATAGACGTTAGAGGATACTTCAGCATCATTTTCAACTGGTCTCTGAACTTGGACTGAGTAGCCACATAAATAAATGTGTTTGTGCAGCAACTTAAATTTCTCAGCATATAAGCAAGCACTTTAAACATCCCACTAGGATCAATTATGGAACCATCAAAATCAAAAATATATATCAAGTAAACAAGCCATAGGAGGATGAAGGTGCCCGATATGGTAAAGAGTAAAACCATGGAATTCCTTCTGCTCTCCATCTCCTGGTCACTGCGTTTCTCACCTTTTCTTTGCGCCTTCAGTCCCTTACGGACTCGACTGGCCATTAAAATGTGTCTGACTGTCATAGCATTGAGCAACAGAATTAAACCGAATGGTAATAATGGTGTTAAAACCTTTTCAAAAATCCTAAATCCTGTCCACCTGGGATCTCTAAAGTAGTTTTTCTTATTCGAGCAACGCCATTCCACATTGTCGATTATCCATTTAGGTTTATATCTGAAGTAGATGGGAACGTTTTTTAAACATAGGAGAATACTAGTTACTGCAAGAACCACAGTTGAAGTTTTCTTGGTACAATATTTCAATTTCAGCTTTTGGCAAGAAATGGCAACAAATCGGTCAAAGGTAAAAGCGACAGTGAACCAGACCGAACAGTCAATAGCTGCACGAATCATAACATAGAGCGGTCGACAAACAGAGGTCAGCTTCAGTATGTTTAATGGTAAATAATAATTGTTGATTCGGCGGAGTATGACCTCGGTGATAAGAACCAGCAGATCTGTAACTGACATGGCCACCAGGTAATGAGTGGTACAAGTGGAAAGTCCGCACTTTCCCTGGGACAGGATCACAAATGCTGATAAGTTGGCTATGAAAGAAAGGAAAGACAATGTGAGCAAACTTGACCTTTCGAGGACAAAGAAAATTCATCTGCATTGAATCTGTGCACTGGAGCCATCTCGCAAACAAAAAAAAACAAACAAAAAAAACCCTCACATTAATTTATCTTTCTGAACCTGTTCTCTCATTGCTCTTGTGGTGGATACATAACACAACCTTTAACTTTGATAACCCTCTGTGTTAAAGGGTTGCAGAGATTCACTGACCTCTGAGAGGTGAATTTCGTCTTCATCGCTATATTAAATATGTAATGATTAACAATAAACTTTTTCAAAAACAATAGTAACACACTGATAGAATATTCTATTGAGAAACTCGAATTGCTTGTATAACTGCACAGTTGTGAGGATGCAAGACTGAACCCTGTGACTGATTATTATTAGTGCCTTCAAAGATCCCAATCATTCTCTCTGGCACGAACGTTCGCATTTTCTTCAGCGAGTTACATCATAGCACTTATTTATTTATTTATTTATTTATTGTTTATTTGATTCACAATTCTGTATTTACTTGTCTCTTAATGACTGTACTTGCTTCCTGTCATGGTCATTAGTGACAAACAGACAAGTGACATTTAGTTGAATGCAGAGTGATTCGATATTGAGCTATTGCAGAACAAGCAAAATCAATTCCATCCTGCTATTCTGCCTTCATGATTATTTCTGTGCAAACACATGAAATACAGCAGTCACCGTTTTAATTGTAAGCCTGTCACCCGTAGGAAATGAAAATGCACCATTCCCAAAGTCAGGATGTATCAAATCAACACTTTTCAGTGAAGTTCCATCAGAATCCCACATGGCATCGAGAACGTCACTTCTTCTCAAGGTGATGTTGACATCATCAGTAGGTCTATGTGCTCAATGCATGTTAAACAATCTTCCGTACATGAATATGTATAAACTCTGACACCAGGCATGTTCGTCACTTTTGGTAAAATTTATTTTCTTTTGACACGGGGTGGAAATATATTTACAGCCGATGTAAAGAACAACATTTTATTTAAGCCACTTGTATTTAACAAAACAATATCTTCTTCTAATTTTAATTCTCCATTTGCTGATTTATTGTTAGTTTCATGTCAGAATCTAATTTACACCTCCTACATCTTCCTGAAGATGAATTGAATATTTCTTTGAATGTTTCCATTGCTTTTTGCCTTTGTGTTTCCATATTAGACATTTGCTATCTCATCTACAGGCTGTTGTAATATTTCTTTTATTCTTAACTGAGTTCAAACCGTTCCAAAGTGGATTGGGATATGATACGAGAGCATGTTACACTCATTTCTGATCTCCATTATGGAGTTATGACTTATCCCTCCACAATATTTTTCCCAGCTCTAAAATAACTTTTTTAATAGTTTCAGAAAAGGAGTTTCAATTAAAGTTTCCTCAGTTCAAAACTATCTGAGTGTGGCATCAAAAAGCCCTCGCAAAACAGATATCAATGGATATCAGGGGGGAAACTTTCTTCCGGCTGGAGACATACCGAACATAAACATGGAACACAGAGCTGTACACCACGGTACAGGCCCTTCAGCTCATGATGTTGTGCCAAACTTTTACGGTAAATATAAGGTCTATCCATCCCTACCATATACTGTTATTCATATGCCTATCAAATAGGCTTAAATACCCCAATGAGGCCGAGTCAACTACCCTCTCTGGCAATGCATTCATTGCCCCTACCACTCTTTGAGTAAAGAACCTACCTCTGACGCCTCCCCTATATCTACCGCCACTCACTTCAAAACTATGCCTCTACTAATAGCGACCTCCACCCGAGGAAAAAGTCACTGGCAGTCCACTCTGTCCATATCTCTGATCATTTTGTACACCTCAATCACATCACCTCTCATCCTTCATCATTCCAAAGAGAAAAGCCCGAGATCTCTCAATTTTTCCTCATAAGACATGCCCTCCATTCCAGACAACATCCTGGTAAATCTCCACTGCACCTTTTCCAATGCTTCCACATCTTTCCTGTAATGTGGTGACTCGAACTGGATACAATACTCCAGATGTGGCCGAACCAGGCTTTGGTACACCGAGAGCATATCTTCATGGCTCTTGAACTCAATCCCACTGTTAATGAAAGCTAACACGCCTTAGACCTTCTTAACAACGCTATCCAACTGGGTGGCCTTCAGGGAACTATGGGCATAAACCCCGAGATCCTGCTGCTCATCCACACTGTCAAAGATCTTTCCATTAACCCTGTATTCTGCTCTCAAGATTTTCCTTCCAAAATAAATCTCCTAACACTTTACAGGGTCAAACTCCATTTGCCACTTCTCAGACTAGCTCTGGATCCTATCAATTTCCTTTGTAACCTAAAACAGCCCTCCGCACTATCCACAACTCGACCCACCTTTGTATCATCTGTGGACGTACTAATCCACCATTCCACTCCGACATGCAAATCACTCACAAAATCACAAGCAGAAGAGGGCCTAGAACAGATCCTTGTGGTATAACACTCGTATCAGAACACCATGTTGAATATTTTCCTTCCACTATCATGCTTTATCTTCTAAGGGTCAGCCAACCAATTCTGACTCCAATCTGTCATGTTTCCCCCTATCCCATGTCTTATTATTTTATGCATGAGCCTACTATGGGAAAACGTATCAAACGCCTTACCTAAATGCATGTATAGCACATCCACTGCTCTACCTTCATCCATGTGTTCGGGCACCTCTTCAATGAATTCAGTAAGTTTTGTGAGGCATGATCTACCCCTCACAAATCCATGTTGACTATCACAAATCAAACTGTGTCTATCCAAGTGATCGTAAATCCTATCTCTTAGAGCCCTTTCCAATAATTTGCCCACCACTGAAGTAAGACTAACTAGCCTGTAATTTATGGGGCTATCCTCATTCACTTTTTTGAATAAGTGAATGACGTTTGCCACTCTCTAATCTTCTGGCATTATACCTGTGGATATTGAGGATGAAAAGATCATCACCAAAGGCCCTGTGATTTCTTCCCAAGCTTCCCATAGAATCCTTGGCTAAATCCCATCAGGCCCGGGGGTCTTATCTATCTTCACATTCCTCAAAATTCCTAGTACACATTCCTTACTAATATCCACCTCCTCTCGACGACCAGTCTGTTTCACACTGTCCTTGCCTGCAACTGTGACCCTCCCAGTTGTGAATATCAAAGATAGGTATTCATTATTGGCATCTTCTATCTCTTTAGGCTCTGTACACAATTTCCCTTTACAATCCTTAATCGACCCTACCATATCTCTGGTCGTTCTCTTCGAGCCTTGGAGAGCTCCTTGATCATGTCTGCCAACGTTTTCTCATGCCCTCTTATAGCTCACCTAAGCCCTTTCTTCAGCTCCTTCCTGGCTACTCTGTATCCCTCTAGAGCCTTTTCTGTTCCTTGTCTCTTCAACATCATATAAGCAGCCTTCTTCCTCTTAATTAATTGTTTGCCCTCTCTTGAGAGCTAAGGGTCTCTCACTCGACAACATCTTCCCTGCCTGCTCAGGACGAACATATCAAGCACACACAGTATGCATTCCTTAAACAATCTCCACATTTCTATAGTGCTCTTCCTTGACAGCATCTGTTCCCATTTTATGCTACCCAGTTCTTGCCAAACAGAAATTTAATTATCTTTCCCCCAATTATAAATCTCACCCTGCTGTATGCACCTATCATTTTCCATGTCTATTGTAAAAGTAACAGTTTTATGATCGCTACTGCCAAATTGCTCTCCTATCATCATTTCTAACACTTGGCCCAGTTCATTGCCATGCACTAAATCCAAAGTCGCCTCTCCTCGTTTTGGTTGATCCTTCATGAACGCAGTGGACAAAATCTGCTCCATCTAAATTATTAGAAATAAAATGTTTCCAATCAATATTTGTAAATTTGAAGTCACCCCTGACACTGTGACTTCTGCACCTCTCCATTAGCTGCCTCCCAATCTGCTCCACCACTTCTCTGCAGCTATTAGGGGCTCTGTAAATAAAAAAAACTCAATAAAGTGACTGCTCCTTTCTTGTTCCTGACCTCAACTCAACTGACTCTGTAAACATATCATTCTCAAACTGCCTTTCAGTAGCTGCTGTACTAGCCCAGACTATCAATGCCACTCCCCCATCTCTTTTATTACCCTCCTTGTTTTTTTGACACATCTAAATCCTGGAACTTGCAACAAACATTCCTGTCCCTGACTTACCCAAACTTTCGTAATGGTCACAACAACACAGTTCCAAGTACTGGCCCATGCTCTAAGTTCATGCACCCTATTTCTGATGCTTCTAGTATTGAAGTATACACACTTCAAACCATCCCTGTGTCCACAATTATGCTCCATTGACCGCATTTATTTGTTAACAACCTCACTCCCTGTTGTATTTCCTGGAAGGCTGAATACCTCATCCTCTGAATTACAAATCCGCTCCCCCACACCCTGTCAATCTAGTTCAAACTATCCCGTAGAGCTGAAGCAAACCTCCCTCCCAGGATGATTGTGCTCTTCTGCTTCAGCTGCAATCCGTCCTTCCTGCCCAGGTCCCACCTTCCGCAGAATGTGCTCCAATTATCGACATAATGGAAGCCTTCTCTCCTACACCAGCCCTTCAACCACGTGTTTAGCTGCACTGTCTCCCTAGTTCTTAGTTTGCTATCACCTAGCACTGGCAGTAATCCAGAGATAACTACCGTTTTTGATTTGGACATCAGCTTCGACACTAACTGTACTCATTTTTTCACATTCTCAGTCCTTTTTCCACTTATGTTATTGGTACAGATGTGTACCATGACTGCTGGTTGCTCACGTTCCCCCTTAAGGATCTTGAAGACACTATCTGAGACATCATGGACCCTGGCAACTGGGAGACAACATACCATCCGTTCATCTCGTTCATGTTCACAGAACCTCCTGTTTGTACCTCTAACTATTCAATTGCCACTACAATTGCTCTCCTATTCTCTCCCTTACCCATCTGAGCCACAGAGCCAGACCCTGTATCAGAGACTAGGTCTCTGTTTTTTTTACCCCTTATATGCACCCCCACACCCAACACTATCCAATACAATACGCTTATTGATGAGGAGCACGACCACAGGGGATGCCTGCGCTGACTGTTTCGTACTCTTCCCTTTCCTTACTGTCACCCAACTGACTTCGTTCTTAGGAGTAACTATGCCCCTGTAGCTTGTTACTATCACCACCTCAGCCTCCCAAATGATCCTGTGTTCAGCCAGCTCCAGCTCCAGTTCCCTACCGAGTTTTTGAGGAGCTGGAGCTGGGCACACTTCCCACTGGTGAAGCCAGCAGGGTCACAGCTGTTAGTTCTTACCTCCCACATTCTGCAGAACGAACATTGCATTGTCCTGATTACCAGCCCTACTAATTTTAAACATTCCTGAAAGATTTGTAAGAAGTGCAGAATAACTTACTTACCCTTTTATTCTTGGGTTAGAGGAGGTGGAAGGGTGAGAGACACCACTTTTGTGAGGTCTCGGGTTTGATTCCACCCAAATTATACTTTCCAAGGGTCCTCACACTCCCGGTCTCCTCCTCCACTGCCGATAATGTGGGCCCCAAAGTAAGTTATTACATTCGCCACTTACCTTCCAAACAGTCCCCTCGCGCTTTCTCCTGACTCCCGCTGGTGATCAAAGAGAAAGGTGGTCATAGTTCTTGGGGCTTCTCCTCAGGTTCAGGACATTGCTGGAGGAATTCCTCAGAATAGTGTCTAATGCCCAACCATTTTCGGATACTTCATCAATGAGCTTCCATCCATCATAAGGTCAGAACTGAGAATGTTCACCAATGGTTATGCAATGTTCAGCACCATCCCCGATTCCTCAGATACTGAAGCAGTCCATGTTCAAATGCATAAGATCTGGACAATGACGAGACTTGGGCTGGCAAGTGGAAAGCAGTATTCATGCCACACACATGCCAGACTATAGCCGTAGCCAATAAGAGGCAATATAACTACAGCCCCATAACTTCCAATGGAGTCACCATCATTAAATCCCCCAAGATCAACATCCTGGCATTACTATTGACTAGGAACATAACAGGACTCGTCTCATAATCATTGGGCTACTACTGCGGGTCAGAGGCGAGGAACAACGCTTGAATAACCCACCATCTGTGTTTCCAAAGACTACATATCAGTGCAAGGCACAAACCAAAGTGTGACAGAATATGCCCCACTTCTCTGCATGATGCCGCTTCAACAACATTCATGGAGATTGACACCATCCAGGAGAAAGCATCCCTCTTGATTGGCAGCTCATCCACTAACACACAGTCCCTCTAACACCAACACTCGGTAGCAGAAGTGTGTACTATCGAAAGATATACTGCAGAAACTTACCAAATATCCTCAGACCGCACCTTCCAAACCCACGATCACTTCTATTTGGAAGTACAAGGGCAGCAGATACACAGACACATCACTACTTTCAATACCACTCAAATGCCTGAAATGGGGGACGCGATAGCCTTGTGCTATTATAGATGGACTGTTAATCCAGAGACCTACACAATGGGGAATCAGGTTCAAATTAAGCAATGGCAGATGGGTGAACTTGAATTCAATATTTTTTCTGGAATTAAGAATCCAGTGATGACCATGAATCCATTATGAATTGTCAGAAAAAAAACCCATCTGGTTCATTAATGTCATCCATGGAAGGAAACTTCCATCCTTACGTGGTCTGGCCTGTGGTGACTCCGGATGCACAGCAATGCAGATGACTCTGAACTGCCCTCTGGGCAATTAGGGATGGGCAATAAATGGTGCCCGGCCAGTAATGCTCACATCCCGTGCATGAATAAAGGGGGAAAATGGCCACAATCCACACACCATTCTGCCTTAACTATATGTCGTTCCTTCAGTATCACTGTGTCAAAACACTGGAATTCTCTTCTCAATGGCATTTTCGCCTAACACAATGCAAGTATACTGCAGCGGTTCAAGAAGGTGGCTTGTCACGACATTCTCAAGGGCAGTGAGGAATGGACACTAAATTCTGGCCTGCCAAAAATGCCCACATCCCACAAATGAATTGAAAGAAAAATCTATTCTTAACCGGACCGTTTACAATTGGATTCGTGAAAGGTTTGTGCAGTTAAATTATTCACAATGACTCCAGCATTTATAGCGTAATTATCACTTTTATTTTGAGTAATGGTTAACCTTCTTCTCACAGGGTACTGATTCTGAAGGTGTATATTCCCTCACAGACTTCAATTAATTCATTTTTTTTAACATCTCCACATGATATCTTGACATTGTCTTCGCTCTGGAAGACACGTTAAAACATACTAAAATTCAGGGTTAACTTAGGTTTCTTGATGGGAAAGTAAATGAATAATTACTCAGGAAATGGTGTTGGAGAACTTGACGATGACAATAAATACCAATAATCCTCTGTGTTGCTTCAAAGAGCACTTAAGGAAATGACCCCCGAAATTGGGAAGTCTTTCGAGATTCTATAGAACCTGGAAAAGATCCTATGAATTGGAGGTTCAGAAATGAAATACGGCTGCTTAACAAAAAAAGTTTTAGGGAATTATTAACTGGTTTTCCTGACACCACTGGTGGGCAAAATGATGAATTGTGTTGACAAGTATTTAGTAGCAGAGCACTTGGAAAACAGTGCTGCAATCATGCAGAGTCGTCATGTTTGAAACTTACTGGAAGTTTTCATGGAGGTAACTAATAGAAATGATCAGAGGAACAAGCATATTGCATTAAATTGTACCTTTAGAAGGCTTTAGGCAAGCTTCAAAACAGATTAGCATGTAAATTTAAAGTACGTGGAATTAAGATTAGTCACTGGTATGAAGAAAGCACCAGTAGGATGTCCACAGAAAAGAACAGGAATAAATAGGCTTTCTTCTGAGTGGCAGGCAGTGACTGGCCAGGAAGCACAGAGGCCAATGATTGGACCTCACCTATTCATAATACATAGTCATGCTTTACTTGGGGGAAGTTAACATTTTGTCTCTGGGAGTGCAGGCAACATGAAGTTGGTTGGGCTGGTGAGCTGTCAGGATTATGCAGAAAAGTTTTTGTGTGATTTCGCTGGTTGAGTGATTGGGCACATGTGTAGCAGTTAACATACAGTGTGGATAAAAGTAAGGTTATTCACTTTAGCAAATTAGAAAGTCAGGTTATTTTCTAAATTGCGATAGATTGATAAAGTGGGAGACACAACAAGATCTGAGTGTCGATGCATTAATTATAGTTTGGTCAGCTGTACTTGGAAAACCCGAGCCGTATGTGGCAGATCCCTTTCCATGCATATTCTCACTTTGTGTTCTCAGAGATTTCACTCTCTGCAGCCTCTGCTCCTTTTTTAAGATGTTCCAAACCCAGACATATTGCAACTACAATGCTTCGTTCAGAATTGGGTGATCAAATCCTCAGGTCTTCCTGAATACCTGCAGCATTTCACAGCACAAATTCCAACAAAACAGCCGCAGTCCTTCCACTAACCTTCCACTAACATAATTAATTCAAGTGCCGATTTCTTACAAGTTCTTACTGTTTGATCTATTTCAATAACAATTGAGCAGTTTCAGTATTCTGCTGAACACATGATCAGCTGGGTGACAAACGCAGAAGTACAGCCGGCAGGTTTCAAACACGTGAGCCAATGTGGCTGATGATGTGAACGACACCCTAACAGATTCAATTTCATTGTTTCTGATCTTGATAATGCAACAATCTATACACAGGAGCCAAAGAACAACAACGGGGTAAGAATACATAAGGGCAGAAATTCACATTAAAACTAAAATAGGCCAATTACATCACGGAGGCCCAGTTTCAGAGATATGGTGAATAATCAGGGTATTAGGACGACTTGGATTATTGAGACCTGAGAGAGTCCAATTGCATGAATGGGAATATTAAATAATGAGACTGCAATATCATCTGAAATGATCAGTTAGGCCGTATTCTGAATCTACATCACAGATCCAGTTTAGATACCATCAAACCAGGTACGAGTAGCTGTGTAAATTGCACGAATGGACTCGTGAACAAATTGGATTATCTGCCAGCATGGAAGCTTTATGGGCATAAACCGTTGTATTGCTCGGCATATCAGTGCTCGGCAATTTTCTAGCGTGGAAAATTTCCAGGTCATGGTGTGAATGACTGGAAGTAGTGTTCTAACATTTACTATCTCTGTGCCTGGAATACACCAGTGAAAAGCCAGTTAGGTGAATGAGTGAGTGCTGATGTGAAATCGCTGTTTGAGACAAGACAGAGAGAAATCAGTTTAAACATGAACATCGAGCAGAGATTTGGGAACGAGACATAGATACTGAGTGTGATGTCATGAAAGAATGTCATTACCTGCTTAAATATTTTGAAGTGAAGGCATTGCAAGAGTCAACAGCAATATGTATTAGTGTTCACAGGAATGACAAGTGGAAAGGATTGTGGTGTAACTTAAGGAAAGAGGAGTGTGATCGTTGGCTGAGTTTTGCTTATGCAGTTTTGGAAGCAGGGATGGAGTCAACAGTCTTGGGATCATTGAGACCGAATTTCACGTTTCATACTTTAAATACCAGCTGGCTTGATCCAGTGAATGCTATTCGTGTGCTGATTGTAGATATAATTAATAATAGGATATGGTGCCAGGAATCAGTACAGGACCAAAGGTATCATGACATTTGTGGAAAATCTGTTTTACCCTCAGATATTGGTCATGGATGGGTGGAGTCAAACAAAGGAAATGTAGATTGTTGCCAGAACAGTAGACAGTTACTTCTGTGTTCCTAGTATGTGAAGAAAAATGACAGGAATACAATGAAGAGATTTACAGCTGAAGCTGATCATAGTGTCCCTCCCATACATCTACCAGAAGCAGAAATAGATGACAAAGAATGAACAAGTTCAAGTTGACAATGGTATACAGAATGAAAGATGAATTCAGATTCTCAGCAGGAGTCATAACTGCAGCAAGGGCAGTAGAGTAAATGAAAAGAATAACAATACAGCTAAACTTGATTTTTAGAATGAACAGGTGGGCAGAGAGACTTACCAGTGACGCCAACAATAGCCAGGATGGGATAATAAAAGTATTCAACCATGTACATTATACAATGGATTCGCAGTGATAATGGAATCCAATCGTAATAAGCAGACAGGGCCAACAGATCCCAGTATACAGTCCTGTCCATTGTTGAAACATTCAAGTGCAACATTAACAGTTTCTGTTCCATTGATGAAAACTTCCAGATGATTTTTCTTTCAGATTCTAATCTCTCTTATCCCAATCTCTGGAGCTTTTAATCTCTGTTCGTGTCGGACGTGATGCTGCCAATGATTATATGCAAAACCACATTGAAATGAGCCTGCTTTTAAGAGAAAAGTGACACACTCCAGTGTCACAGATAGAATCCATGGAGACGAACATTAATTACAGTCACTAAACAAACAGGTTCATTTCAGCTGGGAATAAGTACAGGTGGCTGCGATCAACAGCAATAGGCCAGCAAGTGCATAGATTGAGGGAGGGGTGGATGTTAAAACCAATAAGTCAAAAGGAAGGACAAACAGAGACAGATAAATGAACACTAGAATGTTAATGGGCTGAAGTGTGTTTATTTCAAGGCAAGAAGTATTTCTCATAAGGCAGTTGAGCATGGAGCCTGGATCCTTTGACTTTGTCGACAAGACACAGACTTAGTTGAGAGAAAGATAGGACGGGCTGTATAACTTTGCAGGGATTCGTGTCTAAGATGAGTGAGAGAGGACGGTGAAAGAGGTGAAGAATTTGCATTACTAATTGGATGAATTTCACCGCTGCCTCAGAGAGGACATACTGGAGAGCTCATCCACTGTGGCAATATGGGTACAGCTCAAAAGTAAAATGGGTGTAATCTGACAGGATTCTGCTATGGGCCCCCCAACAGCCATTGAGACACTAAGAAACAAATACGTAGGCAGATAATGGAGAAATGCAATAACAACAGTATTGGCATCGAGGGTGACTTGGACTTCCTCAATATTGACTGGAACTCCCTTTAAGAAAGAAGTTTGGATGGGGCAGTATTTGTTAAATGTATCCAAAAGGGTTTTGAAACAGTGTGTGGATAGACTAAATACAGGAAGGGACACACTGGACCTTTGTATTGGCTAATGAACCTGGCCAGGTTACTCATGTTTTAGTGAGACAGCATGTTGGAAACAATGATCACAAAGCCATCAGCTTTAAGATAACTATGAACAAGGATAATTCAAGGTCTTGCGGAAAACTATTAAATTGGTGGAGGGCAAATTACATCAGCATTAGCCAGGAACAAGACAGTACTAATTCGGGGAAGCTGTCATTGACCAAGACCACGTTTGACATGTGGGAATTGTGTAAATGCCTGCCAATCAGAGTTCAGGACTGGCATATTCTAGTAAGGAGGAAGGACAAGGCTAGCAAGGTAAGGGACCTTGGATAATGACCTTGAATGAATTTAGTCAATCGGAAAAAAAAATCTAAGGTTTAGGAAGGGAAAATTCGATAGGGGCCATGAAAATGCAAAGAAACCAGGAAATAAGCCAGGCAAGACATTAAAGGAATTCTAGATATACAAGAGGATGACTGTGGAAAAAGCAGAACAACTCAACAATAAAGGAACGAAATCGTTGCTGGAGGCAGATGGTGTGGACAAGACCCTAAATGAGCACATTGTGTCAGTATTCATCCAGGAGAGGGGTATTGATGGTAAGAAAAATAATGAGCAGCATGCTAATGTGATAGGTTACTTTGAGATCAACAAAGGAATGGTGTTATGTCACTTGAAGAGCATTAGGGTGGATAAGTATCCAGGGCCCGATAGTACCTACCTAGGTTTACAGAAAGGCATGAGAGAAGATTGCTGGCCATCTGCCTTCAGAATTGGTTTGTCCATGGAAGGCAGAGGGTAGTGGTGGAAACATGTTTTTGAGGCTAGAGGTCCGTGACTGTTGGTGCTCCGCAGGGATCAATACTGTGACCTCTGCAGTTTGTGATGTATGCAGAAAACTTATATGAAAATGTGAATGAATGGGTTAGGAAGCTTACACATGAAACACAGATTGGTGGAGTTGTGGTTCGTGTAGAATGATGTCACAAATGATTACAGCAGGATATTAATTAGTTGCAATATTGGGAGGAGAAATGGCAGGTAGAATTTAATCCGTCTAAGTGTGAGGCACTGCACTTCTGGAGATCAAATGTTAAGGAGAAATGTACAACTTACGCCAGGAGTCTGAACAGCATTGATGTACAGAGGGATCGTCCTGTTTTATTCCATTGTACCCTAAAAGTTCACAAGCAAGTTGATACAATAGCGAAGAGAGTGCGTGGTATGTTTGACTTCATTGGTCAGGGCATTAAAAATCAAAGTCAGAATGCTATGTTGCAGATGAACAAGACTTTGGTTCGGCCATACTTAGAAAATTGCATTCAATTTTCATTTCCCCATTACAGGAAACAGACCATAGAACATAGAACATGGAACATTACAGCACAGTACAGGCCCTTCAGCACATGATCTTGTGCTGAGCTAGTATTCTACTAACATCAAACCACTCTGCATTACCCTACATTTTGTGATCATCCTTGTGTTTACCCAAGAGTCGCTGAAATATCCCTAATGAATGTAAATCCACTGCCACTGCCGACAGCCCATTCAACGTTCCCACCAGTATTTGTGTAAAGAACCTACCTCTGACGTCTCCCCTATACCTGTCTCCAATCACCTTTAAATTATGCCCCCTCGTAATAGTCATTTCAATCCTGGGGGGAAAAGTGTCTGGGAATCCATTCTATCATCTTGTACACCTCTATCACTCATCCTTCATCGCTCCAATGAAAACACTCTAGCTCCCTCAAACTGTCCTCAGAAGATTCCCTTCCAATCCAGGCAGCATCTGGTAAATCTCCTCTGAACCCTCTCTAAAGCTTCCGCACCTTTATGATAATAAGGCGACCAGAACCGAACGTAACTTTCAAAATTGGTGTAACAAGGTTTTTATACAACTGCAGCATAACCTCGCTGTCCTTGAACTCAATTCCCCTGCCAATGAAAAGCAATACACCATACACTTTCTTAACAATTCGCATAGCAATTTTGAGGGATCTGTGGACATGATCCCCAAGATCCCTCTGTTCTTCCACACTGCCTAGAATCCTGCCATTAGTCCTGCATTCAGCATTCAAATTTGACCTTCCAATATAAATCACTGGACACTTTTTCCAGGTTGAATTCCATCAGCCACTTCTTTGCCCAGCTCTGTGCCCTGTCAATGCCCATTTGCTACCTACAACAGACCTCCATGCTGTCCAAAACTCCACCAATCTTCGCGTCATCGGCAAACGTACGAACCCACCCTTCCACTTCCTAATCCAAATCATTTATAAAGATCACAAAGAACGAAGGTCCCAGAACAGAATCCTACGGAACACCACTAAGCTCCAGGCTGAATACTTTCCATCTACTACTGCCCTCTGTCTTCTTTTGGACAGCCAATATTGTATCCAGGCAGCCAAATTTCCCTGAACCCTCTGCCTCGTTATTTTCTGATTTAGCCTCCCATTGGGAAGCTTATCAAATGCCTTGCTAAAATCCATATGCACCATATCGACTGCTCTTCCAATTCAGTAAGGCTTGTGAGGCATGAAGGGCCCCTCACAAAGCCATGCTGACTGTTTCTAATCAAACCGTGTTTTTCCAAATCATCATAAACGCTATCTCTTAGAATCCTCTCTTGTAATTTGTCCACCACAGAACTAAGACTGACTGGTCAAATTCCCAGGATTATCCCTATTCCTCTTCTTGAACAAGGGAATGACATTTGCCATCCTTCAATCGTCTAGCACTACTCCAGGAGACAGTGAGGATGCAAAGATCATTGTCAAATGGACAGCAATCTCTTCACTCACTTTTCGTAGTAACCTTGGGTATATCTCATCTGTTGCAGTAACCTTATCTGTCCTCAAGTTTTTCAAAAATTCTAGCCCATCCTTCTTCCTACCAGCAACCTGATCAAGCGTATCTGTCTGTTTTATGTTTTCCTAACAAATATCAACGTCTTCATTAAGGACCTCCCCCACCTCCTCCGACTCCACACATAAGTCCGCTCCACTATCCTTGATTGGCCTTACCCTCAATCTGGTCATCTTGTTGGTACTCACATAAGTAAAGAAGCTTTGGGGTTTTCCTTAATCCTACCCGCCAAGGCTTTTTCATATCCTCTTGTAGCTCTCCTAATTCCATTCTTCAGTTCCTTGTTGGTTACCTTGTCGCCCTCTAGAACCCTGCCAAATCCTTACTTCCTCAATCTTAAGAAAGCTCCCTTCTTCCTCGTGATTAGACGTTCCACGTGCCTTGTCATACCTTCCTTGCCTTAGTGGGACAAACCTGTTCAATACACGCAGCAACTGCACTATAAACAACCTCCACGTTCCTGTCGTGCATTCCCCTGAGAACACCTGTTCCGAATTTATGTTCCACAGTTTTTGCCTAATAGCATTGTAATTCCCCCTCGCCCAGTTAAATACTTTCCCAATAAAAACCGAAAGAACTGTGGATGCTGTCAATCAGGAACAAAAGCAAAGCTGCTGGAAAATCTCAGGTCTGGCAACACCTATGAAAGAACGAAAAACAGAGTTAAAGTTTTGGGTCTGGTAAACCTTCCTCAGAACTAGGAATGGGAATACTTTCCCATACCATCTGCTCCTGTCCGTCTCCATGACTTTAGTAAAGGACAGGGAGTTTTGATCACTGTCACTGAAATGCACTCCCACCGAGAGATCTGACATCTGGCTTAGTTTTTTGCCAAGCACCAAATCCAATGTGTTCTCTCCTCTAGTCGGCCTATTTATTTAGTGCGTCAGAAATCCTTCCTGGGCACACTTGACAAAATCTGCTCCAGCCAAGCTATTTGCACTTGGGAGGATCCAGTCTATGTTAGGGAATTTAACTCACTCATGACAACATCTGTTCCTCAGTGTCTCTGTCGCTACTGGGGAGCCTATAGAAAACTCCCAGTCAAGGGACTGCTCCTTTCCTGTTTCTGAATTCCACTCATACTGACTCAGTAGACAAACCCTCCTCGATGTCCTCCTTTTCTGCAGGCATGATTCCATCCCTGATTAACGATGCTACGGCCCCATCTCTTTTACCTCCCTACTCATTTCTTTTGAAACTTCTAAACTCTGGAACATCCAAAAATCACTCCTGCCCCCATGTTATGCAAGTCTCTATCATGACCATAGCATGAGGTTTCACGTACTGATCCATGCTCTAAGTTCATCACCTTCTTTGCTGACACTTGTTGCATTAAACTAGACACATTGCAACCCGTTGCACTGACTGTAACTTCACCCTATCAACTGTCTATCCTTCCTGACAGACTCGCTGTATGCTGTATATGCCTGTACAGCAGTTTACACATCCTCTGATCCACAATTCAAATTCCCATCCCTCTGCCAAACTAGTTTGCACCCTCCCAAAGAGTCCTAGAAAGACTCCCACCCAGGATATTGGTGCCTCTTCGGTCCAGGTGCATTCCATACTTCTTGTACAGGTCCCATATTCACTAGAAGGCATCCCAATGATCCACATATCTGAAGTTCTCTGTCCTGCACCAGCTCTGTAGCCACGTGTTCAGCTACACTTGCTGTCTATTCCTGACTTCACGAGCCCTTGGCCCCTGTAGTAAACCTGAGATTACTATTCAGCTCATCCGGTCTTTTAGCTTCCAACTTCACTCCATTTCTGACCTTTTTAGATCCTTATCCATTTTCCTAGCTATGTCATTGTTGCCACGACTTCTGGCTGGTCACCCTCTCCCTTACGAATCTTGTTGAATCGATCCGAGATATTTCTGGCCCTGGCACCCAGGAGGGAAAATACCAAATGGGAGTTTGCAGTTCTGAAGAAGGCTCAGCGGACTCGAAACATGAGCTCTGTTGTTTTTTTTTTTTGCCTTCATAGATACTGTCAGACCTGCTGACCTTTTCCAGCAACTTTGTTTTATTGTCAAATGGGAGTCTCGCTTGGTACAACAGAATCTCCTGTCTGCTGCCCGAGCCATTGAATCTCCTATCACTATCGCTCTCCTATTCTACCCCTTTCCATTCTGAGCCACAGAGCCAGACTCAGTGCCAGAGATCTGGCCTCTATTGCTTTCTCCTGGTATGTCGTCACCCTTCTAAAAATACCCAAAAAGGTATACTTATTATTGAAGGGAATGGCCACAGGGGTTTTCTGTCTGCCAATTCCCTTTTCTTCTCCTTAATGGTCATCCAGCGACTTTTATCCTGGAACTTGGGTGTGAAAACCTCTCTATTACACCTATCTATCACCCCATAAAACTCCTTCATGATTCGGACTTTATCCAGCTCCATCTCCAGTTCTGTAACGCAGTTTGTGAGGAGCTGTAGTTGGGTGCACTTCTCACAGGTGAAGTCAGGAGGGACACTAGTTGTAATTCTTACATCCAACATCTTACAAGAGGAGCATGCAACTGTCCTCATTTCCATCCCTGCTGTTCCAGATTACCAAAAGAATAAAACAAACCTACCTTAACAACTCTCCACACAGACTATATTTTTTAGAGGAGGAGGATTGGTGAAAGACTCCACACATTTTGGGTTTAGCCAATGTCCGAATATATTAGTTCACTTCCTGGCTGAACCTGGCTCGCTCTCTTAACAGTCTTGCCGTTGAAATCAAGAAGGCCACTGACTCATGAGGCTTTTTTTTTTAAATATAGGAATTGTACCTTCCTGGCTGCCCCCTGCCTCGTGCTCTCACCTCTCCAGCCACTGAAATCAAGAAGGAGGTATATCACCATTACACTGTTATTGCCCTGCAGATAACTTTCACTGTTCAGGTCATCCCAGAGTGACAGAGAACAGGAAAAGAGCATTTGGACTGTCCCATCTGTTTTAGTTCCTCGTGACAAAGGTATCGAATAAGAGCAAAAAGTATTAATTAGTGCGTGTTTTGCAATATTTACGGTGTGTGTTCATATCAGATAAATGCAGTATACTGCAGATAGAAGTGTTTACTGAGACGCCGAAGTTGATGCAGAGACTGTGTGAGCAAAAATAGCTTAGTTGTTAACACTGAGGTAACAAACACCAGTTTGTTGTTGTAAATATCAGAGGATGGTTTTGACGACATCCGCAAACGTACTAACCACACCATCGATATTCTAATCTAAACTATTGTATAAATGACAAACTGACGTGCACTGAGCAGCGACCCCTGTGGAACACATTGGTAACAGGCCTCCAGTCTGAAGAATAATCCTCAACCACTAGTCTCTGTCTGCTGCCGTTATGCCAATTTTGTATCCACTTGCAAAGCTCACCATGAATTCTATGTGACCTAACTTTACTAAATAATCTAACAAACCGAAGCTTGTCAAAGACTTCACCAACGTCCAAGTAAAGTGTGTGTATTATCTGCACTCATCAATCTTTTTGGTAACTTCCTCAAAAAGCTCAATCTATTTTGGGAGACACAATTTCACTCACATAAAACCAGACAGAATAGGCCGACTCTTTCCTTGCCTCTCCAAATGCACATACATCTTATCTTTCATAATTACTTCCAACAACGTACCCACCACTGAAGTCAGACTCGCAGGTCTACCGTTCCTAAGTTTCTCCTTATATCCTCTTTTAAACAAATGAACATTATTACCCACTCTCCAGTCATTTGGCATCTCACCCATATTTATAGATTATGCAAATCTTTCTGCAAGAGGCCCAGAAATCCCCTCCCTAACTTTTCACAATGTCCTGGGATATACTCAGGTTCTAGAGAATGATCCACCTTGGCATTTTCAAAGACATCCCAACTTCCTCTTCTACAATGTGAACTTTTTACAAAACATCAATATTTATTTCCCCGAGTTCTCTTGCCTCCATTTCTTTCTCCACAGTAAACACTGACATGAAATATTCATTTAATACCTCTTTCATCTCATTATGCTCTCCTTTACCCAGGTTGTTCAGTCCCTCCTCAAAGAATTCCATTAGATTTATCAAGCATGAACCCAACAGCGCCCCCACCAACACCCACCCTCACAATCACCGTGATATGACACATTGGCTCTTCCAGGCACTCTGCAATCACATCCTGACAATACCAGCCACACGATGTTTAACACAAAGCTAATCAATTGATTTTTATGCAGAATATTAATGCATTGGTTTCAGTCCTGAATGAGATGAACCACAAAGTCCAATTGTGTGACAACGCTGGTGCACTGAGAATTGAGAAGATTGCCTGAACCCAGCCCACAACAAAAGTACCTGAAGGGTCTTGAATCATGTGAAGATGTTGATGGGGAATCAGTTCCACAGAACTTCGATAACTTCCAACAGAGTAGATATTTGAAAGATTTCTCCTCAATGTGAGCACGTTGATGAGAAAACAATCCCCAGGAACTTGTAAAATGGTTCACACAGTCAGAGCATTTAAAAAAGTCTCTCCCCAGTGTGAACATGTGATGGGACTTCAGTTCCATAGAATTCCGAAAGCACTTCCCACAGACTGAGCGTTTGAAAGGTCTCTCCTCAGTGTGAACACGTTGATGTCAAGTCAGTCCCCAGGAGCTTGTGCAGCACCTCCCGCAGTCTGGACATTTAAAAGATCTCTCCGCAGTGTGAACTTACTGGTGTCTCAGCAGGCTGGATGACTGAGTGAATACCCTCCCACATTCAGAGCTGCTGTACGGTCTCTTCCAAGTGTGAACCTGCTAGTGCGCCATGAGGTTAGATGATCGCCTGAACCCAGTCCCACAGAGAGAACATCTAAATGGTCCCCCTTCACATTTGTGGGACATCAGGTCCATGGAGGTTTTATGGCACTTCCCACAGGCTGGGTATTTAAAAGGTCTCTCATTATTTCGAGCAAGTTGATGGGACATCAGGTCCCTGGGACTTCTAAAGCACATACCACAGTTTGGGCATTTAAAAGATCTCTCCTCTGTGTGAGCACTTTAATGGACTATCAGGTCCCCAGATGTTTTATAGTATTTTCCACAGTCTTGGCATTTAAAAGGTCTCTCATTAATGTGAGCGAATTGAAGGGATGTCAGGTTCCTGGAGGTTTTAAAGTATTTTCCACATTTTGTGCACTGAATTGGTCTCTCCTCAGTGTGAACTAGCTGGTGTTGCAGCAGGTGAGATGACTGAATGAATCCCTTCCCACACACTGAGCAGGTGAATGGCCTGTTACTGGTGTGACTGTGTTGAGGAGTTTCCAGATCACATGGGAAAATGAATTCCTCGCCAAAATCCCCACATTTCCACAGTTTCGCCCCAGTGTGAATGCATTTGTGGTTTGTGAGCTCTGATGATTGTCTGAAGCCTTGTGCACACACATAACATGTGTAAGGTTTCTCTCCAGTATGAATGAAGAGTTTTCCTTCCATGTTCAAAGTCTGATCACATTCGCTTTTTGGTAAAATCGGCAATTCCATCTGATTCTGGTGTAATGGTTGGTTTGTGAACCTTTCCCTTCTAATATGCCGTGAAAGTGATGTGAAACAATCAACAACAGAGTGACAGAGAATCTCTCACAATACTCTGAATTCTATGTGAAGACAGGGACTGAAGGAGAGGGATTTTTGACACCTACAACTTGACCAGAACTTTGTCAGAATCTTCCAAATACTTAGCCTCTACCACCGAAAATGGGCAGGGTAGCAGGTGGATGCGAACACTATCAGCTCCCAGTTCCCTCCAGGTCACACACTGTCCTGACATGTCTGACATCCAAACGCAATGCAGCAGAAATTTCCTCCACTTAAGTAAAACTGAGGCCGTTGCCTTCAATCCCCAACTCAAACTAGACTGCCCCACCACTGACTCCAACCCTGTCCCGGGCAACTGTGAGTCTGAACCAACATGTCATTATTGTGGGCAAGTATTCTACCCCGAGGTGAATTTTTAATCACATATGTCTATCATCACAAAAACTGCCCACTTTCACCTCAGCAACATCATCCGACTCCTTCTAGTCTCTGCTCATCTGCTGCTGAAGCTCTTCTCCATTCCTTTGTTACTTCTGAACTTAACTATCCTAATGAATTTCCCACTGTCCTCTCACATTCCCTACTCTGCATTTGTCTAACTTACTCTGCCTCTACTTAGTTCTGCTTAGCTCTGTTTAGTGTTTTATTGCTCCTTCCACTGACTGCATCTCAATGTGTTTTTTTTTTAATCAGTGCCCTTTCTCTCAACCATGTGCTGCTGTCTTTGCAGCTTTACCTTCTGGCAAGAGCACCCACAATGCTGTAAGTGAAGGAGCTACGGGTTATTTACCCAGTGATGTAATCCTGAGGTCATCCAAAACTCTGCTGCCCACTTGTGTATTTGCAACAAGACTTGCTCATTCACCACTCCGTGCTTCCAAAACTAAATTTTAAGTTTAACTTCCTTCTATTCAGTGCTTTGATGATGTCCTATCTGTCTGTACAATGGCCCTCCAACTATTTCATGGACAATTACGGCTGGTCAAAAGGTGCTAACCCACCAACAATGCCCACATCCCAAGCATTAATTTTTAAAAAGGCCATTCCAGATATCTGTGTTATCTCATATTCGACCCTCCTGAGAATTCTCGATTTTAATTGTTCCACATTTGGTGTCCTCAACATTCAGCTGTCAAGCCCATATACTGTGAAATCTCCTCACTCAACTTCTCTCTCTCTTGACGTCAGTTCTGCACACTAAAATATTACTTCAAAACTATATATTTGGCCACAAAACATTTTGTTACTTCCTTAATATCTTGTGATATGAATGGAATTAAAAGTTACTTTATGATACTCACAAGGAACAGCTTGGAAGTTTCCGTTATGTAAAAGGCAGTATACTGACATGAATCAATTGTCTTTGACCTGAGCACATATCACAGTCCTTTCATCGTTACTGGACGATGAACTCCTTACCTAACAGCTTTGTAAAAACAACTAAGGGAAGATAATTGCCAGCAGCAAATGCTCAGGGTATATTCAGCTGTAAAAACATGATTTAGAGAGTCCATGGAAGTAAAAATAAAATACCTAAGACAGCTACGCCTATTATTGGAGTCACAGGAATTTAGACAATGACAGAGAGTTGATTAGAGAGAGCAGAGATGAAACAGAGCAATCAATGGACATTGATTCAAATCTGCAGTAAAGGGTTGCACTAGCCCCAGAGCCATATCAAGTTTTCACAGCTTTAGAACAGAACTGGAACCTGAATTATGTAGGTTACCGGTTAAAAGTATTGAAACAATTTCATTGTGACATTTGATTTTAAAGTTGAGCACAATCTGCAGCTCGAAAGACATCAGAAGCACTGGGGTCAGAGGAATCTCACAGAGTTGAAGACGTACCTGACAATCAGGGTGATGTTACTGAGTAATTGGCTGTGTGTGATAACATCGTCCAGATGAACACAGGATATTTGGGTCTGCACTGACAGGTGATCACCACAAAAGATGTGAGGGTCAGTGGAGAGATTTAAAAGGAGACCTATCAAAATGGTTCAACAAACAAGAGATATTACTGTTAGATAATAAAGTGTAAAGCCAGATGAACACAGCAGGCCAAGCAGCATCCCAGGAGCACAAAAGCTGACGTTTCGGGCCTAGGCCCTCCAAAATCTCAGCTTTTGTGCTCCTGAGATGCTGCTGGGCCCGGTGTGTTCATCCAGCTTCACACTTTGTTATCTTGGATTCTCCAGCATCTGCAGTTCCCATTATCACTGATATTAGTGTTAGAGTCAGGTTGGAGAAATTGAAGTTTGTCTTGCACAGAGCAAAGGAGAACGTAATGAGATTTGATAAGGTGTCTAGTTTTATGACAGTTTGAGATAAGGTAGATAAAGAGTAACTACCCCATTAACTGAGAGCAAAAGTGCGAGGGACACGTTAAAGATATTGGGCAAGAGTTACTGGGAGAGCAAGGAAGGAATTTTATGTTCCCTTTGTTTTTTCTCAATACTTACATTCAAAGGCCAATAATATGCAGCACTGAATGAATAATGAATAAAGTGGCATGTTCAGTTCATGGAATGTTATTTGGATTGAGTTTCTGGTCTGAAACTCCTCTTCTAACATATTGTAAAAATAAGTTGACAAAAACCATCTCCCTCAGTCCGGGACAGAAATTCAGAAGAGACAACAATTTCTGTTATATGAAGTTTGTTGTGTGTAAATCATCCCCTCCTCACTCTCTGTAACACATTTTACAAACTTCATCCCTGTTAGTCTCGGAAAGACACGCACAACATTCTATCCCCGGCCCAGGATGACCGCACATGCGCCCTGGTGCCCGTTGCCTCCTACAAAGGTTGGTGCCGTTACCCGGGCCCTGTGATTAGCGAACAAGCCTCGATTTGTTGCGATTTGTGAAGCAGTGACAGATAGTTTCTTTCTATGGGGTCTATTACATCGACAAAGTCATTACGAAGCCTCTCCATCTAATCGCCTGGTCCATCGTTTCTTCCATTCTGCCACGTTGGTTACCTTTGTTGAATCCAACTAAAAGGGCTGCTGCTTCTCAGGACTGCTCGGCTGTGCATACTCCAGTCTGTGGGCGAACGGCAAGATAATGAGCATGCACACTGATGAAGAATTACGTACAAATAAAGGATATCCACTGCTGCTCAGAATTCTGGCTTAAGTCGCCGCGACAGTCGACCTCCAATTTATTTATTACTATGAGAGCACAAAATGCCCAATGAATGTCCCAGGGCTATAACAAATTCTGACACCGAACCACATATTAAAGTGTAAAGCCAGGCCGTACTCACTCTGGACCATAGGGCTGTGATCTTATTACTGAGAGAAAACTGTTGGTGGTTTAACCTGAAGAACACCACACATCAGATGAGCAGAGAGGTTGAAAAATAGAGTCATTAGTAGTAACTTCAAATGGCATGAGATTTAAATCCACACTGTTGGCAATATGACAAAAGCTCTGAGAATTTTGCTTCCCGAACTGTCTTCAAGGAGGAAAATGTACATTTCGTGTTCCAGGAAAGAGCAACGTTTCCTGTCGTTGGTTGAAAGATCTGCTGCTGTTCCACTGAAGCTCTCAAGACATTTAATAAATACTTAAATGAGAACTTTCAATATCACACTATGGTTCAAGTGGCTGGAAACTTTGTTTAGAATCGAGATGTTTAATGACTGACGATGACATAATGGTCCACAGGGCCTCTCTCCTTGGTGCAAAAAAACTCAGTGACAACTATTTTTCAACTCAACAACAACAGTCAAAAGCAATATCACCAAGAAAAATTGCTAGCATTGCATGCACACTCCTTGGTGCTTTAGTGTTTGGGATTCAGCCTTTCACTGTTGTTTCTTGGTTTGATTTCCAGTCAAGGGATGAAGATGTGTTAGTCCCGTATGAAATCTTAAAACGAACATGATTTCCTGACATTAAAAATGCCAAAGAGAGCATCTGTGTCAGAGACAATGAGAGTTTCACATCAGAGATGTAATCAAATGCAAGGAAGCGCTGAACTCCATCGCCGTGGTATGTTCAGACACAGTATGACAAAAACAAATTTGTTCCTTATTGAAACGCACAGGGGTTTTTATTTTGGGCATTCAATGGGTTGGATACAGAAAGCATAGTTTCCGTCTGGGACAGTCTAGTGTCAGATTGCCTTTTATCAGAATGTGGTCACACATTTAATACAGCGATGAGGAAGAATTTATTCAAACTAGCGGTTGTGAATCGATTTTTTTACAGCAGAGGATTGTTGTGGCTGGATCATTTAGTATATCAAGGCTGAGATCGGCAGGTATTTATCCAGTAAATATATAAAGTTTATAGGGACAGTCAGCCATATGCCGTTCAGGATTATCAGAATTTGACAAGAGTTCATCGAATGGCAGAATACACTTGACGAACGGCCTCTTTCTGTTTCTACAATTGATGGCCTTATTATGAGGTTGCAATACTCTCCAGAGTAATATGTGCCAAATTAAAAATGCATGGGTCCACTCGGAACACTGAACTGAGGTGAGATGCGTAAAGGACAACACACAAAGGATAATCAATGTGGGTGATTGCTTTGGAGTGACATGTGTACCAGGGTAAACAGGAAAACTAGTCTTCAGCACCCACGTTGAACCTGGCTCCACCAGGACTACAGCTAATGCTCACAAACCACTAGTGACCTTCCCTTTTTCTGACACGCTCTCACTTCTTGTTTCAAACTGATTGCACGTCAGAAAACTACAACTGACCTTGCTGATATGGAACTGTAACACGTAGTGAGGCAATTCTGATTGGTCAATGATGTAATTCTGTTTGTAAGGATTAGGCAGTATTTCATATTGTTACTATTAATGGTTAACCATTGACAGGGCCACGGAAGCGAAGGCACCGAAGCCCAATTGCTAGACTCCCAAGGAAGATGCCTGTCTAAGTACTGAAAGAACTGTTGATCCTGTAAATCAGGAACAAAAGCAGAAGTTGCTGGAAAAGATCAGAGTGCTGACCTTTGAATTTGAGGATATTGACTGTGATGTATTGGGGATGTTCATCTGTACATCTGTGAAATGAAAATCAGAGTTAATGTTTTAGGTCCGGTAACAATTCCTTTCCATTCTGAGGAAAGATCTCTGTTTATATCATCCAGGACACTGTCTGATTCGGCATTACAGGCTACCATCCTTCTGCACATGATACCATCAGCTCTGCCTCGGCTTTATTACGTTTTGGTTTATAACATATAGGCTTTCCAATTAGCTATTACATTGTAGCTTCTAATTTATGAGTCCCTCACTCCACTGACCTGATGCTGGCTCTGAAAGTCAATGGTTTCTGCACGGGTCTTGTAAACTCTTGGTTGTGAATTCAAGTCTCACTGGGTCCTGTAGCAATTTCTGTACACATGTTGCTTCCAAGTTCAAAAGGAGTACTTTAAATATCATATGAATTTATGACAGTGGCATTTCCTCTACAGCCTGGAAATGTGCTTGAACTGTTACATTTTGGTTTGTCTTTCTACGACCGAGAGGAAGGATGGGAAGCAGCTGACATGATCAGTTCTAGACTGGACAAGTGAGACAAGGCTGAAAAAACTGCAAAGCGACAGGGGAGGAACATGGGCCCAGAGCAACAGCTGAGGGCTTCCTTTCTTTGCTGTTACCAGACTCTAATTTTGAAGTCTGAAATGGGACAATTTAAACCAAGAGGGCGAAATTCTACATGCTGGGGCTCGGTCTTTCCTGAGGCCTTTATAACTCTTGGTGTAATGAGTCCCTGTTTGTTTCCTCTTGTGGATGAAAATGGTGTTAAGTTCCCCAAGTGGGCATGAAGAAAGCTTTCCCATCTCAATCTTCAGTCCCATGAGTTGTGTTGATTAAGATTAAAGTGTTACAGTGAAAGTATCATTGAGATGAATACTTGAAACGTCAGCGCACACATGGCGACAGGCCAAGTGCTGGATACTGGGATGATAGGCCTCGTTCTGTGCTGTAAAATTCAATGATTCGATCATTTTGAAGGAGAACCTGATATCCAGTTTAGAATAAAGCCAAAAGTTGTGTCATTAAAACTTTATGCAAGTACTTCTGTCCTCATCCTTGGGGGTCTACTGGTTAGGATTCAGCGCTGTTACTGTCAATATCCAGCAAATCAGGGTTTACTGTCCTGAAGGTGACAAGAGCACAGCAGAGCAGCTCTGATGGGAATCCTTGCGATGCCTCAGATCAGTGAAAATCTCCAAAACATCACAGTCAATATCCTCAGAGATAGTAGAAACAGAATATGCTGGAGAATCTGAGAAAACAAGATGTAGAGCTGGATGAACACAACAGGTCAAGCAGCATCAGAGGAGCAGGAAGGCTGACGTTTTGGGCCTGGACCCTTCCTCTGAAATGGGGGAGGGGAAAAGGATTGAGAAATAGATAGGGAGGGGGGAGGATAGAAGATGGATAGAGGACAAGATAGGTGGAGAGGAGACAGATCGGACAATGATGCGGGGATGGAGCCAATAAAGGTGAGTGTAGGTGTGGAGGTAGGGAGGAGATAGGTCAGTCCAGAGAGGACAGGTCATGGGGGCGGGATGAGATTACTAGGTGGGAGATGGGGGTGTGGCTTGCAGGTGGAGTTGCAGTCCTTGAAAAATGAGGACATTTGACATGTACGGGAGTGGAATGCTTCATCCTGGGAGCAGATGAGGTGGAGGCGAAGGATTTGGAAATAGATGATGGTATTTTTGTCCCCCCTTTTTCCTGGACCAATGGGGGCAAAATGGAGCCAAGATAAGTGGAGATACATCCGGTGGGGCAGCAGCAGTTGGAGACCAATGGATCGACTAGGGTAGTCAGATTTGTGGATTTTGGGAAGGAGATAGGAACGGGCAATGTGTAGGTGGGGAACAATGAGATCGGAGGCGATGTGTGGGAGGTTAGCTGAAGTGATGAGGTTGTGGATGGTTTGGGAGATAATGGTTTAGTAGTCGGCAGTGGGGTCATGACCAAGTGGGCGGTAGGAGGAGGTGTCAGAGAGTTGGTGCCTGGCCTCGGCGATGTAGAGGTCAGTGTTGCCTTGCCTGTGGGTTTTACGGTGAGATTGGGATTGGAGTGGAGCACTGCAGGTTCTGTGGGGGAGAAGTTGGTGTGGGTGAGAGGCTTGGTGAAGTTGAGGTGATTGATGTCACAATGGCAGTTGTAGATGAAGAGTTCGAGGGAGTGCAGGAGGCCTTGGTGTGGTGTCCAGGAAGAGGGGATGTGTTGGAGGTGGGAGAAGGGGTCAGTAGAGGAAGGGTTACACTCACGGTTAAAGAAGTAAGTGCAGAGGTGGAGGCAGCGAAAAACTACTCAATGTCCAAATGTGACTGGTATTCGTTGATGTGTGGGTGGAGGGGGCAAAGGTGAGCCCTGTACTGAGTACTGACCATTCATCCTCAGTAGTGGGGGAGGTCTGGGGTATGGTGAAGACCCGGCAGGGCTGGGTGTTGCTTTCTCCTCTGGAGCTGCTGGCTGTGGAGGCGGTGGGCGGTGCAATGTCACCACTGGCTGTGGGCGGAGTTACGTCGACGGTGGTGGGCGAAGTTGCGTTGGCTTTGGTGTTGTTGTTGGGTGGAGATGCATCAGCATCGGCGGTGGATGCAGCGCTCTGGGCTCCAACCCCGCCTCTTTGACCTGTCTGTTTTCTCTTCACCTACCTTCTCCTTTATCCGTCTTCTGTCTACCTCCCCCTCTGTCCCTTTTTATTTCAGAACCCCGATCTTCCCCTCCCCCATTTCTGAAGAAGGGACTTGGCCCAAAACGTCAGCCTTCCTGCTCCTCTAATGCTGCTTCTGTGTTCATCCAGCGCTACACCTTGTTAGTTGTTTGAGAGTTTGGGATAAAGAAGAGAAAAGCAAGATTGTTAGTGATACATGCTCATCAGTTAAGGGAACAGACATAAGTTTCTGTGTCTGCAGACATGACTTTTGTATGGTGCGTTCTCGGACCTATGGTCAGGAATGTTACTGATCAATTGCAAAGTATTCTGAAGATATGGAGGGTGACAAACAGTGGCCGTGATACGCATTGGTCCTAAAGGCTTTGGTAGAACAAGGGATGAGATCGTGCATCAACTGTTAATGTAGCTAGATGATGAAGAAGCAGGATTTCGATGGTTGAAATCTCAGAATTATTACGAGTCTCATGGACTGATGAGCACAGAAATAGGAAAATACAACAGATGAATGATTGCTTTATAATTGCTGCAAGAGGGCAGATTTTGATATCTGGATCACACGGACCGTTTCTGTGGACGATGGTACCCCTATAAGTTCAGCAGTCAGAACCTGAATCGGAATGGGAACAATAGCCTTGTAGGACAATTTGCTCGTGCTGTTGGCAGGAGCTTAAACTTGTCGGGCAGAGCAGGGGTTACCTGGAATTAATTCAGTCACGTACCTTCGGAAAGGAGTCAAGACAATTGAGTTCAACTACGTGCATTCCTAAAGTAGGATGCAATGTTGGATAACCTCTACTTTGATGCCAGAAATATTAGCAATAAGACAGATGAGTTATGGATTGATTGACCCAGGGAACAAACACAGAGACACAGTTGTAGGAATTACACGGCTGTAAAGGTAATATTCCAGGTTACAGAGCCATCAGGCAGGACAGTTGAAGGTGCAAACGTAGAAGTGATGCTCCATTATCAAGCACTGTAGTAAGGATAGAGCATGTTTTTGAAGGATCTTCAAAAGGGGAAGTCACACAGTTAATAGTGTATTATAGGTCAATAAGCTGTTAGCAGTCAATTGAGGAGCATATGTATAGCCTAATGCTTATGATATGTAAAACAAATTATAAAGTATTTATATTGGAATCCCAACAGTAATTGGGAATCATCAGAGTATGAAAGGTTTAGAGAGGGCAGATTTCTTGAAATGTATACGTGTGAGCCTGTTAATGTCAATATATTTGTGGTCCTACAAGGTTCGGTGCAGTGCTGGGCTTAAATCTGGGAATGAAGCTCTATAGGCTTTTGAAGTAAGATCTGGGGAGAATTTTAGTGATCGTGATCACAACCTTTGCAAATTTTAATTTATTATGAGAATGGTAAAAGACAAATCTCGTAGAATTTTTTTTGAAGCTGCGACTAAATATTTGTACAAGTGGAGAATAAATGTTGCAGATACTATGGATTTCATCGATACCTTTGACAGAATCCCACATGAGAAACTGATTAAAGGAAGTAATATCTCATGAGATCCTGGTAACCTGATAGGGTGGATCAAAAAATGGTTTTGCAATAGGTCGTAGAAAATGGTGTTAGGAGACTGTTTGAGGGACTGGATCGGAGTATGCATGTGTGCTGTCCCTTATTGCAAGTGATATTCACAATTGATGCAGCAGGTGGTGACAAAAAAAAAGTTTCTTCAAGACATACAAAAAGAAATTGGCTGCAGGTTTCAGAGTGAGGAGGGATGTAATACATTAAAGGAGAAAAAAACCGGGTTAGTCACAAGGGTAGATAATTGGCAGATGGAATTTAATCTTGATAAATGTGTGATGATGCGCTTGGGAAGAAGGAACAGATCAAAAGAGTAGTCAATGAATGGCAAGACACCAGAGAGCTCAGACAGACAAAGAATCCTGGGAAGCTCCTGTGCAGATCCCTTAATGTGGTAGGTCATGTTAACAGGGTAGGTTATTAGGCAAGCTGGATGCCGGATCTATTTAGGCCGAGCATAGATTGCAAGAACACGGATTTCTTTTTAGATTTCTTGAGAATATGGTTAGGCCACAGCTGGAGCTCACTGTGCAGTTTAGGTCACTATAGTGTAGAAAACATGTGACTACACTGAAGGGGAACAATGGAGATTCACCAGGATTTTGACTGGCATAGAGTATTTCACCTATGAAGACAGGCTGGATAATCTTGAGTTGTTTGCTTTAGAACAGAGAAGCTCAATGGTGTTCAGAGACAGGTGTTAAAGATTACAAGGAGCAGGGATAGAGTCAATAAAAAAAAGTTAGCCCTATTTGGAGGATTAATAACAGGACAGCATAAAGTGAAAGGCAAACGGTTTAAAGGTATTTGTAGAAACAAGAAAACCATCTAGAGTGTGGTGGGGTTTGGAATGCAAAGCCTGGAAAGGAAGTTCAAAGGGATACCGTCATAGCCTTTTAAAAAGTACTTGAGCGTCCACTCAAAGTGGTACAGTATTCAAGGCTATGGGACTCCAGCACGAATGTTTGACTAGTGGAGGTAGCAGCGCGTATTTGATGGTCCATTCTCAATTGGCTGATGGCCCTCTCCTGTTCTGTATGATTCAGCAAGCATCTCTCCATACACAGTTATATGTTCAGCTTGGTAGTCCAAGAGCAACTCGAAGTGAAACAGTAAAGACGCTGTTAATTTGGAAAACATGCAAAGCAGAACTGTTTTGATGAGAAACAATGAAAGCAACATGAAAAAGGTAACACAAATGACCCCATATTCATAAGATCGGCTTCAGGTTTGCAGTCTTGTTTTTTTTCCAGTCGTGAATCAGGGTGGGCAGTTAGGTAACTGTCAGAAGAAGGTTGCATAGATATTCAGTCATAACGATCACCGATACATAAGTCAGGACTGAATTGTTTGTATTCATCTTCAGCCAAAATTATCAAGTGAATGAAGCATCTCTGTCTCCTGACATCACAGCAATACATAGCCGGTCTTCAATGAATTCTACTCACTCCTTGTGACACGCAAGAAAAGCTAAAGATAATGAATACTGCAAAGGGGTCATAATGTGCAAATAATCAGGCATTGTACTGGCGACTAATGTTGCAGAACTCGCAGAACCAGCCAGTCAAGAAGAGCTAAGATTTTCTCAACAGTTTGGAAAACTTCCCAAGCATGTCTTGTCCAAATGAAGTTAAACAAATCCATGATGGCCAATAACAGCCGGTTAGTCTATTGTTGATAATCAATTAACAGTCCAGTTGTCCTCCCAATTCTATTTTCATTTTATCTCTGCCCACCCCTTCACCATTTTTTTTCTCATAGGAATTGCCCCCAGGGCCTCTGCTTACACACGGGCACGAGGGAAAATAAGCAAAAAAGGAACAAAAATGTATATATAACCAGGAGCTCACAATCTCCTCAGTTGAAGGGACATACTGAAGAAAAGGAAAACATAGTAGTTAATAAAGATGAAGGTGCTTATCGTTTCATTATAAGGACATGAATAGGGGAGTTTCTCAGAAAAAATTCCAACCCGAACAATCATCACTCCCTTGATCTTTCGTCGTCAACACTTCAGACATGGTGATTCTTATTATTGCTTTTAGAGTATTCAACGCGGTTTGCAAATTATCACATATTTAAGAAGTTCTCATCCTTTGTAGCATTGCATAAACAATACGTAGGTTGAAGATGACCAGCGGACATTCGCTGCAGAGACGGCCAGACAATTTCCATGTGCAGCAAGACGAAATATAAGCATGCTTCCTTGACATTGTTGATTGCATCAGTACCTGTAAGTTTCCTACCATTAACATCCTGGTGCTACTATTGACTAGAAGACGAAGTGGACCAACCGCAAAAAATACTCTGGCTGCAAGGTTAATTAGAAGGTGGCAAATTTGGTGACTAATTGACTTTGTGATAAGTTTTTTTGTCTACTTTCATTAAGTTGATTCATGATAATGCAATCAACTAAAATTAGATTAACTCAACAATAGGAAATAAAAGTTTTCTTGACATAATAAATTCAAGAATGCACTGAAAGTCAATATTAAATATCAGTTTTATTTTAATATTATTTACTTTTATGTGAAATATTAATTAACTAAAATGTAGCAGACATTTGTAGCTTCAGGCCGTTGATTCGATTTGGTGGAATGTCTGATAAACTTTTTTGGAACAGCTTGTTTGTAAAGTTCACCATGGAAAAGTCAAGTCTCGATTTAGTAATGTGCCAAGATGAGACTTGATTAGGGAGCTGCAGATGAAAGAACCACTGGAGACCATTGACTATAACATCATAAATGTCAACTACAGTTAGAGAGGGAGAAAGTTGAATGTATTGTAATAGCACTACAATTAAATAAAGGTTAAATAAAAAAAACAAAATAAAGGCGAGACAGAGAGGTCAAGGCCAGAGTAAATTTGTACGGGACTATAGCAATGGCATGGAGCAGATTTGGGAGGAGTTTTAGGGGTAATTCGGGAGGCACAGTTGAAGTTCATTCCCAGGGTGGAGAGGATGAAACAAACATAACTGATTATTGAATTCAGGGACAGAATAATAGCAAACAAAAATGAGCACATACAATATAGGAAGCATTAGTGGGAATCCACAGTATTGGGAACCCTCTAAAAATCCAGCTCAGGATAAACAGAAATGTATCGTGTTGGGAGATGATTAAATGTGAAAGTTAGACGCCTCGTAATTCAAAAAAAAGATGGCAAGAGATTTATTTATTCTTTCTATCTAAAACGTAAGAGGAAGGCAGGAATGGACAATGGACTAATAGAAAATGAGACTGGAGAAGTAGTAGGAGTGTATAAAGAAATGGCAGAGGAATTTACTACGTACTTTGCATCAGTTTTCACAGTGGAAGACATCACCAACGCACCAGAACATCAAATGGATCAGGCGGCAGAGGTCAGTTTAGAGGCCATCACTAAGGAGAAGGTGAACGTGAAAGGTCTGAAAGTAGATCAATCATCCAAACCAGATGAATTACATTCCATTGTTGCGAAGGATATAGCTATGAAGATTGTAGAGGCATGGGTGGTGATATTTCAGGAATCGCTTGTGCCAGGGAGGCGCCCAGAGGACTGGGAAATGGCTGATCTGAATACTCTGCATAAAAAGGGAGGGAAACAGAACACAGGAAACTTTCAGATGATTAGTCTAACTTCTATTGGTGGAATAATTTTCAAATCCATTATTAAGAATGTGATTGCTAATTACTTGGAAATACATAGAGAACTAAAGTCAAGTCAGATTGGTTTCGTCAGAGAGTGGTCATGCCCTGACAATCTGTTAAAATTATTTGAGAAGGCACTGAGCAAGAGAGAGAAAGAACAGGCAGTGGACATGCTTTATTTGGATTTGCAGAAAATCTTTCAGAATGTGCAGCACAGGACACTTCCAAATTAGATAAAAGCCAATGGTGTTAGAGACAAGGTACTGGCTTGGATAGAGACTTGAATGACTGGCAGAAGGCAGAAAGAAGGGACAAAGTTGTATTTTTCATGATGGCAGCCGACAACTAGTCGCGTTCTGCAATAGCAGGTACAGGGACTCCGATTCATTATTTTAAATTTTAATGTTCTGGATGAAGGAACTGACGGCGGTGCTGATGAGTTTGCACACAACGGAAGGCTCGAAGGAATGACAGTTCGTGCCGAGGAATTACAATGGCTGCAGACGGACTTGGAAATACGAGGCAAATTGGCAAAGGTGGGCTACAATGTGTAAAAGTATGAAATTATGCACTTTGGTAGGACGATTAGAGGCGCAGACTATTTTCTAAATTGGGAAAGACTTCAGAAATCTGAAAGAGAAAAGAACTTTGGATTCCTTGTTCAAGATTCTCTTCAGGGTAACATGCAGGCACAATGACAGAAACAATTTTATTTACAGAGGGCTAGGACACAAATCAGGTTTTGCAACCGTGGATAATTAAGAGACAATCTCCGCTTTCAGTTGTTAAAAAACTGATAAGTTCATCTCCTTAAACTGACGGCAAATGCAGGATTGGTTCATCCTCTCAGGGCCTGTGTTAATACACACAGAGGCACCTTCACAAGTGGAGGAGCATAATTGTGGCAAATCGACCAGAAGTGACGGGGGAGTCAGTGTAAATAGTAGACAGTAAAGTCAAATTCATTAGCACCGACATAGAGCCTTGCATCAACAGCTCCACACTCACTTCCTGCTTCTTGTCTCCCAATCATCATTACCTTTCATGTTAATTTCACTCTTATTCTCTGCTTCTGAAATTGTTCCAAACTAGTTACATGCATCTGATTAGAAAATGCAAAGTTTGAACACGGGTGTCTCAGATGTGGACGTCACTCACTATGATAGGATTTACTGCCCATCCCTAATTACAGCAGAGATGGAAGTGACGAGTTACTTTCTTGAATACTTGAACTCCTTATCGGGTAGGTGCAGCCATGATGCCATTAGGAAGGGAATTCTAGGATTTAGATCCAATGACACTGAAGAAACAGGGACGTCTTTCCAACTCAGAGTGATAAGAAGCTTGGAAGGGGATTTACAGCGGTAATATTCCCATGCACCGCCTGTCGTTGTCCTTCAACATGGAGGGTCCATCTCACTGGTCTGCTGCGGGCAGATTCAGGATGTCGAGTAACATGAACTACTGTGTCTGCACTGCTTTCCATGTTGGACAGATACCTAGTCTGGGTTTATAGATTACTAATTAATTGTGTTTTGCACAGCTTTACATACTGGCCAGATGTCTAGACTAGGATTACCGATAAATGACTGGTGATGTCTGCACAGTATTCCACTCTGGACAGAGTGCCAGGTTGTATTGAGCAGTACACTATCCTATTCTGCACTGTGCTCCACGTTGAGCAGGAATCTCATCTGGGTTTGTGTTTCCTGGCCTGGCTCTGTGAGGTGGATGAGAATGCAAGATAACTAACCATTTCAGCTATTCCGGCAATGGCTTTACTTTATGTTCTTCTTCTTATAACAGGTCCCTTCAAATTCTGACAACTCCAGCTCATCCCATTCCTTTGTCCCCCATATTTCTACAGTTAGTTGTCCATAAAGTAATTGTTCAGTTTTACTGATAATTTACTACCCTCTGTCTTTCCCTCAACTTTGGTTTTGCTCACCTGTTAAGAAGCTGAGAAACGATTCACTCTCTTTCACTTACGTGTGCCCTGCACAGTGCTACATGCAGAAGGGGGGGGGGGTGGTTGGAGCAGCTTCCAGACATCTCTTTGAAACTTGTTCTGTGCCTATCTACTGAACACCTGAGTTAGTCTCTCTCTCTGTTGACCATGAGTTCAGCAATATGAGGAATCTCCTCGACTGCTATTGATTCAGATTAGGCTTCCAATTTGGAGTTGAGTGGTGTTTCACTTAATTATGGCGTGGGACAGTCCGTGGAAATGCTGGGATCTGTATCCTGGAGGTTTTGCTTTAAAGCTTCTGTGGACATTCAGGAAGGACAGGGGTTTTGGTGACCCACTCTGGGTGAGTCATTTGACTGTAGTTACAGCATCTGGGTCTGCAATGTGACCAAAAATAGAACAGAGGCTGGAGAGGGGGCAATCTCTGTAAGATGGAATGAGGGTTAACAAATAGATCAGCCATGATCAT
Organism: Stegostoma tigrinum; assembly: GCF_030684315.1. NCBI lineage: Eukaryota > Metazoa > Chordata > Chondrichthyes > Orectolobiformes > Stegostomatidae > Stegostoma > Stegostoma tigrinum. Next base: position 426,193 of record NW_026728430.1, on the reverse strand, counting down.
GTTGAATGAGGGATCAAGATAGAATGCAACACTCATGCAACATTTTCTAATATTTCAGTTTGTAACAACTCAATTCTTCTCCTATCCCAGTGTTTCATACTGGTGAGGGGTGAGTTGCCTATTTCTGTTCCTGGGTAACAGGATCCTAGTGGTTCACTGCCCTCCAGATATACCTGTGTACCAGCCTGAAGCAGTTGAATGGCTGCCTCCTGATTCTATGTACCAGATTTGTGAAAATAGGCGCCGTCCTCCCGTTCCTGAGTAACAGACTCGAATTGCAATACTTTCTCCTGCTCTTCCCATGCAATGGAATTGCGGGGCTGAGTGGCCTCTTCACTTTATTTACAGCTTCTATTGACAGAGAGCTTTTCTCCTATTTTTGTAAAACATCCTTTGTTGTGTGTGTTTCTCACTGTAATTGTCTAAATGAGCTGACTGGCGGTGCCATTCTGCAACATATTTGAGGAACCGAATGGCCTCTGTCTGTCCCTCTGTAACAGGCTCATGAGGCTAAACGGCCTCCACTTGCTCGAGGATAAAAAAGCGTTGCGAGGCTTAATGGCCTCATCCTGTTCCTGTGTAACGTATTCGAGAGGCCGAATGGTCACTCCTGGGCTAACTGAACCTGTTTGTTCAATGGCTGTAATTCACACCAGCCTTTGCGGAGTCTAATTATCCCAGTGTAGAGTTTCAATTTTTCAATGATAAATTGGCTCTGTTCAATGCGTTATCCCATATTATGAGTGGAAGCCTCACATGCAGCACTAACAGGGGTCAGCATCTGCAGTGAGAGATAGAGGAGAGATCAAAATCTGACAACATTAGACTGGAATGTCGCAATAATTTAGCATTTAATTTCGGGCCTCTTTCTACATTTCGTATTCCAATGTCATTATCAAAGCGGATTGAATATCCACTTTACATTTTTCAATGTCTTTATTATCCTATCCTTGCTATCGTTGTTGTCCCTGGCAAGCCTCACTGTTCAAGTATTATATCTATCAGCCAGGCTTAACTGTATTACTGTTGTGTTCTTTTACTCCATTTACTCATTAGCTGTTCATATTCAGGCGAGTTCTTTGACCATCCTTGACCTGTTACCATGAGATTTTCATGAAGAGGGTAGTGGGTGCCTGGAGGAGCAACTGGTGGAAGCAAATATGATCACGACTTTTAAATGGTGTGTTGACAAATGCATGAATTGATGGAAATAGAGGGAAACTGTCCCCAGAAGGGCATAGGATTTTACTTGTGAGGGGTAGCATATGGGTGCAGAATTGGACGGCTGAAAGGCCTGTTTTTGTGCTGTAATTTCCTTCGTTCTTTGTGCTATTGCTGGGGTTCTGAAATCAATGTTTGGAAATTTCAGGGAGACTCCTTTCCTGACTGTATTCTACCGTGCTAACACTACCGGTGGTCCTGTCTTGCTGATGTAACAGGATATACCCAGGGATGGTGATGGTGTTCATGGTGTGTTACTCGTTGTGTCTGATTCTGTGTGTATGACAAAGCCAGACTGTTTCTTGACAAGTCAAACTTGGGAATAAAGGCAGCAACGAAGCAGGGAATAATAGTTTAAAAAACGGAATGAAAGTCATGTTACCTCAATGTGTATTTCATTTTCAAACAAGCTTGAGAACTTCAGTGCATGCATTGAGGTAAATGGATATGACTTAATGGCATTAGAGAGACATGGCTACAGGGTGATTGATATTGACAATTGACTATCCCAGACAGTTTACATTTGGTAGTGTTGGATCAAAATGAAAAGTAGTTTGGCAGGAGGGGGTGATCCTCGAATGAGGAATGGCATCTGCATGTTTGTAAAAGAGGCTCTTGCATTAAATATTCAAGGTATTGTCTTAAATGGTAGACCTGCTCGCAGGGCCACTGGGTTTGGTTACAAATGTTTCATAAACCTGCTCAGTAACATCGCCAGTGTGCCACTGGTAAAGCACAATTTGGTCTAAAAAACAGAAATTTCCTACCACCAATTGAAAATGATCCAGAAATAATGTTTAATGAATTAATAAGCATGAGGGTAAAGTTGCAAGTTGGTCTGTGCATGTGTGTGTGCGTGTGTGTGTGTGTGTGTGTGTGTGTGTGTGTGTGTGTGTGTGTGTGTGTGTGTGTGTGTGTGTGTGTGTGTGTGTGTGTGTGTGCTGTGTCAGGTGAGGAGGGGACACAAGGTGGAAAGGGCTAAATGAAAGTCATAGTCGCCACTCGAATTTTGGTTGAGGGCGGTGGGATCTTGCTTTGCGGCGACAGCCTGCAGCATTTGCTTCACGGTAGCAGGGGCTTACACTTCCCAAATTCAGACTATGTTGGGTTGTGTGGAGAGGTGTTTGAGGGAGGAATGGAGGGATGGGGTGAGTATTTCTGAAGGTGTGCGGTGAATGTGCAGAAACATTCAGTCCACTTCAGTGTGAGGGGCTGGGGGCAACAAGTAGGATCCTGCTGTGCAGTATGTCCTTTAAACCAATGTCAATTCCCTCTCCACCGTGAAGGGTGTTGGAGTGGTGGGCGCTGAGAGGGTGTAAAGTGAATCACCAAGGTGGGCCTGCATACTGCTGCCTGTGGGATCTTGCTGTGCATCCCCTTGTCCTGCAGGTCTCCCTCACACTGGCTATGAGACCCCGGGCAGAGATTTCTGACAGACTGATAGTGGAAGGGGTGTATCATTCACCACACCCAGCTTAGGCACACCCCTCCATCTCTCATCACCACCTCATCCTCCAAAATGTGGCATTGACGTCGCAAATGTCCCCAAGACACAGCGGGGAGATGGGAACACGTGGCAAACGCGAGGCAGGAGAGGGCGTTGCTATCAAATGGAGAGGGAATGGAGAGGGAGAGAGGCATTGATCTATTCTCGAGAACAGGGGAAAGCTGAACAGAGATAGGGAGGTCGATATAGACTCAGAGAGTGAGACAGATAGAGGGAGAAGGGAGTGAAAGTGAAAGACAGGAAGACAGAGAGAGAGAGGTGACTGCAGCAGTGGTCGGTTCATCTTAAATATTTCATGTAGAAAGAGCACCACTCCCAGAAGGAATGGGAACAGGAGCTGTGCCCGATGAACGGGAGTGAGACAGAGCAGGGGCATTGGTCTGTTTATATTCACCCCCACCCCATAATCTCGGAAAACCTGCTGGAGGGGGCAAGGTGAAATATGGAAATCGGGGGAGAGACACAGTCTCTGGGGAGTGACCCCCCACCAGTAGGTCGCTGACCATTGTTCCAGAAAATAAACCCTGGGGGCAGCCAGAAAGCATTTCCCCTTCATCTCAGTTGATATCTGTTCCGATTCTCTGGGTTTAAAATCAGGTGAAAGTGCTGATAAATTGGCGAGATTTGGGGATTCAGTCAGTGATGGGATCTCGTTTGTTTCTCTTTATTTCTGTTCAAAACATCTTGGTTTTGATTCAAAAAATTTCCATCTCTCTCATTCGCAGGGATTTCTGAGAGACTGAAGGCTGGGCACAGAAAGAGGGAGACACACAGGCTCTGGGAGTGGGGATTGGGGGAGTGTGGGGGCGAATCCCAGGCCCTGGAGTAAATATTTCACCTGCCATTCTCCTCAAACAACAATACTGGGACAGTCCTGAGGCAGGTTAAGAAACCTTCCTGCTCCCCGTTCTCTTGGCTGTATTGCGGTAGGGGGAGGAAGTTTCAGATTGTGGAAGGCAGTGTGTGATGGGATCTTGCTGTGCTGCTGGGTGAATACATCAGATTCCAGAAATATTCAGCCCTTCAAGCCTGCTCCACCATTCATTGTGATCTTGGCTGATCATCCAACTCAGTAACCTAATCCTGCTTTCTCCCCATCACCTTTAACCCTATTCACCCCACGTGCTGTATCTGGTCGCCTCTTGAACACTTCCAATATTTTGCCACCAACTCCTTCTTGTGGTAATGAATCCCACATCCTCAACACTATTTGGATGAAGAAATGTCTCCTCATCTCCATCCTAAACGGGCTATTCCGAACCCTCAGACTGTGACCCCTGGTTCTGGGCACAGCCACCATCGGGAACATCCTCCCTGCATCTACCCTGTCCAGTCTTATTAGAATTTTATAAGTGTCTATGCGATCCCTCCTCATTTATCTGAACTCGATGGAAAACAATCCTAACCTGGTTAATGTCTCCTCATATGCCAGCCCTGCCATCCCTGGAGCCAGCCTGGTAAACCTTTGCTGCACTCCCTCGAGGGCAAGAGCATCCTTCCTCAGAAAAGGAGACCAGAACCGCACATAATATTCTGGGTGTGGCCTCACCAAGGCCCTGTCTAGCCCCTGTACTCAAAACCTCTCACAATGAAGGACAACACACCGTTTGCCTTCGTTACCACCTGCTGCACCTGCATGCTTACCTTCAGCGTCTGGTGCACAAGGACACCCAGATCCCACTGCACACTGCCCTCTCCCAATTTACAGCCATTCAGGTAGTAATCTGCCTTTTGTTTTTGCTACCAAAGTGAATAACTTCACTTTTATCCAAATTCTACTGCATCTGGCATTGATTTGCGCACCCACCCAACCTCTCCCGACATTCTCCATCCATCTCTGTATCCTCATCACAGCTCACTCTCTCGTCCAAATGGTTCCATCTGCAAACTTTGAGGTGTTCAACTTTGTTCTAGAGTGAGGTGGGATCTTGCTGTGTGGCGGGACAGGTTGTCAGATTGTGAAATGTAGCGAGGGTTGGGATCTTGCTGTGCTTTTGATGCATTTTGTCCCACTTTTATCAAATTTCATTTCTCTCTCCGTCTTTATGGCACCCACCATCCCTGAGGAGATTTAATCCAGGAGCTGAAACTCGGGATGATGCAGAGACAGAGAGAGAATCGAATCATTCCGCCATGAGGAATCCGCAGACAGGGGCTGGAACCACAGGGTCAGTTCGAGAGAACACTATAATAAACCAGGCCATCTTCCTGTCGTTCATTTACAAACTAACGTGCTCACCGGGGAACAGAATTGTGGGGCTCAGGATGTCTCAGGGGTTTGTACCACAAGGGTATGAGCTCTGGGCTGGGGGCTGGGGGGTGGGGGAGGCAGAATTGAAAAGCAGGGCTGTTGTACAGTTTGATCCTCCTGCCTCGCTCTTTCCCCATATTCCCAGCTGTCTGCTGCAACCACATCCTTCACATCAATGCCCCCCATTCACTCCCGTTCACTCTCCCCCTCCCTACCCTGCTCACTCTGCCCCTCCCTTCCCTATTTTCACTGCCCACATTCCCCCTCCCGCTCAGTCTCCCCCTCCCTCCCCATTCATTCTCCCGTTTCTCAGGTTTTTCACGGGCTGTTTCATTGGTCAATCTTGGCGAACTCCGATCATCCTCGCTCACCTCTGACCGCACTTTTCTCTCGCCCTCTGCCCTGGGATCTTGCTGTTCTTGGCTGTAGGTCATTCTATCGATATCACATCTCTGACCTCTCCATCATTCACTCTCAATGGTAACTTTCTGCCTGGTGTTCTCTCCATTGATTTCTCCCTGACATTCTTTCTCTCTCCATCTCTCCCTTCCTCATTCTCTCCTTTGGATTTTGTGGAATCCATAGAATCCCCACAGCATGAAGCAGACCATTCGACCCATCGACTTCCCGAAAATCATCCTACGCAAACCCACCCTCCTACCTATGCCTGTCACCAGGCATTTCCCATCGCTAATCCACCCAGCCTGCTCATCCCTGGACACTATGGGACAGTTTAGTCTGGGCCAATCCATGTAACCTGCACATCTCGGGACTGTGGGAGAGAACCAGAGCATCTAGCGGAAACCCACAGAGACATGGGGAGAATCGGCTATTTCCGCACAGCCAGACAGTCACCCAAGGCTGGAATCGAACCCAGGTCCCTGGCTCTGTGAGGCGGCAGTGTCTGTCTTTCCTCATTCTCCCCTTGGGATTTCTCTCTCTCTCTCTCTCTCTGTCATCCTCTGTCTCTCTCTCCCTGGGTTAATTTTTCCCTCCTTCTTTCTGGCCTTTTTCTTGTTCTCAATAGAATTTCTCTCTCTCCCTCCCTGTCCTTCTTTTTGTCTCTCCCAGCATTTCTTTTATCATCCCACTCTGTCTCTCCCTCTGGGTTTTCTCACTTTCTTTCTCGCTCTCTGGGATCTTCCTCTATCTCTTCACTCCCTTTGTCTCAGCCCTGACTGTTTATTATTTTCTCTCTCTCTCTCTGTTTCCAT